>NC_056625.2:180951497-182263997 GCF_002870075.4 Lactuca sativa | reverse complement strand
ATAATCAATATGTTTTTTTTCCAATTATTGCAGCTTCAGAAGTTCAATCAGATAAATTGGAGAAAAGTAACATTGTAGATGGCAGAAACCATATTCATAAAGAAAAGTTAATCATACTTCCAATTAAAATATGTCAGACGACTTCAGATTGTAATGGCTTCAAGTGTTCACCTGATTGGGTTCCATATTGTCTTGATTCATACTGTGTATGCATCAAACACTGACTAATCTAATAGTCTATGAGAAATATAATAAGGTGTTGCTTATATGTAATGATGTTCAAATCATTTTAACTGTATTTCAAAATATGGAAAATGTGTGGATTACTTATGTTCTTATTTCAGTTGCTTAATAAAAAGGTAAAAGGTCACCGTTTCTATATAAAACAATTTACTTTTATAATAAAGTTTTGACACTCTTTTTGAAATTCCTTTTGTCGAAATGATAACATTTGTATTTTTAGTTATTTTCCTTAAAGATCTCTTATTAACATTGTCGTAGTTGTTTAAACGAGTTATGAAACGAGATCATAATCGAAATGAATCAAGAACACACAGAGTATATATAATCTGGTTTCAACTCTATTATGCTATCACGATACAAAAGATTACAAATAGAAGAATAGCAAAAGTTCTATCTATCTTATGTATCCTATCCTATTTATAGGAAAAGGAGAAAGCACACAAAAAATACAAGGAATAAAACATTACAACTTCGAAATTACTATGCCTTTGTAATAACATTAAATCACTTTCGAATACAAAACAAACTTTGACACCTTACAACATACTTCGACTCTAACAATCTCCCACTTTGTAAGCAGTGTCGAAATCAAGTTGTGAATAGTTGAGCAGCTTGGTGTAACACTCTTCTTATCTCAGTGTACCAGTTGACAATCTTCTGAATTTTTGCTTTCTCCTGGTCACTATTCTTCGCACAATTGTTCATTCGAATCAGCAAATTTGTGTAATGCGAAGAAGTGAATCTTTCAGTTTCGTTTACTTGAAACATAAATTTTGTTGTTGTACCCTTCTTATTCTTTCCCACGAATACAATCCCTAAGGGTTTCAAGCAAATCTCCTCATCTTTGTAATCTTTAAGAAAAGACTGATTTTTGATCATCGATTTGGGAACAAAAACTTTCTTTCCCAATGTTGTAGCCAGATCAATATCAGTTATGGCCAAGGCTCCATACAAACCATCAATGAATACCCTCAAGTGTTCAAAACCTATCATGAAATCTTCCTTGTTAACTTGTTGCATCTTCGAATAATCAATTGAATTCAAGATCTTCGCAACAATTAAAAGATCATATAGGTTTATCAACGGGAAATCAGCAACTGAGAAGTAAAACACCATATTGTTCGCTCTTATTGCAACATATCTGTAATTCTATAACATTCCATCGAATAGCACATCCTTGGTAACATTACGAATTCGAACAATTTTCACTGAAGACCAGGCTGCATCTTCATTCTTTCCCAACACCGCATGGAATCGATACTTCAATCGTCTGAACTCCTCCTTATCCTTGAACTTATTCGCAAGCTCGAATTGCTCATCATGAAACATCATTAGATTTATAGGAAAGTCTAATTGATTGATATTAGTGTTACTGATGGGTTTTGGTCATAAGACATCCTATGTGCTCATACAAACCCTAAAGCTCGGATCTAGGTTTCTCTATTGTACATACTTTGAATCCAAGACTTGAACCCTAATTCTAGCATATGGAAATCAGAATTCACATGTAAATAGGTTTAAGAACATACCTTGATTGTTATATAGCAATAACAATCCAATTCCTCCTTGAATTGACCTTGGAAAGCAAAGAGTCACAAGTGTCACTCCTCTAATGGCTTACAAACACCATAAGCAAGTGGAGAAGGTATAAAGAAAGAGGAGAGAGGTTAGAATTCGTATGTAGGGCTTCTTGGGAAGGGATACACGAATTCATAACCCTAGGGGTGTTTATATAGGTGTAGAGATAGGGTTTCAGTCATTATCCTTATCTAGTTGATTATCCATTAAGCAACCAATAAGATAATCCATGAATCCTTATCATACTCGAATTCTAAGGCTTTCCAACCTTAAATTCGTTCACCATACTTATAAGATAATCCTTACCTTATTTTGTAACTATCACATAATTACAATTCAGCCCCTCAAGTTTAATTAATTACATTTGATCACAAAACTAATTCTTAATTAATTATCGACCAATATTAATTAAACAAATATGATTTCTCCTTTAATATATTATTCTTATAACATATTAATAAATCATATTATCCTCTCTTTCTATTTATTTCTCCAATCAAGTTGCTTTGGTGAAGGCAACCCAAAAGGACCATGCACCATCGGGTCAAGTACATACCAAAATAGTTATGGACTTAGACACTAATCCAATAGTCTCCCACTTGGATAAGTCTAACAACTATTCTGCGTATGACTTCGGATCCTGATCTGCAATCGTAGCTTTCCAAAGCCGCTGTCAACTCTGATCATATCAAATACGCGTGTCCATAGATAAGGGATCATATATTCCTCCATTCTAGATATCATATGAGATATGATTTCAAATCATTCTCTTTGTACTATGTCTCGATTTCCGATTTATGACGACTGACTAATTGAACAAATCAAATTAGCCCTAGCCCGGCCGAGCATTTACGTTTGTCATCATTAAACCATCGAGGGGCCCAAAGATATCGCTTTTATCCTACTTTGAATAAAAGGAACGGATAAACCTTGATACAATGCTCGCTTGCACTCACGCACCGAATCACACACAACAATATGTTTTATAACACCAAGTTACTGGTGCGTTTACATATTATCAATGTGCAACCGATTCGCAAGATACAACTCACACATCTTGGTTTCAAGAATATAAGATGTTATCGTCTCACCAATCACTCGTGATACAATCCATGGAGTGATCCAAGTGAGCGTGGGTTTAATCCAATGCTCAAATCATATTCGTAAGCACTCATGAACGTTGCAGCAAACATTTGCTTATGTCTAATACTCTTTTAGACAATCCACACACCAATTCACGACAGTCTTCATTCATACCTACTTCCAACATATGAACGACTGTGGCCCGTTTGAATAATTCGATTATTCTTAATAAACTCAATTATTCTGGAAGTCAAAACATGCAAATGTGAAACACAAGAATAATACTAATCCCATATGGCCTCAAACCTTTGAGTATAAATAAAACACCTTTTATTTATCACCATATTGATTACTCATTATTTGTCGTTTCGGGTAATCAACTTCTTACTTGAATTCCAACACTTGTCTCATGCTCCTAGCATGCACACAATGTTTACCTATGGTTCTTACTTTGTGAAATAGATCACATTGAACACATTTCCAATCCTTCTCATTTCACTACTCCAAATCCGTTTTTCATAAGTTTAAAGAATATCAAATTCTTGTTACTTATAGAATATGCTAGATTCTAACATTCTATGAAACTATCCTTTCGTAATGTCACTGCACCAAAGTCACAAAGACTATTGCTAATGATATTACAAAGTCCTTTATCGGAGATTGTTACAAGACAATTCCATAGACGTGATGTCTCTCACTCACAGTACATTCTTTGAACATCCTTTTGCATAGAAGTTTCTAATCTAGTCATAGATTTCTCAATATTCAATTCCCAATATGGACACACTTCCATATGTTCCATATGACAACTCATTCTTAACAGAATCTTATCTATTCGTAATGATGTCGATACGGTCCATCCAATATGGAAACATTTCCATATTTTCCAATACTATACTTCCAACTACTCACAAGCGACCAATCCTCGTCGAACTTGGATTGTCCTTTGATAGTTGTTTAATTATTTTAGTCAAAACCAATTCTAAAATTTTAGAATGGTCAAACATTAAAGCATTTGCAATCGATCCTATACCCGAAGCGTATGGGACATAACGCATAATGTTTTATTTGCTATGTTCTTAAGATTCGAATTGTGAAGAGGGATGCCGTAATCATAATTGAAATTTTAAGAACACACTTTGTACCTTTGACTAGATTTTATTAACATTTCTCAACCTAAACCTTTAGATTTGAAATGAAGCATAATATTCTCTCCCTTAATTATAGCAAAACAACTCTTCAACTATTGCGACTTTGCAAAGTATGACTCTTGTTTTCTATGATTAATATTGCTAACCTTGCAATACTTTCCTTAATAATCATACAATCATAACTTTTATGCTCCCACTATCATGATGATTATTATAAAACATAACACTTATGCTCCCACTAGCTTCGACATGTATTCATAAACATCTTAACTTTCAGAAAACAATACTTATTGAATTTCTTAAGTTCATGTTTCTAATACTTAGTGCTTTAATAATCCTTTATCAATGCTTCTTGAACTTATACACCTTTTCCTTCGATAGTTCACATGTGTGTCTTAAACAATTAAGACTAATTGCCAAACCTCACAATTCAAATTATGGAAAGGGATGCCGTAACCATGATTGAATTTGAGAATGCAATTTTACAATCACTATCTTCTTAAAATCTCTCTTAGTGAAAGTATTTCTTCACAATCATTTTCATGAAGGAGGAAATCTTATGACACTTAGATTTTAAACGGTGTAAATGTTCCTATCCATGTGAATTTGTCAAAGCCAAGGTTTACGATAAATTCAAACTCTTATGGATCGATCTTTCTTAATCTTGATTTCTTGCCTCATGGTAGCACAGCTGCCCACCACGTCTTCCAAGTAGTTAAGCATTTCACCCTTTCTTATCAATGTACCTTTCATTGATTAAGGTACCTTGCCTTTTATGCATTCAAGATGAGAACTCATAGAACTCATATGCATAATTAACTCAATTAGAACAACACATAATCAAAATAATGTCAATACTATAGGTTGTCAACCTCAATTCGTGTGCTAGTGATGATTTATAAGGTTTATTTGATTTGTTCTTGAAACTATTCAAGACCATTAAGACTCCCACTGACTCCTTGACATATACGATTCTTTTGTCAATAACCATTTCTTGACAAACAAATATTCAAGAGTTAGTGTAGCTTTTATCAAAACACTTCTTAAATTGGTACTAGTTGGCCTTTGTCTTATTCAAGACATCACAACTTCCCATATTTGATGAATGTTATAAACCTTTAATACTTTTCACTCATTGTCACAATCTTAACTTTAAGACTTGTTATTGGAACGAAGTATGATAGACTTCTTGATTTAACCATTTCTTCAATTCTTGATTCCTTTTCTTAGACATACAATTGTACTAAGACTCTCTTAGAGGATCAATTGAGATATGGTTCTTAATCATTAAGATCTATCATAAAGCATAAAAGGTACTCTCCCATCTTCTTAGAATGGAGAAACTTTTATCTTTCTGCCTACTTGATTCTTCTTATTCGTTCTGCTATTGATCTAAACCCTTTAATCAATTCAGAATTACACTTAATCTTGTAAGTATAATCATATTTACTAAACCTTTAGTAAATCATGACGAATGTCTTTGTTACTCTTATGGTGGTTTTGATCAACACGCAACTTTGTGTACTCGATCTTCTAGTCCTTCACTTGACACTTTGTCAACGAATTGGTCTAATTTCCAAATATGAAATTTCTCATTCATCGTGCATCCATGTTGCATGATTCCAAGTTTCTGTCCAATTGAAACTTGGGCGATGAGAAAACTCTCTGGTAAACACCATAAATAAGAATCATATCCATTTGTTGTAGAAATATGCAAACACCAATTTTCATAACGATTTCATTGCAAGGAAATAAATAAATAAATAAGTCAAAAAAATTTATTTTATTTATAAAAGCAGCGGAAAAATTTGTCCTTACAATGCAAAATCCATTGAAAACTATGTACTAAAGAAAATTTTCTAACAACTCTATCATAACTATCTAAGATCAAAATCTAATCTTCAAGTCCATGCGATCGAGATCCATCTCTTGTGATTAGATTCATCTTGCTCTCTTATCAAGCTTCCTTTCTTTTCACCGACCCTACAAAACACTCAAATGTAATCTTATTACATCATGTATTAAGAATCAATGAGTAGGAACTTAATGGAGTTAGATAGTGGATTTTTACCTAAAGCGCAGTCATACCTTTGACTCTCCCATCTCTTAGATCTCTTAGGTAATTAGGGCAACTTCGTCTCCAATGCCCCTTCTCTTGGCAATAAAAGCAAATTGACTCTTTTGGAACAACACATGGAACTACTTCAGACATCGCCTTTCTCTTATGATCAAACTTTTCGATCATTGCATGTCTTTCATTGCCATTGTCTATATCCATAGAGGTCTTGAAGGCAGATTCACCAATCAACTTTGCTTTTCTATTGCGCCAATCCATTGCTGATTCGGCAGCAATAAGCATATAGGTGAGATCTATAAGGGTCACGTTGTGGTTCGTCATATAGTACTCTCTCACGAACTCACTATATGAGTTGGGAAGTGACTGAAGAACCCAATCAACAGCCATCTCCTCACTAACAACGGATCCCATCATTCTTAGTTTGTCAATGCGCGACTTCATCCCTAGGACGTGTGCACACACCGACTTTCCTTCTTTATGTTTACTTGCCAAAAGGGCTTGAGTGATATTGAACCTTTCAATTTTACAATCTTGTGGGTTAGGGAGAATAATTGGAGGAGGAGGAGGAAGTGAAGCATGATTTCTTGATCCTCGATCAAATCGTGGAATATCATCTTCATGTGGAATGCTTGTTCCACGGGATTTGAGAAGACCATAGTTGTCAAACTCTGACATCTACAATACGGGAGAAAAGTGAATTCAAGTTAGTTGATAGATTAAATCCTTAGTAAATCACCCAAATGAAATACTAAGGCTAGGACCCAACACAATATTCTACAACTTGGGAGAGGGATGCCGTAACCCTAATTGCAGAATATTTGAAGGTAAGTGAATGACGATTCACTAATTTCCACCATGAAAAACGAAAAAGAATTTAAGTTTTAAATCTATGAAAACTCCTAGATCCTTTGAGATTCATTGAACTTTCAATGGCATGTTTAAATCTCGATATGCCCCTCTTGTTTGTGACTGGGATGCCGAGGATCACAAAGCGGGTGTGAATAACCATGCAAACTTACATGGTGCCCTCACATGTTACAATCATCTATTCGATGTGCCGGTAAACCACACACGCTCCACCGAACTATGACAAACATTGAGTCACCCTTTGCTACCTTTGCTTAGACCCATTTAGTGTGCCGGTTAACCACACACGCTCCACTAACGTCTCCGCAAGGGCACAAAGTGTAATTTCATGGAATTGCATCAATTCACTTTTGCCTAAGTAACTAAGATTGGGAATTTTATGAAAACATTTAGTTACTTTTATACTTCATTATACTTATAATGGAAGGTTTCGTCCTATCCTACCCGTTCGGCTAACGACTCTCCACTAGTCAAGAGTGCGGTGGGTAAGAGTGGATACCCATTCAATCGCCATTTTATAGGCAATTTCCTTAAACACCCCTTATAGACCAGCTTCGTGAATGAGGCCTACTAACGGTAAGACTGACTTTTAGTTATACATATATATAATGTTAGACTTTTAATGTTATATATAGTATAGGGTGTATTTTATAACTTTTAAAATACTATGTGGTTAACTTTAACAATTACACTTTTAATTCTATTAAATGGTTAACCTAAACTTTAATGGATTTATTAAATCTCCTTTAATTATACACCTTAATTAATTAATAAAACCATAAGGGTGTGATTTGAACCTTTTCAAAATTACTTAGATGTTTTAGAATTTAACATTCCTAATTAAACTTTTAAATTCCAAAACTTGAGGGCAAGTTTTGAAACCTTTTTCAAAACATTAAGGTTTCAACTATTTAAATTTCAAAACAACAAAACTTTTGGGGTTCAAATTTAAACTATAAAACCTAAAGGGCCAAATATGAAACTTTTCACAACAACAAGGATCAAATAACAAATAATTCAAATTAACATTTAATCACATAATTATCCATATTTGATGATTTCTTGCAAAATAATTTATCAATTTACTTAAAATAATTAATCAATTATCTTATAAGGAAACAATTATCCTATTAATTGATAAATATCTTCAATTAGATTAAAAATATAGTCAAATATATCATATAATCGGATTAATATTAATCTAACATGATAAGGTAATTATCCATAAGCAAAAACAGCAAGAAATCCCGAAGTACCCTCCTTCTGACGAGTTGACTCGTCGAGTCAGCCTTGGACTCGTCGAGTCACCTTGGACTCGGCGAGTTCAGCCATGGACTCGGCGAGTCCAGCCTCCAGAATGCAAAAAATCGAATTTTTTTTCAGTTACAACAAGCATCAATACAATAGAAACCAATCATGGCTCTGATACCACTGATGGGTTTTGGTCATAAGACATCCTATGTGCTCATACAAACCCTAAAGCTCGGATCTAGGTTTCTCTATTGTACATACTTTGAATCCAAGACTTGAACCCTAATTCTAGCATATGGAAATCAGAATTCACATGTAAATAGGTTTAAGAACATACCTTGATTGTTATATAGCAATAACAATCCAATTCCTCCTTGAATTGACCTTGGAAAGCAAAGAGTCACAAGTGTCACTCCTCTAATGGCTTACAAACACCATAAGCAAGTGGAGAAGGTATAAAGAAAGAGGAGAGAGGTTAGAATTCGTATGTAGGGCTTCTTGGGAAGGGATACACGAATTCATAACCCTAGGGGTGTTTATATAGGTGTAGAGATAGGGTTTCAGTCATTATCCTTATCTAGTTGATTATCCATTAAGCAACCAATAAGATAATCCATGAATCCTTATCATACTCGAATTCTAAGGCTTTCCAACCTTAAATTCGTTCACCATACTTATAAGATAATCCTTACCTTATTTTGTAACTATCACATAATTACAATTCAGCCCCTCAAGTTTAATTAATTACATTTGATCACAAAACTAATTCTTAATTAATTATCGACCAATATTAATTAAACAAATATGATTTCTCCTTTAATATATTATTCTTATAACATATTAATAAATCATATTATCCTCTCTTTCTATTTATTTCTCCAATCAAGTTGCTTTGGTGAAGGCAACCCAAAAGGACCATGCACCATCGGGTCAAGTACATACCAAAATAGTTATGGACTTAGACACTAATCCAACAGTTACTAATATCATTACTCTTTTTAGGAATCTTGTTAAACGTATGCATCTCACTAGATAGAACCGTGGCTTCGATGTATTCATAGTTAAAATACTTAGCAGGATCACCTTTGTTCATCCTAGGAGGATCACTTTTTCTGATTCGAAGTATGCTTTGAATTTGCCTTTGCTTCTCCATTTCTAGTTCAATGGCAACTTTCTTCTCCTCAGCTGAAGGTTCGTGCATGACACCCTTCCCTTTATTATGTAATTCTTTTGTGGTAGGTGGTGGTTTCGAACTTGATCCCCCAGAAACTAAACCACCAATAACAATTCCTTTTGTTATAGGCCTTGTAGTTGTTGTTGTGGAAGTCGAAATTGTTGAAGCAGATATTAAAGAAATAGGAATTTGAGTTGAAGAAACTTTTCCCACTACTATCGCATCTTCATCATTTATCTTCGAAGAACTACCACCGGTTCCGAACAAAGAACCCTTTCCAACACCAATCCTCTCTCCCCCTTGCACCTCTGTTGAAACAGGTGGGGCATCCCTTGGCAAAATAGTCAACAATTTCGACAAAGGGGCTAACTCCTTTTGAATAGTAGACTCGAGCAAAGAAAACTTTTGTGTAAGAAGCTCTAGAGTTATTAACGAAGATTGAGCACCAAACCTTTCAACTCAACTAACAATTGATTGATATTCAAAAAACTTTGAACTTCATCCACAACCATCTACTCGACCTTTGGACCAAGAGCTTCTGTAACACCCTAAATCTGGTATGTCTTGAAACCCTCAAGAATTTCATTTTATCATATTGGCCTTTAAGTACGCTGGGCGTACTTAGGTGTACGCTTAGCGTACGATGCATGAATGGTCGTGGAGGAACTAGGGGTATGTTGGGCGTACCAAGCCATACGTTAGGCGTACGTGTCAGGGGTCCAAAACCCTAATTTTCGGACATGAGACCTATTTAAGTGACCTTAAGTCCCTTGGACTTAACCCTAGAGAGCCTACACTGCCTTAGAACGTCCTTTCACTCCATAGAAACTTGTGACCATTTTGAGCTTTGAAAAGTGCCTTTGTGACTCTTTTAGTGTTCATTCCAAGAAGAATAGGTGGTTAAACATGCTTGGAATGAGTTGGTGCTTGAAGATCCTGCATCATGGTCATCTTGCAAAGCTTTTGGAGGTAAAAAGCTTAGACCTTTCACCTTAAATCTCTAGATTTAGCTATGGTTTTCTACATTGTCCCTTTTTGGTTGATTTTGGACAACTATTGTGAGTTAAGCAACTCCAGAAGACGGGAAAGACAGATATGAGGTCCCTTGGTCCTTTAGATCCATAAAAATTAAGTCTTGATGGGAGTTTTGCCCCCATGTATGGGTTAAAGACCTTGGAAAGGTCTTAATGGAGGTGTTGGGTGTATATAAGACATGCAAAGGCATAAAGTTGCCAACTTTATGCCTTACAACGTCTTATTAAACTTAGATATGGCTTTTGGACGTAACGGAAACGAGTATTAAGCACTTAATGGAGAAAGTGCTCAAACTGGTTGTACACTGGGCGTAACCCAGTGTACGCCGTGCATAGTCCCAAATCCCAGTACGTTGTGCGTACCAGGATGGTATGCCGAGCGTACGCGGTGCAGATGGACCGAATCTGTTTTGGGCCTTTGAGCTATTTGGGCCTCATTGGATTATTAGGCATGGTGTATTCTGTGAATTGTGGGCTATTTTATCTATTATGGGCCATGGATATGTTGGTTGGGCCTTATTGGGCCAAGAGACCCATTAGTAATTTTGGACTTGGATTTTGGGCCCATTAACAAGGGAAGGATAATTGGGCCTCATGGATGGGTTTGGAGTTTGGGTTTTCCTTTGACTAATCTATGGTCCTAACAGTGATTAATGTTATTATTCAGCTCGGGAGGTTTCAAACTGTTAGGAGAGCAGCTTTTGTATTCAGCAGACAGAGGTGAGTCTCCTCACCATACCAATGGGTCTAAGGCACAAAGGTCGGCCCATTATGTGATCATGATATATGTGTTAGTTATTATGAGTTTGATATGTTGTGTGATTGTGTGTTTTGAATGGAAGACCATGGGAGAGCCCATGACACTTGGATGTAAGACCATGAGGAGAGCCCATGGCTTTCCTATCAAAGACAATGGGAGAGCCCATGGCACTTAGGTGTAAGACCATGTGGGGAGCCCATGGCATCCTGGAGTAAGACCTTGGGGACGAGCCCACGAGATCCTTATCTGTTGTATGCATGGCTTATGTGATATGTGTGTAGCTTATTTAGCTAACAGGATATGTGTATGTGTAGCGTGTGGTATGCTCTGGGGAACTCACTAAGCATTTCGCTTACAAGTTGTTGATTTATTTCAGGTACATATATGCCCAAGGGCAATGGCAAGGCGTGATGGCGCAGCATGCACTCTATCTCTCTTCTATTGATACATTTTGGGGACACTCTGATGTTTTTGAATAATATTGTATTGAACGTGGTTTTGAAAACAATTGTGTTTGGATTTCATGGTTATGCAAATGTGTTTGACTAATTAAAAATGAAAATTTTCTTTGTAAAATTTGGGTTGTTACAAGTTGGTATCAGAGCCTTAGTTTGAGGGATTCGGTCACACTCTCGAGTGTGTCAGGACTTAAACTAAGGAAGTGGTAAAATTGTTTTCAAAAAGTAACTTAAAAAGGGTTTTCAAAAGAAAATGAAAAGATGAGAGTGCAACGCGCGTGATCAGCCGATCCAAGTAAGTAGTTCCCCAATATGTTAGCCATGTTATACTAATACTTGAGCTTTGTTGATTATATGGAACTTGCTATGTGTATGCTTTTAAATTTTATACGGTTAGGAGCTTATAGCCTCAGAATGTTCGATTGGCCTTATTTCCTGTTCCTTGTTTGGTTGTGGTCCTACGGTAGAATCTTTTATTCAAAAGTCTATTTGATCCCTTTTCTGTGTACAATTTGCATGCATAATGGCAACCTGTCATGATTGGTTTGATTGATGTGGGTAGAATAAATCTTAGGACAACTTGAGATTTGATGTATGCGGTAGTTTGTGGAATATGGTTTAGTTTTGGGACAAATTGGGGTTGTCAGGTGGGCATTGGGGAAAGGTACAGGTAGGTGTGGAAGGTAGTATTGGGTCTGTACTACTGAAAACACAGGACCTGTACCCGGACCAATGTTAGATCTGACGATTTCAAGGAGGACCGGTGTAGGAAGTTCCCTTATATGAAAATCCTGATCATTGTAATTTATGATATTTCAGTCCAGCATGGTGGTGACACGATTTGGAGCAGGAGGGTCGGGATCGGGGTCTAGGTCCGGGGCAGGTTCGGGCGACACTGCTGATGTCATCGATGAGAGGCTACTCGAGCTTATTGCAGCCGAGGTTAATAGGGGCATCCTTGACATGACCCTGATCATTTTCTAGATGGTCAAGGAGGGCATAATGGAGATTATGGAGGAGAGACTCAGGGCATTCAGGGCTGAGGTTGTTGCGGGTCAGGTTGGGACTTGAACTCCCTCGTTCCAGGAGTTCAAGGCATGCGGGGCACTAGAGTTTCTCAGGATCAGGGACCCCATTGTTAGCCAATGCTGGGTGGCGGATATCAAAAACGCCCAGTGCACGAGTTCTCTCCCGGATGCGGCCAAGGTGGGTTTTACATCATGTATGCTGAGAGACAGAGCCCGAGATTGGTGGGAAGAGGTGACCAGCCAGGTGGGAGCGGCTGGTGTGGCTGAGATGATGTGGGATTAGTTTTTTCAGCGATTCGAAGCAGAGTTTGCACCACCTATTAAGGTGCAACGGCTGGTGAGGGAGTTTCACGACCTTCAGCAGACCATCGAGACTGTGGCGGAGATCACCGCCAATTTTCTGGAACGAGCTTTGTTGATCCCACAGTATGCTACAGATGAGTACTTGAGGAGGACGAGATATCATTCTGTAAGGTCCCTAAAACTGAGAATTCGATCAGTGATCAAACATATATCAATCGAACAAATAGGGAATGGAGTAGAAGATAGATTAATCCAAGCATGCACACGTTTTATATCAAATAAACATTAAATACACCTTGGGGCGTAAACTAAGGAGATACTCTGAGATTCGCCAACAACCCTGACACAACTCTGACACAACCTATATATAGGGGGGTTGTTGGTCGTAAATAGGTTTACGGCCGTAAACCTGTTTACGGCCGTACACACATACATAAACCATAAACTCTAACAAAACATAAAAAACTTGACCAAGAACTTAACAACACTTATACATATGATTGCCTAGACCAAACCACAAAATATTGACCTATCAATCTCCCCTTGGTTTGAGGCTAGCATAAGCTCAGATCTTTTCAATGACCAGCACGTCAGATCTTCCCATTGCGCCCAACCACATTCCTTTGCTAATAATTTTAGAGATCATGCCCGTGAATTCTTTTGCTGCCGGTTCCAAAACTTCCTTGTCACAAATGATTTGATGAGCTGCCAAAGTGTGAATGTCCCTCTCACCAAATTGTAGAAGATCCCTCTTATCGATAAGACGAAAGACACCATCTTTAAACTTGATAATCTCTGAGGCCGTGGCTTCATCATACACCCAATACAACATATTGTCTAAAGAACCATCACAAAAATTCTTGATGATGGGAATCTTTTTCAACTGCTTTGTTGGAGGCCACATGACATTTTTGATGGCCTTTTTGGTGATTGGGTCGAACACATGTTTAGCAGTCTTCAAAAAGGATTCAACAGTCTTCATATTATCAAATCCTTTCCTCACTTGATTTTCCTAGAAAAGTTTGAAAGCTGTTGCCCGAGGATCATTGGAGGGATTGTAAAACGGAGCAGTAGACAATTCAGTAAGATACACCTTGGAGTAGCAACTGGGGCAGTTACAGGAGCCTAAGAAACACTTGGGCCTTCAGCTACTGTCTGAAACTTATATCCAAATTCAGCAATAAGTCTACTCTTCAGATCAAAGTAGTCAGCTGAAATAGCACCAAGGTTGAGCTGGAGATCAGAAATTTGTTTGGCCTTCTGAGCATTATCTTCTTGAAGTTTAGAAATTTGATCAGACTTTAAGGAACTTTCAGCTTTGAACACAGAGATACGAGAATCAAGATTCTCAATTTGAAGATCCTTTTCTATTATTTTCTGTTTTAGCATCGTAATCTCCTCCTTGAACTCTGGTCTTGATGTGTCCATCCCCTTCAAGCCTCCTTCCCCTATAGATATACCTTTTTCACAAGAGGGAAGATTCGTTTCATTTTCGGCCAAGAACCTGGCAAGCATTTCAGAGGAAATATCATGCACATGCCTTGTAGGGAGACATCTCTAGGAGCTGAAGAGCTCCCAACTTCAAAAGTGGTTCTTGGATGTTCATGATCAGAAGTGGTTTTAGTGGTTGGATTCGTGGTTGATGTGGTAAGTACGGTCTGAACAGTTTGGGTCAATTCCTGAATTAGTACCCCCTGGCCTTGGATCTAGTCTTCTTCTTTTCAATGAAGGCACAGAGGTATGTGTCTCAATCAGATCACTCACAGACGCCACAAATGTAGGAATTTTAACGTTCAGGGGAGGAAGCCTTGAAGTTGAATCCATAGGGTTGGAAGTGTCGGCAGTTTGATCAACAAGCGGAGGCGTTGTTTCTTGAAAATCATCTATCCCTTTCTCCGTTGTATGTTGCACAACATCATTGAATTCATTAAATAACGAGTCCAAGTCCTTGTTTGATGGGCAGTAGTTGTTCACAAAATCCAGATCAAGCTCTATATTATCATGTTCAGACAAATTTCCGCCAAAAATAGAATTATCATCTTCAAGATCTTCTTCATCAGCATCATCATTATCAACATCTTCACTTTTGTTGTAGTCACTCTGAACATGCACAGACATCAAATCATGTTCCTCAGCCACGATTGCGACCGAAGGAACTCTATTCTCTTCATGGTCTGACACAGTTATCACATCATCGTCTACTGTTATACGATCAGACGACTCATAGGACCCAGAAGCTTCACTAGACTCTGCAAACATGCCAAATTTCTCCAGAGGGCATTTTCCTTGAAAAGTAACTTTACCCTTATGGTTTGCTTGATCAACCCAATGGTATTTGGTCCAAGTGACTTCAAGTCCAAGGTTTAACCTTCTTTAGTGATCTCTGGAAACTGCTCGTTGATAATTGTTTTGAGAAACCTTGGATACATCAAAAACTTGTCTCTTGTCTTTCCTTTTCTGTTCACAACAAGCTCATCCAGAATAAACTTTGAGAAGTTAAAGTTAAGTCCAGCAGCAAGAGCAGCAATAGCTCCTGTGTTTCTTAATGACATCTGCACCATATCTTCTTCCTGAAATGCAGCTCACACAAACATGAGCTAGAAACCTCCAATAAGGTGGTAACAACTTCTTTAAGGTAGGAGGAAATTCGCCCTCATAACCCATTTTGCTTAGGAGCTCTTGAGCTAGATCCAATTCAATCTATGTTGGAAAGCTTGATTGTTCGTCAATCTTTGGGACATCTTTGATTATTTGCTATGTAGCAGTGATCTTGCATCCTTTAATGTGAGCTTCAATGAATACAGAGCCATCATTCCCTTTCTTTACTGTTGTAGATTTCCAGAATTCTTTGATTAGACTTTGATAAATTTCTGGATTCGGGGTTAAAGCTGTAGCCAAGCAGCACTCCTTCAAGCCATGAATCGTGGACTTGAATTCACTATGAGCAACAGGAGGATCAACCAATAGAATTGCCAGATTGTGACTTTCTGCAAATTTGAGTTCTGCCATTTTGACCTGCATGAACTGAGTCAAGTGAGAAAACCAAGTATTTGAACAATAATACATATGCTTTGTGCAAAAAGATGCAATTTTGGCTTTAATTTAAAAAAAAAAATGAGTTTTCGGCTGGAAGAGGGTTTACGGCCGTAAACGGGTTTACGACCGTAAGCCTTTCATTGGCCGTAAACGCCGATAGTACCATTTTCCGATTAGAGCTTTGATCCAACGTCGGTTTTTTGTTAGAACACCTTTGTGATGATCGGAATGCACATACCTACACGTTCGAACTGTTAATTTTGAGATTAAGCACTAATTTTGGTGTGTCGATGAACAGTGAATTGAGAGAGAAAGCGAGGTTTACAGCCGTAAATTCAAAATGAAGCAGAAAGAGTTTACAACTGGTGACTGGAGTATTTATACCTGGTCCTTGACCCGGTCCAAAAACTCATGGGCTGCACAACTTCAATTCCAAGTCCAATACCACAAAAAATTTTAAAAATACATTTTGAGGATTTTAAAAATAAAATAAAATCAAAAAATGTTAAACTAAAATAAAAACTAATTAAAATTTTTAATTTAAATTTAAATTTAATTTTTTTTTAATTTTTAGCAAAATAAAAATAAAAAATAAAATAACAATGAATTAACACTAATTTTCTTTCACCAAAGCTAATAGTATATTGAGTTTGGGGTTAAAGTTCTTAGACAGCCTGAATCCGTTTATTAGTATCTTCTATTCATGAATAGATCTGGTCGATTGCCGGTATTGTGGTCCACTTAAACACGAAAATTTATGACAAGATTAGGATATACTGCAAGTGACATGACATTGTGACTTTGCTATTCTAACCAAATTCCTAATGACCATTCATCTGACGACAACCAAGGATATTGTTGTCCACTTAAATTAAGCAGTGAGATCTACAGACAACCTATTAATTGATTGATTTTAGATGTACTAGAACATGTTTTCCACTTCCTGATATACCCCCAACAATCAAGAACTTCCAAGACACTCCTTACTTTAGGTGAGCAGACAATTATTATGGGAGAAGACATATTTAGAGTGCATATGTTGTACACCCAGGTCGTCTTCCGATTACGCAGAGGGTGAAACATATGTCTAACCAGATTTAGAGGGATTGAGAAGTAGAATGGTGCATATGCTGTGTACCAGGTCAGATTATCAGTCACGTAGAGGAGACATCATATGGATAACAGGTAGAAAGAATGGCATAGAAGGATATGTAGAGAGACAGAGTTGCATATGTTGTAGTCCCAGTCGGATCTTCCGATCACGCAGAGGAGGCAACATATGACTAACATAAAGAAAGCAAGAAAATAATCTCTTTCAGACCTATCTTATCGGAATTTCCCGGTCGTCCCGTCTACATCGGAATTAGGGAAAAAGTCCATACATCGAGGAAAAGTTAAGCCACGATTCTAAATACAAATTATTTAATTTAATTTGTATATTCCCATGTATATCTCCCTGCTCAACCTATCCGAGTGTCATATTGCCATGCTAAATGGATCAGTCTAGGTCAAGATTTGTCAAGTCATTTGATTCCTTAAGTTCATCTATGCTTAGTCAAGTCCAAATTATAACTTTCATGCCTACCAGCGCATCGAACACAGAGCCTAGATAACTCAACTTTGATACCTTACACAAATTCAAATTACTTGTTATCACCAAGTTTATATCACTTCCCAACACAACATCTACAAAGCAAGGAAAACACACAGTATTTTTGGATTTTTCAAATTTTCTGAAAAAAATAAAACTATATATATATATATATATATATATTTTAATTTTTGATTTTTTTAAATTTTTTGTTTTGGTTTTTGTTTATTTCTCCCCCTAAATTTGTGCATGGGGGAGAATGAAAACTAAATGCGCAAATTTAAAATAACCTAAAAACAAAAATTAGTCCTCAAAGTGTATCATTTTCAAAAATCCAACAAGCACATCGAATCGAGCTTTGTTAAAATGTTTTGTGAACAAATCTGCCACATTATCAGCAGTGGGAACTTGTTCCAACCGGATGAGCGAGTGCTCATAACAATCTCTGATAAAATGCACGATGTGCTTGGTTTTTGAGTGTTGGACAGGATTTTTAGCAATTTGAATTGCAGCCTCATTGTCACAAAAGATGGGGGTTTCTATAAAATTCAAACCGTAATCCAGGAGTTGATGTTGTATCCAGATAACTTGAGAACAACAAGCTGAAGTAGCTACGTATTCCGCCTCTACTGTTGAGGTGGAGACGGTATGATGTTTCTTGCATTGCCATGACACCAGTCGATCACCGAGAAATTGACATCCTTCAGAGGTTGATTTTCTATCAAGCTCACAGCCTCCATAATTACTGTCAGCAAAAGCATATAAATCAAATTCAGAATTTTTTGGATACCAAAGACCCAATTTTGGGTTGCCTTTGAGATACCAAAAGATTCTTTTGACAGCAATAAGATGTGAAAGTTTTGGATTAGACTGATATCGTGCGCATTGACAAACCACAAACATGATGTCTGGCCTGCTTGTTGTTAAGTTCATCAACGAGCCGATCATTGATCTGTAGTTAGTCTGATCTACAGATTCGTCTTCAATATCTGGAGTCAGTAGTGGTCTCTCAGCCATTGGCGTCAGTGCATGTTTTGCATCTCGAAAACCAAACTTCTCTAGCATATCTTCATCATACTTGGCTTGATGTAGCAGGATCCCAGTTGATTCTTGTTTGACCTGAAGCCCCAAAAACATGGTCATCTCCCCCAAGGAACTCATCTTAAACCTCTTCTTCATAACGTTTTCGAACTCTTTGCACAGTTTTGAACTCTTCGACCCAAAAATGATATCATCGACATAGATTTGAACAAGAATTTGATCGGAACCAACATGCTTAATAAATAAGGTTTGATCAATTGTCCCCTACGAATATCCATGCTCGAGCAAATGCTTCGTAAGAGTGGCATACCACGACCTTGGAGCTTGGTGTAACCCATATAAAGCTTTGTCCAACTTGTAGACGTGATTCGGACATTTTGAATTGACAAACCCAGGAGGTTGATCAACATAGATCTCTTCCTTCACAGCGCCGTATAAGAAGGCAGTCTTGATGTCCATCTGGTAAACCGTGAAGTTCATGTAATAAGCATACGCAAGGAAGATGCGAATAGCCTCCAAGCGAGCTACCGAAGCAAAAACTTCGGTGTAGTCAAGACCCTCAATCTGACGAAATCCACGTATAACCAATCGGGCCTTATTTCGCACAATAATCCCTGAATCATCTTGCTTGTTTTGATATACCCAACGCGTGTCGAGTGACTTCTTGCCCTTAGGTAATTCAACCAGCTTCCAAACCCCAAGCTTTTCAAATTGATTCAATTCTTCATGCATAACATCTACCCAACTGGGCTCATTCAAAGCCATTTGAATATTCTTTGGCTCTATTTGAGATATGAAGCAAGAATAGAGACATGTATTGACATCTCCACTTCGACTTCGCGTTTGAACACCATCACTTAGCTGGATAATGACGTTTTCAATCAGGTGATCGTGCTGAATTCTTGAAGGTAGCTCCTGGTTGATGTCATTGAGTAATACAGGAAGATTGTGAATATTGACAAATCTATCATCTGCTGATTAATCCACCTCAGATGGTCTAGGATCATGTGAGGAACTCACCATGAACTCATTAGCAATTGGATTGGGAAAGAGAAGTTTCATAAACGTTTGAGTAGCAGCGAAAGCATCTCTGGACATAAATTCTCTTTCATCAGGAGTAAGGGGAGTAGCATTAGCATCTGGGAGAGCCCATGACACTTTGGTGTAAGACCATGTGGGTAGCCCATGGCATCCTGGATTAAGACCCTGGGGACGAGCCCACAACATCCTTATATGTTGTATGCATGAATTATGTGATATGTGTGTAGCTTATTTAGCTAACATGATATGTGTATGTGTAGCGTGTGGTATGCTTTGGGGAACTCCCTAAGCATTTTGCTTACAGGTTGTTGATTTGTTTTAGTTACATCTGAGCCCAAGGGTAAGGGGCAAGGCGTGATGGCGCGACATGCACTCTATCTCTCTTCCATTGATAAATTTTGGGGATACTCTGATGTTTTTGAATAATATTGTATTGAACGTGGTTTTGAGAACAATTGTGTTTGGATTTCATGGTTATGAAAATGTGTAAAATTTGGGTCGTTACAGCTTCATACAATTTAACAAGCTCTGTGAGAACATCAACTATATTATCGACTTTCTGATGAAGAGTATAATAATCTTGTGGTAAAACTGCAACCTCTTTTCCCATATCCTCTCTGAGTTCATGAAGTTTTAAGTTAACATCTTCACGAACTTTCTTGACATCTTGAATAAACAAGATATGTCTCTCTTTCGCCATAGCCTTCAACTCTTTTAGGTCAAAAGCAAAATGTGACATCCCTGGTTTCTCGGTCTGAAAAGACCGATTTAGCTTATGCTCTTAAAATAAAATCAGAGTAATCTCTCCAATAAAATATGCAGAATTTGTCCCAAAACAAAATATGATAAAAATTTATCAAA
This sequence comes from Lactuca sativa, assembly GCF_002870075.4. Taxonomy (NCBI): domain Eukaryota; kingdom Viridiplantae; phylum Streptophyta; class Magnoliopsida; order Asterales; family Asteraceae; genus Lactuca; species Lactuca sativa. The sequence goes on along the minus strand of NC_056625.2, from coordinate 182,243,420 downwards.
GCATTTCTTAAAGAAATGTATTCTTCATTTCATTACAAAACTCGAGATGTCCACATCGATACAGACCAACAACATAAACAACATATTATAGACCTTACAACAGATATTTACATCTAATGCCTATAATCTAAAAATCCCTCGTCATCATCCAACTATGCTCTGGGTTCACTACCTGTAATATAGAAAGCTGAGTGGGTCAGGCTTGGGAGCCTGGTGAGCATATAGGGTTTTCAACCCATAATAAATAAATTTATTAATTTCATCAACCAACCATAAATTTATTAATTTCATCAACCAACAATATCCCTGATTACCCATTCCCGTTATCCTTACTTTACGTCCCTAAACATCTATCATAAGGGACCTAGCCTAAGGATTTTTCTTCGGGGTGACAACACTGCTTAGGGGATTCCTCAGCAATACATGTCAAATAAGGCAACCATAGGGGGGATGGAGTACATCTGGTGAACACTTAGTTCAAAAACACCTACAGGTTGCGAGCCTGTTAGCGTTCCACGGTATTGTCTAGAATAGTCTGTGGTCGTCATCTATACCCCGCTAGATGACTGGAACAACAATATCGAGGCCTCTCATCATTTTATCACACATCATCTGTTTCATCTACCCATGTTTTACCCAACATATTTGTAGATAAAATACACATACGGTTTAAAACCTATATAAAACATTCATTCAACACCCATCTCAAATAAACAAACAATATATATACACATAGCACAAATTTAATAGAAAATACTTCATATATGTGTAAGATGAAAGTGACCACACACTGACATGATTTGACGATAATTAGGCAGCACTTCGTTCCTTAAAATAGTATTTTCCAATAAAACCAAGATGTTTTCTCAAAAATCGGGCTTCACGTGGGCAAAGTTTCGACTCAAAAACTCTTTTTCTCAGGATCTTCGAGTTCTTCGGGGCTTTCTTATGATGCTAGGATAGTATTTTAGGGTTAGAGGTATTTATTGCAACATACAAGAAAGTATAAGGTGAGAGGATGTAAAAGTTGTAAACTAAAATCGGATGGCCTTGCGCTCTATTTATAGTGGCTGAACCCTTGAGTTACGCTAGGCGTAACTTTCCTTGTACGCAGGGCGTACTTCTTCACCACCCATTACGTTGGGCGTAATATCATTGTACGTGGGGCGTACTTCTTTATAAATATACATTTATAAACATCTTATGTTATCTTTTAGATATTTTTTACTCAAACGCCAAGTGATATTATCTTATGAAAAAAAATGTTATTTGACATGTAAAAACCATTTTTATACATAAAACATAACATACATGTAACATAAAATAAACATCACAAGCATCTATTATAATGTGTATAAACCAAGCCATGTCTAGTAATAATTTTTGTGAGGCATCACAAGAATTATTAAGTCTTTCCTAAAGGACTTAAAGGACACTTCAAAAGGTCTTCAAGTTCTCATTTGCCAAGTCAACTCTTGCTTACAAAAGGACTTCAAATCTTCATGTTGTGAAAGTTGCAACACTTAAAACATTAAGACTATAATTAATCCCAAAACCAAAAGTGGAAGCTTGTGATTGGGATTATGGTCTTAAATGGTTAAGTCATCTTCAAGGAGGCCATTTCTTCATCTTGTTACATTTAAAAATAAATATAACTAGTCTAACTAATTTATTACAACAAGTCAACAAATGAAAAAAATATATATTTATCTATTACATCTTATGAATAAATAAATATCAACCAAACACAACACAAATGTCAAAATGGCTTGTTTATACACAACAACATATCAAATATAATAACAAACAACTCTTTGTTTTTTCAAAGGCAACTTTTATATAACCAAAATGCATGAAAAGTGGTTATATATAAAAATAAACAATGTTAACCAAGAAGTTGACAAAGAAGAAAAATATGGATTTTTTCTTCACCAATCGAAATCCATGCTTGTTTTCCAAAAACCAAAGATTATCAAACATAAAAAATCATTCTAACGTATAAAATATGACTCTGATACCATTTTTGGGCTTTGATACGAAATATATGTTTGTTTTTCACAAAAACCAACAATAGGAGACTTTAAAAATAACAAGTTTATTTTTAGTTCATAACAAAAGCAAACCATCATGGATCCATTTATAGAGGTTAGAATGAAATAGAAACAATCATAAGATGTTTTAGAGATAATACTTGAAGCCTTTGAACCCACTTGGTTTTGGGGTGTTGATAAAGATAGCAAAAATCAAAGAATATGATTTCTCTACAAGTATCCACCATCAAGAGTAAGGCACTTGGAATGCTAGTTCCTTCTTGTATAAAGTACTTCTTAAGCATTTAAGTACTTAACTCAAATGTTACAACTCAAATTTTCAAACAAATTTTTCATTTTAAAAACATAATTATTTCCACTAAAAATAAGACATAAACAGTTAAATCATTCGGTCATTACAATTCTTCAAACTCCCAAGATCATGAAACATTCTTCAGTGTGTATCGATCATGCCGGCGCCTTCCCACGGTCCTCGCTAGTACCTGAAAAACATACATCCACAACAACTGTAAGCATAAATGCTTAGTGAGTTCCCCAAAATACAACTTACGCACATACGCCTTCCGGCCCGGACCATTCGGTCCACATAACATTGCCTTCCGGCCCGACCTTCCGGTCCATGTGTCTCTGGGGACTTCCGTCCCTGCTGGGTAAACCTTCCGGCCTTACCCACGCCGACCTTCCGGTCCATCACACATCATATCGCCTTCCGGCCCATAACATATTCGCCTTCCGGCCCATAACATACATAGCACATATAACATATAACATACCACATATAGCATACATATCACATATCATATCCGACCTTCCGGTCACACAGTCAAACCCTTCCGGGTACAGTATAGTGAGAAGACTCACCTCGTAAATGCTGAAAGCTAGCAACTCCTGAAATCACTCGCGCACAAACCAACGAGCTACAACCCTCCTATAACATTACATAACTCATTAACACTCATATCATCTAAGTGTGACCACCCCTAAGAAGTCAGACTTAGGTCAACTCTGGTCAACGGTCAACGGTCAACTCGACTGGACTCGGCGAGTACCATGGCGACTCGGCGAGTCTAGTCGTCCTCACAAACTCCTGAATATTCCCTTTCTACTCGTCGAGTATCCCTCTTGACTCGACGAGGTCCTCGTGGAAGAATCGCGGGGCCACCCCGACTCCACTCGCCGAGTCTGATGAACAACTCGGCGAGTCCCAGTGAATCTTCAAGCTACTCGCCGAGTCTGAAGAACAACTCGGCGAGTCCATGCCATGCAGACGAGTAACTGCTTCCTGAGATAGGTCTCGTCCCGAAGTACACATGCATGGGACCTTCTGGACCTCTAAAGGTCCTAATACAAGACTATAATCGTGGGGTAACAAGGCATTACATCATCAAATCACTAAATGGGTTCTATAAACCCTAATTTCATAAATACATCAATATAGCAGAGCATACACGAATTCTTACCTGGATGATGTGTTCTCTGTCTTCCCAACCTCAGAATGTGACCCCCTTGCTGCTCCTTTAGCCAATCCTTCCTCTTCCTTGCACACCCACTCTTCTATAACCAACAATGGCCTAAGATCCTTGCTCCTGCTGCACTAAATCGATTTAGGGTTTTTCTCAGAAGGCTAAAACGAACAATGACGGCCAATGGACCCCTTTTATACGTCCCGAACCTGAACGGTTAGGGTTTCTGCTGAACAGCGTCGACTCGCCGAGTCCATATCTGGACTCGTCGAGTCCAGTCGCAGACCCGCGACCAAGTCCGCGATCCTACTCGGCGAGTCTAGGCTCCAACTCGCCGAGTCCCCCCTTAAATCACCCCAAAACATAATTTTAATAACACCTGGGATTCCGGGCTGTTACAATTCTCCCCCACTTGGATTAGACTTCGCCCTCGAAGTCTCATTCTGCAAATAGTTCCGGATGCTGCTCCCGCATTTCGCGCTCCGGTTCCCAAGTCATTTCTGATCCCTTACGGTGTTGCCATTGAACCAACACCAGAGGTACTTCCTTGTTCCTCAGAACCTTGATCTTCCGATCCCTGATAGCCACTGGTCTCTCCGCGTAATTCAGGCTTGCATCCACCTGAATATCCTCCAATGGAACCACTGCCGACTCATCGGCTATGCACTTCCTCAACTGCGACACATGAAAAGTGTCATGGATCTGACCCAACTCCACTGGCAACTCCAACCGGTAGGCTACCCGACCTATCCTTGCAATCACACGAAATGGCCCAATATACCGGGGCCCCAACTTGCCTCTCTTCCTGAACCGAATCACTCCTTTCCAAGGAGAGACCTTCAGGAGAACGAAGTCGCCGACTTGAAATTCAAGCTCGGATCGGCGCCTGTCTGCATAACTCTTCTGTCGGCTCTGGGCAGTCAATAGTCTTTGTCTCACTTGTTGAATCTGCTCTGTCGTCTGGAGCACGATCTCCGTGCTGCCCATCACTCTCTGTCCCACCTCTCCCCAGCAAATGGGGGTCCGACACCTTCTACCATACAACAGCTCGAAAGGTGGCATACCAATGCTCGAATGATGGCTGTTGTTGTAGGAGAACTCTGCCAATGGTAAGTACGCATCCCAACTACCCCCGAAGTCTAACACACACGCTCGGAGCATGTCCTCCAGTGTCTGAATTGTCCGCTCGCTCTGACCGTCTGTCTGGGGATGGTATGCGGTACTAAAATGCAATTTAGTACCCAGCTCCTCATGGAATTTCTTCCAAAATCTGGAAGTAAAGCGCACATCACGGTCTGACACAATCGAGATCGGCACCCCATGCCGAGATACCACCTCTCTCACGTATATCTCCGCCAATTTCTCCGCCGAAGAACTCTCACTGATGGCAAGGAAGTGTGCACTCTTTGTCAACCTATCCACGATCACCCAAATTGCGTCAACTCCCCTAGCAGTCCTCGGCAATTTGGTGATAAAATCCATAGTAATCTGTTCCCACTTCCACTCGGGGATCTCCAATGGCTGTAACTTGCCATGCGGTCTCTGGTGCTCAGCCTTAACCCTACGGCAGGTCAAGCACCTCTCAACGAACCATGCCACGTCCCTCTTCATACAGGGCCACCAATATTCCTTCCTTAAGTCCAAATACATCTTTGTAGCACCGGGATGGATCGAGAATTTCGATCTATGAGCCTCTTCCATCAACGTAATACGCGTACCGCCCACGAACGGTACCCAAATCCGACCCTGAAACGTCATAAGGCCTCGACTATCCTTGACAAACTCTGAGAGTAACCCCACAACCCGCTCTTTCTTCTGCATTTCTGGTCGCACAGCCTCTGCCTGGGCCCCACGAATAGCGTCCAATACTGGAGTCATCACAGTCAGTCTCAAGCATACGTCCCGCAATGAAGTGCTCTCCGCCCTGCGACTCAATGCATCGGCTACCACATTAGCCTTGCCTGGGTGGTACAGGATCTCACAATCATAATCCTTGACCACATCCAACCACCTCCTCTGACGCATATTTAGGTTGGGTTGATCCATCAAATACTTCAAACTCTTATGGTCCGTGTATATCGTACATCGAACCCCATACAAGTAGTGACGCCAAATCTTGAGAGCGAACACTACTGCTCCCAGCTCTAAATCATGCGTGGGATATCTCGCCTCATGAGGCTTCAGCTGCCTCGACGCATAAGCTATCACATGACCCCTCTGCATTAACACTGCACCCAATCCCGAAATCGATGCGTCGCAATATACCACGAAATCTTCCATCCCTTCTGGGAGAGCTAATACCGGGGCTTCGCACAATCTCTGGCGAAGTGTCTCAAAGGAGGTCTGCTGCTCGGGCCCCCATGAGAACGTAACACCCTTCCGGGTCAATCTGGTAAGTGGCACTGCGATCTTGGAGAAATCCTTGATAAATCTCCGATAATACCCTGCCAACCCAAGGAAACTTCTGATCTCAGAGGGTGACTTCGGCACCTCCCAACTCATCACCGCCTCAACCTTGGCCGGATCGACCAATATCCCTTTCTGATTAACCACATGTCCTAGAAACTGGACCTCCCGCAACCAGAAGTCACATTTGGAGAACTTTGCATAAAGTTTCTCCGACCTCAATACCTCAAGGACCTCCCTCAAATGCTCCTCATGCTGCTCTTTCGATCTCGAATACACCAGAATGTCGTCGATAAATACGATCACCGACCGATCCAACATCGGCCTGCATACCCTGTTCATGAGATCCATGAACACAGCCGGGGCGTTGGTGAGTCCAAAAGGCATCACCACAAACTCATAATGTCCATATCGCGTCCTAAACGCTGTCTTCTGGACGTCTTCATCCCGTACTCTCACCTGATGGTATCCTGACCTCAGATCGATCTTGGAAAACCAAGATGCTCCCTGCAACTGATCGAATAAATCATCGATCCTCGGCAACGGGTAACGGTTCTTGACCGTTAGCTTGTTCAACTCCCGGTAATCAATGCACATCCGGTGTGAACCATCCTTCTTTTTGACGAACAGAATAGGTGCTCCCCATGGCGAGCTGCTCGGCCGAATGAATCCCTTTCCCAGCAACTCCTGGAGTTGCGAGGACAACTCTTGCATCTCTGGAGGTGCAAGACGATAGGGCACCTTGGCAATAGGCGCTGCCCCCGGAACCAGATCGATACTAAACTCTACTTGCCTCACAGGCGGTACTCCCGGTAACTCCTCGGGAAAGACATCTGAAAACTCGCGCACCACCGGAACTTCCTCAACTGACTTCGGTTTCTCAGAAACCTCCCGCGTATCCATCACATACGCCACGAAACCCTTGCAGCCCTGTCGTAGACACTGCCTCGCTCTAGCGGCCGAACAAAAAGCTGATCCCGAACGGGTACCCTCGCCGTATACCGAAAGAACTCCCCCTCTAGGGTCTCGTATAGTCACCAACTGACGCTCACAGTCGATGACAGCGCCGAACCGGCTCAGCCAGTCCATGCCCACGATGACACAGACATCCCCCATCGCGATAGGAATCAGATCAATCGGGAATTCAACCCCGAAAATTTCTAGTACACATCCCCGAAGAACCTCCGTAGCACAAATCACCTTCTCGTCAGCTATAGAGACTCTCAAAGGTCGACTCAACGACTCACGACTAACGCCAATATGATGACTAAAGGCCACAGACACAAAGGACCTACTCGCACCCGAGTCAAATAACACTAAGGCAGGCACAGAGTTCACAAGGAAAGTACCTACGCGCATAATAACATAAGCATAACATATCGACATTAAAATAATTACATGAATTACAACATACCTGCCACAACATCGGGCGCAGCGCGGACCTCTTCCGCAGTCAGCTGAAAGGCTCTTCCCCGAGCCCTCGGGGCCTCGGCCTTCACCGGTCGAGTTGCAGGAACTCCGGCAGCAGGTGCAGATCCCTGAAGAAGCTGAGGGCACTCAGCCTTCCTATGGCCAGTCTGGTTGCAATGAAAGCAAACCGAAAATCCCTTGGGGCACTCCCTAGCAATGTGCCCCTCCTTGCCACACTTGTAGCAAGCACCAGATCGACATACTCCATCATGAATCTTGCCGCACTTCCCTCAAGTGCGACCCTTCGAACCTCCTGTCCTCGAATCAGCGGACTTGGCCCGCTTGGCTGCCGGCTGGAACTGGGCCGGTCGCCGATCCACCCGCTGAGACTCGGCCTCCTCCCTAGCCTGGGTCTCCAACTCGATCTCGCGCTTCCTGGCATTCGCCTGAAGCTCAGCAAAAGTATGGTAAGTGGAGTTTGACACAAACTCCCGAATATCCCTCCTCAAGACACCCAAGTATCGGCTCATCCGAGCCTGCTCTGAGGACACCAGCTCAGGGCAAAACATCGCCCTCTCATGAAACTTCCGTGTAATCACCGCAACAGAATCGGTACCCTGCTTGAGGGTTAAGAACTCCTGGACCAATCGTTCCCTCTCCACCGGGGGAACGTACTCATCCCTGAACATGGCAGTAAATCCCTCCCATGTCACCGTTGTAGTCTCTGCCAAAGTGAAATTCGCTGTCACGAACTTCCACCAGTCCTTCGCTCCCAGACGGAGCTGGTTCAAAGCGAACCGTACCCTCAGGTGCTCCGGGCATGAACAAGTATAGAAGCACCCCTCTATATCCGCGATCCACCTCATCGCAGCAATCGGATCCTGCGTCCCATCGAACTCTGGTGGCTTCGTGTTGCTGAACTCTCGGAACAGCAATGAGTTACCCCCCTGTGGCCTAGCAGCGGCCACAGCTGCGGTAGCTGCAGCGGTTGCAGCCTCAGTCAATGCGGCGTACCGCTCGTCGAACGTCTCCATCAAGGTGGTCTTGATAGACCCAAACATCTCCGGGATCTCAGCCCGGATCGCCGCCGCCACCTCCTCGTGAATCATCTGACGAATATCCTCGTCACTCACACCGCTCGTACTCGCCCCGTGCCGCGGTCTAACCATGATATCTCTGAAATACAACATAAAACTATCAGAGATTCCACCGAGTATAATCGTACTCGACACGCAACCCTACTCAGTCCCAGATATCCAGGGATTCTTACTTGGGCCTCCCACTGACCCGGTGTCCTCGGTAGTACGGGCCCAATACTACCGACCACACCGCATCAATGTTCATCCCAAGTCCTCCTCCCCAAACTCCAGATAGTGAGTACTCTACTTCTGATACGCTCTATCTACCCGCATACTAGCAAAGCATCACATATAGGCAACTTCCCTAGACTAAGGCATCACAAATCAGGCCACTCTAGTCCTATCATGAATACCTAGTCTTCTAGCATGCATAACAATTCATATCATATAATATTGTAAGGTATTTTGGGGATCTTTTACCGTTCGGGCGCTGACTGATCGTACACACTGCTTCTTTCTTGCTTACCACAAAACCATTTACAAAAGTTTATGCCTTTATTTGAAAAGTTTCCTCAAATCCTCGGTTTGAGTTCAGTTACCCCCGAAGGTGCACCCGAATCCCTCAAACCAAGGCTCTGATACCAATTGTTACAACTCAAATTTTCAAACAAAATTTTCATTTTAAAAACATAATTATTTCCACTAAAAATAAGACATAAACAGTTAAATCATTCGGTCATTACAATTCTTCAAACTCCCAAGATCATGAAACATTCTTCAGTGTGTATCGATCATGCCGGCGCCTTCCCACGGTCCTCGCTAGTACCTGAAAAACATACATCCACAACAACTGTAAGCATAAATGCTTAGTGAGTTCCCCAAAATACAACTTACGCACATACGCCTTCCGGCCCGGACCATTCGGTCCACATAACATTGCCTTCCGGCCCGACCTTCCGGTCCATGTGTCTCTGGGGACTTCCGTCCCTGCTGGGTAAACCTTCCGGCCTTACCCACGCCGACCTTCCGGTCCATCACACATCATATCGCCTTCCGGCCCATAACATATTCGCCTTCCGGCCCATAACATACATAGCACATATAACATATAACATACCACATATAGCATACATATCACATATCATATCCGACCTTCCGGTCACACAGTCAAACCCTTCCGGGTACAGTATAGTGAGAAGACTCACCTCGTAAATGCTGAAAGCTAGCAACTCCTGAAATCACTCGCGCACAAACCAACGAGCTACAACCCTCCTATAACATTACATAACTCATTAACACTCATATCATCTAAGTGTGACCACCCCTAAGAAGTCAGACTTAGGTCAACTCTGGTCAACGGTCAACGGTCAACTCGACTGGACTCGGCGAGTACCATGGCGACTCGGCGAGTCTAGTCGTCCTCACAAACTCCTGAATATTCCCTTTCTACTCGTCGAGTATCCCTCTTGACTCGACGAGGTCCTCGTGGAAGAATCGCGGGGCCACCCCGACTCCACTCGCCGAGTCTGATGAACAACTCGGTGAGTCCCAGTGAATCTTCAAGCTACTCGCCGAGTCTGAAGAACAACTCGGCGAGTCCATGCCATGCAGACGAGTAACTGCTTCCTGAGATAGGTCTCGTCCCGAAGTACACATGCATGGGACCTTCTGGACCTCTAAAGGTCCTAATACAAGACTATAATCGTGGGATTACAAGGCATTACATCATCAAATCACTAAATGGGTTCTATAAACCCTAATTTCATAAATACATCAATATAGCAGAGCATACACGAATTCTTACCTGGATGATGTGTTCTCTGTCTTCCCAACCTCAGAATGTGACCCCCTTGCTGCTCCTTTAGCCAATCCTTCCTCTTCCTTGCACACCCACTCTTCTATAACCAACAATGGCCTAAGATCCTTGCTCCTGCTGCACTAAATCGATTTAGGGTTTTTCTCAGAAGGCTAAAACGAACAATGACGGCCAATGGACCCCTTTTATACGTCCCGAACCTGAACGGTTAGGGTTTCTGCTGAACAGCGTCGACTCGCCGAGTCCATATCTGGACTCGTCGAGTCCAGTCGCGGACCCGCGACCAAGTCCGCGATCCTACTCGGCGAGTCTAGGCTCCAACTCGCCGAGTCCCCCCTTAAATCACCCCAAAACATAATTTTAATAACACCTGGGATTCCGGGCTGTTACATCAAATAAGCACTAAAGGAGAAGCACTTTAAGCTACCAAATACTTGAATGATCTTCAAAAGAAAGCAAGAGAAGTAGCTCCATGCTACTTTCGGTTTTGGTGAAGAATAAGAGGAAGAAGAGAGTGTTTCACTTAGCCATTATCTGTATTTTTACTTGTATACAAATCAAATTACTGTCCCTAAATAAACTATTTATTTCCTTACAAGTTAAGAAGGTGAGAAGTCAAACACACTCATATGTTAAAGAAATCTACGCAATATGACATACCCTTAAGAGAGCAATGAGCTTGAAATTAAATTCTCATGGTGATAACATCTTTGTGTAAGATTTTAAGTTGCTAAGATTAGAGTTGATTCCTAAGAAAATGAATGACAATTCGAAATCTAGTTTTGATAGTAACCTAAAGAGGATGATTATGAGAGCTAAGATGTAAGCATATTCTAAAACAAGGTGTTTACGACATAAGTCAAATTAAATTCAGACATTATTGTCATACATTTTCAAAATCCTCAAGCTAAAGACATTGATAGTGAATTTTATAAAGGAAAATCCCAACAAAACCCATAGTACGACATTAGAACTTTTCGAAAATTTGCAAATCATTCTGTAGAGAAAGAAACATACATAAAAAATCCATATGGTAATGGTAACTTAGGGTTTTGTTTATGTAAATCCAAAGCAATCTTAGAAAAATTAATCAAAAGATTTGTAAATTAAAAGATGGAGGGCTACGAGCATCTTCTCCATATGCATTAAAAAATATGTAAATTAGAAATTGATAAACACCAAGATTAAGGTGGAGGGTTATAGTGATTGTGACTCTTCCAAATGAACATCTGAAAAAGGGTGGCTATCTTGGACACAACAATCTACGGTTTGGATTTTTGCACTTCAAATGGAGAAAGTGAGTCAGGGTTTGGAGTCTTAACCCATTCTTTTCTTCAACCATTTCCTACCCCTCCTCCATCGTCTTCTCCAACCAGTTGACCAGGCCACCACCAGGATACCATGTCACCGCCATATCCTCTTCATAGACTAGTCAACTATATCACCTCCATATCCTCTTCTCTTTACCTTCTTCATTCAGTAAATACCTCCATATCCTCTTCTATGCCATCTCCTCTTCTCCGATCATGTGTGTTTTCGACAAAGGATTTAATAAAGGAAAGGGAGGGAGTTAGGTTTAAACTTAAAAACTTAAAAAGGAAATGAGTATGATAGGGTAGGTGGGTGGATGTGGGATATGGTGATGTTTCTTTTATTTTCTTATATTATAAATAATAAATAATTAAAGAGTTTAGGTCATTTTTGGTCACTTAACTTTTGGTTTTGTGCTCATTTGATCACTTAACTATTTTTAAGTTTTAAAAGGTCGTCAAACTTTTGACTTTATGTTCATTTAGTCACTTAACTTTTGGTTTGGTCACTTAACTTTTGGATTTGTGCTCATTTAGTCACCTAAATGAGCATAATTTTAAAAGTTAGGTGACTAAATGAGCACAAATCAAAACGTTAAGTGACTAAATGAGCACAAAATGAAAATTTTGATGACCTTTTAAAACTTAAAAAGAGTTAAATGACCAAATGAGGACAAAATCAAAAGTTAAGTGATCAAAAATGACCTAAGCTCATAATTAAAATAAAAATAGATAATGGCAAAATAATATTTCTATAAGTGGAATGTGATTTTAAGGATGAAATGTTCAAGTTTCAACGATAACAATTTATGGCGAGGATGGTAAAATCATATAATAGAAATATTTATTTTAAACTGGTTTCAGTAAATTGAATGTTTCTTTTTGCACATAACTAGTCTAAATCATATACTTATTTTTTCTCTTAAGAATGTCTTATCTCTATTCTAATAAAAGAATAAGTTTAATCACCTATTGACAAATGTCATACAATTAGAACACCTCATTAATGTTATATATCCATTATCATGCCACTTGTCAACCTATTAATTATTCATTTCAAATTTCAAATTTCAAATTTCAAATTTTTTCACTCTAATCACATTAAAATAATAATTGATTCTTTTATTTAAATTTCAAATTTTAAATTTTCCCACTCTAATTATATTAAATTAATAACATTATATTGAAAAATAAAATAAATTTAATACATATTATAAGATGATATAACTTCATGTATTTATTTAAATCAATGATTATAATTTTATATAACTAAAAAAATTTCTCTTAAATAATAATTTATTTAAAATAATTAATTAATAGTTTTGACTTTTTATATGAAAGTTTAATTAATTTTATAACCGTGGTTCTCACGGATTATAAACTAGTTTAGTAAACAACGAATCCACTCTCAAAATTTTAATATTTGGTTTAATATAATAATGTTAAACATTAAACAATTTGTATAGTGTATTAGTTGAATACAAAAAAATATCCTATTTTCTTTATGATAACCAAATCCTTTACAAATTCCTAATATCACCGCTTTATATTTCGTATATTACACTAATAATTAACAAGCAAAACAAAAAGGGTCCTATGGTCTAGTGGTTAGGACATTGGACTCTGAATCCAGTAACCCGAGTTCAAATCTCGGTAGGACCTTGACTTTTTTAATGTAATGTTTTTATTAGGCCAGTGTTATTAATTTTAAAAAATAATTTTCAGGCCAAAAGTGTTGGTCACTTTTAAAGATAAAACAAAATAAAACTTACCAAAATACCAACTACATTCAACATCGGGATGATTGTAGCATATAATTTTTTTTTTTTTGAATTACATTTAAAAATGATTGTCCATGATGTAAGAATGTTATTAGCATTCTCTTTAAAGTTATCTACATATATGCAATACAATTACTCTTTTGATCGTATCATGTATTTTTTGTAATTACATCGAACATTAATACAGTATCGTTACTTTTTTAAAAGTAGCTTAACTAACACATGAATAACTTTTTTTTATTTTATATTTTCAATAAATATTTTAATTAGTTATACTCCATCTGTCCCAAAATTATAGTTCATCTTTCCTTTTTGGTTTGTCCCAAAATAATAGTCCATTTCTAAAAATAAATAATATTTTTACCAAAATACCCCTCATTATTACTTAACCAACTAAGCATTTATTGAAACATTAAATGCAAAGTAAGAACACAACTGTCATTTTGGTATATAAAGTTAGTAGTAATTAATGTTTTTTTTAATCTGTATGGTTTTTGTCTGTGGACAATAATATTGGGACGGAGAGAGTAACTATTAATCATTGTTATTATTATTAAAATAAATATAACTATTCATAGTTTAAAGAAAATACGTTACAACAAACTCGAAAATTTTAGTAATTTATTATATATATATATATATATATATATATATATATATATATATATATATATATATATATATATATATATCCCGTAAGAAATTCTTTTTTGTAGGAAGGTAAGAAATTTTTTTTCGGCTTATTTTTTTGGCAAACAAAATAAATGAATCACTAGATAAATCAATAATAACATTATTCACCAAGAAAAATCCCGAAAAAACTTTTCGATGATTCATTTTTACGATGATTTTGTTGATATTCACTGAAATTATCATAAAAGTGATTTTTTTTTTTGATTTACCTAAAAATGAATCATGAATGTGTTTTTTTCGGAATTTTTTCTTGTGAATCATCTTACTTTTGAATCATCTAATGATTCATTTCATTTTTTGCTAAGAAATTATGTATATAAAAAATTTCTTACCTTCCTACCAAAATTTTCCTTCTTATTTGATCTTGACTCTCTCTCTCTCTCTCTCTCTCTCTCTCTCTTTCTCTCTCTCTCTCTCTATATATATATATATATATACATATATATATATATATATATATATATATATATATATATATATATATATAATAAAAGAGAGTACCCTTTGTGAACAGTACTCTCTTCTCATTGGTCTATTTTTTTAAATTTCTTTTTATTCGGTTGGTCGATCCACCGCTTCGACTGCTTCAAATCACTGCCTTATGAGTCGGTGTTATTCTACTCGATTGCACCGAAACAGAGGATTCGATAGAGAAAGATGCGGTCAGAGAGGGGCGAAAAGTGGACGACGCCCACTGAGGAACACCACAACTTACATCATAGTGGTTCGTCTTCGACTCTTCTCCTCAAATTTGTAGATTAGGGTTAATTTCTAGCCACTTCAAATCTACTATTTTCTTAAAACTTTTTCCATCTCACCCTAGGTAAATTATAGAGTAAATTACACGAATGGTCTCTATGGTTTGGGGTAATTTGCGTGCTTGGTCCCTAATTTATTTTTTTAACTCGAAAAGTCCCTACTATTTGTTTTTTGTTACGCACTTGGTGCCTACTGTTTGTTTTTGTTACGTGTTTGGTCCCTGTCTTACCTAAAAAGACTATTATTTAAATATGGAAAAATGATGTGCTAGGTAAGATAAGGTGATGCGGGTGGAGTTGGGAGTGCGTTTATTTAAATAAATTAAAAAATAAGAGAAAAATAATTTTTTAGGTAAGACAGGGACCAAGCGCGTAACAAAAACAAACAGTAGGGACCTTCCGAGTTAGAAAAATAAGTTAGGGGTCAAACACGCAAATTATCCTAAACCATAGGGACTATTAATGTAATTTACTCTAAATTATATTAACCCATCCTGTTACTTTTAGAGCAATGAATAGCAATTTTGTATAAAGAAAATGATTGAATTCCTTATTTAGAGATGAGGCTTGTATGAAGGAGTTTACCTTGAAAAGCATGTGGAAGATTCCCAATAGCATAATCCGTAATATGTTGAACGGTTAGTATCATTCCTCATGTGCACTTCATATATGATTTCAGTATGTATGTGATCATGAAATTTGCATCTTCTTCGGGCACAGTTTTTATAGGACCAAATCTTTACAAAAACATCCCAAGGCTAATTCCAGGTGAATATTATAAATTTGTAAGATGGTTTGTTACTTTTATATATTTTTCTAAGTAACATGGTATTATATTTATATATTTGTTATTTATATTCAGGATAGACAAAGCCTATATGAATTAGAAGACATGAATTTTGTGATCAATACAAAGCTACTAATCCAGTGATTAAAGGACCTCGGAAACTGAAGTTAGTGTTTGGTATATAATCATCCCTCTAAAAAAATCATCAGTTACTTTTTAATTTCTTTTGTTTCATGTCAAAATTTTACAAGAGTCTTGATTTTATAAGATAAACTTAGAAGAAGAAGAATAGGAATAGTCCACAATTGTCAAATACACCAACTAAGATGGTATCAATCTATATGATCTAATACATTCACTTAGTAAGGTATTTCTATGTAATAGACGGAATTCTTATTGACTTTTGAATTTTTTTTTGATTAAAATGCTTTCTTTTTTACCTGTTATGCCATGGTTCACGTAATAAAAATATTAATTTTATTTTTTTTACTTGCTTCATATGGCAAAATTACTAAGACGGCCATTTTCACCAAACAGAGCAAATATGTCCTTTTGGTAAGAACAACCAAATTGTTCATTATTTTTTTGTAACAATAATAGCATCTAACTTTCATTTTTATTTGTTATCTTTGTTTAATTTAATTTAAATTTTCTGTTTGTATTCATATTTAACTATTATAAACTAAAAGTACAATGGTTTAATAAGAAATTTTTAGAAAAAATAGCATAACACTACATAACAAATAAGATAGTAATAAAATGAAATGATAGTAAGATGCTATAATCTAGAATCAGCGTGGACTTTTTTAAATGGGTAACTTTGAAAGGAGTTCAGTTCATAATTATTTTAACACTCTATGTGATAATCGTCAAATTCCGGTTAAGTCAAAGTCAAACAAAGTCAACAAGTCAAACCGGTCAACTCAGTTAACCTTTGTATACTAGGGTTTACGTTATGTAATTACTATACAATTCACTATTTTAATGAGGAATCATCATTTGGAAAGTTCGAGTAGTTAAATTTCCTTAGCCTTAATAGTGCTAAACAATGAACCAAAGCGATAAAACACTATTGCACACTCATCGGGAGTGTGTAGGACCCTTAAACATGGCTTAATGGGGTTTACGGACCTTGCGTTGCGAAGCCAAGCACTCAAAAAGGTCACAAAAGAAGCCTCTCCCAATCTTTTTCACTCTATCTCTCTCTATTCCAAATCTCTCTCAAAAGTTCCTTTAGCTTTTCATAATCATTCGGGTCATCCCGACCCTTAACCGGGTCAAGAATCGCTTAAAACGGCTGAAATGGCCTTAAGGAACCGAAACCACCCTCTAAGAAGCGAACCCTCTTGGACCGAAATTACTTAGAACCGAAGGTCCATATTGGGACCGAACCTGTTGAGAGCCGAAGCCCCAAGAACCGAAGCTCCCTTCAGACCGAGCCTCGCCTGAGCACCGAACCCGAAGGTCCTCTCGGACCGAGCTTCGCCTCTTGCCCCATTTCGCTCCCTTTCTCCTTCGGGCCCAGCAGCATTAGGACCGAACCTCGGCCCAGAACCGAGAGGTCTCGCAGGTAGGCAATTTCTTCCCGGTTTTCGACTAGTTTTGCATTTTAGGCCCGTTTTTAATTATTTTAACGCGGGATTTTCACCCAAAATTTTATTTTAACATATAAGGCCCCATATTTATTAATTAATCATGTTTTGGGGGATAAATCTTATCCAAGAAGAGTGGGTGAAGTACAAGAGGTGGAGTGTTGACTTTTCTTTGATTTATGACACAAGCAACCACCCATACCCACTCCATGACCAGCCACACTCCTTCCACCATACCTAAGTCATGTCAATGTACTTTTCCATCATTTTCCAGCCTTCCCCACGTCCTAACGGCTGGAAAACACACCCTCTCTCCTCACTTCACTCATTTTCTCTCATTTTCACCAATAGATCAAACACTTTTCTCTCAACTCTTCTCTCTCAATTTCGAGATTTCCAAGGCATTTTCCAAGGCTTTCCTTCTACTTTTGGTAAGAGTATCTTCATCATCCTTATGATTATTACACTTCCTTCTACTCCAATCATGGATTGCTTACACAAATTCCATCATTTTGGTGTTAGATTCTCGAATCTTCAACGCAACCTTCTAAGTGTTCTTGAGTTGAAAACTTCTCCTTTTCGACATTCATCCACTAAAATCACACAAGGTGAGTTAATACCCCTATATTTTCATGTTTTCTTAAGTTTTAGGGGGGGGGGATACAAGTTAAAACACCAAGAACACAACTAAACTTTTCCAATAGCTTTCATCAGGAAAACTCCATTCACGAACTGTTTTGGTCAACTTAAACATTTTAGTTTTCAAAACTGTATTAGATGAAAATAGTTCAGATTTATACCTTTAAAATGACTACTTGAACATGTTCATACGATTTTTCTACAATTTTTGGCGATTTTTACAGAACTGCCTATCACTGTAGCTATGAATCCGGACCAGTATGTGAATATGAACATTTTCATACACGTTAGAGACATCTAAAAATCATGATAAAATTTATAAACAAACTAGATAATTTTCTAAACTCCCAGAGTTTACAGATTCAGTTTTTGACTTCGTATGATTTTTTTGGGATTCTTCCAAAACAGTACAGAAATGTTAAAAACAAGTTGACATCTTACAACTTCCATTCACACCATGTAACTTGTTGAGCAAGGTGTGTATCATTATGTGATTATATATTATTACATTATGTGTCATTTTGTCTTGGTATGTATACATACATAAGAAAACAAATGGGTTTTTACTATATTAAGTATGGTAAAAAAATAAATTGTCATAAACAAAGTTTACATCCGTTACATACAAACATTTGGTAGACCATGACAAGGATAGTACTAATTGAATGCATGTGAATGATAATACATATTATTTACCTTATCTCGAAGATACGAATCATATACCAAGGTTTGCCACTACTACTAATAGTTACAATAAACTATAATAAGTGTACACTACCAACAAATACGCTAACTATAATAGGTATAGTTAGGTTGCATTACATTACAAACAATTTGGATAAACTATAATATGCATAATTCATGTTCACTATCACTACCACTATTTGGTGAATTATGATATGTATAGTTTATGTTCACTTCCACCACCACTTTTCGATAAACTATAATATGCATAATTCATGTTCACTATCACTACCACTATTTGGTGAATTATGATATGTATAGTTTATGTCCAATACCACCACTTGATGAACTATGATAGGCATAGTCTCGGTCTTGACAACCCATAATTTCTTTTCTGTACAACATTTCCATTCAGTAGAAGTCAGAACAGTTTCTGCTAACTTTCAAGCTTTTTGGAATACGTTTGAGTCTTTTTAAGTTAGTACTTTGGGAGATACCAGGAGAGAGGATACTCTAGGGTTTATTGTGCAACAATAGAGTTCCAAAAACTCCAAGAGTTTGGAGTTTACGGCCCAAATGGTATTTGGACCGTAAACCCTAGTGACTATATATATGGCACTTAGCCATTTTTCAGACTTTTTCACCATTTCAAAGCTAGAACTCAAATCCTCTCAAGTAGCATCCGACTTTTCCTCCTTGATCTTTAACTTGTAAGTGTTTCTAGACTTATTAAGTTGATATATTACTTAATCTAGTGATATAACACACTTCCATCTGTGAAATCATTCCAAAAGGTTAGATCTTCAAGTTTCACCAAGAACACCAAGAACACACACTAGTGTTCTTGGACTTTTAGCACCTTTTCAAGCCTCTATCTTGTAAGTACTTCTATCCTAGAGTATCTTAAGGCTTGTTACACTTCTAAACATCAAGAAAACACCCAAGAAACCAAGGATCAAAGGTGTTTACGATGCAAGATGTTCTTGAACCGTAAACCCTAAAAAGGGTGCCAAGGTGTGCCTTAGTCCCCTCTAAGCCTTGGAAACTAGCATAGATCCTTTCCTTGATGAGCTTAACACTTGAAAACATCAAAAGAACATAAAACATAGGGGTTTACGACCATAAACCCAAAGGAAAATGGTCTAAGGACCGTAAACTCCATTTAGGAGTGAAATGGTGCCCTAATCCCTTCCATAGGCTTATACTTCAAGTGGAAATGATTCTAAGGACTTGTAGAGCTTCAAAACAACACTTGGTTAAAGGAGCATGAGTTTACGACCGTAAAATCAATGGGTTATGGTCACATAACCGTAAACTCATATAAGGGGTTCCCTTGAACCCTAAACTCTATAGCAATGTCCTACAACACTTAGATGCAATCCTTAGGACTTATAGCAATTATACAAGGTGTTTAACATGCCCTAGGATGTATTAACTTTGTTAATTAGTTGTTTGAAGACTAATTGGATACATATATATGTCATTATATGTTAACTAGGATCCTTGTGTATGCTCAAGTCTTCACTTGACACCTAGCAATCTTGTTTCATCAGTTCATCCATACCACTCACTACAGGTGAGTTCATACCCCTTAAATCGACATTTTAAATGTTTTTAAATGCTTTTATGGGGGGATACAAGTTGAATAATTATAGGTATTATATCCATCACATGTGATTAATAACTACCAAACAAGTGGTTTTCTTACTTTTCAAACTGTGCTATCAAACTGTTTTGCTTCAAACTATTTTACAAACTCTTTTGCTTGTCAAATACTTTTACTTAAACTCTTTTTATACTTTTATATTGTCAAATGCATGCCTATGGATGTATAGTTATATAAGTAATGTTTAAAGGACTTAGGAAGGCTAGCTCGCTTTATCTCCTTTTCCTTGTTTGGATGTGGCTTTAGGGCATCAGTTATCCATCCGAAGGTCGTCTAAATATTAGTTATATATTATGTATACATATATAGACATAAAATTTCTATCAGCCAATTCAATAACCTTGGGTAGCAAGGGTATACATTCATGATCATACATACAAGTCATATTACTAGTAAACTACGATAGGCGTAGTTTAGGAAGTTACTAATACTATTACTAGAATAATGAATCATACAAAGAGTCAGTTCATTCATGAGTCAATACTTGCTAGATAGAGAGAGAATACAATACAGCTAGTACACACAGTACATATCAATACTTGCTAGATAGAGAGAGAACATACAATACAGCTAGTACACGCAGAACATATCAATACATACAGGCTAGACAGAGAAAGAACACACAATACAGCTAACACATACTTTACATATACATTCATGCAGTTATGTGAGCCACTAAATGGGGCATGTCACTACCTGCCATGACCGTTTTTGTATCCAGAATCTCCTTAATTGGGGAGCGTATGAGTTTGCGTATAGATCTATATTGGATTGACTACCCTACACCTTGCTGCTCGCTACAGTGGGACTTGCAAGTCTGCGGGTGCCAAATGTCATTTCTTACGGCGTCTTACATCGTCGTTTTACTAGAGTCGGTAGAAGGATACAAGCCGATCACATGTTACTTTAAATTACAATTGGTTTAAGGTAGTTAGTACAACAGTAGTTACTTATTACAATACTACAGTACTATATTATTTTCCCCTTTACATTCACTTCGTGAACATTCACACGATGCACGGTAATGTAAACACTATATTTTTGATAAATGATAGTCAGATTTGGGAAAATACACACTCTTACAAGAGACACACACATAGACACTAGATGTCTTGGTAGAAGACTACTTTTAGTAGGAAACATAGGGTTTTCTAGGAGAGTTCAAAACATTTTACAAAACATCGTACAAATACATGTAACAGCCCGAATTCCCAGATATTATTTATTCTTCTTAATTTTGGTGTTTTGTGAGGAGACTCGGCGAGTTGGAGCTCAAACTCGCCGAGTATGATCGCAGTTTGGGAAAGGGTTCGCGTCCGGACTCGGCGAGTCCAAAAGGTGGACTCGGCGAGTCCACGCTGTTTAATGAAACCCTAAATTTCAAGGTATGAGACCTATTTAAAGGGGCTTATGGCCGTCATTTGCGGCCACCAACCCCAGAGAGAACCCTAAAAGAGTCCTTGAGCGTTTTGTGAGAGAAAAGAGGAAGATCCTTGATTGCTTGTGGGTGATTTTGCATATAGAAGAGGATCAAGGCAAGAGGAGACCAAAGGAGGTGCTAATCCAGTGATTCCTGAGTCCAGAGACTTCATTTGAGGTAACCATTCGTTCCTTTTTCAGCCCTTGGTGTAAATCTTAGAGTTAGGGCTTCTTTGTGGAATGATTCATGGAGTAATTGGCCTCTTTTTGTGTTGATGCTTTAGATCTGGACCCAAAGAGCTCCAGAGACTCTTTTCCCTCAAGCTTTATGAGTGTTAATGGAGGCCATGAGCTTAGAATAGCATTCTAGAGACCATATCATCAAATAAAGCCTTTGGACCTTTGCATGAGCACCAAGATTGTAACTTTACGTGATAAATGTGCTTGGAAGGACTGGATCTATGAGTTACTAGTATGGATCTGACCTCAGGAGTGAGTTTGAGTTCATACATGGCTTAGACTCGTCGAGTTCGAAGAACAGACTCGACGAGTAGCATGAAGATTGTCCATAACCACTCAGTGAGTAGTCTTACCGAGTTAAGGGTTGACTCAGTGAGTCAGGGAGAGTTAGAGAGGGTTGACAGGTGGACTGAGTCAAGCTGGAACTCGCCGAGTTGTTCTTGAGACTCGGCGAGTTGAGTCGTGGTGGCCCCGCAATTCATGCCAGGTGGAACTCGTCGAGTCAAGGAAGTACTCGACGTGTCAAGAGAGGATCCCAGGAAGTCAGTGAACACGTATAGACTCGCCGAGTCGCTCTAGTGCACTCGCCGAGTCCGGTCAAAGTTGACCGTTGACCGTTGACCAGAGTTGACCAGTGTTGACTTGATAGGGGTAGTCAACCTTAGTTGTGAAAGTGTTAATTAGAGATATATTGTGTTATAGGAGGATTATAGCTCGGAGGATCGAGTGCGAGTGATTTCCGGGATTTGCGAGTTATCGAGATACGCAAGGTGAGTCTTCTCACTATACTTTACCTTGAGTAGGTAACCAGAGTTATGTGACAGAGTATTTGTATGCTATGTCTTGTACTGCATTATTTCTATGTGATTTATGCTGTGCATGTTTACAGAGTTAGAACTGGAAGGTTCCCAGAGTTAGAACCAGAGGGTTCATAGAGTAGGGTCCATGAACCCACAGAGTTATAGCCTCGAGTGGCTCATATGTGTATGTGTGGTATTTTGGGGAACTCACTAAGCTTCGTGCTTACAGTGTTAGTGTTGTTTGTTTCAGGTACTAGTGATGACCGTGGGAAGGCGTCGGCTTGATCTGTACACACGCAAGGGATTTTTATGTGATATGATCTTGGGATTTTGTATGATGTGAATTGAAGATTTAAACTTGATGTTTTATGAAAATTAAATCAAAAATGTTTTTATATTTTGCGAAAAATTATTTTGAAATTCACGGTGTTACAATACAGACAATAATATACTTATGATCTCACCAGCTTTAAAGCTAATACTCTCTTTCAAAATAACTTGTATTCTCAGGTCACCAGTAGACAGGTACAGGTGCCAGGTTTGAGAAGATGGAGCTCGTTCAAGACTCATCTTTTATTTTGATATATATATATATATATATATATATATATATATATATTTTTGATGTCTATATAACTTGTATGAAATTATATTATTAATGCAATGGATGATGTTGTTGCTTGTTTACTACTATTCATTGTTGTGATACTGTACATGACGTCCTCTGCCCCAGAACATTTCCTCCGTTCATGGTTTTGTGGTGTGACACGGTCTTTGGTTTTTAAGACTACATTCTATCTAGAATTGTTAGTTTCCACCCATAATTACTAAGGGTATATGCTAGAGTTATATAGAATTTAGTCGTGATCGACTTAGAATTGGTGGGTCTGCTTTATTTCCAGTTCCTTGTTTGGTTGTGGGTCTAGGGCAGACCCATTACATTTGACGGTTTATTTAACTTTAATTTTATATAACTTATATACACTTGGAGATTATGGAAGGAAATTATTGGGAATTCTAGGATGCACAATTTCATAACACGGAAACTTACAACACACTTTTCAAGGAAAATATTGGATTTTCTGGAATCCCTTTACCGCTTTTACAAGGAAAACGGTTTATTTCTCAATTAAAACTCTTATGAACTCACCAAACTTTGTGTTGACACTTTTTCAAACAACTTGTATTCTCAGGAAATCACTAAACAGGTAATCAACTGCTTTCGAGGACGGGACGCTAAGGCGTTAAATTCAAAACTTATTTTGTCATCATGATGTAATTGATTTTGAAACATGTAAACTTAATCTATGATGTAACTCTTTCAATTATATTAATGATGCTTGTGTTTGCTTTCTTCACTATTATACTCGTTGTTATGATACTTTACATGAAGTCATCCACCCCTGAACGTTTCCGCCGTTCTGGTTTGGGGGTGTGACACTCTATTTTTGCTAACATACCCTGTTTATGATTGTTTAACTTACTCTATTTTCATTAACCAGGGTGTCATTGACAAATGAAGAAAACTATCCATCCTTGACCGGTTTAGAAAAGTTTTGTAAATGGTGATTAGAGAGAGATGAAGTTATGATCTTAAAGGGGTACTATGACTAAAGAAAAGTTGGTTGCCCAAGGGGGGTGACTTATTTTTGTTAAATTTGGAGATTATAGTGTTTGTTTGATATATGTGTCGAAAAGTAATAGTTTATACTTCATTTTTATGCAACTTTTTTTTTGATAAAGAGTTCCTTTGCAAACCTTTTTTTTTATTTTACTTATCTGAAGGTAAAGATACTCAAATAGTTAATAAATAAGCATACACGGGCGAACCTTCTTGACTGTACACAATGAAACGACAAACACACACCAAAACACTAAAAATCATCATATCAACTGAATTATATGTATACCGGCCGACAAAAAACCGTAAAAACCAGAAGCTTTCAAACCCCCATAATGCGGGGATCCTTCTTTCTTTTGTACTAGATCAAAGTATTTAGTGTTTATGTATGTATGTTTTCTATTAATTTGTACGTTTATATTTATATATTGTATTTATATTAATTATTATTTATAATGTAAAGATTAGGTAAAAGATATTAATGTAATATAAACTAAATGATTTCATATTTAATTTTAAATAAAACAAATTTATAGTTTTGATCGTGGATCCTAGCCTTGGTAAATAATTCATATATGGTTAAAATTATTTTAAGGATAAAATCAAAATAACTAAACTCTCGTTTTGTAGACGTCGAAAGAGGACAACTGTAACAGCCCAATTTTCATAAAATTTTTAAACTTTTATTTTCATAACATCAACCATAGTAAATATAAAAATCCCAATACATAACCATGATATTTTGAAAATTCAAAGTACAAAGGACCAAATGTGAAAACACCGGAGAATGTATGCCTCATTATCAATCCAGGCCATTGCCCTTATCAATAGAAGTACCTGAAACATACAAATAAACTGTAAGAACAAGCTTAGTGAGTTTCTCAATCACACAAAACATATAATCACATAATGTCATGCTCATACATATACATACAAATTGCCATGGACTCCCTCCATGACCTTCAATGGAATGCCATGGACTACCCCCATGGTCTTATATCCTTATGTCATGGGCTCCCCCATGGTCTTAACAAGTGCCATGGGATCCCCCATGGTCTTCACATAAACCCATTCATAAATCAAATAACATATCATTTCCCATTCAAAACAAACATATCATATCAATTAATGGGTCGACCTTGGTGCATTCGACCCACGAGTGTGGTAAGAAGACTCACCTCAAACCCTATGAGTCAACATTAGTCAAAGTCAAAGTCAAGGTCAACATTCCGAGTTGACTCAACTCGTCGAGTTTGGCTATCAACTCGTCGAGTTCCCTTGTCAACTGGCTGGATCGTGAAAAGTCCCACCAACTCATCGAGTTCACTCATTAACTCGTCGAGTTGGCCATAAAACACACTTCTTATTGCATTAAGTCGTTTCCTTTAAATCAAAAGACTCCAAACCTCATACCCCTTTCAAAATGATGTCTAGAAGGGTAAAGTTTCCAACTTTACCGTCCAGGACCAACCATAAAGCTTCAAGCTCAAACCCTAGGTCCTTTTAAGAGGGTCTTGACTCATTATGCCCTTAAACTCTCACTCTAATGTTCCAAAACACGGATCTGATGTCCCAAGGTAGGCAAAACATGTAAAGATTCCAACTTTACGTCCATGCATGCTAGAAATACCCTCTAAGGCTCATTTATGACTTCATAATGGATATATCGCATGAATGGGACACAGGGACCAATAAAGTTTGCAACTTTAAGCTACAAGAGGTCATGAAGGGGTCATATCTAGCTTGAAAACCCCTAGAACTCACATCTTTTGGGCAACTCAACCAAAACCCCTAAAATCATGCTTAAACTTCAAATAAGGAGATCTAGACGAATACATGACAAGGTGACGACTTTATACCTCACAAATGTTGCCTTTGAAGAAGAGTTTCTGGATCTAGAGCCCTTACTTCAAGCTAGATGCTTCTCACCTTCAAGCTCCTTTCAAGAAAAACCAAAAACTACTCTTTTAAGCTCATCACACTCAAGATGCAAGATGGAAAACGAATCTCGGGTTTCTATGGACAGGGAGGCTGGTAGGGAGGCCATCCAAGAGATTTTAAGACCTTTATTAAGGGTGCAAAACCCTAAAATTGGGGTTTCATCTTTGGCCGTCAACTCATTGAGTTGGGGCTCGCTAACTCGTCGAGTTGGTTCATTAAACTTTATGGCCCAATAGATTCCTACGCGATGAGTTGGAGCTCCCGAACTCGTCGAGTTCCAGTCCAAATCCTTAAAAACATGTTGAGAAATTATTAATACCTATACCAAGCGTTATAAATATCCCCCACTTGAACTAGACCTCGTCCTCAAAGTCTGCTGATGCAAAAAGGTCCGGATAACGCTTCCTCATCTCGTCCTCCAGCTCCCATGTCCATTTGAAGCCTCTTCGGTGCTGCCATTGCATCTTTACTAACTTTACTTCCTTGTTTTGGGAGGGATTTCATTTCTCTATCCAGAATAGCAATGGGCTTTCCATATAATTCAAGCTCTCATCGATCTGAATATCATCAAGTGATACAACCATTGAGTCATCATCCACACACTTCTACAATTATGAAACATGAAATGTATTGTAGATTTGGCCAAGCTCCTTGCAAGTCCTGTTGGATTAGGTGTCTAAGTTCATAACTATTCCTGGAATGTACTTGACCCGATTAGCATGGTTCATTTGGGTTGCATGGCATTGCAACACTTGGATAAACTAAATGAGAGAAAGAACACTTAAGGTTTATTAATATATTATAAGCTCTAATATATTAATAATATTATTTAATTAGTATTGATCAAAGAATTAATTTGGAATTAGTTAAGTGATAAAAAATGAGACTAATTAAATATATGGGGTTGATTGTGTAAATCATCTATTCTTGTATTGTTGGGCTAATGATCCATGGTTTGTATGGATTGGGCTAAAACCGATAAGGTGCTCCATGGATAGTCCATGGAGGTTACAAACCCATTGATCATGGAATATGGAAAGCCATGACAATTAGGGTTTACATGGTGTAACTCTACTTCTGTCACAACTATATAAACACCCCATGGCTAGCCAAATTCGACTACTACAAGCAAGTAAGAGGGCAAACCGATTTTGGAGTGTAAGTGTACTTCTCTCAAGGTTATTCCAAGTATTGTGGTGTTCTGTGAGACATTTGAGGCGTCACACTTGAGGTGCTAGGCTCACAAGGTTTTCATGGAATCCAAACAACATAAGGTATGTATTTCAACTAGCTATTATGTTTAAAACTTCCCTATGCCTTGCTAGTTAGGTTAATTACCTTGGAAATCAAATTTGCATGTATATTAGTAGAACATAGATCCAAGGTTTCTAGGGTTGCATGTACACCTTTGGACTGTTAGAATGCTCAAAACCCTTCAGTGGTATCAGAGCCTAGGCTTGTTTATTTGATACTTGATGCAAACTTGTTGAGAAAATCTACAAAATTTTCTTTTTCCTGGGTGAACTCGCCGAGTCCATGCCTATATTCAACCAACTCGGCGAGTCAATTCTTGCACTCGACGAGTTGGCTTGTCAGAGTGCAGTTTTTCGACTTTTGCTACTGGAAATGAACTAGAAACATTACCCTAAACTGTTTTGGTGTTGTAAAACTTGTTTTAGATGGTGTAATGGTTATGCTAATCCATTTTCAATGGCTAATATCAAAATTTCAAGTTTTGTATGGTTTATTTATGATTCTTGAAATTTTTGATATGAACATTCATGAACTTATGAGTTTAGAAGATCATAGGAATTATTTGTAACTTTCTTGGTAGTTTAATTCTTAATCTTGATGTGTTTTAATGGAATCCATAATTTGTACTCAAGTTATGGATTACCAAAAGTCACATTTTAAAGTCCATTATTAAACACATAGGTTACATAAAATGAAAAGATTCTCATTTTATTAATCCATTAACTCATAAGTTATGAGAGATGAAAACTTTTGAAAGTTACAAAACTTGCCCTCAAGTTTTGGAACATGTAAAGTCACTTTAAAAACTTTAGTTCCAACCACTAGAATTTTAAAAGTTAAAATTCAACCATTATACTTTATAATATTATAAGTTAATAATATATATATATATATATATATGTGTGTGTGTGTGTGTGTGTGTGTGTGTGTGTGTATAAGATCAAGTCGTTTTACTGTTAATAGGCCTCATTCATAAAGTCGGTCCATAAGGGGGTATAAGGTTGTTGCCTATAAAATGGCAACTTAATGGGTGTCCACTCTCACCCACCGCTTCCTTGGCTGGTGGAGGGTTGTCAGCTAAACGGGTAGGATAATGACTTTAAATCCTCATTAAAAGTATGATGAATCTAAAGTAACTAAATGTTTTTATAAATTCCTTGTCTTAGTTACTTTAGGAAAATGTGAATAAGGTGCTAACCCATGAAATTACACTTTGCACTTTGCTGAAACTCATTATCGGAGTGTATGTGGTTAACCGGCACACTAACTTTGACTTTACAAGGTAGACAAATGGTGACTTAAGGTTTATCATAGGTCGGTGGAGCGCGTGTGGTTAACTGGCACATCGATTGAGTGATAAACATTGAGGGTAGCAAGTAATTTGCATGGTTACTTCACACCTTGTGTTGTGATCCTCGACATCCTAGTCACAAAACTTGAAGGGCACACTCGAGATTGAAACATGCCATTGAAAAGTTCAATGAATCTCAAATAATTTAGGAGTTTCTAAACCAATTAAAACCTAATAATTTATTTCGTTTTTCATGGTGGAAGTTGGTGAATCGTCATTCACCTACCTTCAAATATTTTATAGCTTGGATTACGACATCCCTCTTCTAAGTTATAAAATATTGTGTTAGGTCCTAGCCTTAATATAACATTTGGGTGTTTTATTAAGGACTATATTTATATCTAATCTAAACTTGTCTTTCTTCTTTTCAGATGTCTTCCAATAATGATGCTTCTGGCTCAAACTGTATCGGCTCCTTCTCTCTCTCATGAACCTTTGTGGGAGAGTCATCTTTGATGGTTCTAACTTTATGGATTGGATCTGGAACATAAGGATGGCCACTTGTTATGAGGACAAGGAATATGTCCTCGACAAGGAGCTACAGGAAATTGATGAGTCCACTGTTACTCCATAGGAGATCGCTGACTTTAGGGCACATGAGAAAGATGCCACGAAAGTGGCGTGTATCATGTTGGCCACCATGACAGCCGAGCTCTAAAAGTCCTATGAGGACTACTACCCTTTTGAGATGCACCAGGATTTGATGGACCTCTACCATCAAAGTGCTCGTCAGGAGAGGTATGGCATCATCTGCTCCATGATAACAACTGAATGAAGGATGGTGAACCCATCACGGGCCACTTGCAGAAAATGCAAAGGTATGTGGACCGTTTGCTGAAGCTAAATGTGAACTTCCCTGAGGAGTTGGCAATTGACATCATTTTTCACTCCTTACCTTCTTGTTTTGATCAATTACGAAAGACATACCACATGAACAAGGAGGTAGTTACACTCAGAAAACCTTAAGAAATCTTGAAGACCACCGAAAGTGGTCTTAATGGTAAGTCAATTGTTACCACTCCTACTCCTACCGCAACCCCTGTCTTGGCAATTGGGCAAGGCAAAGGGAAGAAGAGGAATATCCCCTCTAAGGGTACCAAGGGAAAGTACCTTGAAGGCTCCTCTTCAAGTGGAACCAAGAAAGGTTCCGTCACTCCTTCTGCCAACCCTAAAGAGACTGAATGCTTCTATTGTCATGAAAAGTCGCACTGGAAGCGAAACTGCCCAAAGTACCTTGAAGATGTTAAGGATGAGAAAGTGAAACCCAACCATGCAGGTATTTACACTATATTGTCTAATAACTCACCCCATTCTAATTCTTGGGTCCTTGATACCGGTTGTGGTATTCATATTTGTTTCTGATTTGTAGGGACTAAGAAGAAGTGAGGATGTGGAGCATGGGTAGATAAGCTTAATCATGGGGAATAGGAAAGCATCACCTGTCACCAAGATTGGAGTTTATACTTTGTTGCTAAGTAGTGGGTTAACATTAGATTTGAATAAATGTTGTTACTCGTCTGAAATGGCAAGGAATATTATTTCCTTTCATGCTTTGTATAAACAAGGGTTTACCTTTTCTTTTGATAATGAATATGGTAGTATTAATGCTTTCTTTAATAATGCTCATTATTTTAAAGCATTACCTTGTGATGGTGTGTATGAAGCTGTGTCGGTGGTAGATAACCTAGGAAATAATGTGGTGTGTATTGATTCTTCCACTAACTTGGATAAAGCATCATTGTGGCATTGTCGTCTTGGACATGTAAGCAAGAAACGCATAGGCCAACTCCAAAAGGATGGAGTCTTGGAGTCATTTGACCTAAAGCCAGATGATAGTAGTGAATCTTGTCTACTTGGAAAAATGACAAAATCACCTTTCACTAGTTCTTGTGCTAGGGGTGAGGATTTGTTGGATCTGGTACACACAGATGTGTGTGGACCCTTCAGAACCACCAAAAGGGATGCTAACCACTTCTATGCGACTTTTACTTATGATTATAGTAGATATGGATATGTCTACTTAATCAAGCATAAGTCAGAGACCTTTGAAAAGTTCAAAGGGTTTAAGCAGGAAGTGGAGAATCAATTGGGCAGGAACATTAAGATGCTTGGATCTGATCGAGGTGGTGAGTATCTTAGTATAGAGTTCCTTGACTATCTTAAGGAATGTGGGATTGTCTCAAAAGTGAAACCTCCTAGGACACCACGACTTAATGGTGTGGCTGAGAGGCATAATCGAACCTTGTTGGACATTGTTTGTTCCATGATGAGTCGAGCTTCGCTACCAATCTCATTCTAGGGGTATGCCTTAGAGACTGCCACCCATATTCTTAATCTCGACCCTACCAGAAAGGTTGCCAAAACACCTCACGAGATGTGGACCGGGAAAGTTCCAAATCACGACCACATCAAGATTTGGGGTTGCGAGGCTTTCGTAAGGTGCGAGACTCACAACAAGCTTGAACCTTGAAGTGAGAGGTGTATTTTCATTGGCTACCCACATAAATCCTTCGATTATCTCTTCTACAGACCCAGTGATAATGTGGTATTTGTAGCAAGGAGATGAGTCTTTCGCGAGAGAGAGTTCATAAGCCAAGGAAACAGTGGGAGGCAAATTGATCTTGAAGAAATTCAAGAGTCAAGTGGTTAAGGAACCTCAAACCCTAGCAATCAACCTGAGGAGGAAACTCATGTTGATCCAATTGATGAGTCTGTACCTCTGAGGCGTTCCACAAGAGTTAGGAATGCACCTAAGCATTACTATGGTTTCCATATTACTGCGGAAGGTGATACATTGATCAGTGATGACACACTGATAGGTCTGGATGAACCTAACAGCTACACGGAAGCCATGGCAAGCCCTAAGGCTGCTAAATGGAAAGAGGCTATGGACAACGAGACACAGTCCATGTATGAAAATCAAGTTTGGAACTTGGTTGACAATGTACCAGGTCGAAAGACAGTTGGGTGCAAATGGATCTTCAAGAAGAAGACCGACATGGATGGTAATGTACACACTTATAAATCACGACTGGTTGCAAAGGGCTTTTCTCAAACTCTGGGAGTTGATTATGATGAGACCTTTTCACTAGTAGAAAAGATTAAATCTATTAGGGTTATGTTAGCTATTGCTGCATTTCATGATTATGAAATATGACAAATGGATGTCAAAACCGATTTCATTAATGGAAAGTTGGCTGAGGATGTTTACATGAGTCAGCCAGAGGGTTTTTTCAACACAGAGTACCCTGATAGAGTGTGTAAGCTTGAGAAATCCATTTATTGATTGAAACAAGCACCTCGCAGATGGAATCTTTGTTTCAACGAGAAAGTCAAAGAGTTTCGATTTTCGAGGAGCGAAGATGAATCTTGTGTATATGTCAAGGCTAGTGGGAGTATAGTTAGCTTTTTGGTACTGTATGTAGATGACATACTACTCATGGGAAATGACATCCCAACTCTGCAGGAAGTTAAATCCTGGCTTGGGAAGTGTTTCTCTATGAAGGACCTTGGAGAAGTTGCCTATATTTTAGGGATAAGAATTTTGAGAGGCAGGAGTAAAAGACTAATTGGACTTAGCCAGAGTACCTACTTGGATAAATTGTTGAATAAGTTTAGCATGTAGAATTCCAAGAAAGGAGAGTTACCGATCCAGTGTAACGCCATATTGAGTAAGACTCAGTGCCCGAGTACAGAGGCTGGGATAGCTGAGATGATTCGAGTACCGTATGCTTCCGCTATAGGCTCGATCATGTATGCTATGACTTGTACTCATTGTGATGTGGCATTCACATTGAGCATGGTCAGCAGATATC
Source organism: Lactuca sativa (assembly GCF_002870075.4). Lineage (NCBI taxonomy): Eukaryota > Viridiplantae > Streptophyta > Magnoliopsida > Asterales > Asteraceae > Lactuca > Lactuca sativa. The sequence goes on along the minus strand of NC_056625.2, from coordinate 182,210,844 downwards.
AGGGAAACCCTGACACGGCTCACTGGACTGCGGTAAAGAATATTCTCAAGTACCTGCGGAGGACTAAGGACTGGGTTCTTACCCTCGGTGGGAGTGATGACTTGAGTGTAGTAGGGTATAGTGATGCTAGCTTCCAGACTGATAGGGATAATTTCCGCTCTCAATCAAGCTGGGTCTTTACCTTAAACGGAGGAGAAATTACTTGGAAAAGTTCCAAGCAGGAGACAGTGGCTGATTCAACTTGCGAATAAGAGCATATAGCATGAAGCGAGGCAGCAAAGGAGGCTGTATGGCTAAAGAACTTCATTGGAGACCTTGGAGTTGTACCAGCTATAAAGGAGCCTATGGAAATTTTCTGTTATAGTGAAAGTGTAGTTGCCTTAGCCAAGGAACCAAGGGATCACTGAAGATCCAGACACATCGACAGAAAATACCATTTCATCATACATCGAATAGAAGAAGGACTCCTCATGGAATAGAGAGTATCATCGGATGAGAACCCAACAGATCCCCTCACGAAGGGATTGGGTAGGGTTAAGCATCTCTAGCATGCGAGGCGCATAGGGCTGAAGGATGATATTAGTTTTAGTAGTTAGATAGCTCTTGAAATTTGTAAAGTGTAATTGACATTTGATGATGAATAAAAGTTGTTGTTTATTTATGATTAAAGTGTTGCTATCTTTTGTCAATCGTTTACTATCATTTCATTTTGCATGTTTTTGTTGGATTAGTGTCTAAGACTGTAACTATATTTGGTAAGTACTTGACCCGGTTGTGCATGGTCCTTTTGGGTTGCCTTCACCATAGCAACTTGACAGGATGATTTGTTAAGAGAGAAGAGATATTATTGTTAATATATTATGAGAATAATATATTAAAGGAATAATAATGTTATTTGATTAATATAAGTCATATATTAATTGAGAATTAATTTGATGACTTAAAGAGGTTAACTGAATAAAGGGGCATAAACTGTCAAATGTATGATAGTGGTGTTTTGGGCTATGTATCCTTATGGATATAAGGGTGGACAGATTTTAGGGTTAGGATACCATAAAATCGTCCAAGCCTAATATCTAGGAGGATCTTGGATTGCTTAGGGCCTAAGTTATTGAATTACGGTTAAGGGTAAAACCCTAGTAGCTCATAGTATAAATAGATCCCTTGGGTGAGGGAAATCGGCACTCATGCAAGGCAAGGAACCCTAGAGCCGATTTCTCACCCTCCTATCTCTCTCTCAAGATCATCCTCTTGCTAGTTGGTGTTTGTAAGCCATTAGAGGAGTGCCAATTATGACTCTAAGCTCCAAGAAGAAGAAGTATCAAGCAAGTAACTCAAGGTATTGTTCTAGATCCGATTTCATATGATAAGATTCAATTGTTTACATTAGATCTAGAATTATAAGTCTTGGATACAATGCATGTTCAATTAGAGAAACCTAGATCCAAGCATTAGGGTTTGCATGTGCACATAGGAAAGTTCTTATGGCTTAAACCCATCAGTGGTATCAGAGCTTTCATTGATTTCTATTGAATTGATGCATTGGTTGATTGCTTGTTGCTTGAAAAATTCAATTTTTGTGATTCTGTCTGATGAACTCAGCGAGTTTCACTGTGGACTGGACGAGTAGCTCCAACTCAGCAAGTCCATAGAGTAACTCGGCGAGTTCGAGCGTCAGAAGGAGGTAGTTTCGGGATTTCTTACTGTTTTACTTGAGGAAACTTGCCTTAACTGTTTTGGGTCATTAAAATCCGATTTTAATCATATATATGAGTATATTCTTGACCAAACAAAAGATAATTACCAATTAGTTGAATAATAATTTCCTTATATGATAATAGGTGATTATTCGAATTGAATTGGTGAATTGTCTTGCAAGTAATATTAAATAAGATCAAATTGAGATAATCTAATTAGTTGATTTATATTATTTGCTATTTGATCCTCATGTTTTGAAAAGTTTAAAACTTGTCCTCAAGTTTTGAAATTTAAGTTTTGTGATTAAAAGTTTAATTTGAATCATTTAAATTTCAAACCCTAGAATTTTACAAGTTTAAAATTCAACACTATACTAATATATTATTACAAGCTTTATATATATATATATATATATATATATATATATATATATATATATATATGATTAAAAATGCTAGTCTTACCGTTAGTAGGCCTCATTCACGAAGCCAGTCTATAAGGTGGGTATAAGGTTGCTGCCTATAAAATGGCGCTTAATGGGTGTACACTCACACCCATCACTTGCTTGACTGGTGGAGGGTCGTTAGCCGAACGGGTAGGATAAGGCAAACCTCTTCTCATTAATAAGTATAATGAATCTATATAAAGTAACTAAACGTGTTTCATAAAAATCCCAATCTTAGTTACTTTAGGAAAAGTGAATTGATGCAATCCCATGAAATTACACTTTGCACCCTTGCTAAGAAGGGTGATTCTTTGTTTGTCATAGTTCGGTGGAGCGTGTGTGGTTTACCGGCACATTGAATAGGTGATTGTAACAAAGAAGGCACCATGTAGATTTGCATGGTTATTCACACCCGCTTTGTGATCCTCGGCATCCCAGTCACAAACTAGAGGGGCATATCGAGATTTAAACAAGCCATTAAAAGGTTCAATGAATCTCAAAGAAATCTAGGAATTCTCAATACATTTAAAACTTAGGCTTATGTTTTTCATGGTGAAGAATTAGTGAATCGTCATTCACTTACCTCCAAATTATTTGCATGTTGGATCATGACATCCCTTTTCTAATGTGTAAATAATGTTGTTGGGTCCTAGCCCTAAATTTTCATTTTGGGTGTTAATTGGGGACTTAATTCTAATCAACTTTGTTCTTTTCTATTTGTAGATGTCTAACGAAAACAACGCTGCTGCTAGCTCATTCACGCTAATGAGCCTTTGTCAAAAGTGACTTTCGATGGATCGAACTTTGGCGAATGGATAAGATACATTCGCATGATCGCGCGTTACGAGGAGAAAGATTATGTTCTCGATGAGAAGCTCGAGAAGATCAATCCAGAAACTGCTATACCCGAAGAAATGGCTGTGTTTGAGACCCATGAGCGTGATGCAACGAAAGTCCATTGCATTATGATAGCCACAATGAACTCCGAATTCCAAAAGTCCTATGAGGACATGTATCCTTATGAGATGCATCTAGACTTGATGGAGAGATATCACCAAAGCGCGAGGAAAGAGCGCTGTGAGATCATAACGAATATGATCACTGCTAAAATGGGAAGTGGAGAGTCTCTAACCGTGCACTTGCAAAAGATGCAAAGGTATGTTGATCATCTTCGCAAGTTGAATGTCAACTTTGGGGAAGATTTGGCTATCGACATTGTTCTTCACTCCTTTCCCTCATGCTACAACCAATTTAGGATGACCTACCACATGAACAAGGAAGAGGTCACCCTAAGCAAGCTCCAAGGGCTCTTAAGGACTGCTAAGAGCAACCTCAAGGACAAGTCTGTTGCACCAACTCCCAATCCACCTGTAGCTCCTGTTTTGACTATTGGGCAGGGAAGGGGCAAGAAGAGGAAGGCTTCTTCGAAGAACCACCACAAGGGAAAGTCCCAAGATGGTTCCTCTTCTAGTGGGACCAAGGTTGATCCTGCTAAGCCCAACCCAAACCCAAAGGAGGCAAAGTGCCATCATTCCCACAAAATAGGGCATTGGAAGAGAAGCTGCTCGGAATATCTGCAAGCCATCAAGGATGGAAAGATCAAGACATCTTTCGCACGTATTTACATAATTAAATCTAATGATTCATCTCATTCTATTTCTTGGGTTCTTGATACAGGGTGTGGTTACCACATTTGTTCTGATTTGCAGGGACTAGGAAGAAATAGGGATGTGGAGCTTGGAAGAATAAATCTAATCATGGGGAACAGAAGATCGTCGCCTGTTACCAAGATTGGAGTGTATTATTTAGTGCTTAGTAATGGATTGAATTTAGATTTAAATAATTGTTGCTACTCACCAGATATGGCAAGAAACATCATTTCTTTTCATGGTTTATTTAGAAAAGGATTTAGATATTCGTTTAATAATGAGAATGGTTCAATTTATGCTTATCTAAATGGTGTTTTATATTTTGAAGCAATGCCTTGTAATGGAATTTGTGAAACTGTTATGGTTGTAGATAACCTAGGAAATGATGTGCTGTGTATGGATTCTTCCAATAGTATGGATAAAGCATCCTTGTGGCATTGCCGTCTTGGACATGTCAACAAGAAGCGCATAGCCCAACTCCAAAAGGATGGAGTGTTGGAGTCATTCGACCTTAGGGAAGATGACACATGTGAATCTTGATTACTTGGAAAGATGACCAAGTCACCCTTCACTGGCACTTGTGAGAGGGGTGAGGGTTTATTGGATCTCATACACATCGACTTGTGTGGGCCCTTTAGATCCACCACAAAGGATGGGAACCGCTTATACGTGACTTTCACCGATGATTATAGTAGATATGGATATATTTACTTAATCAAGCACAAGTCAGAAACGTTTGAAAAGTTCAAAGAGTTCAAACATGAAGTGGAGAATCAATTGGGCAGGAAAACCAAGATGCTTCGATCCGATCGAGGAGGAGAGTACCTAAGTCTTGAATTCCACAACTATCTCAAGGAATGCAGAATAGTTTCGCAATTGACGCCACCTAGGACACCGCAATTGAATGGTGTGGCAGAAAGGCGTAATCGAACCCTGTTAGACATGGTCCGTTCTATGATGAGTCGTGCTTCACTACCTATCTCATTCTGGGGGTATGCCTTAGAGACTGCCGCCCATATCCTTAACCGAGTCCCTAAAAAGAAGGTTGCCAAAACACCTCACGAGATGTGGACAGGGAAAGCTCCCTCGTTGGCACATATCAAGGTTTGGGGCTGTGAAGTTTTCGTAAGATGAGAAACTCATGAAAAGCTCGAACCTCGTAGTGAGCGGTGTATTTTCATCGACTACCCGCAAAAATCCTTTAGATATCTCTTCTATAGACTGAGTGACAATGTTTTCTTCGTTGCGAAGAGAGGGGTTTTCCGAGAGCGAGAACTCATAAGCCAAGGAGACAGTGGGAGGCAAATCGATCTTGAAGAGATTCAAAAGTTGAGCGATGAAGGAACCTCTAACGCTGGCACTCAACTCGAGGAGGAAACTCCGGTTGAACCGATTGACGAGTCCTTACCTCTTAGACGTTCCGAAAGAGTTAGAGTTCAACCCTAGTTTTATGGTTTTCATATTACTACCGAAGGGGACACGTATATTAGTGATGGTACACTAATAAATATAGATGAATCTAATAGCTATAAGGAAGCCATGGCAGGCCCAGAGTCTGTAAAATGGAAAGAGGCGATGGATAGCAAGATTCAGTCCATGTATGACAACCAAGTTTGGAATTTGGTTGACAATGTGCCCGAACGTAAGACGGTTGGGTGCAAATGGATTTTCAAGAAGAAGACCGACGTGGATGGGAATGTGCACACGTATAAGGCACGATTGGTGGCGAAGGGCTTTACTCAAACTCCCAGAATTGACTATGATGAGACCTTCTCACCAGTTGCTAAGATAAAGTCTATTAGGGTGATGCTAGCCATTGCTGCATTTCATGATTATGAGATATGGCGAATGGATGTCAAGACCGTTTTTCTTAATGGGAAGTTAAATGAGGATGTTTACATTGCTCAACCAGAAGGTTTTGTCGATTCGAAGCATCCCGATAGAGTGTGCAAGCTTGAGAAGTCCATTTATGGACTTAAGCAAGCATCTCGCAGGTGGATTCTTTGCTTCGATGAGAAAGTCAAAGAGTTTGGATTTGTACGAAGCGAAGATGAATCGTGTGTATATGTCAAGCCCAGTGGGAGTATAGTTAGCTTCCTCATTTTGTATGTCGATAACATACTGCTCATTGGAAACAACGTCCGGACTTTGCAGGAGGTTAAGTCCTAGCTCGGGAAGTGCTTCTCTATGAAGGACCTCGGAGAGGCTTCCTATATTTTGGGAATAAGGATAGTGAGAGAACAGAGTAAGAGACTAACAGGACTTAGTCAGAATACTTACTTGGATAAACTACTAAAACGTTTTAGTATGGAAAACTCGAAGAAGGGAGAACTACTGATACAAAGTAATGCCAAATTGAGTAAGACTCAAAGTCCGAATACAGAAGTTGAAATAGCTGAGATGAGCCGAGTACCCTACGCTTCCACAGTTGGCTCAATCATGTACGCTATGACTTGTACTCGCCCTGATGTGGCCTTTTCTTTGAGCATGGTCAGTAGATATCAAGGGAACCCTGGCAGATCTCATTGGATTGCGGTCAAGAATATACTTAAGTACCTTCGGAGGACCAAGGAATGGTTTTTAGTCCTTGGAGGGAGTGATGACTTAAAGGTGCGAGGGTATAGTGACGCCAGCTTCCAGACCGACAGGGACAACTACCGTTCGCAGCCGGGCTGGGTCTTTACCCTTAATGGAGGAGCAATGACCTGGAAAAGTTCCAAACAAGAAACTGTAGCTGATTCAACGTGCGAATCAGAGTACATTGCAGCGAGCGAAGCATCAAAGGAGGAAATGTGGTTGAAGAACTTCATTGGTGATCTTGGAGTTGTGCCTACCATAAAGGAGCTTATGGAAATTTTTTTTGATAATGAAGGAGCAGTTGCCTTAACCAAGGAACCGAGGGATCATGGTAGATCTCGGCATATCGACAGAAAATATCACTTTATTAGACATCGAGTAGAAGAAGGACACCTCGTAGTAAAGAGGGTATCGTCATAGGATAACCCAACAGATCCGCTTACAAAGGGACTGAGTAGAGCTAAGCATTTGCAGCACGCTAGGAGCATTGGGCTAAAAGACGATATTAGTTTAGATTAGATAGTTTTAGAAACATGTAATAGATAAATGTAACTGACATTTGATGATTAAATAAAGGAGTATTATTTATAAGTAAAGCTACTGTCTTATGTTAATTGTTTAACTATTGTTTCACTTTGCATGTTTTGACTTCCTGAATAATTGAGTTATTAAGAATAATCGAATTATTCAAATGGTCCATAATCATTCATATGTTGGAAGTAGGTATGAATGAAGATTGTCATGAATTGGTGTGTAGATTGTCTAAAAGGTATTAGATATAGCAAAGGTTTGCTGCAACGTTCATGAGTGCTTATGAACAAGTTTTGAGCATTGGAATAAACCTGCGCTTGCTGGAATCACTTTATGGAATGTGACGCAAGTGATCGCAAGACGATAATATCATATGGTCTTAAAATCTAGATATATGGTTTATTGTTTATTAATTGGTTATGCATTGACAATGCGAAACCGCATTAGTAAATTGATGTCATAAAACGCATTGTTGTGTATGATTGATTAGTTAATAATAAATGCATATAAGTCAAACTTTATATGTTACTTTTATCCTAAGAGGGTAAAAGCGATATCAGGGCCCCTCGATGATTTGATTTGACTTATGTGTCGGGCCCGGTTAGGACTGAATTGATGTGTTCAATCAAGTTCTATGTCAAATGAATCTGAGATCGAGAAACCAACTGCTGGACAATAAGTTTCATGAGATTGTCCGCACAATATATAAACAGAGGACTGTACGATCCCTTATCCAAAGGACAGGATAGTGATAAGACCAGAGTTTGACAACGTCTTTGAGAGCTACGATTGCTAATCGGATTGTGTTTGCATATATAGTTACTAGACTTATCCAAGTGGGAGACTGTTGGATTAGTGTCTAAGGCTGTAACTATATTTGGTAAGTACTTGACCCGGATGTGCATGGTCCTTTTGGGTTGCCTTCACCATAGCAACTTGACAGGATGATTTGTTAAGAGATAAGAGATATTATTGTTAATATATTATGAGAATAATATATTAAAGGAATAATAATGTTATTTGATTAATATAAGTCATATATTAATTGAGAATTAATTTGATGACTTATAGAGGTTAATTGAATAAAGGGGAATAAACTGTCAAATGTATGATAGTTGTGTTTTGGGCTCTATATCCTTATGGATATAAGGGTGGACGGATATTAGGGTTAGGAGACCATAAAATCGTCCAAGCCTAATATCTAGGAGGATCTTGGATTGCTTAGGGCCTAAGTTATTCAATTAGGGTTAACGGTAAAACCCTAGTAGCTCATAGGATAAATAGATCCCTTGGGTGAGGGAAATCGGCACCCATGCAAGGCAAGGAACCCTAGAGCCGATTTCTCATCCTCCTATCTCTCTCTCAAGATCATCCTCTTGCTAGTTGGTGTTTGTAAGCCATTAGAGGAGTGACAATTTTGACTCTAAGCTCCAAGAAGAAGAAGTATCAAGCAAGTAACTCAAGGTATTGTTCTAGATCCGATTTCATATGATAAGATTCAATTGTTTACATTAGATCTAGAATTTTAGGTCTTGGATACAATGCATGTTCAATTAGAGAAACCTAGATCCAAGCATTAGGGTTTGCATGTGCACATAGGAAAGTTCTTATGGCTCAAACCCATCAGTTTTGACTTCGAGAATAATTATGTTATGGTATATCATATTATTCAAATTTTCCACAGTCGGTCATATGTTGGAAGTAGATATGAATCAAGACTTTCATGAGTTGGCTTGTAGATGTATAAGTTGTTGGACATAGTAAAGAGGTGCTACAACACTCATGAGTGCTCATAAGCTCTAAGTATTGGATTCAACCCACGCTCACTTGTATCACTTCATGTAATTTATCTCGAGTGATCGTGAGATGGTAATATCATAAAATTCTTCAAAACTAGAGATATGAGTTGTTGACTATGAGTTGGTTATACATTGAGTGTACAAAAACGCATTGGTAAATCGATGTTATAAAACGTGCCTTTGTGTATAATTCAACGAGTAGTAGAACAAGCATATGAGTCGAAATTTATCTTTTCCTTCTTGGATTAGAAGAGATATCTGGGCCCCTCGATGATTGTGTTTTGACCTATGTACCGGGCCCGATCAGAACTAAATTGATGTGTTCGATTAAGTTCTATGTCAAACAAATCGGAAATCAAGAAACAAACTGCTGGACAATAAGTAAGACATGCTCCATGTATTTGTCTGGCTGATATCTAGAACAGACGATTATATGATCACTTATCTTAAATAGCGTATCATCATCATCCCAATTCCGCGAGACCTTGAAAGAGCTACGATTGCTGATCGGTTCCTAAAGTCATTCTTGCGGTTACAGTTATTAGACTTATCCAAGTGGGAGACTGTTAGATTAGGTGTCTAAATTCATAACTATTCCTGGAATGTACTTGACCCGATTAGCATGGTCCATTTTGTAACACCCAGTTCCAGGTATTCATTTAATTAAGTCAATTTTATAATTTTACCCTTGGACTCGACGAGTTGAAGGCCCAACTCGTCAAGTAAGATCGAATATGGGTCGGGAACTAAGTAGTCTACTCGACGAGTCGGAGGACCGACTCAGCGAGTAGGCGCTGTCTGATGAAAACCCGAATTTCAAGGGTTTGTCGCCCTATATAAAGAACATAACGCCCCTATGACCTCCCTTATCACTCCCTTAACGTCTAGAAAACCCTAACTGCCACCTTTGAGCCTTGTGAGTATTTGTGTGCCATTTCATGAGCTACCTTGTGTGTTTGAAGTTTGGGTGAAGAAGAGGAAGAAGGAGGAATTCAAGAGGAGATTTCGGATCCAGAATCAACACCAACTTCTCCTCATTTTCTCACTTGACTTATGATTTCCTAGATCTTCTTGTGTTTATTTTGGGCCTTGAAGCTTGATTCTTGGGATTTGGATGTCCCAAGTTGATACACCTTCAGATCTGGACCTTGAAGGGTCCTCATGGCATAAAGTTGCCATCTTTATGGCCATAAGAACCCCCATGCATGCTATTACCCCCCCCCCCCCCATTTGACTCTTTAAGCTCGAAATCTTCATGCAAGCACGTAAAGTTTCTGACTTTACGTGATATATCGGCCTTAGGAGCCCAGATATACCTTGTGGTTAAGTTTTGCACATCATAAATCGACTTATGGACTCGATCATTCGTAGACTTGACGAGTCCATTTTGGGACTCGGCGAGTCATGTGTTGATTACACAAATCAGTTCGAGGTTCAAGGGAACCCAGTTGAGTTTAGAAGAGATTAGATGAGTCCAGAGGAGTGACTCAACGTATTTGGACATAGCCATAGACTGAAAACCCTAGGACTCGGCGAGTCCAAGGCAATCACCCAACCCGTAAGATAGACTCGACGAGTTGTTCATACAACTCGGCGAGTCACAGACTAGACATGTTCATATGATGAAGATACACTCGACGAGTTGTTCATAAAACTCGGTGATTCGGTTAAAGGTTGTCCCGATATCATGAATAAAGGAGTATTCGTCGAGTTCTTGCTAAACTCGGCGAGCAGAATCGAGTTGAGGACAAATGAAGGACTAAGGGACTCGACGAGTTGGCTGGCTAACTCGGCGAGTCGGGTCAACTAGAAGTTGACCTTGACCGGGATGTTGACTCTAGCCAAGGGTAAAATGGTTATTTTACCCTGACAAGTTATCAGTGTTTTGACTAAGTGTCATTGTGGAAATTATAGTCGGGGAGTCGCCGAAGCAGCAGTCAGACATTTCCCGCTCAGTATTTCAGTAGTCAGCTACGCGAGGTGAGTTTCCTTCCAGTAGGAATGGGTCTACGGCCACAATTTCGGCCCATTTTGATGATAGTAGTTCCGGACTTGGGTCCGATGTCGGGGTAGTCCCGAGAAATAGTTTGTATGCTTGATGTCTTTGTGATTCATGCATGTATATGTGATTTTGTGATATGTTACAATCATGTTTATGCTATGTTCAGTTTATTCTGGACTTCGGTCCGATGCAGCGGGCAAGGCCCTAGTTATTCTGGACTTCGGTCCGATGCAGTCGGTGAGGCCCTAGTTAGTCCGGACTTCGGTCCGATGCAGCGGGTAAGGCCCTAGTTATTCTGGACTGGGGTTCGATGTAGTGGGCGAGCCCCTAGTTAATCTGGACTTCGGTCCAATGCAACGAGCAATGCCCTAGTTATTCCGGACTTCGGTCCGATGCAGTGGGCGAGGCCCTAGTTAGTCCGGACTTCGATCTGATGCAGTGGGCGAGGCCCAGTATTTGCTTTATATATTATTGTATGGTATGTGGTAGTTTGGGGGAGCTCACTAAGCTTAGTGCTTACAGGTTTCAGTTTTGGTTTCAGGTACTTCCACTAGCAGTAGGAAGGCCTCGGGATGATCGCATGTCATACACCACAATCTTCAGCCTGGGAGTTTTACTCTGATATTTTTATCTGACATTTGACATGAGATTTGATATATGATAGATATTTTGATATTTTGAAACAGTTAGTTTTTGATTTTATACTTTGGTAATGAAATGATGGTTTTAAATGATGTTTTAAAAATGAATTATTTTGGGTTGTATTTTTGTGATGTTTCAAGTTGGTATCGGAGCCTTGGTTTGCGGGATTCGAGCACACTTTCGAGTGTGTCTGAACTCAGACCTAGGAAGTGGTATAAAGTTTTTAAAAGAAAAGAGTTTTAGAAAAAGAAAAAAAAATTTAGAAGGAAAAGAGTTTTGAAAAGAGAAAAGGGTGTGGTGCATGCAATCAGCCGAGCTCAAGTAAGTACTCCCAAATTACTCATACAAGTTTATGCTATTTTATGATTATCAGCTTAATTAGAATAGCATGCTAGATTAGGACTAAGGATCTAGGAAGGATGCCTTATGTGCCTATTATATGTGTTCCAGCTTTATGAGAACTGCATGCTAGTACAAAATTGTCAGTAAGATAGCTAGAATAGTATATGTTTGCTTATGTGTACTCGATGCTCGAATGCTGCTTGCTTTGTGCTTCTAGGAGTCTTAGTTACCTCTTACTAACCAGTAAATGAATATGTATGTTACATATTGTAAGGATTAAATAATTTCAGAAGGTTAGGTCTAGCTCTATTGTGAAGCTCTTGTTTGAGTTTAACCGTTGTAGGGTAGGATCTTTCATTCGAAGATTTATCTAGTCTTAGTGATATGTAATAGTGTTCACGAGCTAGTTAGGGAGAGGTAGCCGGGACTTCTTATGCAGCTGATGGCGAAGAGTGGAATGGTGATTACCCTAGGGCAAGCCTAGGATGAGAGTAGCAGAGAGCAGTAGTAGTAGAAGGGACTTGGTGGAGTCAATGCAGTTCTTGAGGAAAGTACGGATAGATGTGGAAGGTAGTATGGGCCTGTACTACTGAAAGCAGAGGATCCTTACTCAAATCAAGGAAGGATGAGAAAAGACCAGGGAACTCGTAGTAGATATGATCCCTCGAGTTATAATTGTATTCTGACGTTTGTCATTATGTGTTTTTAGAATGGTGGTTTTACGCCCTAGACAATCAGTTGGCAGTTCAGGTGAGGGATCAGGTTTAGGCTCGGGGGCCGAGCAGCTAGATGAGCAGACTAGGGAGTTCCTCTCTGTAACGCCTGTGTTTCGGGCTTGCCATTTGTAGCAATTTAATAGTCTAGGTTGACCTTTGTAACCCATTTTGAAATAATAAAAGTGTATTATTTGAGTATTATGTGTCTTGTGCTTAATTGCTTAATTATGTGGTTTGATTAATTAAGAATAAAAATAAGCGTCAAAATTTAAGTGTAAAATAAACTTAATATCTTTGGTTAATGTTGTAGTAATTGAAACGAGGTTTCCGAATATATATAGAACGCCCAAATCTGACTTCGTATGAGGAAGTTATGATTTATCGAAGTTCCGGCTTAGCGATATACAGCCTGTTTTACTCGATTTGAGATCGAGCGGTTGTTAGCCAAAGCAATCTAAATGAGAATCGAAGATCTCATTGTTGGTATTGAAACGATAAAAAGTTAGGCAAGAACGGACGTCAAACGAAGAAGTTATGAATTTATAACGAAAGTTTCTGTCCCGGCCTATTAAAAATAATTAATAAAAATAAAGTCAAAATTAGCCGACGGAGTCTAAACGAAAGTTGTAGAGCGTGGTCTCACCTTCGCGTGGATATGAAGAACGTCGAAAACGGAGTTCGTATGAAGAAGTTATGAATTTACGAAGTTTATTAATCATTTTGTATTTATTTTTAATTCAAAATTCGGAAGCATTATCCGAACGAGTCATTGATCTGATCCGAGGTACGCGCCGCGTACTCGAGTACGCCCCGCGTACTCCGAGGGTGTCAACATCGCAGCAAGTGGCTTCGGATGACGCATGCGCTTACGAACATTGGAGCAGTACGCGCTGCGTACTGCTGTACGCCCCGCGTAATTGAGGCTTCCAGCCTCTATATAAAGGATCCGAAGACAGCCTTATTTGTTGTTCATTTTCTTCTCTTCTCTCTAGTCTTTTGCATCGTTTTTCGTGCCGAAGCTATCCCGAAGCCCCGATAATATTCCCGAGTCCCGAAGCAAGTCCCGAGATCCCGAAGATCCCGAGAAGTGCAGTTCCCGAGTCAAAGCTCTGCCCGCGAGAAGTTCGATTTTCGAGGAGATCTTCCAGATCTGCTGAGGAATACTACTTCTATAAGCCGTAGTGTTGTCCGATCATCTTCTGATCAAGTGAGTGTATACTACCTTTCATAAACACAATAATAATACGAGTTTGGTTCGAGTGTATTAATTATATTGTTGTTTATAAGTGTGAGTGTGTAGTTATTTTCTTCTAATACAATAATACGAAGTATTTTATATAAAAATACGTGCTATGTGTATATATTTGGTTGTATTATGTGTGAATGAGTATTCACTCTCTTCTATCTTACAGATCTGCTTATTTCTTTATGAGATATGTGTTATGTGTGTTGTGCCTCATCTGTTATGTGATATATGTGTTGATTAAAGCATGCTATACAGGTTTTCTTTAAACTATGTATACAAATGTATATTTTTATCTACTAATATGTTGGGTAGAACATGGGTAGACAGTTGGTGTGTAATAAACATATGAGAGGCCTCGTTGTTGTTTGATTGAGTCATCTAGCGGAGTTTAGATGACGACCACTGGCTATTCTAGACAGTCTTGTGGAAACATTAGCAGGTTCGCCACCTGTAGGTGTTAATGAACTTGGGTGTTCATTCGCTGTACTCCATCCCCCTCATGGTTGCCTTATTTGACTTATATTGTTGAGGTACTCCCGAAGCATGTGTTGTCGCCCCGATGAAATATTCTTAGACTAGGTCCCTTATGTTAGTTGTTTTAGGGACATTAAAGTGAGAATAACGGAAATGGGTAATTGGGTTATTGTTGGTTGGTGAAAATTAAATATGATATTTATTGTGGGTTGAAAACCCTATATGCTCACCAGGCTCCCAAGCCTGACCCACTCAGTTTTAAATTGTATTACAGGTAGTGGCGGAAGGGCATGAGATGGATGAACCATCAAGTTGTTTTGTTTACAAGTCTGCATATGTTTATATTTGTTATATGACTTGTAATGTATTCGTTTATGCTTATTGGTCTGTATCGGAACATGACACCCCGAGTTTTGATTATAATGAAAATACATTTCTTTTATGAAATGCTTCGGTAAACAATGTTTTATCATGTTTTGTTTTTGGGAACAAATTCCGCAACTCTTTCAAATCAAAAGGATTTACTCTGAAAATATTTAAAAGCATAAATGAAAATCGGTCTTTTCTGGCCGAGATTTTGGGGATGTCACAGTTGGTATCAGAGCATTAGTTTAAGCGAACTAGGAATTTGTAGGATTTCTAGACTTAAACTTAGAATGCTAAGTGAAGTTTTGAGATGTGTGTCTGTTGTGATTTAGACACGAGCACTAGTTTATTTTAGGAAAGTTGCCTAAAATGCTTTATGTGCTAAATGTTATATGTTGCCATATATGATATTATTTGTTCGGATCTATGGTCTGTTGCCGACCGGATCTAGAAACCTTATGTGTGTAGGATTCTAAGCGTACGTCTACGATATTAGAACTAGCATGTAAACGTTTCGGAGTGATAAGGATGATTCGAATACCTATCATGATTGAGGATCTAATTTCACCTTATTCGGTGTGTAGATCAAAATGGTGAGAACAAGAAGTGGAGTTGGAAATGCTGACGAAAACAGGAATCAACCACCAGTGATTGAGCCAATACCTGTCGTAGCAGCAGCACCTGAGCCAATAACCATGGCTGGTGTGCAATTGATGATTCAGACGATGTTGGATCGTCAGACGGATGAAACTAGACGGTTGCTTCAACAAAATCGTGAAGAACTGTCGATTCGTGTGGAAGAGCCTGAATTAAATGAAGGGCACTCGGAAGGTGGAAACTTCAGTGGGTCTATTGGTCAAGCCAACCCACCGATAGTTAGGCAAGATAACCATGAAGGAAGGAATGATGGAATGGGATGCAAGTACAAGGACTTTTTGACTTGCAAACCATCGACCTTCAATGGAAAGGAGGATCCGATTGGGGTTATGGATTGGATCTCCGAAATGGAGTTAGCCTTTATGACATGTGGTTGTAGAGGCAAATTGCAGACTATCTATGCCGTGCGTCAATTCCGAGGTGGAGCCGTTCGTTGGTGGAACACTCTAGGGAAGACCTTAAGCCCTAATGAGCCACTACAATTGACATGGGCAGAATTCTTGGTGCAGTTCAAGCGTAAGTTTTGTTCGGCTCAAAATCTGTTGGAGTTGGAGAATAAGTTTTTGACATTGACGAAAGGTAGCATGTCAGTTGATGAGTACACCAATAACTTCACCGATAAGATGGAGTTTGCCTTGCGTATCGTTCCAGACGAGCTGACAAAGGTGGATCGGTATGCGAAGGGACTTCCATGGGAGTACGAGGTGCCAGTACGTCAGGCACTTACTCTAGAGGCATCTATCTGGGCTGCCAAGTCTGTGGAGAACATGATCAAGGGGAGAACCACCGTCAAGGTTGAGGTTGGTGAGAAAAGGAAGTTTGAAGGAACATCTGGTTCCAGTAAGAAGAGCAAATTTTCGAAATCTGATTCGAAAAAGTTTGGGGGAAAAGGAGGCGAAGCAAAGTGGTGTGATAAGTGTAAGAAAAAGCACTTTGGAAAATGTAGCGAGGATGTGACCTGCTACAAGTGTGGAAAGGTTGGACATTTTGCCAATGAATGTCCGAACAACAAAAGGATGTGTTTTGGGTGTAATGAAGAGGGGCATATTTTGAAAGACTGTCCGAAGAAGAAGAAGGCAGCTAGGCCCAACATTTCACCAAAGCCGAAGGCAAGAGCCTTCCAGATGACACTTGAGGCTGCTAAAGATGAAGCTGATGTCGCTTCAGGTACCTTTCTCGTAAATGATTTACCTGCTCAAATTTTGTTTGATTCTAGAGCCAACTACTCCTTTATTTTGCATGAGTTTGGTAGAAAGCTAGCTTTGCCTATTGATAGACTAGATGATGCTTTATTAGTCGAAGTAGCTAGTGGCAAGTTTGTATCAGTTAGTCATCGTATGAAAAACGTCTTGATCGACCTTAATGGGAATAAGTTTCACGAGGTGTTATTGCCTATCGAACTTAATGGTTTCGACATCGTCTTGGGAATGGATTGGCTTGGCGCCAATGATGCCGAAATTTTATGCAAGAAAAAGATAGTTAAAGTAAACCCGCCTGGAAAAGATTCGTTTATGGTGTATGGGGACAAAGGCAGAGTGAATTCTGGAATCATTTCTCTAATGAAAGCCAGAAAGTGTTTGACCAAGGGATGTACATCATATTTAGCATTCGTGATTGATGCTAAGAAAGAAAAGAAGGTGATGCAGAGTATTCCAGTGGTGTGTGATTATCCGGAAGTATTTCCCAAGGATCTTCCTGGATTACCACCTGATAGACAAGTGGAGTTCAGAATAGACTTGTTACCAGAAACCACGCCAATAGCAAAAGCACCTTATCGATTAGCACCGACGGAGATGAAGGAGCTAATGATGCAACTTCAGGAGTTATTGGACAAAGGTTTCATTAGACCTAGTTCATCGCCCTGGGGAGCTCCGGTGTTATTTGTGAAGAAGAAAGATGGAAGTATGAGAATGTGCATCGATTACAGAGAGCTGAACAAGGCAACAATAAAGAATAGATATCCGTTGCCGAGGATTGATGACCTGTTTGATCAATTGCAAGGTTCGAGCTATTTCTCGAAGATCGATCTTAGGTCAGGATATCACCAGTTGAAAGTAAGAGAGCAAGATATCGAGAAGACTGCATTCAGAACTAGATATGGACACTACGAGTTCTTGGTAATGTCGTTTGGACTAACCAATGCTCCAGCAGCGTTCATGGATTTGATGAATAGGGTTTGTAATCCTTTCCTTGATAAATCCGTGATAGTGTTCATAGACGACATTCTGATCTACTCGAAAAGCCAGGAGGAGCATGGCAGACACTTGCGAGAAGTGTTAGAAGTCTTGAAGAAGGAGAAGTTGTATGCAAAGTTCTCCAAATGTGATTTTTGGATTCGTGAAGTCCAATTCTTGGGTCACGTGGTCAACCAAGAAGGGATATTGGTTGATCCAGCGAAGATCGAAGCTGTGACGAAGTGGGAACAACCGAAAAGTCCCACGGAGATTCGAAGCTTTTTAGGATTAGCCGGATATTACCGAAGGTTTATCCAAGGTTTTTCTTCGATT
Source organism: Lactuca sativa (assembly GCF_002870075.4). Taxonomy (NCBI): domain Eukaryota; kingdom Viridiplantae; phylum Streptophyta; class Magnoliopsida; order Asterales; family Asteraceae; genus Lactuca; species Lactuca sativa. The sequence goes on along the minus strand of NC_056625.2, from coordinate 182,193,193 downwards.
GCTACTCCATTAACAGCTTTGACCCACAAAGGAGCTACTTATGCTTGGAGTGAGAAGCATAAAGAAGCATTCGAGAAGTTAAAGAAGAAGCTATGCGAGGCACCGATACTTTCTCTACCTGATGGAGTTGAAGACTTCGCTGTTTATAGCGATGCGTCTGGTGTTGGATTGGGTTGTGTTTTGACCCAAAGAGAAAATGTGATAGCATATGTGTCTCGACAGTTGAAAGAGCATGAAAAGAATTACCCGACTCACGATTTGGAGTTGGCAGCGGTAGTTTTCGCTCTGAAAATATGGAGGCATTACCTCTATGGCACGAAGTGCAAACTTTTCACTGATCATAAGAGTCTCCAATACCTCTTTAATCAGAAAGAATTGAATATGAGGCAACGACGCTGGCTAGAATTACTTAAAGACTACGACTGCGAGATACTTTACCACCCCGGTAAAGCTAATGTTGTTGCTGATGCTCTCAGTCGGAAGGTCAATCTTGAAAGGAAGAGACCGAGAGCATTGAGAATTGAAGTTTTCTCGACCATTGTGGAAAGTATAAAGAAAGCTCAAGAGGAAGCTTCTGAGAAAAACGACCGAAAGGAGGAACGTTTGGGTAAAACGTTGGTGTTTGGTACTAACGGTCATGGACTGAAGGTATTCCAAGATCGTATTTGGGTACCTAAGTCAGGAGGAATTAGGGATCTTTTGATGGAAGAAGCTCACAAAACCATGTACTCAATTCATCCGGGTAGCACTAAAATGTATAGGGACCTGAAACCCTACTACTGGTGGCCGACGATGAAGCTTGATGTTGCAAAGTAGGTGGCCGAGTGTGTGACTTGTGCGAGAGTCAAGACACAACATCAGAAACCGTACGGGAGTTTAGAACCTTTGTTTGTGCCTATGGGTAAGTGGGAAGACATTGCTATGGATTTTGTCACTAAACTGCCCAGAACAAAGAATGGTCACGACATGATTTGGGTGGTCGTTGATCAATTCACTAAGAGTGCGCATTTCATAGCGGCCAGGGAGAAATGGTCTATGGAAAAACTTGCAAATTCTTATGTGAAGGAAATTGTGAGGCTTCACGGTGTTCCGTTAACGATTGTATCGGATCGTGATAGCCGTTTCACCTCAAGGTTTTGGAAAAGTCTACAAGAGGAAATGGGTACCAAGTTATGTTTAAGCACAACTTACCATCCGCAGACTGATGGTCAGAGTGAAAGAACAATACAAACACTTGAAGATATGCTGAGAGCATGTACCTTGGAATTCCTAGGTAATTGGGATGAACATTTACCGTTGGTAGAATTTTCCTATAATAATAGTTTTCACTCGAGCATTAAGATGGCACCTTATCAAGCTTTGTATGGACAGAAGTGTCGTACGCCGTCTTGTTGGCTTGAGGCTGGGGAAAAGCAGTTTATGGGACCGGAGATGGTTCATCAAACTGCTGAAAAGTTGAAAATAATTAGGGAAAGAATGTTAGCAGCTCAAGATCGTCAAAAGAGCTATGCTGACAAGAAGCGAAGACCGATGACTTTTGAGGTTGGAGATTCGGTTTTGCTTAAAGTCTCGCCGTGGAAGGGACTTATAAGATTTGGAAAAAGGGGAAAGTTGAGTCCAAGGTTCATTGGACCGTTTAAAGTCCTTCAGAGGATTGGGAATCAAGCTTACAAGCTCGAATTACCCGAAGAACTGAATGGAATTCACAACACCTTTCATGTGTGTTATTTGAGGAAGTTCACGGGAGAAGTTCCCGATATAATTCCAATTTCTGAATTGAGAATTGATGAGAACAAAAGGTTGATTGAAGAACCAGAGGCAATTGTTGACCGAAAGACTAAGAAGTTGCGACACAAAATGGTTGGGTTAGTGCTTGTCCGATTGAAACACACGAATGGGCCGAATCTCACCTGGGAGACGCAGAATGACATGTTGAGTCGCTATCCGCATTGGTTTGTTGATGTGTGATTCCGGGGACGGAATCATTCTAAGGTGGAGAGAATTGTAACGCCTGTGTTTCGGGCTTGCCATTTGTAGCAATGTAATAGTCTAGGTTGACCTTTGTAACCCATTTTGAAATAATAAAAGTGTATTATTTGAGTATTATGTGTTTTGTGCTTAATTGCTTAATTATGTGGTTTGATTAATTAAGAATAAAAATAAGCGTCAAAATTTAAGTGTAAAATAAACTTAATATCTTTGGTTAATGTTGTAGTAATTGAAACGAGGTTTCCGAATATATATAGAACGCCCAAATCTGACTTCGTATGAGGAAGTTATGATTTATCGAAGTTCCGGCTTAGCGATATACAGCCTGTTTTACTCGATTTGAGATCGAGCGGTTGTTAGCCGAAGCAATCTAAATGAGAATCGAAGATCTCATTGTTGGTATTGAAACGATAAAAAGTTAGGCAAGAACGGACGTCAAACGAAGAAGTTATGAATTTATAACGAAAGTTTCTGTCCCGGCCTATTAAAAATAATTAATAAAAATAAAGTCAAAATTAGCCGACGGAGTCTAAACGAAAGTTGTAGAGCGTGGTCTCACCTTCGCGTGGATATAAAGAACGTCGAAAACGGAGTTCGTATGAAGAAGTTATGAATTTACGAAGTTTATTAATCATTTTGTATTTATTTTTAATTCAAAATTCGGAAGCATTATCCGAACGAGTCATTGATCTGATCCGAGGTACGCGCCGCGTACTCGAGTACGCCCCGCGTACTCCGAGGGTGTCAACATCGCAGCAAGTGGCTTCGGATGACGCATGCGCTTACGAACATTGGAGCAGTACGCGCTGCGTACTGCTGTACGCCCCGCGTAATTGAGGCTTCCAGCCTCTATATAAAGGATCCGAAGACAGCCTTATTTGTTGTTCATTTTCTTCTCTTCTCTCTAGTCTTTTGCATCGTTTTTCGTGCCGAAGCTATCCCGAAGCCCCGATAATATTCCCGAGTCCCGAAGCAAGTCCCGAGATCCCGAAGATCCCGAGAAGTGCAGTTCCCGAGTCAAAGCTCTGCCCGCGAGAAGTTCGATTTTCGAGGAGATCTTCCAGATCTGCTGAGGAATACTACTTCTATAAGCCGTAGTGTTGTCCGATCATCTTCTGATCAAGTGAGTGTATACTACCTTTCATAAACACAATAATAATACGAGTTTGGTTCGAGTGTATTAATTATATTGTTGTTTATAAGTGTGAGTGTGTAGTTATTTTCTTCTAATACAATAATACGAAGTATTTTATATAAAAATACGTGCTATGTGTATATATTTGGTTGTATTATGTGTGAATGAGTATTCACTCTCTTCTATCTTACAGATCTGCTTATTTCTTTATGAGATATGTGTTATGTGTGTTGTGCCTCATCTGTTATGTGATATATGTGTTGATTAAAGCATGCTATACAGGTTTTCTTTAAACTATGTATACAAATGTATATTTTTATCTACTAATATGTTGGGTAGAACATGGGTAGACAGTTGGTGTGTAATAAACATATGAGAGGCCTCGTTGTTGTTTGATTGAGTCATCTAGCGGAGTTTAGATGACGACCACTGGCTATTCTAGACAGTCTTGTGGAAACATTAGCAGGTTCGCCACCTGTAGGTGTTAATGAACTTGGGTGTTCATTCGCTGTACTCCATCCCCCTCATGGTTGCCTTATTTGACTTATATTGCTGAGGTACCCCCGAAGCATGTGTTGTCGCCCCGATGAAATATTCTTAGACTAGGTCCCTTATGTTAGTTGTTTTAGGGACATTAAAGTGAGAATAACGGAAATGGGTAATTGGGTTATTGTTGGTTGGTGAAAATTAAATATGATATTTATTGTGGGTTGAAAACCCTATATGCTCACCAGGCTCCCAAGCCTGACCCACTCAGTTTTAAATTGTATTACAGGTAGTGGCGGAAGGGCATGAGATGGATGAACCATCAAGTTGTTTTGTTTACAAGTCTGCATATGTTTATATTTGTTATATGACTTGTAATGTATTCGTTTATGCTTATTGGTCTGTATCGGAACATGACACCCCGAGTTTTGATTATAATGAAAATACATTTCTTTTATGAAATGCTTCGGTAAACAATGTTTTATCATGTCTTGTTTTTGGGAACAAATTCCGCAACTCTTTCAAATCAAAAGGATTTACTCTGAAAATATTTAAAAGCATAAATGAAAATCGGTCTTTTCTGGCCGAGATTTTGGGGATGTCACACTCTCCTTAGAGATCACACACACTATTCTCGAGCAGAATCCTGTGATCTTCGGTTCGATCAAGGAGGGTATATTGGAGCTTATGGATGAGCGGTTGAGCGTGTTCCGTGCTGAGGTGGCGGCCATGATGGGGTCGCGCACGCTCACCTTCGGGGAGTTCAGAGTTTATGGAGCTCCCGAGTATCATGGGGCCCGAGACCCCATTTCTAGTACTAGGTGGTTGGCAGATGTTTCCAACGCGTTCCGCACCAGTAGATGTATCGAGGGGGACAAGGTCAGATTGGCATCCTGTCTTCTGAAGGACAGGGCACGAGACTGGTGGGAGGAGGTCAGGAGAGCCTTTGGCGATGACACAGTCTTGGATGCGATGACCTGGGGTGATTTCACGACTAGGTTCACAACCGAGTTCGCACCCGTCATTGAGGTGCAGCAGCTTGCTAAGGAGTTTCAGGACATTCAGTAAACAACAGAGACTGTGGTGGAGATTACCGCGAAGTTTACAGAGAAGGCTCTTCTTGATTCGCAGTATGCCGTAGATGAGGAGATGAAAAATTCCTGATATCATGAGATGTTGCAGAGTGATATCCGCCAGTTTGTGAGCCGATCCAGCTGTAAAACACTGGAGGATATGATAGCACGAGCCCGAGAGAGGGAGATCGACCTGGAGATGGAGAGAAAGAGGAATCCAGAGTTGATGTATGGCGCAGCGAGTTCGGGCAAAAAGCCCAAGGTGTCTGATCACAGGTCTAGAGGTTAGCAGAGCGACAGTTGATGTGACAAGTGTGGCAGGTTGCATGATGGGGCGTGCAAGGCAGGGAGTTCCGGTTCCTACAAGTGCGGTCGGACCGGGCACATGAGTAAGGATTGTACCGCTACTACCACTGTGACCCCCACCCCAACATCTGATCTGATTTGCTTTTATTACAATCAGAGGGGACAGAAAAGGTCCCAGTGTCCGAGTTTAGCATTAGTAGGACACGTGGTGGCACCCGCTCCTGCTACCCTGAGGATTACAGACAGCCGAAAGGGTCGAACCGAGACTCCAGTGGCGAAAAGCAGAGCATTCCAGTTGACAGTCGAGGATCCTTGGACGACTCTTGATATGGTTATGGGTATGTCTCTTCTCCATCATCTTTTATTATTGTTGTTTATTGCTTATGGTTATGTTTTTGTCTATAGGATCGTTCCTAGTGAACAGCATCTCAGCTCTAGTATTGTTTGATTCGGGGGCTACCCGATCTTTTATGTCGCTCGCGCTTAGCAAGTGATTTAGAAGAGATCCAAAGGAGTTGGATTGCCCACTCGATGTGGAGATAGCAGATGACAGGACTGTCAGAGTCACGAGGGTTCATAAGGGTTCTACACTACGGTTATTTGATGAGCAGTTCTCAGTAGACTTGGTTCCTATTCCCCCGCGAGGGAATAAGGTTATAGTAGGTATGGATTGGCTGATCCCCAATGGGGCAGTGATTGATTGCGAGCTGCAATTAGTGAGGGCTCGCACTCCTAGCAGGGGAGAATTAGTGATTCATGGCGAGAGGCCACAACGCGGACCGATTCTTTGTTCAGCAGTGAGAGTGAGGCACTACTTTTAGCAGGGTTACGCTGGGTACGTCGCCTATGTTATGGATACCCGGGATAAGGGCAAGACGACGGTTGATGATGTACCGGTGGTACGATTGTACTCGGGTGTATTCCCAAAGAATTTGCCTGGGATACCTCCTGAGAGACTGGTTGAGTTCCTGATTGACCTGGTCCCTGGTGCGGCTCTGATAGCCAGGGCACCATATCGATTGGCTCCACCAGAGATGCTAGAGTTGTTTACGCAGCTGCAGGAGCTGCTAGACAAAGGTTTTATTAGACCGAGCAGTTCGCCATGCGGATCCCCGATCCTATTTGTGAAAAAGAAGGACGTGTCGCATCGCATGTGTATAGACTACCAGGAGTTGAATAAGGTGACGGTGAAGAACCGTTACCCACTCCCGAGGATAGATGATTTGTTCGACCAAATTCAGGGAGCATCTTGGTTTTCCAAGATTGATTTACAGTCCGGATATCACCAGATGCGGGTCCAAGACAAGGATGTGCAGAAGACCGCTTTTAGGACCCGCTATGGTAATTATGAGTATGTGGTGATGTTGTTTGGGCTCACCAATGCTCCAGCCACGTTCATGGATCTCATGAACCGCATGTGCAGGTCGATGCTAGACCGATCGGTTATCGTGTTCATTGAAGACATCTTGGTTTATTCCAAGACTTAGGAACAATACGAAGAGCACCTGAGGGAGGTGCTAGAGACATTGAGGAGGGAGAGACGCTTTGCAAAGTTCTCCAAGTGCGAGTTCTGGTTGCGTGAGGTGCAGTTTCTGGGGCATCTTGTCAACCAGAAAGGTATACTGGTTGAACCGGCCAAGATTGAGGTCTTGATGCAGTGGGAAGTCCAAAGGTCTCCATCCGAGATTCGGAGCTTCCTGGGTTTGGCAGGGTATTGCAGAAGATTTATTCAGGACTTCTCCAAGATAGCAGTACCATTGACCCGACTGACCAAGAAGTCGGTGGTGTTTTGATAGGGTCTTGAGCTACAGAAAGCCTTTGAGATGCTCTGGTAGCGGCTTTGCGACGCACCGATTCTCACTCTGCCAGAGGGGGTAGATGATTTCATAGTATACTGTGATGCTTCGATCACAGGACTGGGAGCAGTGTTGATGCAGCGATGTTACGTGATAGCTTATGCTTCGAGGCAACTAAAGACTCACGAGGCTAACTATCTTACTCATGACTTGGAGTTGGGGGCGGTGGTTTTTTCCCTCAAGATTTGGCGACACTACCTCTATGGGGTCCGGTGTACTATCTACACGGATCACAAGAGTTTGAGGTACCTCATGGATCAGCCGAATCTGAATATGAGGCAACGTCGGTGGCTAGATGTGGTTAAGGATTACGACTGCAAGATCCTTTACCATCCGGGAAAGGCCAACGTACTGGCTGACACCCTGAGCCGCAAAGCAGCGGCGGCTCCGATCCGAGGCATATGTTTGAGGATGACAGTGATGACTCCATTGTTGGAGGAGATCCGAGAGGCGCAAGTGGAAGGTATGAAGGAAGAGTGTCGAAAGAGTGAGAGAATTTTAGGTCATGTGGATTCATTTGATTATGATAGTCGTGGATTGTTGACCCTACATAGGAGGGTTTGGGTGCCCTACTGGGGAGGGGTACGACATGTATTGATGGATGAAGCCCATAAGTCCAGATTCTCCATCCATCTCGAGGCGACGAAGATGTATCAGGATCTTCGCCCAGATTATTGGTGGCCTTGTATGAAACGAGATATAGCATGGTATGTGGAGCGATGCCTGACCTGCAACAAGGTCAAGGCAGAGCACCAGAGGCCCCACGGAAAGATGCAGCCGCTCGACATTCCCGTATGGAAATGGGAAGACATCACCATGGATTTCATCACAAAGCTTCCTAGGACTGCACGTGGAGTAGATTTGATATGGGTCATTGTGGATCGATTGACCAAGAGTACTCACTTCATTCCAATTCAGGGAAGTATCTCGGCGGAGAGGCTGGCCGTGATCTATGTTCAAGAGATCGTGGCACGTCATGGGGTGCCGGTATCGGTAGTATCGGATCGAGATGTATGTTTTACTTCTAGGTTTTGGAAGCGGTTTCATGACGAGATGGGTAATCTTCTCCATTTCAACATCGCTTTCCACCCTCAGACCGATGGACAGAGCGAGAGGACGATTCAGACTCTTGAGGACATGCTTAGATCATGTGTGCTAGATTTCAGGGGCAGTTGGGATGCGTATCTTCCGTTAGCGGAATTTTTCGTACAACAACAACTATCACTCCAGTATAGACCGACCTCCCTTTGAGATGCTCTACGGGAGGAAGTGTAGGACCCCAATCTGCTGGGGAGAGGTCAATCAAAGGGTCATGGGGAGTACGGAGGTGGTACTCAAGACCACAGAGCTGATTCAGCAAGTCCGGAGGAGGGTCCAGACTGCTCAGCATCGACAGAAGAGTTACGCCGACAAGCAACGTTCGGACTTAGAGTTTCAGGTGGGCGATATGGTCCTCCTGAAAGTATCACTCTAGAAAGGTGTTATCAGATTCCGGAAGCGGGCCAAGTTGGGCCCCAGGTTTATTGGTCCATTTAGGGTTCTGGCCCAGGTGGTTCGGGTTGCTTGTCGGCTAGATCTTCCAGCAGAGTTCAGCTAGATCCACAACACATTCCATGTTTCGTAGTTGCGGAAGTGCCTAGCGGACGAGTCTATGGTTGTACCCCTTGAGGACATTCAGATTGATGATAGCCTGAACTATATCGAGAGGCCGGTGGCGATTTTAGAACGTAAGACGAAGGAGCTGAGGAACAAAAGGGTAGAGCTAATTAAAGTGTAGTGGCAGCACCGCAAGGCTTCTGAGTGGACGTGGGAGCCCGAGGAAGATACGAGGAGGCACTACCCCGTGTTATTTTCAAAGTCAACAGACTTCAAGGACGAAGTCTAAGCTAAGTGGGGGAGAGTTTTAGCACCTGGTTCCAGGTATGCATTTAATTAAGTCAATTTTATAATTTTACCCTTGGACTCGACGAGTTGAAGGCCCAACTCATCGTGTAAGATCGAATCCAGGTCGGGAACTAAGTAGTCTACTCGACGAGTCGGAGGACCGACTCGGCGAGTAGGCGCTGTCTGATGAAAACCCTAATTTCAAGGGTTTGTCACCCTATTTAAAGAACATAACGTCCCTGTGACCTCCCTTATCACTCCCTCAACGTCTAGAAAACCCTAACCGCCACCTTTGAGCCTTGTGAGTATTTGTGTGCCATTTCATGAGCTACCTTTTGTGTTTGAAGTTTGGGTGAAGAAGAGGAAGAAGGAGGAATTCAAGAGGAGATTCTGGATCCAGAATCAACACCATCTTCTCCTCATTTTCTGGTAATAAAGCTTCACACTTGACTTATGATTTCCTAGATCTTCTTGTGTTTATTTTGGGCCTTGAAGCTTGATTCATGGGATTCGGATGTCCCAAGTTGATACACCTTCAGATCTGGACCTTGAAGGGTCCTCATGGCATAAAAGTGCCATCTTTATGGCCATAAGAACCCCCATGCATGCTATTACCCCCCCTCCCCCCATTTGACTCTTTAAGCTCGAAATCTTCATGCAAGCACGTAAAGTTTATGACTTTACGTGATATATCGGCCTTAGGAGCCCAAATCTACATTTTGGTTAAGTTTTGCACATCATAAATCGACTTATGGACTCGGTCATTCGTAGACTCGACGAGTCCATTTTTGGACTCGGCGAGTCATGTGTTGATTCCACAAATCAGTTCGAGGTTCAAGTGAACCCAGTTGAGTTTAGAAGAGATTAGATGAGTCCAGAGGAGTGAATCAACGTATTTGGACATAGCCATAGACTGAAAACCCTAGGACTCGGCGAGTGGAAGAGAACACTCGGCGAGTCAAAGGCAATCACCCAACCCACAAGATAGACTCGATGAGTTGTTCATACAACTCGGCGAGTCACAGACTAGACATGTTCATATGATGAAGATACACTCGACGAGTTGTTCATACAACTCGGTGAGTCGGTTAAAGGTTGTCCTGATATCATGAATAAAGGAGTACTCATCGAGTTCTTGCTAAACTCGGCGGGTAGAATCGGGTTGAGGACAAATGAAGGACTAAGGGACTCAACGAGTTGGCTGGCTAACTCGGCGAGTCAGGTCAACTAGAAGTTGACCTTGATTGGGATGTTGACTCTAGCCAAGGGTAAAATGGTTATTTTACCCTGAAAATAGTTATCAGTGTTTTGACTAAGTGTCATTGTGGAAATTATAGTCGGGGAGCCGCCAAAGCTGTAGTCATACATTTCCCGCTCAATATTTCAGCAGTTAGCTACGCGAGGTGAGTTTCCTTCCAGTAGGAGCGGGTCTACGGCCACAATCCTGGCCCGGTTAGATGATAGTAGTTCCGTACTTGGGTCCGATGTCGGGGTAGTCCCGAGAAGTAGTTTATATGCGTGATGTCTTTGTGATTCATACACATATATGTGATTTTGTTATATGTTACGATCATGTTTATGCTATGTTCAGTTTATTCCGGACTTCGGTCTGATGCAGCGGGCAAGGACCTAGTTATTCCGGACTTCGGTTCGATGCAGTGAGCAAGGCCCTAGTTAGTCCGGACTTTGGTCCGATGCATCGGGCAAGGCCCTAGTTATTCCGGACTTCAGTCCGATGCAGTGGGCGAGGCCCTAGTTAGTCCGGACTTCGGTCCGATGCAGCCGGCAAGGCCCTAGTTATTCCGGACTTCGGTTCGATGCAGTGGGTGAGGCCCTTGTTAGTCCGAACTTTAGTCCGATGCAGTGGGCGAGGCCCAGTATTTTCTTTATATATTATTGTATGGTATGTGGTAGTTTGGGGGAGCTAACTAAGCTTAGTGCTTACAATTTTCAGTTTTGGTTTCAGGTACTTCCACTAGCAAAGGGAAGGGCTCGGGATGATCGCACGGCACACATCAAAGTCTTAAGGTTGTCTGATATTTTGATATGACATTTGACATGAGATTTAATATGTGATAGATATTGTGATATTTTGAAACACTTAGCTTTTGATTTTATACTTTGGTAATGAAATGATGGTTTCAAATGATGTTTTAAAAACGAAATTTTTTTGGGTTATATTTTTGGGATGTTTCACATTTGGGTTACATGGCATTGCAACACTTGGATAGACTAAATGAGAGAAAGAATACTTAAGGTTTATTAATATATTATAAGCTCTAATATATTAATAATATTATTTAATTAGTATTGATCAAAGAATTAATTTGGAATTAGTTAAGTGATAAAAAATGAGACTAATTAAATATATGGGGTTGATTGTGTAAATCTTCTATTCTTGTATCGTTGGGCTAATGATCCATGGTTTGTATGGAGGTTACAAACCCATTGATCATGGAATATGGAAATCCATGACAATTAGGGTTTACATGGTGTAACCCTACTTGTGTCACAACTATATAAACACCCCTTGGCTAGCCAAAATCGACTACTACAAGCAAGTAAGAGGGAAAAACGATATTAGAGTGTAAGTTTACCTCTCTCATGGTTATTCCAAGTATTGTGGTGTTGTGTGAGACATTTGAGGCATCACACTTGAGGTGCTAGGCTCACAAGGTTTTCAAGGAATCCAAACAACATAAGGTATGTATTTTAATTAGCTATTATGTTTAAAAGTTCCCCATGCCATGCTAGTTAGGTTAATAACCTTGGAAATCAAATTTGCATGTATCTTAGTAAAACATAGATCCAAGGTTTATAGGGTTACATGTACACCTTAGGAGTGGTAGAATGCTCAAAACCCTTCAAGTCTAACTGATACATAGCCTTGATCACCCGAGCAATAATACGAAACGGGCCAATAAACCTGGGGCCCAACTTCCCTCACCTCCTAAACCGAATAACACCCTTCCAGGGTGACACATTCATGAGTGCCATGTCCCTGACCTGAAATTCTAGGTCTGATCTGCGCCTATCCGCATAGTTCTTCTGCCTGCTCTGTGTTGTCTAAAGCCGGTCGCAAACCTGCTGAATCAACTTGGTCGTTTTAAGTACCACTTCAATACTCCCCATAACTCGATGCCTGACCTCCCCCCAGCAAACTGGAGTCCTACATCTCCGACCATAAAGCGCCTTAAACGGGGGTCAGTCAATTCTAGCATGATAAATATTGTTGTATGAGAACTCTGCTAGTGGAAGGTAAGTATCCCAACTCTCTCCGAAATCCAATAGACATAACCGAAGCATATCCTCAAGCGTTTGAATCATCCGATCACTCTGACCATCAGTGTGGGGGTGATAAGTAGTTCTAAAATGCAACTGAGTTCCCAACTCCTCATGAAACTTCCTCCAAAACCTAGAGGTGAAACAAACATCACACTCCGAAACTACAGACACTGGCACCTCGTGTCTAATCACCACATCCCGCACATAAATATATGCTAACTTCTCGGCAAAGATACTCTCAGAGATCGGAATAAAATGAGCACTCTTGGTCAACCTGTCCACAATAACCCAGATGGAGTCCACACCCAGTGCAGTCCTAGGTAACTTCATGATAAAATCCATAGAAATATCTTCCCATTTCCACATGGGGATAGGTAGTGGTTGGATCTTACCGGGGGGCCTCTGATGCTCAGCTTTGACCTTCTTGTATGTCAAACACCACTCAACAAATCATGCAATCTCCCACTTCATGCATGGCCACCAATAACTCAATCTCAGGTCTCGATACATCTTCGTGACCCCTGGATGGATAGAAAACTTGGATTTATGCGCCTCCTCCAAGATCTTTTGCCTCACACCTCCGAATCCGGTACCAAAACTCTGCCACACTGGGTCTATTACTGGGTCAATAGACCCAGACCGTCTCCAACAAAAAGTGGAATCTGTCCCCGAATCCGCTATACCTTCCATTTCTTCTTCTTTAGCCCTTCAACCTAAGCCTCCTTAATCATATCCAATAGAGGCGAAATCACTATCATCCTCAGGAAAACATCTCGGATCGGACCACTCGCCGCCTTACGGTTCAGAGCATCGGCCACCACATTGGCCTTACCGGGATGGTACAAAATCTCGTAATCATAATCTTTTACTACATCGACTCATCTCCTTTGTCGCATGTTCAATTTCTGCTGATTTATCAGATACTTCATACTTGTATGATAAGTGAAAATGGTGTATCGGACCCCATACAAGTAATGTATCCATATCTCGAGGGAAAACACCACCGCCCCCAGTTCTAGGTCATGACTAGGGTAATTCGCCTCATGAGGCTTCAGCTGCCTCGAAGCATAAGCAATCACATGCCCCCTCTGCATCCGAACCGCTCCTAATACCAAAATAGATGCTCACAATATACTACAAAAGTCTTCCAATCCATCGGGTAGTGCTAAAATTAGGGCCTTACATAATCTCTGCCTCAAGGTCTCAAATTTTGACTGCTAATCTAGACCCCATCGAAAGGTCACACATTTCTTGGTCAATTGAGTTAAGGGTATGACGATCTTAGAAAAATAATGAATAAATCTCTGATTGTACCCCGCAAGACCCAAGAAACTCCGGATCTCGGATGCGTTCTTCAGAACCTCCCAATGCATTACCACCTCAATTTTGGCCGGATCGACCAAAATACCCTCCTGATTGATGATGTGCCCTAAAAATTGCACCTCAGGCAACCAAAAATCACATTTGGAGAATTTAGCGTATAGCCTCTGAGTCCCCAAGGTCTCCAATGACTCCCTCAAATGCTGCTCATGCCACTCCTTGGTCTTAGAATAGACCAAAATGTCATCAATGAAGATGATCACTGATCGATCCAGCATAGGTCTAAAAGCCTATTCATGAGATCCATAAATACCGCTGGAGCATTGGTGATTCCAAATAACATCACCTCGAACTCAAAATGACCATAATGAGTTTTGAAGGCCATCTTCAGTATATCCTCATTTGGTGATATCCTAACCGAAGATCAATCTTGGAAAACCAAGATGGACTCTAGAGCTGATCGAACAAATCATCAATCCTCGGAAGCGGAAAATGGTTCTTCACTATTAGCTTGTCCAATTCTCGATAATCAATACACATCCTGTATGATCCATCCTTCTTTTTTATGAACAAAATCGGTGCTCCCCATAGGGAAATGCTCAGTTGAATAAATCCTCGGTCTAGTAGCTCCTGAAGTTGTGTAGACAACTCCTGCATCTCAGGCAGAGCTAGACGATACGGTACCTTGGCTATTGGAGCCATACTATGCACTAAATCAATACGAAACTCCACTTGCCTCTTCGGAGGTAACCCTGGCAACTCCTCAGGAAATACGTTGGGAAACTCTCGCACAACTGGAACACTGATCAAATCTGGCGTGGCCTTAACCCTCGTGTCGGAAACATAAGCTAAGGACCCATAACAACCCTGTTGAATAAGCCTCCTAGCCGTCGAAGCCGAACATAAAGCTGACCGTATGAGGCTCTCTCTCCATGAATAACCAGTTCTCCCCTACTTGGGGTTCGAACTCTCACCAGCTGATGCTCACAGTCTATTATGGCCTCATTGGGCCCCAACCAATCCATCCTAATGATCACCTTCAATCCCTGCAAAGGAATTAGAACCAAATCGATAGGAAACCTCTCCCCGAACACATTCAGAACGCTCCTCTGATAAACCCCCACAACACTCATGGTGTAGTCATCCACAATCTCCACCTAAAGTGGGGAATCCAAGGTCCCGGAGCATCCTGAAACTTCTTTCTGAGCGCAAGGGATACGAACGAACGAGTAGCCCCCGAATCAAAGAGAACATGGGCTGACAAACCATTGACTAGAAATGTCCCTATACAAAAGCATAATAAGTTAAGCATAATAATAAAATAAACAATCCAGAAGATATCACATACAAGTCACGACGTCTAGTGCTACTTGGGCCTCCTCAGTAGTCAGCTGAAATGCACGACAGATCCTTATCATGGCGGCCTTAAGCGCCCTTACAGATCCTCCTCCCCTAAGCAACCTCGGATAGTCAACCTTCTTATGACTGGTCTCGTTACAGTGGAAACAAATCAACCTCTTCTTGGGGAAATCCCGACTCATGTGACCCGACTGGCCACATGCATAACATCCCAAGCTTGCTGTTCGGTAGGCTCCAATGTGCGGCTTACCACACCTGGCATACTGGGCACGGACCTGCTGGCCCCTACTAGGAGGATCGGAGGTCTTAGGCTTCTTGGCCTGACCTATTTGTGATATCCCAAAATCGAGACCCAAAAATTTTTGTTTAATTATATTACTTCAGGAATAGTTCACAGAAAAACATTATTAAAATCATTTCAAACATCAAGTCGCAGAGCACAAGTCTCGAAAACCATAATATCAAATAGTAAAATATTTGAGTACAATCCCAGAATTCTCAATGCGGAAATCATGTGTGTGTGATGTGCTGCTACCCCGCCGGATCCTTCCCCTTGGATGAAGAGGTACCTGAAACCAAAACTGAAACTGTAAGCACAAAGCTTAATGAGTTCCCCCATCATACCACATACCATACAACATACATACTATCAGGCAATTTTGGGGTGCCCGACCTACCCGTGTCAAGCCATTATGGGGTGCTGACCTACCCATGTCAAGCCATTCTGGGGTACTGACTTACCCATGTCAGGCAATTCTAAGGTGCCTGCCTACCCTCCGTTCTATCTCACCCGGTCATGGAGACTATTTCACCCCTACTACTATCAGATAATAACATATCATAATCGTGTTTTCAGACATATATGGGGGTGTCCGACCTACCCTTCGGTCCTAGCGACCGAATCGAGGGACTATTCCCCTCCTACTACCACGATCACATAGAACATATCATACCGGCACATAGAACACATAAAGTAATAGAAAACCAGACAATTATCACAAAGACAATCATCTCAACTGTTATCAACTACTAGTGGGTCAGCCTTGGTGCCTTAGACCCACTTCTACTAGAAGGTAGCTCACCCCGTAAAACTGTGTGTCGAATCTATTGGAAGAAATCTCTAATAGCTACTCCGATGACTCCCGGCTATCATAATCACATTAACACTCAATCAGAGTCTATAACATTATTCATGGTAAAATTATCATTTTACCCCTTGGTCTAATTGGGACTTACATGAATCCTAATTCTAGCTTATTAGGCCCAGTCCTCCAATTGCCCATTAAAGACCCCCCTTAAGGCCTACTAATTGCCCAATTCCTGAATTGGGCCTTATCCTCCTAAATGGACCAAAAGCTCCAAGTCCAAATGTATTCATTCCCTAAAGGGTACAATCTTGGCCCAACAGGCCCAATGCTCCAGTTCTAGATTTCTAAGTCCAAAGTTATACTTCTCAATGGGCCACACGACCCAGATCCTTGAGGCCCAAAAGCCCATGGTTGCCACTCTGTACACGTAAGCGCGACGTACCTGGAAAGTACGCCCAACGTATTCCTGGCCGCAAACGGAGATTAACCGTAAACGGTAACTGACCAAAAACAGTAACGGGCCGTAAACGTGAACCGCCTCAGTACGTGCAACGTACCAGGGTGTACGCTTAGCGTACAACCCAGTTTCTTTGGGACTTCACTTCCGACTTAACCCATTAAGTCTTTACATCCAAAATGTAGATCTAGGTCCTTTAAGACCTACTAAGCCATAAAGTTATGAACTTTATGTGCCTGCATGCATCGTTGGGTCAAAACATGATTTTGGTCCATTACATAAGCTTTATGACCATGTAACACTTGCATGGTTTTGGCTTAACCACCAAGATCCGGTTTTTATGACCCTTAGTGCTTCTAAAAGTCCAAAAGGACAACTCTTTTGCTCTGAAACCGTCAATGCCCAAGCACTCTCAACAATGGGGTCTAAAGGAGACATAAAACCCCAAAATAAACTAATCTAAGCATACAATGGCCAAGAAAGGAACTTGATACCTCAAAAGAGTCAGAAATGATGCCAATCCTTTGGATCTACAAGCTCTTAGTGGATCCTTGCATCTTCTTCAAGCTTCTTTCTTCTCTTCTCACTAACACAACACACAAAGACTCTCAAATGGCTTCTAGAACACCAAAGCACACAAAATGAGCTAGGGTTTTCGTGATGGATGGTTAAGGGTGAAGGGAGACTGAATCTGATGGGTTTTATACATACAATCCTATGTGTGCATGCAACCCTAGATTTGGATCTATGTTTTCACTATTAGATACACAACATTATGAACACATGAATAAAACCCTAATGTGGCCTACTATTTTCGAAATTCACATAGAAGTTTAGATCACATACCTCTTGTTGTTATATTGCAATAACAACTTAAATCTTCAAACCCTAAGTCTTGAAAGCAAGTACCACAAGTGTAGTACCTCTAATGGCTCACAAACACCACAAGCAATTGGAGAGGCTATAGAGAGAGAAGGGGAGGGGTGGAAATCGGCCTTGGGATCTCTTAGAAGCAAGTGGACGAATTCTTAAGGCCTTAGGGGTCTTTATATAGGGTAGAGAGTAGGGTTTCAGTCCTTATCCTTATCTAGTTACTTGCCCACCAAGCAATCAAAAGATAAGCCTTGATAACCCTTATCCCTTTGGACCTTTGGACGATTTCAAGGATATCTTATCCCTTGAATTCGTCCATCCTACAACTAGGATAACCATTGCCCTATTTTGCAACTATCACATAATTACAATTCAGTCCCTCTAGTTTAATTAATTACACTTGATCACAATATTAATCATTGACCAATATTAATTAAACAAATATGATTTCTTCTTTAATATATTATTCTTATAATATATTAATAAATCATAATAACCTCTCTCTCTCTATTTATTTCTCCAGTGAAGTTGCTTTGGTGAAGGCAACCCAAAAGGACCATGCACAATCGGGTCAAGTACTTACCAAATATGGTTACGGGCTTGGACACTGATGGAACATGGACCTCCGGCGACGCTTCTGGTCTTCTGCTGCGGCGGAGATCTGCAAGTCACCATCATCGAGACGCGTTAGAGCCGCCCCAGGGACTGTGCCCCGGGAGCGGGCTTCCACGGTCAATTTAGATCAGCTAGAAGATCTGAGATGGTCCTCCATAAGTGGAGAGAACCATCTTGGTGCTGGTGGTGGCTGACGGCGGCGGATGGCAGCTGAGCCACCCGGCCGGAGTATAGTGGCGGCTGAGCCATGGGGAAGTCTAGTGGTGGCTGAACCACTTGAGGGAGAGTCTCCGGAAAGGGTCCTCCTCCATGGAGGAGGTACTATTCATTATATAGGGGACAATTAGGTCAGGCCTTGGGCCAACCTAATTCAGGCCCAACTAGCAAGGAGTTGGGCAAGGCCGCCCGGAGGCGCCTGGTGGCGTTGGCGGGCGCGCACCAGGAGAGGATGGCAAGGGAGTGCCAGGTGAGGGATCGCCTGGCCGAGCCGGCAGGAGAGTCCCCAGCAGGGCTGGCGAGGGAGTCCCCAGCAAGGCTGGCAAGGGAGCGCCAGGCAAGGGAGCACCTGGCCGAGCCGGCAGGAGAGTCCCCAACAGGGCTGGAAAGGGAGTCCCCAGCAAGGCTGGCAAGGGAGCGCCAGTGGACCATATCCCATCAAGTCCCCCCAGTCTGATGGTATTGGTACGCGGCCAATGACATCGGACTGGACTAAGCCGTGTAAACCAACAGGAGAGTCCCCAGCGAGGCTGGCAAGGGAGTCTCCGACAAGGTAAGCAGGAGAACGCCAGTCAAGGATGGCGCGAGCGCGCCAGGCTAGGCTGGCACGCTAGAGCAGTCTGGGCCGTGCTAATGGACCATTCCTCATTAAGTCCCCCCAGTCTGGTGTTATTGGTATGCGACCAATGACATCGGACTGGACTTAGTCATATAAATTGTGCGTCGTCAAGTCCCCCTATTCTGATGCGATTGGGTTGCTGACAATCGGATCGAACTAGTTAAAGCACCAAATCATTTAAATAATAAAGAGAAATGACCGAACCTCGCCCATGAAAGTCGTGGGGTTAAGCGATGAGCCAAACGCTACTTGAGTTGACTTGATACTCCTTCATTGAGAGGAGTGCGAGCCGATCGGTGAGATGCAATGTAACTGTTGCTGCGATCATGCGGACCAAGGCTGCTAAAGAGTGTTACGCGACACTGATGTCGGTGGAATGTCGGACCGGGGTAACGAAGAAGCATAAGCTTGCCATTCAGTCCTTGAGAATGTTATCCGACGTGATTGTTGTGGTAGCCATGTGAGATGGGATGCCACCAGTAACCATCTACATAGTCTGCATTGTGGCGTACCAACCCTATTCCCCCCTTTCTTAGAGGAGGCGAGGAATAGATTCCGAGAGTTGGGCGACTTGGTTGCTAGCGAGGGTCACGTAGTAAGACTATTGTCGATAGCCAGACAATAGAATTGTTGAGGGATAGGCAGTGAGGCTATAGGGTGGGGTTGCATAGCAAGACCATTTCCGAGAGCCAAGAAACAGAGACGATGTGGGGTACGCGACGAGGCTACAGGTAGGGATACACAGCGAGACCATTTCCAAGATCCAGGAAACAGAGGTGCCGTGGGCTACACGGCGAGGCTACAGGTAGGGTTATGCAACAGGACTGTTTCCGAGAGCCAGGAGACAGATGTGATGTGGGGTACGCGGCGAGGCTACAGGTAGGATTACACAGTGAGACCATTTCCAAGAACTAGGAAACAGAGGTGTTGTGGGATCATAGGTAGTAGGTCCGCTGTCGGGATGACCTTCTTGCTGGAGAGTATCCTCACTATAGCAGGTTGTAATGCGGATAACACTTCACCGATCGTCCGAACACCAGAGAGCCGTGATGACTGCGAGATAGGAAACGCCAAGATCATGG
The DNA here is from genome assembly GCF_002870075.4 of Lactuca sativa. Classification (NCBI taxonomy): domain Eukaryota; kingdom Viridiplantae; phylum Streptophyta; class Magnoliopsida; order Asterales; family Asteraceae; genus Lactuca; species Lactuca sativa. The sequence goes on along the minus strand of NC_056625.2, from coordinate 182,173,550 downwards.
TGTGGAAGAAGCTTGTGATGCACGACTTATGATGCGCAACTTAGGAGAATAGCTTGGGCTTAGCAGCCAATGATCATGGAGGTGTTACGCGGGAGAGCATCGCACGGAATGGATCGGGCTTAGCTGCTAGTGATCGTAGATACATCACGCGGGAGAGCATCGCATGGAATGGATTGGGCTTAGCTACCAACGACCATAGATACCTCACGCGGGAGAGCATCGCGTGGGATGGATCGGGCCTGTTGCTATAATGGAGTCGGGATGAGAAGCCAGGCGACTCAAGGTGAGAGTACTAAACCTCACATGCGAAGCTTGCCGCTATAATGGAGTCGGGCTGAGAAGCCAGGCGACTTGAGGTGAGGGTACTAAACCTCGCATGTGGAGCTTGCCGCTATAATGGAGTCGGGCTAAGAAGCCAGGCGACTCAAGGCAAGGGTACTGAACCTCGCATGCAGAGCTTGCCACTATAATGGAGTCGGGCTGAGAAGCCAGGCGACTCGAGGCGAGGGTACTGAACCTCACATGCGGATCTTGCCGCTATAATGGGCTGAGAAGCCAGGAGAATCAAAGCGAGAGTATTGAACCTCGCATGCGGAGCTTGCCGCTATAATGGAGTCGGGCCGAGAAGCCAGGCGACTCAAAGCAAGAGTATTGAACCTCGCATGCGGAGCTTGCCGCTATAATGGAGCCGAGATGAGAAGCCAGGCGACTCGGGGCGAGGCTACTAAACCCCGCATGATTAGGCATAGCACCCTACAATCTATGTGTCTAGCTCATGTGACCGGTCATACTAATAACTGATGCCTCGCTGCCTTGACTGTTTGTCGAGGGCTATGCGGGGGTGCTACTTAGAGCTGGATGGTGAAGCTACCCTCAGGCGGTGCGTAGCGAGACTGCTGTCAGGAACTGGCCAGTAGGACCGTTGAAGCCCTGGGAGCGAGCTGCTAGTGATAAGTGGGCAACGCGACCACTGAAAGTTGGGCAACGAGACTACCGAGGGTTGAACCACGGGGCTGCTCTTTCGATCCGGAATACCAACGTCACCTCGGGGATGCACCATCATGCATGGTGTCAGCTCTTTGTCTACTTTAACTATTTCCCTTGGGAATACAATCACTTCTGCATAGTGGCGTACCAACCCTATTCTTCCCCTCCCCCCTTTTTTTTTCTTTAGAGGAAGCGAAGAAAGGGAAAATATGGATGTATAGTTACTGAAAGCTAATATACATAGCTACCGGAAAGAGCTATGCGATACAAGCGTTGACAAGAGCTGGGTAGTGCGGCTGTCGGGAGCTAGACAGCACGACTGCGAGATGTTAGCCAACACGACCGATGATGGCTGAGTAGCGAGACATGGCTGCCATTGGTCGGGCGGGCGGTTGCTGAGGATTATTCCGAAAACGCTTCACGAGTAGTAGTGATGCACTACTATTTCCCCTCCCCCCTTCTTTTTTTTTTAAAAAAAAAGAATGTTGAGCTAGTTAGACCGCATCTTCTTGATTTGGATTTAGTTAAATTGAATTAGAGCACACGAAACTGTTGATCTTATCTTGCAAAGACAACCCATTTTTTATTGTTGAAACGACATAAAAATGCGAGATAGCCCAAATTGTGAGGAGCCCAAAACAAAATTGTAGTCTATTAGGCCCACACCTCCTTCTTCCTTCATTCTTTTTTAAAATGTTGAATGGTCCAGGCCTGGGTCGTAACGAATAACAGATTTTTTATAAACAAGTTCGTTGAGTGTAATCATATCACTTTAGTGTTGACTAACATGCCAATTTATTCTTGCCAAAACTGGGCCATTTAATCGTTTTTTAGGCAGTCTAGATGCCAAAATATGTGGGAAGCCCACATCATATGTTATAGCCCACGTACGAATGCAACTCGTTAGGGTTTATGGAGCTTTAAGCCCAAGTTCTCTCTTTCGTGCGTCTGAACGCTCCAAGGGTATCACGCAGGGCCTTCTTGTTCTTGTTTCGTCTTGCCTACTCCTCCTCATGCTCTCGCGATATTTCCCAAGGGTGCACAAAGAGAAATCGAACACTGGTGGCGATTTGGTTTTGGTTTCGGTGACCATAGCTCCTGGTGATTACTTGCTAATGTTCGACGGATGCATTGAGATTAATCAAACATGGGGGCTGGCGATCGAACTGGTTAGGGCAGTGATGGTCGAGTGGCATCCCTTGTATTGCAGGGAGATCGGCGGGCTGTGGTCGCTGGCGGAGCGATTGGTGGTTGCTCGATGGGTTTGGTTCTGTTGGTAGCAACAAATCAAGAACGATGGGGATGCGATTGCTATGGTGCTTCATTAGAACAAGCGATATCTCGGAAGTGCTTTGTCATTTGTTGGAGGAGATCAGAGTGGAGGCGGGTGGCGCGTTAGTTGTTATTTCCGGAGGTCTACGAGTAGTTCGTGGTCTGCTGTGGTAGGTTCTTCATCGGATGCGGGAGAAGATCGTAGCAGCACGTAACTATTGGCGGTAATTTGGTCCTAATCGGCAACAACGATTAAGAAGAACGGGGTCTAATGCTCGTTGCCAGCAGTGGTGCTTCGTCGAAACCTGGATGTAAATGGTGATGGTCAAGCTTCGCTCGACAGCGAGACTGGTTGATTGTGCTTTATCAGGTCGTTGGCTGGAGGTCAACAGGTAATGTCTGGAGTAGGAAACAGATTCCGAAGATTGGAAGTTTGAGAAGCTGAGATAACCCCTTCTTTCTCTTTTTCTTATTTGGAGCTTGCCACATGTAAAAACTGATCAGGGCTGTGGTTTCGTCGATCGGAGAAGACAGTCAACGATTGACTTTTCTGCCAGCTCCTTTGACTGAGTGAGGCCCATACGCCTCTGAAGTATAGCATCACGTGGAGGCCAGCTGTGGTTTTTTGGCTTCTGTCCTATAGTGTATACTGTATACACCACTTCCCCTTTTTTTTCTCTTTTTGGTCGGCTATGAAAGGGCAACAAGCAAATACAACTGTTGTATTTGTGTTTTTTTTATATGATGTGAAAGGGAACCAGCATTGAATATATATACCATTGAATATACATCTTTTTTCTCTCCTTTTTACTGGTTATTTTCACGTATCAGTGCAACTCTACAACTCTTTATTTTTTTTTATTTACAGAAACTTTTAACATCACTGTAACTATGTTGAAGGTAAATTTAATTCCTGAGGTAACATAGGTTTTGGAACGTCCAAGTATCACAGCTTACCACAGTTGTGTTTACAACAACTTACACACTTGTTCCCACAAATCATTACTGAAATGAAATTTAATTTGAATTGAAATGGATGCTAAAAACTCATACTCAGATGGAAGATACATAGAGTGAAAGTGGGTTAAGACCCCTCAAAACTTCTACTCCGTTCTCCTTCTCTCTTCTTTTTTTTTAAAAGGTTTTGTAAAATATACAAGCAGCATAGCTGTGTGTACAAACAACTTTTCAGATGATGAAACAGGTTCAATCTAGAGAACGATTTTCTGATAATGTGTGTGCTAAAATGAAATAAAAAAAACTCATAAAAATTATTTTCTTTCTCCTTTGCTTATCAAACCACCCAGCTTAGATGAAAACACATCTGATAAGGTCTTTGCAAACTTGGAGAATGGTTGAAAGATTAAATGATGCTAAAACAGATCTTAAAAGATCTTGGCAAAATCAAATGGATCTTAAACAGATCTTGGCAAAGGCCAAACAGATCTAATGAGGTTTTCTCCTCATAAAACCTTCCCTACTCTTCAGCTTGCTCAACAAGTCTGAAAATCTTTTGTTCCATCTCTAAGCTTCTAGAGGAAGCATCAGATAAACAACTTGACTGAAGTTGCACATGAGAAATCAAGAAACAAAACCAATTTTCTCGAAAATGAGCAAGCAAAAGAAATAAAGACTTGCAAAATATTGTTTGTTCTTCCATTTGCTGGATAAAGCTCGAAAATATTAACAAGATGGGAAGAATTCATAGAAATCTCTTTTCTCCCCAACTTTCTGAATACTCCATCAAAATATAGATGAAAATGAGATCTAATAAAGTCCTTTTAAGACTTGAGAGTTACTCAGATGAACTAAAACAAAACATATCTAGACACCTGGGCAAAAAAAACAATACAGATCTGAAGATTTAAGAGAGAAAACTCAAACAGATCATAAAACTTGGCAGATCAAGAGATCTGAATGATGGTTAGACAGATCTAAAAAGACCTTGTCAAGAACCACATAGATTTGAATAGATCTTGGCAAAAGCCAAACGGATCTGAAGCAAATAGTGCTAGAAATGAACAGATCTGAGGAAAACCTGATGTGAAGAACAACAGATCTGATCAGATCTAGACAAGAACGAGCTTGAGGCCAACTGAGGCTTTTGCTACTTGCTCGAGTCCGGGATGGCACCAAATGATGGAACATGGACCTCCGGCGACGCTTCTGGTCTTCTGCTGCGGCGGAGATCTACAAGTCACCATCATAGAGACGCGTTAGATCCGCCCCAGGGACTGTGCCCCGGGAGCGGGTTCCAACGGTCATGTTAGATCAGCTAGAAGATCTGATATGGTCCTCCATAGCTGGAGAGAACCATCTTGGTGCTGGTGGTGGCTGACGGCGGTGGGTGGCGGCTGAGCCACCCGGACGGAGTATAGTGGCGGCTAAGCCATGGGGAAGTCTAGTGGTAGCTGAACCAATTGAGGGAGAGTCTCCGGAAAGGGTCCTCCTCCATGGAGGAGGTACTATTCATTATATAGGGGACAATTAGGTCAGGCCTTGGGCCAACCTAATTCAGGCCCAACTAGCAAGGAGTTGGGCAAGGCCGCCCGGAGGCACCGGGTGGCGCTGGCGGGCGCGCCCCAGTCAGGGCTGGCGGCGCGCACCAGGAGAGGATGTCAAGGGAGTGCCAGGCAAGGGAGCGCCTGGCCGAGCCGGCAGGAGAGTCCCCAGCAGGGCTGTCGAGGGAGTCCCCAGCAAGGCTGGCAAGGGAGCGCCAGGCGAGGGAGTGCCTGGCCGTGCCGGCAGGAGAGTCCCCAGCAGGGCTGGCAAGGGAGTCCCCAGCAAGGCTGGTAAGGGAGCGCCAGTGGACCATATCCCATCAAGTCCCCCCAGTCTGATGGTATTCGTACGCGGCCAATGACATCGGATTGGACTAAGCCGTATAAACCAACAGGAGAGTCCCCAGCGAGGCTGGCAAGGGAGTCTCCGACAAGGTTAGCAGGAGAACGCCAGGCAAGGATGGCGGGAGCGCGCCAGGCTAGGATGGCACGCTAGAGCAGTCTGGTCCGTGCTAATGGACCATTCCTCATCATACACTAATCCAACAGTCTCCCACTTCGATAAGTCTAGTAACCATAAATGCAACGTACAACTCGATTAGCAATCATAGCTCTCAAAGACATTGTCGAACTCTGATCTTATCAGTAACATGTCCTTTAGATAAGGGATCGTACAGTCCTCTATTTTGATATTGTGTAGACAATCTCATGAAGCATTGTCATACTTATTGTCTAGCAATTAGTTTCTCGATCTCATATTTATTTGACATAGAACTTAATTGAACACATCAATTCAGTTCTGACCGGGCTCGGCACATAAGTCAAATCAAATCACCGAGCGGCCGTGATATCGCTTTTACCCTCTTAGGATAGAAGTAACAGATAAACTTCGACTTATATTCATTTACTATTCACTAATCAATCATTAACAACAATGCGTTTTATGACATCAATTTACTAATTCGGTTTCGCATTATCAACGCACAACCAATTAATAAACAATAAACCATATATCTTGGTTTTAAGACCATATGATATTATCGTCTTGCGATCACTTGCGTTACATTCCATAAAGTGATTCCAGCAAGCGCGGGTTTATTCCAATGCTCAAAACTTGTTCATAAGCACTCATGAACGTTGCAGCAAACCTTTTCTATGTCTAATACCATTTAGACAATCTACACACCAATTCATGACAATCTTCATTCATACCTACTTCCAACATATGAACGATTATGGACTGTTTGAATAATTCGATTATTCTTAATAAACTCAATTATTCTGGAAGTCAAAACACGCAAAGTGAAACAATAGTTAAACAATTAACATAAGACAGTAGCTTTACTTATAAATAATACTCCTTTATTTAATCATCAAATGTCAATTACATTTATCTATTACATGTTTCTAAGACTATATAATCTAAACTAATATCGTCTTTCAGCCCAATGCTCCTAGCGTGCTGCAAATGCTTAACCCTACTCAGTCCCTTCGTAAGCGGATCTGCTGGGTTATCCACTGACGATGCCCTCTTTACTACGAGGTGTCCTTCTTCTACTTGATGTCTAATAAAAGTGATATTTTATGTCGATATGTCGAGATCTACCATGATCCCTCGGTTCCTTGGTTAAGGCAACTGCTCCTTCATTATCACAGAAAATTTCCATAAGCTCCTGTATGGTAGGCACAACTCCAAGATCACCAATGAAGTTCTTCAACCACATTGCCTCCTTTGATGCTTCGCTTGCTGCAATGTACTCTAATTCGCACGTTAAATCAGCTACGGTTTCTTATTTGGAACTTTTCCAAGTCACTGCTCCCCCATTAAGGGTAAAGACCCAGCCCGGCTGCGAAGGGTAGTTGTCCCTGTCGGTCTGGAAGCTGGCGTCACTATACCCTCGCACCTTTTAGTCATCACTCCCTCTGAGGACTAAAAACCATTCCTTGGTCCTCCGAAGGTACTTAAGTATATTTTTGACCGCAATCCAATGAGCTCTGCCAGGGTTCCCTTGATATCTACTGACCATGCTCAAAGCAAAGGCCACATCAGGGCGAGTACTAGTCATAGCGTACATGATTGAGCCAACTGCGGAAGCATAGGGTACTCGACTCATCTCAGCTATCTCAACTTCTGTACTCGGACTTTGAGTCTTACTCAACTTGGCATTACTTTGTATCAGTAGTTCTCCCTTCTTCGAGTTTTCCATACTAAAACGTTTTAGTACTTTATCCAAGTAAGTATTTTGACTATGTCATATTAGTCTCTTACTTCGTTCTCTCACTATCCTTATTCCCAAAATATAGGAAGCCTCTCCGAGGTCCTTCATAAAGAAGCACTTCCCGAGCCAGGACTTAACCTCCTACAAAGTCGGGACGTTGTTTCCTAAGAGCAGTATGTCATCGACATACAAAACGAGGAAGCTAACTATAATACCGAGTTCTTCCACAAAACTTGAAATAGCACCTGCAAAGCCGAGTCCAGCCATCCACCCGGATAATGATTCGCGTCTCTACTCGACAAGTCTACGCATCAACTCGCCGAGTTCTTCCACAAAACTTGAAATTCAACGAATAAATATAATACCTGAAATTCCGGATGTTACATTTCTCCCCCACTTGAATCAGACTTCGCCCTCGAAGTCCCATCCCTGAAATAGCTCTGGATGCTGCTCACGCATCTCCCGCTCTGGCTCCCAAGTCAACTCAGATCCTCTCCGATGTTGCCACTGAACCTGCACCAGAGGCACCTCCTTGTTCCTCAGAACCTTGATCTTCCGATCCACAATCGCAACTGGTCTCTCCACGTAGTTCAGGCTCGCATCCACCTGAATGTCCTCTAACGGCACTACCGCCGACTCGTCGGCTATACACTTCCTCAACTGAGACACGTGGAAGGTATTATGAATCCGCTCCAACTCCGCAGGTAGCTCCAAGCGATACACTACCCTGCCCACCCTCGCGGTCACTCTGAACGGCCCAATATACCGGGGCCCTAGCTTGCCCCTCTTCCTGAATTGAATCACTCCTTTCCAAGGAGATACCTTCAGGAGAACATAATCACCGACCTGGAAATCAAGCTCGAATCGTCGCCTATCCGCATAACTCTTCTGGCGACTCTGAGCGGTCAACAATCTCTGCCTGACCTGCTGTATCTGCTTTGTCGTCTAAAGTACAATCTCCGTGCTACCCATCACTCTTTTCCCTACCTCTCCCCAACAAATGGGAGTCCGACACCTCCTCCCATACAACAGCTCAAAGGGCGGCATACCAATGCTCGAATGATGGTTGTTATTGTAGGAAAACTCCGCTAAGAGCAAATACGTGTCCCAACTTCCGCCAAAATCCTACACACATGCTTGGAGCATATCCTCGAGCGTCTGAATCGTCCGCTCGCTCTAACAGTCAGTCTGTGGGTGGTATGCGGTACTAAAATGCAGCCTCGTACCCAACTCCTCATGGAATTTCTTCCAGAATCTGGAAGTGAAACGCACATCTCGATCTGACACAATCAAGATCGGCACCCCATGTCGCGATACCACCTCTCTCACATATAACTCTGCTAACTTCTCCGCAGAAGAACTCTCACTAATGGCGAGAAAGTGAGCGCTCTTTGTCAAGCAGTCTACTATCACCCAAATCGCATCGACACCCCTCGCCGTTCTCGGCAATTTGGTGATAAAATCCATGGATATCTGCTCCCATTTCCACTCTGGGACTTCCAGTGGCTGCAACTTACCATGCGGTCTCTGATGCTCGGCCTTAACCCTACGACAGGTTAGGCACCTCTCAACAAACCACGCTACATCTCTCTTCATACAGGGCCACCAATACTCCCTTTTAAGATCCAGAAACATCTTAGTGGCCCTGGGTTGGATCGAGAATCTCGATCTATGCGCCTCCTGCATCAAGATGGTATGCATTCCTCCAACAAACGATACCCAAATCCGACCCTGAAAGGTCATAAGCCCTCTGCTATCGGTCACGAACTCTGACACCTGACCGATAACTCACTCTCTCTTACAGTTCTCCGGTCTCACTGCCTCAGCCTGAGCCCCTCTGATAGTGTCCAACACCGGAGTCATCACCGTCAATCTCATACAAATATCCCGAATCGGGGCGCTCTCTGCCCTAAGACTCAGGGCGTCGGCTACCACATTAGCCTTGCCCGGGTGGTACATGATCTCGCAATCATAATCCTTTACTACATCCAACCATCTCCTCTGACGCATGTTTAGGTTTGGATGATCCATCAAATACTTCAAACTCTTGTGGTCCGTGTATATCGTACACTGAACCCCATACATATAATGGCGTCAAATCTTGAGGGCGAACACCACAGCCCCCAACTCTAGATCGTGGGTGGGATACCTTGCCTCATGGGGCTTCAGCTGCCTTGATGCGTGCGCGATCACATGCCCCCTTTGCATCAACACCGCGCCCAACCCAGATATCGATGCGTCACAATACACCACGAAGTCCTCCATTCCCTCTGGAAGAGCCAACACCGGGGCTTTGCACAATCTCTGGCAAAGAGTCTCAAATGAGGCCTGCTGCTCTGGGCCCCAGCTGAACACCACACCCTTCCGGGTCAACCTGGTGAGAGGAACAACAATCTTAGAGAAATCCCTGATGAACCTCCGATAATAGCCGACCAACCCTAGAAAACTCCTGATCTCAGAAGGAGATTTCAGCACCTCCCAACTCATCACCGCCTCGATCTTGGCCGGATCAACCAAAATCCCCTTTTGGTTAACGAGGTGACCAAGGAACTGCACCTCTCGTAACCAAAAATTGCACTTGGAGAATTTGGCGTAAATCCTCTCCGATCTCAGCATACTAAGGATTTCTCGCAAATGCTCCTCATGCTGCTCCCTGGATCTCGAATATACCAAAATGTCGTCAATGAACACAATCACTGATCGATCCAGCATCGGTCTGCATACCCTGTTCATGAGATCCATGAACCATGCAGGCACATTGGTGAGCCCGAATGGCATCACCACGAACTCGTAATGCCCATAACGAGTCCTGAATGCGGTCATCTGGATATCCTCCTCGCACACCCTCATCTGATGATATCCAGATCTCAGATCAATCTTGGAAAACCAAGATGCTCCCTGCAGCTGATCGAACAAATCGTTGATCCTCGGCAAAGGATAACGGTTCTTGACCATTAACTTGTTTAGCTCTCGATAATCTATGCACATTCGGTTTGAACCATCTTTTCTCTTCACAAAAAGGATTGGTGCTCCCTACGGCGAGCTTCTTGGCCGTATAAACCCCTTCCCAGCAGCTCCTAAAGCTGCGAGGATAACTCCTGCATCTCTGGAGGTGCAAGGCGATAGGGCACCTTGGCAATAGGTTCTGCCCCTGGAATCAAATCAATGCGAAACTCAACCTGCCTCTCGGGAGGCACACCCGGTAACTCCTCGATAAAGACATCCGGGAATTCAAGCACTATCGGAACCTCCTCAACCGTACTCGGTCTCTCTGCATCAACTCTCGTATCCATCACATACGCTACAAAACCACTACAGCCCTGCTGTAGACTCTGCCTCGCTCTAGCAGCCGAACAAAACGCTGAATCGGGACGAGTACCCTCGCCGTACACCGTAAGAACTCCCCCACTTGGGTCTCGTATAGTCACCAACTGCCGCTCGCAATCGATAACTGCTCCAAATCTGCTCAACCAATCCATGCCTACGATGACACAGACGTCCCCCATCACAATCGGGACCAATTCAATAGGAAATTCTACACCGAAAATCTCGAGTACACATCCTCAAATCACCTCCGTGGCATACACTGCTCTCTCGTCAGCGATGGAGACTCTCATAGGTCGACTCGACGCCTCTCGACTAATACCGATCTGCTGACTAAAAGCCAACGAAATAAAAGATCGACTCGCACCCGAGTCAAATAACACCAAAGCAGGTACAGAACTCACAAGAAAAGTACCCTACGCATAACATAATATAAGCACAAAATCTCAGACATTAAAATAAATACATGAAAGAATACATACTAGCCATGACATCGGGCGCTGCACGGACCTCTTCCGCAGTCAACTGGAAGGCTCTCCCCCGAGCCTTCGGCGTCTCGGTCTTCACCGGTCGACTATCAGGAGCTCTAACAGCAGCAAGGGCAGACCCCTGAGAAGCTCCCTGTGCTGACCCTCATAGTAGCGGACACTCGGCCTTCCGGTGTCCGGTCTGGCTGTAGTGAAAACACACTGCAAACCCCTTGGGGCAATCCTTGGTCATATGCCCCTCCTTGCCACACTTGTAGCAAGATCCAGCACTACAAACTCCATCATGACCCTTGTCGCACTTTCCACAAGTTCGGCCCTTCTGGCTCCCTGCTCTGGAATCAGCGGGCTTGGCCCGCTTGGCTGCCGATTGGGACTGTGTCGGTCGTCGATCCCTCCCCTGAGACTCTGCCTCTTCTCTAGCCTGAGCCTCTATCTCGATCTCCCTCTTCCGGGCATTTGCCTGAAGCTCGGCAAATGTCCGGTACGAGGAGTTCGCCACGAACTCCCAAATATCTCTCCTTAAAATACTCAGATAACGGCTCATACGTGCCTGCTCAGTAGACACGTGTTCAGGGCAGAACGTCGCCCTCTCATGAAACATCCTGGTAATAACCGTAACAGACTTCGTACCCTGATTGAGGGTCAAAAACTCCTGTGCCAACCGATCCCGTTCCACCGAGGGAACGTACTCATCACGAAACATGGCGGTGAACCTCTCCCAGGTCACCGCAGCAAGCTCTGTAGGAGAATAGTGTGTTGTCGCGAACTTCCACCAGTCCTTCGCCCCCAGGCGAAGCTGGTTCAGCGCAAACCAAACCCTCAAGTGCTCTGGGCACGAGCATGTATAGAAACACCCCTCAATGTCAGATACCCATCTCATCGCTACAATCGGATCCTACGTCCCATCAAACTCTGGTGGATTCGTGTTGCTGAACTCCCTGGACAACAACGAATCACCCCATGCGGCCTAGCAGCAGCGACGGCTGCGGTGGCCGCTGCAACAGCAGCCTCAGAAAGAGCAGCATAACGCTCGTCAAAATTCTCAATCAGTGTGGTCTTAATAGACCCGAACATCTCTGGTATCTCTGCCCTGATGGCCGCAGCCACCTCCTCATGGATGATCCGGCGGATCTCCTCATCACTGGTCCCGTTGCTCTCTGGAAAATGACGTGTCCTCACCATGATCTACCTCTGAAATACAACATACGATATATTAGAAACTCACTCGATCATACTCGCACTCGATAAGTCATCCCTCCTTGATCCCTAGCATCCCGCAGATTCTTACTTGAACTGTACACCGCCCCGGTGTTTTCAGTAGTACGGGCCCAATACTACCGTCCACACCGTATCAGTATACACCCTAAGTCCTCCTCCTAGGATCCCAAGTCCCAAGTACTGTATTATGCATAATCCACTCTCTAACAGGTCTCTCATAAGCTCCTCACTGCTACCTACTCATTCTCAAGCATCTCATAACAGCTCACCCCCCCTAGGCTAAGGCATCACAAATCAGGCCACTCTAGTCCTAATAGGAATACCTAGCCCACTCTAGCACGAGAATACATCATATCAATCTCATAAACATATAACATAAGGGTATTTTTTGGGAAATCACCGTTCGGGCGTTGACTGATCGTACACACGACTCTGCTCTGCGTTTTCCAAAAATCTTTTACTCTTTTTAGAAAACTTGGTTCTCTTTTGAAAATATTTCTCAAATCCTCAGTTTGAGTTCAAATACGCCCGAAGGTGTACTCGAATCCCTCAAACCAAGGCTCTGATACCAACTTGTAACACCGTAAAATCCAAAACAATTTTTTGCATTTTATAAAAAACATAATTCATTCATTATTTATAAAAACATCATTGTTTAAAACTCAAATTATAACATATAGCACTCCCAAGATCTCATAACATAAAAAAAAATCCCGTGTGTGTACTGATCAAGTCGGCGCCTTCCCGCGATCCTCACTAGTACCTGAAACACATAACACAAAACACTGTAAGCACGAAGCTTAGTGAGTTCCCCAAAATACCATATATACACATATTAGCCACTCGGTGCTATAACTCTGTGGGTCCGTGCACCCAAACTCTGTGAACCCTCAGGTTCTATCTCTGTGAACCTTTAGGTTCTAACTCTGTAAACATGCACATCATAAATCACATAGAATAATGCAGTGTAACACATAACACATATATATAGCATACAAACACTGTATCACATAACTCTGATTACCTACTCAAGGTAAAGTATAGTGAGAAGACTCACCTCAGATATCTCAGTAAATCTCTGACTTGGTAAACTCTGGTCTAGCCCCTACCTAATCACATGAAATAAATACTCTAATTAATACAACTCTCAGGGCTAATCTAATCTCTCTCTCTCTCTCTCTCTCTCTCTATATATATATATATATATATATATATATATATATACATCCTCTAGGAAGGGTAAAAGACTATCCTACCCTTCCGATGACTCTAAGGTCCAAACATTGACTAACCCTAAAAGTCAACGAAGTCAACGGTCAACCTTGACCAAACTCGTCGAGTGCACAACTGTGACTCGGCGAGTCCACACGTGTTCTTCGCTCTCCTAGTCCTCATTCGACTCACTGAGTCAACCTCAACTCTGCAAATCATCACTGATCACAATCTGTGAAATGTCCCGACCCAACTCGCCGAGTCCGGCTCCTGACTCGACGAGTACCATCGTGCACTCTGTCCTCTAGATTCCCTCTCACTCACCGAGTCACTTCCATAACTCAGTGAGTCACCAACTGTGTGATTATCGGGAAAACCCTCGTCCTACTCGTCAAGTCGGCTATTGGACTCGGCGAGTTCATGCCATGCTCAAGCTGAACTGAACTCCTGAGGTCAGATCCGCTCCTCTAAACCGTAGATCCAGCTTCCCAAAGCATTATAATCACGTAAAGCTAACATCTTGGTGCTCATGCAAAGGCTCAAAGGCCTTATTTGAAGATATGACCTCTAAAATGACATCCTAAGCTCATAACCCCCATTAACACTCATAAAGCTCAAGGGAAAAGGGTCTCTGGACCTCATTGGGTCCAGATCTACTGCACCAACACGAGAAGGGACCAATTACTCCATATAACCATCCTCTAAAGGGGCTAAAAAGCCCTAACTCTAAGAATTACACCATAAACTGAAGAAGGGTCGAATGAATACCTCAAAATGAAGTCCCTGAGCCCTGGAATCACTGGATTAGCACCCTCTTCAACCTCCTCTTGTCTTGGTCCTCTTCTATTTGCAAAAACACTAACAAATGATCAAGAAATGACTCCTTTCCTTTCACAAACGCTCTAGCTCACTTAGGGTTTCTCTCTGGGGTCTGGTAGCCGCAAATGACGGCCATAAGGCCCTTTAAATAGGCCCCAAACCCGAGGAATTAGGGTTTCATTAAATAGCATGGACTCGCCGAGTCCTTGGGGCGACTCGCCGAGTCCAGCCATCCACCCGGACAATGATTCGCGTCTCTACTCGGCGAGTCTACGCATCAACTTGCCGAGTTCTTCCACAAAACTTGAAATTCAACGAATAAATATAATACTTGAAATTCCGGATGTTACAATTTGAGAAGTATCAGACCTCGTATATTTAATGACTTGTCCAAATGAGTGATTGTTGGAAAGAGTGTCCAAGGTCATTAACTATTGATAATATTTCTAATAATAACAGGGTCCTTTGGGGTAGCCCTCATGGCCCATTTGAGGAATTGAAAGGAAATGGAATTAAGGAAAAAAAATTGTTTATTAATTTATTATTTTTGATAAATTAATCAGAAACTATTTTGAGTTAATTGGAAATTAATTAATTTGATGGGTTGAATATTAATTAACTAAAAGTTAGTTAGTTGGAATATTCCAGAATCCCATAAGGATAAGGAAGGGGGTGATACCATTAAAGGGAATTTCGTATCATTGGATGAATTTCTTAACCCTCTCTAGGTTTTTTAGAATTTGATCCTCTCTCCTAGTTTTCTTTTGATTCACTCTTTGGTGTATTGGGTGTGATAACATTAAAGGGATTTTACTTTGGATCCTCCCCGTCCAAGAAATGTGGCAAGGATAAGATCGTAAGCCAAAAAGTCTCTAGCTACAAAAGAGGTATGTTATTCCGTCTATCTAAGTAGTTGCAGTAATATATTAAAATCTAGATCATTATAAATTGCATGTGCACATAGGAATTTTGTTAAAGTATTTCGTTGTTTTATTCATGTATATAAGATTCCATATAACCCAACATATTTAACTTAGTTGCATTGATTGGTTAAGCAAGGATCTGAATTCGAGTTATGAGTTTTTTGTATTGCATGCTTTCGTCGTGTTTGTGCCTTTCTGGCCAAAGATCCCCATAACCCAACAGATGTTTAAAGAATTAGAATGATATTACCAATAATATATGATCTTATAGGGTCACAACAATAATAAGTAGACATAAATTGAAAATTTATAAGAATTTGATTCTCGATAAACATTAATAACTCTTTTACTTAATTAAAAATCAATATTTGATGAATATAATAATTTTCCAGTTTCAGTATCAAAGAATAATTTACGAGGAATGACTTTATAATGTCATGTACAAAATTTTGGAATTAAATGGTTTTGGAATAAAAAGGTGTACACAACATGTGGGTAATAGGAGGAGTGTAAGACAATCCTCTCTGTGTGTGTGTGTGTGTGTGTAACGTCTGGATATTTAAGTATTTACATTTTTGACCCCTTGGTATGAGAATTGTTCGAAAATTAGTCCAAGATGGCCTTTGAATGAAAATACAGTCTTGGTCATGTATGTTGGGGGTCCTCTTGGTATGCAGGGCGTACGTGTTAGAGACTCAAACCCAAATTTTTAGAGTTTGGACCCTACTTAAACCTCATTAACTCCCCCAAGACTCTTCCCTTGTCAGCCTCCCACCCCTTTTTCGTACCTTGCAAACCCTAATCCATTTAAGAGCACCATTGAGCCATTAGTGTGTGTTTTTGTGTTGTTAGAGGAAGGAGGAAGAAAGGAAAGCATCTTAGAAGCTTGAAGCACCTTGGATCTGGACGTTTTGCACCCTTCTACATCTCCAGAAAGTATAAAGTTTATACCTTGATGATTATTTTGTTAGATCTAGCTTGTATCATGCTATTATGTGCTTTTTGTCCCCTTGCTATGGTGTTCTTGAATATAACATACTCTAGACCAAGTAGGTTGTCCTTTTGGATGTTTTTGCGGTGTCTAGAGTCATAAAAATGCAATCTTGGTCATTCGGTTCCTTCTATGCATGGGTTATAACGTATTAATGAGCTAAGAAGTTAGGGTTTTTAGTATTGAGCACTTATTAGCCATGCAAGATCATAAAGTTGGAAAGTTTATGATTAAGGACGTCATTTGAGGACTAGATCTGAATTTTGATCGAAAGAGCTTAAGGGATTAAGCACTTATTATAAATGGAAGGTGGTAGACGTGTATGTTGGGCGTATTTGAAGGTATGTTGCGCATACATGGTCAATGCCCCATTTTTGTTCAAGACCTTACTACGTCGTGAGTATAAACTGAGTACGTTCAGTGTACTCAGCTGAGTCGACTCAGTTTACTTCTTTGACTTTTGACATTGACCAAGATTTTGACCAAGTTTGATGTAACATCGTGATTTTTCATCCATTTTTTTATTTTTCAAACATCTATTTAGCAGAATACATTAGCGGAAGTCTTATTTTGAAGTTTGTGAAAACATCACCAATGTTACTTTTATGACCAAAAACACCATTCTTCAAAATAAAGTTCATAAACCAAATCAAAATAAGTTCTCATAAGAAAACTCAACGATAATGTCCAAATGGTATCAATACTAAGATATAAACTAGAAGGTAACTAAATTTCCCATCCTCACTAAGCCGTCTAACTATGCTACCTGTACCAATGCAAGGCATCAACAAGCAAAGAAACAAGTGTCAACAAATGCTAAGTGATTCAACCATAAGTACAATGTTAGGAAAACACACATAGCATATCATCACATACATCTCATGCATCACATACCACACATACTCGCATACATCACACACACCATATACTTCACATACATCGCATGTTCTTCACTAGAGTATCATTAGGGTCTACTCTTATTATTTATCTTTTAATATTAGATAATTAGTAATTATTCATATCCACGGGTTCATCAATAACCTTAAGGAAATTTCCCTTCACATGGGTCCATCACTAACCCATAAGGAAGACTCCACACACATGGATCCATCACTAACCCGTATGGTAGACACCCTGCACATAGGTTCATCGCTAACCTGAAGGAAAAACCCATTCACTACTAAGTGACCGACCCAACCCTACCCCACTGGGTCCATCACTATCCCTGGGTCCATCACTAACCCAAGAGGTAAAAACTTCATTCACTACTAACGTGACCAGCTCAACCCAATGCACTAAGTGAGGTGCGACTCACTTATAAAATTGCTCCCGGTTCACTGTGTTCGCCTTACCCCTGAACATCAAAACAAGCTAGGGAGCTCTAAAAAAGCTCTCCGTTCCTGGTTTCCTGTAGCTGGATCCTCCGGAGATCTCAAGTCTGGGTCCCCTCGATCACCCGAACTCAAGCCCATAAAATGAGTCAGGTCTATGATAGGTACCAATAGTCTTTATGGCGCTCCTCCAGCTTCTACTATTATTGCACCGCCTTGATGTTGCCGCCTTCCTTAACAAGCCCTCGACCCTCCTTTGTGTCGCCTTCATCTTCGCCTATGCCACTTGTATATAGACAACAACAGCGCCCAAGATTTCCCCTTCGAGTAGTTCATTGAAACTATACTCAGACGTTGCACATACAAGTATGCACGTTATCATTCGAGAGTGGTACTTGTCATTGTTCCTATCACTAGAACTTCCCACTCAAACGTGATATTTGATCCAACGCCATCACTACGCCAATATCACTCCGGTCCTTGAACACCTTAGTGTCCATGAACCATGTCCCGAGTGGTGGTCTAGAAAAAACCACTCGATGTCACCATTTTGCTTAAGGTTTCTTCCAACCTATAAGGCCTTCACAAGTATCCGGATAGGACAGACACCTAATTCTAGGTTACTACCATTTACGCCCCACTAACTGTATTCCCCTTTTTAATTAATATATTATTAATTCATCACATAAGGATTACACTATAAACCTCCCTAATTAATCATGCTTAATTTATATTAATATTAAATGGCATATTACTTCCCTAATTCACAATATGTAAACATGCAACAAGACATATCAAGTTAAGGCATTTTACATCTTTATATAATCATGCGCATATCATCACTTCATCTTTAAGGCATATTATATCACTAGAATGCATTGTCCTAACCAACATAGACAAGTATTTCCAGAAAAACATAGCATGCACATACCACACACAACCATTACAAATCCCTCTTTCTATCATTGACCTATCACACCCCTCACATCAAAATAGCAAACAAAAAGAATAACATGATGGAAACATGATTCACATCATGATATCATTCATAATTGGGGTACATGCAACCTAAACAACCTAGTTTCATTCGAACCCCTCTAAGATGTGGAATCCTTAACAAGTACTTTAAATAACCACAAAGATTGAATCACCTTTGTCAAACAAGCACCCTTTACTCACTTCAAATCTTTTAGGACCTTAGCTATCAAACCTTACCCTAGTTAAAAACAAATAGATGGATTAATAGAAGTTTACATGAATAAATAATGGCAATTTACTACCTAAACATGCAAATTGGTTATTAGCTCAAATTCTCAGATTTAACCCGAAACAACAACATGTTCAAGGAATTTAGCCCCACTTAGACCTTAATAAGTTGAAATCGTTTTTCATATTCCAGTATACTAGACTTTTAGCTTTTCATAAAGTGGACTCACAAGTCCATACGATTGTTTCTAGAATTTTTCTATGAATTTTACAAGACAGCATGTTCGTGCGGCTAATTTCCGACCAGTCCATTGAAAAAGATGATTTTCACCTTGGTTAAGGACAATATCAGGTCTTGGGAAAAATCATGGACAAACTAGACTCAAAATCTAAACTTTGAGAGCTTACGAATCACCAATCCGATAGATTGGTAATTTTTCAGAATTTTATAGCATTGCATTTTAATGGTTAATTAACAACTTAACCCATTAAGCCATAACCAAGGTCAACTATAAAGTTGGAAATTGAGTTCTTAACAGTATAAAAATGTCAAGAAGTTAAAATAAAATTTTCAACCTCATGTCATGATTCAAAGTACATTGCTTTTATGGGAAAAACAAAGTTCATTGCTAAAAGAGAAAACACCATTATGGCTTAAGTTTCATCCACCATTAAGCCTCATATGAAGAATTTTTAGGGACTGTTTTGAAGACGTTTGTAACATCTGGATTTCCAGGTATCATAATTTAAGTATTTACTTTTGACTTAAGAAGGGGGTCTCGACAAGTTGACGTCTAAACTCGTCGAGTAGGATTGCGACTGATGACTCAGATTAATGAATGGACTCGACGAGTTGGTGAGTCGACTCGACGAGTCCGCACTGTTGGCATAAACCCTAAATATTTGACCCTGATCCCTATTTAAAGGCACTTATGGCCTTCGTTTGCGGCTACCTTTCCAAAAGAGAGAACTCTAACAAGCTTGATTGTGTAGAGTGAGAGAAAGATCCATCTTGAGCTTTTTGGTGTGATTTTGAAATAGAGGAGAAGAGCTCTAGCAAGAAGGACCAGATGAGGTTGTTGTTCTGAGTTATTCAAGCAAGGAGCTTTATTCTAAGGTACCAAATCGAACCCCCTTTTTCTTCCCTATTGTCTAGATTCCATTTTTGGGGTTAGGGCTTGAATCACTTCATTTTTGGGGTTTTGAATGCCTCAAACCCCTCTTGCAAGTTTTTGTTATAGATCTGGACCCTTCTAGGTTCAGAGAGTCCCAATCATCCAGCTTTATGAATTCCCATTGGAGTTTTGAATCTAGGTTGTCATTTTAAGAGCTATTTTATCAAATAAAGCTTGATGTATGGTGTATGGACATAAAGATTGAACCTTTACATGACTTTTGGGTGTTAGAAGGTCAGATATATAGGTTAGAGAATCAGATCTAACCTCAGAAGGTCAAATGAGTGTTGCCATGGAGGAAACTCGCCAAGTCCATAAGAGGACTCGACGAGTCGGATCGGGTTGCCCCGTGATTCGTGATCAATGGTAACCCGTCGAGTGAAAGGTTAACTCGACGAGTCGAGTAAGGCCTTAGGAGGATTCAGAAGACACGCATGGACTCGCCGAGTCCCTTGAGTGCACTCGACGAGTCTGGTCAAAGTTGGACCGTTGACTGAGTTGACTTCAGTTGACCTTAGGGTTGGTCAAACTGATTTAAAGAGAGGTCAGGGAGGGGTAGAATAGTCTTCTACCCATTCTTAGAGAGGATGGTGTAAGGAGTACATTGATTAGAGATGTTATCATTTTGATAGGCGGAGGCTAGATCGGGGATTCGAGCACGAGAGTTTTCTAGAAATCTTACGAGGTGAGTTTTCTCACTATACATTACCTAGAGTGGTATCTATGTACAGACCGGAGGGTCTTACGTGTTATGTGCTTGCTTGAGATTATGTGCTTTGTGATTTATGTATGTTATGTGATATTAGATCGGATCGGAGGGTCCAATGACTTACGAGGCTAGAGGGTCCTCAACCAGACCGGACCGGAGGGTCCCACTGAGACACATTGACCGGAGGGTCTTGCGGAGTTATAGCATCAAGTGGCTTATGTGGTATTTTGGGGAACTCACTAAACATTTATGCTTACTGTGTTTCAGGTACCAGCGAGGATCGCGGGAAGCACCGGCATAATCTGTACACACTGATAGAGTATTATGTATTTGAGATTCTGGGATATGTTTCACTGGGATAAAATGTGATACACTTGAGTTTGTGATTATTTTATAAAATATGTTATGTTATAAAAATGAAAAATTGTTTTGAAAATTCACGTCGTTACAACGTTTTGGATGGTTCAAAACATGGTATTTTTACAAAAAAAAAAAAAAGAAAGAAAG
The DNA here is from genome assembly GCF_002870075.4 of Lactuca sativa. Lineage (NCBI taxonomy): Eukaryota > Viridiplantae > Streptophyta > Magnoliopsida > Asterales > Asteraceae > Lactuca > Lactuca sativa. The sequence goes on along the minus strand of NC_056625.2, from coordinate 182,152,668 downwards.
AAAAAAAGAAAAAAACACTAGAATTGAGATAGAAATCAACATTAGTTTTAGCAATAACAAAGAAGGTAATGATTCCAAAACTTTGAGCATTTCATGGACTTGATTAATAACCTTTTTGAGAGTGTTCATGAACATATTTTTTCAGCCATTAAACCACCAAAACAAACTCATTAATACTGAAAAATTAACCACACATAACTACAAGAATCAAGAGTAGAAAGCATCATGATCAAGGATAGAAAATAGGAAGCAATTGACAATGATTTCAACCCATTCTTGTCAATTGAAGATGAAATAACACGAGAAAGAAAACCATAGACTTAAAAGAAGGAAGAATTGATTTACATCAGTCTCAATTGATATATAGGAACAAGTAATCAACATAGAAAACAAAGTCTAAGTTTCATATTTTGAAGTTTCACACCCCGACCAATGTTCAGTGTTCTAACCGTAAAACAGAATCTACAACTCCAAAAATGATGTTATCGGAGGTTATGAAAACTAAACTCAATTTCCTACAATTTCATATCTCTAGGTCATTGTCTTATTCGGACCAGATCGATCCCTACAGCCCTCGCAAAACAGATCAACAATTTTGTCTAGATTTTTATCTTTGACAAACATCAACAAATACTTCAACGATTAAGACAAGGACTTGAAAAATAGAGACGGATGGTAAGAAATTCATTTATACCTCTTAAATGAGATGAATTTCTAGGAGAAGAAGCAATGAAGAAGTCTTGAACCCAACAAAGAAGTATCTCCAATTGAAAGCACCAAAATCACCACCACAAATTCTTAGATTTCTACCACCACTTCAATAAAGGAAATGTACTCAAGAACTCACTTAAAAGTAGTGTGGAGGCTTCCAATTAGGATTTAATCCTGTATTTAGGGTTAGGGTTACTTAAATACCTCATAAATTTCATTATTGGCCCTCAAATTATCACAAAATGACTCCTAGACCCATATACATGATCAAGGTTCATTTTATTACACTTTGGCCCTCCAAAGATAAATTTAAAAAATTGAAAAGGTTAGTTTAAGAATAAGACTTAATGGGACACTAACGTCGATGACGGATAGAATTTTGGCTCGTTACATTTGACCTAAGGGTATTTTGAGTGGTATCTGAGATTGGTCATTATTTGATGTTTAGGTGACTGGTAGAGCTGATATTCTGAGCAGTGTCCTGTTCAAAATATTAGGTTCAATACCTAGTTTTCTCTAAGACAAATCTTCTTAAAAAATCCATGTGGTTTTTCAAATTGTTATAAATAAAACAAGTCACAAAAGAACCTTTCCGTGGGACAAATCTAAATTTGTGTTTAAAGGCTATAGAGATTTTTCTTGCAAGGGTGGACTAGCATTCTTTTGTGTTGCAACTTGTTGGTTGACTACTCTAGATGAATTCTACATTGCCTTCTTGTAATATTCATCGACTTCTAACCTCCCAAAGTTTAAAGGTTGTTATTGGTTGTTTTATTTTAATCTTTCGTTTCATGCAAATAGATCCTTGATTAGTTATAAAATAGTTTTATGTTGTTCGAAATTTATGTTGTTCCCGTTGCTATTTTGATTGTTTTTTAAATCAATTTTTGAACAAAAACCCAACAAAGAAAACATGGAGGGAGAATGGAGGAGAACACATCGAAACCAATTTATGTTTTTCACATTTTTAAACAAAAACCCAACAAAGAAAACTAGGTATTGAACCTAATATTTTGAAAAACCACATGGGTTTTTTAAGAAGATTTGTCTTTTTTGTTTAAAACCATGTAAATTTGTTTTTATATAAAAGTAGATCGTTCCAAATATTGGCCGACCTCCCTACAAATGGCCAAGAGAATGCATGTTTCATACCACAGAACAATAGAAAGATTCATATATGGTGCAAACAAGGCCAAGACACAACATTAGAGATTAAGCCATCTTTGCAAATGGAACCCACCAAGATCACCTCAAAAAGGAAAAGTACGATTGACTTTCGATTCTTAATGTTACCAAGATAAGGTTTGATATTTGGTTTGTTTGCTCAGATGGCAAATACCATACAAGTGCCCCAAAAAAAAAAGAGTACAAGACTCACAATTTGGTTGTTTGCTCGAAGGACCGAGAAAATGTGTGTTTCATTTGAAGGACGCGAACCATTACCTTGAAAACATTATATAAGTACCTAAAAATTATAATATTTAAACCCTTAAATTTGCTTTACGATAGTTGAATCTATCGTAATATGATTCGCAAAGAATAAACTATCGATGATGTTAAATGTTTGGTGTTGTAAAAGGCTTGTCAGTGAGCTCACATTCAGACTTGTTAGACGTTTTGTCAAACGCCAAAAGACATAGTTTACACTTACAATAAATTCAACCACGTACACAAATAATAATAATAATAATAATAATAATAATAATAAACTTTTAAAGATAAATGTTAAAAATATTTTTCCAACTCTATAAACCAAGGTTCTAAAAAGCTCGTTATGGCTCCGCCATGGCGCGTCATGGCTCAAGACTTGTACCTGCCGCCAAGCTTTACCAAAATGTCGCCTTAACTCATATATGTGTATAAAAATGAATAATAGTTGAAAATACATATAAAAATATAAATTATATACAAAATTGTCGTCTTAAGTCACGCCTTACAAACAACGTGGCTCGCCAAGGCATGAAAAATCTTGAGGCTTGACATTGCTGTTAAGTCACGTCTTACGTTATTTAGAACCTTGTTATAAACTATTTTTTATGTATTCTACAAAATGAAAAAAGAAAAACAAATGTTTTTATGTCTTCTATTCAAGGTTGTCAAGATCGAGATCCTATATAGGATCGTTTTTGGGTTTGCAAGATCGGAATCGTAAGATCGGAATCGGGATCTTAAGATCCCACAAAATAAAATATAATTTTAATTTATAATTTTTAACTTGAAAAATATTTCAAACATTTATTTTTTCGTTCAAAAATTATAAAAACTACAAAATATTAGTCATAAATCAGAACACAAAATGATAAACAGTAAATTGGTAAAGGGTAAAAGACATAAAGTGGTAAAAATAATTTTCATTTGCAAAAAAAATAATAATAATAAAAAATAAGGGAAGGTAGGATCGGATAGTATCTCGGTCCTACGATCATACCTACGATCTTACAATCCTACCCGAAATACGATTCATTTACGATCCGCGTTTTTCATACCTAGGATCGTAGGATCGGATCAGGATCGCAATTTTGACAACCATGTTTCTATCTTCTAAAAATGGACTTTTTTTTTGTCTACATAGAACAACCATATAACAAAACTAAAGTGCTCAAACATTTTTTAAAAAGTGTTAGCACCTCAATGTTTTATGAGAAATTTACAAATTTACGCAAATGATTTATTAAATAGCCAAATAATAGCATTTTTCAGAAAAACAATTTGCTATCTCGCTATATTTGTCTACAAATTGGGCACATTTTAGGCCTATGGGCCAAAAGTATATAAACCTCAACCCTTATTTCTTACACTGAAATTCTCTCAATGGCTCAAAATCAATACTCACCTGAAAATTTTATAAGAACATCGAAAGAAATCCCATGTAAGAAAAAAACATTTTATATGGGACGGAATCATACGTGCTGTGATTCCAGTGGCTATTTTCGAAGAAAAAAAAAAAGTTGACATTTTAGCTATTTTTTAAAAGCCATTAAAGTATTTGGCTAAATTTGTAAATCTCACTTTTTTTATTCAATAAAATTAATTATCTTACAACAAATTAACCCAACATGACTCGTTTCCACCATTACTTTAGTGTGACCTTTGGAAAACACTCACCAACAAATTTATCCACTATATCTATATGCATCAAATTATTAATCTTTATACACTTTATGCATCAAATTATTCATCTTTAATTTATACATTACATGCAATTGCATAAATACCATACAAATCAAACTAATTCTTTAGTTGCAATACAAGACACAATTACATAAATATGCTTTCTTCTTATTTCCATGGAAACAGGGCAAAGATTCATTATAATTTATAACACACAATCAAGAAACAATATACAATTGATAATTTTCAATGGAATTGTTAGAACTTAGAAGCACCTGTTCTTGATCAGGGTTGAACTTCAATAAACTTGTTTATCATCCATCTCCTCGCAATTTCTGATAACTTGCGATCTTCCACTTGCACTTTTCTCAGTTGTGGAGAATTCAGGATCACGAACTCAACACCTTCCACCTGGATTCCATGGCAGTAGACCATATCGATGCTCTCCAACTGCTTACAGTTTTTGCACAATGAGATCAATGATGCATTCGTTAACCTATTGCAACCCCTTAGTTTCAGTTTCCGAAGATCCTTGAATGAACTGATCATGGATGCAAATTCTTTGTCGAGAAGCATATGGTTGTAGGAGAGATCGAGTATCTTGATTTTTGGTAGATTCTGAGCTAATTCCACAAGGAATCCGTTTTGTCTCTTGATGACATCGCAATTTGTTAAAGCGAGTTCTTCGAGGTTATCACTCAACGCTAACCCTAGGGTTTTGAGTCCTTCACCTGTGACCATAGAACAACTTTGCAATCGAAGAACATGTAATTGAGTGAATTTCGTACCGATTTCGAATAAATGACTGTCGTCTAAATCGAGCGGCAATCGGAGGTCGAGTTTCTGGAGATTACAGTTCGTTTCGCGGATGAAATGGAGCAAACCTTCTTTGCTACCTCCGTCGTAAATTAACATAGATGACAAAGAATCGCAACGATTCTCAGCTAATTTAAGCAAAATTAAGGCGATGATTGACCTACATGTCTTCAATTCGACTTCTTGAAGGTTCTTCAGTCGTTGGATGAAGCTCGCAAATGAATGATTATCGCCTACACCTTCGCAGTTCTCGAAAACGAGCTTCGATAGGGATTTGTAACTACAATTGTTCCATAACCAACTGAGCTCGTAATCTCCGGCCCGAATTCCTGATAAGCAGAGGGATTCCAGCTGCAATTCAGTCGAGGAGGAGGAGTATTGTTCGGAAATAGAGTCAGGTGAGCCGTTTCCTGAAAGGATTAAGGTAAGGTTCTTGAGTGAGCGGAATGATGAGAGGAAGTGAAGGGAGAGGAGAGGTCTGGACAGGATAATAGAAAGAGACGATATGTGAGGACATGAGGTGGAGAGAGAAAGCAAGGGAGACAAGGCGACAGGGCCGGTGGAGAGGCGGAGGTGGGTGAGGTTAGGGCAAGAGGAGGAGATGGAGATGAGGAGGCTGTCGGAGAACGCGGTGGTTGCAGCGGCGGAGGAGGAAGAGGAAGAGGAAAGGGAGAGGGAGAACAGGTAGGTGTGGAGAGAAAGGAAGGAAGTGAGGGAAGGGAGAGAAGGGTGATTGGGGGAGAGACGGAGAGTGAGGGAGGAGAGGGAAGAGTGGAGGAGATGGCGCCAGCGTTTGGAGACGAGGGAGACGGCGGATGACGACGGAGGAGGGAGGCGGTGGAAGATTTCTTGGAGGAGCTCGTCGCAGAGGATTATGTCCATTATCATGAAATTATCGAGAAAAATGACAATAATTGACTAAATTTAAATAAGAAGGTGAGAGTACTACAATATTCTATGTCATTCACCTACTCTCGGCTTTGGAAGCCGGAGTACTACGGAACCACGCGACTTAGAAGTGCATTGCTCGACACGCGACTAATTTGTTTTAAGCATCCAAAAATTAAAGCAAAATACATATTTGGTTGTCGTAAATTGTAAAAAGTAAAAACTTCAATTTTCTTTCTTAATTTCTTTTTGTTTCTTACGAAAATTATGTCCATAGTTTGTTCAAGAAAATTTTTGGTGGTAGATCAATAGTCCAAAATTGATTTTTTTTATTGGTTTTGATCCTTCCTAGTAACAAATGTTAGAACCTAATGTTGTCTAGCAAAAAGCAAAGGGGCATTTTCGTATTCTCGGGCCCAACCCTCTCTCTCTCTCTCATGTCCATTCTTTGCTTCCATCATACCTCTACCATCTATCATCTGTTTTTTGTTCTCTTCAATCATCTTTGTATCACGAGCGCTCGAAACATGGCTTCCTATGGCCGACAAGGGTAGAGCTCCTCTAAAATCCCCCTCCTAAAAGTCATTGTCAATATCATCCACCATCAGCGCTTCTTTCAAGTCCACATGAACTCTATTTTTTGAAAATTAAGGCTTGTGTCTAACCAGAATTCTCTTCCTCCACATGCAACTCTATCTACTCCACCATCTCAAGTTGATTTTCAGTGTTGTATGGTGTTTAGTCGAACTTCTAAGGTATGAAACCACTCATATTCCTGTGAAATCGGAATTTGATGTTAATTGTGGGAACTAAATTTGATTTTATGCTCATTTGCTGACTAGCTAAAATCTAACATCTTTTGGTGAAATTAAGATTGATTTGGAAACTTCAACACAAACCCTACATTCCAATGATAATGATGTTGTTGTTAACATATTCCTTATGTGATTACATGACTATTTGTGTTAGTTTTGATGCAAATCCCTCATGGAAAAGCACAACTAAAAAATATGGTAGAATCAAATGTAGATAAAATTGTAGTTTGGGGAGAATGATCGATCCATGGAACTTCTATGGATATTTGTAGATGATACAATATATAAAGGATGTTCATAGCAAAATATTGATACATTGATCTAGAGTTGGAAGAAAAAACATGATAAATCCCTTAATCTATAAGTAGTTTTGATTATTATTGGCCACAAGGGAATTTTAGGAAACTATGGAATTGAATTTTAACTATATGGTTGTATTAAGAGCCTATATTCCTCTAAAATGTATTTGAGCATGATATATGCACTTCGTGATATTCATATAAACATTGAATAGTGTTGAATGAATCACATTGCTCCTTGTTGATCTCTTATGCAAATTAAACTCATAATCACTCCATTGCGCGTTTGATGAAGATTATGACCTTAAGACTTTTAATCATCTAAGTGATAATGAAAATGGAATACATTTGAGTAACAAATGAGTTTCATGGAATTATTAGGTTCATAAGGGTCATTTAGGAAGGTAGTATAATGATTAGATGCATTAGGATCAAAGTATGATGCCTAAAAGTGCAATTTTAGTCGTTTTTAGTTGTTAAGTGTGACACGAGTCGTGTTATGGCTTATGAGTTGTATGTCAACCAAACTTATTTTGCTCATAACTTTTACATCCTTACTCGAAATCATGCACGATCTTTTCGTACATTTATGTTTTAACATGGGGAATACTTTCAATAATGAAATTTTAAATTTAGGATTAAGAGCTTAATAAGTGACTTAATGGATCACTTAATAGGAGTCTGACGTATGTTATGTTGCTTTTAGGTGACGTTTGAATTCTCAAGCATCGATGCATTATAATAGACCACAAAATCATCCACACCCTTGGGGAGGGTTAGTATCGGAGCCTCGCATAACTTCTGCTTCAAAATCTCAAATGTTGCCTGCTGCTCAGGCCTCCATAGAAAAGTGACATTCTTTGGGTCAAACGAACTACGATCTTGGAGAAATCCTGAATGAATATCTGATAGTACTCTGGTAAACCAAGGAAGCTTCGAATCTCAGATGGAGAGCTCGGGGCTCCCAACTGCATCACAACCTCGATCTTGGTCGGGCCAGCCAAAATATCATTTTAATTGACAATGTGACCCAATAACTGCACCTCGTACAACCAAAACTCATACTTGGAGAATTTTGCATACGACGTCTCCCTCCTTAAAGTCTCAGGAACCTCCCATAAATGCACCTCATGTAGTTCCTTGGTATGAGGATAGACCAAAATATCATAAATAAACACAATAATCTATCGATCCAACATATGCCTGCAAACTGGGTTCATGAGGTCCATTGTCACACCCCAAAACCAGAACGGCGGAAACGTTCTGGGGCGGAGGACGCCATGTACAATATCACAACAATGCATAATAGTAAATAAGCAACAACATCATCCATTGCATTAATAATATAATTTAATACAAGTGTGTAACACCCCAAAAATACAGGCCAAAAATTTCATTTTAATTAGGTTATTACATAAAACCATCAGTATAAAAAAATTGATAATAACGTCTCATGTCAAAACCCAAGTGTCAGTAATCCAAAACATAGTATCATAAAACCATATCAGAGCGTAATCCCCAAGGATCTCATGTGCGGAAAACATAGTGTAATGCGCTGCGATCGAGCCGGCTCCTTTCCTTTGAAAACGAAGTACCTGAAACCAAAACTGAAAACCGTAAGCACAAAGCTTAGTGAGTTCCCACATCATACCACATACCATACGATCATATAACATACATATACTGTCAGGCATATCTGGGTGCCCGACCTACCCCTTCGGTCCTCTCGACCAGATACTACCTAGCATATCTGGGTGCTAGCCTCCCCTTCGGTCCTCTCGACCGGATACTGTCTAGCATACCTGGGTGCTGGGCTTGCTTTCGGTCCTCTCGACCGGATACTGCCTAACATATATTTGGGTGTTGGCCTCCCCTTTGGTATCTTTCAACCGGTAACCGGGGACTATTTTACCCCCTAACACTACCACATAAAAGCATAGCATAAACACATAAGTCATATACTGCCTAGCATTTCTAAGTGTTGGCCTACCCCTTCGGTCCTGTTGACCGGTAAGTGGGGACTATTTAACCCCTTACTACTACCACATAATATGATATCACATATATCATAATCTGTCTAGCATAGTTGGGTACTGATCTACCCCTTCGGCCCTATCGACCGGTAACCGGGGACTATTTCACCCCCTACTACCACTATCACATAACATCATATCATGCTAGCACATAAACATAACAGGTAGTAGCAAACATAGACAATTATCACAAAGATAATCATCTAACAACAACTCCTACTGGTGGGCTGACATTGTGGCCGTAGACCCACCGTTACTGGAAGGTAACTCACCTCGCGCTGCTGAAGTCCCGTAGACTCAACCCCACACTGCTAAAGTCCCGCAGACTCGACCCCAGCTGCTGGATGACAGTTTTCCGATCTGTCAATATCAAAACATCACCCAATTAATAATTGGGTCCCAACACATAACCAACAATACATTCTTTGGATAATTACTACATTACCCGAAGCTTGGATCATTCAAGCCCAAGGCCCAATCCATAGGCCCAAAAGTCAACTATGAGTTAAAGCCCATCATATGGCCCAATTTTCCAAATTGGGCCCAGGCCTATACATGGTCTTATTCTAAGGCCCAACATCATATAATCATTAAGGCCCAACTATGGCCTAATTTTCCAAATTGGGCCCAACCCCTTACATGGGCCTTACCCTAGGCCCATTAAATTATTTTAGTCCATATGATTATTCTTGGATGACCCACTAATAATCCAATCATCAAGGCCCAAAAGAAAGGCCCAACAATAAACCCAAGTGAAATTAGGGTTTCACATAAAATGATGATTAGGGTTAAGTTTCCTACTTAACCCATTAAGGACTTAATCCATTAAGTCCATTATCGCTTAGATTAATCTTTGCCAAAGTTTATTATTTAATATCTCAAGTTATTAAATAATTCTTGTGTGTGTGACCCGATTAACTCTTAAAGTTAGGGTTTCATTGGCATTAGGGTTTTCCAATCCAAATATTAGCCCATTTATCATTTTGTTGGTCTTTTATGTCAATTAGGGCTTTATTGGGCCTATTAAGCCCACTAAAATATTATTAAGCCCATTAGGGTTTTATTGGGTCCATTATAGTCCATTAAGCTTCATTGGGCCCATTAGAGCTTCTTTGAGCCCATTAGGGTTTCTAGCACCCCAAACGAATCAATCACAAGAGGCAAAGCGCACCTCCACCCGACACGGCGGCCGGTAGCGGCAGGAGGCGGCAGCCACCACCCTAAGGTGGTGGTTTTCAATTTATTTTCATTATTTTTCTTTCTGGTTACATTTTACAAGTCTAAAACCCCAAATAATCACACACACACACTAATACAACACATGAACCCAACAACCTAATGGTGGTTTGTCTTCAGGTCCTCCTGTCCATCAAGTGTTCAAATCGAGATCAACAACCCAAAAGCACCCCCATGCCGGTGACCCACGACTGAAACTCACACGCACCCACCCTAACAGCGACGGTGAGCGGCGGCAGTTGTGGAAACAGCATAATGGCGGCGATAGCAGCGATCTAGGGCAACAAAACATCTGTTGTCTTAGTTTTTTTTCACTCTTGTCACTGGATTCAGCCAGTCGGTGGTTCACCATGGTGTCACAGAGGCGTTGGCTAGAGGCGAAATGAGAAGAAGAAGTTGCGAAGGGACGGCGGCGGCTGGTGTTGGCGTCGGAACTGCCATAACAACTTCGTGAAGGTGGCTTCGGTGATCACCGGTCCCAACCGCGGTGGTGCGACGCTGGAAGTGAAGAAGGAGGTGGCGGTTAGCGATGACAGAGGGCTCAGCAGCACAGTGACGGCTTGGTGGTTGGAGGAATAAGGGTGGCCAATGGGGGCATAAGGGGTGACGACTGGAAAAGGTTTCGCTAGGTTTAGGGTTTGTTTCATTATATATGGAGGCTGCATGAGGCGTACCCGAGCTGCTCTAAACTTAATCCCATTTTAACACTATCGACCCCTCTCTTCATAATTATTTTCGAAATAGGTCCCATATTTACCCTTTAAAACCTGTCCCTTTAATTTCTTTGCAAACTAAGTCCGGATTTTACTAAACAGCCCCCATCTTTTAAAATCTTTACAAGACTAATCCACAATTTACTCTTTTTAAACCCCCAAATTCTCAGATATGACATATTCAGTTTTCCCCTCTCTTTCTCTTCCAAATTAAGTTCCAATAATTACCATGGAGCCCCCGTCATCATACATATTGATTTTAGGCTACCATTCGTTCATTAATTTATTTATTTAACTAATAATTAAATGGGTGTTACAACTTTCCCCCACTTAAATTAGATTTCGTCCTCGAAATCACTCCTTACTATTTCTTATATGCCAAACCACTTCAAGTAACATGATCTCCGTCCTGGGCACACCCTAGCCTTCCCAGGGTAGCTGTGACCAATCTTCGCTTAGCCCTAATATCCTCATATGAACGAAATCCTCGCAACATGATCACATCTACTTTGTCTGAATCTACTATCTCGAGATGGTCTGATTCCCTGACAGACCACTCATACTGAATCATTATCGTTGGACCTAGTCCACTTTATCCTTCAACCGGCTACTCAACTTTCAATAACTCGAGGTTCCCACTATAATTCAGGGTCACAAGCCCAATTATCTATGCAGGACACTATACTTGGCCAAGGCTCATTTAGTCCCGCTGTGATTGACTCGACACTCCCCAATAACCAGCAATTTCGTTTGTATTTGCAACCCAAACACAAATACTAATACTGCCCAAATGCTGAAACTGCCCGAACACTGAACTGCCTGAAGCAGTATGTAGCCACACGGTTGCTTTCCAAAATCTAATGAGACCTCCCTGGTCCCTATTCGTTCACTAATTATTTGAAATATCGGGTTCCTGCCCGGCTACGGAGCCAATGGACTCCCACTTAGTCGCCTTACACAACTTCTGAACGAAATCCTTCTCCGGAACTAGTTGCCACTAGTTATCATGCCACTGTGACTCTAACAACTTTCTGATCTAACCGATCAAATCCATACGTCGAATCCTGTCATCATCAAATCCAAGGCTAGAAGTAGTTGCTACCTGACCAATGGTAGCCTTATCTCACACGCAATCTTATACAGTCCATCGCTTTCCTGATCCCATACCTGTAGTGGCGCTCCTACAGTCCTATCACTGGCTCAACCAGATCTAATCCATCTGGGTAATTTCAAAATCGAATCCGTGGATTTCCTTATCCTTACTGCTATACCCGAACTGGTGGGTACTACTGTTCCTTTCGCGTTCTAACAACACGTTCATGCCATCTACCAACCTAGTGAATACTACGGCTACACCCGCAGACTTACAACACTCTATCACTATCTAGCTGCTAGTGAATGCTACGGCTACCCTCGCAGACTTACAACACTGTAACACTATCTGCCAACCTAGTGAATGCTACGGCTACACCCGCAGAATTACACCACCCCTCACACTATCTGCTGCTAGTGAATGCTACGGCTACACCCGCAGACTTACAACACTCTAACACTATCTGATCGCTAGTGAATGCTACGGCTACCTCCGTAGTCTTACAACACTTCCCATGATAACTGACTGCTAGTGAATGCTACGGCTACCCCCGTAGTCTTACAACACTTTCCATACTAACTGACGTCTAGTGAATGCTACGGCTACCCCCGTAGTCTTACAACACTTTCCATACTAACTGACGTCTAGTGAATGCTACGGCTACCCCCGTAGTCTTACAACACTTCCCAAATCGGGTCGAACACGCACTCGACCTAACCCTCAACTGAACTCGAGTCCTAACCGGAACTCTAACCTGGTTCCCGAAACCTGCTATCACGTGACCCCACTGTATCAGTACTGCATCCATGCCCGTGATCAAAGCGTCACACTAAACCACGAAATCATCTACACCCTCTGGCAGGGTGAGAATCGGTGCCTCGCACAACCGCTGTCTGAGAGTCTCGAATGTTACCTGCCAATGCTAGCGCTTAATCGCCGATTAAACCTTGAGATCTCCCATCCTCGGAAATCTCGATGAGTACTCTTGAAATCTGATCTAGTCTGACACCTCAATCCATCTAACACTCTGATCCAGTCTGACACCTCAATCTATCTAACATGCTGTCAATTGAAGACCTCAATCTTCACTCTAGCTGACGAATCCTCGTTCCCACTCCCAATTTTGCAGTACCACTGAACTCTAACTGAACACATCCCATACGAAAACACAATTCTCTTGACATCCAATGACCAACCACTTATTCATCTAACACCCACGACTGACACTACCCTCTTCCTGTCACCAGTTCTGTCCTAGCAACGGTAGTGCCTTGAACTCCAAAGTTCATCCATAAACAATTACCGACCATACCTGAACAATGATAGAACCTCTGAATGCTGACTTCATTGGAGAACAATCACTCCCACCCTGATCGAGTATCCTCTAAATAATACTCCTGCACAGATCTAGACAAAGATCCGGAATGATAACGGTACACGCGGAATCCACTCTGCAAGATGCGTCCTTCTGTGGGTTCATCAAGGACCTTTCGGCATGCAGGATGGCATATATGATCCTTGGTAACCCAAACACTAGCAGAAAAACCGACCCGAGGTCTGACTTATCCAAACTCACTCACAATTCCAAGGCGGTACGCATTCCAAACATCCACATAATATCATAGAAGATGACATACCCACAACATCTGGAGGAATACTGACCCCCTTCTGCTGATATGACCAATCCTGCTACCTTGTAGCAGCCTAAACCCTTGGAGTGACAAACTCCCTCGTGTACTTTCTCGTACGTGCTGCACTGAATCATGCCCGGCTGGCCTTTCACCCGATGATCAGATTCATGGGTCTCTTCCTAGGACCCTCTACTATACGCATCTGGCACGCACCTCTCTTTCCAGGGTGCTCCCAAATCGATCCCGCATTTGCAACTCTTGGAAATCATATCCTTCAGGGTCCGACACCCTGTCACGCTCACTAGCTCGCTTGCCAATGGCTAAGCTGCAGCAACTGGAACATCCTCTATCCCCAGACTGGGTCACAAACTCTTCCCTGAAGCTTCTTAGATTCTCCAAGACTCTCACTGATTCGAGTATGGATCTTGTGCTTTCAGTAGTGCGGTCCCAATACTACCTTCCACACCTATCCATACTTTCCTCAGCAATCCTCCTAAATCCTTCAAGTCACTTCCTCAAACTGGTACACCCAAGTCTCACTGAACCTCACTACTAACTCACTGAAATATATATATCCTAGGCTTCCCTAGGTTCCCGAACTCACCCAATCCTCAGCTGCTGAATGATTCCCAGTAATGTCAACTAGCCACCTCATGAATACAGTCACATGCAACAGAGATCAGATAATCCTTCGAGTAAAAGACCCATCCCTAGAATGGTTAGACTCAGACAAGAGCTGTGCAATAGGGTCAAGTCTCTCACTCTGAGATTATCCGACCTGTGTCTCATGTGACCTAGCATATTCACTTAATAGTTAGCTCACAATACTAAGAGTCCCACAAAGCACAGAGCAAGCATCATTCAGACAATGGAAAATCTAACCATCATATTCCAATCAGATCATTCTACCCTCTAATCAGGAATCTGTACATGCAATTCAAAGGCTCATACAATCAGGCATAACCTAAACATGTTATCCTATCACTGACTGATCAGTACAAGCATGCAAGTCTACAAGCACATACAGTAGGCATATAAGGTATCCTCCAAGATCCTCGGCCTAATCTAGCATGCAGTTCTCATAATCATATCAGATCATAACATAACATGTATGGGTATCTTGGGGAAAACTTACTTGAGCTTGGCTGATTGCACGCATCACACACTTTGTTCTTCTCAAAGTTCTTTTCTCTTTTCAGATTCTTTTCAAACTCCTTTTTACAAAATGGTTTTGCTTTTGAAAATTTTCATACCAAGCCCTTAGTTTGAGTTCAGACACACCCGAGAGTATGTCCGAATCCCTCAAACCAAGGCTCTGATACCAACTTGTAACATCCCAAAAATACAGGCCAAAATTTTCATTTTAATTAGGTTATTACATAAAACCATCAGTATAAAAGCATTGATAATAACGTCTCATGTCAAAACCCAAGTGTCAATAATCCAAAACATAGTATCATAAAACCATATCAGAGCGTAATCCCCAAGGATCTCATGTGCGGAAAACATAGTGTGATGCGCTGCGATTGAGCCGGCTCCTTTCCTTTGAAAATGAACTACCTGAAACCAAAACTGAAAACCATAAGCACAAAGCTTAGTGAGTTCCCCCACCATACCACATACCATACGATCATATAACATACATATATTGTCAGGCATATCTGGGTGCCCGACCTACCCCTTCAGTCCTCTCGACCGGATACTGCCTATCATATCTGGGTGCTAGCCTCCCCTTCGGTCCTCTCGACTGGATACTGCCTAGCATACCTGGGTGCTGGGATCCCCTTCGGTTCTCTCGACCAGATACTGCCTAACATATCTGGGTGCTGGCCTCCCCTTCGGTATCTTTCAACCGGTAACCGGGGACTATTTTACCCCCTAACACTACCACATAAAAGCATAGCATAAACACATAAGTCATATACTGCCTAGCATTTCTGGGTGCTGGCCTACCCCTTCGGTCCTGTTGACCGGTAAGTGGGGACTATTTCACCCCCTACTATTACCACATAATATCATATCACATATATCATAATCTGTCTAGCATAGTTGGGTACTGATCTACCCCTTCGGCCCTATCGACCGGTAACCGGGGACTATTTCACCCCCTACTACCACTATCACATAACATCATATCATGCTAGCACATAAACATAACAGGTAGTAGCAAACATAGACAATTATCACAAAGATAATCATCTAACAACAACTCCTACTGGTGGGCTGACATTGTGGCCGTAGACCCACCGTTACTGGAAGGTAACTCACCTCGCGCTGCTGAAGTCCCGTAGACTCAACCCCACACTGCTAAAGTCCCGCAGACTCGACCCCAGCTGCTGGATGACAGTTTTCCGATCTGTCAATATCAAAACATCACCCAATTAATAATTGACAATGTGACACATAACCAACAATACATTCTTTGGATAATTACTACATTACCCGAAGCTTGGATCATTCAAGCCCAAGGCCCAATCCATAGGCCCAAAAGTCAACTATGAGTTAAAGCCCATCATATGGCCCAATTTTCCAAATTGGGCCCAGGCCTATACATGGTCTTATTCTAAGGCCCAACATCATATAATCATTAAGGCCCAACTATGGCCTAATTTTCCAAATTGGGCCCAACCCCTTACATGGGCCTTACCCTAGGCCCATTAAATTATTTTAGTCCATATGATTATTCTTGGATGACCCACTAATAATCCAATCATCAAGGCCCAAAAGAAAGGCCCAACAATAAACCCAAGTGAAATTAGGGTTTCACATAAAATGATGATTAGGGTTAAGTTTCCTACTTAACCCATTAAGGACTTAATCCATTAAGTCCATTATCGCTTAGATTAATCTTTGCCAAAGTTTATTATTTAATATCTCAAGTTATTAAATAATTCTTGTGTGTGTGACCCGATTAACTCTTAAAGTTAGGGTTTCATTGGCATTAGGGTTTTCCAATCCAAATATTAGCCCATTTATCATTTTGTTGGTCTTTTATGTCAATTAGGGCTTTATTGGGCCTATTAAGCCCACTAAAATATTATTAAGCCCATTAGGGTTTTATTGGGTCCATTATAGTCCATTAAGCTTCATTGGGCCCATTAGAGCTTCTTTGAGCCCATTAGGGTTTCTAGCACCCCAAACGAATCAATCACAAGAGGCAAAGCGCACCTCCACCCGACACGGCGGCCGGTAGCGGCAGGAGGCGGCAGCCACCACCCTAAGGTGGTGGTTTTCAATTTATTTTCATTATTTTTCTTTCTGGTTACATTTTACAAGTCTAAAACCCCAAATAATCACACACTAATACAACACATGAACCCAACAACCTAATGGTGGTTGGCGGCGGTGAATGGCGGCAGCCACCATGGCCAGCGGCCATGGTGGTTTGTCTTCATGTCCTCCTGTCCCTCAAGCGTTCAAATCGAGATCAACAACCCAAAAGCACCCCCATGCCGGCGACCCACGACTGAAACTCACACGCACCCACCCTAACAGTGGCGGTGAGCGGCGGCAGTTGCGGAAACAGCGTAATGGCGGCGATAGCAGCGATCTAGGGCAACAAAACATCTGTTGTCTCGTTTTTTTTTTCACTCTTGTCACCGGATTCACCAGTCGACGGTTCACGATGGTGTCACAGAGGCATTTAGGGATGAGCATCGGAACCGGGTACCCGCTTTTGGAACCGGAACCGCCTCGGAACTGCCGGTTTTGGAACCGGAACTGCCTTAGGCGGTTCCGGTTCCGGTTCCTAAAGTTATGGAACTGCCTTAAGCGGTTCCGGTTCCGGTTCTCGTTTTTTCGAAACCGCTACCCGCTGGGTACCCGCCGGAACCGGTTAATATATATATATATATATATATATATATATATATATATATATATATATATGTAACGCCCGGGTTTCAGGGCTAAGCATTTTTGTCAATGTAATAGTCTATGTCAACTCTTGTAACTCTTTTTGAAGTAATAAAGATGAAATATTTGAGTATTATGTGAATTATATGTGTTTATTATTTAATTATAAATGTATAATTAATAAAGAATAAAAATGAGCGTCAAAATTAAAGTGTGAGATAATCCCGATATCTCTACATAAAGTTGTAATATGTCTCAAGGTTTCCGTGCATATAAGGAACGCCGAAATCTGAGTTATAACGAAGAAGTTATGACCCGTCGAAGTTTCACGACAGAACCGGCACGATACCGGGAAGCGTGAATAGTGAATTTACGATAGAGCGAGATTTAGCCTTAGTGATCTAAACGAAAGTCGTAGAATATGTTAAACTAAGAACATCGATAAAAAGAACGCCCAAATCTGACTTCGTATGAAGAAGTTATGAGATTTTAAACAGACCAATCCTGTCTTGGCTTGTTAAAAATATAACTTTAAAAATAAAGTCAAAATTAGCCGACGGAGTCTAAACGAAAGTTGTAGAGTACGTCTTCACCTACGCGTGGATATAAAGAACGTCAAAAACGGAGTTCGTATGAACGAGTTACAAATTATAATAGCATATTTACGTATTAAAATAAAGTATAAATCATGTATATGTACACATATATATACATATGTATATATCATTAGAAAGGTATCGACGATGCGGTCATTATAAGACTAATGTTGAGTTCTTTCGACATTAGTTTAGTACAAATATCATTAAATCCATTTATAATAGTATTATAGAGGGGTGTTTAGTTGTTTATATAACTAAAAGGTCATTAAGTAATTATGGAGGGTAGTTTTTGAAAATTCAATTAGTATAAATAAGAGCCTTGGGCTCTTATATTTCTTGCACCATTCTCTTGATTCAAGAGTCTTTCTCTCCTTATCCCCCGAGCATTTCGGTCCCTCGTGATTCGACTTCTCTTTCTGTAGTTTAGTATAGTAAGGTGAGCGCTGAAGCGCTGCACGAATCTTTCTTAGAAAGATTCAGCGACGAAGTCCTGCCCCTGCAGAGCCCGACTCCTAGCTAAAACCCCATTGTAAGTAAGTTATGCTTACCTTATTTTAATATAGCTTATATTTAAAATTAGTATTGTTATTATGAACTTATAATAAATATTTGAGCTATTATTATAACTTATATAAGTGTCGTTATAATATTTTTTTTAACTACTCGCGGTACGGGGAATCTGGTTTAAAGGGCCGCATAGGGTTGTTGGATTTCAGAAGTGCTATATGCCAAAATGGTCCTGCCCTCTGGTGTTTTATGTCTGGCCCCTGTCTGTACATAGTGGTTGGAAAATATTGTTTAACGCTTATATAATAATAATAATACTAAGACTAATAGTTGGTCACGGTAAATATTATACTAAAATTTAGCGATAATAATGCTAGGTTTTGTCGAAGGAAAATAGAATTGTTAGAAGCAAGCGCTGCCCGATTTTGGAATCATCACCTTAACAAGTGAGTGCATAGTTACTTTCAACTTACACATAGATATGAAGTATTTTATATAAATTACGTGCTATGTGTGCATATTATCTGAATACTTGCTATCTATGCTAGATGAACGTTGTTATACATGTTTTCAATGATTTAAAGTGTATATGTATTTTATATCTACGAAAATGTTGGGGTAAAACATGGGTAGATGCAATAGGTGATGTGTGATAAAATGATGAGAGGCCTCGATGTTGATGTTGTTGATTCTGTCATCTAGCGGAGTATGGATGACGACCACGGACTCTTCTAGACAGTCCAGTGGAACACTAGCAGGCTCGCAACCTGTAGGTGTTTGTGAACGATATGTTCACCGGTGTACTCCATCCCCCACATGGTTGCCTTTAGGACATTTATTGCTGAGGAATCCCCTTAGCAGTAGTGTCCGTCCCGATGATGATCCTTAGGCTAGGTCCCTTATGATAGGTGTTTAGGGACGTAAAGTGAGGATAACGGGAACGGGTAATCGGGTTATTGTTGATCGATGAAATTAAATAAACTTATTTATTGTGGGTTGAAAACCCTATGTGCTCACCAGGCTCCCAAGCCTGACCCACTCAGTTTTATGTATTACAGGTAGTGGCGCATGAGCATAGGTGTGATGTTTTGGACGAGGGATTACGGATATAGGCCTGTAGATATGCAATAATGTAGTAAGGCTTATATTGTACTGTTTATGCTTTTGATCTGTACGAACATGACATCCCGAGTCTTTTAATGAAATACATTTCTATGGAAATGCTTTTGATAAATCTTTATCATATTTTTGTTTTGGGACAAAATCCGCAACACTTTCATTTAAAATGTAACTCTAATTTTTAAACAAAGCATAAACAAACCGGTCTTTTCTGGTCGTGTATATATATATATATATATATATATATATATATATATATATATATATATATATATATATATATTATCTCATATAAATATGTGTGTTACTTAGACCAATTTAGAATATATATTGGTCCGGTTTTGTCCGTCTTTGGTCCGAATTGACTTGATTTGAATCGAACTAAATTGCGGTTTTATCGACAAAAGTTAACAAAATTAATGTAACCGGGTTACCCGCTCCCGGAACCGGAACCGCCGGTTCCGGGACTGGTTCCAAACATTTAAGAACTGCCTAGAGCGGTTCCGGTTCCGGTTCCGGTTCTAACTTTCTAGGAACCACCGGTTCCGGTTCCGGTTCTCGCCAAATGAGGCGGGTACCCGCCTATGCTCATCCCTAGAGGCATTGGCTAGAGGCGAAATGAGAAGAAGAAGTTGCGAAGGGACGGCGGCAGCTGGTGTTGGCGTCGGAACTGCTGCAACAACTTTGTGAAGGTAGCTTCGGTGATCACCGATCCCAACCGCGGTGGTGCGACACTGGAAGTGAAGAAGGAGGTGGTGGTTAGCGATGACAACGGGCTCAGCAGCACAGCGACGACTTGGTGGTCGGAGGAATAAGGGTGGCCGATGGGGGCATAAGGGGTGACGGCTGGAAAGGGTTTCGCTAGGTTTAGGGTTTGTTTCATTATATATGGAGGCTGCATGAGGCGTACCCGAGCTGCTCCAAACTTAATCCCATTTTAACACTACAGACCCTTCTCTTCCCAATTATTTTCAAAATAGGTCCCATATTTACCCTTTAAACCCTGTCCCTTGAATTTCTTTGCAAACTAAGTCCGAATTTTACTAAACAGCCCCCATCTTTTAAAATCTTTACAAGACTAATCCATAATTTACTCTTTTTAAACCCCCAACTCTCAGATATGACATATTCAGTTTTCCCCTCTCTTTCTCTTCCAAATTAAGTTCCAATAATTACCATGGATCCCCTGCCATCATACATATTGATTTTAGGCTACCATTCGTTCATTAATTTATTTATTTAACTAATAATTAAACGGGTGTTACAAAGTGTGTTCTGTGTATAGTTTATAAGACACCAAAAATGAATGATCAAAATAAAGACGAGTCTTGAAAGCTCCGTCTTCTAAAAAACTGGCATCGGTACCTGTCTACTGATGACCTAAGAATACAAATTATTTTGAAAGAGAGGATCAACATTTAAGTTGGTGAGTTCATAAGCATTTTAGTGTCATTATTTGTATGAAAATGTTTTTAAATGTTTGATGTATAAGTTTGTAAATGTTTGTAGTAAATGTTTGTATCTCCTAGAAAATCCTATATTTTCTACTAAAAAGTAGCCTTCTACCAAGGCCCAAATGTCATGAATGTTTGTTTCGTGTAAGTGTTGAACCAAGTTTTCCCGATTTTTCCTGAGAACAGAGGGAACTCGGTGAGTCGCATAGATGCACTCGACGAGTTGGGTCAACATGGACTGTTGACTCGAGTGTTGACTTCCATTGACTTTTAGGGTTTGGTCAAGACATGAATTATGAAGACTATGGAGGGGTAAAATAGTCTTTCACCCATTCCGTAAGTTAAAGAATGGATTAGACTAACTTTTTAGAGTTTTGATTATAAGTGTTAATTAGAGATGATTATATTATGTAGGCAGAGTCTAGACTGTTTGTAGGGTATTGGATCTACTTGCTAACTTACGAGGTGAGTCTTGTCACTCTACTTACCTGAGCGGTAATACTGTGTGGCCAGAGGGTTTTATTTGAGTTATCGACCGGAGGGTCCTATGTGCTTATACTGAGTTATGTGATATTATGCATTTTTGTCTTTGTGATATATGTTATATTATTTTGTGCCTTACTAAGTTAGGACCAGAGGGTCCAAACCGAGCTGTGAGACCGGAGGGTCTTCACTGAGATACAGGACTGGAGGGTCCAACCCGAGCTATGAGACCGGAGGGTCTTCACTGAGACACATGACCGGAGGTTCCACACCGAGCAGTGAGACCAGAGGGTCCTCACCGAGACGCATGACCGGAGGGTCCATGTCGAGCTATAGCCATGAGAGGCTTATTATTTGTGTATGTTGTAATTTGGGGAACTCACTAAGCTTCGCGCTTACCGTGCTGTGTGATATGTGTTTCAGGTACTTCTCAGGATCGCGGGAAGGCGTCGGCTTGATTGTACACACCAGTTAGAGATCATGATTTTCAGGATTCTGGGATTTTATCAAAAATTGTTGACTTGTGCTAAGAGATCCAAGGAGATGTAGATCATTAGTATATTAAGACTTTGTAAGTGTTCGTTTATGCTTATGCTTCTTATATCAGTTATGACATCCCGAACTTTTAAAAAATAAAATCTTCATAAATGCTTTGATTTTGATATTTTATCATGCCAATGATATTTTGGGACTAATTCTCTAATAGCAAATGTTTTAAATAAGCATAAACTAAATTTTTTAAAAGGGCCATGAAATTGGGGATGTCATATCTGAAGTTTATACATCTTAATGAAATGTACAAGCCTCGTCCAAACAAGCATCTAAGGCTTCACAGAGTGGTTCGACAATAAGCTCGGAAAGAGTGATGTGGCTTCGGCGCACACCGTGCTGTGACCTCGACAGAAGTTATTCAACAACATAACACGACATATATTTGTCGATGAGAGAGAAAGGAGTTTTGAATTGGAAAGTTACGATCATGGTCCTTAGGAACTCTCTTTTTGCTTCACTTTCTACCCCAAACTTAAATTCGAAATACTATATTTACCCTTCAACTTTATAAAAGTTGACATTTTGACTAATTCCCTTTCATAATTAATACTCTTTATTAATTCAAATAAACCCCTTCTATATAAGTTAATTATTATTAATATTCTGTTTGTTGTCATTTTAAATTATATGTTCCTTTTTTTGTTGTAATTTTATTTTCTAGTTTAATGAGGTTTTAAAATTTAATATTAATTAATTATAAAAAAAATGAATGTGGCAAACATGGAAACTCATGTCTTGTAAATGAAAAAAAGTGAGGCAGTGTGACAAATCCTTGATTGTGCATAGGTTGACCGTAACAAACTTAACACCACTTCCTCCAGCCTAAGAACATAAGTCCTTTTATGAGAAGATCAAACCAATTGATCTTTTACATAATAATGAAGAGTTCTAGATTTTCATTTATTAAGGCTGGAGGGAGTGGTGTCACTCTTACCATACTCCCTTCATTGCCATGTAGGAGTCATGTCATTTTTTTTCCACCAAAGTGTGGTTTCTTACAACATCTAAGGAGTGGTGCCATACTTCTTTTTTAAACAATTTAATTTCAATAAAAGCTCATTTTTAATAAAAAAAAACATAACATTTCATTACTTCAAAAAAAACATTACATTACAATACTTAAAATTAAAAAAAAAATAACATGACATTAAAAAAATCCTACAAACTTGAAAACACACACACCAAATGATTAAAATAACTTAAAAATACAAATTAAATAACTAAAACATACTGCATGAAGTCGTCCTTCAAGAACTCGTCTTCCGAGTCATTCGGGGGATCCAAATTGAGGTTAATGTGTTGAATCCCCTAAATGTGTTCCACCAAGTCCATGTGAAGATTGCGAAATGTTTCATACTACGTCTCTATGTTTTCCTATCCATGAACTCGTTGCCAACAATTTCTATTGGTTGTGTCTCGAGGATGATTTCATACTCGCCGTATGAACATATCACTCTTCCTTCATCTTCAATAAATCATATTATGCAATATGATATATGCATACATGACTTCTTCAAGTTTTCCCTCGCTGAAAAAAATTGTTGGTTTTTCCTGTATGTATCAACGTTTCTTAAGAGATCTAAATGCCCGCTCAACATCCTTCCTAGCTCTTTCTTGAGCTCTCTTGAATTTTTTCCGTCTAGAATCATGTAGACACGTAAATGATTTAACAAACACAACATACTCAAGATAGATCTCATCAAGAAGATAATAATCATACTTATATGGCGTTCCATGCACTTGAAAAGAAGAGTCTGGTGCAGATCCGTCATATATATGGTTAAATATAGGTGAATGGTTAAGAACGTAGATGTTGTTGATCGAACTGGGGGAACAAAAAAAGCATGTCAAATCCACAAATTATGTGACGCCACCGCATCAAGTATGACCGTTGGGTGACCATTATCACATCAGGTAAATTGAACATGGTGTGAGGTAGGGCAATTTTCCTATGTCCAATGCAGACAATCTAAACTTCTTATCATTCCAAGAAAGCCATTTACGCTTGCATGATGAGCTTGTTATTATAAGATATCATTGCATGTAGGCTTACATAAATATTTTGGACCATAAAAGCGAATCACAGTTTTGCAAAAATAGTGGAGACTATTTCATGTGGTCCTAGCGGACATCCTAAAACTCTCATCAAATGCATTAGACGTGATGTCATATGCTAATTGATGAAGTGTGGATGTGCATTTTTGTAAGGGAGTAAAACCGGGTGTACCTCTAGCATCGGGACGTTGTTACAAAAAACTACACTCCCTCGTTAAATCTTGGACTATACATTCATATAATGGTTTGAACATTCCGAAGGTCCTTCAAAAGTAGTACCTTTGAAAAGTGGCATCCTCATAAAAGTAGTATTCTATCAAGCGTTGTTAGGCATATTCACGATTTCTGTGAATATATCTTCGTGTTCTTCGTTGAGATCTTTCGGTTGTATTATTGCATAACGTGTCATACGTTTGCTCCACTATTTGAGCACAAGTGACAGTAGCATCAAACATAGATTGCAATTCTTCAAAAGACAAAAAGGATGCCATTTCCAATGATTTTGAGAGAAATACATGTTGAAGATATAATGAGTATTAATTAAATTTTCAACATTTAATATGTATTAATTACTTTTTTAAAATAACTAAAATGATTGGTCCATAATCAATCATACATGCACACAATAGATAGTAAAAACATTTGAACATATATATATATATATATATATATATATATATATATATATATATATATATATATATATATATATATAAAGAAAGAAGATACGCGACGACTTTTAGCTGTGTGCGGCGAAAACCACACTCCAAACCACATAGGGGGCGGTGGCCCCCTGCCAATTGCGACTGAATCGCACCCCATTCCTTTACGTCTAAAGATAATGAGAACAATGTCATCTTACTACTAATGAGAGACACAATGATTATATGTAGAAGATTTCTAGTTTTTTTTTAGTGTCATTCTATGCTATTTTTTGTGAGACGCTTTATTTTGTGAATTACAATAACTGATTTTTGTACTAAAATGGCAACAAAGGTCAACCAAACAAGTGAAGATCTGGCTAAGCACAAGCTGCACAACTGCACACGTATATAGATGCATAATTACTTGAGTAAATCTCATTTTGTTGTCTAAATCATTTATAAGGGTTGCACTAGATAGAATATCGGGACATGTTTGCAAAACGGTGACATTAATCAGTAAAATGAAAATTAAGTGGTGATAATCATTCTTAACAGATTTCATGATAAATGTGAATAAAAATGTCATCAAGTAGGAGTTTTCTTTCCATTTTAATATTTTATCGATTATAATTATATTTAACATATTAATTAAAAAAAAATAGGTTTAAAAACAAAAATCGATTCACCTAAACCCAACCAATTTCGCATCATGTCGTCAAAGTATCTGTCTTACCAAATGCCTCCTTTCTTCTTTTAGGGAATATTATAGATTTTGTTGTTGATCACATGTTACAATGAACAAAACTACAAAAACGACAACTCATTTCTAGCCGTCTTATTTTAATAAAGTAGGCAACTATATCGTTCTTATATAAAAACATTGAATATGATCTAAAAAAAGTATTGATTGATAAGATAACCTAAAATACCTAAATGAAAAAAGATACAAAAAGGAAAAAAAATGCAAAATTCTTGTGTAAGAAAACTAAAAGAAGTAGCTTGATTATGTGAATCATAATGTTTCTATAAATGGATTTTTGTTGTTTTTTTGGTTAAACAAAAAAATAGACAATATATTTTATTGTTTACCATACTATTTTATTTATACTTTTTAGTATTATATTATATTTTGAGAAATGAGAAATCTACCAAAACATTATATCTCATTTAAATATAAAATAATCTTTATTATATATTTGATATATGTTACAAAATATAAATTTTAATAAAATAATAGAGTGGTACAGCTATGTAGATGTGCTAAGTATTTTGTCATAAGAAAAAAAAAATACGATGCTGCAATAGAAAAAATAATTCCTATAATACAAAAATAAATTGACATATACTAATACTTTTAGTATTTAATTAGTTCAATCGTCTATGTTGATGGTATTCCAAATTATGAAAAATTAGTCTTAGTTTTTTTGAAATACTTTGAAAACTAGGTTATACAAATTGAATTATATATAAGATTATTTTTGGTTTTTCAAGATCGTAATCGTAATATTAATACCAAATGCAGTTGAAAGAATAAAAAATACATCTTAAATACATCAGTTTTCAATAAACAATTCAATAGAGGTTTTCAGGTTCATATTCAATTTTACGATGCTACGCCTATATATTACCCTAAAACGATCTATGTATGATCTAAATCAATTTACTTAGATGAGATTGTACGATCCTAAACACAATTTAACAACCTTGATTGAAACCAATGGATGATAAAACTGTACCACTAACCGTCACACAAACATCCTCCCGATACCGATTATCAGGGGCGGACGCAGGATTTTACAGTAGGGGTTGCACGATAATAGAAAAAATAAATATTTATAAAATTTTCGAAAAATTTTCCATTGCGGCCGAAAAAGTGAGGGGTTGCCGGTGCCACCGGTGACCCCCTAAATCCGCCCCTGCCGATTATCTGAGAGGTAAATTGCAAAACACGGTCTATCAAAAAAAACATGTATTATTGATTACGTTCTCCAACGGTGAGTCTCACTACATTGAAACAATATTGATCATTTATGATCTTGTAGAATCAATTTTATATGACATCGAATATAAATGATACAAATTCAATTGATAAATAAAGAGAACTATTTTATAAGAACATCAAAACAGTGAAAGATTATATTATTTATAGATACCTTAATGATAAAGAGTTGCGCATTGTTATTATTCGCCTAAAAAGTTTACACAATAAAAAAATACTTGAAGTTCAATAGTAAATAAATCTATTAAAAGGAAAGAAAGCTTACCTTTGTCCATAGTTATATAAATATAAATAATGGAATATATTTAACTAGTTTCGTTAAAAAAAATTATCAGTTACATTTTTAGCTATCAGTTAATTTTTTATATAACAGTTACTTTTTCAACTATCAACTAACTTTTTAACTTTAATTTTTCGGTTAAAACACCAAACATAAACTTGATCCAATTTATAGTTAATTTAATATATTTTACTTATTTGATTTTTAAGAGAAAGATCTATTTTTATATCAAGGGGTTGAAATCATTGTTTAAAAAGAGGATTCATTTCGTATCAAAATTCATAGACACTTGGAATATTTATTTTCTTATAATATGAATTGAGTGAGGTCAAATCCAAACAAATTATGTTGATTAAAATTTTGAAAAAAGCAAACGAAAAAGAAAATTTTAAGAAGGAATGTTATATTTGAAAAGACAAGATGTCTTTGTCAAAGCATTTAACATCTTTATCTCACAACCACCGATTTCTAATTTTATACCAAAAATTAGAACCCAAAGCTCCTTTCTTACATCCAAACAATCCAACCATTTCAATTCATTCCCATTTAAAACTCAAACAATCCCATCATTCCATTTACAACACCCCACTCATATTTGCACCATACAAAACAATGCCTCTTTTAGATGGAATAGATACAAAAAAAGTAGTCGGATTTCAATGGTTCTCTTTATTAATAATATGCTTTATAATCATATATTATTATAACTAGGTGTGAGACTCATATATTACATGTGTTTATTAAAAAAAAAATGAAATTTTAACAATTTGAGAAGTTTGAATTTATAAGAAAAATAAGAAAAAATTTAAATTATTAAAATTAATGAGACTTTAATACATTGAATACATTACATATATAAATCAATTCTAGTAAATACCTTACATATATATTACCTTATATATTAAATGTAGAATTTTAATTTAATAAAATGAAAATTACAATAAAATGACAAGTGAAAAATAGAAAATTAAAAAATTCTAGAAAATGACATGTGTCCAAATGAAAGAGAAGAAGACATGTGGCAAAAAAAACCTTCATTTATTAAGAAGGATTGTATGGATCAGATAATTTTATTTGATTCAAAGTTTAGAAACCTTATTGCCCATTCATTTTCCTAAAACCATGATATCCATATCTTTAAGTGTTCTTACCTTACATGGTTTATTCAAAACGTAACGCCATAATAGATTTATTTATCTTGATTTCCTAATATAATGTGACAGGATTGTGCATCGTTGAAGTATTTAAAGTTGCATTTTTATTACATAGACACCACAGTCTAGTCTAACTATATTCATGTTGGATGCATCCAATATGTAGCATATATAACTTAAGAATGAAAAATGCATTGGGTTAAATGGAACTCGATGATTGCTTTGAAGGAAAAAGATGGCAACAAAATCAAAAGTTTGAAAAGGTTCAACTATGATCTTCTTCAAAAATAGAGGTGTAGGGTGGTGAATGAAACTAATGTGCTTTAGGTCAAAGTCGTTAAAGCCTTGTATGGTTTGTAGGCATGTTTATTCTATATCATACTTTGAGAAAGCAACTTGGTAATGGTTGACAAACGATGTTTTGGAAAGAGATGTGGTGTGAAGAATGAAGATCATCCTTTCATGGATCGATTACTTTTCAACTTGATATAAACAAGGATTATGTGGTTGTTGATCGTTGGAGATAAGAGTTGAGGCGTGAAGTGCATAGTGGTGTTGAGGTGGAACAATTCATTAGTATGCAAGCTTTTATCATATGTTCATGATAAATATGTATGAGACTTGGATAATTTCATAGTTAAAGGGGTGAAGAATTGTATAGATAAACGTATTCTACTAGATGGAATAATTATGTGCATCAAAAGATAAACATATTGGTGCGGTGGCTGCTTTTGAGTAGACTTCCTGATGGAAGTAATCTTGATGGGATGGGGAGGATATTCTTCAATTCTATGTTGCATTGTGCGAAAATTGAAAATATTAACTATTATATTAGGGAAATGAAATTAATAAGGTAATTAATTTTTTGGTTTGTTCATTTTAGGTAACTATCTTTTTATTTATTTATTTATTTTATATCTAGATAACAAACTTTTTGGAAGTGTTCACATATGACCATTATGATCGGTTGTCGCAGGTTATATCCGATATGTGAACACTTCCAAAAAGTTTGTTACCTAGATATGTACAAAAAAAAGATTGTTACTCAGATATGAACACATCAAAAAGGTAAAAGTAAATTACACGAATGGTCCCTGTAGTTTGGGTAATTTGTGTGTTTGGTCTCTAACTTATTTTTTACATTGGATGATCCCTACTGTTTATTTGTGTTGTGTGTTTGGTCTCTACCTTACCTCAAAAGACTATTGTGTCCTTTTTTAATTTATTTTCTTATTTATGTATTTATTTTTATATATTTAAAAAAATTAATAGACCCCACATCAACGTCTTCACTATCCCTTCTTTTTTAGGTTCTTCAACTCCGGCGAACCAACCTCACAACACACTGTCTCTACATTGAATTTTCCACCACCACAACCCAATAAAAGGGTTGTGAGGTTGGTTCGCCGGAGTTGAAGAACCTAAAAAAGAAGGGATAGTGAAGACGTTGATGTCATTAAATATGGAAAGGAAAGAGAAGTTAATGAGGATAAAAGATGGGATGGTGATTGGTGAGACCGAGCTTAAATTTCTCGATTGTGGTTTCAGGTTTAGGATAAGTAGATACAAATGTATGGGGTCTATTAAATTTTTTAAAATATATAAAAAAATAAATACATAAATAAGAAAATTAATTAAAAAATAAATTAAAAAATGGCACAATAGTCTTTTGAGGTAAGATATGGACTAAACGCACAACAAAAACAAACAGTAGAGATCATCCAAGTTAAAAAATAAGTTAGGGACCAAACACACAAATTACCCAAACTACAGGGACCATTCGTTTAATATACTCTTACCTCTTCGGTTTGTTCATATTTGGGTAACTATCTTTTTTTTTGTATATATCTGGGTAACGAACTTTTTGGAAGTGTTCACATATGACCATTATGACCAGATGTAACCTGCTACAGCCGGTCATAATGGTTATATGTGAACGCTTCCAAAAAGTTCATTACCTAGATGTGGACATAAAAAGGATAGTTACTCAGATGTGAACAAACTGAAAAGTTAATTACCTTATTAAGTCAATTTCCCATTATACTATATACTTTTTTTAGAACACAAAAAGCTTGTTTTTATTTTCAAGTGAAGCTATATATATATATATATATATATATATATATATATATATATATATATATATATATATATATATATATATATATATATATATATAAGTCAATACATATCAACGGAGGGAAAATGAGCAACAAGCTAATTCTTTTTAAAATATATGTGGATATATGAAATATAACATTAGAATACATGACCCGTTGGACTTTATTGAGAAGCTCCACCGTCTCTGGTACGAAAAAACCAAATGTGAATCAAAGTCAAAAGGTATAAACACATGTTGCTTTTCTATGCATGCATTATTATGCTTTGTCACTATATACTAAATTGACAAATGGATATTTTCATCCATATATTCAATACTAGGTGTAAGAACCATGTATTACATGAGTTTAATTTAAAAAAAATATATAAAATTTAACAATTTGAAAAGTTTGAATTTATAAGAAAAATGAGAAAATTTTGAATTATTAAAATTAATAAGATTTTAATGTATTGAATACATTACATATATAAACTCTTTCTAATAAATACTTTACATATATATCACCTTACACATTAAATATGGAATTTTAATTTAATAAAATGAAAAATACAATAAAATGACAAGTGGAAAATAGAAAATTTAAAAATTATACAAAATGTCATGTGTCCAAATGAATGAGAAGATGAAATGTGGCAAAAAAACCTTCATTTATTATAATAGATTTCTATTTTGTTAAATGATATTTTATACCCTTATATTTTGTCAAATGTTATTTTAACCCATTAAACTTTAAACTTTTTAGAATATGACTTTCACCTCTAATACTTTTTTACTTATAAAATGTCACTCTCACCGCCTCCATTTTTTAAACTTTCTTGTTTACCTCCATAGTATATATATATATATATATATATATATATATATATATATATATATATATATATATATATAATCGACATAAAGTTAGAACTTTTGTTCATTAATTTTTTAAAAGAAATTACTTGTTTTTTAAGTATGTATCGGTATAAATTCTACTTTGTCTACGTTTCGATGTAATTATTTTTATGTTTTTGTGCTTATTTTTCAAATCTTCTTACGTACGAGTCACGTAATATATAAATACGGTTTTTTTTTATTATCTAAACTTCTGTTCTATAACTTAAAAAATAAACTTATTTACTTATTTTTATATACATGTCAGTATATATTCGAGTTTATTTATATTTCATCGGAAATTTTGTATATACGTTTTTTCCTAACTTTTATATACATTTCCTACATATAAATTGAGTCACATGATACGTTTTCATTTGACCGTATAAACTAAAGCTATCATACTACATACTAAATTAAAGTATCAACGCACTTCTTTTTGTCCAACTTTATCCCTTGCGTTTTGGTTGTTGTCATTTTTGGTCTCTGTTTTTGTGACGAAATATGTATGTGGCGAAATTTAGTTACTTATGTCCACCTTCGTATATGTGTCATTATTTGTGTTTTTCCTTTTTCTTTTCTCCGATGTGTATTTAAACTATTTCCACAAATATGAAAATGAGACCCAGCCAACCAAATATAAAAATATGAAAAATTAATTATACAAAGACTAACGAATTCTTAATTCCTTCAAAAAAAAAAGATTCAAATTTCTAAAAAAAGAAAAACACCTAGCAACGATGTAACAAAATGTAAATACACAAAACCCAACAAGGAAGATGAACCAGACATATATAGATATAAGTCGCACTATTCCAAGCCCATAAAGACTCAACCCAATACCAAAACTCATCAAAACCCGACCCGTTTTCAATCCCAAACAAACCTCTCAGCTCGAAAAAACCCGACCCGGGAAACCCGAAAACTATTAGAACAAAATTAAAAACCGATTGAATTTTCCCCGCTACTCTCCACGGCCTAATCATCAAACACATCGGAACCAAAAACATCGCTCCGATCTCCGCCGTCGCGAAGTTAATCACCGACATCAGACACAGTCCGACGAACGACGCCGACACCGTGACGGATTTCAACAGAGTCCATTCAGAATACGATCTGAAGAACGACCGGAGAACAATTAGGGCAAAAATCGAGAGGGAAATCCAGGTGAGAAGACGGGTGGTTGGATTTGAATCGGGGATTTGGTATGTGAAATACGGAAGCAAGGAGACGATGGCGCCCCATAGATGGATTAGAAACACGGTTTTTGTAGGGTGAAGCCATCGCCATGATTTGAATGACGTTGACGGAGGATTTTTTGAGTTATTCGCGTCGGAGAAGAGAGAAGCGGCGGCGATGGGGAGTGGCGCGACGAGGAGTAAGAAAGGGATCATGTAAACTCCGACGGATATGAATCTGTTTGAAGATGTTAGAAGGTATAAGAAGAAGGATTGATGGAATTTTTCCAAGAGGTTGTTCACTGATCGTATAACTCCTTCGATCAAACTGCATTTTCAGAAATCGGATGATTTTGAACGCGATTTAGAAAGTAAAAAACCCTAATTTGGATTATAATTCAGAAAGCGTACCTTCCACCTCGAAACAAAAACTCCGTTTGTCTGCTTTTACTAATCGAAGACAGTTTCGGTGAAATCTCCATTGTAATCGCATCAACTTGATAATCACGAAAAGCGCCATGGGAGCCTGTAGGGACACCTAACGCCTAAAAACAGACAAAAATCACATAAAGGACTTAATTTGAACAAAATTAGAAAGTTCAGGGACCTATAAGTAAAATTAAGTGATAAAACTAACCTGGTTATAGAGTGAACTAACAAGAGTAGCACTTCCCTCAACATACTCCTTTACAGAAACACCAAACTTCCATTGAGGATTCAAGCTTCTAGCAATCTTCCCTACAAACTCAACCACCTGACCAATAACCTTCAGCCACGTGGCATCAACTAATGACACAAACTTCTCCACTCTTACTCTAAAACCCTGTCCATGAACAGCTAAATAACTAGCAATATTTATAAGATCAAGATTCGGCATTTGTCCATTAGATGCCTCTGCATAAATGTTCAATGAATCTTGCTCAAATTCTTCACTTGTGTCTGCAACCTTAATCACAAGGGCAGCTGCCATTGTTCCAGCTCGTCTAAAACTATCAGATATAGGTACTGATACAGATACTGATTCTGATTCTTCATTTCCAATTATAGTATGACAGGTGTCAAAAGAAGGGGAATGATAGTGTCTTAACCAAGCAGCAACTGAATTGTATTGTCCATATTGTGAATCTGCAGCTAGCCATATGATATCTTTGGCTAGCCAACTGACTTGGGTTAACAATGAAAAGGCTGAGTATGCGATTCCTAAAGAGAGAGCTTCAGTTTGAGTAAGATTAAGAGGGTTGTAAGGGGTTACTAACACAATGGATTCTTTTCCATCACCACGTGGGGCCCGAATGATGCCTATGGTGTTTATGGCGAAAGATTCACGGGTTTTGTTCACAAAGTTTGCTTCTGCATTAGGGCTGGTGAAAAAGTGAAGAGGGTGGAAGTTGTTTTGTTGAGTTTGGAACTTATGGTAGCTCACTTCTCCACCCATGTTTGCCATATGAAGTGCTATTAATCTTGGGATTTCTCTGTGTTCATAGATCAATATTCAAAAAACATGAAAAGTGTAGGTAAATTAGTACATGGAAGAAAGCATTTGAGGATTTACTTACATGCCAGTGTTTTGAGACTTCGATTTCAAGCTATTTAGCTCATTGATAAATCTTGTTGCTCCAGAAACATCTTGATCAGAGATCATGGAACTGGCAGAACCTGTGAGATGATTGTATGATCAAAGGATATGAAATTAGGAAATAAGCTGTTAAAAATTAAAAAATCATCAGTTATGGATAATGAAGATCATTCGAGAATCACTAGCTTGTAACAAATCGGTTTGACGAAAACAAACACTACAATTTACAATCATAGCAGATTTCACATAAATCGCATACATAATGTTGAATTTTCTATACTGAAAGAGTGAAAGACGATGAACTGACCAGGCATTAGGGCATTTTCTGAAATGTAGGTCTTCTTCGCGAGAACAGGTAAAAGTAAGAGAGCCAAAACCCCAGCAACGCAACAAACAACGCTGTGTATACAGTGATAAGGAAAAATAAACATTCAGTTCTTCATCCATCGTCAAAAACCTCTGAAAGCACATATGTGTATAGCATGAGTGAACGAGAGTGCGATAGGAGGAGGAGTACCTTACTAGAAGGCTGTGAGCAATGATGAATATACCAATACGGATAATTGGTCGATGTTTCTGTTTCTGCCCCTCGATTTCCGGCGTTGAAGCCATGGATGAACTCCAATCGGAGCGATCGGCGGCGAGCTCTTTTCGCCTAATTCGTACGAGAGAGAAATGCTTGGATCTACTCGAGCTCGTTGTTTGGAGGTTGGACTGTGTGATCAAATTGCGAAATTACAAATCTATGCCTTGAAATATGGATAACGTCCAACTTTGGCCCCTCTCAAGTTATGTTTTGTATTAATGGTCCTAATTCATTTCTACATTCGTTCATGATTTAGAAACTTTTGCTAACAGACGTTAGCGTCTCCGTTACTAACAGAAAAAATATATTTTATGTTTGTTTCATACCGAAGTCAATTCAAACAAATATCAATTGATACAAAGCAAACCCGAAGAGAGATCAAATATCTTTGAATTTAATCACTTTCACATTGGGCTTTGGGATAAATTCTTTCATTCATGAATTCATAGCTTTCTTATACATATGTGTTGCCCAACAATCTTCTTTATTTGGAAGGAACACTCATGTCCCCTTCATGAGGCCTATAGAAAAAATGGACATGTTTTGTCCTCTTCTCATTTTTTTTCATCTATAACTTGTATATCCTTCTCTTGTCACGTCTTAATGAGAGGGATATCCATTTGCCACCATATAACTTGTCAAAACAAACTTTAGTTGTTTGGGGATCTCATATTTCTTTTTCAATTGGCTTCGTGAGACTCCATTTGGTCATTGGATTATGGACATAAAACTCAACTTCAATTCAATTATTTTCCATGTTAGACATTTTCATTTCAAAATCTTCTCTAATTGGTTTACCAACGGTTTTTTTGTCATGCCTAAGAGTTCAAGCACATGAAGTAGCCAACATGTCATTATCAGTCAATGGATTTAGAAAGTCATTGTCTTGAGTGAAGCTCAACTCCTTGTTAATTCCCCTTCTAGTATAAGATCCAAACTTTCGTTATCATTTTTACCATCATTACTATATGAAACACCCCTTAAAAATCATTTTTAAACCTTCTAAATTATTTTGATAACAGTAGTATGGAATTCAGTTCCAAAACATTTAAATCATAGGTTTTAGTTAAAATGTGTACAAGAGTCTTTTATCCAATATCATTACATAAGGTTAAGATATATTATACAATCATGGCATTCTAAATGTCTAAGCTTACCATCCTAAGTTTCATTTTCACGTGAATGTACATGTCAAAATAATAGGTTAAGCTTGGAGAGCCTAGTGAGTAATACCAGAATCTAACTATGGAATGAAATTAGGAATGACAATACCCAATTCCTAAGTCCAAATTCCCAAAAACATTTGAGAAGCCTTTTCTTTCGAAATATAAAACTTTTTTCATAAATCCATTTCCTTGTATCACAAGTTATTTCCAAAACCATTTCATAATATTAATGATATAGTTATAATTTTAGGATAAATGCATCAAATAAAACCATGTAAATGCATATGCAACTAACCCAACCCCATCCATAACTATCAAATCGATCCCTCACATTCTAAGGTATAATGATTTGGTTATTTCAGAATAATCTAACTACTTAAACCATTGTCAAGGCCAACACCTCTTGGAGGCTCCTCTCCTTCCCAAGTTT
This sequence comes from Lactuca sativa, assembly GCF_002870075.4. Taxonomy (NCBI): domain Eukaryota; kingdom Viridiplantae; phylum Streptophyta; class Magnoliopsida; order Asterales; family Asteraceae; genus Lactuca; species Lactuca sativa. Next base: position 182,116,690 of record NC_056625.2, on the reverse strand, counting down.
TAGGATAAATATGTGATCATTAAACTAGTTTTCCATGGAGTGGGTTTGAAAAGTTCATCGCGAAGCATCGTGCTTGAATAAGGAGTACCTTTTTTCCTTTGGTCTGTGATCCATGATCCTACGAATTTCAAGGGAATTTCACCCTTCTCTAATTACTCAAGCCATAATGACTCTCAAAATCCATCCTACATGCAATGCACAAGTAATGATGCACCAAAATAACTTTTCAAACCATATACTATTTTTCAAAACAAAACATGCTTCAAAATGGTTTTTCATGTCATGTACAAATAAGTCATAACGCCATATAGTGATCAATATATATATATATATATATATATATATATATATATATATATATATATATATATATACTCAAAAACATTTTAAATTAGCTTGTAGGGAACATATATTTTGGGTATGTACTCACCTTAGTCCAAAGCTAGCAAAGCATCTCACTCTCATCTTCACTCTGAATTGCCTTTCTATAAGCTTTATGCTTTTTATTTAACAGCTAATGTCAACATTAAAAGGTGTCAAAACACTAAAGTACCCATATTTAGTCTCATAATCCTTCCCAAGCTCAAATTGCTCCTTAGTATCTAAATATGAAATATGGAAGCCAACGGGGACCGAAGGAATGAATAAAACTCAAGATACAAGCAAAGTATAATTTCTAATCATAACACTTGACACAACTCGTGTCATATTTACACACCATGTATCATTCTTGACTTGACCTGTGTCACTTTAGCCTAAGATGATACACCCCATGTTATTTTTGTTGCTGTCACAACCGTCAATTTCTGGTCAAGTCAAAGTCAATAAAGTCAACAAGTCAAACTGGTCAACTCAATTAACCCTTGTATATTAGGGTTTACATTATGTTTACTATTGTACAACACACTATTTTAATGTAATGTATCACTTTAAGTTTTCACGTGTTCGGAAAATCTAAACCCTAATCAGGGTAAGTGACAAAACTACTCTATAAAGCATTACCCTTCGGGGGCGTTTAACAATCATAACGAGGCTTAGTGAGGTTTATAAACCTTGCATTGCGTAGCTAAACACTCGCAAATGTCAAAAACAAGGTCTCTCTCAATCTCTCTCGCTCTATCCCTCTCTCTCTCTCTCTAATCTCTCTAATCTCTCCTAAATCTCTCCCAAATCTCTCTCACAACCTCTCTTACACTTTTTATAATCACTCGGGGCATCCCGACCCTTAACTTAGTCAAAAACCGCTCAAAACGGGAAGATTATTCGAAAAACAGCAAGAAGGAGGCGAAACCTCTTAGGAGCCGAAGTCAACCCAAGAACCGAAACTCTAAAGAGTTGAGACCGATACCGAAACCCTAAGAGCCGAAGCCGAGGGTCCCTTTCGGACCAAAACCCTGAAGACCGAACTTCCAAGCGGACCGAGCCGTAAGCGAACCGAAACAATCGTCGGACTGAACCTACTTCGCCTTCGCTCCTCGCCGCCTTCGCTTTCGGTTCGCATCATCAAGTTTGCTTGCGATAACCTTCAGACTGAGCCCTCCCTCTCGGATCTTAAGGACCGAACATTCCAGCTTCGCTTCTTGGTTCCGGTTTTTGACCACTTTCGCGGTTTAAGCCCGTTTTTCGTGATTTTAACGTGGGATTTTCACCCAAACTTATATTTTGACATATAAGACCCTATATATTCATATTTTAATCACATTTTGGGGGAAATCTTTATCTAAGAATAATATTGTTTGTGCAAGATATTGATTTGGAGTGTTGGCTTTCCCATAAAGTAATGACACAAGTTATCTCCCATACCCACTCTATGACAACCTCCAGTCACTATTCATCTCTAGCTAGTCAACTATTTGTCCTCTCGCACTCTTCTCCAGCAAAATATCTTAGGGGGTGTTTGGATAGGGAAAAAAATAGGTTGCTTATTGTTTATTGCTTAATCCCACCGCAATAAGCAAATTTAAGTGTTTGGATAGGAGTCTTTAAAAAGCAGCTTATTGCGGTAGGAATAAGCAAAATAAGCTGATTTTAATAAGCAAGGGGGGAATGCTTATTGTTTATTGGTCATTTTACTCATATATGCTGTTTTATTTTGCCAAACACTTAAATGCTTATTGCTTATTACTTATTCCCACCGCAATAAGCTAATCCAAACACATTTTAAAAAAATGCTTATTCTCACCACAATAAGCAAATAAGCAATAAGCTAATAAGCTAAAAACTATTTATCTAAACACCCCCTTAATCAAAGGCTGGAAAAGTCTTTATCTCTCCTTCCATAATATTCACTCTATCACCAAAAGCAAACGTATCTCTTCCACTTTCCTTTTCTAAAACTCGAAGACTCCAAGGCTGTTATTGAGCTGTTCACTTACTTTTTGTAAGTATTTTCATCCCACATTTGAACATTCTTCACAACTTCACTCGAATGATGGATCTCTCATAACAAATATCGTAATATTTGTTCCTAGATCTTCAACTCTCCAAGCATTTACCAAGTGTTCTCGACTTGGAAACCTCTTTTCTTCAACATTCATCAAAGGAAATCACTCAAGGTGAGTTCATACCCCCACAATTTTATGTTTTCTTCGAGTTTGGGGGGGGGGGGGGGGGAATACAAGTTAAATTATCAAAAACTTATCTAAACTCAAACATCAGCATTCCACAGGAAAGTTAAGCTTCATTCACGAACTTTTTTGACCAATTTAAACTTAAAATCTTTCAAAACTTTTAATATGAAAATAGTTCAGGTTTATACCTTTAAAAGGACTACTTGAACATGTTCATACAATGCTTCTACAATTTATGGTGATTTTTACAAAACTGTCTATCACTATAGCTACAACTTCACTAGCTTGTAACAAATCGGTTTGTCGAAAACAAACACTACTGTCACACCCCCAAACCTAGGATGGCGGAAACGTCCGGGGGTGGCGGACTTCATGTATAGTATCATAACCACAATTGCAATAGTAATTCAAGCAAACACAACCAACATATAGGGGTGATCGCGGTTCGGTTTGAAACCGTGAAACCGGCCAAACCGGTCATCGGTTTGGTTTTACGGTTTATATTTTTCTGTACGGTTTGGCTTGCGGTTTTGAATTTTTCAAACCGTAGTATAAGATCCAAGCTTTCATTATCATTTTTACCATCATTACTATATGAAACACCCCTTAAAAATCATTTTTAAACCTTTTAAATTATTTTGAAAACATTAGTACATAATTCGGTTCCAAAACATTTAAATCATAGGTTTTAGTTAAAATGTGTACAAGAGTGTTTCGTTCAATATCATTACATAATATTAAGATAAGTCATACAGTCATGACATTCTAATGTCTAAGCATACTATCCTAAGTTTCATTTTCACATGCAAGTACATTTCAAAATAATAGGTTAGGCTGGGGAGCCTAGTGAGTAACACCAGAATCCGACTATGGAATGAAATTAGGAATGACATACCCAATTCCTAAGTCTAAATTCCCAAAAACATTTGAGAAGCCTTTTCTTTCAAAATATAAAACCATTTTCAAAAATTCATTTCCTTGTATCACAAGTTATTTCCAAAACCATTTCATAATATTAATGATATAGTTAAAATTTTAGGATAAATGCATTAAATAAAACCATGCAAATGCATCTGCTACTAACCCAACCCCATCCGCAACTATCAGATCGATCCCTTACATTCCAAGGTGCAATGATCTAGTTATTTCAGAATAAGCTAACTACTTAAATCATTGTCGAGGCCAACACCTTTGTAACGCCTTGTCCCGAATCGTTAACCATTTGGGTGTGGGTGATGTAATTTAGATGATCCGGGTGTTCGGATTGGGTTTTGGAGCCTAGGGGTATTTTGGTATATTAGCAGCACGAGCTTTTATGGAAATTGGATTTTTGTTTGGGAAATTTTATGGAAAGTATGAGTTGATAAAAATTTAAAGCTTCTCGTTACCTTTTCATGGATATAAGGATCGTCAGATTTATAACGAAGAAGTTATGGTCTTCATAGTATTTTAGGGTTTAAGAGGAAACCCTAGTATGTGGGGCGTACATAGGGAGTACTCGGGGAGTACTAGTGCGAAGGGCAATACGTTGGGCGTACATTGGTGTATGCTTAGCGTACCCAGAAGGAAGGATCGCGAAGCCTCGGCCTTGTACATTGGGCATACGAGGAGTACGTTGGACATATGAGGGGTGCTAAAACCCTAATTTTTTTTTAGTATCTGTACCCTATTTAAGCATCTTAAGTCTTTAGGGTTGGCCTCTTTATGTTGGATAAGGTGTGTAAGTCCGTAACTATATTTGGTATGTACTTGACCCGACCCAACATGGTCCATTTGGGTTGCATTTCATCGAAACAATTTGTATGGATATTCTTTAGAGAATAGTATGTTTATGTTTTATTAATATATTATAAGTTATAATATATTAATATGAAATCATATTGTTTAATTAGTATTAATCAAGAATTAATTTGGATTTAGTGATCAAAGAAACTAATTAAATATGGACTCTTATATTGTAACGACCCAATTTTCACGTCCAAAAATTTCGTTTTTAAAACATTACTTTAGAAAACATTAATAATTAAAAACATTGTTTGATCAAACCACATCACAACGTAAACCATGTCTGAAAGCCAAATCATACAACCAATCGAAATATCAAAGTATAAATCCCAGAGAAATCTCGTAAATGCGGAAACCAGTGTGTGTGCATGATGTGCCGCTACCGCACCAGCTCCTTCCCCTTTGATGAAGAGGTACCTGAAACCAAAACTGTAAACTGTAAGCACAAAGCTTAGTGAGTTCCCCCATCGTACCACATACCATACAAACACATAACATACTTTCTGCCAGGCTATTCTGGGGTGCCTGACTACCCGGTACGGCCATTCTGGGGTGCCGTCCTACCCGTGTCAAGCCATTCTGGGGTGCTGACTACCCGTGTCAAGCTATTCTGGGGTGCTGACTACCCATCGGTCCTAACAATCGATCCTCAGGGACTATTTTACCCCCTACTGCTACTTACACATATATCATACATAACATATTATCAGACATATCTGGGGTATTTGGGCTACCCTGCGGTCCTAACAACCGAACTCGGGGACTGGTCACCTCCTACTACCTCTATCGCATATAACATAACAAGCCAGCATGCAAACATATCAGCACATACTGTCAGGCATTTATGGGGTGTTTGAACTACCATTCGGTCCTAACAACCGATCTCTACTTCTATCACACATAACATATCATGCTAGCATATAACATATCAGGTAGTAGCAAACCTAGATGATATCACAAAGACAATCATCTAACATACGACTCCTACTGGTGGGCCGGCATTGTGGCCGTAGACCCACCGCTACTGGAAGGTAACTCACCTCGAAGTAGCTGCTGATCTGATCGGGAATTGACTGCCTACTACTGCTGCTGCTGCTCCGGAAATCCTCCGGCTGTAATTCCTACAACATACTCAATCAAACACTGCTAACTGTCCTTTGGGAAAAATGACCATTTTACCCCTGATCATGCCCCAAGTCAAAGTCAGAGTCAACTTTCAGTTGACCCGACTCGGCGAGTTGGCGAGCCAACTCGCCGAGTCCCTGTCCAATCGACTGCCCTGGATCCTGTATCTACTCGTCGAGTTAGGCGTTGACTCGACGAGTTCTCCTTCCAAAATGATGTTCAAGTCCTTCATCCTACTCGCCGAGTTGTATGAACAACTCGCCGAGTTCATCTTCATCCGATGAACACTTATACTGCGACTCGCCGAGTTGTATGAACAACTCGCCGAGTCTGATCTTGATCTAAGGAGATTGCCTTGAACTCGCCGAGTTAGGGCAATGACTTGCTGAGTTTCTTCATGGATGAGTTCGGCTTCCAACTCACTGAGTCACACTCACACCCCGTGACTCACTACTCTACTCGACACAACGAAAAGGGGACAAACTCGGAGACTCGCGAGCAGACTCGCCGAGTCAGATGAACGACTCGCCGAGTCGTTACCATGCAGTCTCTATATGGTCGATTTTGCTTGAATCCAACTTATTCTATCCACAGATATGGGTTCCTAGAGCATGAATAACACGTAAAGTTTCCAACTTTACGTGTAGATACTCACTAATGAGGGTTTTAGGGCTCAAAATGCACCAAAAAGGGTAGATCTAGGGTGTACATGCAACATGGGTCCATAAAGGCAGTAGATCCAAGCTCCTGGAGCTCGATCTCACCTAGATCTAGGAGTTACCCAGCTTATTACGAGTCCACAAACATACATAAGCTTGGAAATGGATCAAAAAGGGCTTTAATGGAGTTATAAGGAAAAATAAGCATGAAAACAGAGGGGGAAATCAAGCTTTACCTCAAGGGAAACTCTGAGATTGCTCAAAGATGGCTGACCTCTTCTTCTTCTTCTTCTTCTTGATCCACTCTTCTCCCTTCTCCAAAACTTCAAAACACACAAGGAATGCTTCAAACTCTCAAGGAATAAAGCTTTGAACGAGGGTTAGGGCTCTGAGGGTGAATGGGGCGGAGTTGGGGCGCAAATGGTTGTTTAAATAGGGTGCAAACCCTTGGAAATTAGGGTTTCATCAGACAGCGCGGACTCGCCGAGTCGCCAACTTAACCGCGTCCCAAGTCTCGTCTCTACTCGGCGAGTCGGGCCTCCAACTCGCCGAGTCCAAGGCCAAAATACAAAATACTCAGATAAATCTTACATACCAGGAACCAGGTGCTACCAATCTCCCCCACTTATTTTAGACTTCGTCCTCGAAGTTTGCTTCTCGATCCTGAAACAGCTCGGGGTAATGCTCCATCATCTCTTCCATCGGCTCCCAAGTCCACTCCGATCCCTTCTGGTGCTGCCATTGCACCTTCACGAGTTCCACTCGCTTGTTCCTCAAATCCTTCGACTTCCTGTCGAGGATTGCGACTGGCGCTCAATGTAATTCAGACTGTCATCAACCTGTATATCCTCTATCGGCACTACTGCTGAATCGTCCACTAGGCACTTCCGCAGCTAAGAAACATGGAAAGTGCTGTGGATCTGGCTGAGCTCGACTGGCAGATCCAGCCTATACGCCACCTTGCCCACTCAGGCTACAACCCTGAACGGTCTGATAAATCTCGGGCCCAACTTGCCCCACTTCCTGAATCGAATGACGCCTTTCCAAGGCGACACCCTTAGGAGAACCATATCCCTGACTTGGAACTCCAAGTCGGATCGACGGTTGTCGGCGTAACTTTTCTGTCGACTCTGAGCAGTCTGAAGCCTGCTCCGAACCTGCTGGATCCTCTCGGTCATCTTGAGCACCACCTCGGTGCTCCCTATGACTCTCTGGCCAACCTCACCCCAGCATATCGGGGTCCTGCACCTCCGACCGTACAGCATCTCGAATGGGGGACGGTCAATACTCGCGTGGTAGCTGTTGTTGTATGAGAACTCAGCCAAGGGAAGATAAGTATCCCAGCTACCACCGAAGTCTAGCATGCACGCCCGCAACATATCCTCCAGAGTCTGGATGGTCCGCTCGCTCTGACCATCTGTCTGCGGGTGAAAGGCGGTGCTAAAATGCAAACGAGTGCCCAACTCGTCATGAAACCTCTTCCAAAACCTGGAAGTAAAACGCACATCCTTGTCCGAGATAACCGATACTGGCACCCCGTGCTGCGCCACAATCTCCCTAATATAGATGTCGGCCAATTTCTCGGCCGATATGCTCTCCTGAATCGGAATAAAATGAGCACTCTTGGTCAATCGATCCATGATGACCCAAATCGAATCTACTCCACGCGTGGTCCTAGGAAGCTTCGTGATAAAATCCATCGTGATATCTTCCCATTTCCACAACAGGATGTCCAACGGCTGCATCTTGCCATGCGGTCTCTGATGTTCGGCCTTGACCTTCCTGTAGGTCAAGCACCGCTCGACGTACGCATCAAAAAGAGCTATAAAGTAGCTCATGTAAGCATCAAAAACTAATTTATGCTCAAAAGCTCTTAATAACTTCTAACTTGACTCTTATATATTCCAACCAAATAATAAGTTATTAATGAACTTCATTCAATAAACTTCTTTATGATTCAATAACCCAATAAGCCAAAATCTTGGAGTTGGTGATTCAATCCTTAACACACGATTTGAATTCCAATTGTGAAGTTGTGGAGCAGTGGAGGTTCTTTTCATATAAAACTTTTATGAATACATTTAAGTCATCAAATAACTTTTAAAACTTTCAATACTTTATGTTTTGAAATCATTTATCCTTTTCAATTGTTTACAATAGGTTTTGAGGTTAACATTCATCTAGAAGACATTTTACTCCATCTTAAATTGTGGATTTTCAATGAAATCACATATTACTTCACAACTCTTTCATGGAATAATAGAATCATCATAAGGATCAACATTCATATCATTATATCTAGTTGTTGAACTTAATTATACGACTAGAGGCTAGAGTACACCTCATCATTTCCAATGTACCACTAAATTATGAGGTCAAGGCTTGAATTTCCTAATTCCACCATTAAAACTCCATCAAATAATTTATAGGACCAACTATTAATGTAATTATGTTCTAAAGAACTATAAATCACTAGAAACTCAATTGAATCTATAGGAGTGTAATATGCCAAAAATATGGATACAATTTTTGTTTTTAATTTCAATCAAATCACACGACATTAATATCAATAGTCAAAATATTATCATAGTAACATGTTATCAAAGTACAAATTTCCAAAATCACTAAGTGTGGAAAGCATAGGGTGATGCGGTGCGATCAGGTCGGTCCCTTCCCCTTCGAACTAGAAGTACCTGAAACATAAACTGAAAACTATAAGCACAAATCTTAGTGAGTTCCTCCAAAATACCACATACTAAACAAACATATTGCCAAGCATATATAGGTGCTTTCCTACCCCTTCGGTCTATTTCAACCGGATACTATCAAGCATAACTGGGTGCTTACCTACCCTTTCGGTCTATTCCAACCAGATAATATCAAGCATATATGGGTGCTTGCAATCCCCTTCAGTCAATTTCAATCGGATATCGGGTCTATTTCACCTCGACTACTACCACATAATATCATAACAAAATCACAGAATCATGAAGCAAATATAGGCATAACTGACAGTTTTCACGAAGACAATCATCACACTACATCATGAACTAGTGGGTCGGCATTGGTGCCTTCGACCCACAGATACTATGAAGGAAGACTCACCTCAATCGGCTGATAACCAAATAACTGCTCGGGTCACCGAACCGGATAACCTCGCACCAACAAACAATAAATAAAACCTTAATAAACAATTAACCCGATAACCCAAAATCTGAGGCCCACTCCATAATCCAACCTCCTAAAGGGTACAAGACCATTTTACCATTTTCTTACTTGGCCCAAAACCAAGGCCCAACCCATTTGCTCAAAAAGCCCAAATCCTTAAATGACATCCTAAGGCCCAATATGGGCCATCTTCCTAACTGGGCCTAAAAACCATCATTGACCTAATTCCAAGAAATCCCTTAGTTTATCCATGGCCCAAAGTAAGAGGTCCAATGACCTAACAAGGCCCAAACCTTAAAAGGCCCAAAATTGACTTACTAGGGTGTACGCCCCGCGTTCACACCCCCGAGGCACAAGGTACAAGCCATATATGCATAAATCAGCATTACGCTGAGAGTACTTCCTATGTATGCCCAACGTACTCATTTAGGGCCCAAAAATCTAAAATAAGCTCTTAATGGTTAAGACAAAAGCATCCAAACACTTGTCTTGACCTTAAATGATGTATTAACGCCTAAAGTTCGCAAATTTACTCATTTTATGGCTTAATGGGGCCACATCCTCAATAAAATCCATAATAAATACCTAAACTCATGCATGGTCCAAAATAACTCATCAATATCACATTTTTATGAACAATAGACCTTAAAAATGCCAAGACCCAACATTATAAGCTCTCGCAGTAGCTTATACTGAAATGGGTGACTCTAAGGACCAAAATGAACCCAAAACATTCCTTAGACTAGATCTAACACCTAGAGTCATCAAGTTAGAAACTTTATACCTCCAGAAGGTAGATCAAGATGCACAAAGTCTGGATTCAAAAGTTTCAAGCAATCCCACACTTCTCCAAGAAGCTCCTTCTTCTTATATGAGCACCAAAATGCATGAAAACCCACCAAAAGCTCAAGAACCACACCATTGTGTCACACCCTCGAACCGGACAGCGGAAACGTCCGAGGGTTAATGTGACTATCAATTGAAATATCATCACAATGAATATAAATGAATCACAACATAAACATCCCCATGCATTACATATGAAAACTAGCATTGTTTACATCAAGTACATTATTTTACATTACAACATCACAGAACATAAATTGTTTAACGACTAACATTGCACAAAAGGAGTTTTAGAAATACGCTTGATGATTCTTCATTCTAAAGGTTACCTGAAAATACAAGTTATTTTGAAAATGATCAGCATATATAATGTTTGTGAGTTCATAAGCATGTTTGACATAAAATGGTTTGTATTGTTTGTAAAACCTAGAAAATCCGATGTTTTCTGTAACAAAAGTTGTTTACGAAAAAGATGTGATGATCCCATAAGTGTATATGTATGTGATTTCAAAACTTGTAAGGGTGAATGAATTTCATAATTGTTCATTGTATTGTAGTTGTTGTATGTAGAAGTGAATAATGTCGTTCCTTGGAAAACCCGATGTTTTCTGATACAAGTAGTATGATAGTTTTGTATTATTGTATCATCACAATCGAATGAATATGATTCCCCATGATTACTTAGATGGTATTGGATCTCTATGTGAGTCGTTATAACCATGCATAATAATGACTAATTCGTCTGTCTTGGCATTCTTGCGAATGCCGGTATTGAATTAAGATTTTGTCACCCTAGACTGGCCGAGTCTAACTGTAGCGAATAGCTTAGGTGTGGGGGAGTCACCCCCGTATAGATCTATACACAAACTCTCGCTCTCCCTCCAGGAGACTCTGGTTATAACTACAGACTATGACCGACACTCATTGGTGTCACCCGTTATTTCCCACTAAATCCAACTGAATTTGAATAACCTTGTTTAACAACCTGATTTATGTTTACTTGAATGAAAGGTAAGCGTAACAGACGAAGAGAAGAGGGCAATAAAGACCCACTAATCATGGTGTGTTATTATAGGTTGTCGGGTATATGATGGACACGTTAGTCCATCACCCATATGGTTAATTTGGACCTTACTAGCAACGCAAATGGGCCACTAAGGCCCAATAGCATGTAAAAGCCATTGAGGGTCCATTGAGCATGTAATTGGGTCACCGGAGGCCCAACCAACATGTGTGATTATATTGAGCCAAATAATCATGATATTGGGCCACAAAGACCCAATAACACGAACAAAAGATTTTGGGCCCAATCATTGAATCATTTATGGTTTGTCGAGTTTAAGTTCGTAGTGTTGGTATTTGTTGTATACATTCAAATAGATTTTTTTTTTTAATTTAGAAACCTCACAATACGTTAATTGTCATCGTATAATGAGTGAGATGGCAAACGGGCAACAAGCTGTGCCGCTAAGCCTTTTTTAATGGTAAAACTAATTCTTTTAAAGACAACATCCGAAGATCTAGGGGATATAACATTGCTATGCATGATTCGTTGTACTCTTTTAAAAAGCTCTACCGCATCCGGTGCGAGGAAACCAAACGTATCAAATGCAAATGGTATGAACACGTGTTGATTTCCCATGCACGATTTCTCATGTTTGGTGACTTTGCCTGTAGCTACTTTTAAAGCAGCATGTCCCGCCGTGAAACCCCCAGCCCTCAGGCCCACGAGAGGGGATACCCCTGTAAGATCCACACATGCGTGTTTCCCTCCGACCCATCCAAAAATCAAAACGGCAATCGGTCTGAGGGTTGACCTTCCTTCTGTCGGGTCAGTCAAGAAATTAACAGGTGCCTCTTTCTTAACGGAAACCCCAGGACGCTTAAATATGTCTAACAAAACATCCCTAACCATATCGTGTCTGTATTTGAACCCCAGGAATTCTTTACAGTGAATTGCATGCTCTCCAAAAGAGTCCAAACATGCCTTGCGACACACAGGACATATCTCGTCAGCTGGGAATATGGGAGTAATGTGTTGTACGCTAAATGTTTATTCGCAATGTTATAACAAAAATATCTTAACGTTTGATTTATAACGAAGCTTTAGTTATATATATATATATATATATATATATATATATATATATATAGGGTAAAGTGAATATACCTAACAACCTTATATAAGCTTAGGTACCTAACTTCATCAAACTACGTCATTTTGCATTAAATTTTCATTGCAATCATCCAAGGTTCTTAAACTTCATCCCTAAACTTGATTCACTTCAAAAAATTTTGGAAATTCATCATTATATTTCTCCTACATCCTTTCATTTGTAGCGGTAGGATATGAAGCCCATCAGGTGGTATTCAATAGAAAAACGTGATGTAAAAGAAAGATATTGTTGAAAGTCCAAAGATTTTGGAAGTAATCAAGTTATGAGGTTGAAGTTTAAGAACCTTAGACAATTACAATATAAATATGATACAAACCGATGTAGTATTATGGAGTTAGGTACCTAAGCTTATATAAGGTTGTTAGGTATATTCACTTTACCCATATATATATATATATATATATATATATATATATATATATATATATATATATATATATATATATATATATATATATATATATATATATATATATATATATATATATATATATATATATATATATATATATATTAAAACCATGCGTTATAAACTTGATTTTTAACCCAAAAATTTATAATCATTTATTTGGTCCAAAACATTAGTTTGACCATTTTAGCCCTTTTTTCTACAAAAATGGCGCTTTTAGTCCCTTTTTATGAAAATTGACATTTTTGGTCCTTAAACCATTTTCTTGACATTTTTGACCCAAACTTTATTTAAATGATAATTGCAACCCAAAGCTATTGTATTTGTCATTTCCAGCCTTTATTTGTAAAAAGTTTACATTTTTAGCCCAATTTCCGTAAGTTTTACAATTTTGACCCCAAAATCAAAAACTTTGCATTTTTAATCCAAATTTGGTAATAAAATCATATTTAACCCTTGAAAAAGTTTCTTTACATTTTAGACCCATAGTTTGTTAAATTTTCCAATTCAGCCCCTCAAAACCTCATTTTTTGCAACCTTGGGCCCAAAACCCATTAGGCCCACTTTTAAGCCCATTAAGTTAAAATTTATTTTTTTGACCCATTGAAAAATGTTATTTTCATAAAAATATGCATCTCAGGAGGAGCCAACCAATACGGTGCCTTGGCTATCAGAGCTGCAGCAGGGACAAGGTCGATCCTAAACTCCACTTGCCTCTCCAGAGGTATCCCAGGCAACTCCTTGGGGAATACATATGCAAACTCTCGTACCATGGGCACATCGCCCACCGTCGTCTTACCCGCCTCTAGGGTATCTGTAACATAGGTGAGAAATCCTGCGCAACCCTGCTGAAGGTAGCGTCTCGCTCTTGCTGTTGAGCATAAGGCTGGTCCTCGTTATGGCCTCTCGCCCTGGATCACCAGCTCTCCCTTCCTTGGGGTCCTGATCCGCACCAACTGTTACGCGTAGTTGATCACTGCCCCATTGGGTCTTAGCCAATCCATACGAATAATAACCTTGTTCCCCCACAAAGGTATGGGAACCAGATCTACCAGGTAACGCTCCTCGAACAACCTCAATACACAATCTAGGTAGACCTCTGATGCTCGCACTGACCGGTCGTTCGCAATCTCGACCTCTAGAGGGCAATCAAGCATGCCCCAAGACTTAGGAAACTTCTTTCTAAGCGCAAGAGAAACAAACGATCGGGTAGCACCCGCGTCAAACAACACCTGAACCGGTATACCGTTCATATGGAACGATCCTAAACATATGTATATACAAAGCATATATCAATATCAAAAACATCATATAAATAAACCAGAGGGGAAGAATCATACTCGTCACCACATCGGGTGCGACGCGTTCCTCCTTGGCAATCAACTGGAAGGCCCGACTCCTCATCACCGGAGCCTCTGACTTGCCTTGCCAGTCATCAGTAATCCGCAAGGTCGTTAGGGCTGGTGCATTCACTGGCGCTGCTGCTGTCAACTGGGGGAAATTAGCCTTTTTATGGCCCCTCTGGTTGCAGTGGAAACACAGCAACTCAAATGTCTGAATAGTGGGTGCAGGGGTGGTACAATCCTTGCTGAAATGCCCCATCTTTCCGCACTTTTAGCAGCCTGACGAGCCCAACCTGCACGCTCCCTCATGTGACTTGTTGCATTTCCTACAGCGTCCTCGGCCCTGCTGGCCTTTTGGCCTAGCGTCTGATCCCTTGGATTCTTTCCCGAAGCCCCGGTCATCTGTCCCTCCTCGGCCTTCCTCTTCCGGATGTATTCCAGGTCAATATCCCTCTCCCTTGCCTGGAAATAATGGAATCCAGGGTAGGGCAAGCTGAAAAATTGACATGCTCTCGAATGTCGGCTCGTAGCATGTCGTGATAGCGGGTCCTCCTCATATCCTCTTCTCCCGTATATTGGGGCACCGGTAACGCCCTCTCCCAGAACTTGGTGGTGATCTCTGCCAATGTCTCAGTCGTCTGTCTCATATCCAGGAACTCCCGGGCCAACTGCTGGAGTTCCACCGCAGGTGCAAACTCAGCCCTGAACCGGGTCACAAAATCCGTCCATGTCATAGCCTCAATAGTTGAGGCTCCCAGAGAGTCACCAACCGACTCCCACCAATCTCTGGCCCTATCTTTTAAGCACCCTGCTACATATCTCACCTTCGACCCCTCGGGGTAGAAGCTGGTCAGAAGCTGGTTAACTGCGCAGACTCAATGTCTGCAATCCACCGCCTGGCCACAATGGGGTCTTTTGCCCCGTGGAAATTCGGCGCACCACTGCCCCTGAAGTCCTTAAAGGACAGTGTGCGTGATCCTAACTGGCTGGTCTCCATGTCACTCCTGAGCGCCCTGAGGCGATCCTCCATCAACTCGATAATCCCTTCCTTGATCGACCCAAAGATGATCGGGGTCGCATCAAGGATGCCTCTAGTGATCTCGGACGCGATGAACTCGCATAGCCTCTCATCAACTGGTTCGAAACCTGAACCCGAACCCGATCCCTCTCCTGAACTGCCAGTTGCTGGCCTCGGACGTAGCACCACCATTCTGCAATACATAATGACAACTATCAGTGATACTGATACATCTAGAGGGATCACATCTATCACAAGTTTCCTGGTCTTGTCTCAGCCTTCCTCTACTCAAGTACGATTCCTCTGCTTTCAGTAGTACAGACCCATACTACCTTCCACATCTATCCGTACTTTCCTCAAGAACTGCCTTGACTCCACTAAGTCCCTTCTACTACTACTGATTTTTGCTACTCCCATCCCAGGCTTGCCCTAGGGTACTTCTAACTCCACCCAAACCAGTCCTCCGCTGATGAAGGCCTCTTTGCAATGCCAATTAGCCACCATATGGATACAATCACATGCCACAAGGCTTAGATAATCCTTCGAGTAAGGAACTCATCCCTACAACGGTTAGGACTCAAGCAAGAGCTACGCAGTAGGGTATAATCCAACACTCTGAGATTATTCAACCCTAATAGCATGTGACCTAACTTACCCACCTAATAGCTAACTCCCATCACTCCGAGCCCCACATAGCACAAAGCAAGTAGCATTCAGACAAAAAGGAAACAAGCTCAAGCAATTCTATCCACATAACAGGAATCTGTACTAGCATGCGACATAAGCTCATGTAATCAGGCATAACCTAAGCAGGATATCCTATCTCTGTCTAATCAACACTATCATGCAGTTCAAAAGCACATATAACAGGCACATAAGGCATCCTTCCTAGATCCTTAGTCCTAATCTAGCATGCTGTTCTACTGAAACTGATAATCATAACATAAACTTGTATGGGTACTTTGGGGAAAAACTTACTTAAGCTCGGCCGGTCGCGCACATCACACACCTCGTTCTTTCTTAAAACTTTTTAACTTAGCTTTTAGAAAACCATTTTTTTTGTGAAGAATCTTTTAATCCCTCGGTTTGAGTCCAGACATACCCGAGGGTGTGTCTGAATCCCTCAAACCAGGGCTCTGATACCAACTTGTAACATCCCAAAATTCATGGCAAAAACTTCGTTTTTAAATAAATTATAACATAAAAACCATTGGTTAAAAAGCATTCATAATGATATCTCATGTCACAATCAATATGTCAATAATCCAAAACATGTCACCATAAAAACCATTTTTGTCAAAGGTAAAATAAATCAGAGTACACTCCCAGGAAACTCCATGCATAAAACATGTGTGTGTGTGATGCGCTGCTACACCGCTGACTCTTTCCCCTTAGACGAAGAGGTACCTGAAACCAAAACTGAAACTGTAAGCACGAAGCTTAGTGAGTTCCCCCATCGTACCACATACCATATAATCACATAACATGCATATATTGTCAGGCATATCTGGGTGCCCGACCTACCCCTCCAGTCCTCTCGACCGGATACTACCTAGCATATCTGGGTGCTGGCCTCCCCTTCGATCCTCTCGACTGGATACTGCCTAGCATATCTGGCTTCTGGCCTCCCCTTCGGTCGTCTCGACCGAATACTTGGGACTATTTCACCCCTCTACTACTACTACCACGTAACATGTAACACATAATCGTATTCTATCTAGCATGACTGGGTTTGACTACCCCCCTTTGGCCCTATCGACCGGAAATCTTAGGGACTGTCTCCCCTACTGTTACTAGCATATAACATCATATCATACTAGCACATAACATATCAGGTAGTAGCAAACCTAGATGAATATCACAGAGACAATCATCTAACATACGACTCCTACCGGTGGGCCGGCATTGGTGCCTTAGACCCATCGCTACTGGAAGGTAACTCACCTCGTAAGGCTGACTGCTGAAAAGTTGATTGGCAGATGTCTGACTACTGCTCCGGTGATCCTCTGGCTATAAATCCATAAAACACTCAATCAGACACTAATAACTACTCTTAGGGAAAAATGACTATTTTACCCCTGACCAAGTCAAGGTCAAAGTCAACTTTCAGTTGACCTGACTCGCCGAGTTGGGCCGCCAACTCGTCGAGTCCCTATCCTTTCATCTGACCTTCTTCACGCTTTTACTCGTCGAGTTTAGCAATGACTCGACGAGTCCTCCTTCTAAGATAACCTCGAATAAACCTTCATCCGACTCGCCGAGTTGTATGAACAACTCGTCGAGTTCATCCCCATCCAATGAACACGTCCTGACCTTGACTCGCCGAGTTGTATGAACAACTCGTCGAGTTCATCTTCAATGGGTGGGAGATTGTCTTGGACTCGCTGAGTCTGCTCATGCACTCGTCGAGTCCTATGGACTCCATGTCTATGGCTAAGTCCAATACGTTGGGCCACTCCCTTGGACCCTCTAAAACCCTTCTAACACTCAACTGGGTTCCTTTGAACCCTAACAAAAAGGGAGTCAAGCCTCAGACTCGCCGAGTGCCAAGAACGACTCGCTGAGTCGAGGTTGTCCAAGTCTCATTTCTCGATTTCTGATGTACAACACTTGTCCAAATGATAGATCTAGGCTCCTAAGATCGATCTAGCTCGTAAAGTTACAAACTTTACGTGCATGCATGGGACTATGAGCTAAAAGACCCTAAAAGAAGCTCTTGAGTTGCATGAGGCTTTCCATGGGTGCAAAGGCAGTCCCTTTTTGCCTTCTAACTCCTTAAGGAGCCTGGATTTGAAGCTTCAACCCCCAACCATGCTTGAAATCATGGTTGGTCACCAAGAATGGCTTATAAAAACCCTAAATCTCCCCAAAAGGGATCTAATGCAAGAAGGATCAAGGTGTCGACTTTATACCTCCCAAGGACTGTAGATGATACACAAGCTTGACTCTTTCTGGTCTCCTCTTGATTCCTCTCAGTTTTTCCTTCCTTCTTGACACCACAAGCACTAAAACCACCAAAAATCCCTTAGATCTTTCACAATACGGTTAGGGTTTGAAATGGAGTGTTCTAGGAGCATAAAGGGGCGATGGAGGTTGTATAGGGTCGTTAAATAGGGTACAAACCCTCATATTAGGGTTTTGCCCAGCCAGAGCCTACTCATCGAGTCTTGCCGCCGACTCGACGAGTCCGCCACTTAACCCCCGGGTCCAACCGTTACTACTCGACGAGTTGGGCCATCTACTCGCCGAGTCTCAGTCCAAGTTGCAAAAAATACTTGAATGAAATACATACAAGGAACCGGGGTGCTACATTCTACCTCCAAAAATCCCAAAACTTTGCTTGGGTTTCAAGAGGATTTTCACAAGAATATCATCAATTCTTGGTAAGTTGTACATATCCAACGTATATAACTCTTTTGTCTTGATTAGATCACTTATTTTAAATATTTTTGGTGATCATACTCTTAGAAAAACCTCCATAAGCTTGAGATCCACATCAATAGTGTGCTAAGACCAAAAATCCCTTCCACTTCTTCTTCAAAAACTGAAACATCAAGCTAAGGTGAGTTCATACCCTTTTGTTTTTCGGTTTTCATATGATTTTTGGGGGAGAATACAAGTAAAATGTGTAGATCTATGTGTTATATGCATGTCTTATGTGATTTCTTAGCTTATTTGGTAAAAATGTGTTAGATCTTGATAGATCTCGAAATTTTAAGTAATATTGAGCAAAGATCTATGAACTATGACATTATATACATCACATTTTCAAGCCAAAAGTGATTACATGTTTAAGATACAAAAGATTTCAACAAAAACCTTGTTTAAGGTCAAAAATTGTCAAGAAAGCAAAAGATAAGGGACTAAAAGTGACATTCACTCTTTTGAAGGGACCAAATAGGTCCTACATGTATAAAAAGGGGATTTTTATGATAAACATACTTACACAGGGTCAAAAATGAAAATTGAAGCTTAATGGGCCAACATTTGGGCCTCACAGTTTTTAGGGCCCAAATTTCGAAAAAAATGAAGTTTTTGGGTTAGAAATGATATTTAGCCAAAGTTTGGATCATAAATGTAAATAACCAAATTTAAGGGTGAAAATAACATTTATTTTCAAATTGGACCAAAAATGTAAATTTTTCCAAAATTGGGCCAAAAGTGCAAATTTTTACAAACAAGAGGTGTAAATGCACTTTTCTGCAAAACAAGGTTCTAAATGTGATAATATAACTTTTTGGGCTAAAACCGTAAATTTTTAGACATTTGAGACAAAATTGCAAATTTTTATAAATTATGGACTAAAGTGTCATTTTTATAAACTTTGGGTCTTAATTAAACATTAGAAGGTTATTAGCCAAAAATGTCGTTTTTACAGAAAATGATATTTTTATTATCAATCTAATAAACCTCGAGCTAAAACAAACAACAGAGTAAAACAAACGAACGAAACATGTCGATAACTATTTATTGGACCTAATATTCACGATCTTGGCCATTGGGTCCTAAGGGCCCAATTAAGTGTATATTGATCACAATGTTTTCCATTACATGTTTATTGGGCCTTGCGACCCACCTACATGTTAATTTGGGCCTAAGTTATGGATTACATGTTTATTGGGCATTTGTGGTCCATTTATGTGCCTATTGGGCTTAAATTACCCTTTTATTATGTTATTGGACCTTGTGGCCCATTTACATATTAATTGGACTTGGAATGAAAATTCACATACTTTGTAGATCGTAAATATACCTCTATATAGTTTATGAATTTGTATACTTACCTTTGGAATGGAAAAATATATAACCTACGCATAAAACATTAAACATGGGGAAAATCTTATCAAACGGGAAAGGTTGAGAATCTAGTGAGACTTGTCGGTTGGCACCTCTGAGTGTACAATCGTAGCCTGTAGTTATAATCAGAGTTTCCTGGATGGAAAGTAGAAGTTTGTGTGTAGATCTATACGGGGTGAAACCCCCCACGCCTTAGCTGTTCGCTACAGCTAGACTAGGCCAGTCTAGGGCGACAACATCCTTAGCAAGACCGGTGTTCGAAAAAATGCCAAGACGGGCGACTTAGTCATTATCATGCATGGTTATAACAGCTCATGTAGGGATTCAACACCATTTAAACACATAGAAGATAAATTCTTTAATTGTGTCAATATGAAACAACTTAATCAATGATACAAGAACCTAAACATTGTTATAAAACAGAAAATATCGGATTTTCTGGGGAAAATATTCTTATACATTTATCATTTATTTATGATACAATGATTTAAACAATACTCGTATTATGAAATTCACAAATGCATTTATACTTGATTTTCACATCATTTTCAGACATTAATTTTCTGGGTTTTGACAAAAGATACTTATGAACTCACCAACATTATATATGTTGACCGTTTTCAAAATAACTTGTATTATCAGGTAATCGTTAAGCTGGAAGATTTGCAAGTGTGTATGGTCTTGTTTATGTAACATCACATATCGTGCTTTTAACAGTTAGAACTTATGTATTTTTAACAATGTACTTGATGTAAACAATGCTGGTTGTATGTAATGTTGATGATGAATGTGCTATGTTTCATGTATATATTCATTGTGATGATTATTCAATTGTTAGTCATACGAGCCCTCGGACGTTTCCGTTGTCTGGTTTGGGGGTGTGACAAATAAAAATAAAAAAACCAACTCCACAATAGTGCAAAAAGCCAACAGGTTGTTGGTGATGGAATTGAGTGACGATGCCGACTATTAAAGATGAACATTATATATGTGATTTAGGTTAGCGTTCAATATGATTCTTTCCTTTTTAAATAACTGATATAGGGTTTTCAATTTCCTAGGTTTAAAGGTAATTAAAGATTTTTTCTATTTACCATAATTAATCATAGCTAAGATTACTAATATACCCTTATAGATTTATTTAATGATTTAATATTTCTTGAATTCTCATTGGTCTTTAAAAGCACACAATAGTTGTTAGAATCATTTGAACCTAGCTCTCTCTCTCTCTCTCTCTCTCTCTCTCTCTATATATATATATATATATATATATATATATATATATATAACTTATAATAATGCTAAATGTCATTTTTTTTCTAACTCAAGTATTTAAGAATATTTAAATCGCCAGGACTGGCTCTATTAATTGTTTTCCTGACTCTTTGAATCTCGCTACATGCTTGAATAAACAAGCTTAATTCAGGATTTTAATAGAACAAATTACTGAAATCGTCCTATGGGTTGGTTAAATTTGAGTGTTTGGTCGCCAACTTTTGTTTTGCAGTCGGACCGTCCATATTGTTTTATTTAGGCATGAGCAAACGGTCGGAACCGGCCAGACCCGAGAACCGACTTCGGCTAAAATCAAGAACCGAACCGGCCTGATGGTTCTACCGGTTTCGGTTCTGCCGGTTCTGGTTCCGGGTCCAGTTTTTACTGGGTTTTCGATTTTGGAACTGGTCTTATTTGACACGCTACCTTGCGGGGCTTGTAACTCATTCAATTTTTAACCAAATCAAACGTTTTTATAGTCTAAACTTAACTACAAAACCTAAACTAAGTGTAGGAAACAGATTCAAGTCAAAAAAACTTAAATTGAGTGAGTTATGCACATTTGAACAACAAAGTCCGATTATGTTTAATTGCTGTAACATAATTTTTTTTGATTTGACACCCTTCCTTGCTGGGCTTGTAACTCATTTAATTTTTAACCAATACAAGAGTTTTTATAGTCTAAACTTAACCACAAATCCTAATCTACATGTAGGAAAAAGATTCAAGTCAAAACAAGTTAAATTGAGTGAGTTATGCACATTTGAACAACAGAGTCAGATTACATTTAATTCATGAAACATAAAAAAATTCTGATTTGACACCATTCCTTGCGATACTTGTACTCATTCAATGTTGAACCAAATCAAGCGTTTTTATAGTCTAAACTTAATTAAAAATCCTACTATACATGTAGGAAAAAGATTCAGGTCAAAACAAGTTAAATTGAGTGAGTTATACATATTTGAAAAACAAAATCAGATTACATTTAATTGCTGAAACATAAAAAAATTCTGATTTGACACGCTTCATTGCGGGGCTTGCAAATCATTCAGTTTTTAACAAAATCAAGCGTTTTTATAGTCTAAACTTAACTAAAAATCCTAATCTACCTGTAGGAAAAATATTCAGGTCAAAACAAGTTAAATGAGTGAGTTATGCACATTTGAACAACAATGTCAGATTACATTTAATTGCTGAAACATAAAAAAAAATTCTGATTGGACACCCTTCCTTGCGGGGCTTGTAAATCATTCAATGTTTAACCAAATCAAGTATTTTTATAGTCTAAACTTAACTACAAATCATAATCTACATGTAGGAAGAAGATTCAGGTCAAAAAAAGTTAAATTGAGTGAGTTATGCAACTTTCAAAATTTGAGTGAGTTATCCGGTCCGATTCCCAGTTTTGGGCCGGTTCCAACAACCGATTCTTATCGGGTCCCGGTTCCAAAAATTGATGAAATTTTAGTATCGGTCCTGGCCCGACCGGTTCCCCGGTCCATATGCTCATCCCTAGTTTTATTTGGTTGCGTTTTTCGTCCCTCACAGACATGAAAATACTATATTACCCTTGGTCATTTCTCTTTTGATTTATTTTCGATTTTTTAATATTAATCTTTTAAAGATTATTATTAAAAATAAAAAATGTGGGTCCCTCACCTCATTATCTCTTTTCCCTCACTCGTCATCACTCATCTCCTTCATCCCATTCCCATCCTCTCATTTCTCACCGGAAGCCACAACCACCAACGAAGCATCACCGGGAAACCACCTAGAAACGTCACCGAAAGACACTAGGAAACCACCGATCTGCATCATCAATCTCTTCTCTTCATCTTTCCGCCGCTCCATCCTCGCTCTTCCTTCTTCGCCATCTACCTGAATAGATGGAGCATCGTGTCCGTCAAAATCCTCCAACCACGACCATCTCCTTCACTAAGTGTTGTTATTTAACCCCATTCTTCTAGAAAACCATATTTGATTTCAAGGATTTCATCAATTTTTTCTTTCATCGTCATTTTCATATTAGGTTTTGCTTTTGGGTTTTGATTCCATATCTGGATTTCATTTCAGTTTAGGTTTTGATTTTGGGATATTGGTATTTGACTTTGGTTAGGTTTTTTATTTAAGAATTTGATTTTGTTATGGTTTTGGTTTTTGTTTTCAGGTTTTGATTTCTATGTTCAAGTTTGATTTTCAGGATTTGATGTTGGGGTGTGAATTAATTAAATCAATTATGTGGTCTGTATTAGAACTAAAATCGGTGGATGCTAGTGATGTTGGAATCGCTTGGTGGTGATTACAGGTGGTGGATGGTGGCTTTTAGTGGCTAGTGGTGGTTTTCAGTGGCCTGTGGCGGTTGTCGGTGGCTTATGGTGGTTGTGGTGCGAGTGGGAGGGACGATTTCAGTAATTATTTTTCTTTAATTAATAAATAATAAATAAAATAGCAAAAAAATGAAAAAGAAGAATAGAAAGGGTAATATAGTCTTTTCATCTTGGGGGATGGGCGAATATAGCCTTTTCATGTTTGTGAGTGACGAAAAATACAACCAAATAAAACAATAGGGACAATCCGAGTGCAAAACAAAAGTTAGGGACCAAACACGCAAATTTAACCAAACCATAATGACTATTTCAATAATTTGTTAATTTTAATATTTTAATATGTTAAACATTTATCGAATTTACTTTTCATAAAAATAAAATACTCGATTCAAAATGTATAAATGAAATGCAAATCAAGTTATTACAAATTTAATTTAATTTCAAGAACTTGATAACATTTGACCCATCGAATTCATAATCTAATTATTCAACAAAAGTTGGTCTCATTTAGTTATAGTAAAATGATATTGACTAATTCATTCCCTTCCTTGCAAACCTTCGTCATGAAAATCGGATCAGTGACTGATCATTATCATTTTGCAAATACATTCAATCATGCATGGATATACTCATTGCCGGGAAATTTTATGTTTCAGAACCACATTCTTTTTTCTAAATTCTTTTAATTTTCTTAGCAATTTCTGATTTAATTCATGAGGAGGATTAATCTTTCTCTACAAAGAGCTTCTTCGACATGGCATCACAATGGGAGTTCCATGCTGGGAACTCGTCTTTTCACCACCGCACAACCACCACCGGAAAAATCCCACTTCGGCAACTTAAACGATTCAGATCGCATCTTCACCAACCTCTACGGTGTACACGATCCTTATCTCAAATCCGCCAGAAAACGTGGTGATTGGCATAGAACCAAAGATCTAATACACAAAGGCACCGATTGGATCGTTGAAGAAATCAAGAAATCCGGTTTACGTGGTCGCGGTGGAGCTGGTTTTCCGGCGGGGCTTAAATGGTCGTTCATGCCAAAAGCCTCCGATGGCCGACCATCTTATCTTGTAATCAACGCAGACGAAAGTGAACCAGGAACCTGCAAAGATCGAGAAATCATGCGACATGATCCTCATAAACTACTTGAAGGGTGTTTAGTCGCCGGCGTAGGGATGAGAGCATGCGCCGCCTACATCTACATCCGGGGAGAATACGTTAACGAACGACTCAGCCTCGAGAAGGCAAGAATCGAAGCTTACTCCGCCGGTTTATTAGGAAAAAACGCTTGTGGTTCAGGGTACGATTTCGATGTTCATATAGCTTTCGGCGCCGGAGCTTACATCTGCGGTGAAGAAACTGCACTTATTGAAAGTCTCGAAGGGAAACAAGGGAAACCCAGATTGAAACCTCCGTTTCCGGCGAACTCCGGTCTTTACGGATGTCCAACGACTGTCACAAATGTTGAAACGGTCGCCGTCGCTCCGACGATTCTCAGACGTGGCCCGGAATGGTTCGCGGGTTTCGGGAGGAAGAATAATTCCGGGACGAAATTGTTTTGTATCTCCGGTCATGTAAACAAACCATGCACAGTCGAAGAGGAGATGAGTATCCCGTTAAAGGAGTTGCTAGAGCGGCATTGCGGTGGTGTTCGTGGTGGTTGGGATAACTTACTTGCGGTGATCCCCGGTGGTTCGTCGGTGGCGTTGATTCCTAAAACTGTGTGTGATGATGTGTTGATGGATTTTGATGCACTGAAAGATGTGGGGTCTGGGCTGGGAACGGCGGCGGTGATTGTGATGGATAAGTCAACGGATATCGTGGATGCGATTGCACGGTTGGCGTATTTTTATAAGCATGAGAGCTGCGGCCAATGTACGCCGTGTAGGGAGGGGACGACGTGGTTGTGGATGATGATGGAGCGGATGAAGGTCGGGAATGCGAAAATGGAGGAAGTCGATATGCTTTATGAGTTGACGAAGCAGATTGAAGGGCATACGATTTGTGCGCTGGGTGATGCGGCGGCGTGGCCGGTGCAAGGTCTTATACGCCATTTTAGGCCGGAGCTTGAGAGGCGGATTAAGGAGAATGCAGATAGAGAGTTGCGATGTGCGGGTAATTGATATTTTTTTTGGTTGGCATGTTTTTGAGTTGTTGTGAGGCGTTTAAGGATGTGAATTCATCCTATTGGTACTTTTTTGGTTTTATTTGTTTGGTTAATAAAACAAATTTGATGGGCAAAATATGCAACACAACTTTTATAAGATGTGAAAGTATATTGTTCAAAGTGATGTTACAGTTGTGTGGATATAGTTATAAAGTTAAAAAAAAAAGGAAATTCCATTGATAGTGAGAATCATGTATTATGAATTTATTTAAAAGAAAATTTAAATATAAAATTTAAAATATTTGAGAAGTTTGAATTTATAAGAAAAGTAAGAAAATATTGAATTATAGAAATTTAAGTGTTTTTTTTTTCTTTTCAATTTAAACAAATAATTTAGATAAATAAATAAAAAAAATTAATGAAACTTTAATTTAGTAATTTTGAAATTAGAAGGAAAGTCAAAATGATATGCATTTATTATTAGATTTAAATAATATGAGGAATTTAATAAAATAGAAAAAAACCATAAAAATGTCATGTGGAATAAAAATTAATTTAAAATAACCATAAAATTAAATGTGGCAAAATGAATAAGAATGTGACAAATGGAAAAAAGATCTTTATTTAGTAGGATAAAATGTTTATCAAATTTGTTTAATATATTCATTGTTTTAAAAATAAGAAATCTCCAGAAAAGTCCTAAATTTTTACCATAATTTACGAAAAAGTCTCAATCTAGAATTTGTTTATGAAAAAGCATGAATTACCGGTAAAAATGATGATTTAACCCATTTTTCTGGTGTACCGGTTTTATTAGTTGCATGTTTCACTAAAATCCCGTTATTTTACCCTATTTACGAATAAATCTCAAAATAAAATTTAGTGATGATTTGGCCATTTTCTTCATGTAACATACATTTTATCGGTTTCATTGTTGGCTTAGACACCTAGTCAATAAATTAGCTGATAAGATGTATACGATGGGTTATATAATGCTACGTTTACTGTAAAATTTGATATTCATCTCATCGGCTCGTTTATGGCTATGTATGTAGATCAGCAATGAAACCAATAAAATGTGTGTTTCCAGGAAAAAATGGCAGAAAATGGGTTAATGTCTAATGAGATGGATATATTGGGTTACATAATATTAGATAGGCAATTTGATATTTTTTTATAAACGTAAAAAATAACGCAGTTGTTGTTAGTTTATGTAATTATTGTAGTTTTCGTTAGATGCATTTTATTTCCAGAAAAATATACAATACATAAGGATATCAAGTTTTATGCTAAACATAACATTATATAACTCAACATATCCATCTCATCATCTCATTTAATGACTAGGCGTCCGAGTCAGCAATGAAACCGGTAAAATGTATGTTATATAGAGAAAAGGGTCAAATCATCACTAAATTTTAGTTTGAGACTTATTCGTAAATTAGGGTAATATAATGAGACTTTAATGAAACATGTAAGTAATGAAACCGGAAAACCGGAAAAAATGGGTCAAATCGTCATTTTTACCGGTAATTCATGCTTTTTCGTAAAGAAAATTTAGTTTGGGACTTTTTAGTAAATTAAGGTAAAAATTTAGGATTTTTCTAGAGATTTCCCTTTAGAACTTGGTATATACGTTAAAAGTTAAAAGTATTGAATAATTTAACAATGATATTTAAGATTATTAGTTATATATTCGACCTTTTTATTATTTATAATAACTTTATAATAGACCAAACGGTATACAAAGCACGGATGAGTCCATGGCACACGTTGCCACGGAAAACCACCATACACACCACCCCAAGGAGTCGTGGTCCTCAGTGTTCGTGGTGTATACAACGGAGAGCAATGGCCAATTGAATTTGATTCGCAATTTAATACTTCTAACGACTAGTTTAGGGTTTTTTTTTTACCTAATAAAAAATCATTATAAACCTACTACATACGTACCACAATACACCTTCTTCTATCTCACACAATTCTTCTCTCAGAATCACACACTTGTGTTTCTTGATCTTTCAAAAACCATGACTCCCAAAATATGGAATTGATCGGAAGAGGAAGAAGAGAAGTTAGCAATAGCTTGATGAAATATGTTCCAAGTATCATGATATAAGGGTAAAATGTCGCGAGTTCGCCAGAATTTATAACTCTGTTATAAACAACGAACACGAAGGCGATATCCATCTAGTTGTTGTGGTCATTCATCAATACAAAGACATAAACCACAAACCATTTACACATTTCAAAGCTTGGCTGAAATTTAAGGATTCTCCAAAATAGATTGTTTAAAAAATATGGTTTTATGGTTATAAGTTGTTTGTGTTTGTATTTTTATCGTTTTATTTTAAGTTGTTTTTTAAATTAACGTAATGTTTTTTTATTGAATAAATAACTAGTTTAAAAAAATATGTTTTATTGTATTTTTTAATTAAATTTAATTAAAAAAAGAGGTGGAGTGGTGTGTTTAGTCGTATGTATCTCATGGTTAGTGGTAAGAAGTGTGGTGATGATGTGACACCCACCACTATTGTAACATCCATAAATTTTACGCCAAATTTAAACTTTTTCAATCATAAATAAAAACCAAATAGCATTGTTAACAAAATGTTTTCAATCATTTTCCATCAAAGTGTCCCAAAAATCATAACAAAAGGATGAGGAGCGGTACGATCACGCCTTCGCCTTTGCATGATCTCCTGAAGTACCTGGAACAATAAACTGAAAACTGTAAGCTCGAGGGCTTAGTGAGCTACCCCCAAAATACCAATACCATATTGACAATACCATATCAGTAATAATCAATCAATCAACATGCATACTAAGCCATCGGCCTGACTGGACCACCCTACCGGGCCTACAATCTGTCTGAATCTATCCCGAGCCTTCGGCATTATTGGTCCGCCACGTGGGCCTACAGTCTCCCCGGACCGCTCATAGGGTATATTGGCCTTCAACACAAAGCAGGACCGCCTCAACCCAACCACAAACAATAACCATGTGCGCATACTATCATATACATGCATATACAAACATTAAACATATCTGTCACACTGATCATCAATCATAGAATTCTCCTGTAACTAGAGTACCTACCTAGCAGGTCACTAACATACCAATCCTTACGGATCATAAGAGCATAACATACTGTCTACCCTGATTTCCAATCTAACAGATCATAACCACATGTAGCATACCATAACAATAACAACTAAAGGGCCGACCTTGGTGCCGTAGACCCTATCGATATAGTGAGGACAACTCACCTAGCAGATGTGACACGAAAGGTAAACTCCAACTCTTGGATCACTTGACACAGGCTCCACCACCTATTATCATAGTACATTATACTCATAAGTCCTTAACCTTATAAGGTACTCCATAACCCACTAGTCAACCCCTGGTCGAAGTCAAAGTCCTCAGTCAAGGTCAATAGTCCATGTTGACCTTAACTCGCCAAGTACCCTTGGCTACTCGCCGAGTTCCCTAAAGTACATTCCAGCTTGCTGAGTTATCGGAGTGACTCGTCGAGTTCCTTTGATTCTCGATCAAACTTTAAGGCCACCCGTCGAGTTCCATCCTTGCAACTCGACGGATACACACTCATACATATCCAAGAGAAAACTCAACCGCCACGCCGAGTTGTTCTTCAACTCGTCGAGTCTTATGACGATCTTCATCGGACTCGCCGAGTTGTTCATCAACTCGTCGAGTTCACGGCCATCTTCATGTGACTCGCCGAGTCAACCTTGCGACTAGCCAATTCCATTCAGTCCTTTTTCCATACAGACTTGTTTTGAGCCATGCAACGGCTCCAACTCATAGATCCAAGCTTCTAGGGCATGCTTATCACGTAAAGTTGCAAACTTTACGTGCATGCATGACTATTAAGGCTCTAAATGCCCATTTTAAGTTCTTAATGGAACTTCATGTCAAGAGGGACCTTAATCACAACCAAGACTGTGACTTTATGCTTCTAGAATCCAAGGAGGGTCCAGATCTGAAGTTACAACTTTAGATCTAGCCCATAGCTCATCATACCAACTTGAAAATCCATAAAAGCCATAGAAACTCAACAAAAGGGAAAAAGGGAAGTAAGGATGGCACTTGATACCTCCAAAGGATGCTAGCTGAGGTAAATCCTACTTCCCACTCCTTCCTTGCTTCAATTTCCTTTGCACTCTTAGCTTTCTTCCTCCAAGATTCTCATTTCCAAGCTTCAAACACCACACCAAGGCACACACACGAATTAGGGTTTTAAGGGGCTCTCAAAGACTGCATAGAGGCCAAATGATGCTAAGGCTCCTTTAAATAGAGGTGCAAACCCCTGGATTTTGGGTTTCATCTGCCAGCTCCTACTCGCCAAGTCCCAATATGGACTCGTCGAGTAGGTCACTTAAAACGCGATCTCATCCAGCTTCTACTCGACGAGTAGGTTAACCAAATCGTCGAGTAGAGCTTAACCTAATAATTCTTATTTAAGCAATACCTGAGAATCGGGGCGTTACAACTCTACCCCACTTGAACTAGACTTCGTCCTCAAAGTCCGCTGGAATAAACAATGTCGGGTAATGCTAGCGCATCTCCGCCTCTAGCTCCCATGTCCACTCGGATCCCTTCCAATGTTCCCACTGTACCTTTATTAAAGGTATTTCCTTGTTCCGTAGAATCTTCTTCTTCCTTTCCAAAATAGCCACAGGCCTCTCCACATAGTTCAGGCACTCATCGACTTGAATGTCATGCAACGATACCACTGCCTCCTGGTCCATAATGCATTTTCGCAATTGTGAAACATGAAATGTGCTGTGGATTCGGCTAAGCTCCTTCGGAAGCTCTAGCCTATAAGCCACCCTGCTAACCCTGGAAACAATCCTGAATGGCCCAATGTAACAGGGACCCAATTTCCCCTCTTCCTGAAGTGGATCACACCCTTTCAGGGTGAGACCTTCAGAAGAACAGTGTCACCTACCTGAAATTCCAGCTTAGATCGGCGTCGGTCGACATAACTTTTCTTCCAGCCCTGAGTGGTCTGCAGTCGCTATCTAATCTGCTGTATCATCTCGGTAGTTTGCAGAACTACCTCAGTCCGAACCATCACCCTGTTCCCAACCTCACCCCAACAGACTGGGGTCCTGCACTTCCGCCCATACAACAGCTCGAAAGGCGGGGCGCCGATACTGGAATGATAGCTGTTATTGTAGGTGAATTCTGCAAGCGGTAGGTGGGAATCCCAACTCCCACCAAAATCAATGGCCCACGCCCTCAACATGTCCTCGAGGGTCTGAATGGTCCGCTTACTCTGCCCATCAGTCTGCGGATGGAACGTTGTGCTAAAATGCAGTCTCGTACCTAGTTCCTCGTGGAACTTCTGCCAAAAACGGGAAGTAAACCTGACATCTCGATCGGAAACGATAGAAACTGGAACCCCATGGCGAAAGACAATCTCTCTGACGTACATGTTGGCCAACTTCTTCGCCGACGAACTCTCCCGTATGGCTAGGGCACTCTTGGTCATATAGCATCGAACCCCCTTTCCATTTTCGGAAACTTCGTGATGAAATCCATTGCGATCCGTTCCCATTTCCACATGGGAATCTACAGAGGCTGTAGCTTACCATGCGGCCTCTGATGCTTGGCCTTGACCATCCTACAGGTCAAGCACCTTTCAACAAACCAAGCGATATCTCACTTCATGCCAGGTCACCAATAACTCGAACTCAAATCACGATACATCTTGGTGGCTCCCGGGTGAATCGAAAAACGAGACTTATGAGCCTCCTCCATCACTGTCTGCCGGACCCCTCCGGACATCGGAACCCAAACCCAACCATAACGGGTCAACAACCCGAGACTACCCTGAACAAAATGGGCGCTTTCTCCCTTAATCCTCTCCAACTTCCAGTTCTCCGGTCTCATGCCCTCAATCTGAGCATCCCTTACCAAACCCACCAGCGGGGAATCCATCGCTATCCTTATACACCTGGCTAGGGTCGAGGACCCAACTGACTTGCGGATCAGAGCATCCGCAACCACGTTCGCTTTACCAGGATGGTAAGGGATCTCACAATTATAGTCGTTGACCACATCCAGCCACCTGCGCTGCCTCATGTTCAGGTTCGGCTGATCCATGATATGTCTCAAACTCTTGTGATCCGTGTATATTGTACAACGGACCCCGTACAGATAGTGCCTCCAAAGCTTGAGAAGGAACACTACCACTCCCAACTCAAGATCGTGCATAGGGTATCTCGTCTCATGCAGCTTCAGCTACCGCGATGTGTAGGCTATCACTTGTCCCCTCTGCATGAGGACTACCCCCAAGCCTGTGATGGACGCATCACAAAATACCACAAAATCATCAAATCCCTCGAGGAGTGTCAACACCGGCGCCTCGCATAAATATCGCCGAAGGGTCTCAAATGCCCTCTGCTGCTCAGGGCCCCACCGAAAATCCACCCCCTTCCTCGTTAGACGAGTGAGGGGCACGACAATCTTGGAGAAATCATGAATGAATCTCCGATAATACCCTGCTAAACCCAAGAAACTCCTGATGTCCGAGGGAGATTTCAGAGTCTCCCACTGTATAACCGCCTCCACCTTAGCCGGATCGACTAAGATCCCCTCCTGGTTAACGAGATGTCCGAGGAACTAGACCTCTCGTAACCAAAAATCGCATTTTGAGAACTTGGCATACAACTATTCTCACCTCAGAACCTCCAGCAGCTCCCTAAGATGCTCCTCATGCTGCTCTCGAGTCTTGCAATACACCAAGATATCATCTATGAACACAATGTACGAGCGATCGAGCATTGGTCTACTGACTCGGTTCATCAGATCCATGAACATCGCTGGCGCGTTGGTGAGCCCAAACGGCATCACCACGAACTTGTAATGACCATAATGAGTCTGTAACGCGGTTTTCTCCATGTCCTCCTCCCCCACCCTTACCTGGTGATATCCTGATCTCAAATCAATCTTGGAAAACCAAGATGCACCCTGCAGCTGATCGAAGAGATCATCTATCCTCGAGAGTGGATAACGGTTCTTCATCGTTAACTTGTTCAGCTCCCTATAGTCAATGCACATCCTGTGCGAACCGTCCTTCTTCCTGACGAAAAGGATCAATGCTCCCCAGGGTGAACTACTCAGACGAATAAACTGCTTACCCAGCAGTTCCTGCAACTAAGATGACAACTCCTACATCTCTGGCGGTGACAGTTGGTACGATGCCTTAGCGATAGGAGCCGCACCCGGCACTATATCAATCCTGAACTCAACCTGCCTCTCCGGAGGCACTTCGGGTAACTCTTCTGGAAACATGTCAGCAAACTCCCTCACCACCGGGACTTCAGAAACTGAAAGCTGCTCTCTAACCCGCGTATCTACAACATACGCCAAATAACCGGCACACCCGTGCTGAATATACTGTCGAGCCCTGGCTGCCGAACAAAACCCTGATCCCAACCTGGTGCCCTCACCATATACTACAAGTTCTCCCCCACTTGGGGTTCGAACCACCACCCGTTGCCCATCACAGTCGATCATGGCGTCAAAACGGCTAAGCCAATCCATCCCTACAATCACGCACACTTCCCCCATGGGGATAGGAATCAAATCTATCGGGAAGGACACCCCGAAAATCTCCAACTCGCATCCCCGGTAGACTGAAGAAGTAGAAACTCCGTGCTTGTTGGCGATCGAAACTTGCAATGGACACTCAAGATCATCTATCGGCACATGGAACCCTCTAGAGAAGGTTTGAGATACAAACGACCGACTCGCCCCCAAGTCAAATAATACCAAAGCAGGAAAATAATTCACTAAAAACGTACCTAATCACAGGTACAATCAATAAGCATAACACAAATGCAATAACTGAGACAGAGAACAGAAACATACCAACAACCACATCTGGTGCTGACTTGGCCTCCTCGGCCGTGAGCTGGAAGGCGCGACCCTAGGCCTTCGGAGGCTCCACCTTGACTGGCCTCCCATCCCCAATCCTCATAGTAGCGGGCACGGAACCCTGCGCTGACTTGGCGGCGAGCTGCGGACAGTTGGTCTTCACATGACCAACCTGATGACAATGGTAACAAATCCTCATATCTGCTGGAGGGGCGGACTGACGACAATCCCTGGCATAGTGCCCCTCCATGCCACATTTGTGGCACCCACCTCCTGCTCGACAAACTCCCGAATGAACCCTGCCACACTTTCCACAAGTGCGGCTCTACTGACCCCCAAATTGTGTATCAGCGGTCTTAGACCGCTTAGGTGCCGGCTGAGACCGTGCCGGTGCCTGACGCTGCTCCCTCAGCTGCAACTCTATCTCTAACTCACGCCGCTTCGCGGCATCTTGAAGATCCAGGAGGGTATCACATCGCTGTGTAGACACAAACTGTCGAATATCAGTCTTGAGCATACTCAGATAACGAGTCATCTGAGACTGCTCTGAAGCAAACTCCGGGAAAAACATAGCCCTCTCCGTGAACATACGGGTAATATCCATCACAGACTCCCCATCCTGTCTCAATGTCAAAAACTCCTGCGCAAGCCGCTCCCGCTCAACGCGTGGAATGTAGCGGGTGCGGAACATATCTCTGAACTGCTCCCAAGTAACAGCAGCCCGCTGATCATTAGTATACGACCCAGTCGTCAGCCTCCACCAGTCCTTTGCCCCAAGCCTCAGCAGGTTCAGGGAACACCTGACCTTCTGGTCAGCAGGACAGGAGCACGTGAAGAAACAGCCCACCACGTCACATAACCACCTGATAGCCCTAATCGCATCCTGTGTACGGGGGCTTCGTATTATCGAAGTCCTGGTACTGGAAAGCCCTGCCGGCTCCTCCTCCAACCCCTGCCACAGTTACAGCCGAAGTGGATGCAACGACAGCTGTCTCTACTAGAGCTGCATACCACTCATCAAAGTACTCAACCATCGCGGTCTTAATCGACCCAAACATCTCTGGCAGCTGTGCTTGGAACGCAACAGCAATCTCGTCGTGCATGATCTCCCGGATTTTGGCATCCAACTCCTTGGTCCCTATCTGAACCACAGGATCAGGTGCTACCGACACCTCCAACCCTCTATCTCCCGACCCCGATCCTGATCCTGATCCTGATCCGGATCTCGAAGCAACAGGTCAACCCTCGGTCCCTATCATTGCGGTAGGGTTGGTAAGATTTTAGCATTGTTGCAACCACACAATTAAACTTAGGCACATGCTAGTCAACCCTCGGATAATATAGGTGATCAGGCCATATCTTCCCAGTTTTGACCATATGTCTCTAAGCCCACTTGCGTTGCCCAACAATCGTAATTCTTTTGTATTGTCCTAGTGACACTGATTTTAGTATGAATGCAGGCACGTATACTTTATTAAATATTTTATTATTTAAAGTATAAACTCTTGGTCAGAGTATTTTTAATCCCTTATGTATTTATAATTAGTATATCTTTTATGGGTTGATATACTTAATTCACTATAAACAATGCTCTGATACCAATATGTCACACCCCAAAACCAAGAACGGCGGAAACGTTCTGGGGCGGAGGACGTCATGTACAGTATCACAACAATGAAAAGTAGTAAACAAGCAACAACATCATCCATTGCATTAATAATATAATAATTATACAAGTGTGTTCTGTCAAATTTTGATAAACACTAAAGCATAAATCAAAATGAAAGATGAGTCTTCAACGAGCTCCATCTTCCCTAATCCTTGCATCGGTACATGTCTATGATGACCTGAGGATACAAGTAATTTTGAAAGCGAGTATCAGCTTTGAAGCTGGTGAGATCATAAGTATTTTAGTGTCTTAATTTGTATGTAAGAAATTGTTTTTAAATGAATTGTAAGTATGGAAAAATGTAGATGGACTGTAAGTATGAAAATGTTTGTAAAACTACTGTAAACGTTTGAAAAACCCTAGAAATCCCTATGATTCCTATTATTATAACAGGGAGTCTTCTACCAAGACTTAACTCATCTCTATGTAGCCTTCTACCAAGGCATCTAATGTTTGTGTGTGTCTCTTGTAAGAGTGTGTATTTTCCCAAGTCTGACTACCATTAATCAAAAAGATAGTTTCTACATTACCCTGCGTCGTGTAAATGTTCACGAAGTGAATGTAATGGGAAAAAGAAATAGTACTATGGTGTAGCGTTGAACTACAACCGTACCAATTACCTAAAGTCTAGGATAATTCTTCTAAGTACTGTAGCATTTGTAATAAATAACTACATCGGTACTCAACTGCCTTATTTGAGGGATAAGGTATAATGTGATGTCTAGATCCCAGACTATACGCTCCCCTATCAAAGGGATTTTGGGACTTACCCATGACCCCTTCATGTATGCAAGCCTGAGCATCCACATTACTATGATCATGTATACTTGATATAACGATCACAATTGCGTTGTGATTCATCGGTATAGTTAGATCCTGAACTGGTTCCATGCTATAGCACCTAGTGATGTCTGTTCTATGTATATGTAAGCGTACTCATGTAAGTGTGATCATGTAATAGTATAGTAATTGTACTGTAATGTTCTAGCTGTAATGTACGTGCTCTCTACCTAGCAAGTATAGTAATGTACTCGTTCTAGTATCGTTGTATATGTTCTCTTTCTAGTATAGTTGTATATGTTCTCTTCCTAGTATAGTTGTATATGTTCGCTTTCTAGTATAGTTGTATATGTTCT
Organism: Lactuca sativa; assembly: GCF_002870075.4. NCBI lineage: Eukaryota > Viridiplantae > Streptophyta > Magnoliopsida > Asterales > Asteraceae > Lactuca > Lactuca sativa. The sequence goes on along the minus strand of NC_056625.2, from coordinate 182,080,362 downwards.
TCTCTAGTATAGTTGTATATGTTCTCATAGTAGTAAGTATTGACTCATGAATGAACTGACTCATAGTATGATATTGTGTTCTAGTAATAGTTCTAGTATCTTCCTAAACCACCCCTATGGTAGTTTACTAGTAATCTAACTGGTAAGTATGAACATGGATGTATACCCTTGCTACCCAAGGGCATTGGATGAACTGGAAGGACCTTTATGACTATATATGTACATATGTTATATAACTAATATTTAAACGACCTTCGGACGAGTACCCGATATCCCACCAGACCACATCTCAAGCGCGAAAAGGAAATAGGGTGGATAGCCTTCCTAAGTCTTTTAAACATTTCTTATATGACTATACATATAAAGGCATGCAATTTATAATATAAAAACATAAATAAGTTTTTGTAAAACCTTTGAACATAATTATTATCTTAAGAAAAGATCGACTTGACGTCATTCTATAAAACGGTTTGAAGGCATGGGTTTGATAAAACAATTTAGCATAAGGAAACATTTGTTTGAATCACAATTGTAAATAAGTTTGAAATAAAACATACAGAGTAAAATGTATAGTGTAATAAGGAGTTTTAAAACATATAAACTGTTTATGAAAATCATTTGAAGGAAACTGTTTGGTAAAACGGCTAATGGGTAGTAAATCATTTAAATGCTGCTTATTAATCACATGTGATTGATATAATAAGTGGCATGATTTCTACTTGTATCCCCCCCATAAAACATTTAAAAATAGTTAAAACATTGATTAAGGGGTATGAACTCACCTGGTGTAGGTGATACGGATGAACTGAAGAGGTAGGACCGCTAGGTGTCAAGTGAAGTCTTGAACACACTTATGATCCTAGTTAACATATAATTTCACATATATGTAACAAATTAGTCTATAAACAACTAATAAACAAGTCAAGACACCCTAGGACATGCTAAACACCTTTATCAAGTGTTATTAGCCTCTAGGATTGCATCTAAGCGTTTGTAGGGGAAGCTATGGTGTGTAGCGCTCAAGGAAAACTCCATAAGGGAGTTCATGACCCTAACAACACTACCAAATGAGTTTACGGCCGTGAACTCATGAGTTTATGGCCGTGAACTCATACTTATGTGTCCATTTGATGTTTGATGCTCTATAAGGTTCTAAGAAGCATTTCTACTTAATGGCTTGGTCTATGGAAGAGTTTAGGGCATAATATAACTCCTTTTAGGAGTTTACGACCCTGGGACCATATTCCCTTGGAGTTTACGGCCGTAAACTCCCTTGGGAGGGTGTTTATGGTGTTTTCAAGTCTCTAAATTAACTAGGAACTAAACTAGGCTTTTGTACTTGGCTTTAGAAGAGTTTATGGCACCTTTTGGCACCATTTTATGGAGTTCACGTCCCTAGAACCTTTTGGGCCGTGAACTCTCTTTCTCCCTTGAATCTTAATTGTTTTGGTGGTCTAAACATGTAATGTAGGCTTCTAGTTTGAGATCCGAGGCTTTGAGGAGCATTGGGACACTTTTGGCCCTTAAAATGGAGTTTACTCCCCAAGTGTTCTTGGGCGGTAAACTCCCAAATCTTGGGGTTTTGGATTGTTTTCTAGTCCTAACTACATTTATAAATAAGCCTAAGTTCGTTACTTATCATGGGGAAAAGACTAGGTAGCATTTAAGCCTCATTTTGGAGTTTACTCTCCAAGAACGTTCTTGGGCGGTAAACTCCTGAATCTCACAGATTTGATATGTAATCTAAGTTATTAAGCACATAATAAGAATTATAAGACAACTAGAGAAGTGTACTCACGATTTGGGATAAAAACCCGAAGATCCGTGAGAGAGAAAATGGCTTTTCTCTAGTTGGAAATGCGAATAATGAATGAATTTGGTTCAGAATTCTATTTATAGTCCTGAGATATTTTTGGCAGAAAATATTTTTATTCCCGGAATGGACTCTACTATCCTAGAGTTTTGGAATAACAGTGTTGTACAAAACCCTAGTGCATCCACTCTCCTGATATCTCCTTAAGTGTAAATCCTGAAAAACTGCCAAACTTATACTCGAAGTCTGGAATTTCACTGTAACTGTTCTAACTTCTATTGGCTTCAAATGGTTTGTACAGAATGGAAATTTCGGGTTGTCACACATCATCCCCTACAGCTCTAGTGCATGCTAGCTACGCATAACGCTGGACCCAATAGACTTTCGAATATCCAATCCTACCCGAAGGCCGAATCAACATTCTCAGGCTATAAGGTCTTTATTATGCACAGCCGTGATGCATACACTAAACATCTACAGTTATGATGTCAATTCCACATACAAGAAACCCTAGGCTAATAGGCATCATGCAATCATGCAAATCTATCATGTGATTCCTGAAGATCACTAGCCTAGCACTAGCATGCTGTTCTAACATATCAGAATATCAAATAACTGCATGGTATTTTGGGGTTTACTTACAGGCTCTGGCTGATCGTACCCTCTGCATCCTGCATTCTTTATTTTGAAAACCATTTTAAAACTTATTTTCCGAAAATCTGCTTGATTTGAGACTAGATTCACACGAATTCCTCCAATTCACTCAAACCAAGGCTCTGATACCAACTTGTAACATCCATAAATTGTACGCCATATTTAAACTTTTTCAATCATAAATAAAAACCAAATAGCATTGTTTACAAAATGTTTTCAATCATTTTCCATCAGAGTGTCCCAAAAATCATAACATAAGGATGAGGAGCGGTACGGTCACGCCTTCGCCTTTCCATGATCTCCTGAAGTATCTGAAACAATAAACTGAAAACTGTAAGCCCGAGAGCTTAGTGAGCTACCCCCAAAATACCAATACCACACTGACAATACCATATCAGTAATAATCAATCAATCAACATGCATATTGGGCCATCGGCCTGACTGGACCGCCCTACCGGGCCTACAGTCTATATGAATCTATCCCGAGCCTTCAACATGAATGGTTCGCCACGTGGGCCTACAGTCTCCTCGGACCGCTCATAGGGTATATTGGCCTTCAGCACAAAGCAGGACCACCTCAACCCAACCATAAGCAATAACCATGTGCGCTGATGTGCACGAAAGTACCCACTAATTTTAATATTTATAACCTAACAAACTTATACTAACTATGCACTTATAGGTAGTGTACCTGGTCAGATTACAATATAGCTTTGGTAAGTCGGGTGTCGATCACAGGGAACAATGTTACTAATTAATCTACTTGCTGTCAAATTAACCTAATTATTAACAAGTTTAGAAAAGGGTTTTATCTGATTTTACAAGATCAGACGAACTTAACTCAAATTCAATCAATTAAGTAAAAACACACTCTTGTCTAGTTCGAATCCACTTCGTCCTTATGGCTAGCTAATAATTATGGATTATCAAGTTGGTTTTAATTGTATTAGTAATTTAATTCTAACTTTACCAATAATTAACTAATTCATGTCAAACTATTTATGGTCACACACAATTAAACACAGAACCAATTATGAATATGAATATGCTATGTAAGATTTATTATGTAAACACAATTATAGTCACAATCCACGTTCTCTAACACAGCTAAGTCTATTTACTCTAATTACTAACTAAGATTGGTCAATCCTAGCTCTAACAATTTAATGTTCACTAAATCATTAGGTAAACAAGTTCATGCAGTTAATGGTCACTAAACTACACAGAACATGAAATCAAGCAACTAGAGAAACAAACACAAGCATGCTAGGTAACTATAAATCAAACACAAGCAATTTACCAACTAAATAAATCCATAAAAATTAAGCTATTCATAAGTTGGAAGCTTCATCTAGCTAAACAAGAGTAGCTAGATTCAGCTGCTCATAATAGCAACTAACACACTAACACAAATCAAAGTATAGTGAAACATGTTCCTAGATAACAAATAAGTAAACTAAATTATGGACCTTCACTCTTTTGGTGTTGAAAACCTCTTTCTAGGACTTTTCTTCTGCTGAAAATCGCCTTCTGGAATCCCTTTCTCTAGCCAAAAGTCGCTACCATTCGTAATGACCAAGAGTGCTTAAATATCCTTAAAAATCCCGCGCCACGTCGTGGCTATCTCTGCCACGTCATGATCCCCAAGTTATCCGTATCGAGCAAGGACTCTTTCTTCACGCGATCTTTATCTTCTAGAATACTCATGCCACGTCGTGGATATCCATGCCACGTCGTGGTTTTAGTAATTTCCGTAGATTTCTTCATCTCTCGTGTTCCAAGTCTCCCATGTTCTATAGATTGTCGCTTTTGGTCCCTCTCTTTGAAAATACTTCTAATTGACTGAAAATAACAATTTAAAGTCATAAGTATCATTATTCTAAACATATTATCAACTTATTAATAAAAATATACTTAAATATTGCCCGAAAATAGGTATAAATATGACAATATCAAAATACCCCACACTTAGGCTTTGCTTGCCCTCAAGCAAATGTAAACTTAACCCTTTATTACTAACATCACATCTGAACAATCAGATTCCAGTTCAACCATTATGCCAAGACCTCAACGCATGCATTTGTGTCTAAAATTTTCCTAAAGTACCCCCCATACTTTAAATACTCACAATCTTCATAAACACTCGCCCACTTCTTTCGAACAATGCTCATTTTATGCAACCCTCCGAATCCATCCGCATAAATCTCACTTAACCTCAAAGTATTTTTGGTTGAGCAACCCAAGCATACATAATCTAGAATTACAATTTATGATACCACTATGGAGCTCTTTTGAATCCTTCACTTCCTTGATAATTTAATCTTTGATTTCTTTGAATTCACCACCTTGTTTGATTTGATTTCTGGTATCTTCAACTTTTTGAATTTCTTCGAATTTTGATCTTTTGATCTTCACTTTAGTTGCTCCAAAATTCTTCAAACTTTTCTTGCAATTCTCTCTCTCTCTCTCTCTCTCTCTCTCTCTCTCTCTTTTTACATGTACCTCACTTTTTTCACTCAAAACCTACATGCTTAAGCAGGGATGCTCAACTTCAACCTTTATTGGTTAAGACATAGCTTTCCTGGATACATTTCAGGTTTAGGCTGCTAAACATATTGCATCCCTCAAACCAAGCGGGGTTATGTTTTTGTTCCATGATTTCACTAAAATAAGGGAGGCCACAAATGCACTATAAGGTGTATTGGCTCAACTAAACATTTGAACTTTTTCGGATCATCCCCTACAACACTAGCGACTACAGTTCAAATTATTATTACAAGATTTAATTATTAAAAATTTCAATTTTCAAATTTTCTAGTCATTTACTTTTTCTACCCCTACCCCACACTTATTTCATCCAATGCCCTCATTGTATGCATAGAATAAATCAAAATTAAGAAAAAGGGAGAAAAGGAACAGACTCCCCTGGGATAGTGGTGTGAACATCTCCAAAAGTGTGGAAAACGTGCATCTCAAACACGGACCTCTCGAAAATGTAAAGTTGGTGTAGAACTAGATGAGTATGTAAATAAACCAAGAACATGACTCGGAACTTCAATTCTTCAAAGGTGGTGCAAACATGTAGAAAAATGTGGGAAAGTATGAAATGATTCACGTCGTGCCAGAGAATACCACGTCGTGACCTTAGATCAAGACGTGAACAGAAGGCATCTTCAATTCTTCAAACTGGATGAATGCCACGACGTGGTGTAAGAAGCCCACGTCGTGGAAACTGGAAGTCAGGAAAAAAATGCCTCATTGCTTTATGCATCCTAGCAGCTTGACCAGTGTCTAAATGGGTTAAGACTCTTCTATGTAAATATACTTCCCAACTGTAACCTCTGTCCCTCTAACGTACCCCACACTTATCTTTAATTGTGGGTTCCAACTCATGACTTTAACCTTCCTTGACTTGACTAGACAAACACGACTCTTGACTTAGCCTTATATGCTTCAGAAAATTCCAATGCTAATCTGAAAAACAGAACAACTCAAAAGAAATAAAAGAGTAACATCATAATTTAACAAAGTCTTACTGTAACAACGTGAATTTTCAAAATAATTTTTCATTTTTAAAACATTCATTCATTCGTAAATAATGTCAAACATATTGTATCAAATGTTATTATCACAAAACATCTCCCCATAATCTCTACAAAAACTCCAATGTGTGTGTGTACGAATCATGCCGGCGCCTTCCAGCGCTCATCACTAGTACCTGAAACACATAACACAACAACTATAAGCATAAATGATTAGTGAGCTCCCCAAAATACCACATACAACACATACGCCACTCAAGGCTATAATACGACCCTCCGGTCGATGTGTCTCAGCGGGATCCTCCAGTCCCGTAGCTCGTTGGACCCTTAGGTCCGGTCATAGCTCGTTGGACCCTCCAGTCCGGTCTAGATCATCATACAACATACAAATATCACATAGCACATAATCTCATACATAACACATAAGACCCTCTGGTCATCGCATAGTACCACTCTAGGTAACATATAGTGAGAAGAATCACCTCAATTTCTCGATAAATATCTGACTCGGAAGAAGTGTGATCTAGCCTCCGCCTAATCACATAAAGTAAATACCCCCATAAATACAACTGTACTCAACCCTAAAAGTCAACAAGGTCAACGATCAAACTTGACCTGACTCGGCGAGTGCACAAGGGCGACTCGGCAAGTCTACACGTGTCCACTGACTCTCTTAGACCCTCTCTTGGCACGTCGATCACTTCCCTGGGATCGACGAGTTCCACCTGGCATGAATCGCGGGGCCACCCCGACTCAACTCGCCGAGTCCCAAGAACAACTCGGCAAGTTCCATTTTGAACTCAGACCCCTGACTCTCCCTTACTCACCGAGTCATTCCCCCAACTCGACAAGTCCACTCACTGAGTGATTAACGGGCAACCTTCATACTACTCGCCGAGTCTGTTCTTCGGACTCGGCGAGTTCATGCCATGCACAAACTCAAAACAACTTCTGAGGTCAGATCTGTTCCATACAATCATAGATCTAGCCTCCCCAAGCATGATAATCACGTAAAGTTTGGACCTTGACACACATATAACATAGAAATGGTCCAAATGGTGATTTAGCCCCAAAAATGACATTCCAAGCTCATGACTTCCAAAATGACTCATAAAGCTCCAAGGGTTAAGGTCTCTGGACCTCTTTGGGTCCAGATCCAGAACACAAACTCGAGAAGGGACCAAATACAACACTTAATCAACCTCTAAAAGGGTTAGGAAAACCCTAACACTAAGAATCAACACCAAAACTGAAGAAGGTCCGAGAATAATACCTCAATGCAATCTCTAAGAGCTCAAAACCACCAAAATCGCACCTCCTTCAGCCTCCTCTTGCCTTGAACACTTCCTTCTTGCAAAAACACCCACCAAAGTTCAAGATTGGCTTCTCCTTCCTCACAAACACTCTAGATCTCTTTAGGGTTTCTCTCTGGGGGTTGGTGGCTGCAAATGACGGCCATAAGGCCCTTTAAATAGGTCTCAAACCCTGGAAATTAGGGTTTCATTAAACAACATGGACTCGCCGAGTCCACTCATGAACTCGCCGAGTCCAGCTATGAACTCGCGTACAAATCCGCGACCATAATCGGCGAGTCTAGACGCCAACTCGCCGAGTCTCCCCTCAACACCCAAAAATAAAAGAGCTAAACATCATACCTGGAATCAGACTTCCCCCTCGAAGTCTTACTCTGCAAACAACTCCGGATGCTGCTCCCGCATCTCATGCTCTGGTTCCCAAGTCAACTCATACCCTTTCCGATGCTGCCACTGGACCTGCACCAGTGGCACTTCCTTGTTCCTCAAAACCTTGATCTTCCAATCCCTGATCGCCACCGGTCTCTCAGCATAATTGAGGATCATATCCACCTGAATATCTTTTAATGGCACCACTGCCGACTCGTCGGCTATACACTTTCGCAACTGCGACACGTGGAAAGTGTCATGAATCTGACCCAACTGTTCTGGTAACTCCAAATGATAGGCTACCCTGCCTACCCTCGTGATCACCCTGAAAGGACCAATATATCGGGGCCCCAACTTGCCCCTCTTCCTGAATCGGATAACTCCTTTCCAAGGAGAGACCTTCAGGAGCACGAAGTCGCCGACCTGAAACTCGAGCTCGGACCGGCGTCTGTCCACATAACTCTTCTGATGGCTCTGAGCGGTCAAAAACCTCTGCCTGACCTGCTGGATCTGCTCTGTCGTCTGAAGCACAATCTCGGTGCTGCCCATCACACGCTGCCCTACTTCTCCCCAACAAATAGGGGTTCAACGCCTCCTTCCATACAACAGCTCAAAGGGCGGCATGCCAATGCTCGAATGATGGCTGTTGTTATAAGAAAACTCTGCCAAGGGAAAATACGTGTCCCAACTCCCGCCAAAATCCAACACACATGCCTGGAGCATGTCCTCGAGCGTCTGAATTGTCCGCTCACTCTGCCTGTCAGTTTGTGGGTGGTATGCGGTACTAAAATGCAGTTTCGTACCCAATTCCTCATGAAACTTCTTCCAGAATCTGGAAGTGAAACGTACATCTTGATCTGTGACAATCGAGATCGACACTCCATGTCGTGATACCACCTCTCTCACGTACATCTCTGCCAACTTCTCCGCGGAAGATCTCTCACTTATGGCCAAGAAGTGAGCACTCATCGTCAATCTGTCCACAATCACCCAAATTGCATCTACACCCCTCGCGGTTCTTAGCAATTTGGTGATGAAATTCATGGTAATTTGTTCCCATTTCCATTCGGGAATCTCTAATGGCTGCAACTTACCATGTGGACACTCGTGCTCGGCCTTCACCCTTCGATAGGTCAAGCACCTCTCTACAAACCATGCGACATCCCTCTTCATACAGGGCCACCAATAATCCTTTTTCAGGTCCAAAGACATCTTAGTGGCCCCGGTATGGATTGAGAATTTCGATCGATGAGCCTCTTCCAACAAAATGGTACGCGTTCCGCCCACAGACGGTACCCAAATCTGGCCCTGAAATGTCATAAGCCCCTGACTATCGGTAACAAATTCTGATACCAGCCCGACAACTCGCTCCCTCTTCTAGCTCTCTGGCTTCACAGCCTCAGCCTAGGCCCCACAAATAGCATCCAACACTGGGGTCATCATTGACAATCTCAAACAAACATCTCGAATTGGGGCGCCCTCCGCCCTACGGCTCAATGCATCGGCTACCACATTAGCCTTGCCCGGGTGGTACAGGATCTCACAATCATAATCCTTGACCACGTCCAACCACCTCCTCTGGCGCATATTCAGGTTGGGCTGATCCCTCAAATACTTCAAGCTCTTGTGGTCCGTGTATATCGTACACCGAACCCCATATAGATAATGTCGCCAGATCTTGAGAGCGAACACTACCGCTCCCAACTCCAAATCATGAGTGGGGTATCTCGACTCATGAGGCTTAAGCTGCCTTGATGCATATGCAATCACATGCCCCCTCTGCATAAGCACCGCCCCTAATCCGGATATCGATGCATCACAATATACCACAAAATCTTCCATTCCTTTCGGAAGGGATAACACTGGGGCCTCGCATAATTTCTGGCGAAGTGTCTCGAACGAGGTCTGCTGCTCCGGACCCCAAGAAAACTCAACACCCTTCCGGGTCAACTTGGTGAGTGGCACGACGATCTTGGAGAAATCCTTAATAAATCTCCGATAATAGCCGGCCAAACCCAGAAAACTCCTGATCTCGGTGGGTGACCTCGGCACCTCCCATCTCATGACCGCCTCAATCTTGGCTGGATCGATCAATATCCCATCCTGGTTAACGAGGTGTCCCAGAAACTGAACCTCTCGTAGCCAGAACTCACATTTGGAGAACTTGGCATTAAGCCTCTCCGATCTCAGAACTCCGAGGATCTCCCTCAAATGCTCCTCATGTTGCTCTCTGGATCTCGAATACACCAAAATGTCGTCGATGAACACGATCACTGAGCGATCCAACATCGATTTGCGCACCCTGTTCATGAGATCCATGAACACCGCCGGTGCGTTGGTGAGTCCGAAAGGCATCACCACGAACTCGTAATGCCCATAACGAGTCCGGAATGCTGTCTTCTGGACGTCCTCCTCCCGCACCCTCACCTGATGATACCCAGACCTCAAATCGATCTTGGAGAACCAAGATGCTCCTTGCAACTGATCAAACAAATCATCGATCCTCGGCAATGGGTAATGGTTCTTGGCAGTTAGCTTATTCAGGTCATGATAATCAATGCACATTCGGAGCGAGCCATCCTTCTTCTTGACAAAAAGGATAGGCGCCCCCTATGGCGAACTGCTCGGCCTGATAAACCCCTTCCCCAGCAGCTCCTGAAGCTGCGAGGATAACTCTTGCATCTCCGGAGGCGCAAGGCGATACGGCACCTTAGCGATAGGCGTAGCTCCTGGAACCAACTCAATACCGAACTCTACCTGCCTCTCCGGAGGCACACCTGGCAATTCCTCTGGAAACACATCCGGAAACTCGCGCACTATCGGAACCTCATCAACCGACTTCGGTCTCTCTGAAACTACCCTCGCATCCATCACATATGCCACAAATCCTCTACAGCCTTGCTGTAGACTCTGTCTCGCTCTGGCGGCCAAACAAAATGCTGACCCCGCACGTGTACCCTCGTCGTGCACTGTAAGAGCTCCCCTACTAGGGTCTCGAATCGTCACCAACTGATGCTCGCAGACTATCACAGCTCCATATCGGCTCAACCAATCCATACCCACTATAACACACACGTCCCCCATCGCGATCGGAACCAAATCTTTTGGGAACTCCACACCAAAGATCTCAAGGACACATCCTCGAATCACATCCGAAGCATACACTGCTCGCTCATCAGCTATGGAAACTCGCAGAGGCCGATCCAACGCCTCTCGACGGACACTAATATGCTGAATAAATGCTATGGAAACAAACGATCGACTCGCACCCGAGTCGAATAATACCAACGCAGGCACATAACTCACAAGAAAAGTACCTACGCATATCATCATATAAGCATAAAAACTCAACTCAAATAAAAGATCAAAAGAGAATACATACCAGCCACAACATCGGGCGCCGCGCGGACCTCCTCCGCGATCAACTAAAATGCCCTCCCACGAGCCTTCGGGTCCTCGAACTTTACCGGCCGAACCTCGGTAGTCCTAGCAGCAGGCACGGATCCCTGTGTTGATCCCTGAAGAAGCTACGGACACTCAGCCTTCCGATGGCCGGTCTGGTTGCAATGAAAGCAAACCGAGAATCCCTTGGGGCAATCCATCGCGATATGCCCCTCTTTCCCACACTTGTAGCATACCCCATCCCTGCACGACCCCTCATAACTCTTACCGCACTTCCCACAAGTGCAGCCCTTCGCGCCTCTAGATCTCGAATCAGCGGGTCTAGCCCGCTTGGCTGCCGGCTGAGACTGAGCCGGCCGCCGATCCATCCTTTGAGACTCGGCCTCCTCCCTGGCCTGAGTCTCCAACTCGATCTCCCTCTTCCAGGAATTTGCCTGGAGCTTAGCAAATGTCCGGTAAGTCGAGTTCGCCACCAAATCCTGAATATCTCTCCTCAGCACACTCAGATAACGGCTCATACGAGCCTGCTCAGAAGACACCTGCTCAGGGCAGAACATTGCCCTCTCATGAAACTTCCTGGTGATGACTGCCACATAATCAGTACCCTGCTTGAGGGTCAAGAACTCCTGAATCAACCGTTCCCTCTCCACCAGGGGAACATACTCCTCTCTGAACATAGCGGTGAACCTCTCCCAGGTCACCTCGGAAATCTCATCCAAAGTGAAGTTCGCCGTCACGAACTTCCACCAATCCTTCGCTCCCAGGCTGAGCTGGTTCAAGGTGAACCGAACCCTGAAGTGCTCTGGACAAGAGCACGTATAGAAACATCCCTCGATGTCAGAGATCCATCTCATAGCAGAAATCGGGTCTTGCGTCCCATCGAACTCTGGTGGCTTCGTGTTGCTGAACTCCCGGAACAACAACGAGTCACTTCCCTGAGGTCTGACAGCAGCAACAACAGCAGTAGCTGCAGCTACAGCAGCTTCAGTCAATGCTGCGTACCGCTCATCAAAAGTCTCAATCAATGTGGTCTTGATGTCCCCAAACATCTCGAGAATGTCAGCCCGAATGGCAACAACAACCTCCTCATGAATCAATCGATGAATCTCCTCGTCGCTGACACCACTGCTCTCAGGTGTGTGTCGAGTCCCAACCATGATGCTTCTGAAATACAACAAAAATTATCAGAGACTCGATCGAGCATACACATACTCGATGACGCAACCCTACTTGTCCTCCGTTGTTCAAAAGATTCTTACTTGGAATGCCCACTGATCCGGTGTCTTCAGTAGTACGGGCCCAATACTACTGACCACACCGCATCAGTATTCACTCCAAGTCCTCCTCCTTGGATCTTGGATTACAAGTACTCTACTCTCAACGCATCTCAGCAGCAGAAATCTCCTAGGCTAAGGCATCACAAATCAGGCTACTCTAGTCCTAATATGTATACCTAGCCTATTCTCGCATGGATAACATAACATATCTCATAACACATAATGTAAGGGTACTTTTGGGTATTCACCGTTCGGGCGCTGGCTGATCGTACACATGGCTCTGCTCTGTTTGTCTCAAAACTCTTTTTACTTTTTTCAAAATTTTTACTTCATTAGCAAATTTTTTCTCAAATCCTCAGTTTGAGTTCAGATACGCCCGAAGATGCATCCGAATCCCTCAAACTAAGGCTCTGATCCCAACTTGTAACAACGTGAATTTTCAAAATAATTTTTCATTTTTAAAACATTCATTCATTCATAAATAATGTCAAACACATTGTATCAAATGTTATTATCACAAAACATCTCCCCAAAATCTCTACAAAAACTCCAATGCGTGTGTGTACGAATCATGCCGGCGCCTTCCCGCGCTCATCACTAGTAACTGAAACACATAACACAACAACTGTAAGCATAAATGCTTAGTGTGCTCCCCAAAATACCACATACAACACATATGCCACTCAAGGCTATAATACGACCCTCCGGTCGATGTGTCTCAGCGGGACCCTCCAGTCCTATAGCTCGTTGGACCCTTAGGTCCGGTCATAGCTCGTTGGACCCTCCGGTCCGGTCTACATCATCATACAGCATACAAATATCACATAGCATATAACCTCATACATAACACATAAGATCCTCTGGTCATCGCATAGTACCACTCTAGGTAACGTATAGTGAGAAGACTCACCTCGATGTCTCGGTAAATATCTGACTCGGAAGAAGTGTGATCTAGCCTCCGTCTAATCACATAAAGTAAATACCCCCATAAATACAACTGTACTCAACCCTAAAGTCAACAAGGTCAACGGTCAAACTTGACCCGACTTGGCGAGTGCACAAGGGCGACTCGGCAAGTCTACACGTGTCCACTGACTCTCTTAGACCCTCTCTTGGCACGTCGATCACTTCCCTGGAATCGACGAGTTCCACCTGGCATGAATCGCGGGGCCACCCCGACTCAACTCGCCGAGTCCCAAGAACAACTCGGCAAGTTCCATTTTGAACTCAGACCCCTGACTCTCCCTTACTCACCGAGTCATTCCCCCAACTCGACAAGTCCACTCACTGAGTGATTAACGGGCAACCTTCATACTACTCGCCGAGTCTGTTCTTCGGACTCGGCGAGTTCATGCCATGCACAAACTCAAAACAACTTCTGAGGTCAGATCTGTTCCATACAATCATAGATCTAGCCTCCCCAAGCATGATAATCACGTAAAGTTCGGACCTTGACACACATATAACATAGAAATGGTCCAAAATGGTGATTTAGCCCTAAAAATGACATTCCAAGCTCATGACTTCCAAAATGACTCATAAAGCTCCAAGGGTTAAGGTCTCTGGACCTCTTTGGGTCCAGATCCAGAACACAAACTCGAGAAAGGACCAAATACAACACTTAATCAACCTCTAAAAGGGTTAGGAAAACCCTAACACTAAGAATCAACACCAAAACTGAAGAAGGTCTGAGAATAATACCTCAATGCAATCTCTAAGAGCTCAAAACCACCAAAATCGCACCTCCTTCAGCCTCCTCTTGCCTTGAACACTTCCTTCTTGCAAAAACACCCACCAAAGTTCAAGATTGGCCTCTCCTTCCTCACAAACGCTCTAGATCTCTTTAGGGTTTCTTTTTGGGGGTTGGTGGCCGCAAATGACGGCCATAAGGCCCTTTAAATAGGTCTCAAACCCTGAAAATTAGGGTTTCATTAAACAACATGGACTCGCCGAGTCCACTCATGAACTCGCCGAGTCCAGCTGTGAACTTGCCGAGTCCAGCTGCGAACTCGCGTACAAATCCGCGACCATACTCGGCGAGTCTAGACGCCAACTCGCCGAGTCTCCCCTCAACACCCAAAAATAAAAGAGCAAAACATCATACCTGGGAATCCGGGTGTTACACTTACATCACAAACCAAATTCAAACATAAAAGAACACTACTTAAAACAAAACAAAAGAAACTAAATAGAAAAGAAAATCAATCATCATCTCCTTGTCCCTGTGCTCCACTTGGTCCTGCCCCATCATTCTACGGATTCCAAAGCTCCTCCCATGTTGGATAATAAGGATAATGTGGTGGCATAGATGGTGTCCGGGTCACACCCAAATGTGAATAAATACCCTCAGTAAGCTGGGTATGATAAATAGCATGCCCCGGGAGGTTATCCAAATAAGTTCCCACCCGACTCTGAAAAGGGTCGGTGGGTACTCATTGTACATGCTGTGGAGCAGCACACTCTCTCTCCATCTCTCCTCTAGCTAGAACATTTCTACGCCTCGGTCTGGCCGGTGGTTGCTCTAGTTGCGCCTCCTCCTGCTCGTCATCTACTGGCGGTATAACAAAACCACCCCCGACATTCACCACTACCCGCATAACTCCCAAAACTTGAATGGTTAAATCAGTGTCCGGGAATCGGGTAAGATTCCTCACAGAGTCGTGAGTCAAAATATGATACGATCGAGCAAGGTGAGTAACCAAATGTCATCTCGTAATCAGACTCCCGGGCCTAGAATTAACCGCTTTCTTCCCCATGAACCTCGCCAACATATATGGTAAATCACAACAAACCCCATGGGTAATAAGACTTCACAGATAGAACAAATTCTGAATAGGAACTTTATCGCCATGATGCTTGTGATTTATCGAAAAAGTGATAAGGCGATGTAGAAATCGGTAAACGGGGTTCCGAATCTGGGACTCACTAGAGTCATGAGTATTATACTCGTGGTTGGAAATACTTCGCCAGAACTGGACATCCATAATACCGGGATTGAAATCCCGAACACACCCATGCAGAAATGGTATGAAGAACGGAGATTAAGTCTCCACCTCCGTATAAAGTCCCATTCGCCAAGCAAACTCCCGAAGACTACACTCCTTATAAACACCGCCCAACCGGAACACAAGTGCCCGATTATAATTAAAGTCAATGGTGCGTTCTTCGAATACTACGGTGGAGAAAAACTCCACCGATAACTCCCGGTACACGGGTTCTTGAATTGCAAACAAATTCTGCCACCCATGACAACTGAAGGGAAAATGATCCCCTTCGTATGTTTTTGTCCAATATTGTTCTAATTCAGCAACCATTCCCACACCACCGAGCCATCCCCAATCGACAATCGGAGCTATCGCAAATTCCCTGTTATATAACCGTCCCAACCGATTTTCATATGTAGTCAATAATGGTCGGGGAATGTTTTGTGGAAACCGATATAAAGGATGAATACTCGCCACATCAATTGGATTCTCCTCCTGTGGAACAGCCCTTTGAGGTCCCATTTCTGCAAACAAAATTAAACCAAAGTAGCAAACACCCAAAGCATTAAAAAAATTAATCTGTTTGCCCAAAAGTCACGACATGGCCTAGCACGCCACGTCGTGGAACGCAATCGGGACGTAGGTCTAGATCGGTCACTGTATACACGATTTTAACCAAAAATAATACTTGGGGTTTGTTCCTATTGTTATTCAAAGGACATGCAACCTAAAATCAACAACTAATTTCAACCAATTTCAAAAGTCTCATCATTCACATAAACCCTAACCATGAAAATGTATAAATTGTAAGCAATAACTACAATTAATGGACAAATACATACCAAATGGAGTTAGAAGACAAGAAATTTGAAGAATTTGGAAGACAAAATTGAAGAAATCGGCTGTGGGGACCTTGTTTCCGTTCGTGAGGCAGCAAGCAAATGGGGAACATTTGTGTGGTCAAAAAGCTTAAGAATTGGTCCCCCCGTGACTTTTTTAAAGGCCACGTCATGGCAGGCTCTACCACGTCGTGGATTTTGAAAGATCATATTCTGTTAAATTTTTTCATCTTATCCCCGTAATTGCTCTTTAACCACGACGTGACATTGACAGGCCACGACGTGGGTTATGTATGACCGAAAAAATGAGTAAAATAACAAATTTTAACTAACTACTTTGTATTTCATTTATTAATTAAAGCTCCCCACAGCTAATTCTTACCAAATATCAGTTATTAAACGATGAGTTGACATCTTTCCTAATTAAAACTCAAAAATTAAAAGAAAAGAAAATGCAAACCAAGCTCGGGTTGCCTCCCGATAAGCGCTTCTTTTTCTTGGAGTCTTGAGCTGGACTCCGTGCCTCCTACGTTGAATCTTCTGAAGAGTCCATCACCAGCTGGACCTTTTGTTCCTTGAAACGCCTCTTGTAAGCTTGCACACGTCTTTTGTACGCCTTCTTCGAGTTTTCCTTCTTTGTCTTGACTTCATCTACATCGAACTTGCATTTAATCCCTTGAGTCTTTAATTTTTCTTCACTCTCCAGCTCCATACTACTTGTCTCTTCCTTCACCATTTGCCTTGTCACCTTTGAAGTAACCTCTTCTTCCTCACTTGTCATCTCATTATCTTCTTTGCTCACCCAAGAAGGTGGACTCTTGTAAGCAATGACTTCAACTAAATAGGGAATAGATGCTCTTGGTTTTGTTCTTTTGACTTGATGAACTGTCTTGATCTCTTCTTCCATAAGCTTTTCTAGTTCTTCTAATTCATTATCTTCATTGATTGTGAACACATCTTCTTTAACATGATTCCTTTGGAAGCCATCTTCTATCCCAAAAATTTCTTTTTCATCACCCACCCTTAAGGTGAGCTTGGAATCGCGAATATCAACAAGAGCTCCAGCAGTGTTAAGCAATGGACGACCAAGGATAATTGGAACATTGGGGTCTTCCTTCATATCCAACACTACAAAATCTATTGGAAAAACAAAATTTCTAATTTTCACCAAAATATCCTCCACGATGCCCCGGGGTTGTGTCACTGAACGGTTCGCCATGTGAATAGTCATTCTTGTAGCCTTCATCTTCTGAATTTCCAACTTTTGATAAAATGAAAAAGGCATCAAATTAATGCTAGCCCCAGAATCGGCTAAAGCATTAACCTTCATTTTGTTACCAAACTCACACGGAAGAGTGAGGCGTCCAGGATCCCCCATCTTCTCCGGCATCTCTCCTAACACAGCTTTTGAGCTTTGCTCCCTTAGAATCACCTTAGAATGCTTCTTTAATTGGTTACGGGTGTCTATCAAGGCTTTTAGTAATCTTTGATACTCGGGAATTTTGGATAAGGACTCGACAAAGGGAGTATTAATCGGGATTCCCTTCACGTGTTTAACAAACTCTAGATGCTCTCTTTCCAGTGGACTAAGAGCAGCTCGGGATGGAAATGGCAAAGGCGGCTGATAAACAGGAACGGACTCGGGCACTTTTTGTTCAGACAAGGGCCACGTCGTGGCGCAGCTGTTTCAGCAACCCCTTCACTTTCGAACTTTGGCTTCCTTGGTTTTGGATCGGGCTGCTGTGGTTCTTCTTCTAATGCCTCTAGGAGCTTAGAGATGGCCTCTTCTTCAGTGTCTATGGCCATTACATGAGATTGAGTCTTCATTTTAGGATTCTTCGGGGACAGCTTCTCATGAACCAGAGTGGCTAGTTGACCAAGTTGTACTTCAAGGTTATTGATGGAGGCTAGGTTTATGGATGTTGATTGAGCTAAGTGCATTTCTTCAAGAAGGTCCGTTACAATATATTTTGTTTATATTGGTGAATCTTTAATTTTATTGGAAGAGTAAGAAGCAGACAACTATTTCTCGTTCATCTATTGAATATGAATATCAGGGACTTGGATCTATAACTTGTGAAATTATATGGGTTTTAATTTTTTTTTTTTTTTTTATTTAGGGATTAAAGAATTAACTCTTATTAATATGTTTTGTGATAATGATTAAGATAATAAGATTGCTCTGAATCCTTTTTTCCCTTAGAAGACTTTGCATTTTGAAGTTGATTACATTTTGTTAAGAGAAAAAGTTACAAATGGAGTTTTAGAAATTGTTAAGATTGGTTCTTCTCATCAAACTATAGATGTTTTAACCAAGTCTTTAGTTGGTTCACAACATGACATTTTTTTAAAAAGAATTTCTATGATTAATTTGATGCTAATATATGTGACACATGTTATACAAACTTAACATCTTTTACATATCAAAAGGTTGTGTATATCTTTGTCCTTTGCAAGATGGTATTGGTAAGTTTGATCATATGAGTTTTGAGTGATATTTTTTTGGTTGGGTATATTTTGTAAATATGAAGATAAAAAAAGGATTGTTGCTTACTTTTGTAAAAGTTACAGATACAAACACATGGATCTGTTTCATCCATCGGTTGGGTCGTGTATTGACCCGTCTATATATTGAAGAGTGGAACTCAAACTCATCATTTAGTATATACTAAACACACACAACACCAAGTTCTCTTGCCTTCTCTCTATGTATATGCAGTAGTTATTAGGGATTCCTATTGTTATATTGTTATATTGTTCTCAGTAACAAGTTTGTTCTTAAGTGATCAGACTAGTTTGAGAGTAGTTTTAGGTTATTTCTAGTGAGGATTTTTTGTGTTAAAATATATGAAAACAATCCGGTTCTTTGATTAAATAATAAGTGATTATGTTGGAATGAGTTGTTGAGTTTCTTTACACGATGGTTTAAATCAATTCCAAAATATGGCAGACCCAACAAATGCTTGAGAATCCTAATAGCATATTTTTTAAGGTCATATTTTATACTAGAAAACTAGAATGTTGAGAAACCGAAAATAAAAAAAATATATACGAATTATGACTTATATAAGAAGTTATCAGATAAATTGAGACGATAATACTAATATGAGATTTGAGAACATGAAATTTTAGATTCAAGATCATGAAATACTAAAGTCGAGAAGACAACATTTGTTGTTAATACAAGATTAGAGTGTTGTTTGAGTTGTGTTGAAATCAAACCATATCTAACGAATACTAAATGGTCAAAAGTGACCAAAAATTACCTTAAACGGCCATATAGCGATTGGATTTTAAAAGAACAAAAACTTCGAAAAAAAATGAAAAAAAAAAAGTCACTGAACTTTTTAACCATGCCTACGACCGATATTTTTTTAACGAGTTACCTCTTAGAGCTCTATAACCGATTGTGTAAGCAAAGCTATCATGCGTTTTAGGATGGAACTGGGTTCTTGCTGTAACCGGTATAGGCTAAATCTAAACCCAATACACATCTCCACTAGCAAACACCATGTGGCCCAACATTCCTGTCCAAAATATTTAGTCTAAAAAACTAATTTTTCAAGAAGGGTAACTTTTATTTTATTTCATATTTTATATATACTACATTAAACATTAAATGAGGATTTTTAATGAAGTTTTTCTAAAACAACAAATCTAATTATTTCTAAATTATTTTTAATTCCACCTATATTATAAACGGGATTTGAGCCTTCAATCTCAACCATGTTTTTATAAAACAAATGATGTTTTTATTAAAAAAAATCTTTAAAACCAAAAGATTACCGATAAACTTACTAAAATGGTCAAATTGAAAAAGGTTAATTTCCTTTAAAGAAAAACTTTATATTTTATGTTTTTTCCGTTTTAAACCTCAAGGTCTTTTTCAAAAAGTCCTAATATAATAATAATAATAATAATAACGGTTTTTTTGCAGAAAAATCATAATATTTTTGTTTACATAACAGTCTCAATATTTTGGGTTAGTTAACGAAATATTCCCAAACTAATTTGGTATCGGTTTCAACCGTTCAAAAATGGTCAAACTGCAATCTTTTGCCGTTTTTGGGGACTTTTTCATTAAAAAAAATTATTGGTATTAAAATGTAACTTTTCCGAAAATATTTAGATTTTTCTGAAGATTTCCCTACAATTTATTTGGAACAATGTCCTTTTTTTTTAAAGGACGGTCAAAATATTCTAGAACCAAGATTACAAAATATAAATATAAATATTAATAAATGAATTTTGCAACCAACAAAGGGATGTCAACAGGGGCAAACGGGACGGAGAGTGCATCCCCGCCCCCACCCCCGAAATTTCCTTGTTCCCCCATTTCCACCCCCGCCCCGCCCCAGAATCCCCTTTATTACCCCTGCCCCCGCCCCCGATTAACTTTCGGCTGCCTTTTTTTTGTTAAAAGAAATTGTTATTTACGCTAAAAAAACTATTTTTTAGGTAACAAATAATTATTTATAGTAGAATTTTACATGTTAAAAATAAAAAAAATTTGACATTTTAAAAACATTATACTAACAATTTAAAAACATATTTTTTTGATGAATTTTGAAAGCTCAAAATGATATTAAGGTTTATTATATTTATATAATTAATATATGTAAATATTAGTGTGATTTATTAACGGGGTCCCAATGGGGGTTTCGGGACGGGATGACTACCCCCGTCCCTGTCCCCGAAATTAAAATGAGGGTTAATTTGACCCCGCCCCAATTTTTTAAAAAAATTTCCCCCATGAGAACGGGGTCCCACAAGACTTTTTGACATCCCTAAACTCAATAGATTTTGAGTTTATGCCTTTCCTCAAACAAACTAAATGTATGATTGGTAACAATATTATTAAAAAAATATATCCATTTATTTTATGTAAATTTGAGCACCGTCGTGTATTAATATAATTTTTTTTCTTGAAGCATATGTTTTGTTTGAATTTCGTATCGTACAATTAGAACATTTGTCTGCTATAACAAATTCATTATCTAATCCGTATATCTTTATTAAAATAAGTAAAGATATTTTAAGTCGTATTTGATTGTTCCTAACATATCTAAGCTTTAACAGCCTAGCATAATCTTGCCTGTTGTTTAGTCAAACACAAAATAATTGTGGTTCAAAATTACACACCAGCTTTACATTATTTGCTTCTAAACCCTACATCCTTCCTTCCTAAACACCTCACCAACCCAAAATCACATGTGTGTCTTGATCTAGATGCATGAATAAGCTTTCTATTCAAAACAATATCTCACTTATAATAGGAATAAATACAAATACTTCTATTACAATCTATGTATAAACGCTTCTTTCACCCATATAGGTTGTGTTTATAATAGTTTTATTATTATTATTATTATTATTATTATTATTATTATTATTATTATTATTATTATTATTATGTTTTTGAGATTATTGCTTTATTACAATATATTGTCTGGTGATACCACTAAAATATCTTTAAAACTCATTTATTTATTAAACTATATAAGACAACTTATTGATAAATTCATTACGTTTTTTCCATAAGTTTTTCAAATACACTCTTACATACAAGACAAAATTGCAAGAATGGTTCCTGTGGTATGTCGGAAATTGCCACTTTGGACCAAACAGGTTTGGACTAGCACCAATGGTCCAAAAGTTTCCATTTTGTTGCTAGTTTGGTCCATTTTGGTTTGATTTTTTATTAAATGATGATTTTGCCCTTGTATTTTCTTTTCTTCAATTTTTTTATTACAAAAACTAAAAAAAGAAAAAGAAACAGAAAAATACTCTCTCTCTCTCTCTCTCTCTCTCTCTCTCTCAAACGTCCAATAAAAATTAGATCTATGATGTTTTTCCCTAAACACACACACACACACACATCAGATTGTCGGACGACCACCTCCACCGCCTACCGGACGACCACCTCCACCGCCTACAGGACCACCAATTTCTTGTCAAAATGCCACCAGACCAAAGGACCACCGCCACAACCTTCACTTATTTCTCTGCCCAATCCATCTGTCTTTGCAGAACTAGAGAACCACCTCCTACTTTCATCGATGTTCCTTACAAAAAAACACCATGTACCGGGAACCACAACCCGCCACCACAACTAGGTTTTTAGAGCCCCCGCTACTAGGGTTTCAGAGCCGCCGCTACTAGGGTTTTCAGATGCGGTGGTCGTTTGGGATGGAGGACGGAATAAACGATGACAGTTGATCCCAACAAGTCCAGAACTTTTTCGTTTGATTTGCTGCTCTAAATGGTTGCCTGAATTGCATCTTCATAAGCCGTCACGAGTGTACTGAAACCCTAACAGGTGGTCTAAGGTGGTGGCAGCTAGGGTTTAGACTTTCCCCCTCGTTCTAGCTGTCGTCATAACCTCTACAAACCCTAACTTCGTCTCTCTCCTTCTCTAACGACGACGCCTTCTAATCAGATCTTGAAGATGAAAACCCTAGTACCGGACCGAGAAGGGTCGCGACGGAGGTTGGTGACGGCGGTTAGGGTTTGAGGACATGGGAGTTAGCAAAAGAAAGGAAGAGGGTGGTGAAGTTAACAGAAGAAAGGAAGAAGGCGACGAAGGTTGCTGACGACGACAGTGATGGCGGATGGTGGTGGCAGTTAGGATGTTTTCGTGAGAGAGGTGATGGGTGAGGAGGTGAGAGGTTCCATCGGAGAGAGAGAGAGAGAGAGAGAGAGTGTGTAACGACCCGTGTCCGGTATGGTAATTCCTTGGTATTTATTTTGAAGTTTTGCAAGAGGGACTCGGCGAGTTCATAGCCTGACTCGCCGAGTAGGGTCGGGATTTCGAGCACGTGATTAGTTGGCGACTCGGCGAGTCCATATTCTGGACTCGGCGAGTCTGCCCGTCTGGGAGAAACCCTAAATCCCCGGGTTGCCCACTATTTAAGCCACCTTATAGCCCCCAATCCTGCCTCCTTCACCCTCTAAAGCTGTGAGAAAACCCTAATTCGTTCTTGAGCGATTCTAAGTGATTTTGTGTGCGAATTGTGAAGGCTTGAAGAAGGAGAAGAAGAAAGGAGCAAGAAGAAGGATTGTAGAGCAGAGATTCAAGGGAAAGCAACAGCTCTTTGAGGTATTCTTCAGATTTCCTTCCCTTTTATGCTTTGAAACCCTTTCTAGATCTTGTTTATGCCTTTCTAAAGCCTTATGTTGTTATGGAAGCTGTCTTATGCCGAGATAACCTTAGATCTGTTCATTTAGGAGTTGTAGAGCCCAGATCTATTGCCTTTATGGATCTATTTTGCACATTAACCCTAGATCTACCCCTTTTAAGCATCTTTTAGCATTTATTCCCTTGTTCATGCGTTTGTACACGTAAAGTTGGAAACTTTACGTGGTAAATCAACTTATTGGACTCAGATCTATCGTTTGCATGTACTGGATTCGATCAGAATCGAGTGTAGAATAGTTGCATGGCGGTGACTCGGCAAGTCGGAAGAACGACTCGGCGAGTCTAGTCGCGAGTCCCCGATTTCTTCCTTTCGAGCGGTATCGAGTGGGACCAGTGAGTAAGGGAGTGGACTCAGCGAGTTTGAAGGTAGACTCAGTAATCGGGGGACTCGGCGAGTTGTTCATACAACTCGGCGAGTCCAAGGCAATCTTCTTAAGCTCAAGAACAACTCGTCGAGTTGTTCATAGGACTCGACGAGTCGGATGAAGATTGTCTGAGTTCTTGGATCGGGAGAGTACTCGTCGAGTCGATGCCATACTCGACGAGTAGCGGCGAGTTGAGTCGAGGAGTGAGAATAGGGACTCGGCGAGTTGGCGGCCCAACTCGGCGAGTCAGGTCAACTATGGGTTGACTTTGACCGAGAGTTGACTTTGTCTGAGAGTTAACTTTGCCCAAGGGTAAAAGAGTCATTTTACCCAGTGCAGTGTTTAGTATTTGATTGAGTGTGTTTATGGACTTGTAGCGGGGGAGATACCGGAGCAGCAGCAGCTAGCTTCCAGAGCCATACACTCAGCAGCCAGTTCACGAGGTGAGTTTCCCTTCAGTAGGAACGGGTCTACGGCCGCAATGCCGGCCCGTGTAATTATCAGTAGTTCTGGTCTTTAGTCTGATGCAGTAGCTAGAGTGCTTGATGTCTTTGTGATTCAAGCATATTCGTGTATGTGTTCCGGAATTCGGTCCGATGCAGTATGCAGTATGTGTGATTATAATAGTTGTTATGTGTTATGCTATGTCATGATCAGTTAGTTCCGGACTTCGGTCCGATGCAGTTAGTTCCGGACTTCGGTCCGATGTAGTCAGTTCCGGATTTCGGTCCGATGCAGTTAGTTCCGGACTTCGGTCCGATGCAGTCAGTTCCGGATTTCGGTCCGATGCAGTTAGTTCCGGACTCTGGTCCGATGCAGGGGACAAGGTCTCGGTCAGTTCCGGACTTCGGTCCGATGCAGCTAGTTCCAGACCTCGGTCTGATGCAGTGGGCAAGGCCCAGTATGTGATTTATATGTATTGTATGGTATGTGGTAGTTTGGGGGAGCTCACTAAGCTTCGTGCTTACAGTTTCAGTTTTGGTTTCAGGTACTTCTGCTTGTAGAGGGAAGAGCTCGGGATGATGGCATCGCACACACCACAGCTTCAGCTTTTATCCTGGGAGTTGATTTGGTTCTTGATTTTTATATGACATGGATATGATACAGTTTTCTGCACATTGTTTTTATTATTATTTTGAGATACATCATGTATGGTTTATGATATGACACTCAGATTATGGTTTTTGGTTATGTTGAAAAACGAAATTTTTGGGTCGTTTCAAGTTGGTATCAGAGCCCTGGTTTGAGGGATTCGGATACACTTCCGGGTGTATCTGAACTCAAACTAAGGGGGAAATAAAAAGATTTTTAAAAGAAAAATGTTTCTAAAAGAATTTTGAAAGCACTTAGAAAGGAAGAAAATTTTTAAAACGAGATAAGGGTGTGGTGCATGCGATCAGCCGAGCTCAAGTAAGTACTCCCAAATTACCAATACAAGTTTTATTATCATGATTAATTGTTCCAGCTTCAGTAGAACAACATGCTGGTATAGGACTAAGGATCTAGGAGGATGCCTTATGTGCCTGCTTTATGTGTTACAGCTTTATGAGTATTGCATGCTAGTATTGAGCAGATAGCAGTAGGATAGCCTGTTTAGGCTATGCCCGATAGTGTGATCTTAGCATTGTATGCTAGTACAGTTTCTCGTTTTGAGAATAGTTTTGCCTGAATATGTTTCCTTTATCCGAATGCTGCTTGCTTCGTGCTTTGTGGGAGTTCTGAGTGATGGAAGTTAGCCATTAGGTGAACACGTCACACCACATGTGATCAGGGTTGAATAATCCCAGAGTGCTGGAACTGGCCCTATTGCGCAACTCTTGTTTGAGTCCAACCGTTATAGGGACGGGTCCTTTACTTGAAGGATTATCTAACCTTCGTCACATGTGATGGTGTTCAGGTGGTGGTTAATTAGCATTATAAGGAGACTCTCAGCAGCTGAGGACTAGTTGAGTTGAGTCTGAGACTTCCCTAAGGGCAAGCCTAGGATGAGAGTAGCAGAGAACAGTAGTAGAAAAAGTGACTTGGTGGAGCCAAAGCAGTTCTTGAAGAAAGTACGGATAGATGTGGAAGGTAGTATGGGCCCGTACTACTGAAAGCAGAGGATCCGTACTCGAATCAAGAAAGGCTGAGACAAGACCAGGAAGCTAGTTGTAGTATCAATGATCCCTTGAGATATTTCCGTTTTCTGATGTAGTTGTGATGTGTTTCAGAATGGTGGTTTTGCGTTCGAGACCAGCAGCCGGCAACGGAGGTGCCGGGGAGGGATCAGGTTCAGGCTCGGGAGATGAGCGCATGGATGAGCAGACCCGAGAGTTTCTTTCTTCGGAGATTACGCGTATCATTATAGAGCAGACTCTTGTGATCTTCGGTTCGATCAAGGAGGGGATTCTAGAGCTGATGGATGAAAGATTGGGCACCTTCCGTGCCGAGGTGGCGGCCATGATGGGGTCGCGCACCCTTACATTCAGGGAGTTCAGGGCATGTGGAGCTCCGGACTATCATGGGGCGCGGGACCCCATAGCGAGTACCAGATGGTTGGCGGATGTGGCCAACGCTTTCCGCACTAGCAGGTGTCCCGAGGGGGACAAGGTCAGATTGGCATCCTGTCTTCTGAAGGACAAGGCACGGGACTGGTGGGAGGAGGTCGGACATTCCATTGGAGATGACGCAGCATTGGACGCCATGACTTGGGATGATTTCTCTACCAGGTTCAGGGCGGAGTTCGCACCGGTTATTGAGGTGCAGCAGTTGGCTAGGGAGTTTCAGGACCTCACCCAGACTACAGAGACAGTGGCGGAGATCACCGCCAAGTTCAGGGAGAGGGCTCTTCTCGTTCCTCAGTACGTGGCTGATGAGGAAATGAAGAAGGCCCGTTATCATGAGATGTTGCGGAGCGATATCCGCCAGTTTGTGAGCCGGTCCAGCTGTAAAACGCTGGAAGATATGATTGCTAGGGCTCGGGAGAGGGAGATTGATCTCGAGATGGAGAAGAAGAGGAAACCGGAGGCGGTTTCGGGTTCAGGCGGTTCGGGCAAAAAGCCCAAGGTTTCGGATCACAGATCTAGGAGTCAGCAGAGCCACGGTCGATGTGGCAAGTGTGGGAGATTGCACGAGGGAGCGTGCAAGGCAGGGAGTTCCGGCTGCAACAAGTGCGGTCGGATTGGGCATTTGAGTAGGGATTGTACGGCCCCTGCTACTGCCGTCGCAACATCAGATCTGATTTGCTTTCAGTGCAATCAGAGGGGACATAAAAAGTCCCAGTGTCCGAGTTTAGCTGCAGCAGGGAAGGTGGCTGCACCTGCCCCTGCTACCTTGAGGATTACAGATGGCCGGCAGGGCCGAGCTGATGCGCCAGTGGCGAAGAGTAGGGCGTTTCAGATGACAACAGAGGAGGCGCGAGCGACTCCTGATGTGGTGACGGGTATGTATCTTCCCTTTATCTCTTTATTATTATTGATTGAATATTGCTTATGATTGTATGTTTTATTCAGGGTCGTTCTCTGTGAACGACATTTCTGCTTTGGTATTATTCGATTCGGGGGCTACCCGATCATTCGTATCACTTGCTCTTAGCAAGAGATTTAGTAGGGCTCCAGGGGAGCTGGATGGTCCATTAGAGGTTGAGATAGCAGATGATAGGACCGTGAGGGTCGACAGGGTGCATAGAGGGTGTTCTCTTCAGTTATTTGACGAGCAGTTTTCAGTGGATCTGGTACCTATTCCTCTGCGAGGGAATAAGGTTATTGTGGGCATGGATTGGCTAAGCCCCAATGGGGCGGTGATTGATTGTGAGCTTCAGCTAGTGAGGGTCCGCAGTCCCAGTGGGGGAGAGTTAGTGATTTAGGGCGAGAAGCCACAGCGGGGACCAACCTTTTGTTCCGCCGCAAGGGCGAGGCGCTATATTCAGCAGGGTTGCGCCGACTTTGTAGCTTACGTCTTGGATGCCCGGGAGAAGGGCAAGATGACAGTTGATGATGTTCCTATTGTTCGAGACTACCCGGACGTGTTTCCCGAGGATTTGCCGAGGATACCTCCTGAGAGACAGGTCGAGTTCGGGATCGACCTAATTCCTGGTGCGGCTCCGATAGCCAAAGCACCGTATTGATTAGCTCCCCCTGAGATGCAAGAGTTGTCTACACAGCTGCAGGAGCTGTTAGACAAAGGGTTCATTCGGCCGAGCAGTTCGCCTTGGGGAGCGCCGATCCTGTTTGTGAGGAAGAAGGATGGGTAGCATCGTATGTGTATTGATTATCGGGAGTTGAATAAGGTAACGGTGAAGAACCGTTACCCACTTCCGAGGATAGATGATTTGTTTGATCAGCTTCAGGGAGCGTCTTGGTTCTCCAAGATCGATCTACGCTCCGGTTATCATCAGATGCGGGTTAGAGAAGAAGATGTACAGAAGACTGCTTTTAGGACCAGGTATGGTCATTATGAGTTTGTGGTGATGCCATTTGGGCTCACCAATGCTCCAGCCGCGTTCATGGATCTCATGAACCGCGTGTGTAAGCCAATGCTGGATCGGTCGGTTATAGTGTTCATAGACGATATCTTGGTATATTCCAAGACGCAGGAGCAGCACGAGGAGCACCTACGGGAGGTGCTGGAGGCTTTGAGGAGGGAGAGACTTTTCGCAAAGTTCTCCAAATGTGAGTTCTGGTTGCGCGAGGTGCAGTTCCTTGGTCACCTCGTCAACCAGAAGGGTATTTTGGTAGATCCGGCCAAGATTGAGGCCGTGATGCAGTGGGAGGCCCCGAAGTCTCCATCTGAGATTCGGAGCTTCCTGGGGTTGGCAGGGTATTATCGGAGATTTATTCAGGATTTCTCCAAGATAGCAGTGCCGCTCACCCGACTGACCAGGAAGTCAGTGGCATTTCGTTGGGGTCCTGAGCAGCAGTCAGCGTTTGAGACCCTCAGGCAGAGATTATGCGAGGCTCCGATCCTTACCTTGCCAGAGGGAGTAGAGGACTTTGTAGTCTATTGTGATGCCTCGATCACAGGTATGGGAGCAGTTTTGATGCAGCGAGGCCATGTGATAGCTTATGTCTCGAGACAGTTGAAGCCTCACGAGGCTAATTATCCTACCCATGATTTGGAGCTGGGGGCAGTTGTGTTTGCCCTCAAGATTTGGAGGCATTACCTTTATGGGGTTCGTTGTACTATTTACACGGATCACAAGAGTTTGAGGTATCTTATGGATCAGCTGAGTCTGAATATGAGGCAGAGGAGGTGGTTGGATGTGCTAAAGGATTACGACTGTGAGATCCTATACCATCCAGGGAAGGCCAATGTGGTGGCCGATGCCCTGAGCCGCAAGGTGTCGGCGGCCCCTATCAGGGATCTATGTTTGAGGATGACAGTGATCACTCCGTTGTTGGAGCGAATCAAGGAGGCTCAGGTAGAGGGTCTCAAGGAGGAGAGACAGAAGTGTGAGAGGATCGTGGGCCGAGTAGCCTCGTTTGATTATGATAGTTGGGGTTTGCTGACGCTTCACGGGAGAGTGTGGGTACCGTACTGGGGTGGAGTACGACAAGTGTTGATGGATGAGGCTCATAAGTCTCGGTTTTCTATCCACCCAGGGCCGACGAAGATGTACCGAGATCTTCGACCTGATTATTGGTGGCCCTGCATGAAGCGGGACGTCGCCTGGTACGTCGAGAGATGCCTGACCTGCCGGAAGGTCAAGGCGGAGCACCAGAGACCTCACGGCAGGATGCAGCCGTTAGACATTCCCGTGTGGAAATGGGAGGACATTACCATGGATTTCGTCACCAAGCTTCCCCGGACCGCACGTGGAGTGGATTCGATATGGGTAGTAGTGGATCGGTTGACAAAGAGTGCCCATTTTATCCCGATCCAGGAGAGTATATCGGCGGAGAAGTTAGCCGATATTTATGTGCGTGAGATTGTGGCACGTCATGGAGTGCCGGTATCGGTGGTGTCAGACCGAGATGTCCGTTTCACATCCAGATTTTGGAAGCGGTTCCACGACGAGATGGGTACTCGTCTCCATTTCAGCACCGCTTTCCACCCTCAGACAGACGGGCAGAGCGAGAGGACGATTCAGACTCTCGAGGACATGCTAAGGGCGTGTGTCCTAGATTTCGGTGGCAGTTGGGATACGTATCTTCCGTTAGCGGAATTCTCGTATAACAACAGTTATCATGCGAGCATTGATCGACCTCCCTTTGAGATGCTGTATGGGAGGAAGTGTAGGACCCCGATTTGTTGGGGCGAGGTCGGTCAGCGAGTCATTGGGAGCACAGAGGTGGTGCTCAAGACGACCGAGTTGATCCAGCAGGTCCGTAGTAGACTGCAAACTGCTCAGAGTCGGCTGAAAAGTTACGCCGATAGGAGGCGTTCAGACTTGGAGTTCCAGGTGGGGGATATGGTCCTTCTGAAGGTCTCACCTTGGAAGGGTGTCATCAGGTTCCGGAAGAGGGGCAAGTTGGGCCCCAGATTTATTGGTCCTTTCAGGGTTTTGGCCCGGGTGGGTCGGGTTGTTTATCGGTTAGATCTTCCTGAGGAGCTTAGTCAGATCCACAACACTTTCCATGTGTCTCAGTTGAGGAAGTGTCTGGTGGATGAGTCAGCAGTCGTTCCCCTAGAGGATATTCAGGTTGATAGCAGCCTGAATTATATTGAGAGACCGGTCGCAATTCTGGACCGGAAGACCAAGACCTTGAGGAACAAGGAAATTCAGTTAGTAAAGGTGCAGTGGCAGCACCGGAAGGGGTCTGAGTGGACGTGGGAGGCTGAGGAGGAGATGAGGGAGCACTACCCAGAGTTATTTGCAGATTCAGCCGTAGCAGACTTCGAGGACGAAGTCTGAGATAAGTGGGGGAGAATTGTAACGACCCGTGTCCGGTATGGTAATTCCTTGGTATTTATTTTGAAGTTTTGCAAGAGGGACTCGGCGAGTTCATAGCCTGACTTGCCGAGTAGGGTCGGGATTTCGAGCACGTGATTAGTTGGCGACTCGGCGAGTCCATATTCTGGACTCGGCGAGTCTGCCCGTCTGGGAGAAACCCTAAATCCCCGGGTTGCCCACTATTTAAGCCACCTTATAGCCCCCAATCCTGCCTCCTTCACCCTCTAAAGCTGTGAGAAAACCCTAATTCGTTCTTGAGCGATTCTAAGTGATTTTGTGTGCTAATTGTGAAGGCTTGAAGAAGGAGAAGAAGAAAGGAGCAAGGAGAAGGATTGTAGAGCAGAGATTCAAGGGAAAGCAACAGCTCTTTGAGGTATTCTTCAGATTTCCTTCCCTTTTATGCTTTGAAACCCTTTCTAGATCTTGTTTATGCCTTTCTAAAGCCTTATGTTGTTATGGAAGCTCTCTTATGCCGAGATAACCTTAGATCTGTTCATTTAGGAGTTGTAGAGCCCAGATCTATTGCCTTTATGGAGCTATTTTGCACATTAACCCTAGATCTACCCCTTTTAAGCATCTTTTAGCATTTATTCCCTTGTTCATGCGTTTGTACACGTAAAGTTGGAAACTTTACGTGGTAAATCAGCTTATTGGACTCAGATCTATCGTTTGCATGTACTGGATTCGATCAGAATCGAGTGTAGAATAGTTGCATGGCGGTGACTCGGCGAGTCGGAAGAACGACTCGGCGAGTCTAGTCGCGAGTCCCCGATTTCTTCCTTTCGAGCGGTATCGAGTGGGACCAGTGAGTAAGGGAGTGGACTCAGCGAGTTTGAAGGTAGACTCAGTAATCGGGGGACTCGGCGAGTTGTTCATACAACTCGGCGAGTCCAAGGCAATCTTCTTAAGCTCAAGAACAACTCGTCGAGTTGTTCATAGGACTCGGCGAGTCGGATGAAGATTGTCTGAGTTCTTGGATCGGGAGAGTACTCGTCGAGTCGATGCCATACTCGACGAGTAGCAGCGAGTTGAGTCGAGGAGTGAGAATGGGGACTCGGCGAGTTGGCGGCCCAACTCGGCGAGTCAGGTCAACTATGGGTTGACTTTGACCGAGAGTTGACTTTGTCTGAGAGTTGACTTTGCCCAAGGGTAAAAGAGTCATTTTACCCAGTGCAGTGTTTAGTATTTGATTGAGTGTGTTTATGGACTTGTAGCCGGGGAGATACCAGAGCAGCAACAGCTAGCTTCCAGAGCCATACACTCAGCAGCCAGTTCACGAGGTGAGTTTCCCTTCAGTAGGAACGGGTCTACGGCCGCAATGCCGGCCCGTGTAATTATCAGTAGTTCTGGTCTTTAGTCTGATGTAGTAGCTAGAGTGCTTGATGTCTTTGTGATTCAAGCATATTCGTGTATGTGTTCCGGACTTCGGTCCGATGCAGTATGCAGTATGTGTGATTATAATAGTTGTTATGTGTTATGCTATGTCATGATCAGTCAGTTCCGGACTTCGGTCCGATGCAGTTAGTTTCGGACTTCGGTCCGATGCAGTCAGTTCCGGATTTCGGTCCGATGCAGTTAGTTCCGGACTCTGGTCCGATGCAGGGGACAAGGTCCCGGTCAGTTCCGGACTTCGGTCCGATGCAGCTAGTTCCAGACCTCGGTCTGATGCAGTGGGCAAGGCCCAATATGTGATTTATATGTATTGTATGGTATGTGGTAGTTTGGGGGAGCTCACTAAGCTTCGTGCTTACAGTTTCAGTTTTGGTTTCAGGTACTTCCGCTTGTAGAGGGATGAGCTCGGGATGATGGCATCGCACACACCACAGCTTCAGCTTTTATCCTGGGAGTTGATTTGGTTCTTGATTTTTATATGACATGGATATGATACAGTTTTCCGCACAGTGTTTTTATTATTATTTTGAGATACATCATGTATGGTTTATGATATGACACTCAGATTATGGTTTTTGGTTATGTTGAAAAACAAAATTTTTGGGTCGTATTTTTGGGTCGTTTCAGAGAGAAAGAGAGATTAAGAGATTTTTTCTTTTCTTTTTTTCATTTATGTAATAATAAACAAAATACAAAGGGTAAAATCGTCATTTAAAACCAAAATGGACCAAACTAGTAACAAAATGGAAACTTTTGGACCATTGGTGCTAGTCCAAACCTGTTTGGCTCAAAGTGGCAATTTTGAACATACCACGGGGACCATTCTTGCAATTTTGTCTACATACAATAAATTATATGTAATATTACAAACATTAAAACAAGACAAAATTTCATGATTAATCAATGTGGTTTGCAAAATGTATCAGGTTGATTTTAATTATTTGAAACTCTATATGGTTGGTCCTTATGGTTTTCATTTTATTGTATGGTTGGCTTATTGATACTAAATCTAACTTTTGAACTGTTATTTGTATATGAGGAAAATCAATAGAAAATGTATAAACCTTTGGAAACCTTAAAACCTAGAAAATCAATACAAATAATGTTCACTAGTCTTTTAACCATGGTAGAGTAAGCCTTTGATTTGATCATGGTTAACCAAAGTGTCCAAAACTTTGTATATGAATTATTATATTATATCTTATCAAATAAAGACTATTTTTCTACTTCTTACAATATTGTTGTCATAGAACAATAATTTTTCTCTAACTAAATACAAGAGTTGCATTTATTTATTAATAACAAATTACTTAATAAATATTCAGTAACTACCAACTTGATTAAGGTGTGACCCTATAGGATCATATGTCATTGGCAATGTCACTCAATAATGATTCTTAGGCATATAGATATAACATTCTACCACTTGCACACGATTCATTATAGACTGACATAGACAGTAGTTGGCGTCTAGCAACGGGTTACTGCCCCTAATAACACACGAAGGGGTGTCATCAATCAACATCCAATTCCAGGAGCTCACTAGCTACAATTGAAGTATAAGGTAAGTGTATTAATATTCACTTTGTTACAAACATCATGTTGGATATGAGACATGGAACGTGATCATCCTTATTTTCTATCCAACTTATAAGAAAGGCGCCTTAAATATCTAACTCTAAACACATAAGAGGAACAAATCCCATTTTGACTACAAACATACTCTCATATAGTTCATGCTCTACCCAACGAAGGCTTTTATAACTGCACAGTTACGAACATCGTTTAACCATGTCAAAGCATAACAATCCCCATACTTGAGTTCTCCAATATGCATCTCAGGTCGAAAGACATAAAGATATTTACTTATGATCGAGATTCACTTATGATATCGATCCATGAAGTGAATCTTGATGCATGTCATTTCTAATAGTTGTTCTCAAACAAGTAAATATGAATTTGGATGCAACACCTTGCTATTTCACCTCTTGAAATCAACCAAGCCGATTCATATTAGTCTTAATTCACAGTTGCTCCCGCAACAGTGACTGACTATGGACAAATTTTGAATAATTACATTACTCAAGGATTAGATAAAATGCTAATATAGAAAACAATAATATTCAACACAAAAGAGATCTCTCATATTCAGAGGAGATTACATATCATTGCTACATAGTTATGAATATCCATATATTAGTCAAGTACAAATTTAAATCCAATCACTAGCTAATCGTAGGCCGATTCCTTTTGCATGACTCTAAAACTTGCTTTGAGGTAGAGCCTTTGTGAACGGATCTGCTAGATTATCATTTGTATGAATCTTTTCAATACGTACATTTCCTAATTCTAATTACTGACGAATGAAATTGAATTTTCATTGAATGTGTCTAGTCTTGTTGGTAACCATCAGGTCTCTTGCGATAGCGATTGCACCAGTGTTGTCACAAAGCATCTCAATGGCATTTTTGATGCTTGGAACAACATCCAGATCACCGATGAATTTCTTCATCCAATCAACTTCTTGAGCCGCTTCACACACAACTATGTACTCTGATTCTATTGTAGAAAGTGCAACCACTTCTTGCTTTGAACTCTTCTAGGAAATGGCTCCTCCATTAAGTGTGAACACATATCTTGACTATGATTGTGAGTTATCTCGATCGGTGTTGAAACCAACGTCAGTGTAACATCATATAGTAAGCTCTTCTTTAACTCCTCCATAGACCAGAAACATATCTTTAGTTCTTCTTAAGTACTTAAGTATGTTTTTAACAACCACCCAATATTTTTTGCCAGGATTAGATTGATATCTACTAGTTATACTAATAACATAAGCTACATCTAGCCTTATACATGTCATAGCATACATAATTGAACCTAGTGTTGAAGCATACTGTATGCGTTTCATTCTTTTGATCTCATCTTCAGTACTAGGGTTGTCAGCCTTAGAAAGAATGGTTCCAGGCAGTATGAGAATTATTCCTCGTTTCGAGTTATCCATTGAAAAATGTTTAAGATTTTGTCAATGTATGTACTCTGACTCAAACCAATGAGTCTTTGGGATCTATCTCTATAGATCCTAATACCGAGTATGTATGTAGCATCCCCTTAGATCTTTCATTTGAAAGGACTTACTAAGGTAGGCCTTAGTCTCCTTTAATGTCGGGATATCCTTCTCGATCAGTAATCTGTCATCAACATATAGAATTAGAAAAACAATATGGATCCCACTTGCTTTGATGTATACACATGGTTTATCGAGACTTTCTGAGAAACCACACTTTTTAATGTTTTCATCAAAACGATGATACAGGCCCTAGATGCTTGTTTTAATCCATAAATGGACTTCTTCAATTTACACACCTTCTTTAGGTTATCTGGCTAGACAAAACTTTCAGGTTGTTCCATATAAACATCTTCCTCAAGATATTTGTTAAGGAAAGCGGTTTTGATATCCATTTTCCATATCTCATAGTCATAATATGCATCTATGGCCATGATAATACTAATAGATTTAATTTTAGCAACTGGCGAGAAAGTATCTTCATAGTCAACACCTTGAATTTGAGTATATCCTTTCGTGAAAACTCATACTTTGAAAGTTTGTACATTTCTATCCATGTCAATCTTCTTCTTGAAGATCTACTTGTTTCCTACAACCTTGCTGTTAGGAGGTAAGTCAACCAAGTCCCATACTTGATTATCATTCATAGATTGAATTTCAGTTCTCATGGCTTCAAGCCATTTATCAGACTCTGGGTCTGCAGTAGTAGCCTTGTAATTAATGGGCTCATATTGATCAATCAAGAAGACTTCCTCTTCAGGAATGAAAAATCCAAATCTATCAGGTTCCTGACGAGTTCTAGTGGAGCGTTGTACAGTTGGTGTGGTTTCCGGCATCTGAACAATAATTTCTGGTTCAATAATGCTTTGTTGATTATCATTATCAATTAAAGGTTGTGTCTCTCGAATTTCTTAGAGGTCAATAGGGTACCCACTTACTTTATGCGAGATAAAGTCAGTTTTAAGAAACATTGCTTTACGGGATATGAACACCCGATTTTCATCTTTCTAGAAGAAGTAATAACCCACAGTTTCTTTTGGGTATCCCACAAAGATACACTTTTGAGATCTAGGGTCAATCTTGTCAGAAGTTTCTCTTTTAACATATGCTTCACAACACCATATCTTTAAGTAAGACATTGATGGAAGTTGGGCTTAGGGTTCATAAGGAAGGATGGACAAAATTTATGTGGGAGTCCACATAGAATTCGTCCAAGGGGCCTTCTGGAAGGATCCTATGGGCTGCTTAAGGACTAAGCAACTAGATTAGGGTTTTGACTGAAACCCTAGTTGCTCAACTATATAAGGACCCTATGGAACTCCTAAAATCGGCAACTGGAAACCTTAGAAGGATCATTCGCTGGTTTTGTGCCTCTTCCCCTCTCTATAATATTCTTCCATTGCTTGTGGGGTTTGTGATCTATTAGAGGCATCACATTTGAGGTGTTAAGTTCTCAAAGGTTGAAGATCAAGCTAGCTACAATTGAAAGGTAAGATTCTAACTTTGTTTTAGATATAAATTTCGATTTATGCATGCTAGATTAGGGTTTATAGCTTTGGATGATTATTGCATGTACAATTAGAGAATACCTAGATCCAAATCTTTAGGGATGCATGTGCACCACAGGATTGATGTAATGCTTAAAACCCATCAGTGGTATCAAAGCCAAGCTCATTTTTCTATTGTACTTGATGCTATGCTTAATTATTCAAGGATGAATAAGTCGAAATTCTGAATCTTCTGCATGGACTTTACGAGTCCATATATGAACTCGACGAGTTCACTATGAACTTGATGAGTCCACGTTTGACTCGACGAGTTCGTGGGTTTGTTGGCAGATTTTTCGGGATTTTGACTAAAATGGGGTTAGGATAATTACCATAACCTATTTTTACTGATAATTTCGTTTTTTATAATATGGTAATGATTATCCTTATCCAATTAAAAAATAATTGTCAAATTATAACCTAAATACTACTTTATATGATAAAATTAATTATTTGTTTTATTTGATTTGAATTATCTTGTCTTGAAAGTGGTTTAGGCCAAATTATGTGATAAATATTAATTATATGATTATTTGATTATTTCTCAAATTTGATCTAAAAGATATTTTGAAAAGTTTCAAAAATTTCCCTCAAGTTTTGGAATTTAAATTTTAATTAAAAAGTTTTAATTTTGAAATATTTAAATTCTAAACCCTAGAGTTTTAAAAGTTTAAAATTCAACCCTTATACTATTATAATATTAAAAGATTAATGATTATATATATGTATAAGACAAGTTAGTCTTACCGTTTGTAGGTTTCATTCACGAAGTTGGTTTACAAGGGGTGTTTAAGGAAGCGACCTATAAAATGACCGCCATTGAGTATCCATTCTTACCCACCGCACTCTTGACTAGTGGAGCGTCGTTAGCCGAATGAGTAACTAAATGTTTTCATAAATTCCCAATCTTAGTTACTTTAGGAAAAATGTGAAAATGATGCTATTCCATGAAATTGCACTTTGCACCTTGCCAAGTCATTCATGGAGTGTGTGTGGTTAACCGATACACTAATTTGGGACTAGCAAGGGTGGCAAAGCGTGGCTCGATGTTTATCATAGATCATGGAGTGTGTGTGGTTAACCGGCACATCGATTAGGTGATAAATGACATTGAGAGTACTAAGAACATTTGCATGGTTATTCACACCTTATTTGTGATCCTTGATATCACTGTCACAAACTTGAAGGGCATAATCGAGATTTAAACATGCCATTGAAAAGTTCAATGAATCTCAAATGAATCTAGGAATTTCAATTCATTTAAAACTTAATATTCTTTTTCGTTTTTCATGGTGGAAATTGGTAAATCGTCATTTACCTACCTTCAAGTTATTTGCAATTAGATTACGGTATCCCTTTTCTGAATTGTAAATAATTGTGTTGGGTTCTAGACCTAATTTTTCATTTGGGTGTTAAATTGGGGATTCTTATTTTCAAACAACGCTGCAAACTCCAACCCTTCGGACTCTTTCTCCCTCATGAACTTATGTGGGAGGGTGATCTTTGATGGATCCATTTTAATTGGATTTGCATCATTCACATGGTCACCGGCTACAAGGACAAGGAATATGTTCTCGACAAGGAGCTTAAGGAGATTTACCACAACACTGCTACTCCCGAGAAAATTGCTCAATATGATGCTCATGAGAGGGACGTGACAAAGGTGTCGTGTATCATGCTCGCAACCATGACTGCCGAAATCCAGAAGTCCTACGAGCACTACTATCCCTACGAGATGCACCAAGATTTGATGGAATGGTACCATCAAAGTGCAAGGCAGGAAAGGTACGAGATCATTGCCTCCATGATTACTACGAAGATGAAGGATGGAGAGTCCATCACCGCCCACTTACAAAAGATGCACAAATTCGTGGACCGCTTGCTGAAGTTGAATGTCAACTTCAACGAAGAATTGGCCACATATATTATTCTACACTCTTTGCCTCCTTGTTATGACCAGTTTCGTATGACCTATCATATGAACAAGGAGGAGGTTACTCTAAGCAAGCTCCAAGGCCTTCTGTGAACTGTTGAGAATAGTTTGAAAGGAAAATATGTTACATCTACTCCTACTGCTACTGCCCCTGTCTTGGGAATTAGACAAGGGAAAGGGAAGAAGAGGAAGTCTCCTTCTAAGAGCCACAAGGGAAATTCCCATGATGAATCTTCTTTTAGTGGAACCAAAGGTGGTCCTGCTGCTCCCTCTTCCACTCCGAAGGATGCATAGTGCTTCTCCTATCACGCCAAAGAGCATTGGAAACGAAGCTGCCAAAGTATCTGCAAGACATCAAGGATAGGAAGATAAAGCCCACCTTCGCAGTTATTTATACTATTCAATCTAATAACTCATCACGTGCTATTTCTTGGGTCCTTGATATAGGATGTGGTTTTCACATTTGTTCTGATTTGCAGGGTCTAAGAAGAAGTAAGCATATGGAGCATGGGAAGATGTGACAACCCTATATTTTTCCAAAAGCAGTGTAACGCTCAAATGTCAAATACAACGAAAACTATTTGGAATCAACTAAATTAACCTCAAAAATAAAGTGTTCAAATATCTAACTTGGGATGCATCAAATATTAGATATCGTGCCAAGGTTTCCAAAAACATAAAGAACGTTCAAAACCGGGTTATATTGAAGAAATTATAACCACTCGTATATTTACGACACACCGTTAAAATGCTATTTAACGTAAAAAGTGAAATTTCAATAAAATGCATTTTTGCCTTAAGTATCTGAACAAAAGATGTAGAGTTCGTTAAACTGTAAACATACATAAAAAGATCGCTCAATTTGGACCTCGTATGAAGAAGTTACGAATTTCCAAAGTTTCGTAACAATAGTAGAGGGCTAAAAACTCGAATTGAAGATCCAGAGTTATTTAGCTAACGCAACCTAAATGAGAGTTGAAGATCTCCACGATAGGAGTAAAATGATAAAAATACAAATGAAAACCGACGTCGAATAAAGAAACTATGAATTTTTAACGGACTTTAGGAGTCCCGGCCTATTAAAAATATATCATTAAAAATAAAGTCAAAACTAGCCGACGGAGTCTAAATGAAAGTTGTAGAGCATAATCTCACCTACGCATGGATATAAAGAACGCGAAAAACGGAACCCGTACGCAAAAGTTACGGAATTTAGAAGATGGGGGACTGGAGTACGCCCAACATAATCCCAGATTACGCCCAACGTACTAGACCCGGAGTCGAGTCCCATCGGATGCAACTCTACGCTTAGCTAGACCGGAGTCGTAAGCCGTGACACATTTTTATGCCCTGCGTAACCGAAGTACGCCCCGCGTACCGCGTACGCCCAGCGTACTCCGGAGGTACGCCCTGCGTACGCCATCCTCCAGCCCTATAAATAGAAGGTTTGAGCCTCGGGTTTTTGCACACTTTCTCAAACTCCCAGTCACTCTCTCATACTTCCAAGCTCCAGAGACCATCCCGACGCCCTCGGTTTCCGTACCCGAGTCCCCGACGAAAGATCTACGCTACCGAGACCCCCGAAGAGTCCGAAGGAGCAGCTTTCCGCGGTCGAAGTTCTGCTCAACTCTAGCCTCCCTCTCTTCAAACCAAACGAGTGAGTTCATACCCCTACCTTTCAATTCTTTTCATGTTTTAGGGGGGAAATACAAGTACATTGCAAGTCGAAGTATCATTTTATAAACATAAACGTAATATCTATCTTATAGAGTATCGATACAAACATCTGTATGTTTAAAGGGATATTATATCACCAAGTTATTTTTACTAAATGGAAACATACTTTCTGAGAAACTATAATGAGTATAGTTAACAAGTTATTCATACATTTTTACATATACATCTTGAAAAGCGTAATACTTTCAAATAAAGTAAAGTCTTTCTTATCGTAAATCTATTTATACCAAGCAATGTGATACATTCAAACTTCAACGTACTCGTATGTATGCATTTCAAGTCCTGTATTATATACCATAATCTCTTGGAGGGAGAGCGTGATACTTGTGTATAGATCTATACGGGATTGACAACCCCGCACCTAAACTATTAGCCATAGTTAGACCGGCAGGTCTGGGGTGACAAATGTCATAACACTACAACACCTGAAGAATGTTGTTACAGGCAGTCAGCGTCAATAGTATGGTTATAAAACTGACATAAAAGTATAAAAACAAGATTGATTTACGAGATTCATATATGCATTCAGTTTTCTACATTGTTTTGAACACAAAGTTTATCATTATTATTCAAGTATGAAACACACTAACGCAGTCCAATTCTAAGAACTTTTCAAACCATTTATAGAAAATATTGGATTTTCTGAAAACCTCGTTCATCGATTTACTACCAAAAGGGCATACTTTTCAACACAAAACACTTATGAACTCACCAACTTAATTGTTGACACTTTTTCGAAACCACTTGTATTTCTCAGGGAATCAGTAATACAGGTAACCACCAGCTTTTGAAGAAGGAACGCTAAGGACGTTTATCATTAAACATTTATATCATCTTATTGTAATATTCTTTTGCAAATATGTATAACGCAACAATATACGTTTTTATTATATATATGATGGTTGTGTTACTTTCTTTACAATATTCAATTGTTGTGATACTACGTGAAGTCATCCACCCCCGAATGTTTCCGCCATTCTTGTTTGGGGGTGTGACAGATTGGTATCAGAGCATTGTTTATAGTGAACTAAGTATATCGAACCACATAAGATATACAAACTATAAATGCAAAGGGGACCGAAAACCCTCTGACAAAACACTTTCATGAACAATATATTTCCTTTTAAAGATATACATTTTT
The DNA here is from genome assembly GCF_002870075.4 of Lactuca sativa. Taxonomy (NCBI): domain Eukaryota; kingdom Viridiplantae; phylum Streptophyta; class Magnoliopsida; order Asterales; family Asteraceae; genus Lactuca; species Lactuca sativa. The sequence continues at coordinate 182,038,918 of NC_056625.2, read as the reverse complement.
ACTTGCATGCATTAGTCTCGAATCATGACAAGTTTTTCTAAAAAGTATTAAGGCAAGTTGCGACACTACGATTGGGCCTCGGGGTATGTAATCAGGTCGAGAATAAATATAGTCTGGTCAACTATATTTATCCTGGATTTGACCAACGTACGTCGAGGAATGGTCGTAGTGGACAACAAGCCAGAAACTTACCAAATACAAATTATTTTGGATTCACAAATTTGAAATAATATAGGAGTATTATTAAAAATAATTGTACGATGAAACATTTGCGCTCCGTAAGGATATAGTTAAACGTAGCGAGTCGTTATATAGATATTTCTTTTCTTATAAAATTCTCATACCTCTATCCTAGTACAGACAAATGGCCGGATTCCATTTACCGGGAGATCCCTACTACCCAAACCAAGGCAACGGCGGCTGGATAGAAGAAGACCTGGAAGAAGACCCAGAGGAAATCGAAGAGGAGGTCGAGGAAGAACCCGAAGAGGGAGTCGAAGAAGAATTCGAAGTCGAAGTCGGAGAGGAATTCGAAGTCGACGAGGAGGTCGAGGAAATTACTAGTGGAACAGACTCCGAGCCGGAAGTAATCGACCCTCTCATCCCTCATCCTCCCGAAATCAGACCATATTAACCGACACCCATTCCCATGTGGGGAAGCCACCTCTACTACTGGAGCCGCCAACAAGGTGTACGCCCTCCCTTCGACATGTGTCGAGATTTTTACAATGTCAGTGGGGGAGGCTCAGATGATCGAGCACTTCCTGTCATTGTGGGCGCCATAGCTACCCAGAACTACCAGACGGACAAGCAAGCAGCCATAGTTCGCGAGATCAATGCTGCTACTCAGGGTAACGCCGCAGACATCCGCCGTCTGGAAGGACTACATGAGAATACCCAAATCTACACAGGGACGCTTCAGAATCAAATGATAACGACACTAGCAGAAATAAGAGAGATGAAGGAACAACAAGCAGATCTCGAGAGGCGCCTGATGGGAGTCAAACAGTCGGATGCCGAATCTAGCTCCAAACGTGCAACACGCTGCAAGTAGAGCTTGCTCAAACCCCAACAATTTTGTTATAAAATAGGACTTCGGATAAAAGTTTTTCCCTGATTTCCTTTTGTATCTGTAATCGGAGACCTCTAAGTAGGTCAAATTTTCCAAACAAGAAGCGTAATGTAACACACCTCAGGTGTGACCTATATATATATATATATATATATATATATATATATATATATATATATATATATATATATATATATATATATATATGAAGTACTACTTTGTATACCTCTCGGAACTTATGGGATTAACTAAAAATTTCTATACCTACCTTGAAACCATAAACTAAAGTCAAAACAAATTACAAGATACAACTAACAGACGATTGTCAAAACATTAGAAACTTATAGTATTCATTCTTATTTTCTCTACCAGAACATGCCTCCTCGTAGATCAACACGCAGAAACTCAACTTCAACACCACCCCCACCACCTCCTCCAATTATGGATGCCGTTATGTTCCAAACTGCTGTAACCACAGCGATGGCTCAAATGAGCAACAACGGGTCGGGAGGAGGAACAAACAGCTTTACAAATGGCCAAGGTCAAGGCCGTTCAGGGGTATGCACTTACAAAGACTTCACCAACGGAAAACATATTCCCTTTTATGGGATTGGGGGAGTATTGGCTCTATCTCAATGGATAGAGAAAACGGAAGCTGTATTCAAAATTTGCGCATGCCCTGAAGAAAGCAAAGTAAAGTTTGCTGCTTTTACTTTCTCTGAACGCGCCCTGACATGGTGGAACGGCCACGTCAAGACACTAACCCTAGTGGTGGCGAACTCCATGGGTTGGGAAAACTTGAAACGAATGCTCCTTCGAGAATACTGCCCAAGAGGCGAGATTCAGAAGCTTAAACAGGAACTGTGGGGCCTTTCGATGGTAGGCTCGGACATCGCAGGTTACACCAACAGGTTCAGTGATTTAATAACACTTTGCCCAGGAATGTTGATCCTGGAAAGCCAAAAGGTCGAGAGATACATCTGGGGACTATCACCCCAACTTCGAGGAAGTGTGTTAGCTTCCAAACCCATGACCTTCGACAGCGCCAAGGAACTGGCGCAATCTCTCATTGATCATGGTGTCTGTCAAGGAGTCACGGCTATCATGGCTGAACCAACCAAAGGGAACACCAAAAATGAGATCAATGCCAACAACAACAGCAAGAAGAAATTCTGGAACAAGAGAAAGGGGCAAACTTCGCAAGAACCTTCAAAGAAACAAATGGTTGCGGTTCATGCTGCCACTGCTCCCACTACAACTCCTGCTACCCCTGTGCCAACAAAACCATATGCAGGGAACCTGCCCAAGTGCAGCAAATGCAACTACCATCACCACGGTATTTGCTGCGAGATGCACTGTAAGAACTGCGACAGGAAAGGGCACACAGCCCGTTTTTGTAAGGCACCAGCACGACCAGTCACTCAAGTTCCTGGTACTGGGATAAGCCAGGCATGTTATAGGTGTGGAGAAACTGGGCACTTCAAAAGGGACCGCCCCAAGACAGGGAACGTTGGCGGTGTTGGGAGAGTGCTGACAATAGGCCAAGATGAAGCAATAGCCGACCCAACGGTGGTTACGGGTACGTTTCTCCTCAACAACATTTATGCATGCATACTCTTTGACTGCGGTGCGGAGAGAAGTTTTGTGAGCCATAAATTCAAACACTTACTTAATCAAAGACCTCAACAACTCAATAAAATATTCACTGTAGAAATGGCTAACGGTAAAACAGAAAGCACAAGCAATATGTACGTAGGGTGCACATTAAATTTAAACGAACACTTATTTCAAATCGACCTAATGCCCATTTCGATAAGAAGTTTCGATGTCATCATCGGCATGGACTGGTTGAGCCTTCACCATGCCGATATACTATGTCACGAAAGTGCCGTTCGCCTCAATCTGCCAAATGGCGAAACTCTTGTAATTTATGGTGACAAACCTAGTTCAAGTTTACAAATCATCTCCTGTGTTAAGGTACAAAAATATCTTCGTAAGGAATACCATGCCTTTCTAGCCCACGTAGTGGACCAGAAACAAGAACCAAAGAACATTAAAGACATTCCAGAAGTCTGCAACTTCTCAGATATTTTCCCAGAAGATCTTCCAGGAATTCCACCAGAGCGCCAAGTTGAGTTCAGAATCGACTTAATCCCTGGAGCTACCCCAGTAGCAAAGTCGCCTTACCGTTTAGCCCCAGCCGAGATGCAGGAACTGTCCAGTCAATTAAACGAGCTGCTGAGCAAGGGATTCATCAGACCGAGCTTGTCACCATGGGGAGCACCAGTCCTATTCGTGAAAAAGAAGGATGGATCCTTTCACATGTGCATCAATTATCGGGAGCCGAACAAACTCATGATCAAGAACCGATATCCCCTACCACGCATAGACGATCTGTTCGACCAACTGCAGGGAGCAAGCTACTTCTCAAAGATTGATCTAAGATCTGGTTATCACCAACTGCGAGTGCTGGAAGGAGACATCCCCAAAACGGCTTTCCGAACACGTTATGGTCACTACGAGTTTGTAGTAATGCCCTCCGGATTGACAAATGCTCCAGCGGTGTTCATGGACTTGATGAACTGAGTATGTCGTCCCTTCCCGGATAAATTTGTGATCGTGTTCATAGATGATATACTCATCTATTCTAGAAGCCAGGAAGAACACAGCCAACACCTCCGCCAAGTTTTGAAAATGTTGAGGGCAGAGAAGCTTTACGCAAAATTTTCCAAGTGTGAATTTTGGATTCGGAAAGTGGATTTCCTAGGACATGTAGTAAGAAAGGAGGGGATACACGTGGATCCTTCTAAGATCAAGGAAATAGAAAGTTGGACGACACCAAGGACCCCTACAGAAATTCGGCAATTTTTGGGACTCACCGAGTATTACCGAAGGTTCATACAGAACTTTTCGAAGATTGCCAAACCACTTACCACCCTAACTCAAAAGAGTGTGACCTTCGACTGGGGAGAAAAACAAGACGCCGCGTTTCAAACGCTAAAGCGAGCCTTATGTAGTGCGCCCATCCTAACCTTGCCGGAAGGAACGGAGGACTTCGTGGTCTATTGTGATGCATCAAACCAAGGACTTGGGTGTGTCCTGATGCAACGGGGGAAAGTCATCACCTACGCCTCAAGGCATCTAAAGACGCACAAAGTGAACTACACAACGCACGATCTTGAGCTAGGAGCAGTCATCTTCGCTCTAAAGATATGGAGGCACTATCTCTACGGCACGAAATGTACGATCTTCGCCAACCATAAAAGTCTCCAACATATCCTTAACCAGAAAGAACTCAACATGAGACAAAGACGGTGGGTAGAACTACTAAATGATTATGAATGCGAGATTCGATATCATCCCGGAAAGGCTAACGTGGTGGCCGATGCACTCAGCCGGAAGGAATACTCGGGCCGCAGAGTGAAGTCTTTAACCATGACAATCTATTCACACCTGTCCACACAAATCAAGGAAGCCCAGATAGAAGCCTTAACATCTGGAAATGTGGCAGGGGAAGCCTTAAGGGGAATGGATAAGAAGTTTGAGGTCAAGAATGATGGAGTTCATTACTTCATGGATCAGATCTGGACGCCGAAGTTTGGCGGATTCAGAGAAGTCGTCATGAACGAAGCCCATAAAACACGATACTCCATACACCCCGGCTCCGATAAGATGTATCTCGACCTCAAGAAATTGTACTGGTGGCTGAACATGAAGGCCGAAATTGCTACCTACGTGAGAAAATGTCTGACGTGCGCCAAGGTCAAGGTAGAATACCAAAAGCCCTCAGGATTGTTGCAACAACCAGAAATACCAGAATGGAAGTGGGAACGTATAACCATGGATTTCATAACCAAACTACCCAGAACGGCAAGCGGACTCGACACTATCTGGGTGATTGTCGACAGGTTAACTAAATCAGCGCACTTCCTACCGATCAAAGAGACGGATAAATTAGAGAAGCTAACTAGGACATACCTCAGAGAAATTGTACGACTACATGGTGTGCCCACATCCATTATCTCGGACCGAGATAGTAGGTTCACCTCAAGGTTCTGGCAGTCTCTACAAAAAGCTTTGGGGACAAGACTAGACATGAGTACCGCTTATCACCCACAAACCGACGGCCAGAGTGAGAGAACCATACAAACCCTAGAAGATATGCTGAGAGCTTGCGTAATCGATTTTGGCAAGGCATGGGACACACATCTACCTTTGGTCGAGTTCTCGTACAACAATAGCTACCACACCAGTATTAAAGCTGCCCCGTTCGAAGCCCTCTATGGCCGCAAATGCAGGTCACCTTTGTGCTGGGCCGAAGTGGGGGACACACAACTAGCAAAAGGACAAGCAACAGACAACACGCTCACTGGATCAGAAATCATAAGGGAAACTACGGAGAAGATTGTTCAGATTCTGGAACGTCTAAAAGCATCAAGGGATAGACAAAAGAGTTATGCGGATAAAAGACGGAAGCCCTTGGAATTCCAGGTCGGAGATCGAGTTCTACTAAAGGTCTCGCCCTGGAAGGGATTAATACGCTTCGGGAAGCGCGGAAAACTGAACCCAAGATACATCGGACCATTCGAGATCCTTGCCAGGATCGGCCCAGTGGCTTACAAACTTAGATTACCTCAGGAGCTCCACAACGTACACCCTACCTTTCACGTATCAAACCTAAAGAAGTGCTTGTCCGATGAGACCCTTGTCATCCCTCTAGATGAAATTGCAATAAATGAGAATCTCCAATTTGTAGAGGAACCAGTAGAGATCATGGATCGGGAAATAAAAAGGACTAAACAAAGCCGCATACCTATTGTAAAGGTCCGCTAGAACGCCAAGCGAGGACCTGAATACACCTGGGAACGCGAGGATCAGATGAAACAAAAGTACCCGCATCTTTTTCCTAACCTGTAAACTCTATCTTAGATTAAATTTCAGGATGAAATTCCCTTAACAGGGGGATGATGTGACAACCCTATATTTTTCCAAAAGCAGTGTAACGCTCAAATGTCAAATACAACGAAAACTATTTGGAATCAACTAAATTAACCTCAAAAATAAAGTGTTCAAATATCTAAGTTGGGATGCATCAAATATTAGATATCGTGCCAAGGTTTCCAAAAACATAAAGAACGTTCAAAACCGGGTTATATTGAAGAAATTATAACCACTCGTATATTTACGACACACCATTAAAACGCTATTTAACGTAATCCCAGATTACGCCCAGCGTACTAGACCCAGAGTCGAGTCCCATCGGCTACAACTCTACGCTTAACTAGATCGGAGTCGTAAGCCATGACGCATTTTTACGCCCCGCGTACCGCGTACGCCCAGCGTACTCCGGAGGTACGCCCCGCGTACGCCATCCTCCAGCCCTATAAATAGAAGGTTTGAGCCTCGGGTTTTTGCACACTTTCTCAAACTCCCAGTCACTCTCTCGTACTTCCAAGCTCCAGATACCATCCCGACGCCCTCGGTTTCCGTACCCGAGTCTTCGACGAAAGATCTACGCTACCGAGACCCCCGAAGAGTCCGAAGGAGCAGCTTTCCGCGGTCGAAGTTCTGCTCAACTCTAGCCTCCCTCTCTTCAAACCAAACGAGTGAGTTCATACCCCTACCTTTCAATTCTTTTCATGTTTTAGGGGGGAAATACAAGTACATTGCAAGTCAAAGTATCATTTTATAAACATAAACGTAATATCTATCTTATAGAGTATCGATACAAACATCTGTATGTTTAAAGGGATATTATATCACCAAGTTATTTTTACTAAATGGAAACATACTTTCTGAGAAACTATAATGAGTATAGTTAACAAGTTATTTATACATTTTTACATATACATCTTGAAAAGCGTAATACTTTTAAATAAAGTAAAGTCTTTCTTATCGTAAATCTATTTATACCAAGCAATGTGAGACATTCAAACTTCAACGTACTCGTATGTATGCATTTCAAGTCCTGTATTATATACCATAATCTCTTGGAGGGAGAGCGTGATACTTGTGTATAGATCTATACGAGATTGACAACCCCGCACCTAAACTATTAGCCATAGTTAGACCGGCAGGTCTGGGGTGACAAATGTCATAACACTACAACACCTGAAGAATGTTGTTACAGGCAGTCAGTGTCAATAGTATGGTTATAAAACTCACATAAAAGTATAAAAGCAAGATTGATTTACGAGATTCATATATGCATTCAGTTTTCTACATTGTTTTGAACACAAAGTTTATCATTATTATTCAAGTATGAAACACACTAATGCAGTCCAATTCTGGGAACTTTTCAAATCATTTATAGAAAATATTGGATTTTCTGAAAACCTCGTTCATCGATTTACTACCAAAAGGGCATACTTTTCAACACAAAACACTTATGAACTCACCAACTTAATTGTTGACACTTTTTCGAAACCACTTGTATTTCTCAGGGAATCAGTAATACAGGTAACCACCTGCTTTTGAAGAAGGAACGCTAAGGACGTTTATCATTAAACATTTATATCATCATATTGTAATATTCTTTTGCAAATATGTATAACGCAACAATATACGTTTTTATTATATATATGATGGTTGTGTTACTTTCTTTACAATATTCAATTGTTGTGATACTACGTGAAGTCATCCACCCCCGAATGTTTCCGCCATTCTGGTTTGGGGGTGTGACAGAAGATGAACTTGATCATGGGGAATAGGAAAGCGTCTCTTGTTGTCACACCCCCGAACCAGACGGCGGAAACGTCCGGGGGCTGTCGTGACTCAATTGAATACCATAACATTGAATATATATGAAACAAACAACATTCGTCACCATTCATCAACATAATACAACCAGTAGTGTTTACATGTCATACATTGTTTGTGATATTACATTTCCCAAAAATTAATATTGTTTGGTTCATTCAAAAATAAACTGCAACCGTCACTGCGCATGATTTCCCTTGATTCACTGATTTCCTGAGAATACAAGTATTTTGAAAAACGTCAACATATGAAATGTTGGTGAGTTCATAAGTAGTGTTTGAAATCGAATGTTTATATTGTTTGAAAAACCACCAGAAAATCCGATATTTTCTGAAAAGAAAAACTTTCAAAAACGTTTGTGAAGATCCATAGGTATGCTTGTTTGTTTCTATACTTGCAAAAATTGTTCATTTAAGTTGTATGCGTTTAAAATCTGTATGTGATAAAAACCCTAGGGAAACCCGATGTTCCCCTAGTTCTTTTGAAATCCATTGAGTTGCGTTGAAACCATTACAAAAATAGTAGTATCGGTCCCAAGCGACGTTGGAAGGTTCTCGAGCATTGATTATTTACTACAAACCCGCATTACACAAATGCCCGGTTTATAGATATACCAACGATTCCCGAAGGCGTCGTCAGTACTAATCACGTTATCCAATCGCCCGGACTATGAGTAGTCCCACATCCGAAGAGAAAGAGGTCACGAAGACCCCGGTAACTCTATTAACCGGCTGGGGAAATATGTGTGCGAGGGGTCCCCGACCCGCCTCGTAAAATGTGTAGACTTTTCTAGCAATACCATGGCCCTTGGGGTCCAATGGTACAAGCCATTGAAAGTCACCCTACGTTGTGCCAAGTCGGTAAAACTCAACACTTCGTAGAAAAAAATGTCTTCGGGCCTTAAGATCAGGTCATTGGGCTAGCTAGGCCCAACAAACAAGATTTTACACTTTTGGGGCCCGAAGATGGTGCGTAGACGTCTGTGCACACTCGTATGTATATGTATTACCAATCGTTATTTGTATGTATCGAAGAGTTAGTAGTTGTAGATTTTCATTGGCTCGAGACCGAGCCAATTCGTTTAACAACGACTTTTGGTATTGTAATGAGTTGTATTTCGTTGGTAGTTGAGGTGTCATTATTTGATCACATTGTACATAATGAATCAGCCTTGAAATATTTCTGTTTTCAGCCCCTCATTATTTGTAAAATTTACATTTTCAACCCTTTTATTTGAATATTTCCCGGTTTGGTCCTTAAACTATTTTTCTTGACATTTTAACACCAAAAATTATTGAAATTAATATTTTCCAGCATATTTTTCAAAGAAAACAGTTTAAGTCCCTGAAAATGCAGTTTTTTCTCGGTTTTAGCCCATCTTTTCGCAATTTTGACAATTTTGGCCCAAAATGGAAAATTTTTGCAACTTTGGTCCTTTTTAAATTTAAAAATCATTTTAAACCTTTGAAAAGGGTTTGGGACACTTATAGTCCACTGTTTTACAGAAGGTTACAGTTTTGGCCCTCCAAAACAGAAAAATTCACATAATGGGCCTTATTGGGCCGAAATTTTCATTTTTAGCCCAATAGGCTTGAAATTTATGTTTTTAATCCACCAATTGAATAGAATTCCAGAAATAGTCTTATGAAAACTGTTTTGGCACATTCCAACCATCAGAATCTGTAAAATGTCAATTTGGGCCCTTAATTTTGTATTTTTCACATTTTTGGCCCAAAATGTGTGTTTTTAGCTTAAAGAAAATTGTTGCTAACCACTTGGCTATTTATCTAGTATCACTTATTATGTAGGAACATATTTGAAGCTAATATCATAAAACATGAGTTATATCTCGGTTTTGAGGGGTTTAATGGCTAGATCCAACATTAAAACACATATAAGCATACATATAAGCATGGAAATCATACAAGGCATACAAATACATATAGATCTACACTTTCACTTGTATTCCCCCCCACAAAAACTCTTAAAAACAGAAAATAGGGGTATGAATCTCACCTTAGGGGGTGGTTTCGGTTCTTGAAGGAAATATGGAAGAAATGAAGTGATTTTTGGCCTTTGCACTCCTTGATGAACTTTTCGAGATTATGGGGGTTTCTAGAGTGCAAGATCACGGTTTTTACATGGATTAGGAAGAGGTTTTGATAACAAAAGAATTTAAACCATAGATCTATGAATAATCTTACCTTAGATGATGAATTTTGTGGAAGAACCTTCTTGAATGCTTCCAAATTTTCGAGATTTTGGAGAGGGAAGAAGAGAGTTTCCTTGAGTGAACTAGAGAGAATTTGTGAGAGATGTTTGGTGTGTGGGTGTGTATGGCCGAGAGTGAGAGAGGAGAGAAGAAGAAATGATATTTGAGGTGATGGTTGCATGGAGATATGGGTTTTCTTGCATGGAAATCCTTTGGTTAATAGTGAGGTGGCACACTTAAGTCAAATATCTTCTAATCCTCTTGGGCTTGGGTATTGGGCCGAAAATGGTGGGGAAAAAAAGATTTTTGGGCTCTTTGCTCCTAAGCCCATTATTAGTGTTAATTAGGGTGTGTTTTAAGTCTAAAGGAGTGTAGTAGGATTTTTATGTTTTTATTGGACTAGTTTAGGTTATTCATGTATCAAGGCTTTTAATTTATTTAAATCTAGGCCCAACATGACCTAAAATGTTAAAATAAATAAGAGTGGGTCCAATTAGAGCCCAATTAGGGTTCTAAGCCCATGATAGTCTAATTGGAAGCTCATTGGTCCATTTGGATCCAATAAGGAAGTTCTAGTCCAAAATAGACTTAATAAGAACTTCTAGGGTCTCCAATTGTTTGATGACTATTTGTAGTACTTGCATGTTGTATTTGATTGAAGTTTTTGATTCACATAAACTTGAATGCATAAATTACATGGCTCAAAATTTACAGTTGTGACATCATCCCCCCGTTAAAGGGAATTTCGTCCCGAAATTCTGTTTGAAAGCTAGATTTGAGAAAACTAGAATAGGTGAGGGTACTTCTGCTTCATTTGATCTTCGCGTTCCCATGTGAATTCTGGCCCACGCTTTGCGTTCCATCGAACCTTCACGATTGGGATGCGACTTTGCTTAGTACGCTTCACCTCCCTGTCCATGATTTCGATTGGTTCTTCGACGAACAGGAGATTCTCATTGATTTCGATTTCGTCAAGAGGAATGACGAGAGTTTCATCTGATAGGCACTTTTTCAGATTAGAAACATGAAACATGGGGTGCACACCGTTTAGCTCCGCGGGTAGTTGTAGTCTGTAGGCTACCGGACCTATTCGGGCGACGATTTCGAAAGGTCCAATGTATCGCGGGTTTAGCTTTCCTCGTTTTCCGAAACGTATAACTCCTTTCCAGGGTGAAACCTTCAACAATACTCGATCACCGACCTGGAACTCTAAGGGCTTTCGCCGTTTATCAGCGTAGCTCTTCTGCCGGTCGCGCGATGCCTGTAATCGAGCTCTGATCTGGACAATCTTTTCTGTGGTCTCGCGAATGATTTCCGGTCCTGTCATTGCCCTATCCGACGCATGTGTTCCTGCTAGCTGGGTGTCACCTACTTCAGCCCAACATAACGGTGATCTACATTTACGCCCGTACAGTGCTTCGAAAGGGGCCACCTTAATGCTCGAATGATAACTATTGTTATATGAAAATTCGATCAACGGCAGGTGGGTATCCCAAGACTTTCCGAAGTCTATCACACATGCACGAAGCATGTCTTCAAGCGTCTGAATGGTTCGTTCGCTTTGACCGTCCGTTTGTGGGTGATACGCGGTGCTCATATCGAGATGAGTTCCCATTGCCTTGTGGAGCGACTGCCAAAAGCGTGACGTGAACCTACTGTCCCTATCCGAGATGATAGATTTTGGCACTCCATGAAGTCTTACAATCTCTCGTAGGTACAAACGCGTCAGCCTCTCCATCTTGTAGGACTCTTTGATTGGCAGGAAATGGGCAGATTTCGTCAGTCGGTCGATTATTACCCATATGGTGTCCAATCCGTCCGACGTCTTGGGCAGCTTGGTCACGAAATCCATAGAAATCCCCTCCCATTTCCACTCAGGGATTGCCGGTTGTTGTAACAATCCGGAAGGTTTCTGGTATTCCACTTTGACTTTGGCACACGTAAGGCACTTACTAACATAAGTTGCGATTTCCGCCTTCATGTTAGGCCACCAATAGTGCTGCTTAATGTCCAAATACATCTTGTCCGAACCAGGATGAATGGAGTATCGTGTCTTGTGGGCTTCCTTCATAACGATCTCCCTGAATCCTCCGATTTTTGGAACCCAAATACGGTTCATGAAGTAGTATACCCCATTCTCTTTGACTTCCAGGTTCTTCTCCATTCCGCGTAATGCCTCGCTAGTTCTGTTTTCCGCTCTCATGGCCTCTGCCTGGGCTGATGCAATTTGAGTGGTCAGATGAGACTGAATGGTTATCGAGTGCGTTTTCGTACGGCGATTTGTGTATTCCTTCCGACTTAATGCGTCAGCTACCACGTTGGCCTTGCCTGGATGGTACTTGATCTCGCATTCGTAGTCGTTTAACAATTCCACCCATCTTCGTTGTCTCATGTTCAGCTCCTTCTGATTCAAGATGTGCTGGAGGCTCTTGTGGTCCGTAAAGATGGTGCACTTTGTACCGTACAGGTAGTGCCTCCAAATTTTTAGGGCGAAGACCACAGCTCCCAGTTCTAGGTCATGGGTTGTGTAATTTACTTCGTGCGCCTTTAGTTGACGGGACGCATATGCTATTACTCTTCCACGTTGCATGAGAACGCAACCTAAGCCTTGATTTGACGCGTCACAGTATACTACAAAATCTTCCGTTCCTTCAGGTAGAGATAGTACAGGAGCGCTGCAAAGAGCTTGCTTCAAGGTTCGAAACGCAATCTCTTGTCTGTCTGTCCACTTGAATGGCACACTCTTTTGTGTAAGCAAGGTAAGTGGCTTGGCTATTTTTGAGAAGTTTTGGATGAATCTTCTATAGTAGCCTGCTAGGCCTAAGAACTGACGAATTTCCGTGGGCGTAGTCGGAGTTGCCCATCCTTCCACAGCTTTGACCTTAGAAGGGTCCACATGAATTCCGTCTTGGCTAACTACGTGGCCTAAGAAATTCACACTCCGAAGCCAGAACTCGCACTTGGAGAGTTTGGCGTAAAGCTTTTCCGTGCGCAGAGTCTCCAAAATTTGTCGGAGATGTCGGCCATGCTCCTCTTTGCTTCGAGAATAGACGAGGATGTCATCGATAAACACAATGACGAAGTTGTCCAAGAACGGTCGACAGATTCGATTCATTAGGTCCATAAATGCGGCAGGTGCATTTGTTAGACCGAAGGGCATCACGACGAATTCGTAATGTCCATAGCGGGTTCGGAAAGCGGTTTTAGGAATATCTTCTTCTCGGACCTTGAGTTGATGGTATCCGGACCGTAGGTCTATTTTAGAAAAATAGCTAGCTCCTTGGAGCTGGTCAAATAAATCATCGATTCGCGGGAGTGGGTAGCGGTTTTTGACAGTGAGTTTATTCAACTCTCTGTAATCGATGCACATTCTGAAGGATCCGTCCTTCTTTTTGACAAAGAGCACCGGAGCTCCCCATGGCGAGTAGCTAGGTCGGATAAATCCCTTGTCCAGAAGCTCACTGAGTTGGCTGGATAATTCCTGCATTTCTGCAGGTGCCAACCGATATGGTGATTTAGCGAGGGGAGTTGCTCCTGGAACGAGGTCGATTCGGAATTCAACCTGTCTCTCTGGGGGTACTCCTGGAAGATCTTCGGGAAACACGTCCGGATATTCACACGCTACCGGAATGTCTTGGATGTTAGTTTCTTCTTTGGTCTTGTCCACTATGTGGGCTAAGAACGCTAAATGGTTCTTTCGCAGATGTTTTTGCGCTTTGATGCACGAGATGAGGCGGAGATTCGTACTGGGTTTGTCTCCGTAAATTACTAGGGTTTCGTGATTCGGGAGACGAAGGCGAACGGCCTTCTCGTGGCACATAATCTCAGCATGGTGGGGGCTTAACCAATCCATGCCGATAATCACATCGAAACTCCTAATTGACACTGGCATCAGATCTATTTGAAAGACGTGCTGGTTAAGGGTTAGGGTACATCCGATGTAGATCTCCCTAGTGGATTCGGTTTTCCCATTGGCCATTTCCACCGTATAGGTTTCATTTAGCTTCTGGGGTTGTTGTTTTAATAAATGTTTAAACTTCTCGCTTACGAAACTTCGCTCCGCTCCGGTATCAAATAAGATGCATGCATAAGTGTGGTTTAGGAGAAACGTACCGATCACAACTGCGGGATCTTGAACTGCATCACTCTGACCCATAGTCAGCATTCTTCCTGTTCCTCTGTTTCCGGAGTTGTTGTTGTTGTTAGGGCAATCTCGACGGAAATGTCCCGTCCTTCCACACCCGAAACAGGTGTGGCTAGGCCCTGCGTTGTTGCCGCCGGCATTGGTGTTGTTGGTGTTGCGGTGGTTGTTGTTGTTGTTCTGGTTGTTTCCCTGACTCTGGTTCTGAGAAGGGTAAGTCCTGCAGAACTTTGCAGTGTGTCCCCTTCGGTTGCAACTGGTGCAATGGAACTCCTTACATTCTCCATGATGATGGAAACCGCATTTGTTGCATTTGGGATGGGTGCCGGAATAGGGTCTTGAAGTATTTGAAGTAGCTGAGGCTGGAGCATGTGATGTGACTGGTACCGGCGCAGTGACAGCGTGAACTGCCACCGTTTGCTGCTTTTTAGAGGTCTCGGGACCTTGACGCCCCTTCCTCTTGTTGTTCCATCCTTTCTTACCATCGCTCTCCTTCTTCTTCTCAGTCTCTACCGGTTTCTCGCCCTTTTTGTGGTTATGATCATAGAGCCTCTTTGCCAATCTCTTCGCGCTGTCAAAAGTTTCAGGGTTCGCAGCTATCACATTCCCTTGAATGGGGGATGTCAGTCCCCAAATGAATCGTTCAATCTTCTTTCCCTCTGATGTGATCATACCCGGGCACAACAGAGATAGTTCGCTGAATCTCGATATGTAAACATCGATGTTCCCATTCTGCACCGTGAGATTCCATAGTTCCTGCTCCATCTTCTGTATTTCGCCTCGGGGGCAGTACTCAGCCGTCAACATCTCTTTCATCTCTGCCCAGGGAATAGAGTTGGCAACAGGGAGTGTCATAGCTTCTATGTGACCATTCCACCAAGTGAGTGCTTGGTCCACAAAAGTGCAGGCCGCAAACTTCACTTTCATCTGCTCGGGGCACTCGCATATCTCGAATACCGACTCTACCTTCTCAATCCATCGCTTTAGAGCGATCACTCCTCCGGTACCGTTGAAAGTTCGGGGTTTAGCGTTCGCAAAATCCTTGTAGGTGCACGTTTTAGTGAGTCCTTGGTTCGTCCCGTTGTTCGAACTTCCGGATCCTTGCCCGTTACCTCCTCCGTTGTTCCCTCGGTGAAGTTGTGCCATAGCTGCCGTGACCGCAGCAGACACGGCTGCCTGGAAAGCAGTGGAGTCAACTTCCGGCGGGGTTGGTTCGGGATTTCCGCGAGTAGCTGGGCGAGGCATCTTTCTGTCATGAAACGGAAAGATGTTGAGTGTACGTGGTTTCGGTGAGGTGATGATCCTACTAACTAGGTGTAGGGTACGAACCTAAGCATTACTATCATCAAGCATACGATCATAACAACTCAACACATAACAACTGTGAATATCATAGCAAAACACACAAAAGTTCATTAATATTATCCGTGTTTAGTACAAGAAAATTTGCTTGTAGGAGCATACATAAGTAACACTAATCCGACAGCATAACGGCTCCATGAGTAGTGTAGTCACTTAAACATAGAGCCGGAGTACATAACATAGTTCCTAATAACCTACTATGATAAGTCTATCCCTAACTGCGATGAGCTGCGTCGGGAGGTGGTGCCGAAGATGTGGATGCTCCCTGAAGACGAGCCACTAGGCGTTCTGCATCCTGAAGTCGAGATTCCCACCTTACCTGCCTCATGTGAAACTCCCGGAGGACGTCACGCGTCTCCTGTTCCGCACGCTCGACCCTAGTCCACAGCTGGCGTACTTGATCAGCAGTGTCCTGAGCAAGGTCGCCGGTGTCCCGTAACCGTCTCACCATGACCGGTAGAGCTCGGTCGGCCGGTCCTCCGTCCCTCAAGTCAAAGAACTCACGTGACATGCCAAACGGGGGTCGCTGTCCCTGATGTCTGCTCCATCTCCAAAGATCCATGCCACAAGGAGGGGTAGGTCCAGTGGGTCCCACACGATAAGCAGGCACCCTGATCGGGTAAGGGGGGTCGATGACCTCGGACTCTGCATCCGAATCACCCCCTTCGCTGTCATCGAGCTCCTCTTCGAAAGGTTCTTCGTCTTCTTCGGGTTCGGCAGGCTCGCCCTCGACTTCTGCTTCCGGTTCTCCATCTGATTCCTCTTCGGGGTCCTCCTCAGGTTCTTCTTCAGGCTCTTCCTCAGGCTCCTCCTCCTCCTCTAGCCACCCGTTGTTTCCCTGATTAGGGAAGTAGGGGTCTCCAGGGTGATGAAAACCAGCCATGCTGTCTGCGCGAGTACGTAATTATGCTACATTATTCGTAGGGTACTATGACTATTATACAGGCTAAGCAAATATTCTCTTTTTGGGTGATATAGGGTAAAATTTTTAGGTTCCCTGGCTATTCCGATCTCATCAAGACATGTGTTAGTTTTACCTTGGAGAGAATGTAGTTGATCAGGCTACATTCGCCCCTTGGCATCACTAAGAACAGTCTCGAATGAACCGAGATACCAGCTTTATTTGTGTTTGATTCAGCGTTAGGTCCTTACTCCTAATGCAGGCAAGTGTATTTTATTTATTTGTTTTGTTCAGAGTTATGTTAGTCCTTCTTTTTGGTTTATAGTTGCACATCAATGTATGGCTCGACATGCTAGTTCACTATAAACAAAGCTCTGATACCAACCTGTCACACCCCCGAACCAGACGGCGGAAACGTCCGGGGGCTGTCGTGACTCAATTGAATACCATAACATTGAATATATATGAAACAAACAACATTCGTCACCATTCATCAACATAATACAACCAGTAGTGTTTACATGTCATACATTGTTTGTGATATTACATTTCCCAAAAATTAATATTGTTTGGTTCATTCAAAAATAAACTGCAACCGTCACTGCGCATGATTTCCCTTGATTCACTGATTTCCTGAGAATACAAGTATTTTGAAAAACGTCAACATATGAAATGTTGGTGAGTTCATAAGTAGTGTTTGAAATCGAATGTTTATATTGTTTGAAAAACCACCAGAAAATCCGATATTTTCTGAAAAGAAAAACTTTCAAAAACGTTTGTGAAGATCCATAGGTATGCTTGTTTGTTTCTATACTTGCAAAAATTGTTCATTTAAGTTGTATGCGTTTAAAATCTGTATGTGATAAAAACCCTAGGGAAACCCGATGTTCCCCTAGTTCTTTTGAAATCCATTGAGTTGCGTTGAAACCATTACAAAAATAGTAGTATCGGTCCCAAGCGACGTTGGAAGGTTCTCGAGCATTGATTATTTACTACAAACCCGCATTACACAAATGCCCGGTTTATAGATATACCAACGATTCCCGAAGGCGTCGTCAGTACTAATCACGTTATCCAATCGCCCGGACTATGAGTAGTCCCACATCCGAAGAGAAAGAGGTCACGAAGACCCCGGTAACTCTATTAACCGGCTGGGGAAATATGTGTGCGAGGGGTCCCCGACCCGCCTCGTAAAATGTGTAGACTTTTCTAGCAATACCATGGCCCTTGGGGTCCAATGGTACAAGCCATTGAAAGTCACCCTACGTTGTGCCAAGTCGGTAAAACTCAACACTTCGTAGAAAAAAATGTCTTCGGGCCTTAAGATCAGGTCATTGGGCTAGCTAGGCCCAACAAACAAGATTTTACACTTTTGGGGCCCGAAGATGGTGCGTAGACGTCTGTGCACACTCGTATGTATATGTATTACCAATCGTTATTTGTATGTATCGAAGAGTTAGTAGTTGTAGATTTTCATTGGCTCGAGACCGAGCCAATTCGTTTAACAACGACTTTTGGTATTGTAATGAGTTGTATTTCGTTGGTAGTTGAGGTGTCATTATTTGATCACATTGTACATAATGAATCAGCCTTGAAATATTTCTGTTTTCAGCCCCTCATTATTTGTAAAATTTACATTTTCAACCCTTTTATTTGAATATTTCCCGGTTTGGTCCTTAAACTATTTTTCTTGACATTTTAACACCAAAAATTATTGAAATTAATATTTTCCAGCATATTTTTCAAAGAAAACAGTTTAAGTCCCTGAAAATGCAGTTTTTTCTCGGTTTTAGCCCATCTTTTCGCAATTTTGACAATTTTGGCCCAAAATGGAAAATTTTTGCAACTTTGGTCCTTTTTAAATTTAAAAATCATTTTAAACCTTTGAAAAGGGTTTGGGACACTTATAGTCCACTGTTTTACAGAAGGTTACAGTTTTGGCCCTCCAAAACAGAAAAATTCACATAATGGGCCTTATTGGGCCGAAATTTTCATTTTTAGCCCAATAGGCTTGAAATTTATGTTTTTAATCCACCAATTGAATAGAATTCCAGAAATAGTCTTATGAAAACTGTTTTGGCACATTCCAACCATCAGAATCTGTAAAATGTCAATTTGGGCCCTTAATTTTGTATTTTTCACATTTTTGGCCCAAAATGTGTGTTTTTAGCTTAAAGAAAATTGTTGCTAACCACTTGGCTATTTATCTAGTATCACTTATTATGTAGGAACATATTTGAAGCTAATATCATAAAACATGAGTTATATCTCGGTTTTGAGGGGTTTAATGGCTAGATCCAACATTAAAACACATATAAGCATACATATAAGCATGGAAATCATACAAGGCATACAAATACATATAGATCTACACTTTCACTTGTATTCCCCCCCACAAAAACTCTTAAAAACAGAAAATAGGGGTATGAATCTCACCTTAGGGGGTGGTTTCGGTTCTTGAAGGAAATATGGAAGAAATGAAGTGATTTTTGGCCTTTGCACTCCTTGATGAACTTTTCGAGATTATGGGGGTTTCTAGAGTGCAAGATCACGGTTTTTACATGGATTAGGAAGAGGTTTTGATAACAAAAGAATTTAAACCATAGATCTATGAATAATCTTACCTTAGATGATGAATTTTGTGGAAGAACCTTCTTGAATGCTTCCAAATTTTCGAGATTTTGGAGAGGGAAGAAGAGAGTTTCCTTGAGTGAACTAGAGAGAATTTGTGAGAGATGTTTGGTGTGTGGGTGTGTATGGCCGAGAGTGAGAGAGGAGAGAAGAAGAAATGATATTTGAGGTGATGGTTGCATGGAGATATGGGTTTTCTTGCATGGAAATCCTTTGGTTAATAGTGAGGTGGCACACTTAAGTCAAATATCTTCTAATCCTCTTGGGCTTGGGTATTGGGCCGAAAATGGTGGGGAAAAAAAGATTTTTGGGCTCTTTGCTCCTAAGCCCATTATTAGTGTTAATTAGGGTGTGTTTTAAGTCTAAAGGAGTGTAGTAGGATTTTTATGTTTTTATTGGACTAGTTTAGGTTATTCATGTATCAAGGCTTTTAATTTATTTAAATCTAGGCCCAACATGACCTAAAATGTTAAAATAAATAAGAGTGGGTCCAATTAGAGCCCAATTAGGGTTCTAAGCCCATGATAGTCTAATTGGAAGCTCATTGGTCCATTTGGATCCAATAAGGAAGTTCTAGTCCAAAATAGACTTAATAAGAACTTCTAGGGTCTCCAATTGTTTGATGACTATTTGTAGTACTTGCATGTTGTATTTGATTGAAGTTTTTGATTCACATAAACTTGAATGCATAAATTACATGGCTCAAAATTTACAGTTGTGACACTTGTCACCAAGATTGGAGTTAATTCTTTAGTGCTTAGTAGTGGGTTAGGTTTAGAGTTGAATAATTGTTGCTACTCGTCAGAAATGACATGAAGCATTATTTCTTTTCATGGTTTGTATAATCAAGGTTTTAGATTTTCATTTAACAATGAAATTGGTTCTATTAATGCTTTCTTGAATAGTACTTTCTATTTTGAAGCATTTCCTTGTAATGGTATATATGAAATTGTGATAGTTGTGGACTACTTAGGAAATATTGTGTTGCATATTGACTCATCCAATGGTTTGGACAAATCATGCTTGTGGCATTGTCGTCTTGGACATGTCAACAAGAAGTGCATAACCCATCTCTAAAAGGATGGAGTCTTGGAGTCATTTGACCTTAGGTCCGATGACATGTGGGAATCTTCTTTGCTTGGAAAGATGACCAAATCACCCTTCACTGGTACTTGTGAAAAGGGTGAGGGTTTAATGGATCTCATACATACGGATGTATGTGGGCCCTTTAGATCCACCACAAGGGATGCAAACCGCTTATATGTGAATTTTACCGATGATTATTGTAGATATGGGTATATCTACTTAATCAAGCACAAGTCAGAAACCTTTGAAAAGTTCAAGGAGTTTAAGCTAGAAGTGGAGAATCAGCTGGGCAAAAAGATAAAGATGCTCCGATCCGATCGAGGTGATAAGTATCTTAGTATTGAGTTCCACGACTATCTTAAGGAGTGTGGAATTGTTTCGTAATTGACGCCGCCTAGGACGCAGTTGAATATTGTGGCTGAGAGAGGAAATCGAACCTTGTTGGACATGGTTTGATCCATTTTGAGTCGATCTTCGTTACCTATCTCATTATGGGGGTTTGCCTTAGAGACTGTCACACATATCCTTAATCTAGTCCCAACTAAGAAGGCTGCCAAAACACCTCACAAAATGTGGACAGGGAAGGTTCCCTCGTTAGCACATATCAATGTTTGGGGATGCGAGGCTTTCATAAGATGAGAGACTCATGAAAAACTTGAACCTCGTAAGAAGCGATGTATTTTCATCGGCTACCCATAGAAGTCCTTTGGATATCTCTTCTATAGACCGAGTGACAATGTTGTCTTCGTTGCAAGGAAAGGGGTTTTACGAGAGAGAGAGAGAGAGAGAGAGAGAGAACTCATATGCCAAGAGGACAGTGGGAGACAAATTGATCTTGAAGAGCTTCAAGAGTCAAGTGATGAAGGAACCTCTAACACTGGCGCTCTACCCAAGGAGGAAACTCCTGTTGAACCGATTGACAAGTCATTACCTCTAAGAGGTTCCAGCAGAGTTAGTGTTCCACCTGTATTATATGGTTTCCGTATAACTATTGAGGGTGATATGTTTATTAGTGACAGTACACTAATAAATGTGTATCAACCTAACAACTACAAGGAAGCCATTTTGTAACAGCTCAAATTTTCAAATAAATTTTTCGTTAAAAACAAAACATCATTATTCGACAAAAGGGTTTATTCCAAGTTTGTTTCAAAATATAAATAATAGATCTCCAGGATCTTCAACAGTGGCAGTGTGTACGCGTCACGCCGGCGCCTTTCCACGGTCATCACTAGTACCTGAAAAACATAAACACAACTAGTAAGCATAAATGCTTAGTGAGTTCCCCAGTATACGACTTACCCACATACGCCTTCCGGCCCGGACCTTTCGGTCCACATAACATTGCCTTCCGGCCCGGTATAGTATCGCCTTCCGGCCCATAATATATATCGCCTTCCGGCCCGTATTTGATTGCCTTCCGGCCCATAGCATTTTGCCTTCCGGCCCATGATAGCATAAAACATAACACATGTAACATAATACTCATAACACATAAATCATACATCATACCGTTCTTTCTATCACATAAAGTCTCGCCTTCCGGCTCGTATAAGCATACATCACATATAAGCACACATCACATATAAAGCATCTACCTCTCTAGACATAGCATGAATATAACACACACGACCTTCCGGTCTAACAGTCAAACCCTTCCGGGTGAAGTATAGTGAGAAGACTCACCTCGTAGTACGCAGGCTATAACCTCTTCGAGCTACTCGCACACAATCCGCTAGTCCGCAGGTTCCCTATAATACCACAGCCTTAGTTAATGATCTTCTCAAACAAGACAACTGACCCCTCTAAGATATATACAGGTCAACGGTCAATCTTGACCGGACTCGTCGAGTGCAAAGGGTAACTCGACGAGTATAGACATCCTGACACCACTCGCCGAGTCTGAAGAACGACTCGACGAGTTCCAGTAGATCTTCAATCTACTCGCCGAGTCTGAAGAACAACTCGACGAGTCCTAGTGAACCTTCAAGCTACTCGCCGAGTCTGAAGAACAACTCGGCGAGTTCTAGTGAATCTTCAAGCTACTCGCCGAGTCTGATCATTGGACTCGGCGAGTCCTTGCCATGCAGTCAATCCGCTGCCTCCTGTATTTCGCATGATTTCGAAGTATATAGATATAGGGCTTCCTGGACTTTCACATATACTATTACAGGGGTTTTTTAACACTTATAACAACAATATAATCTAACTAACCCTTAATTGGGTTTCCTAAACCCTAAACTCGCATACAACGTAAAAGTTACAGATTTCGATCCGAAGATTACCTGGAAACGTGTTCCCTGTGTCTCCAAACCTCCAGTACTCGATTCCTTTGATCACCACCTTGCTCCTCCTTGTCTAACAATCTCTTCAAGCCTTCTCAAGTCCTCTCTCTTGCTTCAGATGCTCACACACTCCCAGGGGATCTTCAACCGGCCAAAAGACGCGACATGACGGCCATAAGATCGTTATATACGATCAGAAATGAAACAGCTAGGGTTCAGCGGAACGGCGTCGACTCGCCGAGTCCCTTATTGGACTCGTCGAGTCCAGTCGCGCATCTGCAACCAAGACCATGGCCCTACTCGGCGAGTCGTGCACCAACTCGCCGAGTCCCCTCCTAATTGTGCCCCAAAAATAATTTAAAGAAATACCTGAAATTCCGGGCTGTTACAACTCTCCCCCACTAGAACTAGACTTCGCCCTCGAAGTCTCTCATTCTGCGAATAACTCCGGATGTTGCTCCCGCATTTCTCTTTCCGGCTCCCAAGTCATCTCCGATCCTTTCCGATGTTGCCACTGAACCAACACCAGAGGTATTTCCTTGTTCCGTAGAACCTTGATCTTCCGATCCCTGATAGCTACTGGTCTCTCGGCGTAATTCAGACTCGCATCTACCTGGATATCTTCTAACGGAACCACTGCTGCCTCATCGGCTATACACTTCCTCAGCTGTGATACGTGGAAGGTATTGTGAATCTGATTTAGCTCCGCTGGCAACTCCAACCGATAAGCTACCCGACCTACCCTTGCAATTACCCGAAATGGACCTATGAACCGGGGCCCCAATTTGCCCCTCTTCCTGAACCGAATCACCCCTTTCCAAGGAGAAACCTTTAGGAGAACGAAGTCGCCGACCTGGAATTCGAGCTCGGACCGGCGTCTGTCCGCATAACTCTTCTGTCGGCTCTGGGCGGTCAATAACCTCTGCCTCACCCGTTGGATCTGTTCAGTCGTTTGAAGTACGATCTCTGTACTGCCCATCACTCTCTGTCCCACTTCTCCCCAGCAAATGGGAGTGCGACACCTCCTACCATACAACAACTCAAAAGGTGGCATACCAATGCTCGAATGATGGCTGTTGTTGTAGGAAAACTCAGCCAGCGGCAGATGCGCATCCCATCTACCCCCGAAGTCTAACACACACGCTCTAAGCATATCTTCCAATGTCTGGATCGTCCGCTCGCTTTGACCGTCGGTCTGGGGATGGTATGCGGTACTAAAATGCAGTTTAGTACCCAACTCCTCATGGAATTTCTTCCAGAACCTGGAAGTGAAACGTACATCGCGGTCCGAAACAATCGAGGTCGGCACTCCATGCCGAGATACTATCTCTCTCACGTACAACTCCGCCAACTTCTCTGCTGATGAACTTTCACTAATGGCAAGGAAATGTGCACTCTTTGTTAGTCTATCCACAATTACCCAAATCGCATCGACTCCCCTGGCAGTTTTCGGCAATTTGGTGATGAAATCCATCGTGATCTGATCCCACTTCCACTTAGGGATCTCCAAGGGTTGCAACTTACCGTGCGGTCTCTGGTGCTCGGCCTTAACTTTACGGCAGGTCAAACACCTCTCCACGAACCAAGCAACGTCTCTCTTCATGCAAGGCCACCAGTACTCCTTTTTCAAATCCAGATACATTTTCGTAGCACCGGGATGGATCGAGAATTTCGATCTATGTGCCTCCTCCATCAAAATAACACGCGTACCGCCCACGAATGGCACCCAGATCCGACCCTGAAATGTCAGAAGTCCCCGCCCATCCGTAACGAACTCTGAAATTAACCCGACGACCCGCTCCTGTTTCTGCATCCCAGACTTCACAACCTCGGCCTGTGCCCCACGAATAGTATCTAATACCGGAGTCACCACCGTCAATCTCAAACATACGTCCCGCAATGGAGTACCCTCCGCCCTACGACTCAATGCATCAGCTACCACATTAGCCTTGCCTGGGTGGTATAGGATCTCACAGTCATAATCCTTAACCACGTCTAACCATCTCCTCTGGCGCATGTTTAGGTTGGGTTGATCCATCAAATACTTCGAACTCTTATGGTCCGTGTATATGGTACAACGAACCCCGTACAGGTAGTGACGCCAAATTTTGAGGGCGAACACTACTGCCCCCAACTCTAAGTCATGCGTGGGATATCTCGCTTCGTGAGGCTTCAGCTGCCTCGATGCATAGGCTATCACATGGCCCCTCTGCATCAACACTGCACCCAGTCCTGAAATCGATGCGTCGCAATATACGACGAAGTCCTCCATCCCTTCCGGAAGAGCTAATACTGGTGCTTCGCACAGTCTCTGACGAAGTGCCTCGAAGGAAGTCTGCTGCTCGGGTCCCCATGAGAATGTAACACCCTTTCGGGTCAATTTGGTAAGTGGCACTGCGATCTTGGAGAAGTCCCTAATGAACCTTCGATAGTACCCTGCCAACCCAAGGAAACTCCTGATCTCCGAAGGTGACTTTGGTGCCTCCCATCTCATCACCGCTTCCACCTTGGCCGGATCGACCAATATCCCTGCCTGGTTTACAACGTGCCCCAGAAATTGAACCTCCCGTAACCAGAAGTCACATTTGGAGAATTTTGCATATAGCTTCTCCGACCTCAGTACCTCAAGGACCTCCCTCAAATGTCCCTCATGCTGCTCCCTAGACCGCGAATACACCAGAATGTCGTCGATGAATACAATCACAGACCGATCCAGCATCGGCCTGCATACCCTGTTCATGAGATCCATGAACACTGTTGGGGCATTGGTGAGCCCAAAAGGCATCACCACGAACTCGTAATGCCCATACCGCGTCCTAAAGGCTGTCTTCTGGACGTCCTCATCCCGCACCCTTACCTGATGGTACCCTGATCTCAAATCAATCTTGGAAAACCAAGATGCCCCTTGCAACTGATCGAATAGATCATCGATTCTCGGTAACGGATAGCGGTTCTTAACTGTCACCTTGTTCAGTTCCCGGTAATCGATACACATCCGGTGTGAACCATCCTTCTTCTTGACGAACAAAATCGGTGCTCCCCACGGCGAGCTACTCGGCCGAATAAATCCCTTCCCCAACAACTCTTGAAGTTGCGAGGACAATTCTTGCATCTCTGGAGGTGCAAGACGATAAGGCACCTTCGCAATAGGCGCCGCCCCTGGAACTAGATCAATACCAAACTCCACTTGCCTCGCAGGAGGTATTCCCGGCAAATCCTCGGGGAAAACATCTGGAAACTCGCGCACCACTGGAACCTCCTTCAATGTCTTCGGTCTCTCGGAACTCTCCCGCGTATCCATCACATACGCCACAAAACCGTTACATCCCTGCTGTAAACATTGCCTCGCCCTAGCGGCCGAACAAAAAGCTGATCCCGAACGGGTACCCTCGCCGTATACCGTAAGAACTCCCCCACTAGGGTCTCGTATAGTCACCAACTGACGCTCGCAGTCGATGACAGCGCTGAATCGGCTCAACCAGTCCATGCCTACAATGACACAGACATCACCCATCGCAATAGGAATTAGGTCAATCGGAAATGCGACCCCAAAGATCTCTAGCACACATCCCCGAAAAACCTCCGTAGCACAAATCACCCTCTCAGCCGCAATGGAAACGCTCAAAGGCCGACTTAACGGCTCACGACTAATGCCGATGTGCTGACTAAAAGCTAACGATACAAACGATCTACTCGCACCCGAATCAAATAATACTAGAGCAGACATAGAGTTCACAAG
The DNA here is from genome assembly GCF_002870075.4 of Lactuca sativa. Taxonomy (NCBI): domain Eukaryota; kingdom Viridiplantae; phylum Streptophyta; class Magnoliopsida; order Asterales; family Asteraceae; genus Lactuca; species Lactuca sativa. The sequence goes on along the minus strand of NC_056625.2, from coordinate 182,012,730 downwards.
GAAAGTACCTACACATATATTAACATAAGCATAACATTTCGACCTTTAATTAAATACATGAAAGATAACATACCTGCCACAACATCGGGCGCAGCGCGGACCTCCTCCGCAGTCAGCTGAAAGGCTCTCCCGCGAGCCCTCGGGGCCTCGACCTTCACCGGTCGGGTCTCAGTAGTCCGGGTAGTAGGTGTAGCTCCCTGACGAAGTTGCGGGCACTCGGCCTTCCGATGGCCTGTCTGGTTGCAGTGAAAGCAAACCATAAACCCCTTAGGGCAATCCCTGGCAATATGTCCGTCCTTGCCACACTTGTAGCAACCACCAGCTCGACACGCCCCCTCGTGACTCTTGCCGCACTTCGCGCAAGTGCGACCCTTCGAACCTCCCATCCTCGAATCAGCGAACTTAGTCCGCTTGACTGCCGGCTGAGACTGGGCCGGCCGTCGATCCACCTGCCGAGACTCAGCCTCCTCCCTCGCTTGAGTCTCCAACTCAATCTCGCGCTTCCTGGCGTTCGCCTGAAGCTCAGTGAAAGTACGATAGGTGGAGTTTGACACAAACTCCCGAATCTCCCTCTTCAAAACACCCAAATAGCGGCTCATTCACGACTGCTCCGTAGATACCAGCTCGGGGCAGAACATTGCCCTCTCATGAAACTTCCGTGTGATCACTGCCACGGAATCAGTACCCTGCTTAAGGGTCAAGAACTCCTGAATCAATCGCTCCCTCTCTACCGGGGGAACGTACTCATCCCTGAACATCTCTATAAACCTCTCCCATGTCACCGCCGAAATCTCTGCCTGAGTGAAGTTCGCTGTCACGAACTTCCACCAATCCTTCGCTCCCAGACGGAGCTGGTTCAAAGCGAACCGTACCCTCAAGTGCTCCGGGCATGAGCAAGTATAGAAACACCCCTCGATGTCGGCGATCCACCTCATAGCTGCGATCGGATCCTGCGTCCCATCAAATTCAGGGGGTTTCGTGTTGCTGAATTCCCTGAATAGTAATGAATCACCCCCTTGCGGCCTGGCAGCAACCACCGCTGCGGTAGCGGCAGCAACTGCAGCTTCAGTAAGTGCGGCGCACCGCTCCTCAAACTCCTCCATCAACGTGGTCTTAATAGACCCAAACATCTCCGGGATCTCAGCCCGGACCGCCGCAGCTACCTCTTCCTGAATAATCTGACGAATCTCCTCGTCACTCGCACCGCTCGAACTCGCCCCATTGCGTGTGATAACCATGATGTCTCTGAAATACAACATAAAATCATCAGAGACTCCACCAAGTACAATTGTACTCGATACGCGCCCTACCCAGTCTCCGATTTCCAGGGATTCTTATTTGAGTCTTCCACTGATCCGGTGCCTTCGATAGTACGGGCCCAATACTACCGACCACACCGTATCAGTATTTGTCCCAAATCTTCCTCCCCAAATCCCGAATAACGAGTACTCTACTTCTAGTATGCACTATTTACTTGCACGCTACCAAATATCTCATATAAGCAATCTCCCTAGACTAAGGCATCACAAAACAGGCAATTCTATTCCTATCATGTATACCTAGTCTTCTAGCATGCATAACAATTCATAATTCAGTGCATAACATAACATCGTAAGGTATTCTGGGGATCTTTACCGTTCGGACGCTGGCTGCTCGTACACACTGTTCCACCCTTGTTTTTACCGCCTTGACCTTTATAAAATGTTATGTCCTTATTATTTTTAAGAAAAAGTTTTTCCTCAAATCCCCGGTCTGAGTTCAGTTGCACCCAAAAGTACACCCGAATCCCTCAAACCAAGGCTCTGATACCAATTGTAACAGCTCAAATTTTCAAATAAATTTTTCGTTAAAAACAAAACATCATTATTCGACAAAAGGGTTTATTCCAAGTTTGTTTCAAAATATAAATAATAGATCTCCAGGATCTTCAACAGTGGCAGTGTGTACGCGTCACGCCGGCGCCTTTCCACGGTCATCACTAGTACCTGAAAAACATAAACACAACTAGTAAGCATAAATGCTTAGTGAGTTCCCCAGTATACGACTTACCCACATACGCCTTCCGGCCCGGACCTTTCGGTCCACATAACATTGCCTTCCGGCCCGGTATAGTATCGCCTTCCGGCCCATAATATATATCGCCTTCCGGCCCGTATTAGATTGCCTTCCGGCCCATAGCATTTTGCCTTCCGGCCCATGATAGCATAAAACATAACACATGTAACATAATACTCATAACACATAAATCATACATCATACCGTTCTTTCTATCACATAAAGTCTCGCCTTCCGGCTCGTATAAGCATACATCACATATAAGCACACATCACATATAAAGCATCTACCTCTCTAGACATAGCATGAATATAACACACACGACCTTCCGGTCTAACAGTCAAACCCTTCCGGGTGAAGTATAGTGAGAAGACTCACCTCGTAGTACGCAGGCTATAACCTCTTCGAGCTACTCGCACACAATCCGCTAGTCCGCAGGTTCCCTATAATACCACAGCCTTAGTTAATGATCTTCTCAAACAAGACAACTGACCCCTCTAAGATATATACAGGTCAACGGTCAATCTTGACCGGACTCGTCGAGTGCAAAGGGTAACTCGACGAGTATAGACATCCTGACACCACTCGCCGAGTCTGAAGAACGACTCGACGAGTTCCAGTAGATCTTCAATCTACTCGCCGAGTCTGAAGAACAACTCGACGAGTCCTAGTGAACCTTCAAGCTACTCGCCGAGTCTGAAGAACAACTCGGCGAGTTCTAGTGAATCTTCAAGCTACTCGCCGAGTCTGATCATTGGACTCGGCGAGTCCTTGCCATGCAGTCAATCCGCTGCCTCCTGTATTTCGCATGATTTCGAAGTATATAGATATAGGGCTTCCTGGACTTTCACATATACTATTACAGGGGTTTTTTAACACTTATAACAACAATATAATCTAACTAACCCTTAATTGGGTTTCCTAAACCCTAAACTCGCATACAACGTAAAAGTTACAGATTTCAATCCGAAGATTACCTGGAAACGTGTTCCCTGTGTCTCCAAACCTCCAGTACTCGATTCCTTTGATCACCACCTTGCTCCTCCTTGTCTAACAATCTCTTCAAGCCTTCTCAAGTCCTCTCTCTTGCTTCAGATGCTCACACACTCCCAGGGGATCTTCAACCGGCCAAAAGACGCGACATGACGGCCATAAGATCGTTATATACGATCAGAAATGAAACGGCTAGGGTTCAGCGGAACGGCGTCGACTCGCCGAGTCCCTTATTGGACTCGTCGAGTCCAGTCGCGCATCTGCAACCAAGACCATGGCCCTACTCGGCGAGTCGTGCACCAACTCGCCGAGTCCCCTCCTAATTGTGCCCCAAAAATAATTTAAAGAAATACCTGAAATTCCGGGCTGTTACACATTTCAGGCCCAGAGTCTGCAAAATGGAAAGAGGCTATGGACAGCGAGATTCATTCCATGTATGAGAATCAAGTTTGGAACTGATTTGACAATGTGCCAGGTCGTAAGACCGTCGGGTGCAAATGGATCTTCAAGAAGAAGACCGACATGGATGGGAAAGTACACACATATAGGGTGCGATTGGTTGCGAAGGGCTTTACTCAAAATCGTGGAGTTGACTATGATGAGACCTTCTCACCAGTAGCGAAGATTAAATCTATAAGGGTTATGCTAGCCATAACTGCTTTTCATGATTATGAAATATGGCAGATGGATGTCAAGAGCACTTTCCTAAATAGGAAGTTGGCTGAAGATGTTTACGTGAGTCAGCCAGAGGGTTTTGTCAATGCAAAGTACCCTAATAGAGTGTGTAAGTTTGGGAAATCCATCTATGGATTAAAACAAACACCTCGCAGATGGAATCTTTGTTTCAATGAGAAAGTCAAAGAATTTGGTTTTTCGAGAAGCAAGGATGAGTCATCTGTATATGTCAAAGCCAGTGGGAGTATAATTAGCTTTCTTGTTTTCTATGTGGATGGCAAACTGCTTATAGGAAACGACGTCCCAAACTTGCAAGAGGTTAAGTCCTGGCTTGGGATGTGCTTCGCTATGAAGGACCTTGGAGAAGCTTCTTATATTATGGGGATAAGGATATTGAGAAATAGGAGTAAAAGACTAATAGGACTTAGTCAAAGTACTTACTTGGATAAAGTGTTGAAACGTTTCAGCATGGAGAATTCTAAGAAAGGGGAATTACCAATCCAAAGCAATACCAAGTTGAGTAAGACTCAAAGGCTGAGTACCGAAGCTGAGATAGCAAAAATGAGTCGAGTACCTTATGCTTCCGCTGTTGGCTCGATCATGTATGCTATGACGTGTACTCGTCCTGATGTGGCCTTCGCTTTGAGCATGGTCAGCAGATATCAAGGGAATCCTTGTAGAGCTCATTTGACTGCGGTAAAGAACATTCTTAAGTACCTGCGGAGGACTAATGACTGGTTTCTTATCCTCTATGGGAGTGATGACTTGAGAGTGCGAGGGTATAGTGACGCCAGTTTTCAGTCCGACCAAGATAATTTCCACTCTCAGTCAGGCTGGGTATTTACCCTGAATGGAGGAGCAGTGACTTGGAAAAGTTCCAAGCAGGAGACCGTAGCTGATTTAACGTGCGAATTAGAGTACATAGCAGCAAACGAAGAGTTGAAGGAGGCAATATGGCTGAAGAACTTCATTGGATACCTTGGAGTTGTACCGGCCATAAAAGAGCCTATGAAAATTTTCTGTGACAACGAGGGTGTGGTCACCTTTACCAAGGAACCAAGGGATCATGGTAGATCCAGGCACATCAACAAAAAATACCACTTCATCAGACATTGAGTACAAGAGGGACTCCTCGTAGTAAAGAGGGTATCGTCAGAGGAGAACCCAACAGGTCTACTTATGAAGGGACTGAGTAGGGTTAATCACTTGCAGCATGCTTGGAGTATTGGGTTGAAGGAGGATATTAGTTCTAGTGATTAGATAGTTGTTTAGAAACTTGTAATAGATAAAATGTAATTGGCATTTGATGATTAAATAAAGGAGTTTTATTTATGAGTAAAGTTATTGTCTTTTGTCAATTGTTTACTATTGTTTCATTTTGCATGTTTTGACTTCTAGAATAATATGATTATTCAAACTATCCACAGTCGATCATACTTTAGAAGTAGGTATTGAGGCAAGACTATCATGAATTGGCTTGTAGATTGTCTAAGCGTTTAGACATAGAAAAGGTTTGTTGCAATGTTCATGAGTGCTCCTGAAATAAGATTTGAGTATTGGATTAAACCCGTAATCAAATGACTCACTTCATGGAATTAATCACGAGCGATTAAGACGATTATATCGTATAGTCTTTAAACTGAGATATATGAGTTGGTGTTTACTAGTTGCTTATGCATTGATAATTCGTACACACATCAGTAACTTGATGTTATAAAACGTATTGTTGTGTACGATTTATTGAGTAAATAGTACAATCATATAAGTCAAAGTTTATCTATTCCTTTTATCCTAAGAGGTTAAAAGCGATATCTTGGGCCCCTCGATGATTTTGTGTTGAATTATGTGTACCGGGCCCGGTCAGGACTAAGTTGATGTGTTCAATTTAGTTCTATGTCAGAAAAATTAGAAAGCAGGAAACAAACCGCTGGACAATAAGTATGACTATGTTCCATATATTTGTTTGCATGATATTTTGAGAACGAAGGAATACATGATCCCTTATCTTTAGGACGTGGCAGAGTTCAACAATGGCTTTTGAGAGCTACGATTGCTAATTGGATTTTGAAGTCGTATTTTCATTTATAGTTATTAGAATTATCCAAGTAGGAGACTCTTGGATTAGGTGTCTAAGCCCATAACTATATTTGTTATGTACTTGACCCGATAGTAGCATTGTCCGTTTGGGTTGCCTTCACCATAACAACTTGACTAGATGAATTATGGAGAAAGAGGTTAATTATGATTTATTAATATATTATGGGAATAATATATTAAAGGAGAAATCATATTATTTAATTAATATTGCTCAAGAATTAATTCAGAATTAATTTTGTGGTCAAAAGAGATGAACTGAATTAAGGGGACTGATACTATAATTATAAGATAGTTACAAAGTTGGGCTTAAGGTTCATAAGGAAGGGATGGACGAAATTTATGTGGGAGTCCACATAGAATTCGTCAAAGGGGCCTTCTGGAAGGATCCTATGGGCTGCTTAAGGACTAAGCAACTATATTAGGGTTTTGACTGAAACCCTAGTTGCTCAACTATATAACTATAAGGACCCCATGGCACTCCTAAAATCAACCATTGGAAACCCTAGAAGGATCATTCGCAGATTTTGTGCCTCTTCCCCTCTCTCTAATATTCTTCCATTGCTTATGGTGTTTGTGATCTATTAGAGGAATCACATTCGAGGTGTTAAGTTCTCAAAGGTTGAAGATCAAGCTAGCTACAATTGAAAGGTAAGATTCTAACTTTGTTTTAGATATAAATTTCGATTTATGCATGCTAGATTAGGGTTTATAGATTTGGATGATTATTGCATGTACAATTAGAGAAAACCTAGATCCAAAGCTTTAGGGATGCATGTGCACCACATGATTGATGTAATGCTTAAAACCCATTAAATACAACTAGTCTAAAACTAATGACAAATAAAAATGACAAATGAAATAATACCTATTAATCTATTACATCATCATATGAATACATAAATACCAACCATAAATGTTCTAAAGGCTTGTTTATACACAACAAACATATCAAACATATCAACAAACAACTCTTTGTTTTTCCAAGGCAACCTTTATATAACCAAAATGCACGAAAATGGTTATATAAAAACAAACACTTTCAACAACAAGTTGCCAAAGAAAACAAATATGGATATTTCTCTAGCCAAAAAGAAATTCATGCTTGTTTTCCAAAAACCAAAGTTTATGATAACATGAAAAATCATTCTAACATTTAAAATATGGATATGATACTACTGAAGGGATTTTGTTGCATAAAATAGATAGTTTTTGTCACACCCCAAAACCAAGAACGGCGGAAACGTTCTGGGGCGGAGGACGTCATGTAAAGTATCACAACACAGTAAAAGTAAATAAGCAAACAACATCATCCATTGCATTAAATATATAATTTTAATACAAGCGTGTTCTGAACAGTTATAGGCACCAAAAATATAATGTGAATCAAAATAATAAGATGAGTCTTGGATGCGCTCCATCTTCTCAAAAGCTGGCCTCGGTACCTGTCTACTGATGACCTGAGAATACAAGTTATTTTGAAAGAGTTTATCAGCTTTAAGCTGGTGAGTTCATAAGTATTTTAGTGTCGGTGTTTGTTATCAAAACGTTTGAACATGTCTCAAGTGTAAGTTTGTAAAATGTATGTAAATGTTTGTAAGTGTTTGTAAAAGTTTGAATCTCTCAGAAAAACCTATATTTTCTATTAAAGTAGCCTTCTACCAAGGCTTAACTGTTTTGTATGCTCGTTTGTTGTAAAAGTGTGTAATTTCCCAAGTGTAACTATCATTTAACAAAATATAGTTTGTACATTAATGTTTAAGTGAAATAATCACTAAATATATGTAATGGGTAAATTATTGTAGTACTGTAGTGTTGTATTATAGGAACTACTGCTATACTAACTACCTTAAACCGGATTTATATTAAGGTATCATGTGATTAATTGCACCATACTATCGACTGGTAACAACGACATACGAATAGTCGTAATAACGGAATGACGTTTGGCACCCGCAGACCTGCATGTCCGGCTGTAGCTAGTAGCAAGGTGTAGGATAGTCAATCCATTATAGATCTATACGCAAACTCACGCTCTCCCTCCAAGAGAATTCTGGCTATAACTCGGGCCATGACATTTAAGGCATGCTCCGATACAGTGGATCACAATTGTTAACGTATTCATGTATATGTAATGTAATGTTACTTGTTCTAGTATCGTTGTATATGTTCTTGTCCTAGTATAGTTGTATATGTTCTCTTTCTAGTATAGTTATATATGTTCTCTTTCTAGTATAGTTGTATATGTACTCATAGTAATAAGTATTGACTCATGAATGAACTGACTCATTGATCTAGAAATTGTAGTAGTATGATCCTGTGTTACCCCGATGGTAACTTACTAATGATGTGACAAATATGCATGAATATGGAAGTACTTTTATGTCTATATATTTACATTTTATATATAATTAATATTGAAACGACCTTCGGACGGCTACCCGAAATCCCATCAGACCACATCCAAATCGAGAAAAAGGAAATAGGGCAGATGGCCTTCCTAAGCCCTTTAAACATTGCTTATATATGTATACATATATGGGCATGCAATTTATAAGAAATATAACAAAGTTTAAATAAAAGTATTTGATAAGTAAAAGAGTTTGTAAAGCAGTTTGAAGTAAAACAATTTGATAAACAGTTTGAACAGTAATAAAATCATTGGTTTTGTAGTTATTAATCACATGTGATTGATGTAATAACTATAAGTATTTAACTTGTATTCCCCCCCCCCATAAAAGCATTTAAAACATTAAAAGTATTTCAAAGGTTAATTAAAGGGGTATGAACTCACTTGTGGTGAGTGGATTGGATTGAAGTGTCGGATACTGTGCTAGGAGGCAAACAGAGACTTGTTCACACGCACGAGCCTAGTTATCATATAATGAACATATATATAACTAATTAGCCAAATAATAACTAATAAAATTTGTTGGGACACTCAGGAACATGTAAACACTTTGTATAAGTGTTATAGGTCCTAATGGTTGCTTCTAGGTTGTTGTGGGACAAGGCTAAAGGGGTTTAATGTTCCAAAAGGCCTTATATATGTGTTTAACATTCAATAAACTCCACACAGGGAGTTTATGGTCGTAAACCCTTGAGTTAATGGCCGTGGACTCTCAACTTGGTGGTACATGGTGTTTTGAAGTGCTATTTGATTTCTAGAATAAGTTCTACTTGGTGGTTTAGTTCTTTGGGTAGTTTAGGGCATAGAAACACTCCCTTGAGTAGTTTACGGCCCCAAGGCCAATTCACTTAGAGTTTACGGCCGTAAACTCTCATGGGATGCGTATTTTTATTCTTTCAAGTCCCAAGCACAAGTAGGATAATTTCTAGGCATTTGTTTAAGGCTAATGAGGACCCTAGGCACACTTTGGTGCCCTTGCTTGGTGTTTACGGCCTATGAGTATTCCCTTGGATGTAAACTCACTTTAAGGGGGTGCTTTTGATGTTTTAAAGTCCACAATTTAGCTAGGAATAAATGGGGGTTAATGTCTAAAGCTTTAGGAGTGGTTAGGGCACATTTTGGCCCTTGAATTTGGAGTTCACGGTCCAAGAAGTTCTTGGGCCGTGAACACCCTAAGCTTGGTGTTTTTGATTGTTTTCTAGCCTCAAATATACATACATACAAGCCTAAGCTAGTTACTTATTAAGGAAATGAGACTAGATAGCATTTAAGCCTCATTTTGTAGTTTACTCCCCAAGAACATTCTTGGGCGGTAAACTCCCGAATCTCACTTATTTGACATGTAATCTATGTTATTAAGCATATAATAAGCATTATAAAACAACTAGAGAAGTTTACTCACGATTTGGGATGAAAACTCGTAGATCTGTGAGAGAGAAAATGGCTTTTCTCTAGTTGGAAATGTGAATAATGAATGAATTTAGTTCAGAAATCTATTTATAGTCCTGAGATATTTTGGCAGAAATTATTTTTATTCCGGAAATGAACTCTAAAGTTATGAAGTTTTGAAATACTCAAGTTTCACAAACCCTTGTGCATCCACTCTCCTGATATCTCCTTAAAAGTAAACCCTAATATACACAAACTTATTCGGAAAAGTCTGAAATTCACTGTAATTGGTCTAGCTTCTATTGAATAGATCATGTTCGTACAAAATGGAAATTTCGAGTTGTCACATCATCCCCCCGTTAGAAGGAATTTCATCCCGAAATTAGAATTTACGCAAATAAGAAGTTACAAATAACTAAGCGAAAAGATGAGGGTATTTCAGTTTCATCTGATCCTCGTGTTCCCATGTTAATTCCGGTCTTCGCTTGGCGTTCCAGCGAACCTTCACGATAGGCTTACGGCTTTGCTTCGTCTGCTTGACCTCACGGTCCATGATCTCTACCGGTTCTTCCACGAATTTGAGGCTCTTGTTGATCTCGATCTCGTCGGACCGACACTTTTTCAAGTTAGATACGTGGAATGTAGAATGTACGTTACGAAGTGTGTCGGGTAGGTCGAGCTTGTAAGCTACGGGGCCGACTCTTGCGAGAATCTCAAAAGGCCCTATGTACCTCGGATTAAGCCTCCCACGCTTACCGAAGCGTATTAAGCCTTTCGAGGGTGAGACTTTGAGAAGGACTCGGTCTCCCACCTGAAATTCCAAAGGTTTTCTTCGTTTATCAGCATAACTCTTCTGTCGGTCTCTAAAGGCTTTCAATCGTTCACAGATCTGGACGATTTTCTCTGTCGTTTCCCGAATGATCTCCGGACCGGTGAGAGTACTGTCGGAAGCTTGCCCCCTGGCTAATTGGGTATCACCCACCTCAGCCCAGCATAGAGGGGATCTGCACTTTCAGCCGTAGAGGGCTTCAAATGGAGCAGCCTTGATGCTCGTGTGATAACTGTTATTATAGGAAAACTCGACAAGGGGTAAATGAGTATCCCATGCCTTTCCAAATTCAATCACACAGGCTCTCAACATATCTTCCAGTGTTTGGATGGTCCTCTCACTTTGTCTGTCGGTCTGTGGATGGTAGGCTGTGCTCATGTCCAACCTTGTTCCTAGGGAATGTTGTAGTGATTGCCAGAATCTTGAGGTGAACCTACTATCTCTATCGGAGATAATGGACATAGGTACAACATGTAGCCGTACGGTTTCCCTAATGTATGTTCTCGTAAGTTTCTCCATCTTGTCAGTTTCTTTGATAGGCAGGAAGTGTGCAGACTTGGTCAATCTATCGACGATGACCCATATGGTATCAAGTTTACCCGTTGTCTTGGGCAACTTGCTTATGAAATCCATAGTGATCAGCTCCCACTTCCATTCTGGAATCTCTGGTTGTTGCAGTAAACCGGAGGGCTTCTGGTACTCGACCTTAACCTTTGCGCAAGTAAGGCATTTACTTACGAAGGTAGCAATCTCTGCTTTCATATTAGGCCACCAGTATAGCTTTTTAAGATCCAGATACATCTTATCTGAACCTGGGTGGACTGAACACCAAGTGTTGTGCGCCTCGGTCATGACCAAGTCTCGGAAACCACCATGTTTCCGTGTCTAGATCCGGTTCATGAAAAATAAGGCTCCGTCACCCTTGGCTTCTAAATTCTTGTCCATTCCTCTAAGGGATTCACTCATCACATTTTCAGGTTTCATGGCTTCTAGTTGGGCCGCCTGAATTTGCTTAGACAAGTGTGAATGGATGGTTATTGACAATGACTTGACTCTGCGACCAGAATATTCCTTCCGACTTAGGGCATCTGCTACTACGTTGGCTTTACCCGGATGATAACGAATATCGCATTCGTAGACACTGAGTAGCTCGACCCACCGTCGTTGTCTCATGTTGAGCTCCTTCTGATTGGAAATGTGTTGTAAACTCTTTTGGTCGGTAAAGATAGTGCTTTTTGTTCCGTACAAGTAATGTCTCCAGATCTTCAGAGCAAACACCACTGCTCCGAGTTCAAGATCGTGGGTCGTGTAGTTAACTTCGTGTGTCTTCAACTATCTCGAGGTGTAGGCGATGACCTTACCTCGCTGCATCAGAACACACCCGAGCCCTTGATTCGATGCATCACAATAGACTACAAAGTCTTCTATCCCTTCGGGGAGGGATAGTATTGGTGCAGTGCATAAGGCTCGCTTGAGCGTTTGGAACGCTCTCTCCTGTTTCTCTTCCCAGTCGAAGGCCATGCCTTTCTGAGTCAGTGTTGTAAGAGGTTTCACAATTCGGGAGAAGTTCTGTATGAACCTGCGGTAGTAGCCAGCGAGACCTAGAAATTGACGAATTTCTGTAGGCGTCTTCGGTGCTGACCAGTTCTCAATGGCTTTAATTTTGGATGGTTCCACGTGGATTCCCTCTTCGCTTACCACGTGTCCTAAGAATTCGACTCTTCGGATCCAAAATTCACATTTAGAGAACTTCGCATAGAGCTTCTCCGCTCGTAAAGTTCCTAGAACTTGTCGCAGATGATCACCATGCTCTTCCTTACTTCTGGAGTAGATCAGGATGTCATCAATGAATACAATGACGAACTGATCCAAGTAAGGTCGGCATACTCTATTCATCAGATCCATGAAGATTGCGGGCGCATTGGTCAATCCGAATGGCATCACCACGAACTCGTAGTGTCCGTAACGAGTTCGAAAGGCTGTCTTCGGCACATCCTCCTCTAGTACTCGTAACTGGTGATATCCGGATCTCAGATCAATTTTGGAAAAATAGTTCGCCCCTTGCAGTTGGTCAAATAGATCGTCTATGCGAGGCAGAGGGTAACGATTCTTGACCGTCAGTTTGTTAAGTTCTCTGTAGTCGATACACATACGGAATGATCCGTCTTTCTTCTTAACGAACAAGACCGGTGCTCCCCAAGGTGAGAAACTTGGTCTTTAAAGCCCTTGCTGAGCAGTTCGTTAAGTTGACCAGACAGTTCCTGCATCTCAGCTGGTGCTAAACGGTAGGGCGACTTGGCTACTGGGGTAGCTCCTGGGACTAAGTCGATTCTGAACTCGACCTGTCGTTGCGGAGGTAATCCAGGTAGCTCTTCTGGGAAAATGTCGGGGAATTCTCTCACTACTGGGATGTTCTTTAGTTCTTTCGTCTCGAGGCTCGTATCGACCACGTGAGCAAGGAATGCACAGTATTCTTTACGCATATACTTCTGTGCTTGAATACTTGATATAATACGAAGACTCGCACCGGGTTTGTCGCTGTAGACGATAAGAGTTTCGTTAGACGGAAGGTTTAGACGGATTGCTTTCTCGTAGCACATGATGTCGGCGCGATGAAGACTTAACCAATCCATGCCAATGATAACGTCGAAGCTTTTTTATTGAGACAGGCATAAGGTCGATTGGGAATGAATGGTTGTCTGGAGTTAGGGTACAACCTAAGTATATGCTATTCGTACTTTCAGTTTTTCCATTAGCCATTTCTAGTGTGAATTGTTCCTTAAGTGTGTGTGGTTGTTGCTTAAGCATGTGAGCAAATTTATGGTTCACGAAGCTTCGCTCCGCTCCACTATCGAATAGAATGCATGCATAGGAGTTATCGAGGAGGAACAGACCAGTCACCACTGTCGGGTCAGCAACTGCTTCCCCATGGCGTATTGCTAGTACCCTCCCTGCTCTTCCAACATTGTTCGCTTTGGGGCAGTCCCTCTTATAGTGGCCTGTTTCGCCACATCCATAGCAGGTCGAGCTCGTGCCAGAGTCGGGGACTTGGGTGATCGGCCTCGCCGGGAATTTACAGAAACGGACGGTGTGTCCTTTCCTGTTGCAGTTAGAGCACTGCATTTCACGGTAGGGGCCGTTGTGGTGGAAGTTGCATTTGTTGCACTTAGGAAAACTCCCAGCATACTGCCTCACCGGAGCAGTATCAGCAGCAGGGGTTATCGTGGCATGTATAGCCACAACTTGCTGCTTTTTAGCAGCTCGCTGTTTCTTCTTGTCTTCCCAGAACTTCCGCTTAGTGTCAGCGGGTTTGGAGGGTTCTGGGATGGCTAGGGTGGTTGTTGCTGCAGAGGTTTTGACTCCACGGTCAATGAGTCGCTGTGCCAATCGCTTGGCACTGTCGAAGGTAGCGGGGTTTGATGATAAGACATTCCCCTAATACGGAGGCACTAGCCCCCATATGTACCTTTCGATCTTTTTCCCTTTAGTGGGAACCATATTGGGGCAGAAGGCCACCAGTTCGCTGAATCTGGCGGTATAAGCGACCACGTCGGTGCCCTTCATGGTCAGGCTCCAAAGCTCCTGCTCCAATTTCTGGATTTCTCCCCTTGGGTAGTATTCCTCAATCATGAGGTCTTTCATCGTTTCCCAGCCCATGTCGTTGGCTACGACGAGGGTTAGGGCTTTAACATGGCCGTTCCACCACATTAGGGCCTTTCCTTCAAAGGTGCATGCGGCATATTTGACTTTGCTCGCAGCAGGGCATGAACAGATTTCGAAGACTGATTCAGTCTTCTCGAACCATTGCGAGAGGGCAATGACTCCGCCGGTCCCATGAAAGGACTTCGGCTTGCAGTTGGTGAAATCCTTGTAGGAGCACTCTCTCGAGCGCACAGGGGTTTCAACCGGAATTGATTCAACAGGGGTTCCACCTATGCTGGCATCTGAAGAGTGATACTGAGCCATGGCAGTTGCCACTGCTGCAGCTACGACAACATTCAGGGTTGAAGTATCGATGACCGGAGGCGGAGGAGGCAGTGGAGGTGCAGGGTTATTCCGGGGAGATTTGCGAGGAGGCATCTTTCAGCTATAAGTTTATAAAGATAAGCAAAGTGGTAAAAATCAATTTGTATGTAAGGTGAGAGTGACACATGGACTAACTAACCATAGCCCCACAGTTTGAATGAGTGTTTGATATCACAACAAAGAATATTAGTAGGAAAACACAAGTGTACAGATTTTTCCCACAGATTAGATAGACGTCAATAATATTGGTATTATCGATGTAATAAGTTCAAGGAAAATCGACCTAACAGTAGGTCTTACATCATACCATACGGAAAAGTTTGACAGTTCTTAGATTCCTAACTAGAGTACTGAAAGTTAGGAATATTTACAGACAAGTGCTACTTAGAGCATAGATGTTAAAGGCTATTCCTTAACCAAAAGACAGAGATGTACTAGACATCATCTAACGGCGATGGGAATTCCTCGGGCGAGCCTTGAGGTCTGACACTTGACGAAACACTTCTTGAAGGTGTCGCTCCTGAGCCCTCTGGCGGGCTCAAAGTTCCAAGACTTCAGCTCGGGAGGCAGCCAGCTGTTGCTACAGGGTTTCATTGGTTCTCCGGGTCTGTTCCATGTCTTCTTCAAGACGGTGGATGCGGACTGTGTTGACACCAGAGTTGGCATCAATCTCCATGACCCGGTCGATGGCTACTCGACCTTGCTCAACATTACGAGCTATTCTGCGGATAATGACGGGCAGAGCTCGGTCAGCAGAACCACCTTCTCTGATGTTGTAAAAGCTTCGGTCCCCAAAGTAAGGTAAGGGTTGACCCTGTTCATCACTCCAACGATTCAAGTTGGTTGCCCACAAGGGTGTAGGACCTGGAAAAGCTGGTCGGGGGTTGTTGTTCGGGGCTTGACCTACTAACGGTAGGTTGTTGACTTCAGGATCGGAGTCAGATCCATCAGAAAAGCCTTCTGCGAGGTGATCATCCAAAGGGATTGGATGCTCATCTTCGGGCTCTTCTTCGATCCACCCTGTATTGCCTTCATTTGGAAAGTACGGGTCGCCGTGATGGAATCCACCCATTTAAATCTACGCGAGAAGAGAGGTATAAGAATATAGTATATATGTAGCTAGTAGTACAAAATACACCTATAGTATTTTAAGTTTAGGTTCTACTGATCTTCTTGTGGTATTGTTGTTAAGTTTTTAGACTTGTTAACATATCACAACCATTCTAGGGCACATGCTAATCACTCCTCAGACCAACATAGTTGATCAGGCTATGCCATTCCTAGGACTGACCATACATCCCCGAGCTCACTTGTGATATTTAACAATCGTAATACTTTTGTTCTTGTCATTGTGACACCGATTTTAGTATGAATGCAGACTAGTATACTTAATTAAATATTTTAATATTTAAAGTATAGACTCTTGGTCAGAGTGCTTTAATCCCTAATGGGTTTATAGTTTAGTATATCTTTTATGGGTTGATATACTTGATTCTCTATAAACAATGCTCTGATACCAATCTGTCACACCCCAAAACCAAGAACAGCAGAAACGTTCTGGGGCGAAGGACGTCATGTAAAGTATCACAACACAGTAAAAGTAAATAAGCAAACAACATCATCCATTGCATTAAATATATAATTTTAATACAAGCGTGTTCTGAACAGTTATAGACACCAAAAATATAATGTGAATCAAAATAATAAGATGAGTCTTGGATGCAATCCATCTTCTCAAAAGCTGGCCTCGGTACCTGTCTACTGATGACCTGAGAATACAAGTTATTTTGAAAGAGTTTATCAGCTTTAAGCTGGTGAGTTCATAAGTATTTTAGTGTCGGTGTTTGTTATCAAAACGTTTGAACATGTCTCAAGTGTAAGTTTGTAAAATGTATGTAAATGTTTGTAAGTGTTTGTAAAAGTTTGAATCTCTCAGAAAAACCTATATTTTCTATTAAAGTAGCCTTCTACCAAGGCTTAACTGTTTTGTATGCTCGTTTGTTGTAAAAGTGTGTAATTTCCCAAGTGTAACTATCATTTAACAAAATATAGTTTGTACATTAATGTTTAAGTGAAATAATCACTAAATATATGTAATGGGTAAATTATTGTAGTACTGTAGTGTTGTATTATAGGAACTACTGCTGTACTAACTACCGTAAACCGGATTTATATTAAGGTATCATGTGAATAATTGCACCATACTATCGACTGGTAACAACGACATACGAATGGTCGTAATAACGGAATGACGTTTGGCACCCGCAGACCTGCATGTCCGGCTGTAGCTAGCAGCAAGGTGTAGGATAGTCAATCCAGTATAGATCTATACGCAAACTCACGCTCTCCTTCCAAGAGAATTCTGGCTACAACTCGGGCCATGACATTTAAGGCATGCTCCAATACAGTGGATCACAATTGTTAACGTACTCATGTATATGTAATGTAATGTTACTTGTTCTAGTATCGTTGTATATGTTGTCGTCCTAGTATAGTTGTATATGTTCTCTTTCTAGTATAGTTGTATATGTACTCATAGTAATAAGTATTGACTCATGAATGAACTGACTCATTGATCTAGAAATTGTATTAGTATGATCCTGTGTTACCCCGATGGTAACTTACTAATGATGTGACTAGTACGTATGAATATGGAAGTACTTTTATGTCTATATATTTACATTTGATATAATTAATATTGCAACAACCTTCGGACGGCTACCCGAAATCCCACCAGACCACATCCAAATCGAGAAAAAGGAAATAGGGCGGATGGCCTTCCTAAGCCCTTTAAACATTGCTTATATATCTATACATATATGGGCATGCAATTTATAAGAAATATAACAAAGTTTAAATAAAAGTATTTGATAAGTAAAAGAGTTTGTAAAGCAGTTTGATAAACAGTTTGAACAGTAATAAAATCATTGGTTTTGGAGTTATTAATCACATGTGATTGATGTAATAACTATAAGTATTTAACTTGTATTCCCCCCATAAAAGCATTTAAAACATTAAAAGTATTTCAAAGGTTAATTAAAGGGGTATGAACTCACTTGTGGTGAGTGGATTGGATTGAAGTGTCGGATACTGTGCTAGGAGGCAAACGGAGACTTGTTCACACGCACGAGCCTAGTTATCATATAAAGAGCATATATATAACTAATTAGCCAAATAATAACTAATAAAATTTGTTGGGACACTCAGGAACATTTAAACACTTTGTATAAGTGTTATAGGTCCTAATGGTTGCTTCTAGGTTGTTGTGGGACAAGGCTAAAGGGTTTTAATGTTCCAAAAGGCCTTATATATGTGTTTAACATTCAATAAACTCCACACAAGGAGTTTACGGTCGTAAACCCTTGAGTTTACGGCCGTGAACTCTCAACTTGGTGGTACATGGTGTTTTGAAGTGCTATTTGATTTCTAGAATAAGTTCTACTTGGTGGTTTAGTTCTTTGGGTAGTTTAGGGCATAAAAACACTCCCTTGAGGAGTTTACGTCCCCAAGTCCAATTCCCTTAGAGTTTACGGCCGTAAACTCTCATGGGATGGGTATTTTTATTCTTTCAAGTCCCAAGCACAAGTAGGATAATTTCTAGGCATTTGTTTAAGGCTAATGAGGACCCTAGGCACATTTTGGTGCCCTTGCTTGGTGTTTACGGCATATGAGTATTCCCTTGGCCGTAAACTCACTTTAAGGGGGTGGTTTTGTTGTTTTAAAGTCCACAATTTAGCTAGGAATAAATGGGGGTTAATGTCTAAAGCTTTAGGAGTGGTTAGGGCACATTTTGGCCCTTGAATTTGGAGTTCACGGTCCAAGAAGTTCTTGGGCCATGAACACCCTAAGCTTGGTGTTTTTGATTGTTTTCTAGCCACAAATATACATACATACAAGCCTAAGCTAGTTACTTATCAAGGAAATGGGATTAGATAGCATTTAAGCCTCATTTTGGAGTTTACTCCCCAAGAACATTCTTGGGCGGTAAACTCCCGAATCTCACATATTTGACATGTAATCTACGTTATTAAGCATATAATAAGCATTATAAAACAACTAGAGAAGTGTACTCACAATTTGGGATGAAAACCCGAAGATTCGTGAGAGAGAAAATGGCTTTTCTCTAGTTGGAAATGTGAATAATGAATGAATTTAGTTCAAAAATCTATTCATAGTCCTGAGATATTTTGGCGGAAATTATTTTTATTCCGAAAATGAACTCTAATGTTATGAAGTTTAGAAATACTCAAGTTTCACAAACCCTTGTGCATCCACTCTCCTGATATCTCCTTAAACGTAAACCCTAATATACACAAACTTATTCGAAAAAGTCTGAAATTCACTGTAACTGGTCTAGCTTCTATTGAATAGATCATGTTCGTACAAAATGGAAATTTCGGGTTGTCACAGTTTTTGTAACATCCGGAATTTCAGGTATTATATTTATTCATTTTATTTTGAGTTTTGTGGAAGAACTCGGCGAGTTGGTGCGAAGACTCGCCGAGTAGAGACGCGATTTCTCACTCGGATTAATGACCGGACTCGACGAGTCACATTGGTGGACTCAGCGAGTCTGCACTGTTTAATGAAACCCTAATTTCTCGGGTTTGGGGCCTATTTAAAGGGCCTTATGGCCGTCATTTGTGCTCACCAGTCCCCAGAGTGAAACCCTAGTGAGCTTGAGCGTTTGGAGTGAGATAAGGAGCCATTGTTGACCTTGGAGGTGTTATCTAGCAAGGGAAAGGAAGCAATAGCCAAGGGGAAACAAGAGGATCAACTTCCTGAAGATATGAGGTCCAGAACATCACGTTTGAGGTAGTATTCTCGAACCATTCTCTGTTATGGTGATGTTCATGTTGATTTAGGGCTTATTGAGCCCTTTTGTGGCTAGATCTAGTGCTTCCTTGGTCCCTTAAGCGAGTTAGGTTTTGGATCTGGACCCTTGGAGGTCCAGAGTGTCCCTTTGTCCAAACTTTTTATGAATCCATGGAGGTTTTGGATTGGGGTCTTTGTGCTTGAGGTCAAAACACCATTTATGAGTCATTAGGTGTGTTATGAGCGCCAAGAGATGAACTTTACGTGATGAATAAGCTTGGAAGGACTGGATCTATGAGTTAGTGAAGCAGATCTGACCTCAGAAGGTCGTTTGGGGTTGTGCATGGAATGCACTCGCCGAGTCCATTTCCAGACTCGACGAGTTGGTGCGCGTTGTTCAGTGATTTCGAACCAGGGTTTGAGTAACCGAGTCGGGTGAGTGGCTCGGTGAGTCGGAAGGGACTCAGAGGAATCGGGTCCCCGTAGAGACTCGGCGAGTCCATGCCAGACTCGGCGAGTTGAGTTGACCGTTGACCATTGACTAGAGTTGACCAGTGATAGTGTTAGTCAAACTTAGTTGGGAAAGTGTTAATTAGAGATGTATTGTGTTATAGGAGGACTATAGCTCGAGAGATCGAGCACTAGTGATTTCAGGAATTTGCGAGTTATCGAGATACGCGAGGTGAGTCTTCTCACTATACTTTACCTTGAGTAGGTAATCAGAGTTATGTGACAGAGTATTTGTATGCTATATGTATGTTATGTGTTGTACTGCATTATTTCTATGTGATTTATGCTGTGCATGTTTATAGAGTTGGAACCGGAAGGTTCACAGAGTTAGAACCAGAGGGTTCACAGAGTAGGGTCCACGGACCCACAGAGTTATAGCCTCGAGTGGCTAATATGTGCTATGTGTGGTATTTTGGGGAACTCACTAAGCTTTGTGCTTACAGTGTTTGGTGTTATTTGTTTCAGGTACTAGTGATGACCGCGGGAAGGCGCCGGCCTGATCAGTACACACACGGGATTTTTATGTTATGAGATCTTGGGATTTTTATATGTTATGGATTTGAGTTTCAAATACTGATGTTTTTATGAATACTAAATGAATTATGATTTTATAAAATGCGAAAAATTGTTTTGAAGTTTACGGTGTTACAAGTTTGTATTAGAGCCTTGGTTTGAGGGATTCGAGTACACCTTCGGGCGTAATTGAACTCAAATTAAGGATTTGAGAAATATTTTCAAAAAGAGTAAAAGATTTTTTTTTGGAAAACGTAGAGCATAGTCGTGTGTATGATCAGTCCGTGCCCGAACGTTGATTTCCCAAGATACCCTAATATTATGTGTTATGATATTGATATGATGTATTCTCATGCTAGAGTAGGCTAAGTACTCCTATTAGGACTAGAGTGGCCTGATTTGTGATGCCTTAGCCTAGGGAGAGGTGAGCTGCTATGAGATGCTTGAGAGTGAGTAGGTAGCAGCGAGGAGCTTATGAGAGATCTGTTAGAGAGTGGATTATGCATAATAGAGTACTTGGAACTTGGGATCCGAAGAGGAGGACTTGGGGTGTATTCTGATACGGTGCAGACAGTAGTATTGGGTCCGTACTACTGAAAGCACCGGGGGGGTGTACAGCCCAAGTAAGAATCTTTGCAATGCCAAGGATCAAGGAGGGATGAGTTGTCGAGTGTGAGTATGCTCGAATGGATTCTAATTTATAGTATGTTGTATTTCAGAGGTAGATCATGATGAGGACACGTCTTATGCCTGAGAGCAGTGGGGACAGTGATGAGGAGATCCACCGGATCATCCATGAGGAGGTGGCTGCGGCCATCAGGGCAGAGATACCAGAGATGTTCGGGTCTATTAAGACCATGTTGATTGAGACTTTAGACGAGCGTTATGCTGCTCTTTCTGAGGCTGCTGTTGCAGCGGCCACCGCAGCTATTGCTGCCGCGAGGCCGCAGGGTGGTGATGCGTTGCTGTTCCGAGAGTTCAGCAACACAAAACCGCCGGAGTTTGACGGGACCCAGGACCTGGTGGCGGCTATGAGATGGATTTCAGACATAGAGGGGTGTTTCTTTACCTGCTCATCTCCTGAGCATTTGAGAGTCCGGTTCGCACTGAACCAACTTTGCTTGGGAGCGAAGGACTTGTGGAAGTTTGTGACGACGCACTTTACGCCTGCTGAGCTTGCGGCAGTGACCTGGGAGAGGTTCACTGCCATGTTCTGAGATGAGTACATTCCCTAGGTGGAGAGGGAGCGTTTGGCCCAGGGGTTTCTGACCCTCATGCAGGGTACTGAGTCTGATACGGTGATTACCAGGATGTTCCACGAGAGGGCGATGTTCTGCCCTGAGCACGTGTCCACTGAGCAGGCACGTATGAGCCGAGACATTCGGGAGTTCGTGGCGAACTCCTCGTACCGGACATTTGCCGAGCTTCAAGCAAATGCCCGGAAGAGGGAGATTGAGCTAGAGACTCAGGCTAGGGAGGAGGCGGAGTCTCAAGGGAGGGATCGGCGACCGGCACAGTCCCAGCCGACAGCCAAGCGGGCCAAGCCCGCTGATCCCAACTCAGGGAGCCAGAAGGGCCGCACTTGTGGAAAGTGCGACAAGGGTCATGATGGAGTTTGTAGAGATGGATCTTTCTACAAGTGTGGCAAGGAGGGGCATATGGCCAAGGACTGCCCCAAGGGGTTTGTAGTGTGTTTTCACTGCAACCAGATCGGACACTGGAAAGCAGAGTGTCCGCAGTTGCGGGGATCAGCTCAGGGAGCACCTCAGGGATCTGCCCCTGCCGCCATCAGAGCTACCGAGAGTCGGCCAGTGAAGGCCGAGACGCCGAGGGCACGAGGGAGAGCCTTTCAGTTGACTGCGGAGGAGGTCTGCACAGCGCCCGATGTCGTGGCTGGTATGTATTCTTTCGTGTATTTATTTTGATGTTGAGATATTATGCTTATATTATGTTATGAGTAGGTACTTTTCTTGTGAATTCTGTACCTGCCTTGGTGTTATTTGACTTGGGTGCGAGTCGGTCTTTTGTATCTTTGGCTTTTAGTCATCATATCAGTATTAGTCGTGAGGCGTTGAGTCGGCCTCTGAGAGTTTCCATAGCTGACGAGAGAGTGATATATGCCACAGAGGTGATCCGTGGGTGCGTATTCGAGATTTTCGGTGTTGAGTTCCCGATTGATTTGGTTCCTATTGCGATGGGTGATGTCTGTGTCATTGTAGGCATGGACTGGTTGAGCAGATTCGGTGCGGTTATCGACTGCGAGCGACAGCTGGTGACCATACGAGACCCCAGTGGGGGAGTTCTTACGGTGTACGGCAAGGGTACACGTTCTGGTTCAGCGTTTTGTTCGGCTGCTAGGGTGAGGCGGTGTCTACAGCAGGGCTGTAAGGTCTTTGTGGCGTATGGGATGGATACGCGGGTTGATTCAAAGAGGCCGAGGTCAGTTGAGGAGGTTCCGATAGTGCGTGAGTTCCCAGATGTATTTCCAGAGGAGTTGCCGGGTGTGCCTCCTGTGAGGCAGGTGGAGTTCAGTATCGATTTGGTTCCGGGGGCCGCGCCTGTTGCCAAGGTGCCTTATCGCCTTGCACCTACAGAGATGCAAGAGTTATCCTCGCAGCTTCAGGAGCTGCTGGGAAAGGGATTTATTCGGCCGATCAGCTTGCCGTGGGGACCGCCTATCCTTTTTGTCAAGAAGAAGGATGGTTCACACCGGATGTGTATTGATTACCGGGAGTTGAACAAGCTGACGGTCAAGAACTGTTACCCGTTGCCGAGGGTCGACGATTTGTTTGATCAGTTGCAGGGAGCATCTTGGTTCTCCAAGATCGATTTGAGGTCTGGATATCATCAGGTGAGGGTGCGAGATGAGGACATCCAGAAGACAGCGTTCAGGACGCGTTATGGGCATTACGAGTTTGTGGTGATGCCTTTCGGGCTCACCAATGCCCCGACAGTGTTCATGGATCTCATGAACCGAGTGTGCAGGCCGATGTTGGATCGGTCGGTGATTGTATTCATCGACGACATTTTGGTATATTCGAGATCTAGAGAGCAGCATGAGGAGCATTTGAGGGAGATCCTCAGAGTTCTGAGATCGGAGAGGCTTTATGCCAAATTCTCCAAGTGTGATTTCTGGTTGTGAGAGGTCCAGTTCCTAGGGCATCTCGTTAACCAGAAAGGGATATTGGTCGACCCGGCCAAAGTTGAGGCAGTGATGAGTTGGGAGGTGCCGAGGTGCCAAGGTCACTCTCCGAGATCAGGAGTTTCTTAGGGTGGGCAGGTTATTATCGGAGATTTATCAGGGATTTCTCTAAGATAGCAGTGCCACTCACTAGGTTGACCCGGAAGGGTGTCGCTTTTTCATGGGGCCCCGAGCAGCAGGCCTAATTTTAGACGCTTCGCCAAAGGTTATGAGAAGCCCCTGTGTTAGCCCTCCCGGAGGGGATGGAGGACTTTGTGGGATACTGTGATGCGTCGTTCTTGGGGTTGGGAGCGGTGCTGATGCAGAGAGGGCATGTGATAGCATACGCATCGAGGCAGCTGAAGCCTCATGAGACGAGGAATCCCACCCATGATCTAGAGTTGGGGGCAGTGGTGTTCGCCCTCAAAATTTGGCGTCACTAAATGTATGGGGTTCGGTGTACGATATAAACGGACCATAAGAGCCTGAAGTATTTGATGGATCAACCTAACCTAAATATGCGGCAGAGGAGGTGGTTGGATGTGGTCAAGGATTATGATTGTGAGATCCTGTACCATCCGGGCAAGGCTAATGTGGTAGCCGACGCCCTGAGTCGCAGGGCGGAGAGCGCCCCATTGTGGGATGTATGTTTGTGGTTGACCGTGATGGCTTCGGTGTTGGACGCCATTCGTGGAGCACAAGTTGAGGCCGTGAGATCGGAGAACCAGAAGAGAGAGCGAATTATTGGATTGGTATCGAAGTTCGTTACCGATGGTCGGGGGCTTATGATATTTCAGGGGCGTATATGGGTACCGTTTGTGGGAGGGACGCGTACCATTTTGATGGAAGAGGCTCATCGGTCAAAATTCTGGATCCATCCTAGGGCCACTAAGATATATTTAGACATGAGGAGAGAGTATTGGTGGCCCTGTATGAAGAGGGATGTTGCGTGGTTTGTGGGGAGGTGCTTAACCTGCCGTAGGGTTAAAGCCAAGCACCAGAGACCGCATGGTAAGTTGCAGTCGTTGGAGGTTCCCGAATGGAAGTGGGAACAAATTACTATGGATTTTATCACCAAATTGCCAAGGACTGCTAGGGGAGTCAATGCAATTTGGGTGATTGTGGACAGGTTGACAAAGAGCGCCCATTTCCTTGCTATCAGTGAGAGTTCTTCCGCAGAGAAATTAGCAGAGATGTACGTGAGGGAAGTGGTATCTCAGAATGGAGTGCCGATCTCGATTGTTTCAGATCGGGATGTGCATTTTACTTCCAGATTCTAGAAGAAGTTTCACGAGGAGTTGGGTACTAGGCTGCATTTTAGTACCGCATATCACCCCCAGACTGATGGACAGAGTGAGCGGACAATTCAGACGCTCGAGGACATGCTCCGGGCATGTGTGTTGGACTTTGGAGGGAGTTGGGACACGTATTTGCCCTTGGCAGAGTTTTCCTACAACAACAGCCATCATTCGAGCATTGGTAAGCCGCCCTTTGAGCTGTTGTATGGGAGGAGGTGTCGGACCCCCATTTGATGGGGAGAGGTCGGGCAGCGTGTTATGGGTAGCACAGAGATTGTGCTTCAGACGACAGAGCAGATACAGTGGGTCAGGCAGAGATTCTTGACCGCTCAGAGCCACCAGAAGAGTTATGCGGATAGACGTCGATTCGAGCTCGAGTTCCAGGTCGGTGATTATGATCTCCTGAAGGTATCTCCTTGGAAAGGAGTGATCCGATTCAGGAAGAGGGACAAGCTAGGGCCCCGGTATATTGGGCCGTTCAGAATGATCACGAGGGTGGGCAGGGTAGCGTATCGTTTGGAGCTACCTGGGGAATTAGAGCGAATTCATAATACCTTCCATGTGTCTCAGTTGAGGAAGTGTATAGCCGACGAGTCGGCGGTAGTGCCGTTAGAGGACATTCAGGTGGATGCGAGTCTAAAATACGCAGAGAGACCAGTTGCGATTGTGGATCGGAAGATCAAGGTTCTGAGGAACAAGGAGGTGCCTCTGGTACAGGTTCAGTGGCAACATCGGAAGGGATCCGAGCTGACCTGGGAGCCAGAGCGTGAGATGCGGGAGCAACATCCAGAGCTATTTCAGGAATGAGACTTCGAGGGCGAAGTCAGATTCAAGTGGGGGAGAATTGTAACATCCAGAATTTCAAGTATTATATTTATTCATTTTATTTTGAGTTTTGTGGAAGGACTCGGCGAGTTGGTGCGAAGACTCGCCGAGTAGAGACGCGATTTCTCACCCGGATTAATGACCGGAATCGACGAGTCACATTGGTGGACTCAGCGAGTCTGTGCTGTTTAATGAAACCCTAATTTCTCGGGTTTGGGGCCTATTTAAAGGGCGTTATGGCCGTCATTTGTGCTCACCAGTCCCCAGAGTGAAACCCTAGTGAGCTTGAGCGTTTGGAGTGAGATAAGGAGCCATTGTTGACCTTGGAGGTGTTATCTAGCAAGGAAAAGGAAGCAATAGCCAAGGGGAAACAAGAGGATCAACTTCCTGAAGATCTAAGGTCCAGTACATCACGTTTGAGGTACTATTTTCGAACCATTCTCTATTATGGTGATGTTCATGTTGATTTAGGGCTTATTGAGCCCTTTTGTGGCTAGATCTAGTGCTTCCTTGGTCCCTTAAGCGAGTTAGGTTCTGGATCTGGACCCTTGGAGGTCTAGAGTGTCCCTTTGTCCAAGCTTTTTATGAATCCATGGAGGTTTTGGATTGGGGTCTTTGTGCTTGAGGTCAAAACACCATTTATGAGTCATTAGGTGTGTTATGAGCGCCAAGACATGAACTTTACGTGATGAATAAGCTTGGAAGGACTGGATCTATGAGTTAGTGAAGCAGATCTGACCTCAGAAGGTCGTTTGGGGTTGTGCATGGAATGCACTCGCCGAGTCCATTTCCAGACTCGACGAGTTGGTGCGCGTTGTTCAGTGATTTCGAACCAGGGTTTGAGTAACCGAGTCGGGTGAGTGACTCGGTGAGTCGGAAGGGACTCAGAGGAATCGGGTCTCCGTAGAGACTCGGCGAGTCCATGCCAGACTCGGCGAGTTGAGTTGATCGTTAACCATTGACTAGAGTTGACCAGTGTTGACTTGATAGTGTTGGTCAACCTTAGTTGGCAAAGTGTTAATTAGAGATGTATTGTGTTATAGGAGGACTATAGCTCGAGAGATCGAGCACTAGTGATTTCAGGAATTTGCGAGTTATCGAGATACGCGAGGTGAGTCTTCTCACTATACTTTACCTTGAGTAGGTAATCAGAGTTATGTGACAAAGTATTTATATGCTATATGTATGTTATGTGTTGTACTGCATTATTTCTATGTGATTTATGCTGTGCATGTTTATAGAGTTGGAACCGGAAGGTTCACAGAGTTAGAACCAGAGGGTTCACAGAGTAGGGTCCACGGACCCACAGAGTTATAGTCTCGAGTGGCTAATATGTGCTATGTGTGGTATTTTGGGGAACTCACTAAGCTTTGTGCTTACAGTGTTTGGTGTTATTTGTTTCAGGTACTAGTGATGACCGCGGGAAGGCGCCGACCTGATCAGTACACACACGGGATTTTTATGTTATGAGATCTTGGGATTTTTATATGTTATGGATTTGAGTTTCAAATACTGATGTTTTTATGAATACTAAATGAATTATGATTTTATAAAATGCAAAAAATTGTTTTGAAATTTACGGTGTTACAGTCTTTCACAAAAAACGGCAACGGAAGCTTTAAAATTTTCTTGTAAATTTCGAGTGTAGCTACAAAACAAACCATTAAGGATCCTTTTAAAGAAGTTAGAATGATGTTATAAGAACCATAGGTTGTTTAGAAATAACAACCTTTGTAGCCTTTGGACCCTCTTGGATTTGGGGTGTTCAAGTAGATGACAAGAACAAGGAGCTTGATCTTCTTTACAAGTAACCCACCAACAAGAATAAGGTACCAAAATTGCTAGATTTCTTCTTGTACAACTTTTTTCTTTAAGCCTTAAGTACTTACTCAATTAAGAACTAAAGGAAGACACAAAATGAACACCAAATGCAAGTAATGTCTTCAAAAGAGGAAAGAGCTCCAAGCTCTTATGTTGCTTATGGTTTTGAGAGAAAAAAGAAGAAGAAGTTTTTTTGGAACCAATAAATAGCACTCTCTCCTTGTATAAGACCCTCTTTTTATAACCCCATCCAAGTATGGCCTCTTAACTATAATATTCAAAAGTATGGGCTATAAAGGAGAGGCATGGGGAACAACATGATGGAGGTTGACAAGCAACCTACATTCTCCTAAAACTTTCGGTCATAAGGCCTAAATTATATAAATAATGTTCACTTGTCTTTTAACCATGGTAGAGTAGGCCTTTGATTTAATAATGGTTAACCAAAGTGTCCAAAACTTTGTACATGAGTTATTATATGATACCTTATCAAATAAAGACTATTTTTCACCTTCTTACAATATTGTTTTCATAGAACACTAATTTTTCTCTAATTAAATACAAGAGTTGAATTTATATATTAATAACAAATTCCTTAATAAATATCCAATAAGTACCAACTTCATTAAGGTGTGACCCTATAGGATCATATGTCATTAGCAATGTCACTCAATAACGATTCTTGGGCATATAGATATAACATATATATGGCCTAGCGGTATGGTGTGTGTCATTCCTCTTTGAGGCTGAAGCTTCGAGTGTCTTTTAAAGCATATGTGATATTAAGGTGTAGATTATTGTGTCATTAAAAAAATAGGGTTTCTTAGGAAATTTTCAGAAGAAATAAAATGTGGCGGTTATTTTCTAAAAATTTAAAGAAAATTATGAGAGAGTATCATGAACGTGTTTTTAATATTTTAATATAAATTTACTTAATAATTTTCGAAAATTCCTATAGATTTATTAATGAATTAAATAATTCAAACAAGCTATTTCATCTCTTGGCTTTTGGAAGTTTCTTAAAATTTTCTTAGCTTTTCTAATCGAAGAAATAAAATTATATACATTATTATTAATAGTAATATTTAATTATTGTTAGTAATATTATCTATATTATTAGGAAAAATAACATATTAGCCCAAAAAGGTATTTCAAAATTTTCGAATCAGTCCCTTACCTTATTTTCGTTATTTATGGTGAAATACAGAAGATTTTGTCAGGTCTAAAAAGTTATTTTGAACATTTGATAGGGCAACTTGGTTACCCATTGCCACATAGACATTGGGGGTGGATTCCAGTTTAAGTGTAACAAGCATTTTCCCATCACCTCATCTTTGTTGGCTCGATCTTCAACATTTAACATTAATTCCCATTTAAAGGGCTCTGTTGCTACGAAAACTATATCTTCGTTCTATGTTTGGTTTGCAGTCTTTATCGGAGAAATTCAAGTTCTAGTAGACTAACCACTGTGCTACCGGGAAGCACTCATCGGTGTGATTCCTTTCTAGATGACGATCATGATTTCGCCATGTTTAATCTTTTCCCTTCTTTTTGCCACCAATTGTACCACTCCGGTGCTAGTGGGCTATCGAGCGGGACTCTTATTGGGATGTCTGGAACTTCAAACAAGATTCTTCCGATGAAGTTGTCCATGTGTACATCTTTGTCGTTCACGACAATTTCGATAAACGATAAGTGAATTAGATCCTGAGAGAATGTAACATTCAAGTTTTGGTAAGTTTTACTTTTATCCCCTAATGCAAATTTCTTTCATATTGGTCTCTTGGTTAGTATGCGGGGCGTACTCATTGGGTACTCTTAGTCTACTAGCCATAATCTGGTCGTGGGACTTAACCACGTATGCGGGGCATACGTGGAGTACGCATGGAATACGTGAGTCTGAGACAAACCCTAATATCTTCAATTTGCACCCTATTTAAGCCTCATTATAGCCTTATTTAGTCATATTTAACTAGCCTCAAAGTCCCTTGTCCCAGAAACAAAACCCTAAGTGTGTTAGTGACTTTGAGAGCTTGATAAAGAGATTTTTTGCGTCTTAAGGAGAAGAATTTTTATCTTTGGTAAATTAAGACTGATTCCTTGTTCACATGTATATGTGAGTCAAGTGAAGGACTAGGGGATCAGGTACACTGGATGTGCGCTGGTTAAGATCCACCATAAGGATTGATAAGACTATTCGTCATGATTTACTAAATTTTAGTAAACATAGTTATGCCTACATTTTTAAGTATAACTCTGAAACTTTGGAAAAAGGTTCAATGTATGGCAGGATGAATAAGATGAATCAAATTAGGCAGAAAGATAAAAGTTTCTCCAATCTGAAAAGATGGGAGAGTACTTTAGTATCGTGTTTTATGATCATCTTAATGCTTATGAAAACAAAACCATATCACAATTGATCCTCTAAAGACATGTTAGTGCATTTTTATGGCTAAGAAGAGGAATCGTGAATTGCTGAAATAGTTTAAATCAAGAAGATGAGTCATACTTCGTTTCCAAAACCAAGTCCTAGAGTCGTACTCCAAGATTGTAACCTTAAGTGACATAATCTTAAGAAAGGTTTAAAACACTTATCAAATGTAGAGTAAAAGTTTTCTACTCATGTACATTTGAAATTGGTAAGTTATGCTTTTTTGGATAAAACAAAGACCAACTAAGGCCAATTGTGTGAGGTGTTTGTCGTGATAAGAATCTGCCCTAACTCTTGAATATTTGATTTGTCAAGGAATGATTCATGACAAGAGAATCTTATATGTCAAGAGGGCAGTGGGAGTCTTAAAGATATTGGAAAAGCTTCAAGAACTAATCAAGAATAAAACCTATTGATTATCACTAGCACACGACTTGAGGTTTATAACCTATCATGTTGACATATTCTTATTTCTGTGCCCATTGTAGTTAAAGTTGACTATGCATGTAAGTTCTATGAGTTCTCAGTTGTTTGTGTAGCTACTTAGAAGCAATGGTAGACCCTTGTGCTGCCAGGTGGCAAGCAATTAAGATTGAACAAGTTCAGTCCATATGAGTTTGGATTTGTCACTAACCTTGTCTTGTGATTAGGGTTATGACAAATTCACATGGATATGAACACATACACCATAAAATCTAAGTGTCATAAGGTTTCTCTCCAATTCATGAAAAAGATTGTGAGGAAATGCTTTCACTACGTAGATTTTAAGGAGATAGAAATTGTGATATTTGCATTCTCAAATTGTTAAGAAACACATGTGAGCTATCTATGGAATGGTGTATGATTCTGAGAAGCCTAGATAAAGTTTTATCGAAGCATCTCGTATCAGAAATCTAAACTTTGGTAATAAAGTCAATAAGTATTGATTTATAGAAGTCCAACTGATTTATGAATACATGTCAAAGCTAGTGGGAGCGTAAGTGCTATGCTGGTAAGTTAATAATTATTATGCTTGTGGGAGCATAATGATTATGGTAAGTGTTGCAAGTTGGCGATGTTAATTATAGAAAACAAAAGTTTCTAGTCGTAGGGTTTGAAAAGTTGTTTTGCTATAATTAAGGGATACAAATTTATACTTAATTTCAAATCTAAAAGATTAGATTGAGATTTTAATCAATTTTAGTCAAA
The DNA here is from genome assembly GCF_002870075.4 of Lactuca sativa. Taxonomy (NCBI): domain Eukaryota; kingdom Viridiplantae; phylum Streptophyta; class Magnoliopsida; order Asterales; family Asteraceae; genus Lactuca; species Lactuca sativa. The sequence continues at coordinate 181,981,677 of NC_056625.2, read as the reverse complement.
TATATATGAATGTTATGTTGGAATGGTTCAACATAAGGAAATTCTATATATGGAAATGTTATTTGCGTTCTCAAAAATTTGAGAACATGGCAAATAGAAATGTTATAGAAAAAGACTGATTAAGTATCATGTCTTTATGTTAGACATTATGAATTGTATCCCATATGCTTTGAGTATAGGATCGATTGCATATGCTATAATATTCTCGTGTTCAAATTTTCCAAATTCCTAGGGCATTTAGAGGGAAAGAGGAATAGAACTGGATATGACTAAAGTGGTTAAACAACTGTTAAGGACAATCTAAGGTTCGCCAAATATTGGTCGCTTAAGGACAGTTGGAAGTATAGTAATGGAAGGACCATATTGACATTATTATGAATAGACAGGAGTCTATTAATGATTAGTTGTCGTATGGAAAATATGGAATGTTTCCATATTGGAAGTTGAAGAATAGATTAGAAACTTAGAAACTTTTATGCAAGAAGGATGTTCAAAGGAATGTACTTTGAATTTGAGACTTCATTTCCATAGAATTGTCTTGTAACAATCTCTAAAGGAATATTTTGTAATATCATTGGTCAAGTCTCTGTGACGTTTGGCACCTACACATTACAAAAGAATCATTGTATGATAGTTTAGAATCTAACACTTTCTAGCAGTGACAAGAATTTGGAATTCTTACACTTGCAATAAGGATTTGGAATTTTGAAATGTTTTTCAATTGATCTATTTCACAAAGGACCATAGACAAACATAGTGTGCATGCTTGGTGCATGGCATAACTATTGTTTAGACAAACATTGTGTGCATGCTTGCAGAATGGCATAATTAGTGTTTTAATTCAAGTATTAAGTTGATTATTCGAAACATTATACAATGAATAATGAGTAATCATTATGACTCGAAAGTTTTGGGGCCATATATGATTAGTATTATTCTTGTGTTTGACTTTGCATGTTTTGACTTCCTGAATAACTAGGTTAATCAAACCATCCACAGTCGATCATACTTTGGAAGTAGGTATTGAGGCAAGACTTGTTGGATAAGTTGTCCAAGTCCATAACTATATTTAAGATGTACTTGAGCCCACCCGACATGGTCTATTTGGGTTGCACTTCACCCGAACAATTTATATGGCTAATCTTTTGAGAATAGCATAAGTTATGATTTAGTAATATATTGTAAGGTCTAATATATTAATATGAAATCACATTATTTAATTGGTATTGATCTAAAATTAATTTAGAATTAATATGGTGATCAAAAGTGTGACTAATTAAATATGGACTCTTGTATTTATATAGTGTGGGCTAATGCTTATTTAGAATGAGCTAGACTTGCATGGTAAGTCAATGGATAGTCCATAGAGCTTTAACCCATGGATCTCATGGAAATGAAAGGTCATGGGTATTAGGGTTTACATGGATGTAACCCTAATCCACCACACTATATAAAGGAGTCATTGGCACTTGAAATGGCACTAGTTTTTGTGTGAGAACAAGGGTGGGCCGATTTCTAGATGTGTTATACTATTCTCTCAAGTTTCCAAGGTTTGTGGTGACTTGTGACTTCCATTTGAGGCATCCAAATTATTGGTGCTAGGCTTTCAAACTCCAAACAATCAACCACTTCTATGAGGTATGTAATTCTACTAGTGTTTTGTGATTCAAGTACTCCAAAACATGCTAGTTAGGAAGTAAACCTTGGAAAGTTATTATTTGCATGTATCTAAGAGAAAACATAGATCCAAGGTTTCTAGGGTTGCATGTACACCATAGGAGTGTTAGAATGCTGAAAACCCTTCAGTGGTATTAGATCCTAGGCTTGTTTTCTTGATACTTGATGCAAACTTGTTTTTCAAAACCAAAATCTGCCCAGACTGGAAAACTCGACGAGTTCTGGCCAAAAACTCGTTGAGTTCATGAGTTAATACATGAACTCGACGAGTTCCTTATAGAACTCGATGAGTTTGTCTTCCAGTTTGCAGTTTTTCGAGTTTTGCTGCTGGAAATGGACTAGAAACATTAAACTGTTTTGGTCTGATGAAACTTGTTTTAGATGGTGTAATGGTTATGATAATCCATTTTCAATGGCTATTATAAAAAATTCATGTTTTGTATGCTTTATTTATGATTATTGAAATTGTTGATATGAATGTTCATGAACTTATGAGTTTAGAAGATCATAGGAATTATTTACAAATAGTTTGTTAGTTTGATTTATGATCTTGATGTGTTTTAATGGAATCCATAATTTGTCCTCAAGTTATGGATTACCAAAAGTCACTCTTTTAAAGTCCATTAAAGACACACATAAGTTACATAAAATGAAAAGTCTCTCATTTAATAAACCATTAACTTGTAAGTTATGAAAGATGAAAAGTTTTGAAAGTTACAAAACTTGCCCTCAAGTTTTGGAACATGTAAAGTCTCACACACCTTGGTAAAACTTTAGTTCCAACCCCTAGAATTTTAAAAGTTAAAATTCAACCCTTATACTTTATAATATAATAAGTTTAATGAGATTTATATATATATATATATATATATATATATATATATATATATATATATATATATATATATATATATATATATATATATATATATATAAGAACAAGTTGTTTTACCGTTAGTAGGCCTTATTCACGAATTTGGTCTATAAGGGGGGGGGGGGGTATATGGTTGTTGCCTATAAATTGGCAGCTTAATGGGTGTCCACTCTCACCCACCGCTTCCTTGACTGGTGCAGGGTCGTTAGCCGAACAGGTAGGACAATGACTTTAATCCTCATTAAAATTATGATGAGTGTAAAGTAAATAAATGCTTTTATGAATTCCCAATCTTAGTTACGTTAGGAAAATGTGAATAAGGTGCTAACCCATGAAGCTACACTTTGTACTTTGATTAAGTCGTTAGTGGAGTGTGTGTGGTTAACCAACACACTAACCTGGACTTAACAAGGTAGGCAAAGGGTAGCTTAAGGTTTATCATAGATCGGTGGAGCGCGTGTAGTTAACCGGCACATCGGTTGAGTGATAAACATTAAGAGTACCAAGTAATTTACGTGGTTACTTCACACCTTGTTTTGTGATCCTCGACATCTCGGTCACAAAACTTGAACGCCACACTCGAGATTGAAACATGCCATTGAAAAGTTCAGTGAATCTCAAAGAATTTAGGAGTTTCAAAACCAATTAAAACCTAATAATTTATTTTGTTTTACATAGTGGAAATTGGTGAATCGTCATTCACCTACCTTTAAATATTTTATAGCTTGGATTACAACATCCCTCTTTTAAGTTATAAAAGATTGTCTTGGATCCTAGCCTTAATATTACATTTAGGTGTGTTATTAAGGACTATCTTTATATCAAATCTAAACTTGTCCTTCTTTCTTTTCAGATGTCTTCCAACAATGTTGCTTCTGGCTCAAACCCTTCCAGATCCTTCTCTTTCATGAACCTTTGTGGGAGAGTCATCTTCGATGGTTCCAACTTTATGGATTGGATCCGGAACAACAGGATGGTCACCGTTACGAGGACAAGGAATATGTCCTCGATAAGGAGTTTAAGGAACTTGATGAGTCGTCTGCTACTCCTGAGGAGATCGCTGAATACCAGACTCGTGAGAGAGATGCCACCAAAGTGGCACGTATCATGTTGGGCACAATGATAGCCGAGCTCCAAAAGTCCTATGAGGACTGTTACCCTTTTAAGATGCACCAGGACTTGATGGACCGCTACCATCTGAGTACTTATCAAGAGCGGTATGAAATCATTTCCTCCATGATAACAACCCAAATGAAGGATGGTGAACCCATCACAGTCCACATGCAGAAAATGAAAAGATTCGTGGACCGTTTACTGAAAATGAATGTGAACTTCCATGAGGAGTTGGCAATTGACATCATTTTGCACTCCTTACCTTCGTGTTATGATTAATTCCGAATGACATACCACATGAACAAGAAGGAAGTTACACTCAGCAAAATTCAAGGTCTTTTGAAGACCGTGGAAAGTGGTCTTAAAATCAAATCAGTTATTATTACTGCTACTCCTACCATGGCCCCTGTCTTGGCAATCGGGCAAGGTAACGGGAAGAAGAGGAAGAGCCCTTCGAAGGGTACCAAAGGAAAGTCCCTTGATGTCTCCTCTACAAGTGGAACCAAGAAAGGTTTTGTCACTCCTTCTACAAACCCTAAAGAGGATGAATGCTTCTATTGCCATGAAAAGTCGCACTGGAAGCAAAACTGCCCAAAGTACCTGCAAGATGTTAAAGATGGGAAAGTAAAACCCAACCATGCAGGTATTTACACTATACTGTCTAATAACTCACCCCATTCTAAATCTTGGGTCCTTGATACAGGTTGTGGTATTCACATATCTTTTGATTTGTAGGGACTAAGAAGAAGTGAGAATGTGGAGCATGGGAAGATAAACTTGATCATGGGGAATAGGAAAGCTTCACCTGTCACCAAGATTGGAGTTTATTCTTTGTTGTTAAGTAGTGGGTTAGTGTTAGATTTGAATAAGTGTTGTTACTCATCTAAAATGGCGAGAAATATTATTTCCTTTCATGGTTTGTACAAACAAGGTTTTACCTTTTCGTTTGATAATAAATGTGGTGGTATTAATGCTTTCTTTAATAATGTTCTTTATTTTAAAGCATCACCTTGTGATGGTGTGTATGAAACTGTGTCGGTTGTTGATAACCTAGGAAATAATGTATTGTGCATCGATTCGTCCACTAGCTTGGATAAAGCATCATTATGGCAATGTCGTCTTGGACATGTAAGCAAGAAACGCATAGGCAAACTCCAAAAGGATGGAGTCTTAGATTCATTTGACCTAAAGTCAGATGATAGTTGTGAATCTTGTTTGCTTAGGAAAATGACAAAGTCACCCTTCGCTGGTTCTTGTGCTAGGGGTGAGGGTTTGTTGGATCTCTTACATACTGATGTGTGTGGACCCTTTAGAACCGCCACTAGAGATGCTAACCGCTTTGTACGTGACTTTTACTGATGATTTTAGTAGATATGGATATGTCTACTTAATCAAACATAAGTCAAAAACCTTTGAAAAGTTCAAGGAGTTTAAACAGGAAGTGGAGAATCAGTTTGGTAGGAACATTAAGATGCTTCGCTCCGATCGAGGTTGTGAGTATCTTAGTACAGAGTTCCTTGACTATCTTTAGGAATGTGGGATTGTCTCACAATTGACACCTCCCAGGACAACACAGCTTAATGTTGTAGCGGAGAGGCGTAATCTGTGACAACCTGAAATTTATTCCATCACTGTAACCCGTTTCTATCAATAAAACTCGTCTTTATCGAATTGTTCCGTTAACATTTTGGATTAGGTTACTTAAATTGAGACTTATATTATGACTTCATGAGTGTCCAAACGCATTAGAAACACGTGAAACACCCTCGATATTCTTTTTAAAATGTTTCTAATTCACTACCACGTCGGGTTACGACAACTTAATCGGGTACGACCATAGGCTCCGTTTAACGTCGGTATCGGTTAGATTTCCACTGGGCCACAAACTCAAACCCTATATAAGGGTGAGTGGACTTCATTTGAAGCTTTTTCCCACCCATAACTCTCTCTCCACTCTCTCTCTACAAGCCAATTTTGATCCAAAAACCCCCATTTCAAGCTCCAAATTGGTAAGTGATATATCCTAGCTTGTAGTTTAGCTTATTTAGCATGCAAATTCGGGTTTAAATCATCCAAAACCCTCAAAATCTTGTGTTTACGGCCCAGGAACAACCCCAAACCGCAAACACCCATAAATGGGGTTTTGAAGCCCCAAAACCCTTCCAAATCACTCCTAGTGCTTAGCTATGACTTAGGGACTTGCATGTATGAGTTTAGAACACCAAAAAATGTTATTTGGGGAGTAAACATGAGTTTACAACGCAAGAACATTCTTGGACCATAAATCCTCCTTCATAGGCCGTAAACACCAATTAAGGTGTTAAATTGCCCCTTAAACACCTCCTATGGCTTGAGATAATGTCTAGAACCAACCACCATCGATGTAGAGACCTTAAACATCAAGGAAACCATGACCTTAGGAGATTACCGCCGTAAACCCCCCAAGGATTGGTCCCTTGGCCGTAAACTCCTCTAAGGAGGTCAAATGGTGCCCTAACTTCCTTCCATGGCTTATATATTGGACTAGAATCATGTGTGCTTAACCTAGAACCATCAAAACACAAAAGGAAGGGACAAGTAAGAGTTTATGGCTGTAAACTCTATGTTTACAACCGTAAACTCCCATAAATGGTCCATTTGAGGAGTTAACCACTTCCTATGCCCTAGAATTGAACCTAGCCTAATTCCACAAGTGTTGTAAGACCTTTAAACATCCAAGAACACACAACCCATGAGTTTACGGCTGTAAACTTATGGGGATATGGTCATTGGGCCGAAAATGCTTCTAAGAGTTTACTCTTGAAGAGAAAACTCCATAAGTAGGCCCTACACCCCCCTTAGATGCAACCCGGATCATTCCTAACACTTGAGATAAAGTGTTTTCGCACCTTGGAGTGTATTATCTTACTTAAATAGTAGTTAAAAGTCTAATTAGATACAATTATGTATCTCCTCATGTTACATAGGAACCTCGCGCGTGTTCAAGCCCTAAACTGACACTTAGCATCCTATCCAGCACATTTCCCGACCGGTGAGTTCATACCCTTACACCTTTTCTGTTTTTTTCATGTTTTCAGGGGTGGGGGGGGGGGGGGAATACAAACAAAAGTACATGGAAATTTTGTACTCAAACTTATTATTTCGTATGAAAAGTTTCATATTCCGTATGATTTTGACACTAAAAACCGTATTAACCGACCATTTATCTTGTAGAGTTAGTTTTCAAACTAATTGCGAAACTCATTATAAAATGTTATATGTTATATTTCACAGATGCTTTTTCACATCATTACTGTTAAAATCATTAATCTTAGAACTTTTGATACGTCCCTGATAACACTCCCCTAGATACGAGAGTGAAGGACCAATAACATTAATCTTAGAACTTTGATACGTCCTTGATAACACTCCCCCTAGATACGAGAGTGAAGGACAAATAACGTTAATCTTAGAACGTTTGATACGTCCTTGATAACACTCCCCTAGATACGAGAGTGAAGGACTAATAAAACATAATTTTCCATATTATTACTCTTAAATTCATTAATCTTAAGATTGGAGACACGTCCTTTGTAACACTCCCCCTAGATACAAGAGTGTAGGACTACCCCTATAACTAGAATCTCCTGGAGGGAGAATGTGACTTGAGTGTATAGATCTATACGGGATTGACTACCCCGCACCTGACTGCTAGCTACAGTGGGACCGATTGGTCCATAGGTGACAAAAGTCATATATACTGGCCCCGTTACGAGCCTTATCTAGTTTATTGTATGGTTATGGAACTCGCAACTTAGATTATGGAAACTTAGTTTAGTAATTAGTTTACTACCTACTTATTAGTTTTATATACGTGTTAAAACTAATGTACTTTTCAAGGATAAGCAGGCTTTCAGGAAACTTCACTTAACGCTACAAGTATGGTAGATACTTGTACACTTCATTCCTGATCGATAACCAACTTTTAAGGAAAATAAGGGTTTTTCCTGGGATAACTTAACTTTTCTTAACCATGCTGTTTAACAAATGGATAACTAAACTTCTATTATAAGAAAATATGAGATTTTCTTGGATAACAACTTTTTCAGAAAACCAAAGGAAACTTGTTCTTTTACCAGAAACCAACCGCTTATGAACTCACCAACTTTATGCTGATATTCTTAAACTGCTTGTATTCTCAGGTTCTCATTAGTTAGGTATCCCGCGTTCTTTTGGAGAAGATGGTGCATATAGAAGTCTCGTCTATACTTTTGTATATTGATGTATCTATAAAACATGTATTGCTTTGTTTTCAAACAAATGTAAATATTCCTATGTAATGTAATGTTCTGAGTTTACTATGCTTACTATGTACATTGGTTGTGATACTTTACATGACGTCCTCCGCCCCGGAACGTTTCCGCCATCGGTTTCGGGGTGTGACAGATTGGTATCAGAGCCCTTGTTTATATTGAACTAAGTATACCGAACCTTACATTGTATATAACTATAAACACTAAGGGGCCGAAGCGCTCTGAACTAAAAGTATACTTTAAACATATAAGTATTTTTACTCCAAGTATACAATAATACCTAAATGCCGGAAATCGTAACCCCGAGTAGAACAAAACATTAGTAATTGGGTGTTGTACACTGCGGTTAAACCTGGGCAGTTATGTAGTCGTGTCTAGGGTCAATATAGCCTGATCAACTATATTCATTCAAGACACGACCAACATGTGCTTGGGAGTGGCTATGGTGTGCAGCAGGCTAAAACTTACCTAATATCCAAACAATGAGTCATCGTCGCAGCAAAACATAAAATACTATGGGAGTATTATCTAAAGTCAACTTCGTTAGAGAAATCCTCATTCAAGTGTTGCTACTCATTCCCCTTTGCGATAAATTCCCTTGCTTTGGTAGCCATTCTATATATTATCGCATAGTAGAACACTTTATCTGCCATAATGAGATATCTCTTGTTCCATATCTCTTGATTCAATTCAGAAGACTTACTATCCTCTCTTTCCTGACCATTTTAGACCAAGATGCCTCCAAGGAAAAGACCTAGCTCAAAGAACAACAATCATCCTCCACCACCTCCCTCTCCATTTGATCCCGCCATGTTCCAAGCAGCTGTTACTGCTGCTGTGGCTGCTGCCATGTCTCAAATGAGCTCCGATGGTTCAGGCGGGCTAGGAGGTGGTACTCAGTTCCAAAACCAGGAAGGTAGTCAGGGACACCGGAAGGAGTGTTCCTACAAAGATTTTATGAACGCAAAACCCACCCCTTTCACTGGCACTGGAGGTGTTATTACTCTGACTCGATGGTTCGAGAAAATCGAATATATTTTCAAAATCTGTGCCTATTCTGAAGTTGACAAGGTGAAGTTCACCACCTGCACTTTCACCGATAAAGCCTTGACTTGGTGGAACGGCCGAGTCAAATCCTTGACGCTACTTGTAGCCAATACTATGGGTTGGGAGAACATGAAAGAGCTTCTACTTGCTGAATACTGCCCACAGGGCAAAATGCAGAAGCTGGAGCACGAACTCTGGAACCATAAGATGAAGGGTTTTGATGTCGCCGCTTACACCTCCATATTTGATGACCTAGCGCTTCTTTGTCCGGGAATGGTTACCTCGGAAAGCAAAAAGATTGAGAGATTCATCTGGGGGCTGACCCAGCCAACGAAAGGAAATGTTTTGGCTTTGAAGCCAAACACCTACGACAGCGCCAAATGCCTAGTGCAAACTCTGATTGACCATGGTGACGACCTCGAGGAAGTGGCCACCGCTTTTCATCCGGATAAAGGGAGCGGTGAAAATAAGAAGAAATCCTGGAGCAAGTGGAGGAGTCAGAGTTTGCAAGGATCCTCCAAGAAGCAGCAAACTGTGGCAGTTCATGCTACTACTACCCCTGTTGCTGTTTCTGTCATCGCTTCTACAGCTCAAGCACCTACCAGTAGGTATGCTGGTACCCTCCCTAGATGCAACAGGTGCAGCTATCATCATCTCACTTCCAGCCCATGCCGTGAGGTGTGTGGCAAGAAAGGTCACTGTGCACGAAACTGCAAAACACCAACCCAATCAACCAATAAAGCTTCCGGAGCAGGTGTCGGTCAGGCCTGCTACGGTTGCGGTGAAGTCGGGCATTTCAAGTGAAACTGCCCCAAGGCAGCAACAACTGGCAACACCGGGGGAGTTCTAACTATGGGACGAGATGAGACAGTCACCGATCCCACCGTTGTCTCGGGTACGTTCCTTCTCGACAACTCTTATGCTTGCATCCTTTTCGATTCTGGTGCTGAAAGAAGTTTTGTTAGCCATTCATTCAAACATCTTCTTAAACCTAATCCTCAATCATTAACTGAAATGTTAACCGTCGAAATGGCTAACAGTGAGAAAGAGAACGCTAACGATATATTCATAGGTTGTACCCTTACCCTGAATGATCATTCCTTTCCCATTGACCTAATGCCAATTTCCATAAAGAGCTTTGATGTTGTCATTGGCATGGATTGGTTGAGTCCCAATCATGCTGATATCCTTTGTTACGAGAAAGCCATCCGTCTCAATCTCCCCTCTGGCCAAACTCTCATGATCTACGGCGATAAGCTTAGCTCCAATCTTCGCATCATTTCGTGCATCAAAGCTCAAAAACTTCTGTGAAAGGAGTGTTACGCATTCCTAGCTCATGTAATCAACGAGAAATAGGAAGTTAGAGACCTCGAGAGCATCCCCGAAGTCTGCAACTTTCCTGATGTCTTTCCTGAAGAGCTTCCGAGAATTCCTCCCAAACGTCAAGTCGAGTTTCGCATCGACCTAATTCCCGGAGCAAATCCTATAGCCAAATCTCCTTATCGCTTAGCGCCAGCAGAAATGAGCTACTCAGCAACGGATTCATCAGACCGAGTTCCTCACCCTGGGGAGCCCCGATATTGTTTGTAAAGAAGAAAGATGGATCATTTCGGATGTGTATAGACTACCATAAGCTGAATAAGTTGAACGTCAAAAACCGTTACCCTCTTCCTCGAATTGATGACCTTTTCGATCAACTTCAGGGAGCCAGCTATTTCTCGAAGATAGACCTTAGATCAGGGTACCATCAACTGCGAGTTCACGAGAGTGATGTTTCCAAGACAGCATTCAGAACTCGATATGATCACTACGAGTTCGTAGTGATGCCCTTCGGTCTAACCAATGCACCGGCAGTGTTCATGGACCTGATGAACCGGGTGTGCCGCCCCTTTCTAGACAAGTTCGTTATCGTATTCACTGATGACATACTTGTCTACTCTAGAAGCGAAGAAGATCACAAACAACACTTAAGGTTAGTGTTGGAAACTCTTATATCGGAAAAGTTGTACGCGAAATTCTCCAAGTGCAAATTCTGGATTCGGAAGGTAACTTTCCTTGGTCATGTGGTAAGCGAGGATGGTATACACGTGGACCCGTCCAAAATCAAGGCGATAGAGAATTGGTCGGCACCAAAGACACCCACAGAAATCTGTCAATTCTTGGGTCTCGCCGGCTATTATCGCAGATTCATTCAGATTTTTTCTAGAATCGCCAAGCCTTTAACCACTCTGACACAGAAAGGTGTACCCCTTTTGTTGGAGTGAAAAGCAAGACACTGCATTCCAAATATTGAAGCGAGCCTTGTGCAGCGCACCTATCTTGTCCTTGCCAGAAGGGATGGAGGACTTCGTTGTCTACTGCGATGCGTCCAATCAGGGCTTAGGCTGTGTGCTTATACAAAGGGGAAAAGTTATCGCTTATGCCTCAAGACAGCTGAAGGCACACAAAGTTAACTACACGACTCACGACCTGGAGTTAGGAGCAGTGGTCTTCGCACTAAAGATTTGGAGATATTATCTCTACGGAACCAAGTGCACGATCTTCACTGACCATAAAAGCCTGCAACATATCTTCGATCAGAAAGACTTAAACATGAGACAACGGCGATGGGTAGAGTTGCTTAGTGATTATGAGTGTGAAATCCGCTACCATCCGGACAAGGCCAATGTGGCGGCAGATGCCCTTAGCCGAAAGGAGAGTTCAAGCCGCAAAGTGAAGACACTGACAATGACCATCCATTCCCACTTATCCGTGTAAATCCGAGAAGCTCAGTTGGAAGCCCTAAAACTAGAGAACGTGTTGAATGAAGCCTTGAGGGGGATGGATAAGAAACTTGTGATCAGAGATGACGGAGTCTACTGTTTCATGGATCGAATCTGGACCCCAAAGTTCGGAGGTTTCAGGGAAGTTGTTATGAACGAAGCTCACAAGACCAGATACTCTGTGCACCTGGGTTCGGATAAGATGTACCTGGATCTCAAGAGACAATACTGGTGGCCAAACATGAAAGCCGAAATCGCTACCTTCGTAGGAAAGTGTCTGACTTACGCCAAGGTAAAGGTCGACTATCAGAAGCCCTCGGGTCTGCTCCAGCAGCCCGAGATACCTGAGTGGAAATAGGAGATGATGAATATGGATTTCATCACCAAGTTACCCAAATCTCCGAGTGGGTACGATACTATTTGGGTAGTTGTCGACCGATTGACAAAATCCGCTCACTTCATTCCGATTAAAGAATCGTTCACGAGATAGTCCGATTGCACGGTGTGCCTGTGTCCATTATCTCCGATCGAGATAGCAGGTTTACCTCAAGGTTTTGGCAGTCCCTTCAGAAAGCTCTTGGAACTAAGCTGGATATGAGTACAACTTATCATCCTCAGACAGACGGGCAGAGTGAGAGGACTATCCAGACCTTAGAAGATATGTTAAGAGCATGTGTCATCGATTTCGGAAAGTCATGGGATACCCATTTACCCTTGATCGAGTTCTCGTATAACAATAGCTACCACACCAGGATCAAGGCCGCCCCGTTCGAAGCCCTCTACGGTCGCAAGTGCAGATCCCCTCTGTGCTGGGCCGAGGTAGGGGACACACAGCTAGCCAAGAGTCGAGTCCCTGACAGTGCTCTCACTGGTCCTGAAATCATCCGTGAAACCACCGAGAAGATCAACCAAATCCGAGAACGACTGAAAGCTTCACGAGACAGACATAAGAGTTACGTCGATAAACAACGAAAACCTTTGGAATTCCAGGTTGGAGATCGTGTCCTGTTAAAGGTCTCACCCTGGAAAGGCATGATACGCTTTGGAAAGCATGGAAAACTTAACTCGAGGTACGTAGGACCTTTCGAGATCCTCGCTAGGATCGGTCCCGTAGCCTACAAACTCCGACTACCTCAAGAGCCTAGCAACATCCATCTTGTCTTCCACATCTCTAATATTAAAAAGTGTTTATCCGATGAAACCCTCGTGATCCGTCTTGATGAGATAGAAATAAATGAAAACCTGAACTTTGTGGAAGAACCAATCGAAATCATGGATCGAGAGATCAAACGTACGAAACAAAGCCGCATCCCGATAGTGAAGGTTCGCTGGAATGCCAAGCGGGGACCCGGATTCACTTGGGAGCGCGAAGACTCGATGAAGCAGAAATATCCGCATCTCTTTCTGATTCCATAATTTGTATCTTAATTTTGAATTTCGGGACGAAATTCCCTCTAACGGGGGGATAATGTGACAACCTGAAATTTATTCCGTCACTGTAACCCATTTCTGTCAATAAAACTCGTCTTTATCGAATTGTTCCGTTAACATTTTGGATTAGGTTATGTAAATTGACACTTTTATTATGACTTCATGAGTGTCCAAACACATTAGAAACACGTGAAACACCCTCGATATTCTTTTTAAAAGTTTCTAATTCATGACCACGTCGGGTTACGACAACTTAATCAGGTACGACCATAAGCTCCGTTTAACGTCGGTATCGGGTAGATTTCCACCGGGCCACAAACTCAAACCCTATATAAGGGCGAGTGGACTTCATTTGAAGCTTTTTCCCACTCATAACTCTCTCTCTCTCTACTCTCTCTCTACAAGCCAATTTTGATCCAAAACCCCCCCTTTCAAGCTCCAAATTGGTAAGTGATCTATCCTAGCTTGTAGTTTAGCTTGTTTAGCATGCAAATTCGGGTTTAAATCATCCAAAACCCTCAAAATCTTGTGTTTACGGCCCAAGAACAACCCCAAACTGCAAACACCCATAAATGGGGTTTTGAAGCCCCAAAACCCTTCCAAATCACTCCTAGTGCTTAGCTATGACTTAGGGACTTGCATGTACGAGTTTAGAACACCAAAAACTTGTTATTTGGGGAGTAAACATGAGTTTACGACCCAAGAACAATCTTGGACGGTAAATCCTCCTTCATAGGCCGTAAACACCAATTATGGTGTGAAATTGCCCCTTAAACACCTCCTATGGCTTGAGATAATGTCTAGAACCAACCACCATAAATGTAGAGACCTTAAACATCAAGGAAACCATGAACTTAGGAGATTACGAACGTAAACCCCCCAAGGATTGGTCCCTTGGCCGTAAACTCCTCTAAGGAGGTCAAATGGTGCCCTAACTTCCTTCCATGGCTTATATATTGGACTAGAATCATGTGTGCTTAACCTAGAACCATCAAAACACAAAAGGAAGGGACAAGTAAGAGTTTACGGCCATAAACTCTATGTTTACAGCCATAAACTCCCATAAATGGTCCATTTGAGGAGTTAACCACTTCCTATGCCCTAGAATTGAACCTAGCCTAATTCCACAAGTGTTGTAAGTGTTGGATTAGTGTCTAAGTCCATAACTATTTTGATATGTACTTGACCCGATGGTGCATGGTCCTTTTGGGTTGCCTTCACCAAAGAAACTTGATAGGATGAATTATGGAGAGAAAGGATTAATTATGATTTATTAATATATTATGAGAATAATATACTAAAGGAGAAATGATATTGTTTAATTAATATTAGTCAAGAATTAATAAGAATTAAGTTTGTGGCTAAAAGACATTAATTAAACTTAATGGAATAGAACTATCAATTGTGTGATAGTTGAATATTGAGGTAATGGACTCCATATTAAAGGGGTGGACGAATTCTATGGGGAAACCTATTAGAAATCGTCCAAGGCCTTTAAGAAAGGAGTCCATAGGTTGCTTAGGGCCTAAGCATCCAAATTAGGGTTTCCTTGTTAGATAACCCTAATAACCTCACTATTTAAAGAACCCTTAAGCCCCAAAAACGTGGTGAACTTGTTGATTAGGGTTTCCACACGTTTTGGTCGGCCTCCATTCTCCTTATTCTTGATCCTCTTACTCTTGGTGTTTGTGAACCATTAGAGGAGTGACATTTGTGACTCTAAGCTTTCTAAAGTCATTACAAGGAGGATTTGAGATTGTTATTGCTACATAACAATCAAGGTAATATCTTAAACCCATTATTATGTTAATATTGATTATCATATGCTAGATCTAGGGTTTAAAGTCTTGGATGAATTGCATGTACAATAGAGAAACCTAGATCCAAGCATTTGGGTTTGTATGAGCACATATGATGTTCTTATGGCTTAAACCCATCAGTGGTATCAGATCCTAGATTGGTTTCTATTGTATTGATGCCTTGGTTATTTGTTCAAGCCTCAAAAATCGATTTTTGGTCCTCTGTCTGATGAACTCGGCGAGTTCCAATGTGGACTCGGTGAGTAGCTCCAACTCGGTGAGTTCAAGCGTCAGGAGGAGGCAGTTTCGGGATTTCTTGCTGTTTTACTCAAAGATACTTGCCATAACTATTATGGGTCATTAAAATTCGAATTTTAATCATATTTTGAGTGTATCGTTGATTAAACAAAAGATAATTACCAATTGATTAGATAATAACTTCCTTATTTGATTAAAGTTTGATTATTTGTATTAATTGGGTAACTTATCTTGCAAGAAATTAATTTTAGGTCAACTTAGATAATAATTAGATTAATTGTTTAATTTAAGTTATTTGTTATTTGATACTTGTGTTTTGAATAGTTTCAAAACTTGCCCTCAAGTTTTGGAATTTAAATTTTGATTAAAAGGTTTGATTTTGAAATATTTAAATTCTAAACCCTAATGTTTTGAAATGTTTCAAAACCTACCCTCAAGTTTTGGAATTTAAAGGTTGATTAAAAGTTTAATTTAGGAATGTTAAATTCTAAAACCCTAGTATAGTTTTGAAAGGTTCAAATCGCGCCCTTATGGTTTTATTAATTAATTAAGGTGTATAATTAAAAGAGATTTAGTAAATCCATAAGTTTTGGTTTACAATTTAATTAAATTAAAAGTATAATTATTAAATTTGACCATCTAATATTTTAAAAATGTAAAATACACCCTATACTATATATAACATTAAAAGTCTAACATTATATATATATATGTATGAGTAAAAAGTCAGTCTACCGTTAGTAGGCCTCATTCACGAAGCTGGTCTATAAGGGGTGTTTAAGGAAATTGCCTATAAAATAGGGATTGACTGGGTATTCACTCTTACCCACCGTACTCTTGACTAGTGGAGGGTCGTTAGCCGAACGGGTAGTATAGGACAGAAACCTTCCATTATAAGTATAATGAAATACAAAAGTAACTAAATGCTTTTACAAATTCCCAATCTTAGTTACTTTAGGAAAAACTGAATTGATGCAATTCCATGAAATTACACTTTGTACCCCTGCGAAGACGTTAGTGGAGCGTGTGTGGTTAACCGACACACTAAATGGTTCTAAGCAAAGGTAGCAAAGGGTGACTCAATGTTTGTCATAGTTCGGTGGAGCGTGTGTGGTTAACCGGCACATCAAATAGGTGATTGTAACATGTGGGGGCACCATGTAAGTTTGCATGGTTATTCACACCCTGTTTTGTGATCCTCGGCATCCCAGTCACAAATCGAGGGGCATATCGAGATTTAAACATGCCATTGAAAAGTTCAATGAATCTCAAAAGATCTAGGGATTTTCAATAGATTTAAAACTTAAATTTCTTTTTCGTTTTTCATGGTGGAAATTGGTAAATCGTCATTTACCTACCTTCAAATATTCTGCAACTAGATTACGACATCCCTTTTCTAGGTTGTAGTGTATTGTGTTGGATCCTAGCCTCGATGTTTCATTTGGGTATCACATCGAGGATTCTAATCCACTAACTTGAATTTGTTTTCTCCCGTTTTGTAGATGTCAAAGTATGACAACTATGGTATTCCCAAATCCCGTGAAACAAGGTTTCCACATGAAGATGATATTCCACGATTCGATCGAGGAACAAGAGATCATGCTTCACTTCCTCCACCTCCTCCTATTATTCTCCCTAACCCACAAGTTCAAAAGATTGAAAAGTTCAAACTCACTCAAGCCCTTTTGGCAAGTAAACATGAAGAAGAAAAGTCAGTATGTGCACACATCCTAGAGATGAAGTCACACATTGATAGGTTAAGAATGTTGGGATCTATTGTCTGTAAGGAGTCGGCTGTTGACTGGGCTCTTCAGTCACTTCCTAAATCATATAGTGAGTTCATAAGAGAGTACTGTATGATGAATCACGACGTAACCCTCATTAATCTCACCTATATGCTTATTGCTGCTGAAACAACAATGATTTGGCGCACTAGAAAAGCAAAGTTGATTAGTGGATCGGCCTTCCAGACCTCTATGGATATAGGAAATGGCAACGAAAGGCATGCCATGATCGAAAGGTTTGATCATAAGAGAAAGGCATAGTCAGAAGTAGTTCCATGTGATGTTCCAAAATAGTCAATTTGCTTTTATTGCCAAGAGAAGGGGCATTGGAGACGAAGCTGCCCTACTAACTCTTTTAAGTTCCTATTCTAGATTCTTAATACATGATGTGATAAGATTACATTTCGATGTCTTATAGGATCGAAGAAAAGAGAGGAAGCTTAAGGAAAGAAGTGAGCGGAATCTAATCGTGAAGAAATGGATTTTGATTGCATTACTTGAAGATTAGAATCTTGTGCTACTACTTGGAGTTAGAATAAGATTGCTAATAAATATGTATTAACATAGTTTTTCAATTGAATTGCATTGTAAGGACAAATTTTTCCGCAATAAAATAAATTCTGATTTTATATTATTTATTTATCCTTGCAATGGTGTGTATGAAAAATTGATGTTTGTAAGTTTCTAATGGATTTGATTCTTAATTATGTTATTTGTGGAAAGGTCAAGAATTTACCAAATAGGGAAAGTTTCTCATCTCCCAAGTATCAATTGGATAGAAACTTGGAATCATACAACAAGTATTGCATGATGAATGAGAAGTTTCATATTTGGAAATTAGACTAATTCATTGACGAAGTGTCAAGTGAAGGAATAGGAGATCAAGTACGCAAGGTTGTGTGTTGATCAAGTCCACCACAAGAATGACAAAGATATTCGTCATGATTTACTAAAGGTTTAGTGGATATGATTATACTTATAAGATTAAGTGTAATTCCGAGTTGATTTGAGAGAGTTTAAATCAATAGCAGAACGAATAAGAAGAATCAAGTAGGCAGAAAGATAAAAGTTTCTCTATTCTAAGAAGAAGGGAGAGTACCTTTTATTATGTTTTATGATAGGTCTTAATGATTAAGAACCATATCTTAATTGATCCTCTAAGTGAGTGTTAGTACAATTGTATGTCTAAGAAGAGGAATCAAGAATTAAAGAAATGGTTAAATCAAGAAGTCAATCATACTTCGTTCCAAAACAAGTCTTAGAGTTAAGATTGTGACATTGAGTGACAAGTCTTAAGAAGGTTTATAACATTCATCAAATGTAGAATTTGGAAAAAAGGTTTTCTTATTCTTGCACGTTTGAAATTGGTAAGTTGTGATGTCTTGGATTAGACAAAGACCAACGAGGACCAATTTTGTGAAGTGTTTTGTCTTGATAAAAGCTACACTAACTCTTGAATATTTGTTTGTCTAGAAATGTTTATTGAAAAGAGAATCTTATATGTCAAGGAGTTAGTGGGAGTCTTAATGGTCTTGAAAGGGTTCAAGAACAAATCAAAATAAACCTTATCGAACATCACTAGCACACGAATTGAGGTTTACAACCTATCGTGTTGACACTATCTTGTTTCTGTGTCGTTCCAATCGAGTTAATTATGCATATGAGTTCTATGAGTTCTCATTTGAATGCATAAAAGGCAAGCACCTTGATCAATGAAAAGTACATTGATAGGAAAGGGTGAGCTGCTTAACTACTTTGAAGACATGGTGAGCTCTCGTGTTACCATAAGGCAAGAAATCAAGATTGAGAAGGTTCGGTCCATATGAGTTTGAATTTGTCGTAAACTTTGGTTTTGACAAATTCACATGGATAGGAACACATACACCATTAAAATCTAAGTGTCATAAGATTCCCTCCATCATGAAGATGACTGTGACGAAAGGCTTTCACTAAGAGAGATTTTAAAAGGATAGTGATTGTGATATTGTATTCTTGAATTCGATTATGGTTACGGTATCCCTTTCCATGATTCGAATTGTGAGATTTGGCAATTAGTCTGAATTGTTTAGACACACATATGAGCTATCTAAGGCAAAGGTGTATAAGTTTAAGCAACTTAGATAAAGGATTATCATGTCAAAGCTAGTGGGAGCATAAGTATTATGCTTATTTGATAATAATCATCATGGTAGTGGGAGCATAAATGTTGTGATTGTATGATTATTTAGGCAAGTATTGCAAGTTAGCAATATTAATAATAGAAAACAAGAGTTATACTTTGCAAAGTCGTAAGGGTTAAATAGTTGTTTTGCTATAATTAAGGGAGAGAATATTATGCTTCATTTTAAAACTAAACGCTTAGGTTGTGGAATGTTAATAAATTTAGTCTAGGATACATAGTGCGTTCTCAAATTTCAATTATGATTATGGCATCCCTCTTCAAAGTTCGAATTATGAGAACGTGACACATAAAATATTATGGCAGAACATTGATAAAGTATCAGATCTTTATGTAAGACATTATGCATCGTGTCCTATACGCTTCGGGTAAAGGATCGATTTCAAATGCTATAATATTTGACCATTCTAAAATTTTCTAGCGCATTTAGAGGGTAAAAGGACAAGAATCGGTTTTGACTAAGATAATTAAACAACTATCAAAGGACGATCCAAAGCTCGTTGAGGATTGGTTGCTTGTGAGTAGTTGGAAGTATGATATTGGATGGAGCATATCAACATTATTATGAATAGATAAGATTCTATTAAGAATGAGTTGTCATATGGTAAGTATGGAAAGGTTTCCATATTAGGAGTTGGATATTAAGAATTTTTGTCAAGATTAGAAACTTTTATGCAAGAACGATGTTCAAAGGAATGTACTTTGAGTGAGAGACATCACATCTATGGAGTTGTCTTGTAACAATTTCCAATAGAGAGCTTTGTAATTCATTGGCAATAGTCATTGTGACCTTAGTGCAGTGACATTATAAAAGAATCATTGCATAAAATGTTAGAATCTAACATATTCTATAAGTGGAAAGAATTTGATATTCTTATACTAATGATAAGGATTGGGAGTTGTGAAATGAATATGATTGGAAATGTATTCATTTGATCTATTTCACAAAGTAGGAACCATAGGTAAACATTGTGTGCATGCTAAGAGCATGGGACAAGTGTTGTAATAATTTAATTAAGAAGTTGATTACCCGAAACAACAAATAATGAGTAATCGATATGGTGATAAATAAAAGGTGTTTTATTTATACTCAAAGGTTTGAGGCCATATGGGATTAGTATTATTCTTGTGTTTCACTTTGCATGTGTTGACTTCCTGAATAATTTAATTGGTTCAGAATAGTCAAATTATTCGAACGGGCCACAGTCGTTCATATGTTGGAAGTAGGTATGAATGAACACTGTCGTGAATTGGTGTGTGGATTTTCTAAAGTGTATTGGACATAAGAAAATGTTTGCTGCAACGTTCATGAGTGCTTATGAATATGATTCGAGCACTAGATTAAACCCACACTCACTTGGATCACTTCATGAATTGTATCACGAATGATTGGTGAGACGATAACATCTTATATTCTTGAAACCGAGATGTATGAGTTGTATCTTGCGAGTCGGTTGCACATTGATAATATGTAAACGCACCAGTAACTTGGTGTTATAAAACATATTGTTGTGTGTAGTTCGGTAAGTGAGTCCAAGCGAGCATTGAGTCAAAGTTTATTCGTTCCTTTTATCCAAAGTAGGATAAAAGCGATATCTTTGGGCCCCTCGATGATTTAGTGATGGCACCTAAGAGCTTGGCCAAGCCGGGACTAAATTGATGTGTTCAATTGTAGTCTATTGTCAGTCGTCATAAATCGGATGTCGGGAAATAGTATAGAAAGAATGATCAAGTTCATGTCTCATATCTATACGATATCTAGAATGGAGGAATATATGATCCCTTATCTAAAGGACACGCGTATTTGATAAGATTAGAGTTGACAGCGGCTTTGGAAAGCTACGATTGCAAATTAGGATCTAAAGTCATACGCATTATAGTTATTAGACTTATCCAAGTGAGAGACTATTGGATTAGTGTCTAAGTCCATAACTATTTTGATATGTACTTGACTCGATGGTGCATGGTCCGTTTGGGTTGCCTTCACCAAAGCAACTTGATAGGATGAATTATGGAGAGAAAGGATTAATTATGATTTATTAATATATTATGAGAATAATATATTAAAGGAGAAATCATATTGTTTAATTAATATTAGTCAAGAATTAATAAGAATTAAGTTTGTGGCTAAAAGACATTAATTAAACTTAAGGGACTAGAATTATCAATTATGTGATAGTTGAATATTGAGCTAATGGACGCCATATTAAAGGGGTGGACGAATTCTATGGGGGAAACCCATTAGAAATCGTCCAAGGCCTTTAAGAAAGGAGTCCATGGGTTTCTTAGGGCCTAAGCATCCAAATTAGGGTTTCCTTGTTAGATAACCCTAATAACCTCACTATTTAAAGAACCCTTAAGCCCCAAAAAGGTGGTGAACTTGTTGATTAGGGTTTCCACACGTTTTAGGCAGCCTCCACGCTCCTTATTCTTCATCCTCTTGCTCTTGGTGTTTGTGAACCATTAGAGGAGTGACATTTGTGACTCTAAGCTTTCTAAAGTCGTTACAAGGAGGATTTGAGATTGTTATTGCTACATAACAATCAAGGTAATATCTTAAACCCATTATTATGTTAATATTGATTATCATATTCTAGATCTAGGGTTTAAAGTCTTGGATGAATTGCATGTACAATAGAGAAACCTAGATCCAAACATTAGGGTTTGTGTGAGCACATAGGATGTTCTTATGGCTTAAACCCATCAGTAAGACCTTTAAACATCCAAGAACATACCACCCATGAGTTTACGGCCATAAAATCATGGGGATATGGTCATTGGGCCGAAAACTCTTCTAAGAGTTTACTCTTGAAGAGCAAACTCCATAACTAGGCCCTACACCCCCCTTAGATGCAACCCGGATCATTCCTAACACTTGAGATAAAGTGTTTTCGCGCCTCGGAGTGTATTATCTTACTTAAATAGTAGTTCAAAGTCTAATTAGATACAATTATGTATCTCCTCATGTTACATAGGAACCTCGCGCGTGTTCAAGCCCTAAACTGACACTTAGCATCCTATCCAGCACATTTCCCGACCTGTGAGTTCATACCCTTACACCTTTTTCCGTGTTTTTCATGTTTTTAGGGGCGGGGGGGATACAAGCAAAAGTACAAGGAAATCTTGTACTCAAACTTATTATTTCGTATGAAATGTTTCATATTCCATATGCTTTTAACACTGAAAACCGTATTAACCGACCATTTATCTTGCAGAGTTAGTTTTCAAACTAATTGCGAAACTCATTATAAAATGTTATATTTTATATTTCACAGATGATTTTTCACATCATTACTGTTAAAATCATTAATCTTAGAACTTTTGATACGTCCTTGATAACACTCCCCAAGATACGAGAGTGAAGGACCAATAACATTAATCTTAGAACTTTGATACGTCCTTTATAACACTCCCCCTAGATACGAGAGTGAAGGACCAATAACATTAATCTTAGAACGTTTGATACGTCCTTGATAACACTCCCCTCGATACGAGAGTGAAGGACTAATAAAACAGAATTTTCCATATTATTACTTTTAAATTCATTAATCTTAAGATTGGAGACACGTCCTTTGTAATACTCCCCTTAGATACAAGAGTGTAGGACTACCCCTATAACTAGAATCTCCTGGAGGGAGAACGTGACTTGTGTGTATAGATCTATACGGGATTGACTACCCCGCACCTGACTGCTAGCTACAGTGGGACCGATTGGTCCACAGGTGACAAAAGTCATAAAATTATACTGGCCCCGTTACGAGCCTTATCTAGTTTTATTATATGGTTATGGAACTCGCAACTTAGATTATGGAAACTTACTTTAGTAATTAGTTTACTACCTACTTATTAGTTTTATATACGTGTTAAAACTAATGTACTTTTCAAGGATAACCAGGCTTTCAGGAAACTTCACTTAACGCTACAAGTATGGTAGATACTTGTACACTTCATTCCGGATCGATAAGCAACTTTTAAGGAAAATAAGGGTTTTTCCTGGGATAACTGAACTTTTCTTAACCATGCTGTTTAACAAATGGATAACTAAACTTCTCTTATAAGAAAATATGTGATTTTCTTGGATAACAACTTTTTTTCAGAAAACCAAAGGAAACTTGTTCTTTTACCAGAAACCAACCGCTTATGAACTCACCAGCTTTATGTTGATATTTTAAAACTGCTTGTATTCTCAGGTTCTCGTTAGTCAGGTATCCCGCGTTCTTTTGGAGAAGACGGTGCATATAGAAGTCTCGTCTATACTTTTGTATACTGATGTATCTATAAAACATGTATTGCATTGTTTTCAAACAAATGTAAATATTCCTATGTAATGTAATGTTCTGAGTTTACTATGCTTACTATGTACATTGGTTGTGATACTTTACATGACGTCCTCCGCCCCGAAACGTTTCCGCTATCGATTTCAGGGTGTGACAGATTGGTATCAGAGCCCTATTTATAGTGAACTAAGTATACCGAACCTTACATGGTATATAACTATAAACACTAAGGGGCCGAAGCGCTCTGAACTAAAAGTGTACTTTAAAAATATAAATATTTTTACTCCAAGTATACAATAATACCCAAACGCCGGAAATCGTAACCCCGAGTAGAACAAAACATAAGTAATTGGGTGTTGTACACTGCGCTTAAACCTGGGCAGTTATGTTGTCGTGTCTAGGGTCAATATAGCCTGATCAACTATATTCATTCGAGACACGACCAACATGTGCTTGGGAGTGGCTGTGGTGTGCAGCAATCCTAAAACTTACCTAATATCCAAACAATGAGTCATCGTCGCAACGAAACATAAAGTACTATGGGAGTATTATCTAAAGTCAACTTCGTTATAGAAATACTCGTTCAAGTGTTGCTACTCATTCCCCTTTGCGATAAATTCCCTTGCTTTGGTAGCCTTTTTATATATTATCGCATAGTAGAACACTTTATCTGCCATAATGAGATATCTCTTGTTCCATATCTCTTGATTCAATTTAGAGGACTTACTATCCTCTCTTTCCTGACCATTTTAGACCAAGATGCCTCCAAGGAAAAGACCTAGCTCAAAGAACAACAATCATCCTCCAAGAAGCAATAAACTGTGGCAGTCCACGCTGCTATTTATCCTGTTGCTGTTTCTTGGATAACAACTTTTTCAGAAAACCAAAGGAAACTTGTTCTTTTACCAGAAACCAACCGCTTATGAACTCACCAGCTTTATGCTGATATTTTAAAACTGCTTGTATTCTCAGGTTCTCGTTGGTCAGGTATCTCGCGTTCTTTTGGAGAAGACGGTGCATATAGAAGTCTCATCTATACTTTTGTATACTGATGTACCTATAAAACGTGTACTGCTTTGTTTTCAAACAAATGTAAATATTCCTATGTAATTTAATGTTCTGAGTTTACTATGCTTACTATGTACATTGGTTGTGATACTTTACATGACGTCCTCCGCCCCGGAACGTTTCCGCCATTGGTTTCGGGGTGTGACATAATCGAACCTTGTTGGATATGGTTTGTTCCATGATGAGTCGAGCTTCACTACCGATCTCATTTTGGGGGTATGCCTTAGAGACTTTCGCCCATATTCTTAGTCTAGTCCCTAGCAAAAAGGTTGCCAAAACACCTCATGAGATGTGGAACGGAAAAGTTCCCAATCTAGACCACATCAAAATTTGGGGTTGCAAAGTTTTTGTACGTGCGAGACTCACGATAAGCTCAAACCTTGAAGTGAGAGGTGTATTTTCATCGGCTACCCACAGAGATCCTTTGGTTACCTCTTGTACAGACCCAATGATAATGTGGTCTTTGTGGAAAGGAGATAAGTCTTTCGCGAGAGAGAGTTCATACGCCAAGGAAACAGTGGTAGGAAAATTGACCTTGAAGAAATTCTAGATTCAAGTGGTGAAGGAACCTCAAACCTTAGCAATCAACCTGAGGAGGAAACTCTTATTGATTCGACATATGAGTCTGTACCTATGAGGCGTTCCACGAGAGTTAGGAATGCACCTGAGCATTACTATGGTTTCCAAAATACTGCGGAAGGTGATACACTTATTAGTGATAGCACAATGGTAAGTCTGGATTAGCCTAACTACTACACGGAAGCCATGGCAGGCCCTGAGGCTAGTAAATGGAAAGAGGCTACGGACAGCAAGATATAGTCCATGTATGACAATCAAGTTTGGAAATTGGTTGACAATGTACCAGGTCGTAAGACATTCGGGTGCAAATGAATCTTCAAGAAGAAGACCGACATGGATGGTAATATAAACACTTATAAGGCATGACTGGTGGCAAAGGGCTTTTCTCAAACTCTCGGAGTTGATTATGATGAGGCCTTTTCACTAGTAGCAAAGATTAAGTCTATTAGGGTTATCCTAGCCATTTCTGCATTTAATGACTATGAAATATGGCAAATGGATGTCAAAACCGTTTTCCTTAATGGGAAGTTAGTTGAGGAAGTTTACATGAGACATTCAGAGGGTTTTGTCAGTGCAGAGTGCCATAATAGAGTGTGTAAGCTTGAGAAATCCATCTATGGATTGAAAAAAGCACCTCGCAGATGGAATCTTTGTTTCGATGAGAAAGTCAAAGAGTTTGGCTTTTCGAGGATCGAAGATGAATCTTGTGTATATGTCAAGGCTAGTGGGAGTATAGTTAGCTTTTTGGTATTGTGTGTGGATGACATACTACTCATAGGAAATGACATCCCAACTCCGTAGGGAGTGAAGTCCTGGCTGGGGTAGTGTTACGCTATGATGGACCTTGGAGAAGTTGCCTATATCCTACGGATAAGAATCTTGAGAAACAGGAGTAAGAGACTAATTGGACTTAGTTAAAGCACCAATGTGGAAAAAGTGTTGAAAAGGTTCAACATGCAGAACCCCAAGAAAGGTAAGTTAACAATACAGATTAATGGCAGACTGAGTAAGACTCAGAGTCCGAGTATAGAGGCTGAGATAGCAGAGATGAGTCGAGTTCCGTATGCTTCCGCTGTAGGCTCGATCATGTATGTTATGACTTGTACTCGTCCTGATGTGACCTTTGCGTTGAGCATGGTCAACAGATATCAGGGGAAACCTTGCAAGGCTCACTGGACTGAGATAAAGAACATTCTCAAGTACATGAGGTGGACTAAGGATTGGGTCGTAACCCTCGGTGGGAGTGATGACTTGAGAGTAGTAGGGTATAGTGATGCTAGCTTCCAGACTGATAGGGATAATTTCCGCTCTCAGTCAGGCTGGATCTCTACCTTAAACGGAGGAGCAATAACTTGGAAAAGTTCCAAGCAGGAGACAATGGTTGATTCAACTTGCGAATCAAAGTATATTAATATTGATCTAAAATTAATTTAGAATTAATTTGGTGATCAAAAGTGTGACTAATTAAATATGGAATCTTGTATTTATATAGTGTGGGCTAATGCTTATTTAGAATGAGCTAGACTTGCATGGTAAGTCCATGGATTGTCCATGGAGCTTTAACCCCTGGATCTCATGGAAATGAAAGGTCATGGGTATTAGGGTTTACATGGATGTAACCCTAATCCACCACACTATATAAAGGAGTCCTTGGCACTTGAAATGGCACTATTTTTTGTGTAAGAACAAGGGTGGGCCGATTTCTAGAAGTGTTCTACTATTCTCTCAAGTTTACAAGTTTTGTGGTGATTTATGACTTCCATTTGAGGTATCCACATTATTGGTGCTAGGATCTCAAACTCAAAGCAATCAACCACTACTAAAAGCTATGTAATTCTACTAGTGTTTTATGATTCAAGTACTCCATAACATGCTAGTTAGGAAGTAAACCTTGGAAAGTTATTATTTGCATGTATCTTAGAGAAAGCATAGATCCAAGGTTTCTAGGGTTGCATGTACACTATAGGAGTGTTGGAATGCTCAAAACCCTTCAAGACTGTCATGAATGGGTATGTAGTTTCTCTAGGACAAAGTGGCTGCAGTGCTCATGAGTAATCCTGGAATAAGATTCGATATTGGATTCAACCCACGCTCATTTGAATCGCTTCATGAATTTTATCACAAGTGATCATGAGACGATAATATCTTATATTATTGAAACAGAGACATGCAAGTTATACTTGCAAGTCGGTTGCACATTTACATATATAAACGCACCAGTAACTTGGATGTTATAAAACATATCGTTGTGTGTAATTTGATGAGTAAGTACAAGTGAGCATTTGGGTTGAAGTTTATCCGTTCCTTTTACCCCATGTGGATAAAAGTGATATCTGTGGGGCCCTCGATGATTTAGTGATGCCAATACGCCTAGACTGATTTGATTTATTCAATTAGTCGGTCATCATAAATCAGAAATTGGGAAACAATAGATGGATAGAGAGAATGAGTATAATCCATGTCTCAGTTCATATGATATCTAGAATGGAGGAATATATGATCCCTTATCTAATGGACACATCATTTACTAGGTTAGAGTTTGACAACGGCTTTTAAGAGCCGTGATTGCTAGTCGGGTTGGAGTCATGCTTGCAATAATAGTTATTAGAATTATCCAAGTGGGAGAATGTTGGATTAGGTGTCTAAGTGCATAACTACTATTGGTATGTACTTGACCCAAAAGTAGCATGGTCCATTTGGGTTGCATGGCACCAAAACAATATGAAGGATGGATAGTTAAGAAGAGGTTATTTATGGTTTATTAATATATTATTAATTCTAATATATTAATATGTAATCATGTTATTTAACTAGTATTGATGAAGAATTAATTTGGAAATAATTTTGTGATCAAAAGAGACTAATTAAATACAAGGCGTTGATTTGGTAAATCATTCATTCTTATAAAGTGGGCTTATGATCCATCGTTCTTCATGTTGGGCTAAACCCATGTGGTAACCCATGGATACTCCATGGAGGTTTTAACCCATGGAGCATGAGGGATATGGAAAGTCATTAGGGTTTACATGGTGTAACCCTAGTTTGCCACACTATATAAGAACCCCTCTAGCTCATGAAATTGGAACTTTAGTGGTACTTAGGAGTGACTAGTGGAAAGACAAGAGGGCTAGCTGATTTTATGAAGTACAAGTGACCTCTTCTCAAGTTCCTCCATTTATTGGTGGTTTTGTGTGATTTGATTTGAGGTGCAACACTTGGGGCACTAAGCTCTTAAAGCTCCAAGAAAAAATCTATAAGAAAAGGTATATCATCTAACTTCTTTTATTACCTAAGTATCAAAGTTTTGTATGCTAGTTAGGGTAATACCTTGGAAAGTTCAAGTTTGCATGTATAATAGAGAAAACATATATCCAAGGTATTTAGGGTTGCATGTACACCTTAGGAGTGTTAGAGTGCTCAAAACCCATCATTACTGAGACAGTGGTTGCGATCATCATGATGTTTCATGAGAGGGCGCTTTTGGTTCCGTAGTATGTGGCAGATGAGGAGATGAAGAAAGAGAGGTGCCATTAGATGCGGAGGAGTGAAACTCAGCAGTTTGTGAGCCAATCCAGTTGGAGGACACTAGAGGATATGATAGCGAGAGCCAGAGAAAAAGAGATTGATATTTAGATGGAGAGGAAGAGGAAGCCAGATTAGGATCAAGTTTCAAGGGGATTAGGAAAGAGGCCCAAGGTTCATGACTCGAGATTGAGAGGCCAATAGGGCTAGCGTTGTTATGGTAAGTGCGAAAAGCCACACGAGGGAGCATGCAGGTTGGGTGGTTCGGGTTGCTTCAAGTGCGGTAAGACAGGTCCTTAGTAGGGATTGTACTTCTACCACCACCACCATCACCCTAGGATCTTATCTGATTTGATTTCATTGCAATCAGAGAGGTCACAAGAAGGCTCATTGTCTGAGTTTGATTGCAGCAGGACCGATGGCGGCACCCACTCCTACGACTTTACGAATCACTGATGGCCTTAAGAGCAAAGCGGATGCGCCTGTGGTGAGGATA
This sequence comes from Lactuca sativa, assembly GCF_002870075.4. Classification (NCBI taxonomy): domain Eukaryota; kingdom Viridiplantae; phylum Streptophyta; class Magnoliopsida; order Asterales; family Asteraceae; genus Lactuca; species Lactuca sativa. The sequence continues at coordinate 181,952,519 of NC_056625.2, read as the reverse complement.
AAGGTTTTTCAGCTGATGGCCGAGGATGCTTGTGTAGCTCCTGACGTGGTGATGGGTATGTATCTTTTTCTTGTCTATTTATTTATTTTGAATTTATTGCTTATATTTATGTGTTTTAGTTTAGGAGCATTCCTCGTGAACGGTATTTCTGCATTGGTATTATTTGATTCGGGGGCAACCAAATCATTTATATGGCTTGCGCTTAGCAAGAGGTTTGCTGGCGCTCCGGGGGAGCTGGATTATCCTTTAGACATTCGAGATTGCAGATGATCAATCTGTTCAAGTAGCGAGGATTCATCGAGGTTGTATTCTTCATATGTTCAGCGAGCACTATCCGATTGATTTGGTTCCCATTCCTTTGCGCGAGAACAAGGTTATCATGGTATGGATTGGTTGAGCCCGAATGGGGAGGTGAACGATTGTGAGCATCAGTTAGTCCGGATTTGAGCCCCAAGTAGGGGAGAGTTAGTGGTTCAGGGACAGAGAGCTCATCGACATCCGATTTTGTGTTTAGCAGTGAGGACAAACGTTATATTCAGCACCGTTGTTCCAGATTTATCGCCTATGTAATGGATACTCGGGATTAGGTTAAGGCGACCATGGGAGACGTGTCGATTATACGGGGGTACTCAGATGTGTTTCCGAAATATTTGCCTTGGGTTCCTTCGGAGAGGCAAATTGAGTTCAGGATTGATCTGGTTCTAGGTGTGACTCTGATAGCAAAAGCACCGTATCGGTTGGCTCCTACCGAGATGTAGGAGTTGTCTACACAGCTACAGGATCTGTTAGAAAAAGGATTCATTCGATCAAGTAGTTCTCCATGGGGAGCACCAATCTTGTTTTTAAAAGAAGAATTATGGGTCTCACCGTATGTGCATTAGCTATCGGGCGCTGAATAAGATAACGATGAAGAACCTTATCCACTCCCGAGGATTGATGATCTGTTCGACTAATGTTAGGGTGCATCTTGGTTTTCTACGATTGATTTACGTTCGAGTTATCATCAGATGAGGGTTAGAGAGGAAGATGTTCAGAAGACGACCTTCTGGATTCGCTATGGTCATTACGAGTTCGTGGTGATGCCTTTTGGGATCACCAATTCTCTAGTCACGTTCATGGACCTCATGAACCGCGTATAAAGGCTGATGTTGGATCGGTATGTGATTATCTTCATTGATGATGTCATGGTCTATTCCAAGACTAGGAGCATCACGAAGAGCAATTGAGGGAGGTGTTAGAGACTTTGAGGAGGGAGAGACTTTTTGTGAAATTCTCCAACTACGAGTTTTGGTTGTGTGAGGTGCAATTTCTGTGGCAACTTGTCAACCTGAACAGTATTATGGTTGATCTATCCATGGTAGAGGATGTGATGAGGTGGGAGGCTCCATGGTTTACATCTAAGATTCAGAGTTTCCTTGTTTTAGCAAGTTACTATCGGAGATTCATTTAGTATTTCTCCAAGATAGTTGTTCCTTTGACTCGGTTGACGAAGAAGGCATTCAGATTTCGCTGGGGGCCTGAGCAGTAGGCAAGTTTTGAGATCCTGAGGTAGAGATTACGTGAGGTGCCGATTTTGAGCTTGTCGAAGGGTGTTGAGGACTTCATTGTTTGTTATGATGCTTCTATCATAGGTTTAGGGACAGTTTTTGTTGGGTTTTGAGCAATCTAACACTTCCTAAGTGTGCATGCATCCCTAATAAACCTTGGATCTATGTTTGTCTAAATACATGCAAAATAATAATTTTCCAAGGTTTATAACCTATCTAACATGGCATGGGGAACATTTCAACATAAAAAGTTAGAAGAGATTACATACCTTTTTGATGAGTTTGGTTCTTGAGGAGTTTGAGGGCCAAGCACCAATAGTGTGAATGCCTCAAATGGAATCACAAAACACCACAAACTCTTGGAAAACTTTGAGAGAGTATACACACTTGTATATTTCGGCCACACACAAGCACACACATACACACTAGTTCACTAGTTGCCATTTCATGCACCATAAGCATGCTTATATAGTGTACATGGTTAGGGTGAAACCCTAATAACCCATGACCTTTACTTTTCCAAGGACCCATGGGTTAAAAGCTCCATGGATCATCCATGGACTTCCATCAAAGTCTAGCTCATTAACAAATGAGTGTTAGCCCACACCATATAAAATCAATAGCCCATAATCTAATTAGTCTTCCTTTTAATCTTTAAATTAATTCATAATTAATTTAAGACTAAGACTAATTAAATAACATAACCTCATATTAATATATTATAACTTATAATATATTAATAAACATATGTGTATAACTCTCATAAAATTATTCATAAATAGTTTGGATGAGATGCAACCCAAATAGACCATGCCGGTCGGGTCAAGTATATACCAAATAAGTTATGGACTTAGACACCTTATCCAACAGACTCCCACTTGGATAAGTCTAATAACTGTATTTGCCTATATAACTTCAGGAACCAACCAGCAATCGTAGCTCTCGAAAACTCCATTGAACTATGAAGCGCCATTTTAAGACAAGTGATCATATAATCCTCTGTTCTCTTGATATCAGCCGGACAAACACATGGAACTATGTCTTGCTTATTGTCTGGCAGTTGTTTCTCGATTTCCATTTTGTTTGACCAAGAACTTCAGTGAACACATCAGTTTAGTTCTGACCGGGCCCGGTACATGGGTCAACACAAAATCATCGAGGGGCCCAGATATCGCTTCTATTTCTAGAAGGAACAGATAAACTTCGACTCATATGCTTATTCTACTACTTGTTGAATTGTACACAAAGGCACGTTTTATAACATCAAGTTACTGATGCGGTTTCGTGCAATCAATGCACAACCAACTCATAGGTAACAATTCATATCTCTAGGTTTGAAGACTTATATGATATTATCGTCTCACGATCACTCGAGATAAATTCCATGAAGTGATACAAGTGAGCGTGGGTTTATGCCAATACTCGTAACTAATGAGTACTCATGAATGTTGCAGCAACCATTGCCATGTCTAAACACCTTTAGCCATCTACAAACCCAATTCATGACAATCTTGATTCATACCTACTTCCGACGTATGACCGATTGTGGAGGTTTGAATAAATTAATTATTCTGGAAGTCAAAACATGCAAAACTGAAACAATAGTAAATAATTGACAATGATAGTAACACTTTACTCATAAATAAATCACAAATTTTATTCATCATCAAAACGTCGATTACATTTTACAAGTTTCAGGAAAACTATCTAATCTGTAAAACTAATATCGTCCCTCAGCCCGATGCGCCTCGCATGCTGAAAATGCTTATCCCTCGTCAGTCCCTTCGTAAGGGGATCTGCAGGATTCTCATCTGACGATATCCTCCTTGCCACGAGGAGTCCTTCTTCAATCTTATGTCTTATGAAGTGATATTTTCTATCAATGTGTCGGGATCTGCCATGATCTCTTGGTTCCTTGGCTAAGGCAACCGCACTATTGTTGTCACAGAAAATCTCCATAGGTTCTTTTATAGCTGGTACAACTCAAAGGTCTCCGATGAAGTTCTTTAGCCATATCGCCTCCTTTGCTGCTTCACTCGCTGCTATATACTCTGATTCACAAGTAGAATCAGCCACCGTCTCCTACTTGGAGCTCTTCCAAGAAATTGCCCCTCCATTTAAGGTAAAGATCCAGCCCGACTGAGAGCGGAAGTTATCCCTATCAGTCTGAAAACCAGCATCACTATACCCTAATACTCTCAAGTCATCACTCCCACCAAGGGTAAGGATCCAATCCTTAGTCCTCCGCAGATACTTGAGAATATTCTTTACCGCGGTCCAATGAGCCTTGCCAGGGTTCCCCTGATACCTGCTGACCATGCTCAAAGCAAATGCCACATCAGGGCGGGTACAAGTCATAGCATACATGATCGAGCCAATAGCAGAAGCATACGGTAGTTGGCTAATCTTAGCTATCTCTGCCTCTGTACTCGGACTCTGAGTGTTACTTAGTTTGGCATTGCTTTGGATCGGTAAATCTCCTTTCTTGGAATTCTGCATGTTGAACCTTTTCAACACCTTATCCAAGTAGGTACTCTGACTAAGTCCAATTAGTCTTTTACTCCTTTCTCTTAATATCTTTATCCCTAGGATATAGGTAGCCTCCCCTAGGTCCTTCATAGCAAAGCACTTCCCAAGCCAGGACTTAACCTCCTGCAAGGTTGGGATGTCATTTCCTATAAGTAGTATGTCATCCACATACAGTACCAAGAAGCTCACTATACTCCCACTAGCTCTGACATACACGCAAGACTCATCTTCACTTCTCAAGAAGCCAAACTCTTTTACCTTCTCATCAAAACAAAGATTCCAGCTACGAGATGTTTGTTTTAATCCATAAATGGATTTATCAAGCTTGCATACTCTATTAGGGTACTCTGCACTAACAAAACCCTCTGGCTGATTCATGTACACATCATCAGCCAACTTTCCATTAAGGAAAGCGGTTTTGACATCCATTTGCCATATTTCATAATCATGAAATGCAGCAATGGCTAACATAACCCTAATAGACTTAATCTTGGCTACCGGCGAGAAGGTTTCATCATAATCAATACCTTGAGTTTGAGTAAAACCCTTCGCAACCAGTCGAGCCTTATAAGTATGCACTTTTCCTTCCATGTCGGTCTTCTTCTTGAAGATCCATTTGCACCCGACTGTTTTACGGCCTGGTACATTGTCAACCATGTTACAAACTTGATTGTCATACATGGACTGTATCTCGCTGTCCATAGCCTCCTTCCATTTAGCAGACTCCGGGCCTGCCATGGCTTCCTTAACACTGCTAGGTTCATCCAAATTTACCAGTGTACTATCGCTGATAAACGTATCACCTTCCGTAGTAATATGAAAGCCATAATAAAAGGAAGGTGTGTTCCTAACCCGTGTGGAACGCCTCGGAGGTATAGACATGTCAACTTGCTCAACAGGAGTTTCCTCCTCGGGTTGACTGCTAGTGTCTGAGGTTCCTTCACCAATTGCTTCTTGAATTTCTTCAAGATCAATTTGCCTCCCACTGTCTCCTTGGCTCATAAATTCTCTCTCACGAAAGACCCCTCTTCTTGCTACAAAGACCACATTCTCACTGGGTTTGTAGAAGAGGTAACCGAAGGATTTCTGTGGGTAGTCGATGAAAATACACCTTTCACTTCAGGGTTCGAGCTTATCATGAGTCTCATGCCTCACGAAAGCCTCGCAGCCCCAAATCTTGATGTGGTTCAAATTGGGAACCTTCCCAGTCCACATCTCATGAGGTGTTTTGGTAACCTTCTTTGTAGGGACTAGATTAAGGATATGGGCGGCAGTCTCTAAGGAATACCCCCAAAAAGAGATTGGTAGCGAAACTCGACTCATCATAGAGCGAACCATGTCCAGCAAGGTTCGATTACGCCTCTCGGCTACACCATTCAACTGTGGTGTCCTGGGAGGAGTCAATTGTGAGACAATCCCACACTCCTTAAGATAGTCAAGGAACTCGGTACTAAGATACTCACCACCTCGATCGGATCGAAGCATCTTAACGTTCCTGCCCAATTGATTTTCTACTTTGTGTTTAAATTCGTTAAACCTTTCAAAGGTTTCTGACTTATGTTTGATTAAGTAGACATACCCATATCTACTAAAATCATCAATAAAAGTCACATAATACCGATTAGCATCCCTTGTGGCGGTTTTGAATGGCCCACATACATCAGTATGTATTAGGTCCAACAAACCCTCACCCCTTTCACAAGTTCAAGTGAAGGGTGATTTTGTCATCTTTCCAAGTAGACAAGATTCACAACTATCATCCGATTTAAGGTCGAATGAGTCCAAGACTCCACTCTTTTGGAGTTGGCCTATGCGTTTCTTGTTTACATGTCCAAGACGACAATGCCACAATGATGCTTTAGCTAGGCTAGTAGAAGAATCAATATACAACACATTATTTCCTAAGTTGTCTACAATCGACACAGTTTCATACACACCATCACAAGGTAACGCTTTAAAATAAAACACATTTTTAAAGAAAGCATTAATACCACCACATTCATTATCAAACGAAAAGGTAAAACCTTGTTTGTACAAAGCATGAAAAGAAATAATATTCCTCGCCATTTCAGACGAGTACACACATTTATTCAAATCTAATTTTAACCCATTATTGAGCAACAAAGTATAAACTCCAATCTTGGAAATAGGTGAAGCCTTCCTATTCCCCATGATCAAGTTTATCTTCCCGTGCTCCACATCCTCACTTCTTCTGAGGCCCTGCATATCAGAACATACGTGAATACCACATCCTGTATCAAGCACCCAAAAGTTAGAATATAATGAGTAATTAGACAATATAGTGTAAATACCTGCATAGGTGGGTTTCACTTTCCCATCCTTTAGATCCTGCAAGTACTTAGGGCAGTTTTGCTCCCAGTGTGCCTTTTCATGGCAATAGAAACATTCAGCATCCTTGGGAATGGCAGAAGGAGTGACAGAACCGCTCTTGGTCTTCGATGAGGAGCCTTCAAGAGACTTTCCCTTGGTACCCTTCGAAGGGTGCTTCCTCTTTTTCCCTTTGCCTTGCCCAATAGCTAAAACAGGGGTAGATGTTGGAGTTGGAGTAGGAGAGGTAACAACCGCCTTGCCCTTAAGACCGGTTTCCGCGGTCTTCAAGAGTCCTTGAAGCTTGCTGAGGGTAACTTCCTCCTTGTTCATATGATATGTCATACGAAAATGGTCATAACAAGAAGGTAAGGAGTGCAAAATGATGTCAATTGCCAACTCCTCAGGGATGCTCACATTCAGCTTCAGCAAACGGTCCACATACCTTTGCATCTTTTGCATGTGAGCCGTGACGGAATCACCGTCCTTCATGCGGGTAGTTATTATGGAGGAGATTATTTCATACCGCTCCTGACGAGCACTCTGATGGTACCTTTCCATCAGGTCTTGGGGCATCTCAAAAGGGTAGTAATCTTCATATGACTTTTGGAGCTCGGCTGTCATCGTGGCCATCATGATACATGCCACCTTAGTAGCATCTCTCTCATGTGTCCTGAATTCAGCGATCTCCTCAGGAGTAGCAGTAGACTCATCAAGACCTTTTAACTCCTTATCGAGTACATATTCCTTGTCCTCATAACGAGTAACCATCCTGATGTTCCTCATCTAATCCATGAAGTTGGAACCATCAAAGATAACCCTCCCACAAAGATTCATGAGAGAGAAAGAACCAGTTGGGTTAGAGCCTGAAGCATTAGTGTTGGAAGACATCTGAAGAAAGAAGGCAAGTTTAGATTAGATATATAGGATCCTTAATAAGACACCCAAATGTAATATTAAGGCTAGGACCCAATCACAATATATTATACTTAGAAGAGGGATGCTATAATCTAAGTAATAATATATTTGAAAGGTAGGTGAATGACGATTCACCAATTTCCACCATGAAAAACAAAATGAATTATTAGGTTTTAATTGGATTTGAAATTCCTAGATTCTTTTGAGATTCATTGAACTTTTCAATGGCATGTTTCAATCTCGATTGTGCCCTTCAAGTTTTGTGACTGGGATGCCGAGGATCACAAAACAAGGTGTGAATAACCATGCTAATTCATTTGGTACCCTTAATATTATCACCTAATCAATGTGCCGGTAAACCACACACGCTCCATTGATCCATGACAAACATTAAGTCACCCTTCGTGATCCTTACTAGTCCAAGTTAGTGTGCCGGTTAACCACACACGCTCCACCAACGACTTGGTAAGGTACAAAGTGTGAATTCCATGGACTAGCACCATGTTCACATTTTTCCTAAAATAACTAAGATTGGGAATTAAAAAGGTTTAGTTACTTTATAATAATCATTATACTTTTAATGAGGATTTAAAGTCATTGTCCTAACCGCTTGGCTAACGACCCTCCACCAGTCAAGCGAGCTGTGGGTGAGAGTGGACACCCATTAAGTCACCATTTTATAGGCAACAACCTTATACCCACCTTATAGACCGGCTTCGTGAATGAGGCCTACTAACGGTAGAACGACTTATTCTTATACATATATATAATAATTAACCATTAATGTTATAAATAGTATAAGGGTTGAATTTTAACTATTAAAACTCTAAGGGTTGGAATTAAAGTTTATTAAAGTGTGTGAAACTTTACAAATTCCAAAACTTGAGGACAAGTTTTGTAACTATCCAAAACTTTTCATTTCATAACTTATGAATTAAAGGTTCATAAAAATGAAGACTCTTCACTTTCATGTAACTTATGTGTTTAAATGTGTGTGTTAAAGAAAGTAACCTTTGGATATCCATAACTTGAGGACAAATTATGGACTCCATTAAAACACATAAATGATCAAGAACTAATTCTAAACAATTCAGCAAATAGTTCCTATCATCTTCTAAATTCATAAGAACATGAACATGATCATCAAAATTTCAAGAATTATATGAACACATAAAAATCATGGAATTTTGATATATGCTATTGTAAATGGATTAGAACAACCATTACACCAACTAAAACAAGTTTTAAAACACCAAAACAGTTTAGGGTAATGTTTCTAGTCCATTTCCAGCAGCAAAAGTCGAAAATCTGTACTCTGTCGCTCCTAATCGTCGAGTGCATGAACCTACTCGGCGAGTAGGTTGAAGATACACATGGACTCGGCGAGTCCCCCCATGGACTCGGCGAGTTCATCAGTCAGACAGCAAGTTTTTCGACTTTTTCAACTATTTTGCATCAAGTATCAAACAAGCAAGCCTAGGCTCTGATACCACTGTTGGGTTTTGAGCAATCTAACACTTCCTAAGTGTACATGCAACCCAAAGAAACCTTGGATCTATGTTTGTCTAAATACATGCAAAATAACAATTTTCCAAGGTTTATAACATATCTAACATGGCATGGGGAACATTTCAACATAAAAAGTTAGAAGAGATTACATACCTTTTTGATGAGTTTGGTTCTTGAGGAGTTTGAGGGCCTAGCACCAATAGTGTGAATGCCTCAAATGGAATCACAAAACACCACAAACTCTTGGAAAACTTTGAGAGAGTATACACACTTGTATATTTCGGCCACACACAAGCACACACACACACACACACACACTAGTTCACTAGTTGCCATTTCATGCACCATAAGCATGCTTATATAGTGTACATGGTTAGGGTGAAACCCTAATAACCCATGACCTTTCCTTTTCCAAGGACCCATGGGTTAAAAGATCCATGGATCATCCATGGACTTCCATCAAAGCCTAGCCCATTACCAAATGAGTGTTAGCCCACACCATATAAAATCAATAGCCCATAATCTAATTAGTCTTCCTTTTAATCTTTAAATTAATTCATAATTAATTTAAGACTAAGACTATTTAAATAACATAACCTCATATTAATATATTATAACTTATAATATATTAATAAAGATATGTGTATAACTCTCATAAAATTATCCATAAATAGTTTGGATGAGATGCAACCCAAATGGACCATGCCGGTCAGGTCAAGTATATACCAAATAAGTTATGGACTTAGACACCTTATCCAACAGTTTTGATGTAGAGGGGTCATGTGATCGCTGGAGCCTCATGAGGCAAACTATATTAATGCATGATTTGGAGTTGGGGGCTATGGTTTTCGCCCTCAAGATTTAGAGACATTACCTCTATGCGGTCCTCTGTACTATTTACACGGATCACAAGAGCTTGGGGTATTTGATGGATCAGCCAAATCTAAATATGAAGCAGCACCGGTGGTAGGATGTGGTGAAAGATTATGATTGTATGATCCTTTATCATTCGGGGAAGACCAATCTGGTGGCTGATGCTGTCAGCTGTAAGGTGGTCGCAACTCCGATCAGGGATATTTGTTTGAGCCTTGTTGGAGCGGATTCGTGAGGCTCGGATCAAGGCTATGAATGAAGAGCATCGAAAGAGTGAATGCATTATGGGTGGCTTCCTTTGATATGAAAGTCATGGATTATTCATTGTTCATCGAAGGGTATGGGTTTCGTATTGGGGCAGTGTGCATCAGAATCTAATGTAAGAGGCGCACAAATCGAGATTCTCCGTTCGTCTCAGGGCGATAAAGATGTATCGATATCTTCGTCCTGATTTTTGGTGGATCTTTCGAAAGTGGGATGTAGCTTGGTATGTGGTGCGGTGTTTGACTTGTAGGAAAGTCAAGGTCGAGCATTAGGGACCTCACGACAAGATGCAGCCGTTGGATATTCCCGTTTGGAAATGAGAGGATATTACCATTGATTTTATTACAAAGTTGCCTCGGAGTGCGTGTGGAGTGGATTCGATTTGGGTCGTCGTGGATCGATTGACCAAGAGCGTGCATTTTATCCCGATTCAGGAGAGTATCATTGCAGATTAGTTGGTTGAGGTATACATCAGGGAGGTCATGGCACGACATGGGGTGTCGGTTTCTGTGGTTTTAGAAAGGGAAGTCCAGTTTACTTCTAGATTTTAGAAACAATTCCACGATGAGTTGGGTACTCGTCTCCATTTTAGCACGACCTTTCATCCACAGACTGATGGCGTGTGTTTTGGATTTTGGTGGGAATTGGGATACATATCTTCTGTTAGCATAATTTTCGTATAACAACAGCTATCACACCAACATTTATTGGCCTCCTTTTGAGATGCTTTATGGGAGGAAATGCAGGACCCTGATATGTTGGGGTGAGGTCTGTAAAATGGGTTGTGGGGAGTACTGAGGTGGGTACTCAAGACTACCAAGTTGATCCAGCAGGTTCAGAGTAGACTCCAGATGGCTCAAACTCGACAGAAGAGTTATGACGACAAGCGCCGCTTATATCTAGAGTTAAAGGTGGGGGATATTGTTCTCCTAAAGGTGTCACCTCGGAAAGGTGTCATCTGGTTCAGAAAGAGGGCAAGATGGGCCCCAGGTACATTAGACCTTTTAGGGTTTTTGCCCCAGGTCCATGTCTCTCCGTTGCGGAAGTGTTTAGTGGATGATTTCGCAGTGGTACCATTGGAGGATATTCAGGTGGCTGACCACCTGAAATATATTGTGAGATCAGTGATGATCCTTAACTCGAAGACAAAAACCTTGAGGAAAAAGGTTGTTGAGTATGTGAAAGTCTATTGGCAACATCGCAAGGGTTCTGAATGCACGTAGGAGCCAGAGGATGAGATGAAGGAGCACTACCCGAAGTTATTTGGAGCAGCGGACTTTGAGGATGAACTCTGATTCAAGCGGGGGAGAATTGTAACATTCAAGTTTTGGTAAATTTCATTGTTAGTCCCTAATTCATATTTCTTTCATATTGGATCCTCGTTTAGTATGCGGGGCATACTCATTGGGTACGCTTAGCATACTAGCCATTAATATGGTCACGAGACTTAACCACGTACGTGGGGGGTACGTGGAGTACGCAAGGCATACATGAGTATGACACAAACCCTAATGTATAGGGTTTACACATATTTAAACGTCACTATAGCCTCATTTGTTCATGTTTAGTCAGCCTCCAGCTCTCCATGTCCCAGAAACGAAACCCTAAGTGTGTTAGTGAGTTTGAGAGCTTGATAAAGAGACTATTGGTCTCTTAAGTTGAAGAAGAAGAAGAAGAGAAGCCCTTGAAGAAGTTGATTCAGCTTGTAGATCTAGAATCACTTCCATATTTGCAAGCTTTTTGAGATAAAAAGCTTACACCTTTGTGCTCTTCTATGCTAGATCTAGTTCATGGAACATGTGTGCATCTTTTGACTCCTTTGTATTAAATAAGAGCTTTTGATCTACTCCAGAGGCTATGGATGCTATATCTTAGCTCCTTTCAGTCCCCAAGTTCATAAAAATGTCAACTATATGGAGCATTTGGACCCATGCAGGTGCTAAGACTTTTATTAAGCTCTTTTTGAGCTCTTGAGCTCCATTAAGACATGCATGTGTGTAAAGTTTCCAACTTTATGTGATAAGTGGTCTTATAGAATTGAATTTGAGACTTTGGCTTGAAGTCTCAATGTATTAAGCGCTTAATGGATTGTGGTGGCAAGATGGGGAGCACGTTGGGTGTACCTAGCTGGTATGTTGCACGTACTAGCCCCAAAAGGTGTACACTAAGTGTACAAGCTGAGTACGCCCCGTGTACTCAACAATTGGGCTTTTAGGGCTTGCATTCTCGGTTTAGGCCATATGTTGATTTTTTTCATGTGGGCCTTGTTGGGCCATTAGACTTCTAATTTGGGCTTATGGATAATGCTTTGGGATCCTTTGGATTTCTAGGGAAAGATGGGATTCGGGCCTAAATAGGAAGATTGTGCCATATTTGGGCTATGGGTGATGACTTAGGATTTGGGCGTTTTGGGCCAAAATGGTAAAAGGGTAAAATGGCCTTTTACCCTGGGCTTGGACTAAGTATCTTGGATTATTGGTTATGGGTCGAGACCTAGTATTACTTAAATGTTGCTTTTTGATAATAGTGCGGGAATTCCCGGACCAGCAGGCAGAGATTTATTTGTGTGATTCAGCAGTTCGGGATGATTTTCTTCACTATGTTTTAGTGGGGTCGAAGGTACCAATGTCGGCCCACGGTTGATATGTTAGGGTGCTAGATGTTTGTGTGACTCTTGCATATGTCATGTGCTTGTATGTGTACCCGGCAAGGCTCGATACCGGAAGGATCCCGATGAATACTCTGTATGCTATTATCTTTGTGATTCTCGCATGTATTTTCTGATTATAGGTTTATATGTTATATGTATATTGGGCGGGGCCCGATGACTGATAAATCTGTATACCGAGGGGGGCTCGATGCCCGGAAAGGCCCAATATATATTGATATGTATGGTATGTGGTATTCTGGGGAACTCACTAAGTTTTGTGCTGACGGTTTTTAGTTTATGTTTAAGGAAATTCTGGTTCAAAAGGGAAGAGCCCAAGATGATTGCAGTGTACACACCACCTCGTTCCATATTTTATGATTACTCCGATGTTTCTAGATGCATTAGACACATTTTATTCTACTATGGTTTGATTATGATGTTTTGGATAATTGTTTTAGTTATTTAAAAATAAAAAATTTGGTCTTATTTTTGAGATGTTACAAAAAAGGCAAAAACGTGGTCCCATTCTGGGTTTGATTTGTTTTCAATGTGTCTGGTGATTCCTTTGCAAGATTACTTGGATACATTTTCTTACACGGTAACGAATTCAAATACTTATTACTCCTTGCAAGGATCATGTAGTTTGTCTCGCTCCTTTTTTCTCTCTCTCAAATGGATCCTTCTCTCACTAGATTAATCAAGAATTTATTCATCTAGTTTGATTTCATTAAACAATAATTTCATTATACAACCACTATTTTTTTTTCAAGCAATCGGTTTACATGTTTTGAATTTGAAGTGTGATTTGATGTATATTTAGTTGTTGTGTATGGGTTTCACATTAATTTGTTGAATTTTGATTACGAAATTGATGTGATTAGACTCATGATTGTAATAATTCTCGCTAGGAAATGTTATTATTTGTGATTACATCATTTATTAGACATCAAGATCTAGTTTATTTGTTGTTCCGGTTGTAATTCATGCATTGAATTCACTTCCTAAATGCTTAATTGTGGATCAAATGTGTCTATGTTTTAGATCGTGTTGATTTATGCAAGGAGAAATTTCGAAGCATTTAATTAAACAATTCAGTTGTGGCTGATTTTGTTTTATACAGAGAACAATTTACTGAAAAATATTGCATTTGTTTTATACAAAGAACAATTTCATATGTGTATTTACATCGACAGAGTTGCCAAAGTAACCCCAATTTTCATTATTATTTTTTATATAAAAGTCACATATCGTCAAGTGTGACTAGACAAGTCAACAAACACAAATGGTAAGTCGCATATTAAACCGGTTGTATTAGGTTAGATGACCAATGAACATGTCAAAAATAACTTTATTCCCTCATAAAGCGTGAAAATAAGTTAAGGGACCGATTCGACAAATTCGAAATACATTCTTGGGCTAATGTGTTGTTTTCCCATATTATTATTATACATAATAAAAAGCAAGTGTCTTATGAATAGAATACTTTGTGGTTTTAGATCTTGGCCATAATATTTTAGGATGTTGGTAGACTATGTCCCTGTCTAGAAAATAAATTACAAAAGTGTCACCGTAATTTACAGAAAATGTCTATATGTAGTTTTTTTTATAGAAATAGTTCATGTGTTTAAATAGTATGCTGTTTGAGTTTGGAACTTTGGCTGCTAGAAATTTTTTTGTTGGGAAGTTTGTTCCCTAAAACTAAATTACACGTTTGCCCTTATAATTTAAAGAAACTGCCCCCTTGTCGATTTTCTTTTACAACAAATGGTCCATATGTTTTTAAAAAATTAGAAAAATGATAATTGTATAATAAAAATTACAGATTACTTTCCACAGTAAAACCGACGTTAAAACTTATTAGTTTGACAAAAGAAATTAAACATTATCGACGCACCTCTACGAAAAAAGAAAAAGAAAATTACTAGTAAAGCAAATTTGTAACATCCCGAAGTTGAGATACTTTCAAATGTAACCCCTTATGTATAAAGACTTATAATATTTATCCATTGTGTGTGAGAAAGTTGCAAAATGGCCTATAGTGGTATTTTTGTAATTTCAGGCCGAGGCTTAGTGTGCTGGGTGTATGTAGTGTATGTTGGGCGTACATGTGCGGGTCTAGTACATTGGGCGTACACTGAGTACGAAGGGCATACGTGAGAGATCCTCAAACCCTAATTTTTAGGGTTTGGACCCTATTTAAACCTCATTATGGCCTCCAATTTCATCTCTAATTAGCCTCTATCACCTCCAATCGATTATAGCAAACCCTAGCCACTTGTTTGAGCATTCCTGACCGTTGTATGTGTGTTTGGTGATCTTGAAGGATTAAAAGGAAGTAGAACCACCTTGGAAGCTTGAGGGAGCCTTGGATCTGGGATCTTCACCGCTCTAGAAACCTTCATGTGGCATAAGGTTGCAAACTTGACTTGTATTTCATTAGATCTTGCTAAGTTCGTGATTCATGAGCATTTGGTCCCAAGTCTTGAACTTTTTGGAGTATGGAATGCTGTAGTCCATTCTAGCCGTCCTTTTAGATGTTTGGAGCGGTTTAGAAGCATAAACATAGGGTCATGGATCTTAATCCTTTTCCATTCATATGTTTGATTGTCTTAATAGGTTAATGTAACAACCCGTCATTTCAGGTCCTTGAAATTCGAGTCTTGTAACCTCTTTGAAAAGGTAATTAGAATATCATCGAAAAATGAAGTATTCAAAGGCTCTGTTTGGAGTACGCTATGTAATAGATATCGTCTTAAGGTTTCCAAGCATATAAAGAACACTAAAATCCGAGTTATAACGAAGAAGTTATGACCATTCTAAGTTTTTCCGACATAAACCGGCAATACGAAGTTACGCAAACACTCGAATCGGAGATCGAGCGACTTTTGGCCGGAATGAACTAAAAGAGAATCGAAGGTCTCGTCAATGGTATTTCAGCGGTAAAAAGTCTGGCAAAAACCGACGTCAGTTAAAGAAGTTATGAATTTTTAAAGAAATTCTTTAATCACGTCATTTTAATAAATAAATAATAAAAATAATTTCATAATTTGCCAACGGAATCTAAACGAAAGTTGTAGATCTTAGTTTCACCTACGCGTGGATATAAAGAACGTCGAAAACGGAGTTCGTATGAAAGAGATATGAACTTTAGAAGTTTATTTAAAATAAAAATAAAAATAAATAAAAACTCTTGATAATATCCGAAGAGGAGTCAGCGGATAGGACCGGAGTACGCCCTGCGTACCCTCGTACGCCCCGCGTACTCAAATCAAGGGCTCCGAACTGTCCACGTCGCTCCAATGTTTCGACCGAGGAAGCGCTCATGCATGACGCATGAGTACGCAGCGCGTACTCTTGTACGCCCCGCGTACCGAGGCTTCCCAGACCACTATAAATTGAGATGCGAGGGTCTCCGGAAAAATTGCTCATTTCTTCTCATTTCTCTTGCGTTTTGCCTCGTTTTCCGTGCCCGTTTAAACCCGAAGCCCTGGTCTTTTTGCTCAAGTCCCGAAGGTCGATTTTACTCCCGAGATTCCCGAGAATCCCGAGAAAGATCCGCTTCCCGAGACGAAACTCTGCCCGGTTTTCCATTTCGCTATCTTCAAACTTCCAAGTGAGTTCATACCCCTGCAAACACTCTTTAAATACATTTTTAAATGCTTTCTATACTCTTTTAGGGGGGGGGGGATACAAGTAAACATACGGTTATTATCGTGTATTTCATAGAATTTCACTTTACTCGTTTTTATCAAATGAATCACTTGTGATTTAGTTCTACTATGTGAAAACTCTTGTTATACTTTGCATGCAATAGATTTATACAAAGTATTTAGTAACTCCAAAGTATTCTTCGTTGCTAAACCGTTTTATACATTCTAAAAACTTATGATTTATGCTTTGTCAAACGTTGCGAAAAAGGATAAACTTTGCATGCAAAACTATCACTTTAATACAGACTTAGTTGAGAATCCATGAGACGTGTACATCTTCAAACACTGCCTTTTTGATAAAAGGTATCGCTACAAGTCCTGTCTATTACCAGAGTCTCCCGTTCGGAGAACGTGTCAAATGTGTATAGATCTATACGGGAAGTCATGATCCCGCACCCTGACTGTTAGCTACAGTCCGTCTTTTGGGGTGACAGTTGTCATAACGCTACGATGCCTGAAGAACGTCGCTACAGGCATATTATGTTTAGTATGGTTATAAAACTCATCGGATATACAATTATTATGGTATTATGCTTTTATGAATGAGTAACTATTAAAACTATTCTTCATCTAACAAGTGCGATCTTCGTATAACTTTACTATGTAAAACTATGACACAACCTTTTGAGCACGTCGGTTGCTTGCGATTTTCGGTCTTGGAGACTGCCAGTTATGTTTGGAAAATTAGGGTTTTTCCTGTACACAAACCAAACAACTAATAGGAAAATAAGGGATTTTCCAGGTGCAATTACTTACAACTTATAACACGAACATTCATATGCATTTCATACTTTTATAAGAAAATAAGGGTTTTTCTTGGAAAACACAACAATTCATATCTCAACCATTAGGGAAAATATGGGATTTTCTAGATCTAATACATTCATTTTCAACACAACAAATCATAACTCTTTACATTCGAAACACTGCGTTTTCTGGAAAACATACACGAACTTTCGAATGGCGTACATTTTCTCAAAACACTACTCATGAACTCACCAACTTAATTGTTGACACTTTTTCTTTGAAATAACTTGTATTCACTGGGAACCGCTAAACAAATTTGGAAATCAACTTTTGGAGATTAACGTGCTGATGTTAATTACTTCTTTTGAAAGACGTTTATGTATTTAACTTTTGAACATGTAACGAATACAATTATGCAAACATTTTGGAAACTTTAATATATATGGTGGTGTGTACTTTCCTTTCTATGGACTGTTATGATACTGAATATGACGTCCTCCGCCCCCGTACGTTTCCGCCGTTCTGGTTTGGGGGTGTGACAGTTAAGAGGATGGAGTTTTTAGCATTTAGCACATATTGACCATGCAAGACCATAACGTTGGAAACTTTATGGTCAAGGCTGATATTTGGGATGTGGATCTGCATTTTGGTCGTGAAAACTTAAGCAATAAGCTCTTAATGCATTAAGTATAGAATCAGTGTGTCCGCTGAGCGTACCAATTGGTACGCTACATGTATGCAGTTTGAGTCTCGACTCCTCGGTCAGTAAGTACGCCCCACGTACATCCAAAGTATGCCCCGCATACGAGGGCTGAGTTGACTCGGCTAATTTCGTTGTTATTATCCGGTTTGGGAAAATTATTATTAGTTTAGATTGGGAAATGTTATGATTATTAGGAGTCAGGTAGAGTCGGTTGTTGGAGCATGGATTCATTCAGACTGTATTCTGACTAAGAGGTGAGTTTTCCTCACTGTACTTATGGGTCAAAGGCACCAAGGCCAGTCCACTAGATTAGATATCCTGGTTGTTGTATGCTACTATGCTGAGTTAAATGTTTACTGGTTATGTAATTAGAACGGTAGATTTGTAGGACTACCTGTGTTCCTGATTATTGTGATAATGTTTATATCGATATGCTATGCTTGTGGTTTAATGGGTTGAGGCGGACCAGTTGATACTGAACACCAAGACACCCAAGGTGGTCCGGACAGGACCCGAAAAAAAATTGAGACCGAACCGGTCTAATACAAGACCAGACAGAAAAAAGACCGGTCCTAAAAATGACTGAACCGAATAAAGACTGGCTCGATACCGATCCGAAAATGACCGGACCATTCCGAGATCGAACGAGACAGTTTTGGAAAAATACATGGGTAACGAAACTTTATAATATATCATCTTTTTGTTAATTATATAATTTTTAATCACAAAATTATCTAACTTAATTTCATTTTTTCCTTTATTAAACCCAACTTATCATAATTAATAAATCTTAATTAATCCTTTTGGTGTTAATCACATATTTGTTAATGGAAAAACTTGAAACCAAAACAAAAGAATCGAAAAATACCGAAACCGAGCAAAAAAACCCGTAAATTGAACCGAAAAAGGCGCACGAAATGACCATGAAGACCGGTTCGAATGAAGACCAGTCCGAAAAAAGACCGGTCCGAAAAAGACTAGTCCGAAAAAAGATTGGACATGAAAAAGACCGACATGACCGGTCCGGAAAAAGATCGGATCATTCCGCGACCGACCTCAGATAGACCAGATCATTTCGATACCGACCTCAAAGGATAATACCACAACTTCTTGCTATGGTTTCAAAGTAGTTTGATTCTACTGTTAAAATTTTCCGATTAGACAATGCAAAGGAGTTATTATTCACAGAACAATTTCATGAAAACGGGATTCTACATAAATTTTCATGTGTTGAACGCCCACAACAAAATTCAGTAGTAGAAAGGAAGCATCAACATATTTTGAATGTGACAAAAACTTTATTTTCAATTGAATGTTCCTATCACATTGGTCTAAATGTGTTCTTATTGTAGTAAATTTGATCAATAAAATACTTTCCAAGATTATCAACAATATCACACTTTATCAAAAACTATACAATCAAGTTTATGGCTTTTCCTTTTTGAGGAGTTTTGGTTGTTTACATTTTTCCTCAACTCTTACTGTAAACAGGACAAAATTTTATCCTAGAGCCAAAAGTTGTATTCTTATTGGCTATCCACTTGGTATGAAAGCATATAAGCTTCTTGATCTAACCACAAGGTCTATTTTCATTTCTAGAGATGTAACGTTCATGAAAGTGTTTTTCCTTTCATTCACTCTTCATAAGAAATACTTACTGATCCTTTTCCTATGAGGTCTAAAGAGATAGCAATATGGAACAAATTTAAGAAAAAATAGTACCACCATTGCTACTTAATGAGGTATATTCCTAATTATCGAGGTATGTACCTTCGAGCTAGAATTAGAATGTCGAAGCATGGTTCTTCGAACCATATACGTCTAGGCTACCGAACCGGACCAACAGAAGGAAACAAGGTCGGTGTTAACATGCTGTCGTGGGCGTATTAAACAAATTAAGTATCACTGCTGGTTGCACTAATAATATAGCACAAGGAAGCAAGGTCGAATCCTCAGGGACACAGCCTAACGGTCAATGTCTTTCTATATTAGGCACATTCTAGTCCAGAAATAGAAAATATAAAAAGGTGTTTTAAATTAAACTAAAAACTAATAATTGCAATGAAAATTAATTAAACGATAATCAAAAATAAAAAAGATTTCAATTCTGTTGGGATTTTTCCTAATCATGCAATCAGCTCATATCTGGTTTTTTAGCATGCATTCTATCTAAGTTGGTACTTAGAAAAACTAACAAGCTCTAGTATAATCTATTTTACCTACTTAAATTAACCAAAACAAGTTCTTCAGTTAACTCTAACTTTTCACTTTCTAATTAAAAAAACTCTTACTTAAGATAAAAAAAAGTTGCATTAAGATATGTGTAAAATTCCCAACAATACTCAATACTTCTCACAAGCTCGTAAGTGTAAATATATGATTTTTCAGTTTATATCAGAGTTAAATCCAAACACGGAACCAATTTGATCCTTGTTACTTATTACCAGTTGACAACAACAATTACAAATTCTATTAACTGATTAACTGGAATAATAAAAACCCTAGCTAGGTGATCAGGCTAACAAGAACTAAAATAAAACATTTACTAAGCTTAAAATTGAAAATCAAGATAGAAACACAAAAAGAAAATCATATTTGATAACTAATCACATGAAAAGTACTAGTCTAATGCACAAATAAAAACTAGAGTTTTAGCCAGACAAGGATAAAAACGAATGTATACTAATAAAAAAGAAAAAAACAAATTGAATAATCTTTCTCGCTAAATGTAGGAGATGATGTTCAGAAATCGTTGAAATGCAAGAGAAATTGCCTCAGAGATCGTCTTTTTCGTCGTATGGAGCTTTAGGAATCGACCAACCTTTCATCTGATCAAAGAGGCATCCTATATATACAAGCCACAGTCTTGGGGAGAAAGAAACCCAAAAAATTCGATTGAATTTTTGGGTCACATGATCAAATTTTTGGAGTTCGGTCAAAAATTTCATTTTTCTGATTTCCAGACTTTCTGAACTGCGAAGTGTTTGTTCGATCATTTTTTTAAAACTTCAATCGAATTAAGCAAAATTTGATCGAAAATTTTCCTTTTCTCCCTTTTTCAAAAGCCCAAAGGGCGTCCGAAATTTTGTCTAGTTTCCGGAACATTTTGATTCTCGTCAATCGGAGTTACGAGTCAAGAGATATGGTCAAAATACTGACAGGGGGTCAAAGCTGTCAACAACATCCTTTAGGCTTTAAAATTTAGCAATTTGTCTTCGTATGATTAATTCGATTGAATATTTCTTAACCAAAACAAATTTCAAGCATTCCTCAACGTCCTTCATAAGTTCCAAACTCCAGTTAACTCCAATTCTCCATAAAACGCATCCAAAGTTGGTCCTAAAGTATTGCTCCACTTGAATTATTTGAAAATAACATAAATACATCAGCAGTATGGGAGTTCTCACGAATGACACGAGCTGAACATTATTTAAACAAATGACAAACAAATGTACAACATATGATGCTAAATGCTAAGAAAAGCTACCCTAAAAGATACATAAAATGGCATCTATCAAATCTCCCTAAGCTTGAACTTTACTTGTCTTCAAGTAATAAAAAGATTAAACAAATGGAAAGATGTAGATGACCTAAAAAGAATTTAGAATAAAATAAAGGAAACTAAAAACTTGAACAAAAAAAATACTTCACTCTATTTTTCTTCACATGATCAGATTTCACAACGAGGAAGCTCTAATGAAATCACTACCTAGACAAAATTCTAAATACATTTATTTCACATTCAAAATTCATATTTATAAGTCAACCCAAAAGCATAAACAATACAAAATAGACCTTACAACAGTTATTTATAACTACTGGTCTATAATCCAAAATCTCTCGTCAAGTCCACCAACTTATACTCTTGTGCGATTACCTGTAATGCAAAGAAAACTGAGTGGGTCAGGCTTGGGAGTCTGGTGAGCATATAGGGTTTTCAACCCACAATAATATAAATATTAAATTTAATCATCAAACAATCAACCCAATTACCCATCCCCATAATCTTCTTTACTCTTAAGGTTTTACCCTAAGAATCAACTATCATTCATTCATTCATTCCTAAGGATTTACCTAAGGAATTGACACGAAGTCCATTGCTTCCAAAGTTTATTTATCAGATACTAAATCCATAGCTATCAGGCGCTAACTCCATAGTCACCAAGGTTCACTTAACAGGTGCTAGCTCCATAGTCACCAAGGTTCACTTTAACAGGCGCTAACTCCATAGTCACCAAGGTTCACTTTAACATGCGCTAACTCCATAGTCACCAGGGTTCGCTTTAACATGCGATACCTCCATAGTCACCATGGTTCACTCATACCATCTTTAATTACACACCAATTATTCCATCTACCCATGTTCTACCCAACATATTTGTAGATCTAAAATACAAATATAGGTTAACTCATTTAGAACCTATATCAAACATTCATTTCATGTCCACCTTAAATAAACAAACAATATATGAACACATAACACATATTCCATAGCAAATACTTCATATTTATGTGTTAGAAGAAAGTAACCACACACTCACTCATAACATAGACATAATACATTCAACCAATACTTGTATTAAAATTGTGTTTATGAAAGGAACTATACACTCACTTGATCAGAAGACGATCGGACAACACTACGGCTTTAAGCATAGTATTTCTTCGGTGAAACCGGGAGATCTTCACAAAAACCGGGCTTCTTGCGGGCAGAGTTTCAGCTCGGAAACTTTACTTCTCGGGATCTTCGGGGCTTCGGGACTTGCTTCGGGTCTCGGGATCATACCGGGGCTTTGGGGGTATAAATTGCATGTAAAACGAGGTAATACGGAGGAGAGGAAAGGAATTGAGCAACAAAACCTGAAGGCCTTGCTTTCCTTTTATAGGGTTGGGAAGAGGCCCGAATGCAGGGCGTTCCCACATACGTTATGGCATACAATCTTCGAACTCGACAGGTGATGGGACAGGGTCTGGTGCTCCGAACACGCTGTGTTCCCTGAAGGAATGCATGACGTTCCCCTCCAACTCAGCCTCAAAGTTTTTGCCTCAATCTTTGAACTTCCGTAACTTTCGCGTACGAGCTCCATTTTTGACCTTCTTTATCTCTACGCGTAGGTGAGATTATGCTCTACAAGTATCGTTTAGATTTCATCGACAAATTTTGACTTTATTTTTATTATATTACTTTTAACAGGTCGGGACTGGAAAAGTCCGTTAAAAATCCATAATTTCTTCATCCGACGTCCATTTTCGTTTGTCTTTCTTCCATTGCACCACTATCGACGAGATATTCGATTCTCGTGTAGATTGTTTCGACTAAAAATCACTCGATCTCAAAATCGAGCTTTGGGCTGCATACCGCTAAGCTGAAACTTAGAAAAATCATATCTTCCTCATACGAAGTAGACTTTAGATGTTCTTTTTATGCACGCTCTCGGTTTAACGTATTCTACAATTTTCGTTTACATCACTAAGCCTAAATGTCGCTCTAGTGTAAATTCACTATTTATGTCGCGCTGTGTCGTGCCGGTTCTGTCGCGAGACTTCAACAAGTCGTAAATTCTTCGTTATAACTCGGATTCCAGCGTTCTTTATATGTACAAAATCCTTGTAACATATACTACAACTTAGTTAAGATTAATCCTTCTAAATAATCTTCCATCAAAAAGTCATTTTTGATGCTTATCGTCTCTAAATTGACTAGCCCGGATCTTCAGGCGTTACATATATAGACCGAACGTGGGTTTTACTTTGAGGCTCACCATATCTTCAATAATTCAGAAATGATAATAAATTGTGTGGATATAACAAAAGTTCCCTCCTAACCTGAAAAGACACATAAACTATAGGGTTCAGTACATCAAGGAAAGAAAAGGGTTATTCAATCTAAGTTCTTTTTAAGGCATTTAAGGAAATTATTTCTAAAACAATGTTAGTTTTTCCGTCGCACTATTCCATTGTAAAAATTATACGACTCTTATGTTGTTTCATATTTCGAAAACATTTAAAGCACTTTCTGATAAGAAAATATAATTCTTAAAAATTGATTGTAATGAGACTGTTATTTTTAGTAACCATCACACCTCATCTTTATAGTGCTATCGAATGTAAAAAGATATCCTTATCTCATGCAAAAACTTTCAAAATATTTTGATTTTTTTATTTATGCAGAAAATAAAAATAATTATAAATAAAATCTTTTTGGAGCTAGGAATGAATGTACCTGAAAAGATTGCAAAATTTTGATTTTGAAGAAGATATGACGAAAAATCGGAATTTCAGCGACCCTAGAAATTCTATGATTTCCTTAGGCTTGCTTGGAACTGTGATCAGCGACCCTAAAAACTATGTGGGTTGCCTTCCAAAAAGCTGTCCATTTTTAATGTTGTTGGCTCGACTTTGTCCAACTGTTAGGATAATTATGTTGCGTCATTGGGCCTTATGTGTTGTCTATTTTGTAAACGGGTTGGGCCTGTCCTCCCGTATTTATTTACTAGGGTTAGAGTATTTAAGATGCATGCATGCATCATATTTAAGTAGCAATTCTTAAGTGAGTTCTTCTGAGGCGTGACATTTGAATCATTCAACGTATTTTGAATCATCGTTGTTTTCTTATTTGAATTGTTTGAATATAAACGATATTTAAAGGATTCTCATCCTAAAAATTGGTATCAGAGCAGGAGACTGTGTAATCTATACGAATCTCTTATGTTGACAGAGTTATTAGTGTTTTTGTTAATATAGGATATTGTTCAGTCGTTATTATAAGTTATCATGATAGTGTTCAGTGATCTTGATATTACCTTAAACTTATTTGAGTTTACACATCTAATTCTTAACTTGTTTCAAAGAAAATATCATCATGCAACACGACGATACTCACATCAACTCCATAAATCTTTCTAGCAGCATTGAATTGACAACTCGGATCCCCATTCTATTTCCCAATGAATATGAAGTATGGACACTTCATTTTGAAGATTATGTTCATGGTTTGGAGGACAATGATTATCTTATATGGGATGCTATCACTCTGGGTGCTTTTGTTCACACTGAACCAGAAGAGTCATTAAGACTCAATCTGATTATAACAAACAACTTCTCGATGTGAATGGTGTTCCATAAGATGAAAAGGAAAAACTAATCAACAATGTTAAGGAAATGAGGATCATTCGGTTTGCTTTTCCCATCGATACCTTTCGTCTTGTTAGTTCATCTGATACTAGAAACTATCTGGGATAGGTTCAAGGAACTTTACTCCACTAATGCCGATCTTGAACACTCTACTCAGCCACTCCTGCTTTCGGAGTTTGGTGCCTTCACACAAAATCCTGAAGAAAGTCTAAGTCACACATTCAATCACTATAGTCATCTTCTCAGTAAGATGATGAAACATGGTATTAGACGTGAAGTAATTGAACAAAAAGTCACACTTATGAACGGGCTTCGATCTGTGTAAAAGGCAATATTTTTAATGGTCAAGGCACATGAGCAGTTCAAAAATCATACTTTAGCAAAGTTGGTTGGAATCCTGAAGACACATGAAAATGAGGTAACAAAAGAAGCAAAAGTTGTATTAGGAATGGGATCTCTGGCCCTAGTTGCGAAGGGCAAGAATGAAGAATATGCATAATGGTTTCGAATCTAAGGCACATGAAAATGAGTCCGCTCTTTCAGAATGCGAGCTTACGAATTAAGAATATGCATAATGGTGTCGAATCCAAAGCGGTTCGTAAAGAGAAGTTTCAATCAAACAAGAACCGAAACTGGAAGGGTAGCTATAGTTCGGAGAAGGTAAAAGAGGAAAGTGTGAACGTCTCTCTAAAGGAGGAAGACAAGAAGGAGAAGACGCTCATGGGTGACTCTGGCTACGACTGCAACTACTGTCATGGTAAAAACCTCCTGGCCAAGGAATGCGTGTTGCGAAGGTTAAACGAGAAGAAAGAAGATGATGAAATGTACTACATGCGAAAGTTCGAAGAGATTAAGAAGAAAAAGAATACTGATAAATCTATGCCTGCTTGAATTGTGTAGGAAAATGATGATGATAATGAGTTTGGAGGAGTGGAAGTTTGGTCCGCTTATTCTGAAGATGACAAGCTTCATAGGCCTATGCATGGCAAGTCGTTCGTTACGAATGAAGAGAGTTCGCAGTTTAGAGGAAGATGCTTGATGGTAACCAATGAGGTGTCACAGATGCAGGGGTATGCCACTGATGGTGGAAGAGAATATGATAGCTGTTTCGCAACAAGGCGAGTTCCTGAAAAGATCAATGAATGCGAACAGATGATAAGCAAGGTAAATTTTATTCTTGAATCTCTAAATATACCTGTGTCTAAATATGAAAGTGAATTAAATGACTTAAAATTCACATTTTCAAGTATTAATGACAGCTTAAACAGAACTCGTATGATAAACACTAACCTAACCAATCAAATCAGTAGGGTTTCGTCGAAAAGTGATGAGAGGTGCATATGGATAGAGAAGATTGAGTCAGATTTACCTTGATTGTGAGATTGGTAAGAAAATTCACAAGATGATCTTATCATTTCTTGAATTAAAGGAAGACGAAATTGACGATGATTGTTATAAGTTTGAATTCATCGTTTCGTCTGACAAAACTTCTTATGCTTACAGGCTAGGACTGGAAACAACTAAATCATAAATTAAGTCCAAAGACCATAAAAACATGCTAAAACAACTTTTAGATGAAAAATGACAAGAAGCAAATAAAATCTGATACTATACAAAAGTTCAACTCATTGAGTGCCAAATTGAGCTCAGATAATAAAATTAATGTTGAAAATATATTTGAATTCGAAAAGGACAGTGATATGAGCAAAATTTCTGTCGAGGATGAGGTTGATTGCTAAGAATTTGTGAAAAATGAAACTGAACCTACAAAATCTTGAATTTCCGAAAACTCAGTTGAGTTCTCACGTATTTCTCAAGATAAAACTGAAATTTTAAAAGCTAAAGCAACAGTTTTTCCTAAAGTGCAAACTATCCGTAACCAAGTATTTACTACTCAAGGACTAGATAAAAACCAAACAGTTGAATTAACATCCCTTGTAGATGATGACAACAAAGATGGATGTGATGAGTACTTATGGTCTGTTCCAATAGACAATGCAGACGAAACCATAGGTTTGTTAGAAAATTCATCTGGGAGAGTGAAAGGAAGATATGTGGCAGGAGCACCAAACAATTGCTCAAGCTATGAGAAAGGAATTCGAAGTGGAACCAAGGACATTCAAAGTGAACCTACATCAGTGAAGAACGATTCTCATGTAAGAAATTCAAAACCCAATGCAAACATCCAGAAATCCTTAGAGCAACTTGCAGCTTAAAAACGAAAAAAAGAATGTGAGATATCAAAGAAATCTCAGTGAAAGGAAGCAGTTTTGGTAATCCCAAAATACCAAATTTGTTCGAAATCAAGAACCTTCATATCAAAAGGCGAAAGCTCCTTCGCATGTGAACACCAGAAAATCTTCGCACCATCACTTTTACAGTCCATAGGATTCTAAACAAAAAGTTGTTCTAAAACCTGCCTTTTCAAAGAAGCATGTGGAGAAAACAAAACCTCATCGTTGTGAACCCATGAAAGCTTCATCCAAAGAGGCTAAAGGAAAAGGAAAGTTAGTCTCAGACCATAATATCCCAACCAAAGAATCAAAAACTAACTCAAAGATAGTTGAAAAAGAGTTTGTAAAGAATCAAATCAAAAGTAAACAAAAACAATCCTTTACAAAAGAAACGAACTTGAAAGATAATAGGATATAAGTTTTCACCATAACAAAGAAAGATAGTACCACCTTAGTTAAACGTACTTATATGGTTGATCTTGCATTTACTTTTCCCCTTTCTATAAAAGGTTCACTTGGACCCAAACAACTTTGGGTTCCTAAATCTGCTTGAATTTTACAGATAATACGTGAAGAGCAGTTTGACTCTGAATGGTACATCGACAGTGGCTTCTCGCGTCACATGAATGGCAGAAAAAAGGAACTACGAGAGTTTCGAGCTCTCAAATATGGTGGACATGTAAAGTATGGAAATAACTCTTTTGGGAAAATTAAAGGCTATGGGATGATAATGAATGTAGAGTTTTCTATTCGTAAAGTGGCATACGTAGAAGGCCTGCAACACAACCTCATCAGTGTTTCACAGTTGGTTGTAGGGACAAGTTTAAAGGTATCCTTTGATGACGAAGGGTCTGAAATCATAGAAAAGAAAACAAAAGCAATCCTTCTTGAGTCAAAGCGTAAAAGAGAAATGTATTTGTTGAATTTGAATCTAATACGATGGAAGCCTGCGATTTGCCTACTAACAAAAGCTCACTCTGACGAAAGCTGTCTATGGAATAGAAGACTTTCGCACCCAACTTCAAAGAAATCAACAAGCTTGTTCTTGGTGATCACTTGCAAGGAATTCCTCTCCTGAAATTCGATAAAGATCACTTATGTGCAACCTGTGAAATAGGGAAGCAAAGCTGAAAAAGTCATCCTACCATAGTTAACATGAAAGTCATCAAACCTCTAGAACTTCTAGATGTCGACCTTTGTGAACCATTTGCAATTGAAAGCATTAGTTGTAGTAGGTATATTCTTGTGATAGTTGATGATTTTTAACGTTTCACTTGGGTGTATTTTCTTAAACAAAAATCTGAAGCAACACCAAAACTCAACGACTTCATCAAGAAAATTGAGCTTCAACTACAAACGCTGGTTCACAATGTTCACAGTGACAACGGTCTGGAATTCAAAAACCAAGCATTTGAATAATTCCTTGCTGACAAGGAGTTTCACACAATTTTTCTACTCCCTATACTCCACAACAGAATGATATAGTTGAAAGGTGAAACCGCTCCTTGTGCAAAGCTGCGAGAACCATGTTATCTTTCATATGTCTGCCTCTCTATTTCTGGGCGGATGTGATTGCAACTGTGTGCTTCACCCAAACCAGATCTATCCTGAATACGCGATTCTTTATCACTCCGTTTGAAATAATAAATAATCGCAAACCTAAAGTTAAGCTTTTCCATGTATTTGGTTCCAGGTGTTTCATCTTTAACTTTAAGGAACAACGAAACAAATTCATTGTGAAAGCTGACCAGGGTATATTTATGGGATATTCGCTGACCTCCAAGGCATATACAGTTCTCAACAAACAATCCAAGAAGATGGAAGAAACCTACTATGTCACGTTCGACGACAACTACTTGAAGAGGATTCATTCGAATGATAGTCAATCAAAGGAGATCTTTCTGAAACCATCTCCAGTCACGATTCCTCTCTCTAATATTTATGAGGAATTTATGTTACTCTTTGATGAGCTAGAGAAGGCTATTTCATCTGAATCAAAAGCAGGTGAAAACAAAATGGATGAATTGAAGAAAATAATTGATGACGATGAGAAGGATATGTACAAACAGTCGTCAAGTACGAATGTCCATCAAGACACGAATACTACATTCCAGGGGGAGGATTCTAATTCAACTGCTAGTGCAAGCTTTAAGGGGGAGAAATCCACACCACAAGATACAAACACTCCATTACTAACGAATCTCCATTTGGAGGATACAAACACTCAGAGTTTGAGGAGGTAAACGCCTAATTGGATCCTTCTTATGATCCGAATTACCCTCCACTAGCCAAATGTACCGGAGATCATCCAAAAATCCTAGTCATTGGAGAGTCTTCTGCAGGAGTACTCACGAGATCCCAACAAAAATGGAAACAAACTGCATTATTCTCTAAAGTGGAATTTTGTATGTTTAATTCATTTGTTTCCAAGGTTGAACCCAAAACTGTTAACGTTACTCTTGATCATTCTGATTGGGTGCAAGCGATGCAAGATGAACTCAATGAGTTCGAACGAAACAAGGTTTGGAGGTTGATTCCAACACCACCTGATGAATCAGTTGTAGGTTTGAAATGAGTATTTCACAATAAGGTAGATAAAGAATGAAATGTGATCAGAAACGAGGAAAGACTCATTGTCAAGGGATAATACCAGGAAGAAGGTATTGACTACGATGAAACCTTCGCACCAGTTGCAAGGTTGGAATCCGTTTGCATCTTCTTGGCATATGCAGCGTACGAGAACTTAGAAGTATTTAATATGGATGTCAAATGTGCATTCTTGAACGACGAAATTGAAGAGAAATTATATGGGAACAACCACCAGGGTTTGTAAACAAGAAATACCCCAATCACTGTTACATCCTAGACAAGGTTGTTTATGGTCTGGAGCAAGCTCAAAGAGCTTGGTATGAAACTCTTACTAGATTCTTAAGACTGTCTAAATTTAAACAAGGTTCAATTGACCCAACCTTCTTTCGTAAGAAAGAGGGTGACCACTAGATGATTTTCCAAATTTATGTTGATGACATCATCCTTGGATCTACAAATCCCAGCCTAACAGCTGAATTCGGAAAGTTGATGGAAACTAAATTTGAGATGAGCTCAATGGGTGCAATTAACTTTTTCCTTTGACTGAACATTAGAAAGAGTCCGGAAGGTATCTTTATTAACTAAGAGGAT
This sequence comes from Lactuca sativa, assembly GCF_002870075.4. Taxonomy (NCBI): domain Eukaryota; kingdom Viridiplantae; phylum Streptophyta; class Magnoliopsida; order Asterales; family Asteraceae; genus Lactuca; species Lactuca sativa. The sequence goes on along the minus strand of NC_056625.2, from coordinate 181,922,193 downwards.
TATAGGAAGTATCTACTTGCAAAGGTTGGGATGGTGGGAGACTCAAAAGTGAAGGATCCAATGGCATTCGAAATGAAACTAACTCCTTTGGATAAACTGGCTGCAATTATGACACTCTGTCATCAAATGATAGAATCTTTAATGTATCTAACTACGAGTCGTCCAAATATTATGTTTTCTGTTTACTATTGTGCTAGGTGCTGGATTAAGTGTCTAAGCCCATAACTATTATTGGTATGTACTTGACCCGAGAGTAGCATGGTCTATTTGGGTTGCATATCATCAGGACAATTTGTTAGGATGGACTTTTGAGAGAAGAGGTTATTTATGATTTATTAATATATTATAAGTTATAATATATTAATATGAAATCATATGATTTAAGTAGTATTGATCAAGAATTACTTTGGAATTAATTTAGTGTTCAAAAGAGACTAATTAAATCTATGGGGACTAATTATGGTAATTAGAGGAACATATGGATTGGACTATTGATCCATGTTGGACTAAGAGTTATCCCACACAAATCATGGATCATAAACCCATGGGTATGTGTTTGGGTTAACCTATTGGAATCCCATATATAAATATGTTGCACCATATCCAAAATCACCACACTAGTTCTTGGAGTTCATGGAGGTGTTTTTGGTGCATGGAGATTCTCTCTCAAGAGCCAACTTTGTCCATGGTGTGTTGTGATTCCATTTGAGGCATCCACACTATTGGTGCTAATCTCTTTAAGCCAAATACAACAAAGTTTCAAGCTACATAAAAGGTATGTCATCTCAACTAGTATTTCATATTGTTTATGTCAATTGCATGTCAGTTATAGGCTTAATGGTTCTGAAATGTTGGGCTGAAGTTCTGTTTTGTATTGCGTCTTTTGGGCTCGTAGATTAGCCTTGTATTCTCCGGTTTGGGCCTGTCCTACCGAGAGCCTTTTATGTATTGTATATAAGTTATCGCTTGCATGCATATTAGGTTAAGATTCAAGATTTCTGTTTTAGCATTCTAGAGTTTACGATATTGCTCTCTTGTAATCTTCCAATCCTTTACAGTTGATGTTCTTAATCGAGCTCTTCTAAGGATTTTATTTAATCATTCGACTCGTTTGATTCAAGCTGTTTGTTCTTATTATTGCGTTCTGCCTTGTTATTTATATTGTGTTCTTGCAGTTTCATATTCATATACTTGTTCACGATCTAATCGATCTTTATAGATTAAAAGTTATTGTTTTAATCTCATCAATTGGTATCAGAGCAGGAGGCTGTGTAATCGATACACTTCTTTTCTGTGAAAAAGATTTTCATTAGGGTTTTCCGCAATCATCGATATTTATTGAGCCGTCATCTTAATTGACGTATCTTAGTATTTATTGTTTTGCCCTAATCTGCTTTATTACAAGTCTGATCTTTGAACAGGTTATTACGATCATTATGGACGCAACGCAATCAAACCCTATTAATATTTCCAACAGCATTGGTTCGACGACAAAGATTCCAATCTTATACACCCATGACTATGAAGTATGGGCACATCATTTTGAAGATTACGTGATTGGATCGGAGGACAATGGTTTTCTCATATGGGAAGCCATTATCAATGGACCATTTTCTCATTCCGCGACATCCAGAGTTATTAAGACGCAAAAAGAATACAATGATTTGCTCAAGGACGTGACGAATATTGCGCAGGATGAGAAAGATAAATTCCAGTGCAATATTAAGGCACTAAGGTTGATCAGATTCGCCCTTCAGTCCGACACATTCAGACTAGTCAGCTCATGCACTACGGCGAAGGAAGTGTGGGATAGACTTCGCGAACTGTATTCAACAGACGAAGATCTTGAACACTCCATCCAAACCTTGCTTCTATCTGAGTTTGGAGAATTCAGGCAAGGGGCCGAAGAGACCGTGACCCAGACGTTTGATCGCTTCAATCATCTTCTCAGCAAGATGATCAAACACGACATTGAAAGGAAGCTCATCGAACAAAAGGTTACTTTCTTGAACGGACTGAGATCGGAATGGAGAGCAGTAGTTTCCACAGTCAAAGCCCATGAACAGTTTAAATCATACTCTTTGGCGAAACTGGTGGGTATTCTAAAGTCCCAAGAGAAGATTGTTGTTCAAGAGACGAACGTTGTGTCTAGTCTTGGTTCGTTGGCCCTCCTATCTAAAAGTAAAGCCGTGATGGAGGATGAAGAGCTCAACTTGGAAGAATATGACCTCACAACTGAGGATTATGCCATGATGGTATCCAATCCTAAGAGGTTCATAAAGAAGAGATTCCCCAGCAACAAAAACCGAAACTGGCAGGGGAGTTATAGCTCTGAAAAGGCAAACAATGAACCGAAGGCTGAGGAGTCCAAGAAGGAATCGAAGGCAGATGGCGATTCCGGAGTAAGCTGTTTTTACTGTGGTGGCAAGAACCACTATGCTAAGGACTGTGTTCTTAAAAAGATGGCTGAAAAGGATGACGGAAAGGATGAGGAAGCCGTACTGCAGAAGAGGTTGGATGAGTTGAGGAAGAAAAAGTCTACCGCTAACCCTTCTATTAATGCTCTTATTGTGCAGGGTTCGGTTAATAACGATGAGTTCGGTAGCACCGAAGTTTGGTCTACTGACTCAGAAGACGAAGAAGTGAGGAAGCCTACTCATGGAAAGGCTTATATGGCTAAGGAGGAAAGCAGTGGTGGAAAATGCTTCATGGTGTCAAATGCATCTCAAATGAGGGGATACAATACCGATGGAGGAAGCAATGGACCGAAAGTGCAGGAAGATATGTGCTTCACAGCCAAACCACTCAGCCAACAGTTCAATGAGCTTGATGAACTGATAAAGAAGGTACAATCTGTTTTTATTTCATCTAAAGTACCATCATCCTCATATGAGAAAGAACTAAAAAACGTTAACACAAGAATTTCTCATTTAGATAGTAGCTTAACTCAAACTAGAGTCACCAATTCTAACCTGACTGATCAATTAAGCAGGGTGGCGTCGAAGAGTGAGGAGCGGCGTATGTGGATTGAGTTAAAAGAGTCGGAATTAATTAAAGTCAAAGACGAAAACATTTATTTGCAGAGAGACAATTTGAAATTGTTAAAACAACGAAATGTTTTTTGTTTAATAGCTAAACGTTTATATTCCAATATTACTCAGCTGCACTTGGACTGTGAGATAGGCAAAAAGATCCACCGTATGATTTTACCATTCCTAGAATTTAAGGAGGATGAAATCGATGCCGAAGCTTACAATTGTGAGAGTGTGATTTCGTCTGATGATGTCAACCCAACTTATCAAATTGGACTGGACAAAATTGAGTCCTTCATTAAATCCAAAGACCATAAGGACATGCTCAAAAATCTGTTGGACGAAAATGATAGACTTAAACTGAGAACCGAAACCATACAAAAGTTTGACTCTCTAAATGCCAAAGTAAGCTCAGAAAATAAAATTGATGTTGAAAATGCATCTGAGCTTAACGAGGACGAAAACATGAGTGAAATTTCTGTAGAGGATACGGTTGACTGCTCAGAATTTGTGAAAAGCGAAACTGAAAACCACAAAAATCTTGTTTCTGAAAATTCTGTGGAATTCGCTAGATTGTCCCAACAAAAGTCCCCGAAATTAGTAGAAAAGGCTGTTGTCTATCAAAAGGTCAGAACCACTCCTAATCAGGTATACAAAGTGACTGGAGTAACCGAACATCAGACAGCTGAACTCACGGCTATTGTTAACGAAGACAATGCTGATGGCTGTGATGAGTTCTTCTGGGAAGCTCCTATTGACAATGGAAACGAAACCGTTGGCCTATCTGAAAGAACCTCTTGGATGAAGAAAGGGAGATACATACCTGAACCTTTGAACAAGCCTGATAATTTCAGTGAACCAAGCACAAGTGGTACTAAAGACACTCCTCAAGGGGGTGATCATTCGGCAAAAGAAGACATTCCTTCAACGCTAACAGCTCGAAGTGAAACTTCATCAGATACTCCTTCCACTTCCTCAGGGCAAACTGAGTCTTCGTCAAACATTCCCTCTGCACCCTCAGCTCAAAGAAAAACTCCTAAAGATCAAAAGGAACCAGCCAAGGAGACATCAAAAGCGAAAGCGAACGTTCATCATCAACCTAAACAGATGAGGGATAAAAAGATAGAAAGGAACCTAAGATACAGGAAAAACCTTTCTGAAAGGAAACAATTCTGGCACTCCCAGAATGCATACTATTCACACAAGGAGAAGAATCTGAAGTATGAACATAATCCCGTAGGAAAGCATGATGATTCCAACAACCGAAAGTCAAGGTTCGGTTCGCAAGAAGATATCAACCGAAAGCCAAGGTTCGGTTCGCATGAAAATACCAACCGAAAGCAAAGGTTCGGTTCTGAAAAGGATTTCAACCGAAACCAAAGGTTCGGTTCCAAGAACAACTCCAACCGAACTCAGAGATTCGGTTCTGAAGTCAGAAGAGAACAAGACTTAAAGGTTAAACCCACCAACGATCAAAAGCAAAAGGGTCACCGAGAGTCCTCAGCAAGGAAGACACCTCCATCCCCATCCAAATTCTCTCGATCTAACTCTTCTCGTCATTCTACTCCTACTCACTCATCTTCATCGTGCTCTAACGCTAATCCCACTTTTCCTCACAAATCTCATTCATCAGCTGAACAGAAGGGAAAGCAAAAGGTTGATGAATCCAAGCCTGAGCCTAAAGGAAACCAACCTAATCTTAACAAAATAAAAGTTTTCACCATTAAAAAGAAAGATGAAACAACTTTGATTAAAAGAACATATCTTGTTGATATCTCTCTAACTATTCCTGTTCCCATGAAATCCTCACATGGACCCAAGAAACTTTGGGTTCCTAAATCTGCTTAATTTTTGCAGGTTATAAGTGACGAGCAGTTTGACGAAGAATGGTACATCGACAGTGGCTGCTCGCGTCACATGACAGGAAGGAAGGAGGAACTCAGGGAATACAGATCTCTTGCAAATGGTGGCAACGTTAAGTTCGGAAATAACTCTTACGGCACCATAAAGGGATATGGGATGATAACGAATGGTGATTTTACCATAAGAAAGGTGGCTTATGTGGAAGGACTTCAACACAACCTCATCAGTGTATCTCAGCTTGTTGGAGGTACAGGTCTCAAAGTTTCATTCGATGATGAAGGTTCTGAAATCATAGAGAAAACAACAAAGAAAGTGATTCTGAAGTCAGAGCGAAAGGGTGAAATGTTTCCGCTGAACATGAAACCCATCAAAGGAAACCCAGCAATTTGTCTGCTATCAAAAGCTCAATCCGACGAAAGCTGGTTGTGGCACAGAAGACTCTCTCATCTCAACTTCAAAGATATCAACCGACTTGTCACTGGAGGTCATGTCAGGGGTCTTCCATTGCTCAAGTTCGACAGAGAACATTTGTGTGCTGCATGCGAAATGGGAAAGCAGAGTCGTCAAAGTCACCCATCCATAGTTAACACAAAAGTTGTTGAACCACTCGAATTGCTTCATATCGATTTATGTGGTCCTTCATCTATTGAAAGCATCGGTGGTAGCAAGTACATTCTTGTTGTCGTTGATGACTTCTCTAGATTTACATGGGTGTTCTTTCTAAAGCTCAAATCTGAAGCGACTCAAAAGCTGAAAGTGTTTATCAAGCAAATTGAAGTCCAGCTCAAGAAGGTCGTTCGCAACATCAGGAGCGACAATGGTCTCGAATTCAAGAACAGGGAGTTTGAAGCGTTTCTTGCAGAAAAGGGAATTAGCCATAATTTCTCAGCTCCCTACACACCACAGCAGAATGGAATAGTCGAAAGACGAAACCGATCTCTGTGTGAAGCTGCCCGAACTATGTTAAGTTTTGCTTCCTTACCTCTATATTTTTGGGCTGATGCTATTTCTGCTGCTTGTTATACACAAAACAGGTCCTATCTCAACAAGCGATTCACGCTCACACCATATGAGATACTAAACAACAGGAAGCCCAATGTGAAATTTTTCCACGTTTTTGGCTCAAGGTGTTTCATCTTTAACTCTAAAGAACACCGCAACAAGTTTGATGTCAAAGCCGACGAGGGAATCTTTCTGGGTTACTCACTCACTTCAAAGGCGTACAGGGTCCTAAACAAACGATCAAGAAGGATTGAAGAAACATACTATGTGACCTTCGACGATAGCTATGTCAAGAAGCTACAGGCCATAGATGACACTGCCAGGGAAATCTTCCCTCAAACTGGTCAAGTCACAATCTCAATCGCCAATATGTACGAGAATTTTCTGGATCTCTTTGATGAACCGGAAAAAGCTTCTCTCTCAGAAGCAGGGGCAGCCGACAACAAAATAGATCATATGAAGAAGATTGTCGAAGATGCTGCAAGAAGAATGCATGAAGGAGAATCGCCTACTGATGAATCTCCAACCAACAATGCTTCAGTCGAGGGGGAGCCAAATTCTCTTGTCGAGGGGAAGCCTAGCTCACAAGGCCAGGGGGAGCCAAGCTCTACTACTTCAACCGAAGGTCCTTCATCAACCGAAGATGCACCTCCTCACGAAGGTCCTTCAATGTCTGAAAATCCAGCACCACAAGAAACCCCTGAACCTCACGTTTGTCAAGACTCATCAATTGAGGGGGAGCATGATGATATGACGCTTGATTTTGATAGCCAATCCGAGCCTGAAGAGATGATCAACGCTGAACTAGATCCATCCTTTGATCCGAATTACCCTCCTCTTACAAAATGGACCAGAGATCATCCTATCTCTCAAGTAGTTGGTGATGTATCTGAAAAGGTTCTGACCCGATCTCAACTGAAGGCAAAACAGACATCCTTATTCTCAAAAGTTGAGTTTTGTATGTTTAACTCATTTGTATCAAAAGTCGAACCGAAGACAATAAACACTGCCCTCGATCACTCTGATTGGGTTCAAGCTATGCAAGACGAACTAAACGAGTTTGAGAGGAACAAAGTCTGGCGCCTCATTCCAACTCCTCCGGATGCTTCAGTTGTTGGTCTCAAATGGGTTTTTAGAAACAAAATGGACAAGGAAGGTAATGTCATAAGAAACAAGGCTCGCCTGGTTGTCAAAGGATACTGTCAGGAGGAAGGGATAGATTACGAAGAGACGTTCGCTCCAGTAGCTAGGCTAGAATCGGTTAGAATATTTCTGGCCTATGCTGCTCACAAAAACTTTGAGGTCTTCCAAATGGACGTCAAGTGCGCATTTCTCAATGGAGAACTTGAAGAAACGGTGTATGTGGAGCAACCTCCTGGGTTCGTGAACGAAAAGTATCCACATCATTGCTACATTCTGGATAAAGCTGTGTACGGCCTCAAACAAGCTCCGAGAGCCTGGTATGAAACGCTTACAAAATTTTTAAAGATGTCCAAATTCAAACAAGGTTCGGTTGACCCCACCTTCTTTCGCAAAAAGGAAGGTAACCACCTTATGATAGTTCAAATTTATGTCGATGACATCATCTTTGGCTCTACGAATCCCAGCTTAACAGCTGAATTCAGAAAGTTGATGGAGACTAAGTTTGAAATGAGCTCAATGGGTCCTATTAATTTTTTCCTTGGTTTAAATATAAGACAGGGACCCGAAGGCATCTTTATCAATCAGGAAGCTTACACGAAGACTCTCCTAGCAAAGTTTGGCATGATGGGAGACTCAAAAGTCAAAGTCCCTATGGCATTCGGCACCAAACTTACCCCTTCACTAGATAAACCGGCCGTCGACATCACGCTCTATCGTCAAATGATAGGCTCACTGATGTATCTAACTGCTAGCAGGCCTGATATCATGTTTTCTGTATGTTATTGTGCTCGATTTCAGGCTAACCCACGCGAACCTCACATGCTGGCAGTGAAGAACATCTTACGCTATCTCAAGCGAACCGCCTCCTTGGGTCTATGGTATCCATCCAACTCTGGCTTCTTCGTTCAAGCCTATTCTGATGCAGACCTTGGAGGATTTGGACTCGACCGCAAAAGCACAACTGGTGGCTGTCAATTTCTTGATGGGAAGTTGGTCAGCTGGCAATCCAAGAAACAAACATGTGTGTCGCTGTCTACTGCTGAAGCGGAATACATTGCCGCTGCATCCTGCACATCACAAGTGATTTGGATCCAGAGTCAACTTCGAGACTATGGACTCAATATGAAGAAGATCCCTCTATATTGTGACTCTGAAAGTGCAATTAGGATCTGTCATAACCCGGTGCAACACTCTAAAACCAAACACATAGCACTGAGGTATCACTTCATCAAAGATCATGTGGAAGATGGAAATGTCGAAGTTCACTTCGTAAGAACCACTGATCAACTGGCTGATGTCTTTACCAAAGCTCTTCCTGAAGCATCATTCAATAAAATATTGCAAGGGCTCGGTATGATGGAATCAGAATCCGTTCCTCACACTACCACTCAATCTCAACAGTAAGAAGCGAAACCAACGGAACGTTCGGGTTCGGTTCAACTATCTGACTCGCTCATTACTTCAAAGGTAGTTTTTCTGTGTTGTATATTTCTTGTGCAAAATTTATTTTCTTTATGTATAAAGTTTTTTTATTTGCATATCTAAACTCCTTGGTTTCTCAAAATTTTCAAGAACCGAAACTAACCGAAGGTTCGGGTTCGGTTTTTCAAAATTTTCAAGAACCGAAACTAACCGAAGGTTCGGGTTCGGTTTTTCAAAATTTTCAAGAACCGAAACTAACCGAAGGTTCGGGTTCGGTTTTTCAAAATTTTCAAGAACCGAAACTAACCAAATGTTCGGGTTCGGTTTTTCAACTTTTTCCAACCGAAACCAACCGAACGCTCGGGTTCGGTTTTTCAATCTTTTTCAAAGTTTTTTTTTTAATTATTTTTTTTACTCTTCCATAATTTTTTCATTATTTTTAATTTTTTTTATATATAAATTTCAAAAACTACAAAAATATTTTCTTTTATTTTTCTTTGTGTGCTCGTTTGTTTATGGGAATATATCTGCTGAATTACTTAAGTGTCCCTAGAAGCATGCTGCTGTATGTGTCCCAAGCCTCATAAGATTTTGAATAATAGCCTTCATGACCTGGTAAACACAAACCTTGTCTTCCCAATAAGGCTAACTTATTTATTCTAATCGTGAGCTACCTCACTCCATTCTCATACGAGATGAGAGTCTCCTGCTTGGTCCTTATGTTCGCAGCAGAGGTACTATGTCTTCTTCCACCATCTCCATTACAATTCTCCATAACACTCGTTTCATCATTGTAACCCTTGAGACTCTCAGAAACTACCACTGAGGTTTATGGTTACACAACTTCTGTGTTTATGATCTTAGTTTCGTGCCACTACGAACTGAGTGAAACCCAACATTCAACACCAAAGAATTGACGGTGACCAATCAACTGAATCAAGCTTTCACCAATGAATTGACGAATGTACCTTCATGAAATCTCAATTTTTTTTTGCGTGGTTCCAATGAAATTGTTACACACCATAACATTTCTTCCCATGGGATCCAGTTATAATTTTTATCTGAGATTTTATACCTCTCCAAGTCACTTTAAAATCAACTCCAAACCTACTTGTTCAACAGACTACACTGGTCTCACAAGTACTTTGTTCACATTCGTTCTTATATCAAGAATTGAATTGATGAATCAAAGCGAAACCACCCTTAATTTGCCTTATTAAAAGAAGCCTTTCAACATTTATTAATAAATGTTTGATCGTAATTTAACGGGATTCCACACTAACACTTTGAGGTCTTTCTTGACCTTGAAGGAAGAGATTCGTGCCCGGGATCATCAGTTTCGTGTCCTTATGGACATCACAGATTATCCTAAACAGAGTTGCTTTATTTCTTTTTCTTTTACACTCTTTGCACGAAAATCCAAAATTTTCAAAAATTCCGTTACTAATTATTTTACAGGCTGGATATTTACTGGATGATTACAAATGAAGTTGTGGTCAAAAATTAGCCACGTGGATTATTAATTCTAAACAGCCGTTTAAAAAGGGGAAAAGACAAAAGCTGCTGACGCGGCGGAAGTTAAAAAGATAGGAATTCAAACGACGGTAAAAAGAGGCGCGTGAATTTGAAGAGGTCGCGCTTTTTCTGACACTATTGGACGCGTGTGCAAGTATTGAAGCGTCATCCATCAGGCATTAATGGCGCGTGTGGAAATAGAAACGGTTCCTCTCTCTGAACCGGCGCTTATTGGGCGGCGTGATCCTAGGAATCTGACACTCTCTCTCCTACGTGATCATCGCACGTCCCAACTGTCACCAATCCGTCCCTCAAAAACCCTTCCATATTTCCATAAGAGATTTGAATCGATCTTTCTCTCTCCTATCACCTACTATAAAACCCCAGCCAGACCACCTTTTACCTCTTTACTGCCCCCATAATTTCCAAAGCAAAAGTACTTCCAAACTCTCTCCCGGTTATCTTCTTCTCCAACCTGCAACAATGGCTGAATCCTCTTCCGTCCATGCTACTTCTCAGATTCTTCCTATCCGCCCTCAGCAATGCCTCGTGATTGATCTGAACCCACTGGCCTATGATCCCTACATGTCGCCGGTCATCGAGTGTCTCAAATACTCCCAGCTTGCTCCGGCACTATCACGGATTGAAACGGTGCCAATGGTGGCCCTTTCTCAGGTCTACGCAACGGCTTATTACGACAAGGCCGTTGACAGAATCTTTTTCGAAGTGGCGGAACACAAGACGTCGATTTCTCGTCCCCGCTTCTGCTCTATGCTTGGGTTTGCTGCTGACCCATCGCGTGTTCACCCGGAGACAATTCCAGTTGGTTTGCTCTACACCATGTTCTACAACATGGGCTACACGGAAGTTCTCACCTCCGTCGCCAGATTCAAGAAATCATGCCTACCGCCCCAATGGAATGGATTATTTACAGTTCTTTTCAAGGGACTGTCAGAACGAAGCTCAGGATCGGACGGGGCCAGTCGTCTGTTTCTGTCAATCATGTATGGGGTGTACAACGGGATCAATCTGGACTACGGATTTGTTCTTTGGCAACAACTGATTCAGAGCCTCTCTTCCACTTCCCGACACTCCGAGGTGTCACTAGCCCGGTTCTGGATCTTGATCACAAGATGGGCTATGGACAAGTTCGATGTCCAAACTGCTGCCGGTGCACCGATGTCTTCGGTTGGTACGTTCCACACCACGAAGATCATCGTATCAGCTGCATCGAAATTCTCCTTCATTGGCTCTATTCCGGAGTCGATGTATGGCAGTGTGCCATCTGAAAGCAGCTTCATCAAGGCGATCAGGGAGTTAGGGCCATCTGGTCCGAGGGAACTGACACCGGAAATGTTGAGATCGATACATGATGCCGACAAACCGGTGGCAAGGGGTAAGAAGGCCGACAAGGGGAAGAAACCATCCAAAGCCCCGAAACCTACTCCCAAAAAGCGCAAGCAACCGAAGGCTGCCTCGTCACCACAACCGAAAAGGAGGAAGACCCAACATAAGCGAAAGCTAATCCTTTCCTCCTCATCAAGTGAATCCGAAGGTGGGAGTTCGGGCTCTGAGGAGTCACAAGGAGACGAATCTCCACAAAGAGGCAACACACCTCCTCGGTCCCCAACCCCGGACATGGAACTTCACCAATCCCCAGTTCCTTCACCTCCACCCACAATACCTATTTCCATTCCCACCATAACCCCCACTATACCACCAACCTCATTCCCTATTCCTCCTCCCATATTCACCACCTCAACCGAAACACCACCTGTAACCGAAACCCCTCCTGTAACCGAACATCCACAAACCGAAACCCATACACAACCACCACCCGAAACTCAACCCCCACCCACTCAACCTGCACCCACCAAACCTATAACACCCCCACCTTCACCACCACCTCCATCTCCAGAAGACGCCTCCGATGGCGATGATCAATACCTAGGTGGTGACCACCTGAACTTTGATTCGGTCTACTACAGTCCGTTTCAAGTTCAAAGCGATGAGGAGGATGATGCTCCTGTTACTAAGAAGCATCTCCGCGAGCTGAACGAGAAGGTTGATCAACTTCTCGCCTCCTCTTCCAATCAGCAGTCATCCTTATCTGAAGCTGCCCTTCAGAGGATAGTTGATGCCTTCTCTAGGGCTCAACATGACTCAGTGGCCTCTGCTACTGCTGCTATAGACGCCTCCACCCGAGCTTGTGAGGCAGCGACCGAAAAAGTCGATAAACTATTCCACGACGCTTCTATCCTGCTGCAGTCTATGCAGGAAAGCGCCGAAGCCAACAAAACAACACTGGAACCTATTGTTAATCAATTGGCCCAGTTTGTGAAGACGGAGTTATCCTCGTTCGCTACCCTCAGACAACACCTTAGCGACGACAACTCGGCACTCCGTGCCTCCATTGAAGCCCGCTTGGCAAAGCTACAAGAGGATCTTGCGGCTGAAAATAAATTGATGGACGTCCTGGCGAGTAAGACCACTGCCCTCAAGGTCAAGACCACCCAACTTTCCAACTCCGAACAACAATTGGAGGCTCTTCGATCCGAAAGGGAAATAATCAAGATGTGTGTTTCGGATGTCCACGCGGCTCTATCTAACATCCTGGAAGCACACGATCCCATCCTGAACCACTCGGTGAGGCGTTCCCTCGCTGAGAAACTCTCTCCGGCCATGGCTCTCTTGAGTAAAATTGAAGGCCTACCCAGTTTCGTGTCCATTCCGAAACAAGGGGGAGATGAGAAGACTGGATCGAAACCACCTCCTTCCTCAAAAGCAACTCACACAACCGAACCAACCCCAACTGGTCATGCCTCGGGTTCGGGTGTGAAGGACAAGGGCAAAAATATTGCAGAGGGAGGAGATGAAGATGAAGATGAAGATGAAGACAAGGAGACTATTGCGGACATGTTGAAGAGAAAGAACAGTCGCAATACTACTGACGATGTCAATCGTGTGGCACGTGAAGCTGAAGAAGCCGAACGTAAACAAAAAGAAGCCAACGATCTCCTTGAGAGCCGAAAGCTGCTCTTCCCTGCCTGGACCAGGGATCGACTGATAAAAGAGGCCATAGAGACTCCAAGCATTCTGTGGCTCGAGCCGGTGATATCATTCGACTGCATCAACTCGGTCGATTCGCAATTTGATATGCCACTGACTCGAAAGGCGTTTATCTTCCACGCCTTCTCGAACATTTACGAAGTCCCGCATCCGAACGATGAGCTTGACAGGGAGCTCATTGACTTTTATCTGGAGGCCGCTCGCCCTCAATACCTTACATGGAGCGCCCAGAAGATTGTCAATGTTCGGGTGATGAAGCCGTTTGCCGTGGGGAGATTCACCAACGTCAAGTTCAAGCTTATCCGAGGATCTGCAAGAACTGCTCACATGATCTCTCTGGCGGATCTGCCCAATCTGAACCCTCATGATTGGATAGTCTTGTACAACATCTTGCTGACAAACGAAGCTGAATATAGTCCCATCTTGGACCATGTCAAAAGGATGCTGGCATGCTATATCATGGAGGTGGCCTTAATGGATCAGGAGGTTGCCACAGTGTTTAAGAAGAAACCGAAAGTCAAGCCTGTGGGATCGGCCAGTGATCTAAACACGATGAAAATGGGCAAGATAGATTCGAGGCGAAACTCTGTGATGTTCACCAGAGCCGAAGGACAGAAATGTCTGTTCGCGTTAGCTGACAAGCACCTCTACACCACTACCTGCTTGGAACACGTCCTATCTATCGTCAAGCGGTGTAAGGACAATTCGGCTGATGACATCAAATATTTTGAAGATATGATCAATTGGTACATCCGGTTTAGACAGACCATCCTTTCCATAACCAAGTGTCTGTTTAGTACCGTGAAGAAGAAGGTACCAGCTTCAGCTGCCGGCCCAAGTAAGAAGTGATGGTCTCGCTCCAAATTGACGCAAAGGGGGAGATTGTTGGGCTGAAGTTCTGTTTTGTATTGCGTCTTTTGGGCTCGTAGATTAGCCTTGTATTCTCCGGTTTGGGCCTGTCCTACCGAGAGCCTTTTATGTATTGTATATAAGTTATCGCTTGCATGCATATTAGGTTAAGATTCAAGATTTCTGTTTTAGCATTCTAGAGTTTACGATATTGCTCTCTTGTAATCTTCCAATCCTTTACAGTTGATGTTCTTAATCGAGCTCTTCTAAGGATTTTATTTAATCATTCGACTCGTTTGATTCAAGCTGTTTGTTCTTATTATTGCGTTCTGCCTTGTTATTTATATTGTGTTCTTGCAGTTTCATATTCATATACTTGTTCACGATCTAATCGATCTTTATAGATTAAAAGTTATTGTTTTAATCTCATCATGAAACACCATTACATGTATAATTAGAGAAAACATAGATCCAAGGCATTTAGGGTTGTATGTGGACCGTAGGATGTTGTAGTATACAAAACCCAACAACGGTATCAGAGCCATGGGTTGTTTTCTATTATACTTGATGTTTTATAAGTTTTCAAAGTGAAAAAATCAAAAAATTTGCCTTCTACCTAGTGAACTCGTCGAGTCCGCTGGGTGACTCGCTGAGTTGCATGTGTTTTGTCTTGGACTCGTCGAGTCCAGTAATGGGCTCGACGAATTGGCAGTCCAGACAGCAGATTTTTGAGTTTTTTGGGCTGTTTTGGATTAGAAACATTACCATAAAATGTTTTTGCTTATATAATTTGATTTTGTTGTCATGGCAATGTTGATTCTCTTCTAATTATTATATAATTGTCATAATTTCAAGTTTTGTATTTGTTTATATGAATATGCTAATTTCTTGAAGATTGATGATATGAATTATCTTGTTCTTATGAGTTAGTTTAGATTAATAGAAAAATTATGTGATAATTGTTTTTGATCCAAATTGATGTAAAAGTTGTTCATAATATTTGTTTTTGTAACTTGTCCTCAAGTTATATGAAAAGTCTCATTTATGAATTTTAAAAACTCATAAAATTTTCATAAGTTATGAAACTGAAGAGTCTCATTTTTTTAAAATGTTTTAAAGTCTTCCATAACTTGTCCTCAAGTTAAGGAACTTGAAGAGTTTTTCAATTAACTACTTTAAACTCATAGGTTATGGAAACCAAAAGTTTTTGAATTGTTGAAAACTTGCCCTCAAGCTTTGAAATTTGTAAAGTTACACCCCATGTACACTTTAATTCCAACCCTTAGAATTTTGAAAGTTTGAAATTCAACCCTTATACTGTTATAATATTATAGGTTTGATATTCATATATAGGTATAAGAGTAATTCATTCTTACCATTAGTAGGACCCATTCATGAAGCCGGTCTATAAGGGGGGTATAAGGTTACTGCCTATAAAATGGCAGTTTAATGAGTGTCCACTCTCACCCACCACTTCCTTGACTGGTGAATGGTCATTAGCCGAACGGGTAGGACATGACATTAGTTCTCTCTTCATTAAAAGTATAATGATAAGTATAAAGTACCTAAACTTTATTAAATTCCCAATCTTAGTTACTTTAGGAAAATGTGAATTTGGTGCTAACCCATGAAATTGCACTTTTCACCTTGTTATGTCGTTAGTGGAGCGTGTGTGGTTAACCGACACACTAATCTGGGATAGAAAATGCGCGGCAAAGGGTTACTTGATGTTAATCATAGATCAATGGAGTGTGTGTGGTTAACCGGCACATTGATGTTAATCATACTTCAATTCCTCCACCTCCTCCAGTTATTCTTCTTATCCTACAAGTTCAAAGACTTGAAAAAGTCAAGGTCACTCAATCCTTATTGGCAAGCCAAGTCTATATGTGCTCACATCTTGGAGATCAAGTAAGATATTGACAGGCTGGGATAGTTGGGTGTCGAAGTTTCGAAGAAGCTAGTTGTTGACTTACTTCTTCAGTCATTCCTTGATGACAAATCACGACATGACCCTTAATGATCTTACTTGTTTGCTTGATGCTGCAAAATCAACAATGATTTGGAGCACTAGTAATGCAAATTTGATTGGAAGATCTACTTCCCAAACATACATGGAAATTGACAATGGAAACATTGGAAGTCCAGAAAAGTCTTCTCTTCCCGATGGAAAGGGATTGGCCATAGTCAACCCGGTTAACCAAATGGTAAAGAGAAAGGCTAAGTCTGAGATAGTCATGTGTATCATTCCTAAAGAGTCCATATGTTTCTATTGCCAAAAGAAGGGGCATTGGTTGCAAAGCCGCCCTATTTACCTGAAAGATCATAAGGATGGTAAATTCAAAAAGTTTTAATCAACTTCAGGTAAAGTCCACTATCTAACTCTATTAAGTTCCTATTTGGAGATTCTTATTACGTGATGTGACTAGGTCGTATTTTTATGTTTTGTAGAATCAAAGAAAAAAAAGAAAGGAAGCTTAAAAGAAGAGTAAGTTGATTCTGATCGCGAAGAGATGGATTCCGATCGCATGGTTCGGTGATCAAAATTTCGAGCTGTTGCTTAAGAGTCATGATAGATTACTTAGGAATAGATAACAACATGTATTTCATTTGTAATTGCATTGTAAGGAAAAGTTATTTCGCAAATTTTTTAAAAGAAAAGTTTTTTATTTTAAATTTCCTTACAATGGCATTTGTGAAAAATTGTTGTTTATATGATTCCATTAATAACAATATTGGAAAATGGATTTGATTCTTTCGTTTGTGGTAGTGTGTTAATTTACCAAATAAGGAAAGATTCTCGTCACCCAGGTTTCAGTTGGACAGAAACTTGGAATCATGCAACTTGTATTGTATGATGAATGAGAAATTTCCATCTTTGGGAAATTAAGACTAATTCCTTGTTCACATGTATGTGTGATTTAAGTGAAGGACTAGGAGATTGGATACACTTGGTTGTGCGTTGATCAGGTCCACCACAAAGAACGATAAGGCTAGTCATCATGATTTACTAAAGTTTAGTAAACATAGTTGTGCTTACAAGTTTAAGTACAATTTCGAAACATTGGGAAATTTTCAATATATGGAAGGACGAATGAGAAGAATCAAATTAGGTAGAAAGATAAAAGTTTCTCCAATATGAAAAGATGGGAGAGTACTTGCAGTATCATGTTTTGTGCTTATCTTAGTGATTAAGAAACCATATCACAATTGATCCTCTATGGACATCTTAGTGCATTTGTTTGACTAAGAAGAGGAATCGTGAATTGTTAAAGTGATTAAATCAAAAGAGAAATCATACTTCGTTCAAAAAAAAGTCTTAGAGTCATACTCCAAGATTGTAACTTGAGTGACATAATCTTTAGAAGGTTTATAACACTTGTCAAATGTAGAGTAAAATGTTTTCTTACTCTTGTACATTTGAAATTGGTATGTTGTGATGTTTTGGATAATACAAAGACCAACTAAGGCCAATTATGTGAAGTTTTTGTGTTGATAAGAATCCACACTAACTCTTGAATATTTTCTTTGTCAAGGAATGATTCTTGACAAGAGAATCTTATACGTCAAGAGGTCAGTGGGAGTCTTAAAGATCTTGAAAAGTTTCAAGAACTAATCAAGGGTATTGTTTATCACTAGCACACGACTTGAGGTTTATAACTTATCGTGTTGACATATTCTTGTTTCTATGCCCATACCAGTTAAAAGTAGACTATGCATGTGAGTTCCATGAGTTCTTAATTGTTTGCACAACAACTTGGAAGACATGGTAGGCCCTTGTGCTGTCAGGTGGCAAGAAGTTAAGATTGAACAAGTTCAGTCCATATGAGTTTGGGTTTGTCACAAACCTCCTCTTGTGGTTATGTTTTGACAAATTCACATGGATAGGACCACATACACCATAAAATCTAAGTGTCATAAGGTTTCTCTTCGATTCTTGAAAATGATGGTGCGGAAATGCTTTCAATAAGTAGATTTTAAGGAGATAGAAAATATGATATTTGCATTCTCAAATTTGATTATGATTACGGCATCCCTTTTCATAATTCGAATTGTGAGCAATGTCAAAGGTCTAAACATTTGAGACTATAATTACGACATCCCTTTTCATAGTTCTAAAAATGTTCATACATACATGTGAACTATCTAAGTTAATGAGTATGATTTTGGGAAGCATAGATAAATTCTTATCAAAGCATCACGTATCAAAAGTCTGAGCTTTGGTAAGAAAGTCAACAAAGTGTTGATTTTTAGAAGTCCAGTTGATTTCTGAGTACATGTCAATGTTAGTGGGAGCAAAAGTGTTATGCTAACAAGGTGTAATTATTATGCTAGTGGGAGCATAATCAGTTATCGTAAATGTTGCAAGTTAGCAATGTTAATTATAGAGAAAAAAAGTTTCAATTTGCAAGTTGCAGAGGTTGAAAATTTGTTTTGCTATAATTAAGGGAAAGGAAATTATACTTCATTTCAATTCTAAAAGTTGAGGTTGAGATTTTAATCACGTTTAGTAAAATATATATTTATATATCTATATATATATATATATATATATATATATATATATATATATATATATATATATATATATATATATGAATGTTTTGTTGGAATGGTTCAACATAAGGAAATTATGAGAACATGGAAAATAGAAATATTATAGCCAAAGACTGATCAAGTATTACATCTTTATGTTAGACATTGTGAATTGTGTCCAAAATGCTTCGGGTGTAGGATCGATTGCATATGCTATAATATTCTCATGTTCTAAATTTTTCCAAATGTCTAGGGCATTAAGAGGGAAAAATGAATTGAACCGGTTATAACTAAAGTGGTTGAGCAACTGTTAACGACAATCTATGGTTTGGCAAGGATTGGTCGCTTAAGGATAGTTGGAAGTATAGTAATGGATGGACCATATTCACATTATTATGATAGACCGGAGTCTATTAATAATGAGTTGTCGTATGGAAAATATGGAATGTTTCCATATTGGGAGATGTGAAAATTAGAAAACTTAATGCAAGAAGGATGTTTAAAGGAATGTACTTTGAATATGAGACTTCATTTCCATGGAATTGCTCTCCATTGGAATACTTTGTAATGTCTGTTGCAGAGTCTTTGTGAATTTTGTGCATAGTCATTACAAGAGGATCATTACATATAAGTTTAGAATCCAACAGGTTTGAGTAAATGGCAAAGAATCTTGTATTCTTACATTTATCATAATGATTTGGAATTGTGAAATGAGCGTCACTGAAATCTTTTTCAATTGATATATTTCACAAAGTAAGGACCATAGATAAAGATAGTGTGCATGCTTGGAGCATGGCATAACTATTGTTTTAGTTCAAGTATAAAGTTGATTATTTGAAACATTATACAATGAATAATGAGTAATCAATATGACTCAAAAGTTTTGGGGCCATATAGTATTAGTATTATTCTTGTGTTTCACTTTGCATGTTTTGACTTCCAGAATAACTAGGTTATTCAAACCGTCCACAGTCGATCAAGCTTTGGAAGTAGGTATCGACGCAAGACTGTCATGAATGGCTCTGTAGTTTATCTAGGTGTTTTAGACATAGTTACAATATTCATGAGTGCTCCTAGAATAAGATTCGAGTATTGGATTAAACCCACACTCATTTGAATCACTTAATGGATTTTATCACGAGTGATCATGAGACGATAATATCTTATATTCTTGAAACGAAGAGATATGTTTTGTAGTCTACGAGTCGGTTTCACATTGATAATGTGAAAATGCACCACTAACTTGGTGTTATAAAACGCATTGTTGCGTGTGATTTGATGTGTAGATAGAGCAAGCATATGAGTCGAAGTTTATCCATTCCTTTTAACCTTAGAGGGATAAAAGCGATATCTGTGGGCCCCTTAATGGTTTAATGATGACTACCCTAAGTGCTTGGCCGGTCCTGGACTGATTTGATTTGTTCAATTAGTCGATCGTCATAAATCGGAAATCAGGAAACAACACATGCATAGAGAGAATGATTATAATCCATGTATCAGTGCATATGATATCTAGAATGAAGGAATATATGATCCCTTATCTAATGGACATGTCATTGACTAGATCAGAGTACGATAACGACTTTTAAGAACTACAATTGCTAGTCGGGATTTTGGGTCATACTTTCAATAATACTTATTATACTTATCCAAGTGGGAGACTATTGGATTAGGTGTCTAAGCCCGTAACTATTATTGGTATGTACTTGACCCTAGAGTAGCATGGTCCATTTGGATTGCATATCATCAGGACAATTTGTTAGGATGGAATTTTGAGAGAAGAGGTTATTTATGATTTATTAATATATTCTAAGTTATAATATATTAATATGAAATCATATGATTTAATTAGTATTCATCAAGAATTACTTTGGAATTAATTTAGTGTTCAAAAGAGAGTAATTAAATCTATG
Source organism: Lactuca sativa (assembly GCF_002870075.4). NCBI lineage: Eukaryota > Viridiplantae > Streptophyta > Magnoliopsida > Asterales > Asteraceae > Lactuca > Lactuca sativa. The sequence continues at coordinate 181,901,849 of NC_056625.2, read as the reverse complement.
GGGACTAATTATGGTAATTATTGGAACATATGGATTGGGCTATTGATCCATGTTGGGCTAAGAGTTAGCCCACATGAACCATGGATCATAAACCCATGAATATGGGTTTGGGTTAACCCATGACCTTTGGAATCCCACATATAAATATGTTGCTACATAGCCAAAATCACTACACTAGTTCTTGGAGTTCATGGTGTTTTTTTTTTGGTGCTTCGAGATTCTCTCTCAAGATCCAACTTTGTCCATGATGTGTTCTGATTCTATATGAGGCATCCACACTATTGGTGCTAAGCTCTTTAAGCCACATACAACAAGGTTTCAAGCTACATAAAAGGTATGTGATCACAACTAATATTTCATATTGTTTATGTCAATTGCATGCTAGTTATAGGCTTAATGCTTTAGAAACAACATTACATGTATAATTAGAGAAAACATAGATCCAAGGCATTTAGGGTTGTATGTGCACCATAGGATGTTGTGGAACAGAAAACCGAACACAAGGTTCCAAGCTAATCCTCGAGAACCTCACATGACGCCAGTCAAGAACATTTTCAGATATCTAAAACGAACATCCTCACTTGGAATATGGTAACCTTCGCATTCTAGGTTCTTTGTACAAGCTTTTTTGGTTGCTGATCATGGAGGATGTAGGTTAGATAGAAAGAGTACAACTGGGGGATGCCAATTCCTTGATGGAAAACTTGTAAGTTGAGGCTGAATACATTGCATCTACCTCATACACATCCTAGGTCATTTGGATTCAAATCCAACTTCGTGACTATGGCCTAAGCATGAAACGAATCACATTATACTATGACTCCGAAAGTTTCATTCACATTTGTCATAATCCAGTGCAACACTCTAAGAAGAAACACATAGAACTGAGGTATCACTTCATCAAAGATCATGTGGAAGTTATTAATGTTGAAATTCACTTCATAAGATCCACTGATCAATTGGCTGACGTATTGACAAAGGCCTTACCTGAATCCACCTTCAATAGATTTCTTCAAGGCCTAGGAATGATGCAAGCTCAATCTGTTCCGAAACCACTTTCGCAGTAATAAAGTTAACACTGCGAATCGGTGCGAATGCTCGCAGTAGTTTGCAGTCTACTTTTCATTCACAGTCTTCTTCATCATTACGAATCGGTGCGAACGCTCAATGTTTGCTTGATAATGGATGTTCAAGTCGAGACTGGAAAGACCAGTCAAGTCTTAGATAATCAGTTCAACAAATACTCAAGATATTAATTAAGAACAAGAAGATAATGATCAAGGTAACGTCAATTAATGAAGAACAGGAAGAATGCTTTTAATATAATAAGAGTAAATGCCAAAAGTAAGAGAAATATCCGTAGTTGACTTGTATTGAATGCTCCTATATATAAGAGAGAATGTTACAGTGAATTGACCTAAGAGTTTACATAGGACCGGACAAAAGATACAAGGCTGACATTCTGATTGTCCTAAATCAACTTTAAACTAAGTCCTATGAAACGTTACCTCACAATACAAGACAAAAGTAATAAATGCACAAAAGACATAGAGACTTCATTCAGGACAAGTAATGTTCCGGAGATGAAGGTTTGGTCTGGATTAGTATATATTCCGGACTTCAGGATCAGCTCTGGAATGTGTTCCTCTTCAAAATAATTCACTCCTTTTCTACCACTCCGGACAGGTTCCGGATCACATATTCCTTCGGAACCAACAACCTTCAAAATATGTACTTAGGATTGCTAGAGGTTCACTTTCAGGTTCCAACAATCTCCCCCTAAGTGACCTTAGCAATCCATAGAGCTTAGTTCATTTCTTCCTTGATGAAGGTGTATGCTCGAAACAACCATTCACGCACCGCAATGTACCATGTCAGTTGACTTACAAACTTTGACTTAACCTGTTTTGGAGCATCATACTTGGATGCCTGGGATATGAAGTTCTGCAGAGCTTTGGTAGGAACCAGGTGTTTGTCAAGGACTCGGAAGAAGTCCTTCTTGTTTGTTCTTCTGGTGGTGTAGACAAACCCTAGAACCGGTTCTTCGATCAGACCATCTGCAAGAATTTTAGCTTCCGGAAGAACAAATTCGATCTTTGCAATAAATTGTTCGGTTCCGTAGAGATGAGCAAGTTCGTAATCATAGCAGCAGAACTGAGCAACATAGTCTTGGAGGAAGGTGAGAATTGTGTGATAGGCAGCCATACTAATGTCATCCTTTTGATTTTCTCTGAAGTAAGAATCAAGATTAAGGATGTCGTTCAGATTCATTGAAGGAAAATCCACATCAGTAACAGTCTTGGGAGTTGGTTTGTTCCGGAGGAGATGGGAACGGAAGAGAGGACAGTTCAGCTCAAATTTTACCAAAATTTTTCTTCCAAAGCCATGAACTTTGGTGATCCTCTTTCTTGTCCATACCTCATTGAAGGGTTGAGCATTCTTGGCGTAAAAGGTTTTTAGCCTTTTACGTTCTGTCCGGATGATCACTTCCGGATTATCAGTTGGATGGAGCGGAGCAAACATTGTGTAGAACTTGTTGAAGGGAGAGAGAGGAATATCCAGTTGATCAGTTTCATTTGAGGGAAGGTCATAGTAGATAGTTGGGATGATTTCCTTGGCTTGAAGGATGCCTTCTCGACATAGAGGAGAGATGCCACGCATTGGATCGGGATGATCTTTTAATGCTTGAATCAGGATGTTGTCCTCTAGTGCCTTGCGAATTTTTTCTTCAGACCATCCAAATTTTTGTTTAAGGGGAGGTCTGGAGTGAAAGGCTTGTTGTTCGGAAGTCATCGGTTTCTTCCCTTTGTCTCTCTGAAGAGCGTCAACAACCATCTTCATGTTCTCGTCAATGACGAATTCTAGAGTAGGAGTTACAAGCGGTTCTTCCGGAATTTCATCTGGAGTATGGAGAGGAGAGCCTTGATCAATTGGGGCTATTTTTGGTTCCGGAATGGGAGTAGGAGGAAGCATAGAGGGAGTGGCTCGGAAGGCTTGGGCGGTAAGGAAAGATTTTTCCTTATTCATTTTGACAGCCATTTCAAAGGCGTCCGGAAGAGAGGATGGCCAGGAGACAGCGGACCAGATCCTCTTTTGTTCTTCTGATAGCACCTTCGGAGCAGTCAGCTTTGGAGCTTGAAGACCAAGAATTCCTTTGGGAGCTTCATCCAGAATGTAAATTTCATAATCTTCATCTCCTTCATTTCCTTCAGTAATTCCCAAGATTCCGGAGACAAACTGAACATCTTCTTCTTCAGAATCAAGGTCCTCATCTCAGAGTGTGAATTCCGAGGTTGGCTTCCATCTCCTGCTTGGGCCTTCTCCCCCTCTTGCATCGGTGACTCTGGAAACCGGTGGCGGCGATAAGTCCTCCTTGGTAGCATCAAGTTTGGAGAACACCTTCTGAAGACCGGTGGAGAGTTGAATAGTAAGAGTGTCATAGGCTTCAGAAGTGGGAGCCTGTTCAGAGAGATGCTTGAATGTCCTGCTAAGGATTGCAATCATCTCATCAAATTTCCTGTTCGGAACATCCACAATGTTCCAAGTTGAGTGCAGGAGTTTGATGAGGACTTGTTGAATGATCAGATTCATCTCATCCTTCTTCCAGATCTCCATCTCTAATCGTTGAATTTGTTTCTCATAACGAACATGAGTCTGCTTGATTATGTCGTTGGTAACAGGCACAAGATCGTCATGAACCTTGAGCATGGAGGAGATGGTGTTGAGATAATTGTCGACAAGAGCATCATACTTGGAATCAAGTTGCTCAACATTGTGTTTCAACCGGATGGAAATCAGCTGGTCAAGTTGGGTTTCTCTCTTTGCTACTGATGGTCCGGACTGATGGGAGAGAGACTGAAGAATGGCATCAAGTTTTGAATTAAGTCTGGAGACTTTTTGATCCAGTTTCGAATTCAGCTCTATTACGGATGTCTCTACAGATGACACTTTACCCATAGTGTATGAGACAATATTGCGGATATCCAGTAAGGCAAAAGGGTCAACACGTTCACCAACGGAGGATTTGGAATTGGAATCCGAATGTTGTGGAGGAGGTTAGTGAGCATCCGGATTGAAGGAGGGACTCGGTTTGGCAGCATTATCGTCTTCTTGAAGATTTGAGATGGAGCCTTCGTCCGGAGTGGTAGTGGAGGAGGATCCGAAGTCAAAGGCAGACTTGGATACGGATGCTTTGGATTGATAGTGAATGGAGGTCATGAGATGAGCATCCAGAACTGTTGTTGCTTCTCCCTCCAACATAACTTCTTCTATGATTTCTTCTTTCAGATCAGTATGAAAGATTGTTGAGAGAAAAACTTTGAGACACACTTGAACAAATCGTTAGAACAAGTATATAACGAAATAGTTAATCTCGATGTGTTAGCTCAACAATAATATTAAGTGTTAGAAGTTAGTGAGATAGATGCAGAAAAGTAAGGAATGTAAATGACAATAATTGTTATATTAAGTATACACAAAAGCAGATTCATAACAGGGAATGCATTCAAAGCAAGTTAGTAAATGAGATCTAGCTTAGTGATTAAGTCACAAGTGACTTGCTCTACGAAGAGAGAGATGATGAGAGTAAGAAACTTTGATAAGTAAGATAGAATGAGAACTGATGTGTATTAGAATTTGAGGAGAGATTTACACACGTACTGAATACATTGAAAATGATCTCTATTTATAGAGATGTTTACAACTCTAAGAGTAGCCATGCAAGGCATACTGGATATTAGAGTGTATTACAGAAAAGACAAAATAAACTAAGTAAAGATACAGAGTGCGGTGATGAAGACTTCAGATAACAGTTGATGAAGAGGTTGCTTGACTGCGGTGGCTTGGGCGCTGCAGTAGCAAAAGTTCAAGAGGGTCACTTTTTTATTCAACAATTTCCCCTAAGTGACCTCTTTAACTTTCATCAGTTATCAAGTTTCAGGAACTTGATCAGTATCCACCAAAATTTCCTGACATTCTCTAACCAGTTGATTCTTCTTAGTATTTCAAACTTGACCTATGCGGTTGTATGCTTGGATTTCTCAAGTGCGTTACGACAGATCTCAAGTTGTTTTCTGGTGAGACGATGCATGGCGGTCATCGGAATGAAATATTTGACATTGTCAGTCTTCCTCATGAAAATGACTCCCAACTCAGGATAGTTGGTTGCACCTAAGGATATTTCTTCATAGCCTTCGGTAGGCAAGGGTGCAGGGTCAAGTGGTGGCAAGTCAACAATCTTGGAGATGATGGGATGAATGTCTGCATCTATTTTTGCGAAGTCACAGACTGTTTCCTTAAGAAAGGTACTTGCCCTGTCAAGAGAGATCATCATCTTTGGATGCTTCTCAGACTTGTGCTGAAAGACCTTGGCGATGAGTAGTCAAGCTCCCGTCTGGTCAGGGTGTACTGGATGAACTCAACCTTCATGAATTTCCTAATCTTGTAATTCTTCACTACGGATGGTCTATCGTTAGACCATATGTGTTCAATTGGAGAGGCATGCTTAGCATAGAATTGGCTAAGTCTCTCGAACTCCATAGGAAGTCTTTTTTCATCCGGAAGGCTACTGTCGAAACGCTCAAATACGGTGAAGTATCTGGCATTTGGTGAGATTGGGACATCCCAGTAACCGTCTGAGGGGTGTTCCGAATATGTAAGATGAGGGAGATAGTCATCATCAAGAAGTCTTCTGTGAGGATTGATCCAAGAATTTATCAAGGATTCATCAATAATTGTATCGAATCCGCAGAGTCTCCATACTTCTTCGGCCAACTTGGAGACGACATATACTCCTCCATATTCTTGTAGTGCGGGGGACTCTCTGGTTTTTCAAGAGTTATGTCAACTTGAGGAGGGGAGTAGTGAGGAGGGGTGTGATGAGATGGTTGCGGTGAAGGTTACAGAGTGGGAATTTTTCCAGTAGAGGCTGAGGGAGTTTGATGGTCTGAGAGGGATTGGTGGGAATGATGGACTTGATGGAATTCTTCACTTCCCCCTCTTAAGGAGTTCAGACCCGAAGCCTCCTCAAGCCAATGACGAAGGCCATCAACCTTGTCCAATACGGTTTGACATTGAGCTTTGAGCTCTTCCGCCAGTTCTTGGTTATTGGGGATGGAAGGATTGAAGAGTAGGTTGTGAATCTCGTTTGTGAGCTATAGAATCTCCGGACCATAAAAGTTGGTGGAGAGTGAGCGTTGCATTCTAGTGATAGTTGATTGGAGATCGGAGATTGCTGACTCATAAGTTGTATGAGTTTCAGCAATCAACTTCTCTGAGTGTGAAGCCTGATCCGCAATCGCGGTTTGAAGATCAATTTTGATAGCAGTAACCTCAGAGATGAGGCGTTCAACAGCTGCCATGAACTCCTTATGATCAGCTTGATGATTGTTGTCAAGTGATCTGATCCCCATTTCAACTTTTAGAGAGATGTGCTCCACTACCAATCTCTCTCATGTTTCTAGTCATTCAATTCTTTCCATCAGGGACTGCGGTCCCGGGCTGTCCTCTGGTTGCGGTTGATTCGGCTTGACCGTAGCTAAGATTTGATCTACTTAGGAATTCTTTTCTTGTGACAACGTTCTTCTTCTTCTTCTTCTTCTTTTCTTTTGTCTTAGTTGTGGAGTAATGAGACCCACTGGATTCTTCATCTTCATCGAACATCATTAAGTCGTCATCTGAAGGAGAGGGTTTTGTTTACCTCTTGTGGTTCATCATCATCGAAGCCAAAAATTGGAGCAGAGCTCACTTCGATTACAGGCTCTTCATCTTGTAAACCTACAGCACGGGGAGAAGGGAGAGCTTGATGAACATGCTGATCAGTAGCAGTTTGTTGAGCTTGTTGAACTTTGGCTGGCATTGCGGACATCCATTCATGAACCTTCAGGATATTGGCAACGATATTGGCATTGTTGATGGCATCTGCCCAATACTTTTCCACAGCTTGAATCTCCTGTTCTTTTAGCTGCTGTTGCTTGATTTGCTGATCCTTGCGAGCTTCAAATGCCCTACGAAAAGCAACATATTTCTTAGCTTCGGTATCGTTAGAGGGTTGATATCTACTCCAAGAATCATTAGAGTCTTCTCCGTCAATTCCTGAAAAACGCACCAAGGTGTCCCTTGGGTTCACGGATCCTTGCACATTTGTGCTCATCGTGCCTAAACCACCTGAATGTAGTGTATGTGGAGTAGGATTTCCTGAGCTTTCTTGGTCTCCTTGACCCATGGTCAAGTTTGGCCTTGCGGATGGGAAAGGTGAAAGAAGTGCCTTGCGGATGGGACTGTGTTTAGAGTGTATGGGTGATATTCAAGAGGATGGGGTTCAACTCCTCGGATGAAAAAATATGCAGTCGGGAAGCCCTGGAGACTTTAGGGCGAGAACCAATAATGTCCATCGGGAAAGTACTAGAGGGGAGTCTCCTCTTTCTTGTGATTCAGACTCACTGTCTGAGTGTGAAAGGAAAAAGAGAGTGTTATCAAATAGATGTGCAGGCATCCCAAGGACTACCAGAGCCTATGGAGAGGCTGCGGTATCGGTCCGGTTACTCATTTGGCTAGTGAGATCAGCTTTCCTTTTCTTAAGGATGGAGATGGGTTGGTTATCTTCTTCAGAATCACTTCCGGAGTCATGCGGACTCGGTTCAGCCGTTGTGATTACAGGTGGGGTTTTTCTCTTCTTTGATGATTTGGATGGTTTAAGGGCATCCTTCTTGGGAGTGTTAGATTTCTTTGAAATGCGGGGACCATGGAGAGACGAAACCTTATGTTTGCGTCTTTGAGAGACGTTAGAAAGAGTAGTGTAAGAAGGGACTGTGGTACCTTCAGGGTTTATGGTTACGGATGGGAGATGTGGGGTAGGAAGGTATGGGTCAATACCTTTCGTAGCCTCTATGTGATTTGAGACATCAGCAGTCTTGAGACCAAGAGAAGAAAGAATGTATGCAGGGAGTCTGCGGATGGGACCAAAAATAGTTTGATCAGATGAAGGATTGTACCTCTTTAAATCTTTGGTGACGAAGAAATTGATATCGTCACCCATGTCAATCTTGGCATCCGTATGCAGATCTGATATGCACAAGGACCAGAATCGAGCAAAAGTAAGTTCAGATGGGTTCTGCCTTGGGCTCTCCTTGGGAATGTACTGGAGAAAATCGTCCCATAGAATCTGACCATAGTTGACATCGCAGCCGGTGAAGATGCTCCAAACCAGTTTTAGAAGCTTAAAACCCATGTTGTCTGTGCCTCCGGTTTTGCCGGAAAGACTGCGAATGATAAAATGACATACAAACTGCCATACCGCAGGCAATTGATTTTTCTTGAACTCACCAATTACTTTGATTGGATTCTGATATCCCATTTGATATAGTGCAGAAGTGATGTCCGCCATTGATGGTGTGAAGAACTTAACAGATGGATGAATCAGAAGATTGATTGCTGAAAGAAACTTGTCTTTGGTCAAGATGACCACGGCATCATTAACAAGGTTGAGATGAACTTCTTGAGGATTATCTACTGGGCGATATGCAGAAAAAAGCGCATTTGTAGAGTGTGGAGAGTGGAAAAATGTCTGTAAATGCATCAAACGGTCCAGACAGGGGATGATTCCTAAAGAACTTGATCTTCAGTTTGGTTGGTGCATTGTAAGTGGGTTGATCGTCGAACACTACTCTGAAATTGCTCGAGGCAATTGTGGGAGAATCTGAACCAGTTGGGTTTACTGATCCAGAGGCTTTGGTTTGTGTTGAGAGAAAAACTTGGAGACACACTTGAACAAACGTTAGAAAAAGTATATTGCGGAATAGTTAATCTCAAAGGATCTAAAGCTCAACAATAATATAGTTAGATAGTTAGATAGTTAGTTGCGGAAAGTAAAGAAATATAAATGACAACAATTGTTATATCAAGAATACACTTAAACTGATTCATAATAAGGAATGCATTCACTCCGGGTTAATAAGGAAGATCAATTTTAGTGATTAAGTCTAGACGACTTGCTCCGAAGAGAGGTTATGTTTCAGTAGCCATTTAGAGTGTGAAGAGTAGTAAGATAAAGAAATGAAGACGATAACTTGGAGAAATATATTCAGAATAATTCACAAGTCATCGAGTGATAAGAGAGATGGTTGAGGAAGAAATCTTGTGTATTAAGAAGTTAAGAGTTGTGTTGAATACATCAGAAAGAGTCTCTATTTATAGAGTCTCAGGAATAAACAACTACTCTATAAGCAGCCGTGCAAGGCATGCTGGATAATAGAGTACATTACATAAAGATAAGAAAAGACATAACAAAGGACTACGTATGCTGAAGACAAATTGACTCTGGGTGCTGAGATGATCGCTGATGGTGAACAGTTGCGGTAGATAGATGATTGCGGTATCTTAGTTCAATAGGGTCACTTTTATGTTTCAAGAATTTCCCCCTAAGTGACCTCTTTAACTTCGGTTCAGGTATCAAGTTTGAGGAACTTGATCAAAATCCACCAGAATTTTCTGACATTTTCAAGCCAAGTGATTCTTCTAGAAATTTCAAACTTGACTTCAGCAGTAGTGTGCTTCGATCTTTCTACTATGGTCTTGCAGATGTCAAGTTGTTTCTTGGGCAGGCGCTGCATAACATTCATCGGAATGAAGTATTTGATGTTGTCAGCCTTCCGTTTGAAAACGATCCCAAGTTCAGGAAAGTTTGTTGCGCCTAATGATCTTTCTTCAAAGCCTTCAGTGGGCATTGGCACAGGTTCAAGTGGGGGGAGATCAAACTTCCTGATGATGGTGGGGTGGATATCCGCATCCATCTTGGCAAAGTCACAAACTGTATCCCTTAGAAAGGATTTGGCTTTGTCGAGCGCCATTTGCATCTTCGGATGCTTTTCTGCCTTGTTATAGAATACTCTGGCAATGAGGAATATTTCTTCCAGATTTATGCTTGGAAAATCTGCCTGAGTACGTATGTGTCATGCTCTCTTCTGGTAAGAGTGTACTGAACAAAGTCAGCCTTCATGAACTTCTGCATCTTGTAATTTTTAACTACGGATGGTCTATCGTTATACCATATGTTTTCCACAGAGGAGCCATGATTCGCATAAAAGCGATTGAGTCTTTCAAATTCCATAGGCAATCATTTGTGATCAGGGAGACTGCAGTCAAAGGACTCAAAAACTGCAAAATACTTGGCATTGGGAGAGATTGGAATATCCCAATAACCATCAGAGGGAGGTTCAACATACGTGAGATGTGGAGTGTAGTCTTCATCTAGTAGCCTGCGGAGCGGATTGATCCATGAGTTAATCAGCGACTCATCTATCATTGTATCAAATCTGCATTCTCTCCATATGAGTTCAGCAAGCTTGGCCGCTTTCCAATGATGTTTGCTTTGGGCTATGGCAGGAGAGTCTGTGGAACTTGCTGATGATATATTTTCCTCAAGATTTTTGAGGTGATGAGGAGTCTCAGGCCTATTGAGGGTGTTGTTTATAGGTTAAGAGTGAGGAGATGGAATATTGTGGGATGGTGGAGGTGATCGCTGCGGTGTGGGAATTTTCTTTGTGGTGATGGGAGGACTCTAATGGATGGAGGTATCTGAGTGGTGGACTTCTTCATCACTTCCCCCTCTTGAGGGATGCAATGGAGGTGCTTCCTCAAGCCATTGTTTAAGGCCATCCACTTTGGCACAGAGTTTTGCAAAGTTAGCTTTCATGGTCTCGGCCAACTGTGAGTTGTTTGAGGTGGAGAAGTTGAAGAGCAGCTTGTGTATATCTTTGGTAAGCTGGAGGATCTCAGGGCCATGGAAGTTAGAAGTGAGGGATTTCTGCATTCTGTTGATTGTGACATGAAGAACAGAGATAGTGGACTCATAGGCACTATGAGTCTCATCTATCACTTTCTGAGATAATGAAGCTTGATCCGTAATGGCTGTTTGAAGATCTTGTTTGATTGCGGTCACCTCAGTAATGAGGCGTTCCACTGCAGCCATAAATTCTTGATGATCAACCCTATGGTTGTTGTCAAGAGATCGGATCCCCATTTCGACTTTGAGAGAGATGCGCTCAACAGCCATATGCTCTCTCATCTCAAGTCTTTCAACTCGTTCAATTAAGGACTGCGGTCCTGGAATATCTTCAGATGGAGGTTGGGTGGGTTTAACCGCAGCCAAAATTTGATCAACTTTGGCTTGGAGATTAAGGAATTCCTTCCTAGTGATAGCATCCTTCTTCTTAATCTTTTTTCATTTCCTTGGGCTTAGAAGTGGAATGTTGAGAACCGCTGGACTCTTCTTTTCCTTCTTCGAACATCATAAGGTTGTCATCTGAAGGATTTGGTTTGTTGACCTCTTGGATGTCTTCATCATCAAAACCGAAGGTAGGGGATGAGCTGAGTTCAATTGCCGACTCTTCGTCTTGAGATGGATTGACTGCGGGAGATGGAACAGGAGTTGGAGTAGGAGGAACTTTTGAGGTAGCTGCGGTTGCGGATGAAGCTTGAGCTTTCAACATAGTGTCTGCCATTTGATCCATCTAGGTTTGAACCTTTTGGATTGTGGCAGCGGTATGGGCATTGCTAATGGCATTTGCCCAGTACTTGGCCACAGACAATATTTCCTGTTCCTTGTATTGTTGTTGTTTGACCTGTTGCTCCTTGAGGGCTTGGAATGCTCTTTTAAAAGCAACATATTTCTTGATTTCGGCATCAGTAGTTGGCTGATACCGACTCCAAGAGTCACTTGAATCATCACCGTCAATTCGTTATGTTCGCACCAAGGTGTCCCTTGGGTTCACGAATCCTTGCACATGAGGGCTCATATTGCCTAAACCACCTGAAAAGAATGGAAGTAGAGTAGGATTTCCTGGACTTCCTTGGTCTCCTTGACCCGTGGTCAAGTCTGGACTCGGCCCAGTTCTGGCATGGGCGAAATAGATACCCTACGGATGGAGTGGTGTTTGAAGTGTTTGGGATACATGCAAAAGGATGGAGTCTAACTCCTCAGAAGAAAAGGTATGCAGCCGGGAAGGCCTGGAGACCTTAGGGCGATGTCCAGATTTATCTACTTGAGATATAACTGGGGGGCTGTCTCCATGTTCGGATGATGAAGAGGATGAAACAATCTCACATGATGAGGTTGAGTAGTATTCGAGTGTGGTATTGAATGGATGGGTGGCCATCCCAAGGACTACCGGAGCCTGTTGAGAGGCTACAATATCAGTCCGATCACGTATTTGGCCAGAGGTTTTGGTTGTTTTTCTTTTCTTGAGGATAGATATTGGTTTTCTATCTTCCTCAGAGTCACTGCTCGATACAGTAGTGGGTTTGGTTTTGCGTTTCATTGAGGGTGCGGTTTGTTTTGGGGGCATTCTTCTTAGGTGTACCAGTTTTCCTTTTAGATGTTACTATTTTTCTCTGTTGAGAAGGGTTAGATAGTGTACTAGCAGAGGGGGCTGCGGTACACTCAGGAAGAATGGTTGTAGAAAGAATGGGTGGGGTAGAAGGGTATGGGACAATACCCTCCGTAGCCTCTATATGATTTGAGACATCAGCAGTTTCAAGACCAAGCAAGGTAAGAATGTGAATGGGGAGCCTGCGGATAGGTCCAAATAAAGTTTGATCAGAAGAAGGATTATACCTTTTGAGATCCTTAGTGACAAAGAATTTGATGTCACTGCCCATGTTGATACCAACATCCACATGTAGATCAGATATGCACAAAGAACAGAATCGAGCAAAGATGAGCTCGGTTGGGTTCTCCCTTGGGTTCTCTTTGGGCATATATTGGAGGAAATCATCCCAAAGAATCTGACCATAATTGACATCGTGGCCTGTGTAGATGCTCCATACTAGTTCAAGGAGCTTCAAACCTATGTTGTCGATGCCTCCGATCCTGCCAGACAGACATCAGATGATGAAATGGCATACGAACTGCCAAACCGCAGGCAATTGGTTCTTCTGAAACTCACCAATCCCTCGGATCGGTTTCTGATAACCCATTTGGTAGAGTGCGGTGGTGGTGTCAGATAAGGATGGTGTGGAGATCTTGATGGAGGGATGAATCAGAAGATTTATGGCAGACAAGAACTTCTCTTTGGTCAAGACGACCAAAGAATCATCGATAAGGTTAAGTTGCACTTCTTGTGGGTTCTCCAATGGTTTGTATGCAGAAATAGCACACTTGAAGAGTGTAGAAATAGGAACAACGTCAGTGAATGCGTCAAATGGGCCAAAAAAATATGGTTCTTGAGATACTTGATCATAAGCTTGGTTAGGGCATTGTACGACGGATGATCTTCAAAAACTGCCCTGAAGTTGCTTGAAGCAATCGTTGGAGATGTGGAACCAGTTGGATTCATGGAGCCTGAAGCCTTGGATTGCTTCTTTGATGCACCTGATTTCGCCATTGAGAGATGAGAAATTGGAGTTCTTGAGAGTTTATGGGAGTTTTGGAGAGTTGAGAGAGAGCAATCGATTAAACAGAGAGCGTAAGCGATTTTAGGGAAGAAGATGGGTTTATAAAGAAGGTAAAAAGGATTTTAACCCTAGGTAAAAGATAGAAGAGGGTAAGAAGTTGAATGGGGTTTTTGGGGGGAATCAATGATTCTGGGATTAAATCTCAGCCACACGAAGATGAAACGGGTTTTGGAAAGATTTTGAGAGATCTCAAAAATGGTTTGCATTTAATGGCAGATTAGACGCATGGAAATACGTCAGGTAAACGTGGGTTAATGCGAGAGAAAGTTGTAACTGATGGGACGTGGTTGGGAGAGGAAAGGACAAATTGAGGATGGATTTATTTGGGAATCATTCTTTTTGTCATCATCCCTAAAATAGGTCAAATATGGGGTTTATTCAGAAAGGGAATGTGACAGTTTCTAAAGGGAATGTTTGTATTTTATTTAATGAAGGATCATTAAATAGCACACAAAGATTCGAGAGTTAATGAATCTGTTGGAATTTGTTTAAGACGATTGGGGATGGAATCATTATTGCGGTTGAGAAACTTCATCGCGGATGAGCAAAGAAATATTTCAGAGAGAATCTGTGAGAAATACACTTATACAAAAGTTAGAAATAAAAGATCATTAAAACCCATGAGAGGTACGTATGACATATGGTTGCGGTACCTAGATTGCGGTACCAAAACCATCTATCATATGTAATTCTCAGTTAGAACCGCAATGGAGACCAATGATGGTCTGCTGTAGCTAATACTTCAGAAAGAATTGCGGGTCCGGATTCATCATTCCCAACATTTGTAAGAATGCATTGAGTTTTGTAGAGTCAAGAGCTTTTGTAAAAACATCAGCAATCTCTTCATGAGTAGGAACAAATATGAGTTCAATATTACCTTTCAGAATATGATCTTTGATGAAATGATACCGTAACTCAATATGTTTTGTCTTGGAGTGCTGAATAGGATTATGAGAGATAGCTATAGCACATTCAGAGTCACAGTAAATTGGTATCCGCAATATTCTATACCCGGTAGTCTAGCAATTGTGTTTTCATCCAAAGAACTTGGGAACAGCAGCTGGATGTGGCCACATACTCGGCTTCCGCAGTAGATATGGATACACACGTTTGTTTTCTTGAAGACTAGCTTACAAGTCTTCCTCCTAGGAATTGGAATCCACCTGATGTACTTTTTCTATCGAGCTTTCAACCTGCATGATCCGCATCGGTGAAGGCTTGAAGACTTAAGTCGTTGCCTGCGGGATACCATAAACCCATTGATTTGCTTCCTTTAAGATACCAAAAAATTTGTTTGGTTGCGGTCATGTGAGACACTTTTGGATCAGCCTGGTATCTTGCACATACACCAGTTGCGAGGACAATGTCAGGTCTGCTTGCGGTGAGGTACATCAGTGAACCAATGATACCTCTATAAGTCTTGTGATCCACAGATTCACCAGAGGGATCAATAGAGATCTTATAACCGAAGACCATAGGGACCTTAGCAGAAGAGTAGTTGTCCATTGAATACTTCTTTAGAAGTTCAGTGGTGTATTTTTCTTGATGAATGAAAATTCCTTGCTGAATTTGTTTGACTTGAAGACCTAGAAAGAAATTAATGTCTCTATTCATGCTCATTTTGAATTTGTTGGTCATGAGCTTAGCAAATTCATCTACCATGCCATGATCAGTCGACCGGAAAATGATATCATCCACATATATTTGTACCATCCGAAGGTGGTCACCATTTTCTTTTCTGAATAATGTGGGATCAATCACTCCTCTTTTGTATCCGGATGAGACAAGGAATTTAGAGAGTGTCTCATACCAAGCTCTTGGGGCTTGTTTCAGGCCATAGACTGCTTTTTCATGCTTATAGCAGTGGTCTGGAAATTCAATATTTTCAAATCCTGGAGGTTGCTGAAGATAAACCTCTTCTTTTAGTTCCCCATTGAGAAAAGCACTCTTAACGTCCATTTGGTGTACCTTGACATTTTTGTGAGCTGCGTATGCTAGAAAGATCCGGATGGATTGCATGCGTGCTACCGGAGCATACGTTTCATCGTAGTCAATGCCTTCTAGTTGAATATAGCCCTTGGCAACAAGTCTTGCCTTGTTTCTGATGACTGAACCAGATTCATCTAGCTTATTCTTGAAAACCCATCTTGTACCAACAATAGTATGACCTTGTGGAAGAGGAACAAGTTGCCATACTTTGTTTCTTTCAAATTGTTCTAATTCTTCTTGCATTGCGGCTATCCAGTCCGGTTCAATCAATGCTTCTTTGATCGTTCTAGGTTCAACCGAAGACATAAATGCTGCATAATGATAGTGATCAGATAAGTCCTTGGAAGACCGAGTCTGGATACCTACGGATGGGTTGCCAATAATTTGACCGGGTGGGTGGTCTTTTGTCCATACATGAAGACGTGGCATCAGATGATCAGCAGCTGCAGTAGAAGGGATATCTTGGATGTCAGAGGAATCTAAGGTTGGGGATGGCAGTTCCCCTGGATTTGAGAACATCCTGCTGAATTATCTAGATCTATTGGAGCAGAATTTACTTGAGGAATCGGCAGAGGTTGAGGTTCCCCCTGGATTGCAGATGGGAGTTCCTCTGGAACCTGAGAAGGTTCCCCCTAGAATGCATATGGGAGAGTGACAATTCTAGGATCGGTTCTAGTGTCAATGTTCTCTATGAATTCATCATCTGAGTCCTCCGAAGGTTCGTTTGATGGTGAAGCTTCACTTCAGGCAGGAATGTAAGCAACATCAGGTACTGGAACCTCAACGGTTGCTACAAGATCCGGAGTAGAGCTTTACCCCTCAACCGGAGAGGTGGAAGTATTGAGCGATACTACTTCAGATAGAGATGGTCCAGATACGTCGACATGTTGTTGTTGAGTTGCGAGTGACACTAGAACTTCGGATAGTTTCGCCGTTTCAATGGGATCAAAAAGATCATCATAGTTGACTTCAACTAGATTTAGAGGTCAGGAAGCGGCTGGAATGTCACTTTCCATGATTGCAGTAGTTTCGGTGGACGGAGGTGCAATACGGATGTGAGAGTCATCAAAATTCACATCAAAGCTTTCAATGATCAACCTTGTTCTTCTGATGAGCACTCGATATGCAACCTTGTTAGTGGAATAACCAAGGAAGATACCTTCGTCAGACTTTGGTGCAAACTTGTTGAGTTGGTTTCTATTGTTGATCACGAAGCATATACATCCAAAGATATGAAAGAAATGAACATTGGGTTTGCGATTGTTGAGAGCTTCATATGGTGTTTTATTGAGACGCTTGCACACGATACTTCAGTTTTGAACAAAGCATGCGGTTTCTACTGCTTCAGCCCAAAAGTAGAGAGGAAGTTGGACGAAGTTAAGCATGGATCTGGCTGCTTCAACGAGTGTGCAGTTCCTTCTATCTACTACACCATTTTTTTGCGGTGTATAGAGTGCTGAAAAGTTGTGAGAGATGCCTTTGGAAACAAGGAAACTATTGAGAAGATGATTAGTGTACTCAGTTCCATTATCACTGCGGATGCGTGTTACTGGAAGCTTGATTTGAAGTTCGATTTCTTTGATGAAGTTAATGAAGATTTGCGGTGTCTCTGATTTGAGTCTGAGAAAGAAGACCCATGTGAAGCGTGTATAGTCATCAACAATAACTAGTATATACTTTTTGTGGTGAAGACTGGCTACGGTTGAGGGACCGCATAGATAAATGTGTAATAGCTCCAGAGGTTCAGAGATAGAAGAATCCATTATCAGAGGGTAGCTTGCTTTTGACTGTTTACCGCATTCACACGCTGGACAAAGGGTATCTTGCTGAATTTGAGAATGGGAAGACCACGGACCAGTTCTCTAGTGACGAGGTTGTTGATGTACCGAAAGTTGAGATGAGCTAGCTTGTGATGCCATAGCCACCAGACTTTGGATACAACTTTGGATAGAAAGCACAGCTGTGGTTTACCAATGATGAGAGAAACATCCAGAGGATACATCGTGCCTTCGGAGCAAGATTTGATTAAGCAAGTGCTTCGATCACTCGTCATTATGTAACATAATTGATCGTCAAATTCAACACGATGTCCTGCTTTACATAGTTGGCCAACACTGATAAGATTGTGTTTAAGGCTTTCTACATAAGCAACCTTCTAAATGGAAAAGTTCCCCGTAGTGAGAACACCGTAACCTCGGATGACACCATTTTCATTGTTGCCAAACGTGACATTTCCACCATTGCATATAGGCCTGAAATCCCGAAGGTACTCTAACCTTCCGGTCATGTGCAAGGAGCAGGCACTGTCGATTAACCATTCTTCTTCTTGTTCCTCCTTGCACAAAGCCTGAGAATTACACAGTTAGTTTAGGCATCCAAACAAGTTTGGAGCCAGGGATGATTGATGTATTCTTAAATGATGCATAATCCGAGGTTGCATGGACAGGTCTTTTGTCAACTTTTAGACCTAGTCCTGGGTGTTTGTTCAGATTTGGATTGTTGTGAGGTTTTTGAAAAATACGAGGTTTCTGAATTTGATTTGACTTGACATTAGATAAAAACTTTTGACAGCTGCACTGACATTTACAAAAAGAGTGTTTGTCATTGAATCTGACATTGTGCTTGGTCAGCGGTTTATAGAGTGAATTGGACTTGGTATTGGTCCGAGGTGGGTAACTTCTGAAAGATTTGACATTTGATTTCTGAAAAGTTTGTTTCGAACAAAGTTTTGGACTGTAGGATTTGACATGCATGTTGTTTGGTTTCTGAAAAGTTTGTTTTGAACGAGGTTTAGCACGTGTAAATCTTTGAGTCCCTTTTGGTGGATTTGGTAAGATTCCCTTCCACTTGTTTTGATGTGATTTTAAAAGTGTTGGAGTGGGTAAAATTCCTTTCCAATTAGGGTCTTTTGAGGAATAGACCTGAAAAATGTAGTTTCTTACAAGTTTGACACCTTTTTGGGTTATGTCAGAAGTATCAGGAATGACTTTTAAAACTGAACTTCCCTTTTCGTTGGTTTTCATGAAAGAAGGGTTTTCTGAAATGTAGTTTGTGAAAACAAAATTTTCTGGACTCTTAGATTTTGGAGTTCTCATATGTTTCTTATTTTTTGAAAAAAAAAATTATGCTTGTGTTTCGAGATCTAATTTCTTCTTTTAAAGCTCTTTTTGCCAAGGATTTTGGTGAACCGCAGTCATTGTTATTCAACTGCGGTTTCCTGGAATCTTTTGAACGATTTTGAAAACGTGGGCTAGAATCATCAAAACTTGAGGATTATGGAATTTGAGAGCATTGGCCTACTTCAAAATTTTCTATAGCTAACTCATGAAAAATCGGCTGAAGAGTTGTGGTTCCTTGAACTAATGGTTTTGGTAAAGATGATTTGACTACCGCATAGTAGGTTTTAGATGAAACTGCGGTGGGACACTTCTGTGACATTTGACTATAGTGTGGAACACTGTGATCTGAGGACAAAGATGGAAAGTCCTTTGAGTCTTCGGGGCCTTCAACAATAATTTCTTCATCAACTACATATGAATTTTGAGAATTTGAATAATTGGTGCCACATAAGGGAGTTTGATCACATGTGTGACTAGAATCCTCGGGCACAATTTCCTCAATGACACAACTATTTCTCAAATTGTGTAATCTACCGAAGTGAGTTTTGATATCTTCGGGAAAAGTCTTGTCATTGACAAGGAAATGAAATTCTCTATTAGGAGGGACATACACTCTGTCTTTGTTGAACCGGGGTGAGGAATCCATTGCGGTAGGATACCCATTTGACCAACCCCAATTATATGTATTGTCCACGGTTCCATTGTCTACCAAATTTTCAATAGCCTCACTTTCATTAAATAATTTTTCAATTAAGAGATTTAAGCGTACAATTTCTCTCTGAGCTAAATCTCTTTGGTTCAAAGCTATCTCTAATTGCATTTCACTTAACATTCTAGCATCTTTCTGTAACTCTAGATCCTTCTCTAACATTTCCATCTTAAGTCTCTTGTTAACCAGTCTTCCTCTCACATGGAACATCTCTTGGGATGCAATGTTCTTCTCATCTAGGGCTTTGTTATAGTCTGTAAGGACGGCAGCACAAGTGTCATTAAGATCATCTATGTAGGATTAACAGTCATGCATACTATAATTTAAAGATTGGATCACTAGTTTTACCTGTTCAACGATGCTTAGAGTCCCATCCTTTGCCATGTAGCAATAGTTTTTGTTCAACATTGCTGACCCATCATCATCCGCATCCGCAGTGGCCAGCATGCAAATTTTCCCTTTTCCTTTAACACTGTTGATGGTCTCTTCTTCATCTCCTAATGACCAAACTTAATGGTCTCTTTTAACTTGAGCCACATATGCCCTTGCCTTTTCTTTTTCTTCTAACTCTTGAGCCATTCTAAGATAGAATGCTCTGTCCTTGACTATATTGGCCTTATAGTCTTTTGCGAAGTGATTTTACTTTATTGCATTTGTGAAAAATCACAACATTAGTCTTGTCTTCTGATTAAGTACCGGAGTCATTGTTCTTAGGAGACTGCGTTACCTCCTTTGGTTGATTGTTCTGAGAGCCTTTAAGATATCGAGAGTGGTTGTTCTGAGGACCGAAGTTACGATTGAATGGAGGTTTGTTGAATTGTTGATTCTTGCGGAAAGAAGAAGGTGGTATGCGGTTGAACTGTTGGCTAACCAGAGCAATAGCCTTCTGAAATTCTTCTTCATCATCATACTCAGAATCCGCTTCGTATGACTGTGGTGGGGTATCATACAATGAAGAGTAGGGTGACTGCGGTGGAGCTTGTGCTATGAGAGCAAGTGATCCTCCGAAGTCAGCACAGTCTTTGAGTACAGTAGATTCTTGTGCTTGGAGTTCTCCATAGAGTTTGTAGAGTGATAAAGAGTGAATCTTCCTGTCACCTTGGACTATCATCTTAGCCATAGTCCAATGTCGTCCTAAGCCATTAAGGAACTGGAGATTGGTTTCATGGTTGTTGCGGATGGTACCAACATTTGATAACTTTGTGACTATCAGGTTGAATCTCTTGAAGGAGTCTTCCAAACTTTCACTCGTATGAGCTTTGAAGTTGTTGAAGTCATTGAGTGTGGTAGTGAGCTTCTTATCTTGTGCTTGTTCTGAGCCTTCGTACAGGTTTTTGAGTAAATCCTAGATCTCTTTTGCTGACTTGTAGTTTATGATTATATCATAGTTGTCAGGAGCAACACCACAAGAAATTTCATAAAAAGCAACAACATCATTTTCCATTTTATCGAGATCATCCTTGGTGGGACGGCTCAAGGTTGGTTGACTTCCTCCTAGCCTGGTTGCCGCGCCATCAGTTTGGACTGGTGTGAGGACTGGAACGTGTGGTCCTTCTTCCACGGATCGCCATACATCTCTACCCAGTCTTCTTAAGTACCTATCCATTCTTTGTGACCAGTGATGATATTCATTTGCTACCAGTATTGGAGCTCGGTTAGAACCACCAACGCTATTGGAGACATTCAGAGATAACGATTGTGCCATTTTGTTTTTTTGTTTTTGTTTTTTTTAAGAAATGAGCTTTAGTGGTATAGAAGGCTTAATGAGAAAATCAGAGTTCCGATATTCAAAAAGCAACCACTTTGGCTCTGATACCAATTGTTGAGAGAAAAACTTGGAGACACACTTGAACAAACGTTAGAACAAGTATATTGCGGAATAGTTAATCTTAAAGGATCTAAAAGCTCAACAATAATATAGTTAGATAGTTAGATAGTTAGTTGCAGAAAGTAAAGAAATATAAATGACAGCAATTGTTATATTAAGAATACACTTAAAGTGATTCATAACAAGGAATGCATTCACTCCGAGTTAATAAGGAAGATCAAGTTTAGTGATTAAGTCTAGAAGACTTGCTCTGAAGAGACGTTATGTTTCAGTAGCAATTTAGAGTGTGAAGAGTAGTAAGATAGAGAAATGAAGACGATAACTTGGAGAAATATATTCAGAATAATTCACAAGTCATCAAGTGATAAAAGAGATGGTTGAGGAAGAAATCTTGTGTATTAAGAAGTTAAGAGTTGTGTTGAATACATCAGAAAGAGTCTCTATTTATAGAGTCTCAGGAATAAAAAACTACTCTATAAGCAGCCGTGCAAGGTATGCTGGATAATAGTGTACATTACATAAAGACAAGAAAAGAAATAACAAAGGACTGCGGATGCTGAAGACAAGTTGACTCCGGGTGCTGAGATGATCGCTGATGGTGAACAGTTGCGGTAGATAGATGATTGCGGTATCTTAGTTCAAGAGGGTCATTTTTATGTTTCAACAGTTTGTTTCTTGGAAGCACCGAATTTCACCATTGTTGAGTTGTTGAGAGCTTGAAGAATGCAGAGAAGGATTAAGTTTTTTTTTGAGAGCGTAAAAACTTCTTTGTGGAGAAGAAAGGGTTTTATAGTGGTTTTTTGGAGCGGGAAACATTTATGTTTTTGACCTAGATGGAATTTGGGTAAAAACGTTTGGGTTTAACTTAGGATAAGCATCTTTTAATCTTGACCACAAATTGACAAAAAGGAATAAAGGTGGAAATTGGGATTAACCAGAAAAAGAACTCTGCATTTAATGAAATGTCAGAGGTAAAATCAGGTCTTGAGAACGTGTGGAAGGTGGTTGAGAAAAATTCGTCAGATAATGTAGAAGTTGTAACAGATGGGATGGTTTGGGGTAATAGGAAAAGACATAATAGAGGATTTGATTTGGAAAATCTTTTATTTTGTCATCATACCTAAAATAGGTCTGACACGAGGTTTTGGAAGAAAAGAGTGTGACAATTTATCAAAGGAATGTTTTTATTTAATGTTTTATTTAATGAAGAATCATTAAATAGCACACTATTTTTGTTTTAAAAAAATAATGAACCGTCTGTAAAACAATTAATGTGACTGCGGATGAACACATCATTGCGGATGGTTTCCTTGTCATTGCAGATGACTGCAGTGGGAGAAACTGAGACGAGCACTTGTATAAAAGTTAGTAACAACAAACAAGAAAGACCCATGAAAGATAGATATAATATATGGTTGCGGTACATTGACTGCGGTGCATAGAATGTACCAAAACCATCTGCTATAAGTGTCTTTCATCTAGAACCGCAATGGAGACCAAGAAGGTTTGCGGTACCTATTAATTCAAGAAGAATTGAGGGTCTGGATGCATCATCCCTAACATTTGTAAGAAGGCATTGAGTTTGGTAGAGTCAAGTGCTTTTGTAAAGACATCAATAATCTCTTCATGAGTAGGGACCAAGATGAGTTCGATGTTACCTTTCAGAATGTGGTCTTTGATGAAATGATACCGTAGTTCAATATGTTTAGTTTTTGAGTGCTGAATAGGATTATGAGAAATCGCTATGGCACTTTCAGAATCACAGTAGATTGGTATCTGCAACATTCTGTAACTGTAGTCTAATAGTTGAGTCTTCATCCATAGAACTTGAGAACAACAACTGGCTGCGGCCACATATTCTGCTTCTGCGGTAGACAAAGAAACACAACTTTGTTTTCTTGAGGACCAGCTGACAAGTCTACCTCACAAAAATTGACATCCACCAGATGTACTTTTTCGATCCAGTTTGCATCCAGCATGATCTGCATCAGTAAACGCTTGAAGACTGAAGTCATTGCCTGCGGGGTACCAAACACCAAGAGATTTGCTTCCTTTTAGGAACCGGAGAATTTGTTTTGCTGCGGTCATGTGTGACACTTTTGGGTCAGCCTGATACCTTGCACGTACACCAGTTGCAAAAGACAATTTCTGGTCGGCTTGCGATAAGATACATTAAAGAGCCAATGATACCTCTATAAGTCTTGTGATCTACAGATTCGCCAGAAGGATTAGCAGAGATCTTATATCCGAAGGCCATAGGAACCTTAGCCGAGGAACAGTTGTCCATAGAGTATTTCTTCAGAAGTTCATTGTTATATTTCTCTTGATGAATGAATATCCTTTGCTGAATTTGTTTGACATGAAGACCTAGAAAGAAGTTAATATCTCTATTCATGCTCATTTGAAATTTGTTTGTCATGAGCTTAGCAAATTCATCCACCATTCCTTGATCCGACGATCCGAAGATGATATAATCCACATATATTTGTACAAGCATAAGAATTCACAAATATTCTCATACCAAGCTCTTGGAGCTTACTTCAAACCGTAGATTGCCTTTTGAAGTTTGTAGCAGTGGTCAGGGAATTCAATATTTTCAAAGCCGGGAGGTTGTTGCAAATAAACCTCTTCTTTCAAATCCCCATTGAGAAACGCATTTTTGACATCCATTTGGTGTACCTTGATGTTTCTGTGGGCAGCATATGCTAAAAAGATTAGAATTGCCTCCATTCTTGCCCCCGGAGAATATGTTTCATCGTAGTCAACACCTTCCAGTTGACTATACCTTTTGGCAACTAGTCGTGCGTTATTTCGGATAATAGCACCAGATTCATCTAACTTGTTTTTGAAAACACATCTTGTACCAACAATAGTATGGCCTTCTGGAATGGGAACAAGTTGCCATACTTTGTTTCTTTCAAATTCTTCCAGTTCTTCTTGCATTGCGGAAATCCAATCTGGTTCCAATAATGCTTCATTGATAGATCGAGGCTGGACTGCGGACATAAATGCTGCATAGTGACAATGATCAGATAAATCTTTGGCAGATCGAGTTTGGATACCTGCGGATGGGTTGCCGATTATTTGGCCTGGTGGGTGATCCTTCATCCATACGCGTAGACGAGGCATCAGATGGTCAGCAGTTGCGGTAGAAGGAATGTTTTCAATATTAGAGGTTGCTTCGGATGGGGAAGGAAGTTCCCCCTAGATTTGTGCACAGCCTGCGGAATCATCTTGACTTGTTGGAGCGAGAATGACATTTTCTTGAGTAGTTTGGAGAGGTTCCCCCTGGATTACTGATGGGAGTTCCTCTGGAACCTGAGAAGGTTCCCCCTGGATTGCTGAGTTGGTTCGAGTGTTAGTGGTCTCTATGATTTCATCATCCGAATCCAAAGATACATTTGACGGTAGTGATCTCTTAGGAAGAGGAGCTTGAGCATCATCAAATACTGGAACCTCGATGGTTGTAGTTTGATCCGGAGTAGAGCTTTCCCCCTCAACCGGAGAGGTGAAAGTATTGAGAGATCCTACTTCGGATAAAGATGGACTAGAAACATCAGTGTGCTGTTGTTGAGCAGTTGGTGACACAAGAACTTCGGATAGTTTTGTAGTTTCAACAGGGTCGAAAAGATCATCATAATTGACTTCAACTAGGTTTAGAGGACCCGACGAAGCAAGAATGTCACTTTCCATGATGGCAGTGGTTTCAATAGATGGAGGGGTGTTGCGGATGTAAGTGTCATCGAACTTCACATCGAAGCTTTCAATGATAAGCCTCGTTCGTCTGATAAGAACCTGATAAGCAACCTTGTTTGTAGAGTAACCAAGAAAAATGCCTTCATCGGACTTTGGTGCAAATTTGTTAAGCTGATCTCTGTTATTGATCACAAAACATCTACACCCAAACATGTGAAAGAAACAAACATTTGGTTTCTGGTTGTTGAGACCCTCATATGGTGTTTAATTGAGGTGTTTGCATACGATGCTTCGATTTTGAACAAAGCATGTAGTTGCTACAGCTTCAGCCCAGAAGTAAAGAGGAAGATGTGCGAAGTTAAGCATGGATCTGGCTGCTTCCACTAGAGTACGGTTCCTCCTTTCTACTACACCATTTTGTTGAGGTGTATATGGAGCTGAAAAATTATGAGAGATACCTTTTGACACCAAGAAGTTGTTGAGAGGATGATTAGTGAATTCAGTGCCATTGTCACTACGGATGCGTCTTACAGGTAGCTTGATCTGAAGTTCTATCTCTTTGATGAAGTTGATGAGAATCTACGGTGTTTCGGATTTAAGTATGAGGAAGAATACTTAAGTAAAGCGAGTGAAGTCATCAACTATAACCAATATGTACTTTTTGTGATGAAGACTGCCTACGGTTGATAGACCGCCGAGATCAATGTGTAGAAGTTCAAGTGGTTCAGATATTGAAGAATCAATCACCATGGGGCGACTTGCTTTGGACTGCTTACCACATTTACAAGCAGGACATAGTGTGTCATTTCTATACTTGAGAATGGGTAATCCTCTGACCAACTCTCTAGTAACCAAGGTGTTGATATACTTGAAGTTGAGATGAGCGAGCTTGTGGTGCCATAACCAGATAACTTCGAATACAGCTTTGGAGAGAAAACACAGTTGCGGTTTTCCAATGATGAGGGAGACATCCAAGGGATACATGGTACCTTCGGATCGTGACTTGATCAAGCAGGTACTTCTGTCACTCGTCATAACGTAACATAATTGATCATTAAACTCAACTCGATGGCCTGCCTTACACAGTTGGAAAAGACTGATAAGATTGTGTTTAAGGCTTTCTACATAAGCAAAATTTTGTATTGAAAAGTTCCCCGTAGTGAGTACACCGTAACCTCGGATGATCCCATTCGCATTGTTTCCGAATGTAACATTTCCACCATTGCATATAGGCCTGAAATCCAGAAGATATTCAAACCTTCTGGTCATGTGCAAGGAGCAGGCACTGTCGATCAACCATTCTTCTTCTTGTTCCTCCTTGAACAATGTCTACAAAAATTATGTGGTTAATTTGGGCACCCAAGCGATTTTCAAGCCCGGAGTCACATACGAGGTATAAATCGATGCATGATGTGAGGTGACAGGGACGGGTTTTATGTCAACTTTCAAGCCTAGTCCTAGGTGTTTGAAATTCTTTGGAGTTTTGTGAGACTGTGGATAGTTACGAGTCTTTTGAGAACGATGAGATTTGTCATGAGAGAAGATCTTTTGACATTGACATTGACACGTGAACTTTTTGTCATTTCCCCTGACATTTGACTTAGTCTGAGGTTTTGAAGAGAAAGTATACTTTTGTCCAGTCCGAGGATTGTGAGATTTGACCTTTTTTTGTGTGCTTTGAAAAGGTGTTTTGTGCAGGTCTTGCAGGTGTGTACACACGTGCAGACCTTTTGTGATGTGATTTCTTAAACTCTTGAGATGACCTTTTGAGTGCCGAAGTTGGCAAAATTCCTTTCCATTTTTGAGTTTTTGAAAGTGACTCTGGAAGAATCGGAGTAGGTAGAACACCTTTCCATTTTGGATTGTCTAATGAATAGAGTTGAAAACCATTTGATCGAAAAGAGTTATCGTTAGAGTCAGGTGTGTTTTGAGCAATGTTAGAAACAGTAAGCTCCTTCCTTTTTGTTTTCTTGGAAACAGTTGATTTGAAATGATAATTTGAGAAAACAAGTTTTTCTGGACTCTTTGACTTGGGATATTTCACATATTTCTTTTGTTTTGAATGAATTTCTCGCTGCTTCCCACGGGAACGAAATTCTTCTTTGAATACTTTTTTTGCTTCAGTCTTAGGAGAACCGCAGTCAATGACATTTAATTGTGGTTTCCTTAAATCTTTTGAAGATTTTGAAAAACAGGGACTTGATTTATCCGAACTCGAGAAGTTAGGATATTGAGAACATTGACCAAGTTCAAAATTTTCGATTGGTAATTCATGATTAATTGGTTCAATAGTCACAAAACTTTTAACTAATGTCTGCGGTGTAGTGCTTTGAATACCCGCATAGTAAGTCTTGGAGGACACTTTAGTGGGACAATTGTTATTGGGTAATGGGACGGTTTGCAGTTAATGACTGCGGTTAGGAACACTTCGGTCAGACTGTACAGATGGGAAGACTAATCTGACTTCCGGACATCCTACAACAATTCCCTCATCGACTACGGATGATGTCTGAGAATCAGAGTGATCTATGTTATCAACGTGGTTTGAAAATTCAGGGAGAATTTCTTTGATAACACAGTTATTACTCAGATCATGAAGTTTACCAAAATGAGCTTGGATATCCTCAGGAAATGTTTTGTCATTGACTGGAAATAAGAAGTTGCGGTCTGGAGGGACATAGGGACGTTCTGGTGTGAACCGAGGTGAGGAGTCTGTTTCGGTTGGATACCCATTGGACTAACTCCAATTAAAAGTGTTATCCACATTCCCATTATTAACAAGATTCTAAATGGCCTCAGTTTCATTAAAAAGCTTTTCAATTAAAATATTTAAGCGTACAATTTAATTATGCGCTAAACCTCTCTGATTTAAGGCTATTTCTAATTGTGTTTCGCTTAACATCCTAGCATCCTTTTGTAGCCTCAAGTCCTTCTCTAACATTGCCATTTTGAGTCTCTTATTGTCCAAACGCCTCTAACGTGGAACATCTCCTTTAAAGCGATGTTCTTCTCATATAAGGCTTTATTGTAGTCTGTAAGGACGGCAGCACATGTGTCATTAAGTGTGTCCATGTAAGGTTGACAGTCATGCATGTTGTAGTTTATGATTTGAATCATAAGTTTTACCTATTCCACAATGCTGAGAGTTCCATCTTTCGCCATATAGCAATGGTTCTTCTTTAGTTTGGTTGAGCCATCTTCATCAGCAGTTGCCATCATACAGATCTTGCCTTCTCCTTTACTACGATGGTCTTCATCTTCGTCTCCGGATGACCACACTTGATGATTCCTTTTCACGTGAGCAACGTAGGCTTTTCCCTTTTCTTTGTCCTCCAGTTCTTGAGCTAATATGAGATAGAAGGCTCTATCTTTCACTACATTTTCCTTGCAATCCTTGGCAAAATGGTTTTCCTTGTTGCACTTGTGACAAATAACAATGTCACTTTTGTCTTCCAAAGAGGTACCGGAGTCAGTTGATTGAGGTTGCGGTTGTATATCTTTAGATTGCGTTTGGTGAGGCTGTGGTGGAGGGAGAGGATTCTTGGTGGAACTAAAGTGATTCTTTTGAAAATTGCGGTTGAAAGATGGTCGGTTGTACTGTTGATTTTTTCGAAATGAAGGTGGTAAGCGATTGAATTTTTGACTGACAAAGGCAATGTCATTTTGAAACTCTTCTTCATCGTCATATTCTGAGTCTGCTTCATATGACTGCGGTGATGAGTCATACGAAGTGGGATAAGTTTGAGTGTGGGGTGATTGTGCTACAAGAGCAAGTGGACCTCCGAAGCCTGAGCAGTCCTTGAGTATAGTGGACTCTTGAGCTTGCAACTCACCATAGAGCTTATAGAGGGACAACGAGTGAATCTTCCTGTCTCCTTGAACAATCATTTTGGCTATTGTCCAATGTCTTCCCACGCCATTAAGGAACTATAGATTTGTTTCATGATTACTGCGGACGGTGCCCGCATTGGACAGTTTTGTGACAATCAAGTTGAATCTCTTAAAGGAGTCTTCCAAACTTTCAACGGAGTGAGCTTTGAAGTTGTTGAATTTGTTGAGGGCCGTAGTGAGCTTCTTGTCTTGAGCCTGCTCTGAACCTTCGTACAAGTTTTTGAGAACATCCCAAATCTCCTTTGTTGATTTGTAGTTTATGATGATGTCGAAGTTGTCAAGAGCAACACCACAAGAGAATGCTAATGTCTTTTGTTGATTTGTAGTTTGAGAACATCCCAAATCTCCTTTGTTGATTTCTAGTCTTAACTTCCTTTTTGAAAGCATTTCTAGCTTCTACCTTGGGATCTACAATATCTTTTCTATTCAACATTGGTTTTCTCTTAGGATGAGGAGAGGATCCAGAAGCTTGTCCTTTGGATGGATTTGTAACCTTAGGAGTATTTGGAATCAATTTGAACTTTGAAAGAACTACGAAGTCCGATTCACATGAATCAGAGGATACATTGCTCGAGACTTTAACTTTATCATCTAAAAATGCCCATACAAATTCCAAGGCATTGACTTAAGTTGTTTCCGGAATAATTTCCTCAATCACACAGTTGTTTACTTGATTGCTTTTAGGAACATAGTCTACACAATTTGGAAGACTATAATGATATTCTGTGGTCCGATTTAGGTCCAGGTTTATCAGAGGCGGAAGAGCCGTGGAATCAGGACATTTGACAACTATTGGTTGGAACTCAGGAATTAGGGACTCAAAAGATCTTTTAGCCTACGGAAGGGGCGACAATGGAGAAACAGGAGGATCAGTGACAATAGTCATATTCGGGTCAAGCGTAAGTCAAACAAAGTCATCGAGTCAAATTTGACAACCCGAAATTTCCATTCTGAACAAACCATATCAAGAAAATAGAGCTTAGAACAGTTTCAGTGAAATTCCAGACTTCGGGTATAAGTTTGGCAGTTTTTCAGGATTTACACTTAAGGAGATATCAGGAGAGTGGTTGCTCTAGGGTTTTGTGCAACACAGTTATTCCAACACTCTATTATATTAGAGATCAATTCGGTAATAAAAATATTTTCTGCCAAAAATATCTCAGGACTATAAATAGAATTCTGAACCAAATTCATTCATTATTCGCAATTCCAACTAGAGAAAAGCCATTTTCTCTCTCACGGATCTTCGGGTTTTTATACCAAAACGTGAGTACCTCTTTCTAGTAGTGTTAGAAAGCTTTATATGTGTTAATAAAATGATTTAGAAGGCTAAATCACTAGATTTAGGAGTTTACTCCCCAAGGTGTTCTTGGGCGGTAAACTCTCGAAACAAACTGAGACCGACCCTTGTGTTATGCTACTGCCTTGGACTTGTATAGGAGTGTATTAGGGACATGAAATCAAGCAAGAATCACCCAAGTTTGGGAGTTCACGGCCCAAGAGTATCTTAGGCCGTAAACTCCAAAATCATGCACAAAAGGGTGCTTTTAAGGCACCTAAAGCATTGGACATTTACTAGGAATTGTTCCCACTTAAATCAAGGACCAAAACACATCAAAATCACCTTCCAAAGTGAGTTTACGGCCAAGACATGGTTCTTGGGCCGTAAACATGAAAGAAGGGCACCAAAGTGTGCCTAATGACTTCATATGCTTTAGGTAAAAGTCTAGAACCTGTCCTACATATGCAAAAGACTTGAAAGCAACAAAAACACCATTCCAAGGGAGTTTACAGTCGTAAACTCCAAAGGAAATGGCCTTGGGGCAGTAAACTCCTCTAAGGAGTGTTTCTAGGCCTTAAACCCTTCCAAGAATTTAACCACCAAGTTGGAATAATTCTAGGAATCATTTGGAACTTCAAAACACACAATACCCCCATGGTTGGGAGTTTACGGCCGTAAACTCAAGAGTTTACAACCGTAAACTCCATGTGTGGTGATATATGGAGAGTAAACTCATATATAGGGTCCTTTGGAACCCTAAACCCAAGTGCCTTGTCCCACAATAGCTTAGATGCAATCCTTAGGGCTTATGTGACAACCTGAAATTTCCAATTGTATGAACCTCATCTATTCAATAGAAGCTAGTTCAGTTTCTGTGATTTTCAAGCTTTCCCGAACAAATTTGTGTACATTAGGGTTTATGTTTTAGATGTTAGAAGGAGAGTGGATACTCCTGGTTTTGTGAAACTTGGGCATTTCAAGTTTCATAATGTTACAGTCCAACGTCAGGAATAAAAATATTTTCTGCCAAAATATTCCAGGACTATAAATAGTTTTCTGAATTAAATTAATTCATTATTCACAATTCCAAATAGAGAAAAGCCATATTCTCTCTGACGGATCTTCGGGTTTTCATCCCATATTGTGAGTTTACGTTGCTAAATGTGTTTCAATACTTGTTTAATGCTTATTAACAACAATAACATGTCTAGATATCAAGATCCGGGAGTTTACCGCCCAAGAACGTTCTTGGGGAGTAAACTCCAAAATAGAACATAAATGCTTCCTAGTCCCGATTCCTTGTTAGACAACTTGTTTAGGGGTTAGAGTATGATCTTTGTAGCCTAGAAATCATCCAAGAAACATAAGTTCTAGGAGTTTACGGCCAAGGAACTCCCTTGGGCCGTAAACCCCTTTTCAAGGGCTTAAAGTGCCCCAAATCTTCCCCAAATGCTTAAGGACTTTAACTACTAGTACTTGTGCTTGTTTAGAACATCAAAAGCCCATAAAAACCATAAGTTTCTAGGAGTTTACGGCCAAGAACTCCTCTTGGGCCGTAAACCCCTTTTTTGTGGGACAAAAATCATTCCAAGCAACCCTTAAGCCCTTAGACAATTTACCTTGCACCCTTGGGACTAGAATGGGGAGTAGAACACATCTAAACCACTCCTTGAAAGGAGTTTACGGCCAAGGAACATGACTTGGGCCGTAAACTCCAAGTGAAGGCACCAAAGTGTGTCTCTTGTCCCCATTAGCCTTAGATAAATTCATGAAAGCAGTCCTTGATGTCTAAGTGCCTCAAATCAATTAAATTCCTAGAGTTTACGGCCGTAAACTCTAAGGTGAAGGACCTTAGGCCGTAAAATCCCATATGGAGTGTTCTAAAGCCTTAAACTACTTCATGTGTTATTCTAATAAAGCTAGGAGTGTTCTAGGGTCAAGATAACACCACAAAACACCCAAAAACACCATTTGAGGAGTTCACGGCCATAAACCTATGAGTTTACGGCCGTAAACTCCAAGGTGCGGGGTTTTTTGGGTGGTGAACTCCTATACAAGGCCCTTTGATGTTTCAAACCCTTTTGCCTTGTCCCGTAGCAACTTAGATGCAACCATTTGAACCTTAAACACTCATAAAAGTGTTTAAATGTTTTCTAAGTGTCTTAACTTATTTATTTAAGTTATTATATATCTAATTAGTTATATATATGCTTATTATATGACAACTAGGCTCGTACGTGTAAACCAGTCTCCGTTTGCCAACTAGCACGGTAGCCGACACTGCAATTCAAACGACTCACCACAAGTGACTTCATACCCCTTGAATCAACCTTTTAAATGATTTTAAATGTTTTATAACACTTTATGGGGGGGGGGGGAATACAAGTCAAATACTTATAAGTTATTACTTCAATCACATGTGATTGTGTTTAATCACATGTGATAAATAACTAGGAAAACAACGATTTTCACACTGTTCAAACTGTTTTTCAACTGCTTTACTATTGAAATGTTTTACAAATTGTTTTACTATCCAAACTTACTTATAGATTGTGATTCAATCAAATGCTTCTTATACTTAAACTGTTTTATCATCTTATGCTTTCAAAATGATTTATAGATCGACATCAAGTCAATCTTCTCTTGAAATTGTATTTATGCTTCAAAATGTTTTATGAAAACTTATTTATGCTTTATATATACAATTGCATGCCCATATATGTATAGATATATAAATAATGTTCAAAAGGCTTAGGAATGCCATCCGCCCTATTTCCTTTTCCTCGATTTGGATGTGGTCTGGTGGGATTTTGGGTGACCATCCGAAGGTCATTTCCATATTACTTATATATCATATATACATGTATAGACATAAAAGTACTTCTATATTCATACTCATCAGTACATCATTAGCTGGTTACCATCGGGGTAGCACAGGATCAATACATATACAGATATACTAGAAACAATACATATACAGATATACAGATATACTAGAAACAATACATATACAGATATACGAGAAACAATACATATACATAAATACGTAATAATCGTGATCCACTGTATCGGGCATGCCTTAAGTGTCATGGCCCGAGTTGTAGCCAGAATTCTCCTGGAGGGAGAGCGTGAGTTTGCGTATAGATCTATACTGGATTGACTATCCTACACCTTGCTGCTAGCTACAGCCGGACCTGCAGGTCTGCGGGTGCCAAACGTCATTTCTTTTATTACGACCATTCATTATGTCGTTGTTACCAGTCGATAGCATGGTGCAATTTATCACATTATGCCTTAATATAAATCCGGTTTAAGGTAGTAATAGTATTTAGTACAGCAGTAGTCTTATTATACAAAGCTGCAGTACTACAATGATTTACCCATTTCATATTTTAGTGATAACATCACTCAAGCGTTAATGTACAAACTATATTTTTAACAAATGATAGTTATACTTGGGTAATTACACACTTTTACAACAGACAGGTTCACAAAACAGTTTAGCCTTGGTAGAAGGTTACTTTTATAGAAAATATAGGATTTTCTGAGGGATTCAAACTTTTACAAAGACTTTCAAACATTTGCTTACATTTGTACAAACTTATACATTGAGACAGGTTCAAACGTTATTTTACAAGAAACATTGACACTAAAATACTTATGAACTCACCAGCTTTATGCTGATAAACTCTTTCAAAATAACTTGTATTCTCAGGTCATCAGTAGACAGGTACCGAGGCCAGCTTTTGAGAAGATGGAGTGCATTCAAGACTCATCTCATATTATTTTGTTATACATTATTTTTGGTGTCTATAACTGTACAGAACACACTTGTGTTAAAATTATATATTTAATGCAATGGATGATGTTGTTTGCTTATTTACATTTACTGTGTTGTGATACTATACATGACGTCCTCCGCCCCAGAACGTTTCCGTCGTTCTTGGTTTTGGGGTGTGACAGATTGGTATCAGAGCATTGTTTATAGTGAATCAAGTATATCAACCCATAAAAGATATACTAATCTATAAACCCAAAAGGGACTAAAACACTCTGACCAAGAGTTTATACTTTAAATAATAAAATATTTAATTAAGTATACTAGTCTGCATTCATACTAAAATCAGTGTCACAATGATAAGAACAAAAGTATTACGATTGTTGAATATCACAAGTGAGCTCGGGGATGTATGGTCAGTCCTGGGAATGGCATAGCCTGATCAACTATGTTGGTCCTAGGAGTGATTAGAATATGCCCTAGAATGGTTGTGATATGTTAACAAGTCTAAAAACTTACCAACAATACCACAAGAAGATCAGTAGAACTTAAACTTAAAATACTATAGGAGTATTTTGTGCTATTAGTTACACGTATACTATATTCTTATACCTCTCTTCTCGCGTAGATCTAAATGGCTGGATTCCATCATGGCGACCCGTACTTTCCCAATGAAGGCAATGTGTAACGACCCAAATTTTATGTCCGAAAATTTCATTTTTAAAATATTACTTTAGAAAACATTAGTAAATAAAAACATTGTCTAAATAAAAAGAAACATTGTTTGTTCACACCATAACACATTGCAACCATGTTCTCAAAAGCCAAACCGTACATCCCATCAAATATCAGAGTACAATCCCAGTAAGTCTCATAAATGCGGAAACCGAAGAGTGTGTGTATGACGTGTCGCTACCGCGCCGGCTCCTTCCCCTTCGATGCAGAGGTACCTGAAAACAAAACTGTAAACGTAAGCACAAAGCTTAGTGAGTTCCCCCAACGTACCACATACCATACAAACACATAACATATATAATGCCAGGCAATTCTGGGGTGCCTGACTACCCGGTACGGCCATTCTGGGGTGCCGACCTACCCGTGTCAAGCCATTCTGGGGTGCTGACCTACCCATACGGCCATTCTGGGGTGCCGTCATACCCGTGTCAAGCCATTCTGGGGTGCTGACCTACCCGTCGGTCCTAACAACCGATCCTCGGGGACTATTTCACCCCTACCACTACGATCACATATAACATAACAAGCCAGCATGCGAACATAACATCACGTACTATCAGACATTTCTGGGGTGTCTGACTACCCTTCGGTCCTAACAACCGAACTCTACTACTATCGCATATAACGTATCATGCTAGCATACAACATAACAGGTAGTAGCAATCAAGATGATATCACAAAGACAATCATCCAACATACAACTCCTACTGGTGGGCCGGCATTGTGGCCTTAGACCCACCGCTACTGGAAGGTAACTCACCTCAAGGTAGCTACTGAACTGATCGGGAACTAACTGACTGCTGCTGCTCCGGGAGTCCTCCGGCTGCAATATCCACGACATACTCAATCAAACACTGCTAACTGTCCTTTAGGTAAAATGACCATTTTACCCCTGGGTAACTCTAAGCCAATGCTGGAGTCAACTTTCAGTTGACCCGACTCGCCGAGTGGATCACCACTCGCCGAGTCCCTAGCAAACCAATGTCCTGGGTCCCTGGTTCTACTCGTCGAGTCGGGCTATGACTCGACGAGTTCACCTTCTAACTTCCATTCAACACCTTCATCCTACTCGCCGAGTTGTATGAACAACTCGTCGAGTTCATCTTCATCCGATGAACACTTTATGCTAAGACTCGCCGAGTTGTATGAACAACTCGCCGAGTCTGTTCTTGAGCTATGAAGATTGCCTTGGACTCGCCGAGTCTGGGCATTGACTCGCCGAGTCCTAACATGGGTGAGTTCGGCTCCTAACTCACCGAGTCACCCCCTGTGACTCAAGGCTCAACTCGACACATGAAGAAGGGACCGATTCTGAGACTCGCGACCAGACTCGCCGAGTCACCTATGCGACTCGCCGAGTCGTCGCCATGCACTCCTTAAATATACCGATTTGCTCGGTTCCAGGCCATGCCATTCATAGATCTGGACTTCTAGGACACGAATCACACGTAAAGTTTCCAACTTTACGTGTGGATATCCACCAATGAGGATTATAAGGCTCAAAATGTCTCAAAATGGTAGATCTAGGGCTAACAAGCCTTATGGGACCAAAAAGCTAACAGATCTGAGCTCCTGGAGCTCAATCTTACATAGATCCAAAGGCCAAACGCCTTATTACAACATATAATGAACATGCAACCTTGGGAAAATGACCAAGAAGGACCCAAATGAAGTTTTAAGCATAGAATCAAGGGGGAAAACGGGTTATACCTCAAAGGAAATGTTGAAATGACACAAGGATGGCTGATCTCCTTCTCCTCTTCTTGATCTACTCCTTTTACTCTTCAAAACCTTCAAGAACACACCAAGAATACCTCAAACTCTTCAAGAAAACAAGGGAAAACGATGTAGGGGGAGTTCTGGGGTGAATGGGGACGAGTTGGGGCGGAATGAGAGCTTAAATAGGGTGCAAACCCTTGAAACTTAGGGTTTCATCCCGCAGCGGTGACTCGCCGAGTCCAGGATATGGACTCGTCGAGTCGCCTACTTAAAACGCGTCCTGAGTCCCGTCCCTACTCGGCGAGTCGGACCCTATGACTCGCCGAGTCCAAGGCTAAATTAGGGCAATGCTCAAATAAAATTCACATACCGGAAACCAGGTGCTACAAATCTCCCCCACTTATTTTAGACTTCGTCCTCGAAGTCTGCTGCCTGATCCTGAAACAGCTCGGGGTAGTGCTCCATCATCTCGTCTACCGGCTCCCAAGTCCACTCTGAACCCTTGCGGTGCTGCCATTGCACCTTCACTAGCTCCACCCTCTTGTTCCTTAAATCCTTCGACTTCCTGTCGAGGATTGCGACTGGACGCTCGATGTAGTTCAGGCTGTCATCAACCTGAATATCCTCCAAAGGTACTACTGCAGAATCGTCCACTAGGCACTTCCGCAACTGCGAAACATGGAAAGTGCTGTGGATCTGGCTAAGCTCGGCTGGCAGATCCAGCCTATATGCTACCTTGCCCACCCGGGCTAAGACCCTGAACGGTCCGATGAATCGCGGGCCCAACTTGCCCCGCTTCCTGAATCGGATGACGCCTTTCCACGGCGACACCTTCAGGAGGACCATATCCCCGACCTGGAACTCTAAATCGGATCGACGCTTGTCGGCATAACTTTTCTGTCGACTCTGAGCAGTCTGAAGCCTGCTCCGGACCTGCTGTATCCTCTCAGTCGTCTTGAGCACCACTTCGGTGCTCCCCATAACTCTCTGGCCAACCTCACCCCAACATATCGGAGTCCTACACCTCCGTCCGTACAACATCTCGAAGGGAGGGCGGTCGATACTCGCGTGATAGCTGTTGTTGTAGGAGAACTCAGCCAAAGGAAGATAGGTATCCCAGCTACCACCGAAATCCAGAACACACGCCCGCAACATGTCCTCCAAAGTCTGGATGGTCCGCTCACTCTGTCCATCTGTCTGCGGGTGAAAGGCGGTGCTGAAATGCAGACGAGTGCCCAACTCGTCATGGAATCTCTTCCAAAACCTGGAAGTAAAACGCACATCCCTGTCCGAGATCACCGATACTGGCACCCCATGCCGTGCCACAATCTCCTTGATATAGATGTCGGCCAATTTCTCGGCCGATATGCTCTCCGGAATCGGAATAAAGTGAGCACTCTTGGTCAATCTATCCACGATGACCCAAATCGAATCCACTCCGCGTGCGGTCCTGGGAAGCTTGGTGATAAAATCCATCGTGATATCTTCCCACTTCCACAGTGGAATGTCCAACGGCTGCATCTTGCCATGCGGCCTCTGATGTTCGGCCTTGACCTTCCTGCAGGTCAAGCACCGCTCGACGTACCATGCCACATCCCGCTTCATGCAGGGCCACCAATAATCTATACGAAGATCCCTATACATCTTCGTCGCCCCGGGATGAATAGAAAATCGGGACTTGTGCGCCTCCTCCATCAAAATCTGGCGCACGCCCCCGTGATACGGCACCCACACCCTACGGTGTAGTGTCAATAATCCTCGGCTATCATAATCGAAGGAGGAAACCTGACCTACTACGCGCTCGCTCTTCCGATGCTCCTCCTTGATAGCCTCCTGTTGAGCTTCCCGAATCTGCTCCAACAGGGGAGTCACCACAGTCATCCTCAAACAGGCGTCCCTGATCGGCGCCGTCTTGCGGCTAAGCGCATCGGCCACCACATTGGCCTTTCCCGGGTGGTAAAGGATCTCGCAATCATAATCCTTCACCACATCCAACCACCGACGCTGCCTCATGTTCAGATTCGGCTGGTCCATGAGGTACCTCAAGCTCTTGTGGTCCGTGTAGATGGTACACCGAACCCCATAGAGGTAATGTCGCCAAATCTTGAGGGCAAATACCACCGCCCCCAACTCCAAATCGTGCGTCGGGTAGTTCGCCTCGTGAGGCTTGAGCTGCCTCGAAGCGTAAGCAATGACATGCCCCCTTTGCATCAACACCGCGCCCAACCCAGAAATGGACGCATCGCAATAAACCACGAAATCCTCTACGCCCTCTGGCAGGGCTAAGATCGGCGCCTCGCACAATCTCTGTCTCAGCGTCTCAAATGCAGCCTGCTGCTCGGGTCCCCACCGAAAGACCACGGCTTTCTTCGTCAGCCGCGTCAGGGGTACGGCTATCTTGGAGAAATCCTGGATAAATCTCCGATAGTAGCCTGCCAATCCTAGGAAGCTCCGAATCTCAGATGGGGACTTCGGAACCTCCCATCTCATCACGGCCTCGACCTTGGCCGGATCGACCAGAATCCCGTTCTGGTTGACGAGGTGCCCCAGAAATTGCACCTCGCGCAACCAAAACTCACACTTGGAGAACTTGGCATACAAGCTCTCCCTCCTCAGGGTCTCTAACACCTCTCTCAAATGCTCCTCATGATCCTCCCGGGTCTTGGAATAAACCAAGATATCATCGATAAAGACTATCACAGACCGATCCAGCATCGGTCTGCATACACGGTTCATGAGGTCCATGAACGCGGCAGGAGCATTGGTGAGCCCAAACGGCATCACCACAAACTCGTAATGGCCATAGCGCGTCCGAAACGCGGTCTTCTGCATATCCTCCTCCCTGACCCTCATCTGATGATAACCCGAGCGCAAATCAATCTTGGAAAACCAAGATGCGCCCTGAAGCTGGTCAAAGAGGTCATCAATCCTCGGAAGCGGGTAACGGTTCTTCACCGTTACCTTGTTCAGCTCCCGATAATCTATACACATCCGATGCGACCCATCCTTCTTCTTCACAAACAGAATCGGGGCTCCCCAGGGCGAACTGCTCGGCCGAATAAATCCCTTGTCCAGCAGCTCCTGCAGCTGCGTGGACAACTCCTGCATCTCTGGAGGAGCCAACCGATACGGTGCTTTGGCTATCGGAGCCGCACCGGGAACGAGGTCAATCCTGAACTCCACCTGTCGCTCCGGAGGTATCCCAGGTAGTTCCTCCGGAAAAACATCAGCAAAATCTCGAACCACCGGGACCTCGCTCACGGTCGCATTACCCGCCTCCCGGGTGTCCATCACGTACGCGACATAACCCGCGCATCCCTGCTGAAGGTAGCGCCTAGCCCTCGCTGCTGAACATACAGTGGGTCCACACTGCGGCCGCTCTCCATGAATCACCAACTCTCCCCCACTTGGGGTCTTGACTCGCACTAGCTGCTGTGCGCAATCTATCACTGCCCCATTAGGGCTCAACCAGTCCATACCAATAATCACCTTGTTCCCACGCAATGGAATGGGAACCAAGTCTACCAGGTAACACTCCTCAAACAGTCGCAGGACACAATCTCGAAACACCCTCGATGCTCGCACCGATCGATCATCGGCAATCTCTACCTCTAACGGGCAATCTAACTCGCCTGAAGTCTCATGAAATCTCTTGCTAAGAGCAAGAGAAACGAACGATCGGGATGCACCCGAGTCGAACAATACCTGAACCGGGACGCCGTTCACATGGAACGATCCTAATACACATGTATACACACGGAGCACATATCAATATCATAACAACGAAAAATAAAAGATAGAAGGAAGGAATCATACCCGTCACCACATCGGGCGCGGCGCGTGCCTCCTCAGCGGTCAACTGAAATGCCCGACTCCTCACCACTGGAGCCCCTGCCTTGCCCTGACGGCCATCCGTGATCCGCAGGGTCGCTGGAGCTGGCGCCTGCACTGGCGCTGAAGCTGTCAACATGGGGCAATTGGCCTTCTTGTGGCCCCTCTGGTTGCAGTGGAAACACAGCAACTCCGATGTCTGAATAACGGTCGCAGGAGCAGTGCAATCCCTGCTGATATGCCCAAACTTGCCGCACTTGTAGCAGCCTGACGATCCCGTCCTGCACGCCCCCTCGTGCGGCCTGCCGCACCTCCTGCAGCGGCTCGATCCCGACTGGCCTTTCGGCCTCCCATCTGATCCCTTGGGCTTCTTCCCCGAAGCCCCCGATGACTGACCATCCTCAAGTTTCCGTTTCCGGATGTGCTCCAAATCTATCTCTCTCTCCCTAGCCCTGGCAATCATGGAGTCCAGGGTAGGGCAAGCCGAAAAGCTCACATGCTCCCGAATGTCAGCTCGTAGCATATCGTGGTAACGAGTCCTCCTCATATCCTCGTCACCTGCATACTGGGGCACCAATAAAGCCCTCTCCCGAAACTTGGCGGTGATCTCCGCCACGGTCTCTGTCGTCTGCCTCATGTCTAAGAACTCCCTGGCCAGCTGCTGGAGCTCGACCGCTGGCGCAAACTCTGCCCTGAACCTAGCCACAAAGTCCGGCCAGGTCATTGCCTCGATAGCTGAGGCTCCCATCGAGTCACCCACTGACTCCCACCAATCTCGGGCCCGGTCCCGTAAACACCCTGCTGCGTACCTCACCTTCGACCCCTCGGGGCAGAAGCTGATCAACTGGGCGGACTCGATATCCGCAATCCACCGTCTGGCGACAATGGGGTCCTTCACCCCATGGAAATCCGGCGCACCACTGCTCCTGAAGTCCTTGAAGGACAGTGTGCGAGAT
Organism: Lactuca sativa; assembly: GCF_002870075.4. Classification (NCBI taxonomy): domain Eukaryota; kingdom Viridiplantae; phylum Streptophyta; class Magnoliopsida; order Asterales; family Asteraceae; genus Lactuca; species Lactuca sativa. The sequence continues at coordinate 181,860,867 of NC_056625.2, read as the reverse complement.
CCTGACTGGCTAGAGGCCAAGTCGCTCCTGAATGCCCGTAGGCGATCCTCCATCATCTCCATGATCCCTTCCTTGATCGACCCAAAGATGATGGGGGTCGACTCAAGAATGCCCCTAGTGATCTCCGACGTGATGAACTCACGTAGCCTCTCCTCAATCGGCTCGGTGCCAGATCCCGAACCTGACCCCTCTCCTGACCCGCCATCTGTCGGTCTCGGTCGAAGTACCACCATTCTTGCAAAACATCAATAATAATCATTAGTGGTACTGCTACTTCCTGAGGGATCTCAGCTACTTACAGGTTCCTTGGTCTCGTCTTGGCCTTCCTCGGCTCGGGTACGGATCCTCTGCTTTCAGTAGTACGGGCCCATACTACCTTCCACATCTATCCGTACCTTCTTCGAGGAATTCCTCGACTCCACCAACTCCCTTCTACTACTGCTACTCTCCGATATTCTCACCCTAGGCTTGCCCTAGGGAGAACTCAAGTTCAACACAACTGGTCCTCAGCTGCTGTAGGTCTCCTCATAATGCCAGTTAGCCACCACCTAAACACCATCACATGTAATGAGGATCAGATAATCCTTCAAGTAAAAGATCCGTCCCTACAACGGTTGGACTCAGACAAGAGCTGCGCAATAGGGCCAGTTCCAACACTTTGGGATTATTCAACCCGGATTACATGTGGTGTGACGTGTTTACCTAGTGGCTCACTCCCATTACTCAGAATCCCACTAAGCACGAAGCAAGCAGCATTCGGATAAGGAAAAAAACAGACTCAAGCCAAAACTGTTCTTAGAACAAGAAACGACACTTAACATAGGATGCTAAGCTCATACTACCAGGCATAACCTAAACAGGCTACCCTACTGCTGTCTACTCAATTCTAACATGCAATATTCAATAAGCTGGAACAAATAAACAGGCACATAAGGCATCACTCCTAGATCCTTAGCCTATTCTAGCATGCAATTTTCATAAAGCTGATAAACATAACATAAACTTGTATGGGTACTATGGGGAATACTTACTTGAGCTCAGCCGGTCGCGCACGTCACACACTTCGTTCCTTCTCAAAACTCTTTTCTCAATTTTAGAAAACATTTTCTTTTAGAAAATCTTTTAATCCCTCGATTTGAGTTCAGACACTCCCGAAGGTGTGTCCGAATCCCTCAAACCAGGGCTCTGATACCAACTTGTAACGACCCAAATTTTATGTCCGAAAATTTCATTTTTAAAATATTACTTTAGAAAACATTAGTAAATAAAAACATTGTCTAAATAAAAAGAAACATTGTTTGTTCACACCATAACACATTGCAACCATGTTCTCAAAAGCCAAACCGTACATCCCATCAAATATCAGAGTACAATCCCAGTAAGTCTCATAAATGCGGAAACCGAAGAGTGTGTGTATGACGTGTCGCTACCGCGCCGGCTCCTTCCCCTTCGATGCAGAGGTACCTGAAAACAAAACTGTAAACGTAAGCACAAAGCTTAGTGAGTTCCCCCAACGTACCACATACCATACAAACACATAACATATATAATGCCAGGCAATTCTGGGGTGCCTGACTACCCGGTACGGCCATTCTGGGGTGCCGACCTACCCGTGTCAAGCCATTCTGGGGTGCTGACCTACCCATACGGCCATTCTGGGGTGCCGTCATACCCGTGTCAAGCCATTCTGGGGTGCTGACCTACCCGTCGGTCCTAACAACCGATCCTCGGGGACTATTTCACCCCTACCACTACGATCACATATAACATAACAAGCCAGCATGCGAACATAACATCACGTACTATCAGACATTTCTGGGGTGTCTGACTACCCTTCGGTCCTAACAACCGAACTCTACTACTATCGCATATAACGTATCATGCTAGCATACAACATAACAGGTAGTAGCAATCAAGATGATATCACAAAGACAATCATCCAACATACAACTCCTACTGGTGGGCCGGCATTGTGGCCTTAGACCCACCGCTACTGGAAGGTAACTCACCTCAAGGTAGCTACTGAACTGATCGGGAACTAACTGACTGCTGCTGCTCCGGGAGTCCTCCGGCTGCAATATCCACGACATACTCAATCAAACACTGCTAACTGTCCTTTAGGTAAAATGACCATTTTACCCCTGGGTAACTCTAAGCCAAAGCTGGAGTCAACTTTCAGTTGACCCGACTCGCCGAGTGGATCACCACTCGCCGAGTCCCTAGCAAACCAATGTCCTGGGTCCCTGGTTCTACTCGTCGAGTCGGGCTATGACTCGACGAGTTCACCTTCTAACTTCCATTCAACACCTTCATCCTACTCGCCGAGTTGTATGAACAACTCGTCGAGTTCATCTTCATCCGATGAACACTTTATGCTAAGACTCGCCGAGTTGTATGAACAACTCGCCGAGTCTGTTCTTGAGCTATGAAGATTGCCTTGGACTCGCCGAGTCTGGGCATTGACTCGCCGAGTCCTAACATGGGTGAGTTCGGCTCCTAACTCACCGAGTCACCCCCTGTGACTCAAGGCTCAACTCGACACATGAAGAAGGGACCGATTCTGAGACTCGCGACCAGACTCGCCGAGTCACCTATGCGACTCGCCGAGTCGTCGCCATGCACTCCTTAAATATACCGATTTGCTCGGTTCCAGGCCATGCCATTCATAGATCTGGACTTCTAGGACACGAATCACACGTAAAGTTTCCAACTTTACGTGTGGATATCCACCAATGAGGATTATAAGGCTCAAAATGTCTCAAAATGGTAGATCTAGGGCTAACAAGCCTTATGGGACCAAAAAGCTAACAGATCTGAGCTCCTGGAGCTCAATCTTACATAGATCCAAAGGCCAAACGCCTTATTACAACATATAATGAACATGCAACCTTGGGAAAATGACCAAGAAGGACCCAAATGAAGTTTTAAGCATAGAATCAAGGGGGAAAACGGGTTATACCTCAAAGGAAATGTTGAAATGACACAAGGATGGCTGCTCTCCTTCTCCTCTTCTTGATCTACTCCTTTTACTCTTCAAAACCTTCAAGAACACACCAAGAATACCTCAAACTCTTCAAGAAAACAAGGGAAAACGATGTAGGGGGAGTTCTGGGGTGAATGGGGACGAGTTGGGGCGGAATGAGAGCTTAAATAGGGTGCAAACCCTTGAAACTTAGGGTTTCATCCCGCAGCGGTGACTCGCCGAGTCCAGGATATGGACTCGTCGAGTCGCCTACTTAAAACGCGTCCTGAGTCCCGTCCCTACTCGGCGAGTCGGACCCTATGACTCGCCGAGTCCAAGGCTAAATTAGGGCAATGCTCAAATAAAATTCACATACCGGAAACCAGGTGCTACACAATGCCGGATGGATCGATGAAGAGCCTGAAGATGAGCATCCAATCCCTTTGGATGATCATCTCGCAGAAGGCTTTTCGGATGGATCCGACTCCGAGCCTGAAGTCAACAACCTACCGCTAGTAGGTCAAGCCCCGAACAACAACCCTCGGCCAGCGTTTCCAGGCCCTACTCCCATGTGGGCAAACGACTTGAATCGCTGGAGTGATGAGCAGGGTCAGCCCTTGCCATACTTTGGGGACCGAACCTTTTACAATGTTAGCGATGGTGGCTCTGCTGATAGAGCTCTGCCGGTAATCATCCGTAGAATAGCTCGTAATGTCGAGCAAGGTCGAGCAGCCATCGACCGGGTCATGGAGATTGATGCCAATTCAGGTGTCAATACAGTCCGCATTCGCCGTCTCGAAGAAGACATGGAACGGACCCGGAGAACCAACGAAACTCTGCAGCAACAGCTGGCTGCCTCCCGTGCTGAAGTCTTAGAACTTCGAGCTCATCAGAGAGCTCAGGACCGACACCTTCAAGAGGTGTTTCGCCAAGTGTCCGACCTCTGGGATAGCCCGAGAAATTCCCATCGCCATTAGATGATGTCTAGTACATCTCTATCTTTTGATTTAGGGATAGCCTTGAACTTATGTGCTCTAAGTAGCACTTATCTGTAAAATATTCCTAACTTTCGGTACTCTAATTAGGAATCTAGGACTGTCAGTATTGTCCTTATGGTATGATGTAAGACCTACTGTTAGGTCGATTTTCCTTGAACTTATTACATTAGTAATACCCGTACTATTGAAATCTACCTAATCTATGGGAAAAATTTGTACACTTGTGTATTCCTACTGATATTTCTTATTGTGATTTCTAACACTCATTCAACTGTTGGGCTATGGGTAATTAGTCCATGGGTCACTCTCACATTGCTTACAAATTGATTCTTATCATCCTTCTTGTTTTTTTATAAACTTATAGCTGAAGGATGCCTCCTCGCAAGTCTCCCAGAAATAGGAATAATCCTGTACCTCCACCGCCTCCACCACCTGCAGTCATCGATACTGCAGCCCTGAATGCTGCCGTAGCTGCAGCAGTGGCAACTGCCATGGCTCAGTATCACTCATCGGATGCTAGCAGAGGTGGAACCCCTGTTGAATCTATCCCAGTTGAAATCCCTGTGCGCTCGAGGGAGTGCGCCTGCAAGGATTTCACAAACTGCAAGCCGAAGCCTTTCTATGGCACCGGCGGAGTCATTGCTCTCTCGCAATGGTTCGAGAAGACTGAATCAGTCTTCGAAATCTGTTCGTGCCCTGCAGCATTCAAGGTGAAATATGCCGCATGCACCTTCGAGGATAAAGCCCTAACGTGGTGGAACGGCCACGTCAAAGCCCTAACTCTCGTCGTGGCTAACGACATGGGCTGGGAAACGATGAAGGACCTCATGACTGAGGAGTACTGCCCTAGGGGCGAAGTCCAGAAGTTGGAACATGAACTCTGGAATCTGACAATGAAGGGCACCAACGTGATCGCTTACACTGCCCGCTTTAGCGAACTGGTGGCCCTATGCCCCAATATGGTTCCCACTGAAGGGAAAAAGATTGAACGGTATGTATGGGGGCTAGTACCTCCGTACCAGGGGAATGTCTTAGCATCCAACCCTGCTACCTTCGACAGTGCCAAGCGATTGGCACAAAGACTTATTGACCATGGAGTCAAGACCCCTGCAACTACAACCACCCTAGCCATCCCTGAACCCTCTAAACCCGCTGGCAACAAGCGGAAATTCTGGGAGGAGAAGAAGAAGCAACGAGCTTCAAAGAAACAACAAATCGTAGCAGTACATGCTGCGGTAGCCCCTACTGCTGTTACTGCTCCGGGGAAGCAGTATGCTGGAAGTTTGCCGAAGTGCAACAAATGCAATTTCCACCATAACGGTGCCTGCCGTGAAATGCAGTGTAACAACTGCCACAGAAAAGGACACACCGTCCGATTCTGTAAATTCCCGGCGCAACCGATCTCTCAAGTTCCTGGCTCAGGCGCGAGCCCAACTTGCTATGGATGTGGCGAAACAGGCCACTTTAAAAGGGACTGCCCTAAGGCGAGGAATACTGGAGGAGCAGGGAGGGTACTAGCAATAGGCCACGGGGAAGCAATCGCTGACCCGAAAGTGGTGACTGGTACGTTCCTCCTTGATAACTCCTATGCATGCATTCTGTTCGATAGTGGAGCGGAGCGAAGCTTCGTAAACCACAAATTTGCTCGCATGCTTAAGCAACAACCACACGCACTTAATGAACAATTCACAGTAGAAATGGCCAATGGGAAAACTGAAAGTACTAATAGCATATACTTAGGTTGTCTTCTAACCTTAGATAACCATTCATTCCAAATCGACCTTATGCCGGTCTCAATTAAAAGTTTCGACGTTATTATCGGCATGGATTGGTTAAGTCTTCATCGCGCCGACATCATGTGCTATGAGAAAGCAGTCCGACTAAACCTCCCGTCTAACGAAACTCTTATAGTCTACGGCGACAAACCTGGTGCGAGTCTTCGCATTATTTCTAGTATTCAGGCTCAGAAATATCTGCGCAAAGAATACCACGCATTTCTTGCTCACGTCGTCGACACGAACCTAGAAACGAAAGAACTAAAGGACCACCCGGTAGTGAGCGACTTTCCCGACATTTTCCCAGAAGAACTACCCGGGTTACCTCCGCAACGACAAGTCGAGTTCAGAATAGACTTAGTCCCAGGAGCTACCCCAGTAGCCAAGTCGCCTTACCGTTTAGCACCAGCCGAGATGCAAGAACTCTCTGGTCAACTTAACGAACTCCTCAGCAAGGGCTTTATAAGACCAAGTTTCTCACCTTGGGGAGCACCGGTCTTGTTCGTTAAGAAGAAAGACGGATCATTCCGTATGTGTATTGACTACAGAGAACTCAACAAGTTGACGATCAAAAATCGTTACCCTCTGCCATGCATAGATGATCTATTCGACCAACTGCAAGGGGCGAACTATTTTTCCAAGATTGATCTGAGATCCGGATATCACCAGTTACGAGTGCTCGAGGAGGACGTGCCGAAGACAGCCTTCCGAACTCGTTACGGACATTACGAGTTCGTGGTGATGCCATTCGGATTGACCAATGCGCCCGCAGTCTTCATGAATCTAATGAATAGAGTATGCCGAACTTACTTAGATCAGTTCGTCATCGTTTTCATTGATGACATCCTGATCTACTCCCGAAGTAAGAAGGAGCATGGTGATCAGCTACGACAAGTTCTAGAGACACTACGAAAGGAGAGACTTTATGCGAAGTTCTCGAAATGTGAATTTTGGATCCGAAGAGTCGAATTCTTAGGACACGTGGTTAGCGAAGAAGGAATCCACGTGGACCCATCCAAAATAAAAGCCATTGAGAACTGGTCAGCACCAAAGACACCTACAGAAATTCGCCAATTTCTAGGTCTCGTTGGCTACTACCGCAGGTTCATTCAGAACTTCTCCCGAATAGCAAAGCCTCTTACGACCCTGACCCAGAAAGGCGTGGCCTTTGACTGGGAAGAGAAGCAAGAAAGAGCGTTCCAAACGCTCAAATGAGCCTTGTGCACCGCACCAATACTATCCCTTCCCGAAGGAATAGAAGACTTCGTTGTCTATTGCGATGCATCCAATCAAGGACTCGGATGTGTTCTGATGCAGCGAGGTAAGGTCATCGCCTACGCCTCGAGACAGTTGAAGACACATGAGGTTAACTACACGACCCACGATCTTGAACTAGGAGCAGTAGTGTTTGCTCTGAAGATCTGGAGACATTACCTGTATGGAACGAAGAGCACTATCTTTACCGACCACAAGAGTTTACAACACATTTTCGATCAGAAGGATCTCAGCATGAGACAACGACGGTGGGTTGAGCTACTCAGTGATTACGAATGCGATATTCGTTATCATCCGGGTAAACCCAACGTAGTAGCAGACGCCCTAAGTCGGAAAGAATATTCTGGTCGCAAGGTCAAGTCATTATCAATAACCATCCATTCACACCTGGCTAAGCAAATTCAGGCGGCTCAACTTGAGGCCATGAAACCTGAAAAGGTGTCGAGTGAATCCCTTAGGGGAATGGACAAGAACTTCGAAGCCAAGGGTGACGGAGCTTTATATTTCATGAACCAGATCTGGACACCGAAACACGGTGGTTTCCGAGACTTGGTCATGACCGAGGCGCACAACACTCGGTATTCCATCCACCCAGGTTCAGATAAGATGTATCTGGATCTGAAAAAGCTATACTGGTGGCCTAATATGAAAGCAGAGATTGCTACCTTCGTGAGTAAATGCCTTACTTGCACAAAGGTTAAGGTCGAGTACCAGAAGCCCTCTGGTTTACTGCAACAACCAGAGATCCCAGAGTGGAAGTGGGAGCGGGTCACTATGGATTTCATAACCAAGTTGCCCAAGACAATGGGTGGACTTGACACCATATGGGTCATCGTTGATAGATTGACCAAGTCTGCACACTTCCTACCTATCAAAGAAACCGACAAGATGGAGAAACTTACAAGAACATACATTAGGGAAATTGTACGGTTGCATGGTGTACCTATTTCCATTATCTCCGATAGAGATAGTAGGTTCACTTCAAGATTTTGGCAATCCCTACAACGTTCCCTGGGAACAAGGCTGGACATGAGCACAGCCTACCATCCACAGACCGACGGACAGAGTGAGAGAACCATTCAAACATTGGAAGACATGTTGCGAGCCTGTATGATTGATTTTGGGAAGGCATGGGATACTCATTTACCCCTTGTCAAATTTTCCTATAATAACAGTTATCACACGAGCATCAAGGCTGCTCCATTCGAAGCTCTCTACGGCCATAAGTGCAGATCCCCTCTGTGCTGGGCTGAGGTTGGTGATACCCAATTAGCAAGAGGGCAAGTTTCCGACAGTACTCTCACTGGTCCAAAAATCATTCGGGAAACGACAGAGAAAATCGTTCAAATCCGTGAACGATTGAAAGCCTCTAGAGACCGACAGAAGAGCTATGCCGACAAACGAAGAAAACCTTTGGAGTTTCAGGTGGGAGACCGAGTCCTTCTCAAAGTCTCACCCTGGAAAGGCTTGATACGCTTCGGCAAGCGTGGGAAGCTTAATCCGAGGTACATAGGGCCTTTCGAGATTCTTGCCAGACTCGGCCCCGTAGCTTACAAACTTGATCTACCCGACACACTGCGTAACGTACATTCTACATTCCACGTATCTAACTTGAAAAAGTGTCTGTCTGACGAGACTCTCGTAATCCCACTCGACGAGATCGAGATCAACGAGAGCCTCAACTTCGTGGAAGAACCTGTAGAGATCATGGACCGTGAGGTCAAGCAGACGAAACAAAGCCGTATCCCTATCGTGAAGGTTCGCTGGAACGCCAAGCGAGGACCGGAATTCACTTGGGAACGCGAGGATCAGATGAAGTTGAAATACCCTCATCTTTTCGCTTAATTGTTTGTAACTTTTAATTGCTTAAAATTTTAATTTCGGGACGAAATTCCCTCTAACAGGGGGATGATGTGACAACCTGAAATTTCCAATTGTATGAACCTCATCTATTCAATAGAAGCTAGTTCAGTTTCTGTGATTTTCAAGCTTTCCTGAACAAATTTGTGTACATTAGGGTTTATGTTTTAGATGTTAGAAGGAGAGTGGATACTCCTGGTTTTGTGAAACTTGGGCATTTCAAGTTTCATAATGTTACAGTCCAACGTCAGGAATAAAAATATTTTCTGCCAAAATATTCCAGGACTATAAATAGTTTTCTGAATTAAATTAATTCATTATTCACAATTCCAAATAGAGAAAAGCCATATTTTCTCTGACGGATCTTCGGGTTTTCATCCCATATTGTGAGTTTACTTTGCTAAATGTGTTTCAATACTTGTTTAATGCTTATTAACAACAATAACATGTCTAGATATCAAGATCCGGGAGTTTACCGCCCAAGAACGTTCTTGGGGAGTAAACTCCAAAATAGAACATAAATGCTTCCTAGTCCCGATTCCTTGTTAGACAACTTGTTTAGGGGTTAGAGTATGATCTTTGTAGCCTAGAAATCATCCAAGAAACATAAGTTCTAGGAGTTTACGGCCAAGGAACTCCCTTGGGCCGTAAACCCCTTTTCAAGGGCTTAAAGTGCCCCAAATCTTCCCCAAATGCTTAAGGACTTTAACTACTAGTACTTGTGCTTGTTTAGAACATCAAAAGCCCATAAAAACCATAAGTTTCTAGGAGTTTACGGCCAAGAACTCCTCTTGGGCCGTAAACCCCTTTTTGTGGGACAAAAATCATTCCAAGCAACCCTTAAGCCCTTAGACAATTTACCTTGCACCCTTGGGACTAGAATGAGGAGTAGAACACATCTAAACCACTCCTTGAAAGGAGTTTACGGCCAAGGAACATGACTTGGGCCGTAAACTCCAAGTGAAGGCACCAAAGTGTGTCTCTTGTCCCCATTAGCCTTAGATAAATTCATGAAAGCAATCCTTGATGTCTAAGTGCCTCAAATCAATTAAATTCCTAGAGTTTATGGCCGTAAACTCTAAGGTGAAGGACCTTAGGCCGTAAACTCCCATATGGAGTGTTCTAAAGCCTTAAACTACTTCATGTGTTATTCCAATAAAGCTAGGAGTGTTCTAGGGTCAAGATAACACCACAAAACACCCAAAAACACCATTTGAGGAGTTCACGACCATAAACCTATGAGTTTACGGCCGTAAACTCCAAGGTGTGGGGTTTGTTGGGTGGTGAACTCCTATACAAGGCCCTTTGATGTTTCAAACCCTTTTGCCTTGTCCCGTAGCAACTTAGATGCAACCATTTGAATCTTAAACACTCATAAAAGTGTTTAAATGTTTTCCAAGTGTCTTAACTTATTTATTTAAGTTATTATATATCTAATTAGTTATATATATGCTTATTATATGATAACTAGGCTCGTACGTGTAAACCAGTCTCCGTTTGCCAACTAGCACGGTAGCCGACACTGCAATTCAAACGACTCACCACAAGTGAGTTCATACCCCTTGAATCAACCTTTGAAATGATTTTAAATGTTTTATAACACTTTATGGGGGGGGGGGGAATACAAGTCAAATACTTATAAGTTATTACTTCAATCACATGTGATTGTGTTTAATCACATGTGATTAATAACTAGGAAAACAACGATTTTCACACTGTTCAAACTGTTTTTCAACTGCTTTACTATTGAAATGTTTTACAAATTGTTTTACTATCCAAACTTACTTATAGACTGTGATTCAATCAAATGCTTCTTATACTTAAACTGTTTTATCATCTTATGCTTTCAAAATGATTTATAGATCGACATCAAGTCAATCTTCTCTTGAAATTGTATTTATGCTTCAAAATGTTTTATGAAAACTTATTTATGCTTTATATATACAATTGCATGCCCATATATGTATAGATATATAAATAATGTTCAAAAGGCTTAGGAATGCCATCCGCCCTATTTCCTTTTCCTCGATTTGGATGTGGTCTGGTGGGATTTCGGGTGACCATCCGAAGGTCATTTCCATATTACTTATATATCATATATACATGTATAGACATAAAAGTACTTATATATTCATACTCATCAGTACATCATTAGCTGGTTACCATCGAGGTAGCACAGGATCAATACATATACAGATATACTAGAAACAATACATATACAGATATACTAGAAACAATACATATACAGATATACGAGAAACAATACATATACATAAATACGTAATAATCGTGATCCACTGTATCGGGCATGCCTTAAGTGTCATGGCCCGAGTTGTAGCCAGAATTCTCCTAGAGGGAGAGCGTGAGTTTGTGTATAGATCTATACTGGATTGACTATCCTACACTTTGCTGCTAGCTACAGCCGGACATGCAGGTCTGCGGGTGCCAAACGTCATTTCTTTTATTACGACCATTCATTATGTCGTTGTTACCAGTCGATAGCATGGTGCAATTTATCACATTATGCCTTAATATAAATCCGGTTTAAGGTAGTAATAGTATTTAGTACAGCAGTAGTCTTATTATACAAAGCTGCAGTACTACAATGATTTACCCATTTCATATTTTAGTGATAACATCACTCAAGCGTTAATGTACAAACTATATTTTTAACAAATGATAGTTATACTTGGGTAATTACACACTTTTACTACAGACAGGTTCACAAAACAGTTTAGCCTTGGTAGAAGGTTACTTTTATAGAAAATATAGGATTTTCTGAGGGATTCAAACTTTTACAAAGACTTTCAAACATTTGCTTACATTTGTACAAACTTATACATTGAGACAGGTTCAAACGTTTTTTTACAAGAAACATTGACACTAAAATACTTATGAACTCACCAGCTTTATGCTGATAAACTCTTTCAAAATAACTTGTATTCTCAGGTCATCAGTAGACAGGTACCGAGGCCAGCTTTTGAGAAGATGGAGTGCATTCAAGACTCATCTCATATTATTTTGTTATACATTATTTTTGGTGTCTATAACTGTACAGAACACACTTGTGTTAAAATTATATATTTAATGCAATGGATGATGTTGTTTGCTTATTTACATTTACTGTGTTGTGATACTATACATGACGTCCTCCGCCCCAGAACGTTTCCGTCGTTCTTGGTTTTGGGGTGTGACAGATTGGTATCAGAGCATTGTTTATAGTGAATCAAGTATATCAACCCATAAAAGATATACTAATCTATAAACCCAAAAGGGACTAAAACACTCTGACCAAGAGTTTATACTTTAAATAATAAAATATTTAATTAAGTATACTAGTCTGCATTCATACTAAAATCAGTGTCACAATGATAAGAACAAAAGTATTACGATTGTTGAATATCACAAGTGAGCTCGGGGATGTATGGTCAGTCCTGGGAATGGCATAGCCTGATCAACTATGTTGGTCCTAGGAGTGATTAGAATATGCCCTAGAATGGTTGTGATATGTTAACAAGTCTAAAAACTTACCAACAATACCACAAGAAGATCAGTAGAACTTAAACTTAAAATACTATAGGAGTATTTTGTGCTATTAGTTACACGTATACTATATTCTTATACCTCTCTTCTCGCGTAGATCTAAATGGCTGGATTCCATCATGGCGACCCGTACTTTCCCAATGAAGGCAATGTCGGATGGATCGATGAAGAGCCTGAAGATGAGCATCCAATCCCTTTGGATGATCATCTCGCAGAAGGCTTTTCGGATGGATCCGACTCCGAGCCTGAAGTCAACAACCTACCGCTAGTAGGTCAAGCCCCGAACAACAACCCTCGGCCAGCGTTTCCAGGCCCTACTCCCATGTGGGCAAACGACTTGAATCGCTGGAGTGATGAGCAGGGTCAGCCCTTGCCATACTTTGGGGACCGAACCTTTTACAATGTTAGCGATGGTGGCTCTGCTGATAGAGCTCTGCCGGTAATCATCCGTAGAATAGCTCGTAATGTCGAGCAAGGTCGAGCAGCCATCGACCGGGTCATGGAGATTGATGCCAATTCAGGTGTCAATACAGTCCGCATTCGCCGTCTCGAAGAAGACATGGAACGGACCCGGAGAACCAACGAAACTCTGCAGCAACAGCTGGCTGCCTCCCGTGCTGAAGTCTTAGAACTTCGAGCTCATCAGAGAGCTCAGGACCGACACCTTCAAGAGGTGTTTCGCCAAGTGTCCGACCTCTGGGATAGCCCGAGAAATTCCCATCGCCATTAGATGATGTCTAGTACATCTCTATCTTTTGATTTAGGGATAGCCTTGAACTTATGTGCTCTAAGTAGCACTTATCTGTAAAATATTCCTAACTTTCGGTACTCTAATTAGGAATCTAGGACTGTCAGTATTGTCCTTATGGTATGATGTAAGACCTACTGTTAGGTCGATTTTCCTTGAACTTATTACATTAGTAATACCCGTACTATTGAAATCTACCTAATCTATGGGAAAAATTTGTACACTTGTGTATTCCTACTGATATTTCTTATTGTGATTTCTAACACTCATTCAACTGTTGGGCTATGGGTAATTAGTCCATGGGTCACTCTCACATTGCTTACAAATTGATTCTTATCATCCTTCTTGTTTTTTTATAAACTTATAGCTGAAGGATGCCTCCTCGCAAGTCTCCCAGAAATAGGAATAATCCTGTACCTCCACCGCCTCCACCACCTGCAGTCATCGATACTGCAGCCCTGAATGCTGCCATAGCTGCAGCAGTGGCAACTGCCATGGCTCAGTATCACTCATCGGATGCTAGCAGAGGTGGAACCCCTGTTGAATCTATCCCAGTTGAAATCCCTGTGCGCTCGAGGGAGTGCGCCTACAAGGATTTCACAAACTGCAAGCCGAAGCCTTTCTATGGCACCGGCGGAGTCATTGCTCTCTCGCAATGGTTCGAGAAGACTGAATCAGTCTTCGAAATCTGTTCGTGCCCTGCAGCATTCAAGGTGAAATATGCCGCATGCACCTTCGAGGATAAAGCCCTAACGTGGTGGAACGGCCACGTCAAAGCCCTAACTCTCGTCGTGGCTAACGACATGGGCTGGGCAACGATGAAGGACCTCATGACTGAGGAGTACTGCCCTAGGGGCGAAGTCCAGAAGTTGGAACATGAACTCTGGAATCTGACAATGAAGGGCACCAACGTGATCGCTTACACTGTCCGCTTTAGCGAACTGGTGGCCCTATGCCCCAATTGATGGGTTTTGAGCATTCTAACACTTCCTAAGTGTACATGCAACCCTAATAACCTTGGATCTATGTTTGTCTAATTATCATGCAAAGTTGAATTCCAAGGTTATATTCCTATCTAGCATACATGGGGAACAATTTTAACTTGAATCATAGATAGAATAACTTACCTTGTTGTTGCTTGTGTTCCTTGAAACCTTGTGAGCCTAGCACCCCAAGTGTGATGCCTCAAATGCTTCACACAACACCAAATGCTCTTGAAAGACTCTTGAGATAACACACACTTCTCAAAATCGGCCAAGCCCTCTTGTTTCTTATGTCTAGCCGTTTTTGGTGGAGAATGGGATCCTTATATAGTGTTGGCACATCTAGGGTTACACCATGTAAACCCTAATGTGTCATGACTCTTCATTTCCATGACCCATGGGTTTGTAACTCCCATGGAGCATCCATGGAGCATCCTATGGGTAGAACCCAACTTGATAACCCATGGAGCCTCTTAGCCCACTATACAAGATATGGATGAACCCATATATTTAATTAGTTAACCTTTGATCACTTAATTAATTCCAAATTAATTCTTGATCAAACTAATCAAATAATATTATTAATATATTAGAACTTATAATATATTAATAATCTCCAAGTGTTATTTCTCTCATTTAGTCTAACCAATTGCATGGTGCCATGCAACCCAAATGGACCATGCCGGGTCGGGTCAAGTACAAGCCCGAAATAGTTATGGACTTAGACACCTTATCCAACAGTCTCCCACTTGGATAAGTCTAATAACTATATCTCTAGTACTTCAGGAACCGACCGGCAATCGTAGCTCTTTCAAGGTTTCTCTGAACTGAGAAGATGATAGTACGCCATTTAAGATAAGTGATCATATAATCCTCCGTTCTAGATATCAGCCGGACAAATACATGGAACAATGTCTTACTTATTGTCCAGCAGTTGTTTCCCGATTTCCGATTTGTTTGACATAGAACTTAATTGAACACATCAACTTAGTTCTGACCGGGCCCGGTACATGGGTCAAAACAAAATCATCGAGGGGCCCAGATATCAGCTTCTAATCCAAGAAGGAACAGATAAACTTCGACTCATATGTTTGTTCTACCACTCATTGAATTACACACAAAAGTACGTTTTATAACATCGAGTTACCAATGCGGTTTCATACAGTCAATGCATAACCAACTTGTAAGTAACAAATCATATCTCTAGGTTTGAAGACTTATATGATATTACCGTCTCACGATCACTCGAGATAGAATTCCATGAAGTGATTCCAGTGAGCGTGGGTTGAGTCCAATGCTCAGAACTTATGAGCACTCATGATTGTTGTAGCCTTGTCCAACACCTTAGACCTCTACAACCCATCATGACAGTCTTGATTCATACCTACTTCCGACATATGACCGACTGTGGAGGTTTGAATAATATGTTACACCAAACAAAATTATTCTGGAAGTCAAAACATGCAAAAGAAATATAGTAAACGATTGACAAGAGATAGCAACACTTTACTTATAAATAAAACACCTTTTATTCATCATCAAATGTCAATTACACTTTACAAATTTCTGGGTTATCTAACTACTAAAACTTATATCATCCTTCAGCCCTATGCTCCGAGCATGCTGGAGATGCTTAACCCTACTCAGTCCCTTCGTGAGGGGATCTGCTGGGTTCTCATCCGATGATACCCTCTTTGCCACGAGGAGTCCTTCTTCGATCCGATGTCTAATGAAATGGTATTTTCTGTCGATGTGTCTGGATCTCCCATGATCCCTTGGTTCCTTGGCTAAGGCAACAGCACTTTCACTATCACAGAAAATTTCCATTGGCTCTTTAATAGCTGGTACAACTCCAAGGTCTCCAATGAAGTTCTTCAGCCATATCGCCTCCTTTGCTGCTTCACTAGCTGCAATATACTCTGATTCACAAGTAGAATCAGCCACTGTCTCTTGCTTGGAACTCTTCCAAGAAATTGCTCCTCCGTTTAGGGTAAAGACCCAGCCCGACTGAGAGCGGAAATTATCCCTATCAGTCTGGAAACTAGCATCACTATACCCAACAACTCTCAAGTCATCACTCCCACCGAGGGTAAGGACCCAGTCCTTAGTCCTCCGTAGGTACTTGAGGATATTCTTTACCGCAGTCCAGTGTGCCTTGCCAGGGTTCGCCTGATACCTGCTAACCATGCTCAAGGCAAAAGCTACATCGGGTCGAGTACACGTCATAGCATACATGATCGATCCTACAGCCGAAGCGTAAGGTGTTCGACTCATTTCTGCTATCTCAGCCTCAGTGCTAGGGCTTTGTGTCTTACTCAATCTGGTGTTACTCTGGATGGGTAACTCTCCTTTCTTGGAATCCTGCATGCTGAATCGCTTCAGCACTCTATCCAAGTAGGTACTCTGACTAAGTCCAATTAGTCTTTTACTCCGATCTCTCAAGATTCTTATCCCTAGAATATAGGCAGCTTCACCAAGGTCCTTCATAGCGAAACACTTCCCAAGCCAGGACTTTACTTCCTGCAGGGTTGGAACGTCGTTTCCTATGAGTAGTATGTCATCCACATACAATACCAAGAAGCTAACTATACTCCCACTAGCCTTGACATACACACAAGATTCATCTTCACTCCTAGAAAAGCCAAATTCCTTGACCTTTTCATCAAAGCAAAGATTCCATCTGCGAGGTGCTTGCTTCAACCCATAAATGGATTTCTCAAGCTTACACACTCTATTAGGGTACTCGTTGCTGACAAAACCCTCTGGCTGACTCATGTAAACATCTTCAGCCAGCTTCCCATTAAGGAAAGCGGTTTTGACATCCATCTGCCATATTTCATAATCATGAAACGCAGCTATGGCTAACAGAACCCTAATAGACTTAATCTTGGCTACTGGAGAAAAGGTCTCATCATAGTCCACTCCAGGAATTTGAGAGAAGCCCTTCGCAACCAGTCTAGCCTTATAAGTGTGTACTTTACCATCCATGTCGGTCTTCTTCTTGAAGACCCATTTGCACCCTACTGTCTTACGACCTGGTACATTCTCAACCAAGTTCCAAACTTGATTGTCATACATGGATTGTATCTCGCTATCCATAGCCTCTTTCCATTTAGCAGACTCGGGGCCTGCCATGGCTTCCTC
The DNA here is from genome assembly GCF_002870075.4 of Lactuca sativa. Taxonomy (NCBI): domain Eukaryota; kingdom Viridiplantae; phylum Streptophyta; class Magnoliopsida; order Asterales; family Asteraceae; genus Lactuca; species Lactuca sativa. The sequence goes on along the minus strand of NC_056625.2, from coordinate 181,843,579 downwards.
GTAGCTGTTAGGGTCATCTTGACTTACTAGTGTTTCATCACTAATAAGTGTCTCACCTTCTGCAGTAATATGGAATCCATAGTAATGCTCAGGTGCACTCCTAACTCTCGTGGAACGTCTCAGAGGTACAGATTTGTCAATTTGCTCAACAGGAGTTTCCTCCTCAAGTTGAGGGCTAGAGTTTGAAGTTCCTTCACCGCTTGATTCTTGAATTTCTTCAAGATCAATTTGCCTCCCACTGTCTCCTTGGCTTATAAACTCTCTTTCTCGAAAGACTCCTCTTCTTGCTACAAAGACCACATTGTCACTAGGTCTGTAGAAGAGGTAACCAAAGGAATGCTGTGGGTAGCCGATGAAAATACACCTCTCGCTTCGAGGTTCGAGCTTATCATGAGTCTCGCGTCTCACGAAAGCCTCGCAACCCCAAATCTTGATGTGGTCTAGTTTAGGTACTTTACCAGTCCACATCTCGTGAGGAGTTTTGGCAACTTTCTTTGTAGGGACTAGATTGAGGATATGGGCGGCAGTCTCTAAGGCATACCCCCAGAATGAGATTGGTAGCGTAGCTCGACTCATCATGGAACGAACCATATCTAACAAGGTTCGATTACGCCTCTCAGCCACACCATTCAACTGTGGTGTCCTGGGAGGTGTCAATTGTGAGACTATCCCACATTCCCTTAGATAGTCGAGGAACTCTGAACTAAGATACTCACCACCACGATCGGATCGAAGCATCTTAATGTTCCTGCCCAATTGATTCTCGACTTCCTGTTTAAATTCCTTAAACCTCTCGAAAGTCTCTGACTTATGCTTGATCAAGTAGACATATCCATATCTACTATAATCATCAGTAAAAGTCAAATAATAACGATTAGCATCCCTTGTGGCATGTTTGAATGGTCCACACACATCCGTGTGTATAAGGTCCAACAAACCTTCACCCCTCTCACACGAACCTGTGAAGGGTGACTTTGTCATTTTTCCAAGTAAGCATGATTCGCAACTATCATCTGACTTTAGGTCAAACGACTCCAAGACTCCATCCTTTTGGAGTTGGCCTATGCGTTTCTTGCTTGTATGTCCAAGACGACAATGCCATAAAGATGCTTTATCCAAGTTATTATTAGTAGAATCAATACACAAAACATTATTTCCCAAGTTATCTATAACAGATACAGCTTCATACACACCATCACAAGGTAATGCTTTAAAATAAAAGACATTATTATAGAACACATCTATAGAACCAACTTCATTATTAAATGAAAAGGTAAACCCTTGTTTGTACAAAGCATGAAAGGAAATAATATTTCTTGCCATTCCTGGCGAATAACAACACTTATTCAAATCTAAACTAAACCCACTACTTAGCGATAAAGTATAAACTCCAATCTTGGTAACAGGTATAGCTTTCCTATTCCCCATGATCAAGTTTATCCTTCCTTGCTCCACATCCTCACTTCTTCTTAGTCCCTGCAAGTCACAACAAATGTGAATACCACAACCGGTATCAAGGACCCAAGAATTAGAATGGGGTGAGTTATTAGAAATGATAGTGTAAATACCTGCATGGTTGGGTTTAACTTTCCCATCCTTCACATCTTGCTGGTATTTTGGGCAGTTCCGCTTCCAATGAGCTTTTTCATGGCAATAGAAGCATTCAGCCTCTTTTGGGTCAGAAGAAGGAGTAACGAAACCTTTCTTGGTTCCATTTGAAGAAGAGCCATCAAGGGTCCGAGCCTTGGTACCCTTGGAAGAGCTCTTTCTCTTCCTCCCTCGACTTTTCCCGATTGCCAAAACCGGAGTAGAGTTTTGAGTAGGAGTGATAGCAACCAACTTCCCCTTAAGACCTGTTTCTGCGGTCTTGAGAAGTCCCTGAAGTTTGCTGAGAGTGACTTCTTCCTTGTTCATGTGATATGTCATGCGGAATTGATCATAGCACGATGGTAAGGAATGCAAAATAATATCTATTGCAAGATCCTCCGGGAAGTTCACATTAAGCTTCAGCAAACGATCCACATACCTTTGCATTTTCTGCATGTGGCTCGTGACGGATTCCCCGTCCTTCATCATGGTTGTTATCATGGAGCAGATGATTTCATACCTCTCTTGTCTTGCACTTTGATGGTATCTTTCCATCAAATCTTGGTGCATGTCATAAGGGTAGAAATCCTCATAAGACTTTTGGAGTTCCGCTGTCATCGTGGCCGTCATGATGCAAGCCACTTTCGTAGCATCCCTTTCATGTGCCCGAAATTCAGCGATCTCCTGAGGAGTTGCAGTGGACTCATTAATCTCCTTAAGCTCCTTGTCAAGGACATATTCTTTGTCCTCGTAGCGGGTAATCATCCTGATGTTTCTGATCCACTCATTGAAGTTGGATCCACCAAAGGTGACTTTCCCACACAAGTTCATAAGGGAAAAGGAGCCGTTAGGATTAGAGCCAGAAGCATTGTGGAAAGACATCTGAAGGCAAGAGGACAAGATTAGTTTAGATATAAGAGAGTCCTTAATAAAACACCCAAATGTAATATTAAGGCTAGGATCCAATCACAATATAATATAACTTAGAAGAGGTATGCCGTAATCTAAGCTATATCATATTTGAAAGGTAGGTGAATGACGATTCACCAATTTCCACCACGAAAACCGCAATATCTTAGGTTTTTGAATGGTTCTTAGAAATTCCTAGATTCTTTGAGATTCAATGAACTTTTCAAAGGCATGTTTCAATCTCGAGTGTGCCCTCCAGGTTTTGTGACTGGGATACCGAGGATCACAAAACGAGGTGTGAAGTAACCATGCAAATCACTTGGTACCCTTAAAGTTTATCACTCAATCGATGTGCCGGTTAACCACACACGCTCCATCGATACTATAATAAACCCTAAGTCACCCTTTACCTACCTTGTTAAGTCCAAGTTAGTGTGCCGGTTAACCACACACGCTCCACCAACGACTTAATCAAAGTGTAAAGTGTAATTTCATGGAATAGCACCTTATTCACATTTTTCCTAAAGTAACTAAGATTGGGAATTTAATAAAACATTTAGTTACTTTATAATATTCATCATACTTTGAATGAGAATTAATAAGTCCTTGTCTTACCCGTTCGGCTAACGACCCTCCACCGATCAAGCAAGCGGTGGGTGAGAGTGGACACCCATTAAGTCACCATTTTATAGGCAACAACCTTATACCCACCTTATAGACCGGCTTCGTGAATGAGGCGTACTAGCGGTAAGACGACTTTGTTCTTATACATATATATATATAATTATTAAATCATAATAATATAAGTATAAGGGTTGAATTTTAACTTTTAAAATTCTAGGGGTTGGAACTAAAGTTTTAACTTAACTTTACTTGTTCCAAAACTTGAGGGCAAGTTTTGTAATCTTTCAAAACTTTTCATTTCTTGTAACTTATGAGTTTAATAGAGTAATAAAATGAGGACTTTTCATTTTTCTAACTCTTGTGTTCTTTTAATGGTTTTTTAATCCAAGAGACTTTTGGTTTTTCCATAACTTGAGGACAAGTTATGGACTCCATTAAAACACATTATGATCATGAATTAATCTACCACATAGGTTACAAATAATTCCTATGATCATCTAAACATCATAAGAACAAGAACATGAATATGAACACTTTCAAGAATCAAAATCACATTAAATCTTTGTAATTTTGATAATTTGTTGTTGTAAATGAGTTAGAAAAGACATTACACCTTCTAAAATAAGTTTTCAAGTACCAAAACATTTTAGGGTAATGATTCTAATCCATTTCCAGCAACACAAGTCGAAATTCTGCACTCTGTCGACCCTACTCGCCGAGTGCATAAACCTACTCGCCGAGTAGGTTGAAGATACACATGAACTCGTCGAGTCCTCCCCATGGACTCGCCGAGTCCATCAGTCAGACAGCAAGAATTTCGACTTTCTTCAACTTTTAAGCACAAATAACAAACAAACAAGCCTAGGCTCTGATACCACTGATGGGTTTTGAGCATTCTAACACTTCCTAAGTGTACATGCAACCCTAATAACCTTGGATCTATGTTTGTCTAATTATCATGCAAAGTTGAATTCCAAGGTTATATTCCTATCTAGCATACATGGGGAACAATTTTAACTTGAATCATAGATAGAATAACTTACCTTGTTGTTGCTTGTGTTCCTTGAAACCTTGTGAGCCTAGCACCCCAAGTGTGATGCCTCAAATGCTTCACACAACACCAAATGCTCTTGAAAGACTCTTGAGATAACACACACTTCTCAAAATCGGCCAAGCCCTCTTGTTTCTTATGTCTAGCCGTTTTTGGTGGAGAATGGGATCCTTATATAGTGTTGGCACATCTAGGGTTACACCATGTAAACCCTAATGTGTCATGACTCTTCATTTCCATGACCCATGGGTTTGTAACTCCCATGGAGCATCCATGGAGCATCCTATGGGTAGAACCCAACTTGATAACCCATGGAGCCTCTTAGCCCACTATACAAGATATGGATGAACCCATATATTTAATTAGTTAACCTTTGATCACTTAATTAATTCCAAATTAATTCTTGATCAAACTAATCAAATAATATTATTAATATATTAGAACTTATAATATATTAATAATCTCCAAGTGTTATTTCTCTCATTTAGTCTAACCAATTGCATGGTGCCATGCAACCCAAATGGACCATGCCGGGTCGGGTCAAGTACAAGCCCGAAATAGTTATGGACTTAGACACCTTATCCAACACCAATATGGTTCCCACTGAAGGGAAAAAGATTGAGCGGTATGTATGGGGGCTAGTACCTCCGTACCAGGGGAATGTCTTAGCATCCAACCCTGCTACCTTCGACAGTGCCAAGCGATTGGCACAAAGACTTATTGACCGTGGAGTCAAGACCCCTGCAACTACAACCACCCTAGCCATCCCTGAACCCTCTAAACCCGCTGGCAACAAGCGGAAATTCTGGGAGGAGAAGAAGAAGCAACGAGCTTCAAAGAAACAACAAATCGTAGCAGTACATGCTGCGGTAGCCCCTACTGTGTGTATTCCTACTGGGGGGGGGGAATACAAGTAGAAAACAGTATGTTATTAAATCAATCTTATGTATTTTATAACTGTGTTTTCACTCAGTAGATTTCACATATTTCAAAAGGTGTCACATGAAATGGTTTTCTATCTTAAAATACCTTGATAACAAAAGTATTAGTTTTGAAATGTTTATTAAAATGACATCAGGTCACTCTTAATTATTGTTCAAAACTCCTAGATATCTTGCAAAACCATTATTTTACCTTCTTGAATCAAACTATACTTATGCGCATATGTTCATTTATATGTTAGAGATTATAGTTTTCACCCTTCATTTAGTTTCTAATACTCTTGGGAAGCAAGGGTGCATAAATCTACTTGATCAACAAATTACTTTCCAGTTAATTATCATAGGGATAGTTAGAAGAAACAAACATTTATTCCTATTACAAAGAATCACACAAGAGTCAGTTCATTCATGAGTCTATACCAATACCTTACATGATACATGAGTACACTTACTTAGGATTACATGATACATGAGTACACTTACTTAGGATTACATGATACATGAATATGTTTACATATACTTACCTGTTACATGAACACACTTACATGAATACCATACAGGAACACTGTTACTTAGGTGCATTATCCTATATTTACTTACCTGGATACTTGTACTTAGAACTACGAGGATGATTTATTAGTATTTACTGTGTAAATTATCTTTCCTATCCCAGTTCAATGGGATAATTCGGCAGGACTTACCATTCCGAACCCCACTGATTAGTACCGGTGGTCGATGAACGTCTACGGATGTCTAAGGTTGTTACTTATTTAGTAGTCAGTGACGGGATTAACCATCCCTCTGTCCAACTGTTGCAACAGTGGATGAGATGTGAATCTTCGGAGGATCATTAGGTTAACGATCGATATTACGAGATCGATGTCGGGACTAACCCTCCCTCCACCCTGCTGCCGCTACAGAGGATGAGGGGACACTCTTCGGATGTCCATAGGGTCTATCTTTCGCTTCGGCGATGTCGTGTTTATCCTGGTAACCCAAGATAATAACACTTACGTGATTATATTTTTCTTTTTTACTTTATTTTGTGATATATTCACATAAACTATGAGTTAGACTAAGTACTCTCAGTACTAGTCAATAGAAAGGAAAAACTATCATTTTACTTACAGAACATTAGGGTCTTGGTAGAAGACTATCATATCATTTTCCTATTTTACTTTATATTGTGATATATTCACATAAACGATGAGTTAGACTAAGTACTCTCAGTACTAGTCGATAGAAAGGAAAAAATATCATTTTACTTACAGAACATTAGGGTCTTGGTAGAAGACTATCATATCATTTTCCTATTTTACTTTATTTTGTGATATATTCACATAAACGATGAGTTAGACTAAGTACTCTTAGTACTAGTCGATAGAAAGGAAAAACTATAATTTTACTTACAAAACGTTTAGGTCTTGGTAGAAGACTATCATATCATTTTCCTATGCTACTTTATTTTATGATATATTCACATAAACGATGAGTTAGACTAAGTACTCTTAGTACTAGTCAATAGAAAGGAAAACCTATCATTTTACTTTGTCATAACAAAACATTCGGGTCTTGGTAGAAGACCACATTTCATACTTATATCAAGTGTTCTATTTAAGGATTTATACGACATTCTTAACAACATTCCAAAACAGGACAATAACACATAAATACTTATGAATTCACCAGCTTTAAAGCTTATACTCGCTTTCAAAATAACTTGTATTCTCAGGTCATCAGTTAGACAGGTGCGATGGCCATGTTTTTGAAAAGATGGAGCACAGACAAGACTCACCTTATTTTGATTCTTCATTTTATTCTCGTACATTATGAAAGAACACATATGTATTAAAACTCTACTTATAATACAATGGATGATGGTGTTGCTTGTTTATTATATTACACTGTTGTGATACTGTACATGACGTCCTCCACCCCTGAACGTTTCCGCCGTTCATGGTTTTGGGGTGTGACAGATTCGTATTAGAGCATTGTTTATAGTGAATTAAGTATATCAACCCATAAAAGATATACTAACTATAATTACATGGGATTAAAACACTCTATCTAAGAGTTTATACCTTTAAATAATAAAATATTTAACAAAGTATACGTGCCTGCATTCATACTAAAATCAGTGTCACAATGACAAGAACAAAAGTATTACGATTGTTGAATATCACAGGTAAGCTCGGGGATGTATGGTTAGTCTTGGGAGTGGCATAGCCTGATCAACTATGCTGTTCCAAGGAGTGATTAGGACATGCCCAAGAATGGTTGTGATATGGCAACAAGTCTAAAAACTTACCAACATTACCACAATGAGAACATTATAACAGAACCTAAGTCTAAAATACCATAAGGGTGTTTTGTGTTACTATAAGTACTTTATACTTGAGAACTAAAATGGAATCTTCATTCCTAAGTTGATAATTGCTAAGTGGAGACGCTAAAGTTATATGTAACTAGGATGTTATAGACTTCGAATCGGTGAAAATTTTGCTTTACCCTTATTCCTTGTGAATTTGGAGTTGAGGTCACTTATTCGAAGGCCTATGCTGTGTTGATTACATATAACTGGTATGCACTTTACAAATAGCGATGGAACTAATGAAGATTTCCTAAATAATTATCTAGATAGTTAGTCTAATAATTATTTTCTTACCCCAAATTCTCGCGTAGATAACATGGCTGGATTCCATCCCCACGATGACCTGTTCCTTCCGAACGCGGTTATTGCTGGATGGTTTGGAGAAGAACCAGATAATGATCATCCAATCCCTCTGAATGATCACCATGCTGAAGACCTTTCAGATGATGCCATCTCCGAACCCGAGGTTTAGAACCTACCCCAGGCAGCTCCCTTTCCAATTCCTAACCCTCGTCCGACTTTTCATGGCCCGACGCCTGAGTGGGTGGAATGTTTGGAAACATGGAGCCAAGGACAAGATCAGCCCATGCCATTTAATGGTGACCGAAGCTTCTATGACCTGAGCAATGGGGGCTCAGCAGACAAAATCATGCCAATTCTGATCCGGAGAGTTTCCCGAAACGAAATTCAGGGCAGGATAGCTCTACAACGTATCACAGAAGTCGATACAAATGGAGGAATGCATATGCTTCTCATCAGTCGCCTTGAACATGCTCGTGAGAGGTCTGAGAGAGACTATGAAACCCTGCTGCAAGCACTGGCTGAATCACGAGCCGAAGTCATGGAACTTCGGGTACGCCAGAGAGTGTACGAAAGACACCTACTTGATGTGGAACGCCAAGTGGTTGAACTGAGAGTTCACCAGAGGGATGACCGTAGCTAGTAGTAGATACTTTACTTTGTATTCCTTGTTAGAAAGGAATCGTGTTCCTGTCTGTGCCCGATGTGGTATTTTCTATGAAACTATCTTGTACTGTAAGTACATTAGTTAGGTCTTTATACTGTCAGGAACTATCCCCTCTGGATATGATATAAGACCTTTTACAAGGTCATTTTCCCGAACCTGTACGTCATGAATATCAAAGATGTTGACAGTCGACTAACTTCTGTGTCGTTCTTTATTCGAATACTCTTATCATACTTTCATTAGAGTCTATTTGAAACATGCTCTAGTCAAGTCATTAGACTATAGAAATTTAACTCCGGCGACATCTCCAAGTCTCTGGTAATGGTTGGATCATGTTATTCACCAACCAACAATACCTCGGCTCGAAACAACAAACATCTTGAGACCGTTTTAAGAACTTACTTCCGATCTTTACTAGGACTGCATCATAGGGATGTAGGTCGAACTTTCCTGAACATACTTCCATTCCATACTAGGACTGCATCATAGGGATGTAGGTCGAACTTTAGAGAACATACTTCTTTTCTTTTCATGAACGATCGAACTACGTCTAGGTTCAACCATTATCGCTCACAAATTCATTTTCTTTCGGTGTAACAGAATCATGTCATCCAAGAAAGACGATCAACCCATCAACCAAACACCAACTCTTCAGATTGATGCAGCTACCTTTCAAGCTGTAGTCTCGGCTGCCGTGTCAGCCATTCTGAACCATCTGAACGCTAACAACGCAAGTGTTAGCAGGATTGTTAACAACTATTCCCATCCAAGTAACAATCCAATACCCCAGCAAGCAACAAACTACCACGATACCCCGAGTCCTAAGACCAAGAGTATCAAACGAAAGTCTTGGACTAATTCTAAGGACAAGTCGCTTCGAAGGGCGAACAGGAAACAACCACCAGTAACAACCTTCACAGCTACGACATCAGTACCTCCTACTACCATCCCTTCGGGTGTCCCAATGGTCCCCAAACCAGCCAAACTTAACGCTGGAAGTCTCCCAAAATGCATTAAATGCAGTTTTCACCACCATGGACCTTGTAGGGAGATGCAATGCTCACACTGCAATAGGAAGGGGCATACAGCCCGTTACTGCAAGATTCCAACAGCTCAGCCTGCCCAAGTGCCAAACACTAGTGTGAACCAAACTTGCTATGGTTGTGACAAGGTAGGTCATTACAAAAGGAACTGCCCAGAGGCAGCAAATGCTGGCACACACGGCAGTATGCTACCGACCACCGCCGTAGGAGAGTCTACTCCGGACCCCCGTTAATGTGATTTAGGCGTTTCATTGTAACAGACTTATGAACCATCCCAAAACTAGTGCAACCAGAGTCTTATCTTTTGCGGGATCCCTTCCGTTTAGGGATGCTCGTGCTGCGTATACTTGTCTTTTGTAGCATACCTTGTTCGCAGCAATAGTCTTGTAGTAAATCCTAAGTACAGTAACTCTGTTAATGGTTGCACTGTTGTGTTTTGTCCGTGACGCCTTATGTTCAAATCTAATGTCTTTAGTTTCCATATGTTTCCGACTTTATCATACGACTTGAGTAAATTTGATCCTCGAAATACCAGCTTCATAAGTACATCTCTTTCTCAGAAAGCATCTTTTAGCAAAGCCGTTATATCAGAACACCGAAGTCCTCATACAAGGAGTACCTTATAGTTCTTTTCCTTTCCGAAGGAATCCCCACAGTATTACTCGTGCAGTACGTCATGTTCAATTCCAGGATTCATACGGTTGATCTATCATTGAGGAATGTATACATGAGAGTGATATATAATCAATGTTCTACAGGTTTAGAATTGATGATTCCACTTTAACTTCTTTTCCCTCGATGGGATGTGAGATTAAGGAAGAATCAGTTATTCGACTACCTTTTCAGTATTAATTATATACGACTCGTATACACGAAATTGTGATCATTGAATCACGTATGAATTCTAATATGAACTTCAGGACGGAGACTGTCCAGGAGTACGAGTAATTGCATTGGCATAGGAACAAACTTAGAACCAGTATGACTCTTATAACCAGATCGCCTTACAGTCTAAACACCTACGGGAGATACAAGAACAGCCCGGACAACACATCGAACTACTCAACAATAGAATTAGAAGACCAGGCTTCTCACCCTTGAGAGCTCCGGTCTTATTCTTACCAGAAGTCGACGGAGTGCATTTTATGTACCTCGACGACTGGAGACTTCATTAAGATTTCCTTTAGAAATCGTTGTCTCTGCCTCGCATAGACGAATTGATTGGGCAAACTCAGGGAAAGAATTTCTTCAGAAATGGACCTGAGATCCGAATATCACCAGTTCGAGTGTTAGGGAAGGATGTCCTAAATACTACCCTCCGAACTCGATGTGGACACTTCGAGTCCGTAGTGATACCGCTCGGATAGGACCAATACGCCCATAGTATTCATGAGATGAATAAGTAAAGTACGCCTTTCTTACTGGGATTAGTTCGTCATTTCTCCATATAATGACTACTTATCCACCCTCGTAGTAAGAAAGAACCCATAGAAACATTACCCTCGGAGATACTTTCCGCAAAGTTCTCTAAACAAGAGTTTTGGAATTTAGAGTAAAATTTCCTGAGACACACTTTTAGTGTTGTGGAAATTCTTGAGTACTCTGTCAAATTATCCAAAACCGTTGGGAATTTGTCGGCACCATAGTCACCGATGGAAAATTTGCCAAATTCTAGGTCTTACAGACCTACTATCATAGTCCATTCGGAACTCCCCACAAATTTCAGAAACCCTTTCGACTTTGACCCAGCAAGGGATGGCCCTTGACTGGGAAGTAAGTGAGAGAAAGAACCTTTGGAATTCCAAGTGAGAGACCAAATTCTTTAGGAAACCTCACTCTGGGAACGGCTTAATACGCTTCGTAAAGCGTGGAAAGCTAAAATCCAATATAGTTAGGACCTCCGAGATTCTTACCAGAATCGGTCCTGCATTTCACAAACTAGACCTACTCCGCGAACTCAGTAACGTACATTTTCCCCTTCGAGTCTCGAACTTGAAACAGTATCCTTCCATTAGGACTTTCGTAATCCTTCTCGACGAGATCGAGATTTACGAGATCCTTGCCTTCGTATTAGGACTGTAGTGACCCTCGACCGAGTGGCCAAGCGGAAGAACCAACGCCGTCGCCCATTAGTGAAGGTTCGGTGGAATGCCAACTGAGAACCCGATTGCACTTAGGAGCACGAGAGCAAATCGATTAGGAAGTTTTCACCTAACGACTCGATCATTTATACCTACTTCCTTATCTAAATTCTAATTTCGGGACGAAATTCCCTTTAACAGGGGGATGATGTGACAACCTGGAATTTCCATTCTGAACAAACCATATCAAGACAATAGAGCTTAGAACAGTTTCAGTGAAATTCCAGACTTCGGGTATAAGTTTGGCAGTTTTTCAGGATTTACACTTAAGGAGATATCAAGAGAGTGGTTGCACTAGGGTTTTGTGCAACACTGTTATTCCAACACTCTATTATATTAGAGATCATTTCGGTAATAAAGATATTTTCTGCCAAAAATATCCCAGGACTATAAATAGAATTCTAAACCAAATTCATTCATTATTCGCATTTCCAACTAGAGAAAAGCCATTTTCTCTCTCACGGATCTTCGGGTTTTTATACCAAAACATGAGTACCTCTTTCAAGTAGTGTTAGAAAGCTTTATATGTGTTAATAACATGATTTAGAAGGCTAAATCACTAGATTTCGGAGTTTACTCCCCAAGGTGTTCTTGGGTGGTAAACTCCCGAAACAAAGCCGAGACCGACCCTTGTGTTATGCTACTACCTTGAACTTGTATAGGAGTGTATTAGGGACATGAAATCAAGAAAGAATCACCCAAGTTTGGGAGTTCACGGCCCAAGAGTATCTTAGGCCGTAAACTCCAAAATATGCACAAAAGGGTGCTTTTAAGGCACCTAAAGCATTGGACATTTACTAGGAATTGTTCCCACTTAAATCAAGGACCAAAACACATCAAAATCACTTTCCAAAGTGAGTTTACGGCCAAGACATGGTTCTTGGGCCGTAAACATGAAAGAAGGGCACCAAAGTGTGCCTAATGACTTCATATGCTTTAGGTAAAAGTCTAGAACCTATCCTACATATGAAAAAGACTTGAAAGCAACAAAAACACCATTCCAAGGGAGTTTACGGCCGTAAACTCCAAAGGAAATGGCCTTCGGGCCGTAAACTCCTCTAATGAGTGTTTCTAGGCCATAAACCCTTCCAAGAATTTAACCACCAGGTTGGAATAATTATAGGAATCATTTGGAACTTCAAAACACACAATACCCCCATTTTTGGGAGTTTACGACCGTAAACTCAAGAGTTTACAACCATAAACTCCATGTGTGATGATATATGGAGAGTAAACTCATATATAGGGTCCTTTGGAACCCTAAACCCAAGTGCCTTGTGCCACAATAGCTTAGATGCAATCCTTAGGGCTTAAAACACTTATATAAAGTGTTTATTATGTCTAGGATGTCTTAACATTATCAATTAGTGATTTGAGACTAATTGAGTGCATATATGTGTGATTATATGTTCATTAGGATCGTAGTGTGTGTACAAGTCCTCACTTGACGCCTAACAATCCTACACCGTCTAGTTCATCTAAACTACCACCAACAGGTGAGTTCATACCCCTTAATCAATGTTTTAAATGATTTTAAATGCTTTAATGGGGGGGGGGATACAAGTAGAAAACAGTATGTTATTAAATCAATCTTATGTATTTTATAACTGTGTTTTCACTCAGTAGATTTCACATATTTCAAAAGGTGTCACATGAAATGGTTTTCTATCTTAAAATACCTTGATAACAAAAGTATTAGTTTTGAAATGTTTATTAAAATGACATCAGGTCACTCTTAATTATTGTTCAAAACTCCTAGATATCTTGCAAAACCATTATTTTACCTTCTTGAATCAAACTATACTTATGCGCATATGTTCATTTATATGTTAGAGATTATAGTTTTCGCCCTTAATTTATTTTCCAATACTCTTGGGAAGCAAGGGTGCATATATCTACTTGATCAACCAATTACTTTCCAGTTAATTATCATAGGGATAGTTAGAAGAAACAAACATTTTTTCCTATTACAAAGAATCACACAAGAGTTAGTTCATTCATGAGTCTATACCAATACCTTACATGACACATGAGTACACTTACTTAGGATTACATGATACATGAGTACACTTACTTAGGATTACATGATACATGAATATGTTTACATATACTTACCTGTTACATGAACACACTTACATGAATACCATACAGGAACACTGTTACTTAGGTGCATTATCCTGTATTTACTTACCTGGATACTTGTATTTAGAACTACGGGGGTGACTTATTAGTATTTACTGTGTAAATTATCTTTCCTATCCCAGTTCAATGGGATAATTTGGCGGGACTTACCATTCCGAAACCCACTGAGTAGCACCAGTCACCAGTGGTCGATGAACGTCTACGGATGTCTAAGGTTGTTACTTATTTAGTAGTCAGTGACGGGATTAACCATCCCTCTGTCCAACTGTAGCAACAGTGGATGAGATGTGAATCTTCGGAGGATCATTAGGTTAACGATCGGTATTAGGAGATCAATGTCGGGACTAAGCCTCCCTCCACCCTGCTGCCGCTACAGAGGATGAGGGGACACTCTTCGGATGTCCATAGGGTCTATCTTTCGCTTCGGCGATGTCGTGTTTATCCTGGTAACCCAAGATAATAACACTTACATGATTATATTTTTCCTGTTTACTTTATTTTGTGATATATTCACATAAACGATGAGTTAGACTAAGTACTCTGAATACTAGTCGATAGAAAGGAAAAACTATCATTTTACTTACAGAACATTAGGGTCTTGGTAGAAGACTATCATATCATTTTCCTATTTTACTTTATTTTTTGATATATTCACATAAACAATGACTTAGACTAAGTACTCTCAGTACTAATCGATAGAAAGGACAAACTATCATTTTACTTACAGAACATTAGGGTCTTGGTAGAAGACTATCATATCATTTTCCTAGCTTACTTTATTTTGTGATATATTCAAATAAACGATGAGTTAGACTAAGTACTCTTAGTACTAGTCGATAGAAAGGAAAAACTATCATTTTACTTACAAAACGTTTAGGTCTTGGTAGAAGACTATCATATCATATTCCTATGTTACTTTATTTTTTGATATATTCACATAAACGATGAGTTATACTAAGTACTCTTAGTACTAGTCAATAGAAAGGAAAACCTATCATTTTACTTTGTAATAACAAAACATTCAGGACTTGGTAGAAGACCACATTTCATACTTATATCAACTGTTCTATTTAAGGATTTATATGACATTCTTAACAACTTTCCAAAATAGGACAATAACACATAAATACTTATGAATTCACCAGCTTTAATGCTAATACTCGCTTTCAAAATAACTTGTATTCTTAGGTCATCAGTTAGACAGGTGCGATGGCCATGTTTTTGAGAAGATGGAGCACAGACAAGACTCGCCTTATTTTGATTATTCATTTTATTGTGGTACATTATGAAAGAACACACATGTATGAAAACTCTACTTATAATGCAATGGATGATGTTGTTGCTTGATTATTATATTAGGGTTTGTGTTATGCAATTACTGTATAACTCACTATTTTAATGAGAAAACATCACTTAGAAAATTCGTGTGTTTAATTTTCCATTAGCCTTAGTGCTAAACAATGAACGAAAACAATAAAACAATGTTGCATACTCATCGGGAGTGTGTAAGATCCCAAAACATGGCTTAACAGGGTTCACAGACCTTGCGTTGCGAAGCCAAACACTCACAACTGTCACACATGAAACCTCTCTCAATCGTTTTCACTCTATCTCTCTCCATTGTCAAATCTCTCCCAAATCTCTCTAAGTATGTGAAATCTCTCCCAAATATCTCTTTGTATGAGAAATCTCTCCAAGAATTTCAAATCTCTCCCAAATCTCTCTAACTATGTGAAATCTCTCCCAAATATCTCTTTGTATGTGAAATCTCTCAAAGAATGTCAAATCTCTCCCAAATCTCTCCAAGTATGTGAAATCTCTCCCAAATATCTCTTTGTATGAGAAATCTCTCCAAGAATGTGAAATCTCTCCCAAATCTCTCTAAGTATGTGAAATCTCTCCCAAATATCTCTTTGTGTGAGAAATCTCTCCAAGAATGTCAAATCTCTCCCAAATCTCTCCAAGTATGTGAAATCTCTCCCAAATATCTCTCTAAATGCCAAATCTCTCCTAGTATATCAAATCTCTCCCAAATATGACAAATCTCTCCCAAATCTCTCTCAACTTTCTATAATCACTCGGGGCATCCCGACCCTCGAATTTGGCGAAAACAGCCCAAAAACGGAAGTCTACGCGACAAACGGACTTAAGGAGCCGAAACTCCTCTTAGGAACTGAAACCCTCTCAAGGAACCGAAACCTCTCAGGAATCGAAACCTCAGCAGCCGAGACCGAGACCCTGAGAACCGAGACCTCCTGCGAGCCGAACCCTCCTGAGCCGAACCCGAAGGCTGCTCTCGGGCCGAACCTCGCTCAAGCCACCGAGACCGAGCCTCGCTCTCGGTTCCTTCTTCTGCACTTTCGGTCTTCCCTTCTACTCTCGGTCCTTCTCTACTTGTCTCGGTTCCAAGCATCAGAGGCCGAACCTCCGGCAAGACTTCGGATTTTTGACGTTTTTCACCCATTTTCAATATTTTTAACATTTTAAGCTCGTTTTTCGAGATTTTAACGCGGGATTTTCACCCAAAATCATATTTAAAATAATGAACCCTAAATATTCATAATTTAATCATATTTTCATGAAAATCCTTAATTAAATAATAAAATCTAGTGGGTGAATAATTAAGGTGGAATGTTGACTTTGCTTTACCTTATGACACAAGCAACCACCCCCACACCCACTCTATGACCAACCACACCTCCCCACCTTACCTAGGTCACTTCAATGTCCTTTCCACTCAATTATCATCTTTCCCCACGTTCTTAGAGCTGGAACAACCCATCCTCTCTCCTCACTTCTCTCATTTGCTCTCATTTCACCAAGGATCCAACTCCACTTTTCTGTCAAACTTTCTCTATCAAATTCGAGACTCAAGGCTGATTATCAAGCTTTCTCACACTCTTGGTAAGTATAATTCATCCTCTCCATGATTATTACACTTTCCTCATTCTCAAATCAATGATTCCTTACACAAACATCATCACATTCTTGTTAGATCTTTGAATCTACAAGTGATTCTTCAAGAGTTCTTGAGTTGAACACTTCTCTTCATCAACACTCATCTACTGAAATCACTCAAGGTGAGTTCATACCCCTACATTTTTATGTTTTCTTAAGCTTTTAGGGGGGGAATACAAGTTAAAACACCAAGAACATAACTAAACTTTTCTAACAGTCTTCATCAGAAAAATTCAACTCCATTCACGGACTGTTTTGGACAACTTAAACATTTTTGTTTTCAAAACTGTTTTAGGTGTAAGTAGTTGCAGTTCTTAGCTTTAAAATTACTACTTGCACATTCCATACGATTTTCTACAATTTATGGCGATTTTTACAAAACTGCCTATCATTTCAAACACCAATCCGGACCAGTCTGTGATTATGGACTTTTTCACCCAAGTTGGATGTCATTAAAAATCATGATAAAAATTATGAGTAAACTAGACACATTTTGAGAACTCTTAGAATTGACAGATTTAGCTTTCGACTTCGTATGATTTTTCTATGACTTTTCTAAAACAGCGCAGAAAGGCTAAATTTAGTTAACAGCATATAAATTTCATAAGACTTTGTATTATGTTGAGCAAAGTGTATAACAATAAGTTCTAAATATTGAATGTGTTTCCTTGTTAGTTTATCATTATAAACTGAAACTTAGTCATTCATGATAAGATTATTCATTCATTAGAACACGTATATTAAGCTATAATAAGCATAATTTATGGATTTATAACACTAATGTGTTTTCATAAAACAGTTCTTATACATTACAAACATTTCGGATAGACTATAATAGGTATAGTTTATGTATCATTTACTTCTCAAACTTATTTATCTAAGGTTTTTTTTTTAGTTTAGTTCACGTAAATCTTTTAATGAATAAATTTGTGAGTCATTCACTTCGGGTTACTTCCAAAGTAACAAAGTCAAAAAGTCCTGTAAATTGTAACCAGAGTCTCTTGTAGGGAGAACGTGATAGTTATGTATAGATCTATATTGGGTTTGACAAACCCACACCAGAGCTGCTTGCAACAGCTAGACCGGTAGGTCTGTGGTGACAAGTGTCATTTAACGGCGACGCCTGAAGAACGTCGTATTACGAGGCCGTCGATGTCAAGTATGGTTATGATAGCTCACATGTGGTATTAACAATCATAAGGTTTACGGGTTCTAACTTTAAATTAGGCAGTTATGTCGATCTAACTCATAGAAATTACCTTAAGTATGGAAAAATACTTGTACGCTTTCAAATCAGAAAGGGTTTTATGCCGATTTAAAACCACTTTATATCTTTAAGTATGAAAAATACTTGTTCGATTTCGGTCCTGGTATTTAGGACCACATAACTTATGTAAGGAAAATATTGGATTTTTCTTGGTAACATACATCTCTTTACAAAGATCGATTTTCAAACTCTTATCGTCAAAAGCTTATGAACTCACCAACCTTTGTGTTGACACTTTTCAAAACTACTTGTATTCTCAGGAATTCAGTGAAACAGGAAATCAACCACGTTTTGAGTATGGGACGATAAACCGTCAAACAGTTCATTTTGTATCATAATGTAATTGATTTGAATCATGTAAACATATACTTTGGTGTAACTTTTTCAATAATATTTATGATGGTTGTATTTACTTTGAGCATTATTATACTCGTTGTTGTGATACTCTACATGAAGTCCTCCACCCCCGGACGTTTCCGCCATCCTTGGTTTGGGGTGTGAAAGATTGGTATCAGAGCATTGTTTATAGTGAACTAAGTATATCGAACCACATAAGATATACAAACTATAAATGCATTGGGACTAAAAGTCTCGGATTTAAAGTTTTCAAAACAATCATACTTTTAGAAATAAATAGTTTCTTATTAAAAGTATACATGCATGCATACATACTAAGGTTAGCATCATTCTAGAACAAAACAAAAGTAATGATTGTTGGATATCACAGGTAAACTTGGGGATGTATGTTCAGTCTTGGGAGTGGCATAGCCTGGTCAACTATGCTGGTCCGAGGAGTGATTAGCACATGCCCAAGAATGGTTGTGATATGGTAACAAGTCTAAAAACTTACCAACACTACCACAATGAGAACATTAGAACAAAACACGAGTTTAAAATACTATAGGAGTATTTTGTAATATCATAACTTATATGAAAACTAAATAGATTGTTAATAATAGGTCTATGGATACCCTAAGATACTATATAACTTAGAAATCATAGACTTAGAATTTGTGGTCATTGCCTTACTTCCTTTTCCTTGTTTGGATTTGGACTTAGGGTAGGATCACTTATTCGAAGGTCTATCATATCTTGTTATACGTAATTTGTATGCATTATGTCATTATAGAAGTAACTAATAAGGATCACCCTATAAGTAATTAATTATAGAGTTAGACGCCTAGTAATTATCTCTTCCACTCCTATTCTCGCACGTACAACATAGTAAGATCCTACTTACCGGACGACCCCTACTTTCCCAATCCGAACCCGAGAAATGGTGAATGGTTATGAGGAGAATCAGAAGCGGAACCGGAGGTAATCAATCCTCCATGCATAGCAAGGGTTTCCGCGAATCGTTTCGACTACATCGAACCTGTGCCCCATTGGGCAATCGTGATCGAGGGTTGAATGTCGACAGCAATGACAACAACCACCATGTGGAGACCAACGAGGGTGCTATGATCTCAACCACGGGGGACCGACTGACAAAGCCCTCCCGGCGAAGACCCGGCAGATCGCGAACATCGGGGATTGAAGCAGGTAGACTACAACCCGAGTTCGGAAACTGTGTGCTACTACAGGTCCTACTGTCTCACGTACCCGAGACTTGGAAAGAGACTACTATTCCCGAGACCAACTCTCTTTTAGAACCTTATCGCCGCTCGTGAAGAGGAAAGAGAGTAATAGGGTAGAAAAACGGTATCCAAAGAAAGGAGAATTGCAGCCAAGCATCGATTGACAGAGCTGCAAGGTGCATCGACTCTGCCTCAGGCATCGCAAGGGACAGATCGTCATAAGTAGAGTTCATACCGCTCACAAGACCTTGTAAATTAGGTTCGTGAGTATGTGTTGGGGCTACTCTATTCTAGGCGTAAGCATGACACTGTGATTTAAGAGGTCATACTAAATGAGGGATCTAGTTGCTCTCAAAACTTTTTCCATGCACGGATGTGAGGTAAACCTACATCTAGGTCAAAAAATTTTGCTGAAACCAGAATTACTAGAATCATATTAACAAGACGGGCATAGGATATGCCTAACAGACTCGAAGGTCTATTTAGTCTTAGTTATATAACTAAGCATACTTCAATTGGTCATAATAAGGACCTAGCTTGGGTCAAGTATAAGGGTTCACTTGGATACAGAACTACTGAAATACATGAGTATACCATATAAAGAATCTCGCTATGAATTGTTTTCAGAACACCCTTAATGACCGAATTGCGTTACAAATCGATATAAGATAAACGTAGTTAGAAACTCGCGACGTATACCCATTCTAAAAACTTATTATCATCTCACCCTTAAACATTTTGTTGAGAAGTTCCTTCTTCATAGATCTATGGGTGCGATCATACCAACACTAAATGCACCGGATCCCATCAGAACTCCTCAGCTAAGTGGGGTTGGACAAGCATGATCCCAAGATGAGTAAAGCTTAAAACGTCTATATGAAACCTACTTCTACCCCCTACCATAACTCCGTCTCAGGAACTTAGCAGAAACACTAAGAAGAGTACATCAATGTGCCTAAATTTATATATATGAATATAAATTGTAAGAATGCACTTGAGATAATTATCCCCACTAACGAAGTCGTTTTTCATCGTGGAACAGAGGTACGTCTTCACCAAGGGGAAATCAACCAACTAGCAAGGCGCCAACCCTGCAGATAGATTCTGCTACTTTTTAGGTTGCAGTCACGACAGCCGTGACAGCCGTCATGGCGCAATTCAATGCTAACAACGCCAACAGAAATGGAAGCGGTACTGACAATACAGATTGTGGTAACAATCAGGAACACCAATGGGTGTCTGCCAACGAAAATACCTCAGGCCACAAACCTACGAACAAGAAGCGAAAGTGCTGGGACGAAAAGAAGTGTAACCTATCTCAAAAACTCGCTGGAAGAAAGCAATCCGTAGCTGCACCTGCCATTACAACAGCAGTCACGACAAACACCGCAACACTAGCCACGGGGTCTGCCACCCAAACGCCGGCTAGACCATATGAGGGATCACTCCCAAAGTGTAACCGATGTGGCTTCCATCACAATGGGGCTTGCCGAATTTTTCACTGTAGCAACTGCAACAGGAAAGGACATACCGTCCGTTTCTGTAGGGCCCCGACCCAGCATCTCCCTTCAACCACCAGCGCCAAGGTAGACCCGGTATGCTATTTATGCGGTGAAATGGGACAGTTCAAAAGAGAGTGTCCAACCGAGAAGAATGACGGAGGAGCCAGAGGAGTATAACAAACGAACCAACAAGGGTAACATGGAACCATATTAGGACTTTTGTAATATTTCCAATGACAAAAACGTTTAAGTACCATATGTTTGTAATGAATTTGGTATGCTTGCTAAAATCACAGTCTTTCTAAAAAAATTAGGTAAAATACTCTCTCGTTCAAATCAAACCAAAGACATTTATATATGATCTTAGGATCATTACCTGTAAGAGGTGATGACTTTGTACATACATCGGGGTTAATTATAATCAAAATACTGAAGTCTTGAAAAAAATAATTCCATCCTGACTCCTTTTCCGTGTCTAGTAGAAAGAATTGAGTGGGGCCACCCACTCGACGATTGTACCAACATCAACTTACGTACGACGTTCATATACCGCTCGATCGTAGGGAGACCTGTCAGGGATCATGATATCAAGTATCATTACTGGCTATCGAAACGCACCTACTATCAGTGCTAGACACTGTGGTATGAATCATCTACAGTAATAATAATATCGAACAAACGGAACCCACTAAAAAGAAACACAAGATACCCTATCACTCTAATGAGCACTTTATACGAATACAACTTAACTCATGTTTTACCTAAAAAGATTCGGTTGTCACCATTCAGTTTCGGTTAGCATAGTCCTCATCTTCCCGATTTAATGACTACAAAAGGACCCTTTACCTAACCCCCCCGCCCCAATATTGGAACCCTTGTCTCCCATAAACACGTCCAACACGGATCTCCGGGTCATCTCTTGCTGCGAAACTCCAAAACGCGCACCAAAGGGGTGTTATACTTCCCGAAAACCTTATCACAAGTATTTACAGGAGACCTTCGGGAATGTCATGCATATAGTAGACAAGGTTCAAGCACAGAAGCTTGGGACGGATACGGTTAGTCTACCACTACTACGCGTATACGCGAGGATAATGTATAATTAAGATTCTACGAACATTGGATGTGTGCTTCCGCCCTAATTCCTATTCCATGTCTGATTGTGGAATTGGGTCATAGTCACCCATCCAACTGTCTTGCCAATCTTAAGCACACACGACCTATATGCGCAAGTTAATGATAGATGGACCAGGTACGAAGCCTGCCATGAACTTCGGGCCAAGGTTGCCCAGAGGGACGAGTAAATGTCCTACCATCCGAAAAGGCCTAGTCGCGTAAACCAAACCCACATGCTTCCTACTGAGCTACAAAAACGGTCAGGTCAACCCTATTGAACTACTCAGCAATGAAGTTAAGGAACCAATCTTCTCACCCTGGAGAGCTCCGGTCTTATTCCTCAAATAGAAAGGCAAATTCCCGTAGTTCCATCGACCTCAGAGGCCCCGACAATATCTCCAGTAGAAACCTTTACTATCTACCTCGCATAGACGAATACGCCGACCAACCGCAAGGAACGAGGTACACTTCAGGAATTGGACCTGATGTCTGAATATCACCAGTCGCGAGTATTGGAGAAGGATGTCCGAGGAAAATCCTCCAAATTCGATGCGGACGCCGCAAGTCCGTAGTGATACCCCTCGGATAGGACCAACCCGCTCGCAGTATTCATGAACGTAATAAATAGGATATGCCATTCTTACTAAGATCCGTTAGTCATTTTCATTGTAAATGACTTGCTTATCTACCCTCGTAGTAAGAAGGAAACCAAGGAGAGCAGCTACAACAAACCGCGAAAGCAATACGATTAGAGAAGCTTTACCCGAAGTTCTCTAGATACGAGTTTTGCAATTGAGGACTCGAATTCCTAAGACACATCATTATCAATGTGGAAATCCTTAAGGACCCTTTCAAATGATCAAAACCGTTGAGAAACAGTCAGCACTAAAGGCGTCAGCAGGAATACGCCAAAATTCCGGGTCTCGCTGACCTACCGTCTTAGCTCCTTTGGAACTTCTCGTAAATTACAGAACCCCCTTACGACTTTGACCCTGAAGGCAGCAACCATTGACTGGGAAGAGAAAGCAAGAGGAAGAAACCTTTAGAACTCCAGAATAAGAGACCAAATTCCTCTGGAAGCCTCACTCTGGGCAGGCTTAGTACGCTTCGAAAAGCATGGAAAGCCAAAACCCCAGATAATTATGCCTTTCGAGATTCTTGTAAGAATCAGCCCTGTAATCGCAACTTCAATCTACTCCCACGAGCTTGGTAAAGTAGATTCTACCCGACACGTCCCAAACTTACATAAGTATCTATCCGACGACACTCTTGTAATCCCCCTCGACGAGATCGAGTTCCACAAGAGCCTCACCTTCGTGAAAGTACCGCAGTGACCATGGATCGAGAGGTCAAGCGAACGCAGCAACGCCGCTTCCCATTAGTGAAGGTTCGCTAGAATACTAACCAAGGACCTGGAGTCACTTGGGAGTGCGAGAAATCAGTCGATTAGGAAGTATCCCCACTCCTTGGCTCGATTATTCGTGCCTACTCCTTGCCTAAATTCAAATTTCGGGACGAAATTCCCTCTGACGGGGGGATGATGTGACAATAGTCATATTCGGGTCAAGCCTAAGTCGAACAAAGTCATCGAGTCAAACCGGTCAACACAATTAAACCTTGTATATTAGGGTTTGTGTTATGTAATTACCGTATAACTCACTATTTTAATGAGAAAACATCACTTGGAAAATTTGTGTGTTTAATTTTTGTTAGCCTTAGTGCTAAACAATGAACAAAAACAATAAAACAATGTTGCATACTCATCGGGAGTGTGTAAGATCCTAAAACATGGCTTAACGGGGTTCACGGACCTTGCGTTGCGGAGCCAAACACTCACAACTATCACACATGAAACCTCTCTCAATCGTTTTCACTCTATCTCTCTCTCTCTCTCTCTATTGTCAAATCTCTCCCAAATCTCTCTAAGTATGTGAAATCTCTCCTAAATATCTCTTTGTATGAGAAATCTCTCCAAGAATGTCAAATCTCTCCCAAATCTCTCTAAGTATGTGAAATCTCTCCCAAATATCTCTTTGTGTTAGAAATCTCTCCAAGAATGTTTAATCTCTCCCAAATCTCTCCAAGTATGTGAAATCTCTCCCAAATATCTCTTTGTATGAGAAATCTCTCCAAAAATGTCAAATCACTCCTAAATCTCTCTAAGTATGTGAAATCTCTCCCAAATATCTCTTTGTATGAGAAATCTCTCCAAGAATGTCAAATCTCTCCCAAATCTCTCCAAGTATGTGAAATCTCTCCCAAATATCTCTCTAAATGCCAAATCTCTCCTAGTATATCAAATCTCTCCCAAATATGACAAATCTCTCCCAAATCTCTCTCAACTTTCTATAATCACTCGGGGCATCCCGACCCTCGAATTTGGCGAAAACAACCCAAAAACGGAAGTCTACGCGACAAACGGTCTTAAGCAGCCGAAACTCCTCTTAGGAACTGAAACCCTCTCAAGGAACCGAAACCTCTCAGGAATCGAAACCTCAGCAGCCGAGACCGAGACCCTGAGAACCGAGACCTCCCGCGAGCCGAACCCTCCTGAGCCGAACCCGAAGGCTGCTCTCGGGCCGAACCTCGCTCAAGCCACCGAGACCGAGCCTCGCTCTCGGTTCCTTCTTCTGCACTTTCGGTCTTCCCTTCTACTCTCGGTCCTTCTCTACTTGTCTCGGTTCCAAGCATCAGAGGCCGAACCTCCGGCAAGACTTCGGATTTTTGACGTTTTTCACCCATTTTCAATATTTTTAACATTTTAAGCTCGTTTTTCGAGATTTTAACGCGGGATTTTCACCCAAAATCATATTTAAAATAATGAACCCTAAATATTCATAATTTAATCATATTTTCATGAAAATCCTTATTTAAATAATAAAATCTAGTGGGTGAATAATTAAGGTGGAGTGTTGACTTTGCTTTACCTTATGACACAAGCAACCACCCCCACACCCACTCTATGACCAGCCACACCTCCCCACCTTACCTAGGTCACTTCAATGTCCTTTCCACTCAATTATCATCTTTCCCCACGTTCTTAGAGCTGGAACAACCCATCCTCTCTCCTCACTTCTCTCATTTGCTCTCATTTCACCAAGGATCCAACTCCACTTTTCTCTCAAACTTTCTCTATCAAATTCGAGATTCAAGGCTGATTATCAAGCTTTCTCACACTCTTGGTAAGTATAATTCATCCTCTCCATGATTATTACACTTTCCTCATTCTCAAATCAATGATTCCTTACACAAACATCATCACATTCTTGTTAGATCTTTGAATCTACAAGTGATTCTTCAAGAGTTCTTGAGTTGAACACTTCTCTTCATCAACACTCATCTACTGAAATCACTCAAGGTGAGTTCATACCCCTACATTTTTATGTTTTCTTAAGTTTTTAGGGGGGGAATACAAGTTAAAACACCAACAACATAACTAAACTTTTCTAACAGCCTTCATCAGAAAAGTTCAACTCCATTCACGGACTGTTTTGGACAACTTAAACATTTTTGTTTTCAAAACTGTTTTAGGTATAAGTAGTTGCAATTCTTAGCTTTAAAATGACTACTTGCACATCTCCATACGATTTTCTACAATTTATGGCGATTTTTACAAAACTGCCTATCATTTCAAACTCCAATCCGGACCAGTCTGTGATTATGGACTTTTTCACCCAAGTTGAAGGTCATTCAAAATCATGAGTAAACTAGACACATTTTGGGAACTCTCAGAATTTACGGATTTAGTGTTGACTTCATATGATTTTTCTATGACTTTTCTAAAACAGCGCATAAATGCTAAATTTAGTTAACAGCATATAAATTTCATAAGACTTTGTATTATGTTGAGCAAAGTGTATAACAATAAGTTCTAAATATTGAATGTGTTTCCTTGTTAGTTTATCATTATAAACTGAAACTTAGTCATTCATGATAAGATTATTCATTCATTAGAACACGTATATTAAGCTATAATGAGCATAATTTATGGATTTATAACACTAATGTATTTTCATAAAACAGTTCTTATACATTACAAACATTTCGGATAGACTATAATAGGTATAGTTTATGTATCATTTACTTCTCAAACTTATTTATCAAAGGTTTTTTTTTTAGTTTAGTTCACGTAAATCTTTTAATGAATAAATTTGTGAGTCATTCACTTCGGGTTACTTCCAAAGTAACAAAGTCAAAAAGTCCTGTAAATTGTAACCAGAGTCTCTTGTACGGAGAACGTGATAGTTATGTATAGATCTATATTGGGTTTGACAAACCCACACCAGAGCTGCTTGCAACAGCTAGACCGGCAGGTCTGTGGTGACAAGTGTCATTTAACGGCGACGCCTAAAGAACGTCATATTACGAGGCCGTCGATGTCAAGTATGGCTATGATAGCTCACATGTGGTATTAACAATCATAAGATTTACGGGTTCTAACTTTAAATTAGCCAGTTATGTCGATCTAACTCATAGAAATTACCTTAAGTATGGAAAAATACTTGTACGCTTTCAAATCAGAAAGGGTTTTATGCCGATTTAAAACCACTTTATATCTTTAAGTATGAAAAAT
This sequence comes from Lactuca sativa, assembly GCF_002870075.4. Taxonomy (NCBI): domain Eukaryota; kingdom Viridiplantae; phylum Streptophyta; class Magnoliopsida; order Asterales; family Asteraceae; genus Lactuca; species Lactuca sativa. Next base: position 181,816,810 of record NC_056625.2, on the reverse strand, counting down.
ACTTGTTCGATTTCGGTCTTGGTATTTAGGACCACATAACTTATGTAAGGAAAATATTGGATTTTTCTTGGTAACATACATCTCTTTACAAAGATCGATATTCAAACTCTTACCGTCAAAAGCTTATGAACTCACCAACCTTTGTGTTGACACTTTTCAAAACTACTTGTATTCTCAGGAATTCAGTGAAACAGGAAATCAACCACGTTTTGAGGATGGGACGATAAATCGTCAAAAAGTTCATTTTGTATCATAATGTAATTGATTTGAATCATGTAAACATATACTTTGGTGTAACTTTTTCAATTATATTTATGATGGTTGTATTTACTTTGAGCACTATTATACTCGTTGTTGTGATAATCTACATGAAGTCCTCCACGCCCGGACATTTCCGCCATCCTTGGTTTGGGGGTGTTTGTATCCGAATATTTAATGTTCAGAACCTCTCCCATGAATGTCAAATTTTGCAATTCCTTTAGGGGACTAACAATTGGTTTCGCAAACTCACTTCCTAGACCAGGAACTTTTGACCATGGATGACGGAAATTATGAGTCATCTGAATGTCAGCTTCAAGCATGTCTACAGAGTTATGCAAAGCATCTATCTTGGCATTGAGACGGTTGTTATCAGAAATCAAAATATTTCGTTCAGAGTATGTGACTTCACATTTATCTTTTAAAATGATACATTCATCTTTTGACATTACAAGTTCATGCCTTAGAGACTCGATTTTCAATTTCTTATCCTCAAAACGTAATCTAAGACGACTTAGTTCACAGCCTTTCTTCTCACTGGCTTCTATGGTAGACTCATAGGCTTTATAGATGGTGTTCATATCTGTTTGGATCTGGGTCAGATAAGGTTCACATAAAGTCAAATCAAAATTATTATCAGAGATCATGGATTTTACCTGCTAAACAATGCTTCGACTTGGTGGATCGTTAGTGGCCATGTAGCAGTAATGAGGTTCAGCAACATCATCTTCATCTTCGGACCTAGAAGACCAATAACCTTCATCACATTCAACCATTTGTCTTTCCATCAAACGTATATTTCTTCCAAACACCAAATCTTCATCATCTACAGATGACCAATATCCTTCGATATCTCTTGAAACTGTAGTGATAAATGCCTTCTCACTTTCAACCATTTCTTTTGCTTTTCAGACATAATAAGCTGAGTCTTTGACTTTTGGTTTTTGTGGAGTTGGAATTTTGAGAAGATTTCTGGGTTGAGTTTCGTTAGTGAGGTTAGGCTTGTATGCAGGAGGATTTTCGGAGGTGTATTTTGGTTCTGGAGCAGAATATGGTTGAGGGTGGTTTTGGTGAGGAGCGTTGAATTTGTTTTGGTATGTTTTGTAACAGGGATTGAAAGGACATTTGTATTTCATTGAGACTAAGGAAAACTATTGTTGGAAACGGAGTTTAGAATCCAAGGTTTCAGAATCATCGTCAGGATAGATGTGTGTGGGTAAAAAAGATAAGGATGATTGAGTCAAAGGAACAGTGGGTTTGTAAGGCTCTGGAGCAGGTGGGTTCGGAATGGTTGATTCAAAAGAGCTGACTAGAGCAAGTGGTCCTCCGGAAAGTTCTCTTATGGTTTGAGCAACGTTTGATTTATGTCCTTGAACCTCATTAAAAAGTTAATAGAGTTTCAATTTTTTTAAGGAACCATTGCTTTGAAGACAGGACTTTACATTTCCCCATCCTTTACCAAGACTGTTAATGAACTTGAGATTGTACTCGAGAGGAGTTCGGACAATCCCATGAGTAGTCATGTTGTTGACAACGATTCGATATCGGTTGGAGGCTGAGGCTACGGATTCACCTGGAGTAGTAGTGAATGTGTCAAATTCATTGACAACCGAGGTGAGTCATTTGTCCTTCATATTTTCGGAACGTTCAATCAGATCCTGAAGAGTGTCCCAAATTTCTTTGGATGATTTGCATAGCTTGATGTGCTCAAAGAGTGATGGAGGAACACCAAACACCATTTCCGAGAAGGCAACTTGATCAACATGTAACTTTTCAACATCATCTGCAGTTATAGGGGCTGGACGAGCTTCAACCTCTCGCATGAGTTGAGCAGCTGCATCTCTTACAATTGTTCTTACTGGAACATGAGGCCCTTCTTTGACGGATCTCCAGATTTGTTCGCCTTTCTCTTTGTCTAGTAAAAACCTTTCCATTCTAACTTTCCAATGATCATATTCTTCCACAACTAGCAATGGGGCTCATGTGAGGCCACCCACGCTATTTGTGATTTGCATTGAAATCTGTTGTTGTGGATTTGAAGTAGCCATTAAAGTCAAGATATCTTCAAGGTTAAGTGGTATACAAAAGATCTTTTATCCTTAACACAGAAATGGTTGAAATACCAAGGTTAATTCAAACCAACTATAATCTGATCTTATTGATTCAAAGGACAACCACTCAAGCTCTTATACCAATTGTGAGAACAAGATCTATCTGCAGGGACAAGTTTTGAGAACTCAAACCTTGAGTGAATGCTTGAGATCAATGTCTTCTTGATATTGGATGTTCAAGTCGAGAGTGGACAGACCAATCAAGTCTTACATAATCAGGTCAACAAATGATCAAGACATTAATTAAGAACAGGAAAATAATGATGAAGGTAACATCAATTAATGAAGAACAAGAAGAATGCTTTTTAATGTAATAAGAGTACATGCCAAAAGTAAGAGAAAGATCCGTAGTTGACTTGTATTGAATGCTCCTATATATTGGAGAGACTGTTACAGTGAATTGACCCAAGAGTTTACATAGGACCGGATAAAAGATACAAGTCTGACATTCTGATTGTCCTAAATCAACTTTAAACTAAGTCCTATGAAATGTTACATCACAATACAAGACATAAGTAATAAATGCACAAAAGACATAGAGACTTCATTCCGGACAAGTAATGTTTCGGAGATGAAGTTTGGTCCGGATTAGCATACATTCCAGACTTCAGGATCAGCTCCGGAATGTGTTCCTCTTCAAAATACTTCACTCCTTTTCTCCAGTTCCGGAAAGGTTCCGGATCACATCTTCCTTCGGAACCAACAACCTTCGGAATATGTACTTAGGATAGCTAGAGGTTCACTTTCAGGTTCCAACAGTCAACTGTTCATTCGTAGTCTACCGTTCATTAGTGGTTCGGTTCCTCAAGTAACCTTTTGTACAATTTGTATAATGTTGTTTATCATTGTTTCGTTTTAGAAGCTCTTATGTTTTTAATTCTTTCCATAAAATTCCAAAATTTTAAAAATAGTTTATTTCTTTCTGTTTTTTCTTTATTTTCAAAAAATCAAAATTGAAAAATATTTTATTTGTATTTTTTTTATTTCTTTTATTTTTCACAAATCATAAAATACCAAAAATATATTAGACACTTAAGAAGATCATGGAGGAACAGGTTCGTAACATCTCTCAATTCGTGTGATGGGGCAGGTATAATTCTCTTTTCCTATGTACTAGCGAAGTGTCCCTAGAAGCATGCTACTGTATGTAGTCTGAAGCCTCGACGACTTTATGTTGAAGCCTTAATAAATCGATTATACCAATCGTTTCTTCCCATTCAGGCTGTTAAATTCACATAAGTCATGAGCTACCTTACTCTTCTCAATTTGGGTAAAGAGTTTTCTGCTTGGTCCCTTTCGCATAGCAGAGGTACATTCGTTTCTCTGAAACCACCTCTACATTTCTCCATCACTTTAGCATTCATCATTGTAACCCTTGAGACTCTCAGAAATTACCACTGAGTTTTATGGTTGCGTAACATCTGTGTTAATGATCTTAGCTTCATTCCACCACGAACTAAGTGAAACCCAAAATCCAACACACTTTAATGTATTGACGGTGAACAATTAAACATTCTAGATTTTTCACCAAGGAATTAACGAATGCCACATTCGTGGTATGTACCAAGAAATATCTTTTTCTTTTGCGAGATCTTTATGAAGTGTTCTTATCCCAAGATATTTCTTCCCATAAGTTCCAATTTTTTATTTTTCTGAGATTTCTAAAACTTTCTTTGTCACTCAAATATTTCCAAACCTACTCATTCAACTGACTACACTGGTCACACAAGTACTTCATCCGAACGTTCATACTTATATCAAGTTTTGGAGTTTGGTTAAAGATAAAGCCAGCTATGTAGCCTAAAGAAAAGACGCCTTTCAATGTTTCTTATCAAACACTTGATCGTGTTTCAACAGGAAACCACACAGACACTTCTTAGTCTCTCTTGACTTCGAAGAAAGAGATTCATGCCCAGGATCCACAGTTTTGTGTCTTATTAGACATCACTAGATTCCTTTAAATTTATTGCTTTATTTCTGTATCTTTGGCACACTCTTTCACGAAGATTCTAGTGATTTTCAAAAGTCTGGTTCGAGGTACTTACATTCAGTTTCAGGTTCACAGTTCAACTTATGTTCTCTTAAAACGAAGTTCACTTTCATACGAGATAGATGAAATCACACTCAACTGCGAAAGGGCAAAGCTGACGCCGGAATTTCCTAAGGATAAGAATTCAAAAGTGCGTGCGAAATTTTGAACGGGCATATACATTATAGCCGTATGATATATATCTTTGACATACACAGTTGTTAAATCGCTCTTTTTCAGGAGACGTTTTATTAATCGATGCAATCTCTATCTGGATTTTTCTCTTGAATTGCACGGTATAAATGGTTTTTGATGAAGTACTCTCTCTCCACCACTCACAAATCTTCTCTAAGGATTCCGGCGATTAAAAGGCTCTCTACTGTTCATCTTCTTCTTTCTCAAGAACTCAACAATGGAAGGCTCTTCTGAAACTCCTTCTGTTCAACAACAAATAGGGAAATGTCAACTTCACACCATCAAGCCGCATCAAAACCTGATCATCAATCTTGATCCCTGCAAGTATGAAATCCATTTGCTTATGATCATCGAGTGCCTGAAGTACTCTCTACTGATCATAACCCTAACCAAGATGGAAAGCGTTCCGATGTCACTGCTATCAAAATCGTATTCCTCTACGTGTTACATCAAAGAAGAACAAAGGATTACGTTTGATATCCTCAATCACAAGGCCGTTTCTGAAAGAGTTACTGGATCTAATTGTGCCAACAAGTAGTTCATGATAATCATCTATGGTGTTTATATTGGAATACACATTGACTATGGTGTTGTTCTCTGGGCCCAATTGATTTAAAACACACATTCAACAACCCGTCATAGGGAAATTTCTTGTGCACGCTTCTGGTCCATCATTGTTTAAAGGGCCATCACCAAGTTACAGATTCCAATTATGCAAGATGCACTGATGTCTAATGTTTCAACCCTTCATACCATTGGAAACATTGTTGCAGACACTTCTAAGTTCGCTTTTATTGGCTGAATCCCTGAATCCATGCTTCATGATGTGCCTCCAGCCAGCAAAATTCTTGAAGGCTATCACACAGTTCCTGCCTCAGGTTTTCGTCCTTTAAATCCTACGATGCGGTTGATTATTGTTGAAGCAGATAAACATAAGAAAGGGGGTAACAAAGGGAGCAAGAAGGGAGAAAAGAAAAAGGGTGATAAAGAAGGTCCATCCGAGCCTGCGAACACACCAAAAAAGAGAAAGGCAAAAGTTGCTCCTTCTGCAACTTCTCTTAAAAAACAAAAGTTGAAGATAGTTGCTCGCAATACCAAGTCCCATATTCGATTTGAAACTGAAAATTTTCATTCTGACACTCAGTCAAATGTTCGTAATGAGGAGGAATCACCTGTTCGCAACGAAGAGGAGGAACCTATTTGTAATGAAGATTTTACATCTAACCCTGAGGTAACTTCTACTTACAACAATTTCTTTCCATCTCTTTCTCCTTCACCCAAAACTACAACCTCTTCCACACCAATTACTATTGCACCATTTCCCTCACTAGTTTCTTCTCAACCTCAAAGCACCATTCCTTTATCTACTCCATTATTCACTGATTCCACCTTCCCACTAACTCCTGTTTCAGTCAACGCATCTGATGCGGGGGCTGACACTTCAGGTTTTACAACGTCTCATATCTCACCACCATTTCCCTAGTTCGCAAAGACGATCCGGATATGAACTATGGGGATGGTGAAGATGACTTAGCAGGGTTCACTTTTAGTCTATTCACCACTAGGACTGAGAGTGATGATGAAAAAAGCTGAAAAATGCTGTGGATGCCTCTGCTACAATCTGCAACGAAACGACCGAAAAAGTTGATAAACTAATTTCTGATGCCACACATTTTTTGAACAACTTCGAAACCTCTTTTGAGTCCAGTAAAAAAAAGCTAATGAAGCAACTGCCAATCTCGGCTCCTCTCTCAAATCTAAACGAGCAAAACTTCAAGAAGTCAGAATAGGGATCACTACCGATCATGAAGAATTCAAATCTTCCATTTCCACACAAATCTCCAAACTTCAAGATGATATAGCCATAGAAAGTAAGATAACAGACTCCCACGCCATCAAAACTGAAAAAGTTAAAGTTCTAACTATCAAACTCAAACAGGCTGTCAAACAAGTCATGGATTTGGTAACTGATAGGGCAGTACTGAAAAGCTATATCACCGATATTACTAGCCTACTCTCAGATATCATTGGGACTAGGGACATAATGAACACTATTTCTAATAGAAAGAATCTAGCCGAAAATCTACGGCCTGTGTTCGTAATGCTTCATCATTTGGAGGGTGTTCTAGAATCTTCTAGAATTCCAAAACAAGGAGGAGATCCACTGAAGAAGACTTCATCCAAGCCAACTACTTTAGTCAAGACAAATGTTAAAAGCGAATATGAGCCTAAAGGCAATGAAAAGCTTTTCTCTGAGGAGCTAATCATTGATGATAGTGAAGAAAAGGAGCTAGATGAAGAAGAACTCAAAAGACGAAAGGCTCGTGAAGCCGAGTTTGATGAACATCAGAGAATCATTCGAGCGGCTAAAGCCAAGGAGAAGGTTGAAAGAGAAGCTAGGTTCATACTTCAAAGCAGGAAACTCTTGTTTCCTGTATCGACAGTAAAGCAAATTCAAAGCGAAGCGGTTGACTCTCCGAAACAATATTGGTTTGAATCGGTTGTGTCGTTCGAACTTCAGAATACTGAAGACTCACAACTGGATCTTCCAGTAGCTCCTAAGGCTTTCAAGTTTTGCTCTTTTATCAAGGTTGCAAATGTCCCGTCTACTGATATTGGCACTGATCAAATGCTCTTCACATTTTATCTCAAACACATGAGGCCGCATTACGACACATGGAGTGCCAGCAAGATAACGGCAATGAAGGTCACTGGACCAATTGAGACAGACAATTTTCCAAACGCGAAGTTCAACGTTGTTAGAGGTTCTGCGAGTTAGGTTCATGAATTCACTCTCGCAGAACTGTTATGTATCAACCCATATGACCGAATCTTGCTTTACAACTTGTTGCTAAGGGATGAGCAAATGTACGAGCCTGTTATCCATCACCTCAAGCTCATGATTGTTTCATATATTCAAGAGGTGGAAACTATGGATGTAGAAATAGTTGCAGTGCTGCAAAAGAAGCCTTCTACAATGCCTAAAGAAGCTCCTGAGGGATTTGAGAAGTTAAAGCTTCGAAAAATTTACAAGGAAAGCTGGTATGTGGTCTTTCAAGCAAGGGAAAGAAACGATGTTGACTTTCACAAAGCATGTTTCTTTATCCCAGACAAACACTTATACACTACCTCCTGTCTCGAATTCATCCTGGATCTTGTCAAAAAATACAAGGGCAACAATGCGGGTGATAAAAAGTGTTTCTCAGGCATGATTCGTTGGTATGTCTAGGTTCGCAAGGCATTATTGAGCATAATTCCAAAGGTATTTGAAGTGCAAAAGGAATTCAGAATTGATGATCTCTCACCTCATTGACGCAAAGGGGAGAATGTTAGGATAATTATGTTGCGTCATTGGGCCTTATGTGTAGTTTGTTTTCAAACGGGTTGGGCATGTCCTCGCGTATTTATTTAGAAGGGTTAGAGTATTTAAGATGCATGCATGCATCGTATTTTGGTAACTCTGATTTTATCTTGTACCCCTAATCATGCCTCTATAGTAGCAATTCATAATCGAGTTGTTCTGAGGCATGACATCTGAATCATTCAACATATTTTGAATCATCGTCGTGTTCTTATTTGAATCTGTTTGAATCTAAACGATCTTTAGAGGATTTTCATCCTAACAGTTGGTATCAGAGAAGGAGATTGTGTATTCTATACGCATCTCTTCTGTTTACAAAGTTATTAGGGTTTCCGTTAATATAGGATCTTGTTCAGTCGTTATTATAAGTTATCGTGACGGTGTTCAGTGATCTTGATATTACCCTAAACCTATTTGAGTTTACACATCTGATTCTTAACAAGCTTCAAAGAAAATATCATCATGCAGCACGAGGATTCTCACATCAACTCCATAAATCTTTCTAGCAGCATTGGATCGACAACTAGGATCCCCATTCTGATTTTCTTTTTCGAAATTTTCTCAGCATAAATCATCAATTTTGTCACACCCCAAAACCACGAACGGCAGAAACGTTCAGGGGTGGAGGACGTCATGTACAGTATCATAACAGTGTAAAATAGTAAACAAGCAACAACATCATCCATTGCATTATAAGTAAAGTTTTAATACATGTGTGTTCTTTCATTGTAATAAGACACCAAAAATATACAATCAAAATAAAAGACGAGACTTTTCTACTCCGTCTTCTCACAACCTGGCCACCGTACCTGTCTACTGATGACCTGAGAATACAAGTTATTTTGAAAGAGACTATCAGCTTTAAAGCTGGTAAATTCATAAGTATTTAAGTGTCATTGTCTTGCTTACTAAAAGCTGTTTTAAAAGTCATGTAAACCTTTAAATGAAAATGTTGATGTAAGTATGAAAAGCCCTAGAAAATCCCTTATTTTCTATTAGTTTGAGATGTAGTCTTCTACCAAGACCCGAATGTTTTGTTATGACAATGTAGTCTTCTACCAAGACCCGAATGTTTTGTAAGTAAAATAATATTTTTTTTCCTTCTTTTTGACTACTACTAACAGTAATTAGTCTAAACTCATCGTTTATGTGAATATATCACAAAACAAAGTAAATAGGAAAAATATAACCATGTAAGTGTTAGCCCTGGATACCAGGACTAACGCGCCATCGCCGAAGCGAAATGTATACCCTAATGAACATCCGAAGATTGTCCACTCATCCTCTGTAGCGGCTGCAGGGTGGAGGGAGGGTTAGTCTCGTAGCCGACTCCTAATATAAGTGGTAACCTAATGATCATCCGAAGATTTTCATCTCATCCTCCGTTGCAACAGCAGGATGGAGGAATGGTTAGTTCCGATATCAATCTATCTATGATAAGTGATAACCTTAGACATCCGTAGATGTTCATCACCCGGTGTTGCTAACAGCTGGGTTCCGGATTGGTTAGTCCCGTCTAGACATCCCGTCGAACAGGGATAGGCAGGAAAATTTACATAGAAGGGACGAATAAATCTTCCTCATAGTTCTAAGTACAAGTATCCAGGTAAGTGAATACAGGATAATGCACCTATGTAACAGTGTTCATGTATGGTATTCATGTAAGTGTGTTCATGTATCAGGTAAGTATATGTAAACATATTCATGTATCAGGTAAGCATATGTATATGTACTCATGTATCAGGTAATGTACTGGTGTAGTCTCATGAATGAACTGACTCTTGTGTGATTCCTTGTAATAGGAATAATGTTTGATATCTTCAAATTATCCCTATGATAATTTACTGAAAGGTAATTGGTTGTTCAAGTAGGTTTATACACTCTTACTACACAAGAGTGTGGGAAACTAAATGAAAGATGTAAACTATAACATCAATACATATATAAGAATATAAGTGTATATGCATAGTTTAGTTCAAGAATGTAAAATGGTTTTGTAAAACATCTAAGGGTTTTGAACAAATATAAAAGTGACTTGATGTCATTTTGATAAACATTTCAAAAGTAATACATTTGATAACAAAGTATTTTAAAGATAGAAAACCATTTCATGCATCACATTTTGTAGTATGTGAAATCTGTTGAATGAAAACACAGTTATAAAATACATATAGATGATTTAATAACATGTTGTTTTCTACTTGTATCCCCCCCATTAAAGCATTTAAAATCATTTAAAAGATTAATTAGGGGTATGAACTCACCTGTAGATGGTGATTTGGATGAACTGGACGGTGTAGGATGGTTAGGTGTCAAGTGAGGACTTGTACACACACTAGGATCCTAATGAACATATAATCACACCTATATGCACTCACTTAGTCTCAAATTACTAATTGATAATGTTAAGACATCCTAGAACAAAATAAACACTTTATATAAGTGTTATAAGCCCTAAGGATTGCATCTAAGCTATTGAGGGACAAGGTACTTGGGTTTAGGGTTCCAAAGGACCCCATATATGAGTTTACTCTCCATATATCCTCACACATGGAGTTTATGGTTGTAAACTCTTGAGTTTATGGCCGTAAACTCCAAGACTTAATGTCCTTGGTTGTTTTGAGGTGTTTAATGATCCCTAGAAGTATTCCAACTTGGGGGTTTAATTCTTGGAAGGGTTTAGGGCATAGAAACACTCCTTTGAGGAGTTTACAGCCCCAAGGACAATTCCTTTGGAGTTTACGGCCGTAAACTCCCTTGGAATGATGTTTTTGATGCTTTCAAGTCTCTTGCACATGTGGTATAGGTGTTAGACTTTTATCCTAAGCATATGAAGGCCTTAGGCACACTTTGGTGCCTTTGTTTGATGTTCACGGCCCAAGAACCTTATTAGGGCCGTGAACTCACTTTGAGGGGTGTTTTTGATGTGTTTTGGTCCTTCATTTAAGTGGAAACAATTCCTACCAATTGTCTAGGCTTTGTTTCGGGAGTTTACTACCCAAGAACACCTTGGGGAGTAAACTCCTAAATCTAGTGATTTAGCCATCTAAATCATGTTATAAACACATATTAAGCTATCTAACACTACTAGCAAGAGATAATCACAATTTGGGATAAAAACCTGAAGATCCGTGAGAGAGAAAATGGCCTTTCTCCAGTGGAAATGCGAATAATAAATGAATTTGGTTCAGAATTCTATTTATAGTCCGGAGATATTTTTGGCAGAAAATATTTTTATTCCCGAAATGATCTCTAATATAATAGAGTGATGGAATAATAGAGTTGCACTAAACCCTAGTGCATCCACTCTCCTGATATTTCCTGAAGTGTAAAACATGAATTACTCAAACTTACACGAAAAAGTCTGAAAATTAATTTTGACTGCTATAACTTCTATTGAAGTGATATAGTTTGTACAGAGTGGAAATTTCGGGTTGTCACATCATCCCCCCGTTAGAAGGAATTTCGTCCCGAAAAGGTGAGGGTATTTCAGTTTCATCTGATCTTCTCGTTCCCAAGTGAATTCAGGTCCACGCTTTACGTTCCAGTGCACCTTCACTATCGGGATACGACTCTGCCTTGTTTACTTGACCTCTCGGTCCATGATCTCTACTGGTTCCTCCACAAAGTTGAGGCTCTCGTTGATCTCGATCTTGTCGAGTGGAATAACAAGAGTCTCGTCGGACAGACACTTTTTCAAGTTCGAGACGTGGAAGGTAGAATGTACGTTACTGAGTTCGTGCGGTAGATTGAGTTTATAAGCTACATGGTCGATTCTCGCGAGAATCTCGAAAGGCCCTATGTATCTTGGGTTGAGCTTCCCATGCTTTCCAAAGCGTATCAAGCCCTTCCAGGGTGAGACCTTCAGTAGGACTCGGTCGCCCACCTGGAATTCCAATGGTTTCCTCCGCTTGTCAGTGTAGCTTTTATGTCGGTGTCTAGAGGCTTTCAATCGTTCATGAATTTGAACGATCTTCTCTGTCGTTTCCCGAATGATCTCCGGACCCGTGAGAGTGCTCTCGGGAACTCGTCCCTTAGCTAACTGGGTATCACCCACCTCAGCCCAGCATAGAGGGGATCTGCACTTCCGGCCATAGAGGGCCTCGAATGGAGCTGCCTTTATGCTCGTGTGATAACTGTTGTTGTAGGAAAATTTGACGAGGGGTAAATGGGTAGCCCAAGCTTTTCCAAAGTCAATCACACAGGCACGCAGCATATCTTCTAAGGTTTGGATGGTTCTCTCACTTTGCCCGTCGGTATGTGGGTGGTAGGCCGTACTCATGTCCAGCCTAGTTCCTAGGGAACTTTGTAATGACTGCCAGAACCTAGAAGTGAATCTACTATCTCTGTCCGAGATGATAGATAAAGGAACATCGTGCAGCCTTACAATCTCCCTAATGTATGTTCGTGTGAGTTTCTCCATCTTGTCTGTTTCTTTGATTGACAAGAAGTGTGCAGACTTGGTCAGTCTATCGACGATGACCCATATAGAATCAAGTCCACTTGTCGTCTTGGGCAACTTGGTTACGAAGTCCATAGTGATCCGCTCCCACTTCCATTCTGGTATCTCCGGTTACTGTAGGAGACCGGAGGGTTTCTGGTATTTGACCTTGACCTTTGCACAAGTAAGGCATTTAGTCACGAAGGTAGCAATATTTGCTTTCATGTTAGGCCACCAGTATAACTTTTTAAGATCTAGATACATCTTATCTGAACCCGGGTGGACGGAATAACGAGTGTTGTGGGCTTCCTTCATGACCAAGTTTCTGAAGCCACCGTGTTTCGGTGTCCAGACCCGATCCATGAGGTACAAGGCTCCGCCACCCTTGACTTCCAAGTTCTTATCCATCCCTCTAAGGGATTCACCAACCACGTTTTCAGGTTTCAAAGCGTCAAGTTGAGCCTCCTTTATTTGCGTGGACAAGTGTGAATGGATTGTTAGAGTCAAAGATTTGACCCTACAACTAGAATATTCTTTCCGACTTAGGGCGGCGGCTACTACATTGCTTTACCCGGATGATAACGAATATCGCACTCGTAATCACTGAGTAGCTCGACCCACCGTCGTTGTCTCATGTTGAGTTCTTTCTGGTCGAAGATGTGTTGTAGACTCTTGTGGTCTGTAAATATCGCGCTTTTTGTACCATACAGGTTGTGTCGCCAGATCTTCAGAGCAAACACAACCGCTCCTAGCTCAAGATCGTGGGTGGTGTAGTTCACCTCATGTGTCTTCAGCTGCCTCGAGGCATAGGCTATGAATTTACCTCGCTGCATCAGAACACATCCGATCCCTTGATTGGATGCATCACAATAGACAATGAAGTCTTCTATCCCTTCGTGGAGGGATAGTATCGATGCGGTGCACTCTTTCTTGTTTCTCTTCCCAGTCAAAGGCTACGTCCTTCTGGGTCAGTGTTGTAAGAGGTTTTGCTATGTGGGAGAAGTTCTGAATGAACCTGCGATAGTAGCCAGCCAGACCTAGAAATTACCACTCGTGCAGTACGTCAAGTTCAATCCAGGAATTCATGCGGATGATCTCTCACTGAGGAAGGTATACATAAGAGTGTTATATAATCAAGGTTCTACAGGTTTAGAATTAATGATTTCGCCTTAACTCTTTTCCTCATTGGGATGTGAGGGTAAGGAAGAATTAGTTATTCGACTACCTTTTCAATCTTAATTATATACGACTCGTGTACCCGAAGTGGTGATTGTGAAACCATGTATGAATTATAATATGAACTTCAGGACGGAGAACTGCTTAAGCCTACGAGTAATCACATCGGCATGTGAACAAACTTAGAACCCAGTACGACTCCCGTAAATAGATCGCCCTATAGTTTAACACCCACGGAGATACCAGAACAGTACAAACAACTTAGCGAACTACACAGAAATAGAATTAGAAGACTAGGCTTCTCACCCTGGAGAACCCCGATCATATTCTTCCAGAGATCGACAGATTGCATCGTATGTACCTCGGATATCGAGGACTCCGTCAAGATTTTCATTAGAAATCATTATCTCTGCCTCGCATAGATGAAATGGTTGAGCAAACGCAAGGAAAGAAACTACTTCCAGGAATGGATCTGAAATCCGAATATCCCCAGTTCGAGTGTTAGGGAAGGATGTCCGGAAGACTATGTCCTGAACTCGATACGGACACTTCGAGTCCGTAGTGGTACCCTTCGGATAGGACCAATACGCTCATGGTTTTCATGAGCTAAATGAATAGGGTTACGTCTTTCTTACTTGGATCGATTCGTCATTTCTCCATGTAATGACTTACTTGTCTACCCTCGTAGTAAGAAGAAGACCCATGAAAACATTCCCTACAGAGGAACTTTTAGCAAAGTTCTCTAGGCACGAGTCTTGAAATTGAAGAGTCAAATTTCTAGGACACACTGTTAGTAATGTGGGAAATTTTGAGTACTCCTTCAATTTGTCAAAAAAAAAAAAAAAAAAAAAACCATTGAGCATTTATCGACACCAGAGACGCCGACAGTTATTTGCCAGATTCTAGGTCTTACCGACCTACCGCCTTAGTTCATTCAGAACTCCTCGCAAGCTACAGAAACTCGTACGACTTTGACCCAGCAAGGGGTGGCCTTTGATTGGGAAGTTACGCAAAAAAAGGAACCTTTGAGATTCCAAGTGAGTGACCAAGTTCTTTAGGATAACTCACTCTGGGAATAGCTTAATACACTTCGTAAGGCGTGGAAAGCTAAATCCAAATTTGACAGGACCTCCGAGATTCTTATCAGAATCGGTCCTGTGCCTCGCACAAACTAGACCTACTCCGCGAACTCAGTAACGTACTTTCTACTCTTCGCATCTCGATCGTGAAACCATACCTTTCCGTTAGGACTCTTACAAGTCCACTCGTCGAGATCCTTGCCTTCGTATTAGAACCGTAATGATCCTCGACCGAGAGGTCAAGCGGACGAAGCAACGCCGTCGCCAGTTAGTGAAGGTTTGTTGGAATACCAACCGAGAGCCCGATTTCACTTAAGTGCGCTAGAACCAATCGATTAGGAAGTTTCCTCCTCACATCTCGATCATTCGTGCATACTTCCTTGCCTAAATTCTAATTTCGGGACGAAATTCCCTTTAACAGGGGGATGATGTGACAACCCGAAATTTCCATTCTAATCAAACCATATCAAGCCAATAGAAGTAGAGCAGTTGCAGTGAAAATTCAGACTTATGGGATAAGTTTGGCAGTTTCAGGGTTTTACACCTAAGGAGTTATTAGGAGAGTGGATGCACTAGGATTTTGTGCAAACACTGTAATTCCATTACTCTAGGTCATTAGAATCCATTCTGAGAATAGAAATATTTTCTGCCAAAAATCTCAGGACTATAAATAGAATTCTGAACCAAATTGGTTCATTAGTCGAATTCCAATTAGTGAAAAGCCAATTTCTCTCTCACGGATCTTCGGGTTTTCATGCCAGATTGTGAGTCCACTTTCCTAGATGTGTTTTAATACTTGTTATATGCTTAATAACATTATTTACATGTCCAAAATACAAGATCCGAGAGTTTACCGCCCAAGAACATTCTTGGGGAGTAAACTCCAAAATCAAGTCTAAAGGCCATCTAGTCCCATTTCCTTGTTAGGTAACTAGCTTAGGATGTTATGTATGAGCATTAGAGACTAGAAATCAATCAAAACCATATACATTTTAGGAGTTTACGGCCAAGGATATGCTCTTGGGCCGTAAACCCCTTTTTCAAGGGCTAAGAGTGGCCTAATCACCCCCAAAGGCTTGGACTCTATTTTAGGCAAATACCTTAATGTGTTTAGGACCTAGGAAACATAAGAAAAGCACAAGTATTGAAGAGTTTACGGCCAAGAGTGGTTCTTGGGCCGTAAACTCCCATAAAGGGGTCAAAGGACACCCTAGACACTTCCTTAAGCCAAGAGACAATTTGGGCATGTACCTAAATGAGTTATGGACTAGCTAAAACATTTAGAACCCCATGTGTGAGGGAGTTTACGGCCCAAAAGGTTCCAAGGCCATAAACTCCATAAAATGGTACCATTTAGTGCCATAAACCTTCCTTATGCCAAGTATTAAAGCCTAGAATTGTTCCTAGTTGTTATAGAGACTTGAAAGAACCATAAGAACCCTCCCAAGGGAGTTTACGGCCTTAAACTCCAAGGGAAAAGGGTCTTTGGGCCGTAAACTCCCCAAAGGAGTCAATATGGTGCCCAAACACTTGCATAGGCCTTGAAACAATTCCCACTAAGGTTGTAGTAATTCAATGTGCCATTCCAAGACTTGGTTGAGAGTTTACGGCCAGGAGCTTACTCCCCTGGGCCATAAACTCCAATGAATATGGTCTTTTGACCTTAAACATCCATTAGGGGCATTGCACTTCTTTGTTGCCACCCATTAGCCTCCTAGCACTTGACCAAAAGTGTTGTCCTCGCGTTAAATGTTTATACTTGTATAATTAGTGATTAAATCTCTAATTATTTATATACATATGTCTTCATATGTAATTAGGATCATTGTGTGTGTCTAAGTCTTCACTTGACACCAAGCACTTGTCCGATCCTTCCATATGATAATAGCCCGTTCAATTCCAGTCACTTACTGCAGGTGAGTTCATACCCCTTAGCTAATGTTTTAAACTATTTTAAATGTTTTATGGGGTGGATACAAGTAGAATCATGCTACTTATTATGTCAATCACATGTGATTAGTAAGTAGGATTATATTACTTATTACATCAATCGCATGTGATTAATATACAACATTCAAAAGATTTGGCTACTCATTAGCCGTTTTACCCAAAAGGTTTCCTTCAAATGATTTTTATAAACATTTTATATGTTCTAGACTACTTATTACATTGTACATCTTACTCTGTACATTGCCTTTCAAACTTATTTACAACTGTGTTTCAAACCATGTTTTCCTTATACTCAAAACTGTTTTCTCATACTTATGCTTCAAATTGCTTTATAGATTGACATCAAGTCGATCTTTTCTTAAAAATAATACTTATATTTCAAATGTCTTACAAAACTTATTCTTGCTTTTATATTATAAATTGCATGTCTCTATATGTATAGTTATATAAGAAATGTTTAAAAGACTTAGGAAGGCTATCCACCCTATTTCCTTTTTCTCGATTTGGATGTGGTCTGGTGGGATATTGGGTATTCGTCCAAAAGTTGTCTAAATATTAGTTATATATCATGTGTACATATATAGTCATAAAATGTCCTTCCAGTTTATCCTATGCCCTTGGGTAGCAAGGGTATACATCCATGTCCATACGTACCACTTAGATTACTAGTAAGCTACCATATGGGTAGTTTAGGAAGATACTAGAACAATTACTAGAACGCGATATCATACAATGAGTCAATTCATTCATGAGTCAATACTTTCTAGAACATTACTGTATGTTACATATACAACTATACTAGGACGAGAACATATACAACTATACTAGAACAATTACTAGAACACGATATCATACAATGAGTCAGTTCATTCATGA
The DNA here is from genome assembly GCF_002870075.4 of Lactuca sativa. NCBI lineage: Eukaryota > Viridiplantae > Streptophyta > Magnoliopsida > Asterales > Asteraceae > Lactuca > Lactuca sativa. Next base: position 181,799,334 of record NC_056625.2, on the reverse strand, counting down.
GTCAATACTTTCTAGAACATTACTGTACATTACATATACAACTATACTAGGACGAGAACATATACAACTATACTAGAACGATTACATTACTATACTTGCTAGATAGAGAGAACACACATTACAACTAGCACACGTAGAACCTTACAGTACTCTACTATAATATTTACATGATCACACTTATAGGAGTACTTTTGCATAGATATATCAGGAGGAGTCCTATTACATTTTATATGTATCGACTCTGTTATCAAATCCTCATTCTTACCTTTACCTTGTGATACAATCATATATTCGACGAGATAGAATGGATTTATTATCCTAATACCCAAGGATACAGTTGTGGGATTGACCATTCCTAAAATCTCTGTTAGCTACAGAGGTAAAAGTACATCCACGGATGTCAAACGGTTGGTACCATTGCAGGTATACAATTAAGGGATTAACTATTCCTATACCCAGCTGTTAGCAACAGAGGTAAGACTACGTCTACGGATGGCTTAAAGTTAACAATGATAGTTACTCTAGTACCAAAGGGTATTATTCAGGTTAGTTATATTATTACCTTTATTTTGTGACTCATTCACATAACCAAGGAGGTGAATTATATTTAGGTATCCTAGTACCAAAGGATACAATTTCTTATAATGATAATAATAGTAACACAGTTAGGTCTTGGTAGAAGATTACAATGAGAACAGTTAAGTCTTGGTAGAAGACTCCTTTTGTTACTAATAGGAATCATAGGGATTTCTAGGGTTTTTCAAACATTTATAGTTGATCTACAAACATTTTCATACTTATACGAGCTTTCTTTCAAAACAATGTCAAGTCTTAAAAATTATAAGTTTTACAAATTAAGACACATTAATACTTATGATCTCACCAGCTTCCAAGCTGATACTCGCTTTCAAAATTACTTGTATCCTCAGGTCATCATAGACAGGTACCGATGCAAGGAGAAAGGAAGATGGAGCTAGTTCAAGACTTATCTTTCATTTTGATTTATGCTTTAGTGTTTATCAAAATTTAACAGAATACAATTGTATAATAATTATTTTATTAATGCAATGGATGATGTTGTTGCTTGTTTACTACTTTACATTGTTGTTGATATTATACATGACGTCCTCCGCCCCAGAACGTTTCCGCCGTTCTTGGTTTTGGGGTGTGACATATATTCCCTCTTCGCTAACAACATGGCCCAAAAATTCGACTCGCCGAATCCAAAATTCGCACTTGGAGAACTTCGCGTAGAGCTTCTCCGACCGCAATGTTTCTAAAATTTTTCGGAGATGTTGACTATGCTCCTCCTTACTTCGAGAGTAGATGAGTATGTCATCAATGAAGATGATGACGAACTGATCCAAGTAAGGAAGACACACCCTATTCATCAGATCCATGAATACTGCGGGCGCGTTTGTTAATCTGAATGGCATTACCACAAACTCGTAGTGTCCATAACGAGTTCGAAAGGCTGTCTTGGGAACATCCTCCTCTAACACTCGTAGTTGGTGATATCTAGATCGTAGATCTATTTTCGAGAAGTAGTTGGCTCCTTGAAGTTGATCAAATAAATCGTCAATGCGGGGCAAAGGATAACGATTTTTAATTGTAAGTTTGTTGAGTTCTCTATAGTCGATGCACATGCGAAACGATCCATCTTTCTTCTTGACAAACAAGACCGATGCTCCCCATGGTGAGAAGCTTGGTCGAATGAATCCCTTCTTGAGAAGTTCATTAAGTTGACTGGAAAGTTCCTGCATCTCGGCCGGTGCCAGACGATAAGGAGATTTGGCTACTGGGGTAGCTCCTGGCACTAAGTCGATTCTGAACTCGACTTGGCGTTGTGGTGGTAAACCGGGAAGTTCTTCTGGGAAGATGTCGGGAAAGTCGCATACATCTGGGATGTTCTGGATGTCTTTCAGTTCTTGACTGGTATCAACGACGTGTGCGAGGAATGCATGATATTCCTTTCGCAAGCACTTCTGGGCTTGAATGCACGAAATGATGCGAAGGCTCGTACTAGGTTTGTCGCCGTAGATAATTAAGGTTTCGTTGTTAGGAAGGTTAAGACGAACTGCTTTTTCAAAGCACATGATGTCGGCGCGAAGTAGACTCAACCAATCCATGCCGATGATAACGTCAAAACATTTAATTGGGACTGGCATGAGGTCTATCTTGAAAGTCTGGCTATCTAAATTTAAGGTACAACCTACGTATATGCAGTTTGTACTCTCCGTTTTCCCGTTAGCCATTTCTACCGTGAATGAATTATCTAATGAACAAGGTTTTTGTTTAAGCAGGTGTGCAAATTTGTGACTTACGAAACTTTTCTCTACTCCACTATCGAATAGTATGCAAGCATATGACTTATCAAGGAGAAACGTACCAGTAACTATCGTAGGATCAGCTACCGCTTCCTCGTGGCCTAGGGCTATCACTCTTCCTACTCCTGCAGCCATCCCTGCTTTAGGGCAGTTCCTCTTGTAGTGGCCCACCTCACCACAACCGTAGCAAGTTTGGCCCATACCGGCGTTAGGAACCTGGATGGCATGAGCTGTTGGAGTCTTGCAGAAATGGACTGTGTGTCCCTTCCCGTTGCAATTAGAGCACTGCATCTCCTTGCAAGGTCCGTGGTGGTGGAAGTTGCACTTGGTGCACTTCGGAAGGGTTCCAGAATATGTTTTTGCTGGTAAGGGTTCGCAGGGATAACAAGAGTCACTGTGGCATCATTGATCGCCACAAGTTGTTATTTCTTGGAGGATCCTTGCGAAGCCCCTCTTTTCCTCTTATTCCACCCCTTCCTGTTGTGGTCGGGGTTGGATTGTTGTGGTACAGGTGTAGGGATTGTTGGGTTCTGAGGTTTCCTGTGATCTATGAGAGATTGTGCTAGTTCTTTGGCGCTATCGAAAGTAATAGGCATGGAAGCTAACACACTCGACTGGATCTGGGGCGACAGTCCCCAGATATACCTCTCTATCTTCTTGCCCTCGAGAGCAACCATATCAGGGCATAGGTTTGCCAGATCACAGAACCTATTTGTGTAGGTCGTGATGTCAGATCCCACCATTTGTAGACCCCAGAATTCCTGCTCGAGCTTTTGTACTTCGCCTCGAGGACAGTACTCTTTCATCAGCATGTCCTTCAACTTTTCCCAGCTGATGGAATATGCCACCACCAAAGTCAGATACTTAACATGGCCGTTCCAGCATTTAGTGCTCTGTCAGAGAAGGTACAAGCTGCAAACTTGACTTTGTTGCTCTCCTGGCAAGCACAGATTTCAAAGATGGATTCCATCTTTTAAATCCATTGTCTCAACACCATAACACCCCCAGTTCCATTGAAGCTGCGGGGTTTGGCATTCGTGAAGTCCTTGTAGGTGCATTCCCGAGGGTGTCCATGGCTTTCGCCATGGTTCGAGGGAGGTGCACCTGTTCCCGATCCACTAGGGATAGGGGCGTTGATTGCTGACACAGCAGCTGCAACTGCTGCTGTGAAAGCTGTCTGGAATATGTTGGCATCAAAGGGGTTAGGTGGTTGAAGAGGTTCAGGTGGTGGTATCGGTGCTTCGTTGTTTGGGTTACGTCTGGTATTTCTGCGTGGCGGCATCTTTAACTATATGATTAAAAATGACGACATGGATAAGAATAAATGATTAATGAATGTGTCTCATGGACTAACTCCCCATAGTCCAACAATAAAATGAATAGAATGACTAAATGAAGATGACAACATTTGGATAATGATTTCCATAAGATTAGATATCTATCAATACTACTAGAATTACAGATGTAACAAGTTTGGGAAAAATGGCCTAGAAGTATGCCTTACATCAACCAAGATGGAAAATTTTTGACAGAATTAAGACTAGATCAAGACCTAACAGGTCTAGGATTTATAAAGATAAGAAATTAGACCAAAGTTTTTACATAAACTAGGTTATATCCAAAAGATGAGTCGACGAGATTCTATCGGCGACGAGAACTGCTAGCATGAGTTCTTGATCCCGATAGTAGACATTCCATGTCCCTCATACACCTGTCAGTTCTCACTTGTTGAGCTCGAAGTTCCCTAACTTCAGCTTGAGTTTCAGCAAGTTCCCTCTGCATATTGGCATTGCGGACCAGAGTCCTTTCATAAGCAGGCTCTAGTTGGCAAATGTGGACAGTGTTAACGCCAGAGTTGGCTTCAATCTCCACGACCTGGTCAATAGTTGCGTGACCCAATATCGTGTTTTTGGAAATTCTATGAACCATGATGGGTAGGACCCTGTCAGCAGAACCTCCTTCAGTGAGGTTGTAGAAACTTCGGTCCCCATTGTAGGGAATGGGCTGGCCTTGTTCCTAACTCCATCTAGTCAAGTTAGTAGCCCACAGAGGTGTGGGTCCGTGAAACGTGGGACGGGGGTTCAGATTTGGGTTTTGAGCAGCTGGGGGTAGGTTGTTGACTTCAGGCTCCGAGTCAGAACTATCGGAAAAACCCTCAGCATGGTGATCATCCAAAGGGATTGGGTGATTATCTTCTGGTTCTGCCTCTAGACAACCAGCATTGCCTTGGCTCGGGAAGTACGGATCACCATGGTGAAATCCAGCCATTAAAATCTACACGAGAAAAGGGATATAAGAAATAGCTAAATAGACGAACTGAATAAAATAATTACAGTAAGACCAAATACCCCTATGGTATTTCTTTATGGTGGTGTTGGTAAGTTTTTAGACTTGTTGCTACATCACAACCATTCTTAGGCATATGCTAATCACTCCTCGGACCAGCATAGTTGATCAGGCTACGCCATTCCCAAGACTGACCATATATCCCCAGGCTTACTTGTGATATTCAACAATCGTAATACTTTTGTTCTTGTCATTGTGACACTGATTTTAGTATGAATGCAGGCACGTATACTTACTTAAATATTTTATTATTTAAAAGTATAACTCTTAGACAGAGTGTTTTAATCCCCATGTATTTCTAGCTAGTATATCTTTCATGGGTTGACATATTATATTCACTATAAACAATGCTCTGATACCAATCTGTCACACCCCAAAACCACGAACAGCGGAAACGTTCAGGGGTGGAGGACGTCATGTACAGTATCACAACAGTGTAAAATAGTAAACAAGCAACAACATCATCCATTGCATTATAAGTAAAGTTTTAATACATGTGTGTTCTTTCATTGTAATAAGACACCAAAAATATACAATCAAAATAAAAGACGAGACTTGTCTGCTCCGTCTTCTCAAAACCTGGCCACCGTACCTGTCTACTGATGACCTGAGAATACAAGTTATTTTGAAAGAGAGTATCAGCTTTAAAGCTGGTGAATTCATAAGTATTTAAGTGTCAGTGTCTTGCTTACTAAAAGCTATTTTAAAAGTCATATAAACCTTTAAATGAAAATGTTGATGTAAGTATGAAAAGCCCTAGAAAATCCCTTATTTTCTATAAGTTTGAGATGTAGTCTTCTACCAAGACCCGAATGTTTTGTTATAACAATGTAGTCTTCTACCAAGACACGAATATTTTGTTATGACAATGTAGTCTTCTACCAAGACCCGAATGTTTTGTTATGACAATGTAGTCTTTACCAAGACCCGAATGTTTTGTAAGTAAAATAATAGTTTTTCCTTCTTTTTGACTACTACTAACAGTAATTAGTCTAAACTCATCGTTTATGTGAATATATCACAAAATAAAGTAAATAGGAAAAATATAACCATGTTCATCACCTGGTGTTGCTAACAGTTGGGTTCCAAAATGGTTAGTCCCGTCTAGACATCCCGTCGAACAGGGATAGGCAGGAAAATTTACACAGAAGGTACGAATAAATCTTCCTCATAGCTCTAAGTACAAGTATCCAGGTAAGTGAATACAAGATAATGCACCTATGTAACAGTGTTCATGTACGGTATTCATGTAAGTGTGTTCATGTATCAGGTAAGTATATGTAAGCGTACTCATGTATCAGGTAAGCATATGTATATGTACTCATGTATCAGGTAATGTACTGGTATAGACTCATGAATGAACTGACTCTTGTGTGATTCCTTGTAATAGGAATAATGTTTGATATCTTCAAATTATCCCTATGATAATTTACTGAAAGGTAATTGGTTTTTCAAGTAGGTTTATACACTCTTACTACTCAAGAGTGTAGGAAACTAAATGAAAGATGTAAACTATAACATCAATACATATATAAGAATATAAGTGTATATGCATAGTTTAGTTCAAGAATGTAAAATGGTTTTGTAAGACAACTAAGGGTTTTGAACAAATATAAAAGTGACTTGATGTCATCTTGATAAAAATTTCAAAAGTAATACATTTGATAACAAAGTATTTTAAAGATAGAAAACCATTTTATGCATCACATTTTGTAGTATGTGAAATATATTGAATGAAAACACAGTTATAAAATACATATAGATGATTTAACAACATGCTGTTTTCTACTTGTATTCCCCCCCCCCCATTAAAGCATTTAAAATCATTTAAAACATTAATTAGGGGTATGAACTCACATGTAGATGGTGATTTGGATGAACTGGACGGTGTAGGATGGTTAGGTGTCAAGTGAGGACTTGTACACGCACTACGATCCTAATGAACATATAATCACACATATATGCACTCAATTAGTCTCAAATTACTAATTGATAATGTTAAGACATCCTAGAACAAAATAAACACTTTATATAAGTGTTATAAGCCCTAAGGATTGCATCTAAGCTATTGAGGGACAAGGTACTTGGGTTTAGGGTTCCAAAGGACCCCATATATGAGTTTACTCTCCATATATCCTCACACATGGAGTTTATGGTTGTAAACTCTTGAGTTTACGGCCGTAAACTCCAAGACTTAATGTCCTTGGTTGTTTTGAGGTGTTAAATGATCCCTAGAAGTATTCCAACTTGGTGGTTTAATTCTTAGAAGGGTTTAGGGCATAGAAACACTAATTTGAGGAGTTTACGGCCCCAAGGCCAATTCCTTTAGAGTTTACAGTAGTAAACTCCCTTGGAATGTTCTTTTTGATGCTTTCAAGTCTCTTGCACATGCGGTATAGGTGTTAGACTTTTATCCTAAGCATATGAAGGCCTTAGGCACACTTTGGTGCCTTTGTTTGATGTTCACGGCCCAAGAACCTTATTAGGGCCGTGAACTCACTTTGAGGGGTGTTTTTGATGTGTTTTGGTCCTTCATTTAAGTGGAAACAATTCCTAGCAATTGTCTAGGATTTTTTTCGGCAGTTTACCGCCCAAGAACACCTTGGGGAGAAAACTCCTAAATCAAAGCCATCTAAATCATGTTATAAACACATATTAAGCTATCTAACCCTACTAGAAAGAGATACTCACGTTTTGGGATAAAAACCCGAAGATCCGTGAGAGAGAACATGGCTTTTCTCTAGTTGGAAATGCGAATAATGAATGAATTTGGTTCAGAATTCTATTTATAGTCCTGAGATATTTTTGGCAGAAAATATTTTTATTCCCGAAATGATCTCTAATATAATAGAGTGATGGAATAATAGAGTTGCACTAAACTCTAGTGCATCCACTCTCCTGATATTTACTGAATTATAAACCCTAAATTACTCAAACTTACACGAAAAAGTCTGAAAATTAACTGTGATTGCTATAACTTCTATTGAAGTGATATAGTTTGTACATAATGGAAATTTCGGGTTGTCACATCATCCCCCCGTTAGAAAGAATTTCGTCCCGAAATTAGAATTTAAGCAATTAAGAAGTTATAAATAACTAAGTGAAAAGGTGAGGGTATTTCAGTTTCATCTGATCCTCTCGTTCCCAAGTGAATTCAGGTCCACGCTTTACGTTACAGCGCACCTTCACTATTGGGATACGACTCTGCTTTGTTTGCTTGACCTCTCGGTCCATGATCTCTACTGGTTCCTCCACGAAGTTGAGGCTCTCGTTCATCTCGATCTCGTCGAGTGGAATAACAAGAGTCTCGTCGGACAGACACTTTTTCAAGTACGAGACGTGGAATGTAGAATGTACGTTACTGAGTTCGTGCGGTAGATTGAGTTTATAAGCTACATGGTCGATTCTCGCGAGAATCTCGAAAGGCCCTATGTATCTTGGGTTGAGCTTCCCATGCTTTCCAAAGCGTATCAAGCCCTTCCAGGGTGAGACCTTCAGTAGGACTCGGTTGCCCACATTGAATTCCAATGGTTTCCTCCGCTTGTCTGCGTAGCTTTTCTGTTGGTCTCTAGAGGCTTTCAATCGTTCACGAATTTGAACGATCTTCTCTGTCGTTTCCCGAATGATCTCCGGACCTGTTAGAGTGCTCTCGGAAACTCGTCCCTTAGCTAACTGGGTATCACCCACCTCAGCCTAGCATAGAGGGGATCTGCACTTCCGGCCATAGAGGGCCTCGAATGGAGCTGCCTTTATGCTCGTGTGATAACTGTTGTTGTAGGAAAATTCGACGAGGGATAAATGGGTATCCCAAGCTTTTCCAAAGTTAATCACACAGGCATGCAACATATCTTCTAAGGTTTGGATAGTTCTCTCACTTTGCCCGTCGGTCTGTGGGTGGTAGGCCGTACTCATGTCCAGCATAGTTCCTTGGGAACTTTGTAATGACTACCAGAACCTCGAAGTGAATCTACTATCTATGTCCGGGATGATAGATAAAGGAACACCATGCAGCCTTAGAATCTCCCTAATGTATGTTCGTGTGAGTTTCTCCATCTTGTTTGTTTCTTTGATTGGCAAGAAGTGTGCAGACTTGGTCAGTCTATTGACGATGTCCCATATGGAATCAAGTCCAGCCGTCGTCTTGGGCAACTTGGTTATGAAGTCCATAGTGATCCGCTCCCACTTCCATTCTGGTATCTCCGGTTGCGGTAGGAGACCGGAGGGTTTCTGGTATTCGACCTTGACCTTTGCGCAAGTAAGGCATTTACTCACGAAGGTAGCAATATCTGCTTTCATGTTAGGCCACCAGTATAACTTTTTAAGATCCAGATACATCTTATCTGAACCCGGGTAGACAGAATAACGAGTGTTGTGAGCTTCCGTCATCACCAAGTCTCTGAAGCCACCGTGTTTCGGTGTCCAGATCCGATCCATGAGGTACAAGGCTCCGCCACCCTTGACTTCCAAGTTCTTATCCAACCCTCTATGGGATTCACCAGCCACGTTTTCAGGTTTCAAAGCATCGAGCTGAGCCTCCTTTATTTGCGTGGACAAGTGTGAATGATAGTTAGAGTCAAAGATTTGACCCTACGACCAGAATATTCTTTCCGACTTAGGGCGTCGGCTACTACATTGGCTTTACCCGGATGATAACGAATATCGCACTCGTAATCACTAAGTAGTTCGACCCACCGTCGTTGTCTCATGTCGACCTTTTGGATGTGTTGCCAAGTGATAAAGCCAGATGGATAATTGTCTCAGTCTTTTTTAGAGTTCCCAATTTTAAGTTTTCAAAAACACAAAAGGGAAGGAGATTGACTGAAGCTCCTAAGTCAAGCATGACATTTGAAAAAGTAAGGTTCCCTAATTTACAAGGAACCGAGAAAATCCCCGAATCCTTGCATATTGGAGGGCAAACCTTTTTGTAAAATAGAGGAGATATTTTCGCAAGCTTTGATAGTTTCATTAAATTTCATTGTTTTCTTAGAAATACATAAATTTTTATAGAAACTTGGCATAACGAGGGACATGTTTGATAACATCTAAAAGTGGAAGATTTACCTCAACCTTACGAAAAATTTCCATAATGTCTTCATCCTCTCTTTCATGGTTTAAACTCTTCACTCTTGATGAGAATGGAGGTAAGGGCTTGTACTCTTTCAGATTTGGCCTTGCATGTCGTGGAGTTTCTGTTCCTTTATTTTCTTTGATTTCTTCTTCAACTAGAACTTATTCATATTCTTCTTCTTCTTTTTCTGGTTCTTTTACATATTCTTTTTCTACCAGAACTTCTTCATACTCTTCATCATCTTCTTTTTCTAGTTCAGATGCGTCTGGATCTCCATAAATTTTTCCACTTCTCAAGGAAATAACACTCATATTGTGCTTCAGATTCTTTTCAGTGTGCCCTGGTAACTTTCCTTGAGATCTAAACGACCCACAAAAGTGGCAAGTTGAGACACCTATTGTTCCTGATTCTTGATACTGGATCTGGTTTCATTATGGAATTATTGGGTGCTAGTGTCAAGGCTCTTCATAATATCTTCTAAGGACACACTGGAACTATTGGGTTGTTGATGCGAGTTCTATTTTACAAAAAGGTTTGCCTCTAAAACGCAAGGATCTGGGGATTTTCTCGGTTCCTTGTAAATTGGGAAACCTTACTTTTTCAAATGTCCTGCGTGATTTAGGAGCTTCAGTCAATGTCCTCCCCTTTCCTGTTTTTGAAAAATTAAAATTGGGAACTATAAAAAAACCTGAGCCAATTATCCACGACACAAGTAGATAAGAGTATGTGGAAAGCTCAGCCCCAATTGGGGAGGACCATACAATGTGGTTGAGGCGAGGCGTAATGGATCATATGTGATGGGAAACATGCAGAGGGAGAGACTATCAAGAACATGGAAAATGTATAATGTGCGTGTTTTCCATTTCTAGGTCTCGATCTTTTCATCAGAAGGGCTTAGAGCGGTGTTAGCTCGACTAATAAGAGTTGAAGAACAAGGTTTTCTTTTTTGAATTTTCTCCCATGTTAAAAGCTTGTAAGAATGGATACATCTAATTGTTCAAGTTCAAGGATGAATGAAGTTATTTTCAATGAAATAAACCTCTTTTTTATGTATTAGACTTCGGGTCACCATGGTTCTAACACCATAGTCTGGTCACGTTAGGTCACCATGACTTGCACATCATGGTTCGACCCTTTAACATACCACCATGGTCCTAACACCGTGGTCCAGCCATGTTAGATCACCATGACTTGCACATCATGGTTCGACCCTTAAACATTCTACCATGGTTCTAACACCATGGTCCGGTCATATTAGGTCATCATAACACAACATTGTTCGACCCTGTGACTTAGCACGATGGGCACTCTCTTTACTGATTACATTTTTGAGCTCAGCATTCTCCCTTTGAAGCCCTTCATAATATAGGGAATATTGATCCAGCTCCCGGAGTAAATGGCCATTTTTAGTAACAAAGATCGTCTGTCTCCAAAACAAGTCGTGATTTCTCCAGCTCCCGGACGTCCTCTAGATGTTCGAAAGCCTTCTTAAACTCAATTCACTACGTAGCAAGGGCAACAACCATTGCTTTGCTCCGCAATGAAACCTAATTCATCTAGTGCAGACCCTCTAAGACATGGGTGCGAGCCTTATCCATCCCCTCTTCATCAGTGATGTTTCCTAAGGTAGGAAGCGGGGAAAACTTAGTGCCGCCATTAGGAAGATGGAAGGGTGGCAACAAAGAGGCCACTGACAGCAAAAATGGCAGGGATGTTAGAATGAAGGTCGAAGTACCACCTGTTAACAACTCAAGATTATTTCATTCACTCCAAAAAAAGGAAGGGAGGAAGTGAGGCATAGAATAAGTACTTAACAGTTTTTGGAAGGGGTAAGGACCAAAAAGGAGGTACCAGGAAGAAGTTAGGTAGAATCAAAATATATCGCATCCACGTCATGAATCAAAGAGTCTGCGTTGATAATGTTGGTAGGACTTAATGGAGCCTCAGTAGATGTAGGAGCAACATGAGTAATGGCAAGGGCGCCAGTGGAAACAACAAGAGTAGAGTTCAATAGAGAAACCTTTGGTGCAAAAGATTTTAACAGCTTCTGATGAAAAAGAAGCTTTGCAATCTCATCTCTGCAAGGATAAGTTTTGGTAGACGAACCACTTAGAACTGGATTAATAGTAACAACCGAGGAGTCGGACTGAATCATGTTCAGAATGGTTGTAACTTCGGAAGATGGTAGAGGAACCTCAAGGGAGGGAGGAAATGGAATCAACAACAGAAATAAGGGCATGGTCTAAAGTTACCAAGCAATTGTGAAGGGCTTCACTAGATGAAGTAAGAGTGGTCGGTGGAAGTTCAAGCACGGCGTCAGCAAGCCCTTGGTCTCAGTTGAAGGAAGAATGAGAGGTGCATATTCTTTAGGGAGAATACCGGGGAGGAATACCACTATTAGTTGTAGAATCTGAAGGCCTTACTATCCTCTTGTGAACCTTCGTAGGAGCAACACTGGAAGTTACTTTGCTTGAGGGGTTTGGGGGAACTGGTGCGAGCTAGCTATAAATATTTTTAGATGATAATGGCTTCGGAACAGTAGACTTCATTAGGTTGTCGAGAATGATTGAGTCAAGGCTCGTTTCAAATTCGCCCCCGACATCTGCATCGGACGAAGGGTCAGACTTTGGAATGGATGAATCGCTCCCTTTAACGACTTTAGACTGAGGCTTCCATTGAAGTCCTTCAAAAAAGTTAAGATTACCAATCCTCTAAGTGGGGACTACTGTCATAGGAGCCCATAAGTGTTGTCCTAGTTAGCCAAACTCAAGGTTGACTCATCAAGGTTAGACCAAACAAGTTAATTAGTGATGAGTCTCTTAAAAACATTGTGCTCTACAACAGTTAGTTCGGGATCAGGGTCGGAATCACGATTCTCCAAATTACCAAATTGTATATGCGTGGCATTGACTGAAGCATCGATGAAGAAAAAATATTCTTTCCCCATCTTGATTGTTAAGGGAAGACTGTTTCATATGTCAATTCCTCCACAACACATAGAAAAATAGATCTAGTCCTTGGTGATCATGGGCACATACATATAATGAAAAAGATAAAGGGAAGCAGAATGTCTAGGGCTTTGCATAGTAGCACAAAACACATAATCTTCTAGAATCTATTCAAAGTTATTTAGCCGATATGAATCTTGTAATAATCAAGGATGGTCCCCAATAAGGGAAAAGAGGGAAGGCCTAAACTTGATCCGAAGAAGATCGACTATACTCAAATGCCGGTTAGTGGGGGATTGGTGATAATTTGATTTAAAGATGGAAGTTGGGGACGAAAACGAGGATCTATGCAGAAGGATTTCACCAATTCATTCAGTTGGTTCTGAGTAAGAATTGACAGAGTGGTATGATATGGAAGCTATCTTTAGCCATAACGGAGAATTTAGGGATCGAGGATTTATGTGAAAGAAAACACAAAAATAGGGAAGAAATGAAGAAGTTGTTACATCCCAAAAATCATAGTAAAAAATTTCATTTTTAAAACCATTTAATATCCCATAAGTCATACAAAACATTTCTTCAAACAAGCCATAATCATAAATCAGAGTATCCCAAAATCATCTATCAATAAAATTTCCAATGATGATGTGCAAAATCGTGCCTTCGCCTTGCCCCGATCAAAGAAAGTACCTCAAACCATGAAATCAAACTATAAAGCAAAGCTTAGTGAGTTCCCCTAAAATACCCCAAACACAAAACATATAAAGTCATTCATACCGGGTCCACAACCATCCGACTGCATTACCCCTGAGCCCATAACATAACTCTGGGTTGCCCTCCCGGCCAACAACTCATGTCTGGATTGCTATAGAGCCCACAACATAAGTATGGATTGCCCTCCTGGCCCTCAACTTATGTTTGGATTGCTTTTGAGTTTGTTGGCTTTTGCACAAAGCAGTATAGCCTCAACCTCACCCATACTATGTCGACATATGTAACAGGTAAACATATGTCACACCCCAAAACCAACAACGGCGGAAACGTTCTAGGGCGGAGGACGTCATGTATAGTATCACATCATAGAAATATAGTAAACAAGCAAACAACATCATCCATTGCATTAATAATGTATTGTAATACAAGTATGTTATGTACAGTTATAGACACAAAAAAAATGAATCAAAATAAAAGATGAGTCTTGTAAATGCTCCATCTTCTCAAAAGCTGACATCGGTACCTGCCTGCTGATGACCTAAGAATACAAGTTATTTTGAAAGAGTTTATCAGCATTAAAGCTGGTGAGTCCATAAGTATTTAGCATCATGTTTTCTATGAAAATGTTTGTAAGCATTCGAGTTTAATAGTACGTAAAATGTTTGTAAGTATTCGAGTGTAATACTACGTAAAATGTTTGTAAGTGTTTGTTTGTATTTCCTAGAAAACCCTATGTTTTCCATTAAAAGCAGCCTTCTACCAAGGCATCAAGTGTAGTGTATGTTTGTTCATTGTGGGAGCACGTACCTTTCCCAAATGTGACTATTATTAGAAAATATAGTTTTTACATTACTCTTTATGTGAGGAGATCACAAAGTAGATGTAAAGGGAAAATAATGAAGTATTGTAGTGTAATAATATTATAATTATTATTGTACTAACTACCTTAATCCAATTGTTATTTAAGGTATAATGTGATATAGTTATAACCGTACTAATTGACTAGGGGAAATCACGACGCTGTAATACGTCGAACAGTAATGACATTTGTCACTCGTGGATCTGCAGATCCCACTGTAGCTAGCAGTAAGGTGTAGGATTGTCAATCCAGTATAGATCTATACACAAATTCATGTTCTCCCTCTAGGAGATTCTGGATACAAGACGAGCAATGACAGAGATGTCGTGCCCCGAAGTAGCGCCTCACATTTATTTCATAGTGTATATATAGTGTATGTAATAGTGTAATGTATATCATACCTGATCCTCATCATAGTGAATTCTCTAGTGCAGTATATAGTGTGTAAAAATAGTGTGTATTAGTGTATGTTCTGTCTAACTCTCATTATAGTTTGATCAGTTCTATAGTGTAGTGTATTGTTTATAGTATGTATTGACTCATGTATGAACTGACTCATTATATGTTACATTGTACTAGAAGTAGCAAGTAGTATATCACCAAACTATACCTATTATAGTTTGCTAGTAAGATCATTTATAAAGCTGAATGTATTGAAATAAGACAGGAAGCTTTTATTGTCAATACATATACACATGATATATAACTAAGGATCAAATGACACTCGGACAAACAATAGGGGACTCTAAGTCCACAACCAAACAAGGAACAGGAAATAGAGCGTATCATCATTCCTAAGTCCTTCAAACCTTACTTATATAACCATATATGCATTTGACATGATTTGACAATATATAAGTTTAAAGGATTCTGAAAATAATGAATTTGGAAACTGAAACTATGTTTTATAAAGAGGTTAACATGTAAAAGTGTTTGGAAATCGTTTTGAAGTAGTTTTTTTGACAAGACAGTTTAAAGCATAGTAAATCCATTGGCGTACTAGTCATTCATCACATGTGATTGATATAATCTCTAGTATGATTCAACTTGTATTCTCCCCCATAAAAGCATTTGAAAACATATAAAAGGTTAATTAAGGGGGTATGAACTCACCTGTTGGTGAGTGAAGCGACGGTAGGATCGGTTTAGGAGGTTGAGTGTTAATCGCGGACTTGAGCACAAAAGAATCCTATTAACCATATTATGACATATGTATGTAAACAATTAGTGTCTGTAACAGCTAATTATTGAATTGGGACCACCTTAGGGACTAGTAAACACTTATATTGCAGTGTTACAATCATATATGATGGTATATAAGGGGTGTATGGCTATACAAGGGAGCGTATGGTCAAAATACACCATATTGGTGTGTGTGCAGCCGCACACTGTCACAACTAGGAATTTTGAGGCCTTGTAACTACAACACTTATATCAATTATTAATCAACAATAAGAAAGCATGTATGATGCTGATTCAATAACAACATAACTTCATCAAATACTTCATTCAAGCACTACAAATAGTCAACATAGAATTGGAAACCCTTGAAATCCTAGTTTAAATCCATTTTGGATTAGGATTTCCTTGTTGGACCTAATGGGCCAATGGGCTTCCAATTTAACCATCTTGAGCATAGAACTCTCAAATGGGCCCTAATTGGACCCCTATACATGAGACTTAATATTTTGGGCCTTATAAACCCAAAATAAACTAGTTTAACTTTAATGGGCCTTATTGGGTCACAACCAATCTAATTTAGCCTTAATGAGTCATAAAAGTTATACTTTGATTTATTAGGGCCAAGCATCATCTAAAGTGAGTCATAATATGGGCTAAGCACTCAATGCCTAATATTTTCCTTCTCTTTTCTCCTCTCTCGGCCCAAACCACCAAAGCAAGGATGGAAGAGTTGACTTTAGGAGGTGCCACCTCCTTATTGCACACCATGCACCCATGCATGGACTAGCATGTATCTAGACAAGTCACTTCACTCTCTCTCTTCCCCTCTCTCTTCTTCTCTCGGCCGAGAACCTCCCAAGACACACTCACACTCACATAATTCATCTCCACCCTCTCTAAATCCTCTCAAGAACACTTACACTCATTCATCAAATTTTCAAGATTAAGGGAGCTTTCAAGAAGATCTTCCAACAAATACGTCATCTAAGGTAAGATATTGCTTGGATCCATAATCTAGCTGCTTCATATCATCAAAAATCTCTTCTAAATCTATTCAAACTTGTGATGTTACATCCAAGAAGCCACTAAACTCGAGATCTACCAAGAGGACTTGCTAGGATCAAAATTTTCTTCCTTTCTCTCTTCAAAACCGAAACTACAACTCAAGGTAGGCTTCATACCCCTCTCATTTCGGTTTTCATGTGTTTTATGAGGGAGAATACAAGAAAATGTGTAGATGTATGTGTATATGTATGCTATCTGTGATTTTATGCATGTATGTGTATATTTATGTGTTTTTGTGATAAATATGTAACTAAAAAGGGTTGAATCTCGAGATCTATCGTATGAAAAGAGGAACAAATGAAACCTAAGTTATTCTACACTAATCAAGTCAAGAATAATAATTTATACGGTTATGATAAACATATTTCAACATAAAAACCCATTTTTGTGCTTAATTGTCAAGTATACAAAACTAGGATTAAAAATGGCCAAGTCACGGTTTCTTAAGGGCCAAAAGAGTCAAAACAATTTTCATAATAGTTTTCTGAATAATAAAATTTTCAAAGGACTTAAAATGTAAATTTTTAGCTTAATGGGCTAATTTTGGGCTTTTTGGCTCAATAAGCCTCAAATTGCGAAAAATGACAAATTTAAGGGGCTGAAACGAAACTTTCTGTAAACCAGGGGATATTTAGAATAATAAAACTATTTTAAGGGTCAAAAATGCTTTTCACGATCAAAAAGGACCAAAAATGTAATGTTTTTGGATTTTGGGCCAAAACTGTAAAAGTTGTGAAAAACGGGGTTCTAACCGAGAAGCACCATTCTAGAAGGGCTAAAGCTGTTAACAAAATAAATTTTGGGTTAAAACTGTCTTCTCAACAAGTTTATGATGCAAAAGTGTCAAGAAAATGTCTTAAGGACTAAAATGAAATTCTTTTATATAAATGACTAAAAGTGTTATTTTTATAAAAGAAAGATAGTGGAAAGGTCAAATTCTACTTTTAAACAAATTAATTCATTAAGTTAAAATACAAGAACCATGACTACCGACAAAACGGAAAACGATTACACATTCAACACCAAATATCGTTATAAACGAATTGATTCGGTCTCGAATCAATACAAAACAACAATCGTTAAATCAAAACACTTCAATAGATACGCTATAAATAAAATGAATAAATCTTCAAACTTTGGACTGAAAGTTTCAAATCATGCTTGATGGATATTGCAAGTCCATCAAAATGATCTTTGGGCCCAAAGGGATAACGCTTATGTGTTATTGGTCCTTCTATGACCCAATTACGTGTAAATGGACTTTCAATAGCTCTTATGTGCTATTGGGCCCTAGTGGCCCATCAGTAAGGCTAGTAAGGTCAAGATAATCAAATGCGAGCTGGACCATCGTGTCTTTCGCATTCCCGACAGTCTTAGGTACTTACGATAGTAGTGGGACATAGTGCTCCTCATCTTTTTGTTCGCTAAGGCTTATGAGAAATCAAAGTAGACAAAACTAGGACGATATACAATGTGGAGTAATCAATATTCATTCGTTACGAAAATACAAAAATCAGTAATCATGGATACCTGCCAGCATCGGAAAACGTCGGGTTTTCCGGGAAATTCAATACTACTCACTCGAAATGTTTATAACTAGAACACAAAATACCCTTCATATATATGTTTTTGAAATCATTCATGCATCAACTTATGGATCTTCACACTTTGATAAATAAAAGTCTTTTCAGAAAATATCGAATTTTCTAGGTTTTACAAACTACACAAATCATTTTATCACAACATTGCTTATCAACTCACCAACATTTCATATGTTGACGTTTTTCCAAAATAACTTGTATTCTCAGGTAACAGGTAAGCGGAAGGGTAATTGATGAGTTATAAAAACTCTTTGATCGATTAGATCTTTGTAAGAGGTAAATAAAGAACGTAAAAAATAGTGGGATAAAACACAAGTATGGATCTGAATGAGTCGAATGATTAGATTGAGTCAATCCTCAGCAGAGCTCGATAAAGAACTTCCGCTGTAGAGGATTCTAGGGTTACAAAACAAGAACGATGAATACGCTTGAAAATACTTCTCTAATCGTTACGTTCTAGGATGCATGAAACTCATGGATGGACATGCCCATACCGGAGACAAAACTTGACTAGCTAACGAGCCCAATAGATGCAACACTAAGTTGGACCTAACAATCTCCCCCTTTGCATCAATTTGGAGCGAGACTATCATTTCTTCTTGCTTGGACCAGCTGCTGGAACTTTCTTGGTTGTATCAAACAGACGCGAGATCAGGGCGAGGATTGTCTGTCTAAAGCGAATGTACCATTGAATCATATCATCAAAGTACTTCTTGTCATCCGCCGAATTCTGCTTGCATCGATGGATGATCCCTAAGACATGTTCCAAACATGCAGTGGTATAGAGATGTTTGTCTGCCAAAGCGAAAAGACATTTCTAGCCTTCGTTTCTGGTAAACATAACAGAGTTTCTCTTCGGGGCTATCTTTCCCATCTGCATCATGTTTAGGTCACTTGCTGAGCCAACAGGAGATATGGTAGGCTTTTTCTTGAATATAGTCGCTATCTCCTAATCCATCTTGGCGACTTCCATAATGTAACAAACAAGCATCCTCTTGATGTGGTCGATGATCGGACCATATTCTACTTCGTTAGTAAGAAGGATGTTGTGCAAAATAATCCAGTCGTGTGGATTCAAGTTGGGAAGATTAGCAAGCGAGAGGGCATCTTCGGTCTTGGCAGATCCTCTCAGCACCTTAAACCGAACGTTGGTGAAGTTTCCTTCCTTGTACGGCTTTAGAACCCGAACATTGATAATCTTCTGAGCGCTCCATGTTTGGTACTGTGGTTGAGCATCCCTCAGATAGAAATCGACTAAGTCCCTATCAAACTTTGGATGTGGATGAGGGAACTCAGCGATGTTGTCAAAGGCATGGAATACGAACGCCTTTCGGTTCAGTGGCATATCGAACTGAGAATTGATAGTATTAGAGCGATCTAAAGAGATCACCGGTTCTAGTCACAAGATGTTGGGTGTTTCGATGGCTTCTTTCAGCAGCTTCTCAAGAGTCCAAGGAGGAAAAAGAGTTTTCCTGCTCTCGAGAAGGTCGTGAGCTTCTTTCTGTCTTCTTTCGGCTTCTTCAGCCTCTCTAGCTACACGAGTGCTGATGTCAGCATCTTTATCTCGACCATGCTTCTTCAGAAGGTCGGCAATGGTCTCCTTATCTTCATCATCGCTCTCCTCAACAATTTTCTTGCCCTTGTCTTTTACACCGGAACCTGAGGCTTGGCCTGTAGGAGGAGGTTCGGTTGTGTGTGTTGTTGTTGAAGAAGGAGGCGGTTGAGACACATTCTCTTTTTCTCCCCCTTGTTTCGGAATGGACACGAAATCAAGGAACCCTTCAATCTTGCTCAGTAGAGAGAGGGCAGGAGCAAGCTTTTCTGCAAGAGTTCGCCTGACAGAATAGTTGAGTGTCGGGTCATGTGCTTCCAGGATGTTGGATATAGTTGAGTGGACATCCGAAACACACGAAGAAATTATCTCTCTTTCAGATCGAAGAGACTCAATCTCCTTTTGTGAGTTGGAGAGTTGAATACTCTTGACCTTAAGAGCGGTGGTCTTCCGAGCAAGAGCATCCATGAGGGAGTTCTCAGCAGCTAGATCTTCTTGAAGCTTGGCGAGGCGCTCCTCAATGGTTGTCTTGAAAGCTGAGTTGTCGTCTGAGAGAGTTTGACGAAGAGAAGCAAACAACTTCAGCTCTGATGCAACTGATGTAGTCAGCTGGTTAACAATGGGTTCCAACTTTGTTTTGGTGGCTTCAATATTTTCCTGTAATGATTGTAATAAAGAAGACGCATCAGTGAATAGTTTACCGACTTTTTCAGTCGCTGCCTCACATGCTTTGGTTGAGGCATCAATGGCTGCAGTATCGGAGTCTAGAGAGACATGATGAGCTTTGGAAAAAGCATCAACAATCTTCTGAATGGCAGCTTCAGAGATGGAGGACTGGGATGAAGAAGAAGAGGCGATGAGCGAATCGATCTTGTCGTGAAGCTCCTTGAGATGCCTCTTTGTGATAGGAGCATCATCATCGTCATCACTCTGAACTTGAAACGGACTATAGTAGACCGAATCAAAGGTCATATCATCCCCGCCGAGGAATGGTTCTTCGTCCTCTTCTGCATGAGCAGGATATGAGGGTGGTGGTGTAACATCCCCAAAATCACGGCCAGAAAAGACCGATTTTGTTTATGCTTTATAAAAATCAGAGTACTTCATTTTATAAAAAGGTTGCGGAATTTGTTCCCAGAAAAACATGGTAAATACGTTATTAAAACATTTTCGAGGAAACGTATTTATTTCATTTTAAAACGTTTGGGATGTCATCGTTAATACCGAAACATAAGCATAAACAGAACTTACAATGATTTACACTAGTGATCTATATCTCTTTAAATCTCTCAGTGTAATGTCACTTCACTTCGTCACCTGTGATATACATAAACTGGGTGGGTCAGGTTGGGAAACCTGGTGAGTACATAGGGTTTTCAACCCACAATAATATAATTGTTATGTTTAATCATCAAACAATTAACCCCATTACCCATCCCCGTTATCTTCTTTACTCTTAAGGATTTAACCTAAGAGTCATCTATCCTGCATTCGTTTATTCCGAAGTCCCTTACTTCCAGGGTTATAGGACTGGCACTAAATCCATAGCTGCCGATGTTCGTTCGTAAAGCACTAATTCCATAGCTGCTATATCCTACTCATCAGGTACTAAATCCATAGCTACCAGTGTTCAACAGGTAGTAAGTCCATACCTACCAGCGTCTGACTAATAGGTACTAAGTCCATAGCTACCAATTTCTAACAGGTACTAAATCCATAGCTACCAACGTCTAACAGGTACTAAGTCCATAGCTACCGGTGTTTGTCCCATAGGCACTAAGTCTATAGTTGCCAATGTATACTCACGTCATCTTCTATCTCTCATCATTCATCTACCCATCTCATACCCAACATATTCGTATTTATAAAATACGTATACAGTTTAAATCCTTTAAAACATGTATAAAATGTTCATCCAACATAGACAGCATGTATTCAGATAATATGCACACATAGCACGTAGTTTATATAAAATACTTCATATCTACGTGTAAGATGAAAGAGACTATGCACTCACCTAAGTAGGTGGTGACTCAGCACTCGGACAGCGCTTCGATACTCTCAAAACGATATTCCTTCGATAAAACCTAGTATCGATACCACTAGGGTTTAGTTTAACGATAACCGCGACAAATTAATTAGTCCGAGTATTATTAAGCGTTAATAACACTCGATATAACTCATAATAATAGCCCAAATAATTATTTTAAGGACCTAATAACATTCCTATAATTATTTGAAAGCTATATTAAAAATTGCGTAAGCGTAGCACACTTACAGCGAATTTTATCGAAAACCGGAACTTAATTGGAGCAGCGTTTCGAAACCGAAAAACTCCTTTTTCTCGGGACTCCGGGAGCCTCGGGGCTTCCCTAGGGTGCTAAGGGGTTTTTCTAGGGTTTAGGGGGGTTTAGATGAGCTAGAGAGAGAAACTAGTGAGAGAAAGAAGTGGATTTGGAGTGAAAAACTCGGAATGGCTCGCATGCTATTTATAGCCCCAGCAGCCTCGGACTACGCGGCGCGTCCAGCAGCTACGCTGGGCGTAATCTCGGATTGGGTCGCCAGCTCGCACCAACTGGCTCGCACTTCGGAAGAGGATAAGGACCGAGGGTACGCTGGGCGTACCGAACTCCGACGCGGGGCGTAAAGCGAAGCGAGGCGATGTGGCAACATCCGAAGGGCGCTCTGTTGATCGACTATGGACGGCTGCGATGAGGCCACGTCATCTATCTCGCATCAGATTTCGCAAATTGCATGCTCATCTTTAAAAATTCATAACTTTCGCGTACGACCTCCGTTTTCGACGATCTTTATATCCACGCGAAGGCGGGAACGTACTCTACAACTTTCGTTTATACTTCGTCGGCTAATTTCAGCTCGATTTTAGATTTTATATTATTAACGGGCCGGGACACGATTTAGTCCGTTAAATCCTCATAACTTCTTCATCCGACATCCGTTTTCGCCCATCTTTTTCTCGTTACGCTACTCTCAATGAGATCTTCGATTCTCATTTAGGTCGTGTCAGCTAAAAACCGCTCGATCAAATATTCGAATTTCGGGCTGTACACTGCTAGTCCGAAACTTCGAAAAATCATAACTTCTTCATACGGAGTCAGATTTGGGCGTTCTTTTTATCGATGTTCTTAGTTTAACGTATTCTACGACTTTCGTTTAGATCGCTAAGGCTAAATCTCGCTCTATCGTAAATTCATTATTTACGCTCTCTGGTATCGTGCCGGTTCTGTCGCGAAACTTCGACGGGTCATAACTTCTTCGTTATAACTCGGATTTCGACGTTCTTTTTATGTACAGAAACCTTGTGACATAATCTAAAACTTGGTTAAGATTATTTATTCTAAATAATCTTTTGTCGAAAAGTCGTTTTCGACCCCTATTGCCGCTAAATTGACTAGGCCGGATTTGCGGGCGTTACAATTATCTCCCCCTTAGGATGATTACGTCCCGGAATCATCAACAAAACAGGGCTCGTATAATGACTCCATACGTCATCTGTTCATCCTAGGTAATAATTATAACTTCTACATTCCTTCAAGTCTGTCTCCTAGACTCATTGACTGCAAGCAGTACTCGATCGTACACCTGCTCTTTACCTCAGGTTAAACTCCAAATTATGATCTTTAAGTCACAATCTCAATCCTTACTGGATACGAACTTGAGATGATTTCTTCTACTACTACTATGGATCGATGTGTCATATTCTAATGACCTATCATCGTACGTTGCAACACTTAGACTTAGGTCTTTTAGAGTTAAACTCTAAAATAGACTATGCCTTCCTTCATGTTCTAATGTGATATAATCACACATTAACATTAGGCATTTCTAGCTATCAACAACGAGCGCGATATTTCAATCGTTTGGTTTAAGTTGGATGCTACATCAAACTTGGTTCTCTGAACCACACAACATACTCATCGTAGTCGGACTCGATTCGATATGACCACTAGGGTCGGAATATCAACAATCTTCTTAGTCATTACCGAAACAATGGTAACGACATACTTGAATAAAATGAAATCAATTTCTAGCTTCTCGGTAACATTGTGACTTTCCCTGATCCAAGTGTGAGTCCTGTGCTTCCGGTAGTATAGGCCTCTACTACCATTCACACCTACTCATACTCGTCCCAAGTATTGTCTCGCAGTTTCCCAAGTCACCATGCAGCAAATCACACAATCATTCGACACATCAGATAACAAAACGAAGGTTTTATATTAATTCTTGAAACGACTACATAGGTGTTCAAGTTCACCCTAGACTATGCCTCTACTAGGCTACATCATAAAATACTATGGCTACTACATAACTTGATCTTCTGATATGAAGTCCTCATCCTTGATTCCTCGCACGGTTTTCTGCTTCGTCGAGGATCATGTGAAATGCCCTTGGCCTTAGTGGCGTTTCTGGTCTTACTGCTTTATTTTTCTTTGGGCAGTCTCTGGACATATGCCCCTTGCCTCCACATCCGTAGCATACTTTATCATCATGTGTGCAGTCTTTGGAATAGTGACCAGTCCTCCCACACTTGTAACAAGTCACTTCTTCATTGCACTTCCCACCATGCTTCTTCTTGCATCTATCACACCATCTTGCTTCTCCTCCATCTCCTCCTCCAAGCTTTGAGAATTTTCTTTCCTTGTTCGACCTCGAAGATCCTTCAAACTTCCGCTTCTCTCCTGCCTTATCTTTTTCTAGACCTTTTTCTCTTATCTGGGCCTCTACGTTTTTAGCTGCCCTAACAGCTGCTTTCAAGGTAGTTGCCATCTTGACCATTGGGCCAAAGTCAGTGGGCAGTCCGTTAGCAAACCTATCAATCTTGGAGAGTTCAGTAGGCACCAAGTAGGGAAATAGCTTCATCCTCTCGGTAAATGCGGTGGCATACTCATCAACACTCATCTTCCCTTTCTTCAGGTTCTGAAACTCGTTGTTTAAGTCTATCAGATCTACCTCCGAGCAGTACTGCATTTTCAACTGTTCCAAAAACTCTTCCCACGACATCCTTAAGGCTTCTCCTCGTGGCATCGTATCTGCCAATAGCTTCCACCAGCTCAAGACTCCAGTTTTCAGCTGTCTTACTGCGAAGACAGTCTTCTGTTTCTCGTTACAGCTGCAGCTCTCAAACACCATCTCCATCTCAGAGATCCAATCCATAATCTCAACCGGCTTTGGGCTTCCTGAGAGACTTGGCGGTTTCACACCCAATAAATTCTTGTACATCCGCCCGTCCTTGTTGTTTCTCCCTTTTGGGCCATCCCTTTGCTCACCTTGAGTCCCTAGTTGACTCACTTGGCGGCTGTAGTTCCGTTCCTCAGATTGCTCAATAATCAGTTCGGGTTGCTCAATGGGCATAGTAGGTTCGTCCCTATTCAACATCCGTTTCATTTCTTCCCTTTGTTCAGCCAACATAGCCCGAATCATGGCTTGAACTCCAGCCATGGTGACTGGCTCAGGCGCAACTTCTTCTACAACAGGTATTTGCTGAACCACTGGAGGTTGGTTCCTGTTCCCATTTGTGTTTACGTTTCCGCTATGGGTCCTTACCATCTCGATCTATACACCGAAATAAGGTGAATTTAGACCTTTACTTGATGTCTAAATCATCCTTATCACTCCGAAACGTTTACATGCTAGTTCTAATACCGCAGTCGTACGTTTAGAATCCTAAACACATAAGGTTTCCAGATCCGGTCCGCAACAGACCATAGATCCGAACAATTAACAACATATCATGCACAAAGCATTTAGCACATAAAAGCAATTTAGGAATCATTCCTAAAATAAGCTAGTGCTCACACCTCACAATCATCGCTTAGCATTCTAAGTTTAAGTCTAGAAATAAATCCATATTCCTAGTTCGCTTAAACTAATGCTCTGATACCAACTGTAACATCCCCAAAATCACGGCCAGAAAAGACCGATTTTGTTTATGCTTTATAAAAATCAGAGTACTTCATTTTATAAAAAGGTTGCGGAATTTGTTCCCAGAAAAACATGGTAAATACGTTATTAAAACATTTTCGAGGAAACGTATTTATTTCATTTTAAAACGTTTGGGATGTCATCGTTAATACCGAAACATAAGCATAAACAGAACTTACAATGATTTACACTAGTGATCTATATCTCTTTAAATCTCTCAGTGTAATGTCACTTCACTTCGTCACCTGTGATATACATAAACTGAGTGGGTCAGGTTGGGAAACCTGGTGAGTACATAGAGTTTTCAACCCACAATAATATAATTGTTATGTTTAATCATCAAACAATTAACCCCATTACCCATCCCCGTTATCTTCTTTACTCTTAAGGATTTAACCTAAGAGTCATCTATCCTGCATTCGTTTATTCCGAAGTCCCTTACTTCCAGGGTTATAGGACTGGCACTAAATCCATAGCTGCCGATGTTCGTTCGTAAAGCACTAATTCCATAGCTGCTATATCCTACTCATCAGGTACTAAATCCATAGCTACCAGTGTTCAACAGGTACTAAGTCCATACCTACCAGCGTCTGACTAATAGGTACTAAGTCCATAGCTACCAATTTCTAACAGGTACTAAATCCATAGCTACCAACGTCTAACAGGTACTAAGTCCATAGCTACCGGTGTTTGTCCCATAGGCACTAAGTCTATAGTTGCCAATGTATACTCACGTCATCTTCTATCTCTCATCATTCATCTACCCATCTCATACCCAACATATTCGTATTTATAAAATACGTATACAGTTTAAATCCTTTAAAACATGTATAAAATGTTCATCCAACATAGATAGCATGTATTCAGATAATATGCACACATAGCACGTAGTTTATATAAAATACTTCATATCTATGTGTAAGATGAAAGGGACTATGCACTCACCTGAGTAGGTGGTGACTCAGCACTCGGACAGCGCTTCGATACTCTCAAAACGATATTCCTTCGATAAAACCTAGTATCGATACCACTAGGGTTTAGTTTAACGATAACCGTGACAAATTAATTAGTCCGAGTATTATTAAGCGTTAATAATACTCGATATAACTCATAATAATAGCCCAAATAATTATTTTAAGGACCTAATAACATTCCTATAATTATTTGAAAGCTATATTAAAAATTGCGTAAGCGTAGCACACTTACAGTGAATTTTATCGAAAACCGGAACTTAATTGGAGGAGCGTTTCGAAACCGAAAAACTCCTTTTTCTCGGGACTCCGGGAGCCTCGGGGCTTCCCTAGGGTGCTAAGGGGTTTTTCTAGGGTTTAGGGGGGTTTAGATGAGCTAGAGAGAGAAACTAGTGAGAGAAAGAAGTGGATTTGGAGTGAAAAACTCGAAATGGCTCGCATGCTATTTATAGCCCTAGCAGCCTCGGACTACGCGGCGCGTCCAGCAGCTACGCTGGGCGTAATCTCGGATTGGGTCGCCAGCTCGCACCAACTGGCTCGCACTTCGGAAGAGGATAAGGACCGAGGGTACGCTGGGCGTACCGAACTCCGACGCGGGGCGTAAAGCGAAGCGAGGCGATGTGGCAAGATCCGAAGGGCGCTCTGTTGATCGACTATGGACGGCTGCGATGAGGCCACGTCATCTATCTCGCATCAGATTTCGCAAATTGCATGCTCATCTTTAAAAATTCATAACTTTCGCGTACGACCTCCGTTTTCGACGATCTTTATATCCACGCGAAGGTGGGAACGTACTCTACAACTTTCGTTTATACTTCGTCGGCTAATTTTGGCTCGATTTTAAATTTTATATTATTAACGGGCCGGGACACGATTTGGTCCGTTAAATCCTCATAACTTCTTCATCCGACATCCGTTTTCGCCCATCTTTTTCTCGTTAAGCTACTCTCAACGAGATCTTCGATTCTCATTTAGGTCGTGTCAGCTAAAAACCGCTCGATCAAATATTCGAATTTCGGGCTGTACACTGCTAGTCCGAAACTTCGAAAAATCATAACTTCTTCATACGGAGTCAGATTTGGGCGTTCTTTTTATCGATGTTCTTAGTTTAACATATTCTACGACTTCCGTTTAGATCGCTAAGGCTAAATCTCGCTCTATCGTAAATTCATTATTTACGCTCTCTGGTATCGTGCCGGTTCTGTCGCGAAACTTCGACGGGTCATAACTTCTTCGTTATAACTCGGATTTCGACGTTCTTTTTATGTACAGAAACCTTGTGACATAATCTAAAACTTGGTTAAGATTATTTATTCTAAATAATCTTTTGTCGAAAAGTTGTTTTCGACCCCTATTGCCGCTAAATTGACTAGCCCGGATTTGCGGGTGTTACAATTATCTCCCCCTTAGGATGATTACGTCCCGGAATCATCAACAAAACAGGGCTCTTATAATGACTCCATACGTCATCTGTTCATCCTAGGTAATAATTATAACTTCTACATTCCTTCAAGTCTGTCTCCTAGACTCATTGACTGCAAGCAGTACTCGATCGTACACCTGCTCTTTACCTCAGGTTAAACTCCAAATTATGATCTTTAAGTCACAATCTCAATCCTTACTGGATACGAACTTGAGATGATTTCTTCTACTACTACTATGGATCGATGTGTCATATTCTAATGACCTATCATCGTACGTTGCAACACTTAGACTTAGGTCTTTTAGAGTTAAACTCTAAAATAGACTATGCCTTCCTTCATGTTCTAATGTGATATAATCACACATTAACATTAGGCATTTCTAGCTATCAACAACGAGCGCGATATTTCAATCGTTTGGTTTAAGTTGGATGCTACATCAAACTTGGTTCTCTGAACCACACAACATACTCATCGTAGTCGGACTCGATTCGATATGACCACTAGGGTCGGAATATCAACAATCTTCTTAGTCATTACCGAAACAATGGTAACGACATACTTGAATAAAATGAAATCAATTTCTAGCTTCTCGGTAACATTGTGACTTTCCCTGATCCAAGTGTGAGTCCTGTGCTTCCGGTAGTATAGGCCTCTACTACCATTCACACCTACTCATACTCGTCCCAAGTATTGTCTCGCAGTTTCCCAAGTCACCATGCAGCAAATCACACAATCATTCGACACATCAGATAACAAAACGAAGGTTTTATATTAATTCTTGAAACGATTACATAGGTGTTCAAGTTCACCCTAGACTATGCCTCTACTAGGCTACATCATAAAATACTATGGCTACTACATAACTTGATCTTCTGATATGAAGTCCTCATCCTTGATTCCTCGCACGGTTTTCTGCTTCGTCGAGGATCATGTGAAATGCCCTTGGCCTTGGTGGCGTTTCTGGTCTTACTGCTTTATTTTTCTTTGGGCAGTCTCTGGACATATGCCCCTTGCCTCCACATCCGTAGCATACTTTATCATCATGTGTGCAGTCTTTGGAATAGTGACCAGTCCTCCCACACTTGTAACAAGTCACTTCTTCATTGCACTTCCCACCATGCTTCTTCTTGCATCTATCACACCATCTTGCTTCACCTCTATCTCCTCCTCCAAGCTTTGAGAATTTT
The DNA here is from genome assembly GCF_002870075.4 of Lactuca sativa. Classification (NCBI taxonomy): domain Eukaryota; kingdom Viridiplantae; phylum Streptophyta; class Magnoliopsida; order Asterales; family Asteraceae; genus Lactuca; species Lactuca sativa. The sequence goes on along the minus strand of NC_056625.2, from coordinate 181,770,147 downwards.
CTTTCCTTGTTCAACCTCGAAGATCCTTCAAACTTCCGCTTCTCTCCTGCCTTATCTTTTTCTAGACCTTTTTCTCTTATCTGGGCCTCTACGTTTTTAGCTGCCCTAACAGCTGCTTTCAAGGTAGTTGCCATCTTGACCATTGGGCCAAAGTCAGTGGGCAGTCCGTTAGCAAACCTATCAATCTTGGAGAGTTCAGTAGGCACCAAGTAGGGAAATAGCTTCATCCTCTCGGTAAATGCGGTGGCATACTCATCAACACTCATCTTCCCTTTCTTCAGGTTCTGAAACTCGTTGTTTAAGTCTATCAGATCTACCTCCGAGCAGTACTGCATTTTCAACTGTTCCAAAAACTCTTCCCACGACATCCTTAAGGCTTCTCCTCGTGGCATCGTATCTGCCAATAGCTTCCACCAGCTCAAGACTCCAGTTTTCAGCTGTCTTACTGCGAAGACAGTCTTCTGTTTCTCGTTACAGCTGCAGCTCTCAAACACCATCTCCATCTCAGAGATCCAATCCATAATCTCAACCGGCTTTGGGCTTCCTGAGAGACTTGGCGGTTTCACACCCAATAAATTCTTGTACATCCGCCCGTCCTTGTTGTTTCTCCCTTTTGGGCCATCCCTTTGCTCACCTTGAGTCCCTAGTTGACTCACTTGGCGGCTGTAGTTCCGTTCCTCAGATTGCTCAATAATCAGTTCGGGTTGCTCAATGGGCATAGTAGGTTCGTCCCTATTCAACATCCATCTCATTTCTTCCCTTTGTTCAGCCAACATAGCCCGAATCATGGCTTGAACTCCAGCCATGGTGACTGGCTCAGTCGCAACTTCTTCTACAACAGGTATTTGCTGAACCACTGGAGGTTGGTTCCTGTTCCCATTTGCGTTTACGTTTCCGCTATGGGTCCTTACCATCTCGATCTATACACCGAAATAAGGTGAATTTAGACCTTTACTTGATGTCTAAATCATCCTTATCACTCCGAAACGTTTACATGCTAGTTCTAATACCGCAGTCGTACGTTTAGAATCCTAAACACATAAGGTTTCCAGATCCGGTCGGCGACAGACCATAGATCCGAACAATTAACAACATATCATGCACAAAGCATTTAGCACATAAAAGCAATTTAGGAATCATTCCTAAAATAAGCTAGTGCTCACACCTCACAATCATCGCTTAGCATTCTAAGTTTAAGTCTAGAAATAAATCCATATTCCTAGTTCGCTTAAACTAATGCTCTGATACCAACTGTAACATCCCCAAAATCACGGCCAGAAAAGACCGATTTTGTTTATGCTTTATAAAAATCAGAGTACTTCATTTTATAAAAAGGTTGCGGAATTTGTTCCCAGAAAAACATGGTAAATACGTTATTAAAACATTTTCGAGGAAACGTATTTATTTCATTTTAAAACGTTTGGGATGTCATCGTTAATACCGAAACATAAGCATAAACAGAACTTACAATGATTTACACTAGTGATCTATATCTCTTTAAATCTCTCAGTGTAATGTCACTTCACTTCGTCACCTGTGATATACATAAACTGAGTGGGTCAGGTTGGGAAACCTGGTGAGTACATAGGGTTTTCAACCCACAATAATATAATTGTTATGTTTAATCATCAAACAATTAACCCCATTACCCATCCCCGTTATCTTCTTTACTCTTAAGGATTTAACCTAAGAGTCATCTATCCTGCATTCGTTTATTCCGAAGTCCCTTACTTCCAGGGTTATAGGACTGGCACTAAATCCATAGCTGCCGATGTTCGTTCGTAAAGCACTAATTCCATAGCTGCTATATCCTACTCATCAGGTACTAAATCCATAGCTACCAGTGTTCAACAGGTACTAAGTCCATACCTACCAGCGTCTGACTAATAGGTACTAAGTCCATAGCTACCAATTTCTAACAGGTACTAAATCCATAGCTACCAACGTCTAACAGGTACTAAGTCCATAGCTACCGGTGTTTGTCCCATAGGCACTAAGTCTATAGTTGCCAATGTATACTCACGTCATCTTCTATCTCTCATCATTCATCTACCCATCTCATACCCAACATATTCGTATTTATAAAATACGTATACAGTTTAAATCCTTTAAAACATGTATAAAATGTTCATCCAACATAGACAGCATGTATTCAGATAATATGCACACATAGCACGTAGTTTATATAAAATACTTCATATCTATGTGTAAGATGAAAGGGACTATGCACTCACCTGAGTAGGTGGTGACTCAGCACTCGGACAGCGCTTCGATACTCTCAAAACGATATTCCTTCGATAAAACCTAGTATCGATACCACTAGGGTTTAGTTTAACGATAACCGTGACAAATTAATTAGTCCGAGTATTATTAAGCGTTAATAATACTCGATATAACTCATAATAATAGCCCAAATAATTATTTTAAGGACCTAATAACATTCCTATAATTATTTGAAAGCTATATTAAAAATTGCGTAAGCGTAGCACACTTACAGCGAATTTTATCGAAAACCGGAACTTAATTGGAGGAGCGTTTCGAAACCGAAAAACTCCTTTTTCTCGGGACTCCGGGAGCCTCGGGGCTTCCCTAGGGTGCTAAGGGGTTTTTCTAGGGTTTAGGGGGGTTTAGATGAGCTAGAGAGAGAAACTAGTGAGAGAAAGAAGTGGATTTGGAGTGAAAAACTCAAAATGGCTCGCATGCTATTTATAGCCCTAGCAGCCTCGGACTACGCGGCGCGTCCAGCAGCTACGCTGGGCGTAATCTCAGATTGGGTCGCCAGCTCGCACCAACTGGCTCGCACTTCGGAAGAGGATAAGGACCGAGGGTACGCTGGGCGTACCGAACTCCGACGCGGGGCGTAAAGCGAAGCGAGGCGATGTGGCAAGATTTGAAGGGCGCTCTGTTGATCGACTATGGACGGCTGCGATGAGGCCACGTCATCTATCTCGCATCAGATTTCGCAAATTGCATGCTCATCTTTAAAAATTCATAACTTTCGCGTACGACCTCCGTTTTCGACGTTCTTTATATCCACGCGAAGGTGGGAACGTACTCTACAACTTTCGTTTATACTTCGTCGGCTAATTTTGGCTCGATTTTAAATTTTATATTATTAACGGGCCGGGACACGATTTGGTCCGTTAAATCCTCATAACTTCTTCATCTGACATCCGTTTTCACCCATCTTTTTCTCGTTACGCTACTCTCAACGAGATCTTCGATTCTCGTTTAGGTCGTGTCAGCTAAAAACCGCTCGATCAAATATTCGAATTTCGGGCTGTACACTGCTAGTCCGAAACTTCGAAAAATCATAACTTCTTCATACGGAGTCAGATTTGGGCGTTATTTTTATCGATGTTCTTAGTTTAACATATTCTACGACTTCCGTTTAGATCACTAAGGCTAAATCTCGCTCTATCATAAATTCATTATTTACGCTCTCTAGTATCGTGCCGGTTCTGTCGCGAAACTTCGACGGGTCATAACTTCTTCGTTATAACTCGGATTTCGACGTTCTTTTTATGTACAGAAACCTTGTGACATACTCTAAAACTTGGTTAAGATTATTTATTCTAAATAATCTTTTGTCAAAAAGTCGTTTTCGACCCCTATTGCCGCTAAATTGACTAGCCCGGATTTGCGGGCGTTACAGGTGGTGAGGGTGGAGGCTCGGTAGTTGTAGTAGGTTCGGGTTGGGTGGTATGTTCGGTAGTTGGTGTGGGTTCGGGGGCTGAAGTGGATTTGGGTGCGTCAGTATGAGCCCCCGTATCAGATACATTGGTTCTTACTTCTGAAGTGGTGGTGGTTGCTTCGGTAAAGAGGGGTGGGGCTACTGGGATGGAGGTGGATGGTATTTGAGTGGTGGAGGTTATGGGGGGAATGGAAATGGGAATGCTAACTGGTGGAGAAGAGATTGGAGAAGTAGAAAAGTGAGCTTCTGGAGTCGGCGATCGTGGTGGAGTGTTACCACGAGGAGATCCGTCAGAGGCAGAATTCTCTTCCTCAGATTCGCTTGAGGAGGAAGCGATTATCAGCTTTCGTCTTGGTTGGGTTTTTCTCTTCTTCGGCGGAGGAGACTGAACAGTCTGTGTAGTTTTACGCTTCTTTGGAGAAGGGCCTTTCGCTCCCTTACCAACTTGCTTGTCTTTGCCTTTGTCAGTTTTCTTTCCCCTTGGCGCAGGCTTGTCAGCCTCATGGATAGACTTGAGCATCTCTGGAGTAAGCTCTCTCGGACCAGAGTGTCGAAACTCCTTGTAGGTGCGAATAATCCGGCTGTCGGCAGGAACATCTCCATACATCGTCTCTGGAATGGAGCCAATAAACTGAAATTTCGAGGCATCGGAGACAATGATCTTCGTGGTATGGAAAGTACCAATCGAAGACATTGGAGAACCAGCAACAATGGGGACTTGGTACTTGTCCATCACCCATTTTGTAATAAGAGTCCAGAATCGAGCGTAGGAAATCTCGGAATGCCGAGATGTAGAAGACAGACTCTGAACCAACTGTTGCCAAAGGACCGACCCGTAGTCCAAGTTGATACCGTTGTAGTTCCCGTATAGAATCGTGATGAACAGACGGCTTGCTCCATCTGATCCAGCACTGCGTTTAGACATCCCCTTGAATAGCACTATAAATAACCGATTCCACTGAGGAGGCAGGCACGATTTCTTGAACTTCGTAACTGTTGTCAGCACCTCAGTACACCCCATGTTGTAGAACATAGAGAACATGTGACCCACCGGAATCGATTCAGGGTTAACCCTAGTTGAATCAGGTTCAAACCCTAAAATTGAGCAAAACCTCTGCTTGGAGATGGACGCCTTGTGATCAAGCATGTCAAAGAAGATCCTATCGACTGCCTTGTTGTAATGAGCAGTGGCGAAAATTTGAGACAAGAACTCCGTAGGAACTACTTCAACCTTGGTGAGAGCAGGAGCAATCGGCGAGTATTTGAGGCATTCGATTATCGGGAACATGAAAGCATCATAGACCTGAGGAGTAAGATCGATGATCAAACTCTGTTGGGGACGAATCAGCAAGATGTGAGAAGTAGCATGAACTGATGAGGAATCCGCCATTGTTGTGAAGAAGATGGGAGATATGATGAATAGTAGAATTCTTGAAGGTTTTCTTGCTCTCTGAAATATGGATGCAGTAAAGAGGTAAACAATGGTTTACGTTACCTTTTATACTGTGGGTAGAGGAGAGAGAAGAATTTGTCCCAAATCTTCGAGGGAAATGCGAAGGGTTTTTCGAAAGTGATGGATGCGTGACAGTTATGAGCGCCGATGATCACGCATGAGAGAGAGTGTCAGTCCCGATTAACACGCCTTCCCATCAAGCGCCATCTAGAAATGAAACGGTTCCCCTTCACACGCCTGGCTGTCAAGCGCCATTTGAAAATCAAATCGATTGGACTCCCGCCTGAGTCATCATCTAATCATCTTATCCTTTTAGAGTTAACGTCATCTTAAAGCAAAGTTGTCTGCGTGGATCAATATTAACCACAACCCTTTTATTACTTCAAATTCCATTTAAAAATGATGCCATGTAATTAACGAAACCAGAGTTGTGGAAAATCAAAAAGATTTTCGTGCTTAGTGTGTAAAAGAAAAAGAAATAAAGCAACACATATGAGGGATTTTGTGATGTCAATAAAGACACGAAACAATGGATCCCGGGCATGAATCTCTTCCTTCAAAGTCAAGAGAGACCTTAAAGTGTTTGTGTGGTTTCCCGTTGAATAACGATTAGACACTTATTAAGAAGTGTTGAAAGGCTTCTTTTAATTAGGTTTATTTGGGTGGCTTTCGCTTCAGTTCAGAATTCCTGATCTTGATATAAGACAGAAATCGAATGAAGTACTTGTGAGACCAATGTAAGTGGCTAGATAAAATAGTTTATGTAAAATCTCAAACAAAATTTAAAACTGGATTCCAAGGGAGGAAATGTTATAGGACATAACAATTTCATAGGAATCAGTCAAAAGAAAATTACAGATTTGACTTTCCATCCTCATAGATAAATCCGTCAATTCGTTAGTGATAGCTAGAGCAAAATTGATTGATCACCGTCAATTCATAGTAGGTATTGAATTGTGGGTTTCACTTAGTTCGTAGTGACACGAAGCTAAGATCATAAACACAGAAATTATTTAACCATAAACCTCAGTGGTAATTTCTGAGAGTCTCAAGGGTTACGTTTATGAAGCGAATGAGATGGAGAAAAGTAGTGTAGATGGTGTAGAGAAACGAAAGTACCTCTGCTGTTAAAATAAGGACCAAGCAGAAAACTCTTATCTCATGTGAGAAGAGAGCCAGGTAGCTCATGATTAGAATAAATATGGAAGCCTAATTGGGAAGACAAGGTTTGTATTTACCAAGTCAGTAAGGCTATTATTCAGAATCAGGTGAGGCTTTGGACACATACAACAACATGCTTCTAGGGACACTTAACTAGTGAAATGATTTCCCCACAAATAGAAACACAAAAAGATAAGACACAAAACAAAACAAAATAATAAAAAAAAATTTGGAGTTTTTGAATTCACGAAAAGAAAATAAAATAAAATATATTTTTGGAATTTTTGATTTAAAGAAAAATAAATAAATAAAATGAGATATAAAAAAAATTTGGAACCGAACCCGAGCGTTCGGTCTATTTCGGTTAAATTTTTTTTTGGAACCGAACCCGAGCGTTCGGTCTATTTCGGTTTTTGAAAAAAGTTGAAAAGTAACATAACTTTGAAAATAAGAGAACTGAATTCGAGAAAATAATACAAAAGGTTTACAACCAAAGAAACTACCTTTGAGTGATAAGCGACGATCAGATGATACGACGGAACCCGAGCGTTCTGTTCATTTCGATATACCAAAACAAGACCCGAACCCGAGCGTTCGGTTCATTTCGGCACACATGAGACCCGAACCCGAACGTTCGGTATATTTCGCTTCCAACGTTTAATTTGGAGAAGTAGTCTTTGGTATTGACTCTGATTCCATCATTCATAGCCCTTGTAGAATTTTGTTGAAAGATGCTTTAGGAAGAGCTTTGGTGAAGATGTCAGCTAGTTGATCAGTGGTTCGAACAAAGTGAATTTCGACGTTCCCATCTTCCACATGATCTTTAATGAAGTGATACCTCGGCGCTATATGCTTTGTCTTGGAATGTTGCGCTGCGTTATGATAGATCCTAATTGCACTTTCTGAATTGCAATATACTGGAATCTTTTTCATATTGAGTCCATAGTCCCGGAGCTGGCTTTGGATCCAAATCTCTTGAGATGTACAGGAGGCAGTTGGGATGTACTCTGCTTCGGCTGTAGACAGAGATACATATGTTTGTTTCTTTGATTGCCAGCTAACCAACTTCCCGTCTAGGAATTGGCAGCCTCCAGTGGTGCTTTTCCTATCTAAACCACAACCTACAAGGTCTGCATCTGAGTAGGCTTGAACGAAGAAACCTGAGTTTGATGGATACCATAAACCGAGAGAGGTGGTTCGTTTCAGATACCGAAGTATGTTTTTCACAGCAAGCATATGGGGTTCACGAGGATTCGCCTGAAATCTAGCACAGTAACAAACAGAAAACATTATATCAGTCCTGCTAGCAGTAAGATACATTAAAGAACCAATCATTTGGCGATAAAACGTAATATCGACTGCCGGTTTTTCGAAGGATGGTGTGAGCTTGGTGCCGAATGCCATTGGAACTTTAACCTTTGAGTCTCCCATCATGCCAAATTTAGCAAGAAGAGTCTTGGTGTAAGCTTCCTGGTTGATAAAGATGCCTTCGGGTCCCTATCTAATATTTAAACTAAGGAAAAAGTTAATCGGACCCATTGAGCTCATTTCAAATTTAGTCTCCATCAAATTTTTGAATTCAGTTGTTAAGCTAGGATTCGTTGAGCCAAAGATGATACCATCGACATAGATTTGAACAATCATAAGGTGGTTACCTTCCTTCTTACGAAAGAAGGTTGGGTCAACCGAACCTTGTTTGAATTTAGACATCTTTAAAAACTTGGTTAGCGTTTTATACCATGCCCTAGGTGCTTGTTTCAGGCCGTAAACCGCCTTGTCCAGAATATAACAGTGATTGGGGAACTTTTCATTAACAAATCCAGGAGGTTGCTCCACGTAGACTGTTTCTTCAAGTTCTCCATTCAGAAAGGCGCATTTCACATCCATTTGGTAGACCTCAAAGTTCTTGTGTGCAGCATAGGCTAGAAATATTCGAACAGATTCCAGCCTCGCTACCGGAGCAAAAGTTTCCTCATAGTCAATTCCTTCCTCCTGGCAATATCCTTTCACCACGAGACGTGCTTTGTTTCGAATCACATTGCCTTCCTTGTCCATTTTATTTCTGAATACCCATTTGAGACCAACAACTGAGGCATCTTTAGGAGTTGGAATGAGGTGCCAAACCTTATTTCTTTCGAACTCGTTGAGTTCATCTTGCATAGCTTGAACCCAGTCAGAGTGATCAAGAGTAGTATTTACTGTCTTCAGTTCAACTTTTGATACGAAAGAATTATACATGCAGAACTCTACTTTGGAGAATAAAGATGTTTACTTTGCCTTCAGTTGAGATCTGGTCAGGACCTTTTCAGAGACATTACCCACTACCTGAGATACAGGATGATCTCTGGTCCACATAACAAGAGGAGGGTAATTTGGATCATAGGATGGATCCAATTCAGCCTTCACCATTTCTTCTAATTCAGATTGACTATCATCGTCATAGAGCATATCGTCATTCTCCCCCTCGACTGATGAGCTTTCCGGTGTAGGTGCACTTTCTGGTGCGACAGGACTTTCGGGTATTGATGAGCTTTCCGGTATAAAAGGGTTTCGGGTGCAGAAGGGCTTTCAGGTGGAACTGGAATAGAGTTCTGCCCCTCAATTTGTGAGCTCGGCTGTTTTGAAGGAGGTGGATTCTCCCCCTCAACTGAAGCACCATGCTTTGGAGGTTCGTTTGGAACATGTTCTCCTTCACCCATTCGTTTGGCGGCATCTTCGACGATTTGCTTCAGATGGTCGACTTTTTTGTCTGCTGCCTTGGCTTCCGAGAGAGTAGCTTTCTCCGGTTCATCGAATAGTTCTACAAACTGCTCAAACAAATTAGCAATTGAGGCCGTGACTTGACCTGTTTGAGTGAAAATCTCTCCAATTGCTTCTTCAGTGGCCTTTAGCTTCTTGACGTAGCTGTCATCGAAAGTCACATAATACGTTTCTTCAATCTTCCTCGAACGCTTATTTAAGACCCGGTACGCTTTTGAAGTAAGTGAGTATCCCAGAAAAATTCCTTCATCAGCTTTAACGTCGATCTTGTTACGATGTTCTTTGGAGTTGAAGATGAAGCATCGTGAGCCAAATACATGGAAGACTTTTACGTTCGGCTTCCTGTTGTTGATGATCTCATAAGGAGTAAGATAAAAACGCTTGCTGAGATAGGACCTGTTCTGCGTAAAACATGTTGTAGCAATAGAATCAGCCCAGAAATATAAAGGCAGAGAAGCGAAACTTAGCATTGTTCGGGCCGCCTCACACAAGGACCGGTTTTGTCTTTCCACAATATCGTTCTGTTGAGGGGTGTAGGAGGCTGAGAAGTTGTGATTGGTTCCTTTTTCTGCCAAAAAGTCTTCAAATTCTTTGTTTTTGAACTCCAGTCCATTGTCGCTCCTGATGTTGCGAACGACTTTTGTCAGTTGTACTTCAACCTGCTTAATAAACATCTTTAGCTTGAGAGTGGCCTCAGATTTGTGCTTCAGAAAGAACACCCATGTAAAACGTGAAAAGTCATCAACAATAAGAAGAATATACTTGCTACCGCCAATGCTTTCGATAGATGATGGACCACATAAGTCAATGTGAAGTAACTCAAGTGGTTCAACAACTTTAGTGTTTATAATGGATGGGTGACTTTGACGACTCTGCTTCCCCATTTCACACGCAGCACACAAATGTTCTCGATCAAACTTCAGCAATGGGAGACCCCTAACACGACCTCCTAAGACAAGCTTGTTGATGTCTTTGAAGTTAAGGTGTGAGAGCCTTCGGTGCCACAACCAGCTTTCGTCAGAATGTGCTTTGGATAAAAGACATATAGCTGGGTTTCCTTTGATAGGTTTGAGATTGAGAGGAAACATTTCGCCTTTGCGTTCTGATTTGAGAATCACTCTTTTTGTTTTCTTTTCTATGATTTCTGAACCCTCATCGTCAAATGAAACTTTGAGACCGGTACCTCCTACCAGTTGAGATACACTGATGAGATTATGTTGTAGCCCTTCAACGTACGCCACCTTTCTTATTGTGAAGTCTCCATTGGTTATCATCCCATAACCCTTTATCGTTCCATATGAGTTGTTCCCGAACTTGACATTCCCACCATTCTGAAGAGATCGAAACTCCCTCAGCTCCTCCTTCCTCCCTCTCATGTGACGTGAGCAGCCACTGTCATTGTACCATTCTTCGTCGAACTGCTCGTCACTAATAACCTGCAAAAATTAAGCAGATTTAGGAACCCAAACTTTCTTGGGTCCACGTGTGCCTTTCACAGGAACAGGAATAGTAAGAGAAACATCAACGAGATATGTTCTTTTTATTAATGTTGTTTGATCTTTCTTCTTAATGGTGTATACTTTGATTTTGTTAGAATTAGCTATAGTCGTTTTGCTTTCAGGTTTTGGCGTTTGGGCCTTAGACTGCTTTCGGTCATCCTTGACAGAGGAAAGCTTCGCTTTTCCTTTCAAATCCTTTGATGATTTTGAACTTTGAGCAGGAACAGAATTAGATTTAAAAGAGGATCGAGAATGAGAAGAATTAGAATGGGAATTTCTTCTGACTTGCGGTTCGTTATGACCCTTTTGTTTTTGGTCATTGGGAGGACCGAACCTGGACGTTCGGTAGCTATTGCTTTCGGGACCGAATCTGTCCTTTCGGTTGCTTATGCTCTCTGAACCGAACCTGTCCTTTCGGTTCCGTTCCTCATGTGGCCTGAAATCCTTTTTCTCTTGCTTTGAATTCTTATCGTGATAAGAGAAATGATTGTTTTGAGAGCGCCAAAAAAACTCATCACAGCCATCTGTGTTATCTTCATTCACTATGGCAGTGAGTTCGGCTGTTTGATGTTCGGTTACTCCTGTGACCTTATACACTTGATTTGGTGTTGATCTCACCTTTTGGTACACAACAGCCTTTTCTTCTAGAATCGGGGACTTATTTTGGGACAATCGAGCAAACTCCACAGAATTTTCAGAAATAAGATTTTTGTGGTTTTCGGGTTCGCTCTTGACAAACTCAGAACAGTCGACTTCATCCTCTACAGAAACTACACTCATATCATCGTCCTCATTTAGTTCAGACGCGTTTTCAACATCAATTTTATTTTCTGAACTTAAATTGGCATTCAATGAGTCAAATTTTTGTATGGTTTCGGTCCTTAGTTTCAGCTTATTGTTTTCATCCAAAAGGTTTTTCAGCATGTCCGTATGGTCTTTGGACTTTATGAAAGATTCTATTTTGTCCAGACCATACATGTAAGTGGCATTCACATCATCAGACGAAACAACACTTTCGCAGTTATATGCTTCAGCATCGATTTCATCCTCCTGGAACTCAAGGAAGGGCAAAATCATGCGATGAATTTTCTGTTTTATTTCACAATTCAGATGCAGTTGAGTGATGTTAGCATAAAGACGTTTAGCAATCAAACAAAAAACATTTCTCTGTTTAAGTGTTTTAAATTGTCTATTTGTAAATAAATGTTTTCATCCTTAGACTTTATCAGCTCTGACTCTTTTTGCTCTATCCACATCCTTCGCTCCTCACTCTTGGATGACACCCTGCTTATTTGGTCAGTTAGGTTAGAATTGGTGACCCGTGTTTGAGTTAAACAACTATCCAGATTTGAGATTCTTGAATTTAAGTTATTTAATTCTTTTTCATATGATTTCTGTGGGACTTTGAATGAAATAAAAAGAGATTGTACCTTCTTGATCAATTCGTCAAGCTCATTGATCTGCACACTGAGAGGTTTTGCTGTGAAGCATAAGTCCTCTCGCTCCTTGGTGTCCTCTTTTCCACCATCAGTATTGTATCCCCTCATGTGAGATACATCAGTCACCATCAAACACTTCCCGTTGCTTTCGTCACCTCTTGCAACATATGCCTTTCCACGTGAAGGCTTTCTCATCTCATCATCCTCTGAGTCGGTTGACCATACCTGCACGCCGCCGAACTCGTCATCCTCTGCCGAACCCTGTACAATAAGAGCATTCATAGAAGGGTTAGTAGCGACTTTCTTCCTCTTGATCTCTTCCAGCTTTTTCATCAAGACAGCCTCTTTGTCTTTCTCCTCATCCTTTTCTGCCATTTTCTTCAGAACACAATCTTTGACATAATGGTTCTTTCCTCCACAGTAGTATCAGTTCACACCAGAATCTCCATCAACCTTCGCCTCTTTCTTTGGTTCCTCAGTCTTCGGCTCCTCCCTAACCTTTTCAGAACTATAGCTTCCCTGCAAATTTCGGTTCTTATTGGTAGGGAAACTTTTCTTGACAACCCTTTTTGGATTAGACACCATCATTGCATAATCTTTAGAAGTAAGATCATAGTCTTCTAGGTTCAGATCTTCATCTTCTACCACATTTTTGCTTTTAGACAGGAGGGCCAAGGACCCCAAACTTGAGACCACATTCTTCTCTTGCATGACAATCTTTTCTTGAGATTTCAAAATTCCCACCAGCTTTGCCAGCGAATAAGACTTGAACTGCTCATGAGCTTTGACTGTAGACACAACAGTTCTCCATTCAGATCTTAGGACATTCAAAAAGGTGACCTTCTATTCAATCAGCTTCGTTTCTATATCATGTTTGATCATCTTGCTAAGAAGATGATTGAAGCGATCGAACGTCTGAGTGACAGTTTCATCAGAATTCTGCTTAAATTCACCAAACTCAGACAAAAGCAACGTCTGAATGGAATGCTCCAAATCTTCATCTGTGGAATATAGCTCTCGCAACCTATCCTAGATTTCTTTGGCAGTACTGCAGGAACTCACCAACCTAAATGTATCAGATTAAAGAGCGAATCGGATCAGTCTCAATGCTTTGATATTACACTGAAACTTCTCCTTTTCGTCTTGAGCAACGTCTTTTACATCTTTTAACAGATCATTATATTCTTTCTGAGTTTTAATGATCTTTGATGTTCTTGAGTGAGCAAATGGTCCAGACACAATTGCTTCCCAAATAAGATACCCATTATCTTCAGATCCAATGACATAGTCTTCAAAATGATGTGCCCAAACTTCTTAATCCTGGGTGTAAAGAATAGGAATCTTTGTCATTGATCCAATGCTGTTTGAGATGTTGATAGAATTAGATTGAGACTCGTCCATGCTTAATCATTTAACCTGTTTGAAAGATCAGACTTGTAATATGTAATATTTGGGCAAAACAAATAAATGTTGAGTTATGTCAATTATGGAATCACGGCTCAATAAATATCAGTTAATGCGGAATAACCCTAATCGCTTCTTTCACAGAAGAGATGTGTATGAATTACACAGCCTCCTGCTCTGATACCAATTGATGAGTTATAAAAACTCTTTGATCGATTAGATCTTTGTAACAGATAATAAAGAACGTAAAAAATAGTGAGATAAAACACAAGTATGGATCTGAATGAGTTGAATGATTAGATTGACTCAATCCTCAGCAGAGCTCGATAAAGAACTTCCGATGTAGAGGATTCTAGGGTTACAAAACAAGAACGATGAATACGCTTGAAAATACTTCTCTAATCGTTACATTCTAGGATGCATGCAAGCATCTATTTATAAAAAAACCCAACATAAAACTCATGGATGGACAGGCCCATACCGGAGACAAAACTTGGGCTAGCTAACGAGCCCAATAGACGCAACAGTAAGTTGGAACTAACAGTAATATGAAATAATGTTAGGATGTTATGTTGTTAAAATCACTCAAACAATTTATGTTATGAATATGTAATGTTCAAACAATGTACTTGATGTGAACAATTCCAGTTGTAATATATTGATATATGGTAACGTTTATGTTATGATTCATGTATATTCATTGTGATGATATTCAAATAAGTCACGCGAGCCCTCGGACGTTTCCGCCGTCTGGTTCGGGGGTGTGACACACACTCCCTATGAAGTATGTCAAAACGTATTTTAAGGCCTTAGGACTCATCTAGGAAGGTTTCTTACTTCATGCTCTAGCCTTATATGGAGTTCATTGCCATTTTGGGACCTAAAAAGTGTGTGTGCGGCCACTATGAAGGTGTGTGGCCGCATACCCTTCATGAAGATGATAAACTCGAGTTTTTTCAAGCATACCATCAAGTGTTCTTAACATATAACCAAGTATAACAAGTATATACACGTTATAAAGGCTTGAAATAGGTGTTTAGGGTCCGAAACTTAGTGTGTGTTATTGGTGTTTTTGAGGATCTACACCAAAAAGGTGTTTTCATGGATCAAATCAAAAGGGAAGGCTAGTTATAGTCATGTAATAGTCAATCAAGGGATGAATCACTTACTTGTTTGAAGATTGGAGTGAAAAGTTGGATGATACTTGAGAGGATTTCGAGTTCTAGATTTGAAGAAGTGGGAAAATTGTTCAAAATGACTAAGTGTGGTATATATAGGTGAGAGTGTATGGTTGGGATGGGTGTGCGGCCGCACACACCTGTGTGGGGCCGTACACTCAAGTGTGTGGCCGCACACTCCATGTTTTGGAGTGTTTGGCCCGATTTTGCTTGATATGCATCATGTTATCCCATTTCTAGGTTCCTACCATAATTGTACTAGGTTTAGAACACTCCATTAGACCCAAAACAGTGTTAAAAGCTAGCAAAACGAGTTGAACTTGGATTCAATTGGTCTCTTGTACAAGGTAGAAATTTCGGGTTGTGACATCATCCCCCCGTTAGAGGGAATTGCGTCTCGAAATTAGAGTTTAAGAAATGAATGGTTACAAACCTAAGCGAAAAGGTGAGGATATTTCAGTTTCATCTGATCCTCGCGCTCCCATGTGAGCTCCGGTCCTCGCTTGGCGTTCCAGCGAACCTTCACTATCAGGATGTGGCTTTACTTTGTTCGCTTGACCTCACGGTCCATGATCTCTATAGGTTCTTCCACGAAGTTGAGGCTCTCGTTGATCTTAATCTCGTCGAGTGGGATTACAAGAGTCTCGTCAGACAAACACTTTTTCAGGTTGGAGACGTGGAATGTAGAATGTATGTTACTGAGTTCGCGCGGTAGATTGAGTTTGTAAGCTACGGGGCTAATTCGAGCAAGAATCTCAAAAGGCCCTATGTACCATGGATTTAGCTTCCCAAGATTTCTGAAGCGTATTAAGCCCTTCCAGGGTGAGACCTTCAAAAGGACGCGGTCTCCCACCTGGAATTCCAAAGGTTTCGTTCGTTTGTCTGCATAGCTTTTCTATCGGCCTCTAGAGGCTTTCAGTCGTTCACGGATCTGAACAATCTTCTTTGTCGTTTCCAGAATGATCTCCGGTTCTGTGAGAGTGTTGTCAGGAACTTGTCCTTTAGCTAACTGAGTGTCACCCACCTCAGCCCAACACAAAGAGGATCTACACTTTCGGCCGTAGAGGGCTTCAAATGGAGCAGCCTTTATACTCGTGTGATAACTGTTATTATTGGAAAATTCGACAAGGGGTAAATGAGTATCACGTGCTTTCCCAAAATCAATCAAACAAGCTCTCAACATATCTTCCATTGTTTTTATAGTTCTCTCAGTTTGTCCATCGGTCTGTGGGTGGTAGGTTGTACTCATGTCCAGCCTCGTCCCCAAGGAACTTTGCAATGATTGCCAGAACCATGAAGTGAATCTACTATCTCTATTGGAGATGATGGATGTAGGGACACCATGCAGTCGTACGATTTCCTTAATGTAAGTTCTTGTAAGCTTCTCTATTTTGTCTGCCTCTTTGATTGGTAGGAAATGCGTAGACTTGGTCAATCTATCGACGATGGCCTAAATGGTATGAAGTCCACCCGTTGTCTTGGGCAACTTGGTTATGAAGTCCATAGAAATCCGTTCCCATTTCCATTCTGGTGTCTCTGGTTGTTGAAGTAAGCCTGATGGTTTCTGGTATTTGACCTTAACCTTTGTGCAACTAAGGCATTTACTCACGATGGTAGCAATCTCTTATTTCATGTTAGGCCACCAGTATTGCTTTTTAAGATCCAGATACATCTTATCTGAACCCGGGTGGACGGAATATCGAGTGTTGTGCGCCTCGGTCATGACCAAGTCTCTGAAGCCACCGTGCTTCGGTGTCCAGATCCGGTCCATGAGAAATAAGGCTCCGCCACCCTTGACTTCCAGATTCTTCTCCAGCCCTCGCAGGGATTCACCCGCCACATTTTCAGGTCGCAAAGCTTCGAGCTGAGCCTCCTTAATTTGTGTGGACAGATGTGAACAGATAGTAATAGTCAGTGATTTGACCCTTCGACCAGAATATTCCTTCCAACTTAGGGCGTCTGCACTACATTGGCTTTACCCGGATGATAACGAATTTCGCATTTGTAATCATTAAGTAGCCCAACCCACCGTCGTTGCCTCATATTGAGTTCCTTCTGGTTAAATATGTGTTGTAGGCTCTTGTGGTCTGTAAATGTTGTGCTTTTTGTACCATACAGGTGTTGCATTAATGTCTAGGTCCATAACTATAATTGGTAAGACTTGACCCGACCCGACATGGTCCATTTGGGTTGCATGGCATCATGCATTTCGATAGACTAACTAAATATATGGGTTGATTGTGTAAATCATCCATACTTGTATAGTGTGCTAATGCTCCATGGATTATCTAGTTGGGCTAAAAGCCATATGATGCTCCATGGATGCTCCATGGTGTTTTTGTACCCATGGATCATGGAAGTGAAAGGCCATTAGGGTTTACATGGTGTAACCCTAACTATATATACATCTTATTCTTGACCAAAAACGGCACTAGTATCATTCTAGAGAGGGCTAGCTGATTTTCTTGAAGTGTGGAATGCTCTCAAGTCTTTCCAAGTGCATATGATGTTGTGTGAACCATTTGAGGTGCCACACTTGGGGCACTAGGCACTGAAGCTTCAAAAAGACTTTTTACATCAAAGAGGT
The DNA here is from genome assembly GCF_002870075.4 of Lactuca sativa. Classification (NCBI taxonomy): domain Eukaryota; kingdom Viridiplantae; phylum Streptophyta; class Magnoliopsida; order Asterales; family Asteraceae; genus Lactuca; species Lactuca sativa. The sequence continues at coordinate 181,752,972 of NC_056625.2, read as the reverse complement.
ATGTATTCTATCTTGTTATATTCATTGTTTTGTATGCTAGATTAGGATAATACCTTGGAAGTTCATATTTGCATGTATAATAGAGAAAACATAGATCCAAGGTATTTAGGGTTGCATATACATTTAGGAGTGTTAGAATGCTCAAAACCCAACAGTGGTATCAGAGCCTAGGCTTGCTTTCTCTTATACTTGACGCAAATTGCTGAAAAATGTTGAAAAAATCGATTTTCTAGCTTTCTGGGCACTGGACTCACCGAGTCCACTGATGAACTCACCGAGTCCATGAGTAAAATCATCCTACTCATCGAGTAGGTTCATGCACTCGACGAGTAGGAGCCCTAGAAAACATATTTTCGAGGTTTTTTGGCTAGAAATGGACTAGGAACATTACCCTAAGTTGTTTTTGAACTTATAAACTTGTTTTTGATGTAGTAATGTTCATGCTAATCCAATTTCAAAGATAATTGTCAATAGATTCATGTTTTGAATTAGTTTAGTAATTAGGCTAATTACATGGAAAAGTTTGATTTGAATTATCTTGTTCTTATGAGTTGCTTAGATTAATAGAAAGTTATGTGAAATTATTGTTTTCAATCCAAATTAATCTAAGAGTTGATTCTAAAATGTGTTTTTGTAACTTGTCCTCAAGTTATATGAAAATTCACATTTAAGTTTCATAAAACTCATAAAAGTTGGCAAAGGTTACAAAAAATGAAGAGTCTTGTCCTCAAGTTATGGTGGTTCAAGAGTCACTTCATTAAGTAATAAAATATTTAACCTTAATTAATTCCATCAGTTACAACATAAAGAAAAAGTTACATTCTTTAATAATTTAAAGTCTTCCATAACTTGTCCTCAAGTTATGGAACTTGAAGAGTTTTTTGGATTAAAACTACTTTAAACACATAAGTTATGGAATTAATTAATTTTGAATAGTTTCAAAACTTGCCCTCAAGTTTTGGAATTTGAAATCTTTTCTCTTATGAATACTTTAATTCCAAGTTAGCCCTTAGAATTTTAAAAGTTAAAATTCAACCCTTATACTTTATAATATTATAAGTTAATAATATTTATATATATGTATAAGAGTAAAGTTAGTCTTACCGTTAGTAGGCCTCATTCACAAAGCCGTTCTATAAGGGGGGTATAAGGTTACTGCCTATAAAATGGCAGTTTAATGGGTGTCCACTATCACCCACCACTTTCTTGACCGGTGGAGGGTCGTTAGCCGAACGGGTAGGACAGGGACTAGAATTCTCCCTTCATTAAAAGTATTAATGATAAATACTAAGTAACTAAACCTTTTATTAATACCCAATCTTAGTTACTTAGGAAAATGTGAATAAGGTGCTAATCCATGAAATTACACTTTGCACTTTGTTTAAGTCGGTTAGTGAAGCGTGTGTGGTTAACCGGCACACTAACTCGTATTTAACAAGGTAGGCAAAGGGTAACTTAATGTTTATCATAGTATCGATGGAGAGTGTGTGGTTAACCAACACATCGATTGAGGGGTAAACACTTAAGGGTACCAAGTAATTTGCATGGTTACTTCACACCTTGTTATGTGATCCTCGACATCCCAGTCACAAAACCTAAAGGGCACACTCGAGATTGAAACATGCCATTAAACAGTTCAGTGAATCTCAAAAGATCTAGGAGTTTCAAATCCAATTAAAACCTAATAATACATTTCGTTTATCTTGGTGGAAATTGGTGAATCGTCATTCACCTACCTTCAAATATTTTATAGCTTGGATTACGGCATCCCTCTTCTAAGTTATAAATTAGTTTGTTGGGTCCTAGCCTTAATATTTCATATTGGGTGTCATATTAAGGACTTTAAATCAACTATCTTGAATATCTCCCAAAAAGATGTCTGGTTTAGACATTTATGATCTTCCCAAATCTCTTGAAACAAGCTTTCCTAACTGAAGATCATGTCCCATGGAAATCATACTTCTTTCACCTCCTCCAATTATTCTCCTTAACCCACAAGTTCTTGAAAAGTTTAAGGTCACTCAAGTGCTATTGGCAAGCAAAGGTCTATGTGTGATCACATCTTGGAGATATAGTCACATATTGACAAGCCGGGAGAGTTGGGTGTCAAAATCTTGAGAAAGTTGGTGGCTCAACTACCTTCTAAGTCACATAGTGAGTTCTTTTAGAACACCTATGAAATAGACTATGACAAGTCCCTTAATGATCTTATCTATTTGCTAAGATTAACTTCCTAAAAACTTTATGGACATTGACAATAGTGACACTGGAAATCCAGAAAAAGCGTTCTCTTCCCAATGGAAAGGGATCGGCCATAGTCAACTCGGTTAACCAAATGGTAAACAGAAAAGCTAAGTCTGAGATAGTACCATTACCAAAGGGTCCATATGTTTATATTGCCAAAGGAAGGGGCATTGGTTGTGAAGCTGCGAATTTTACCTAAGGATGTTAAAGTTAATAAGTTTGACTCTACTTCAGGTAAAGTCCACTATCTAACTCTGCTAAGTTTCTATTATGAGATTCTCGATACATGATGCGACTGGGTCACATGTTGATCTTTTAAGAATCAAAGAAAAGTAAAGGAACTTACAGAAAGAATATGTTGAATCTGATCGCGTAGATGGATTTCTATCGCATAGTTTGAAGACCGGATTCTTGAGCTACTTCTTAGGAGTTATGATACATTGCTTAGGAATAGATAAAAACAAAGTTTTCATGCTCTTTTGCATTGTAAAGATATTTTTTTCTGCAAAGTTTTTAAAATAAAAGAAAAAATGATGGTTTTATTTATTTTAAAATATCCTTACAATGGCATTTGAGGAAAAAAAATTGTTGCTTATATGATTCCATTAATAGCAAGAGTGGGAATATGAAATTGATTATTTCATTTGTAGTAATGTCTAAATTTACCAAATAAGGAAAGATCCTCATCACCCAAGTTTCAATTGGACCGGAACTTGGAATCATGCAAGTTGTATAGCATGATGAATGAGAATTTTTCATCTTTTGAAAATTAAGACAAGATCCTTGTTCACATGTATATGTGAGTCAAGTGAAGGACTAAGGGATCGAGTACACATTCTTGTGCACTGGTCAAGTCCACCACAAAAGATCGATAAGATTATTCGTCATAATTTCCTAAAGCTCAATAAATATGGTTATACTTACAAGCTTAAGTGTAATTCTGAGACATTGGAAAAGATTCCAATGTATGACAGAGCGAATAAGAAGAATCAACTTAGGCAGAAGGATAAAAGTTTCTCAAATCTGAAAAGATGGGAGAGTACTTTAGTATCAATTTTTGTGATCATCTTAATGATTAAGAAACCATATCAATATTAGTTCTCTAAGGAAATCTTAGTGCATTCTTATGACTAAGAAGAGGAACTTGAATTGTTGAAATGGTTAAATCAAGGAGATGAGTCATACTTCGTTCGAATATAAGTCTTAGAGTCACACTCCAAGATTGTATCTTGAGTGACATGTCTTAACGAAGGTTTAAAACACTTGTCAAATGTAAGAGTAAAATTTTTCTACTCTTGTACATTTAAAATTGGTAAGTTGTGATGTTTTGGATAAAACAAAGACCAACTAAGGCCAATTGTCTGAAGTGTTTGTCTTGATTACAATCCTCACTATCTCTGGGATGTTTGACAAGGGAGTCTTATAAGTCAAGAGGACAGTGGGAGTTTTAAAGGTCTTGAAAGTCTCAAGAACTAATCATGAATAAAACCTGAAGTTCTTCACTAGCACATGACTTGAGGTTTATAACCTATCGTGTTGACATATTCTATGCCCATTCCAATTAAACTTGGCTTTTCATATGAGTTCTTAGAGTTCTCAATTGGTTGCACAACAACTTGGAAGCAATGGCAGACCCTTGAGCTGCCAGGTGGCAGGAAATTAAGATTGAGTTCAGTCCATATGAGTTTGGATTTGTCATTATCCTTGTCTTGTGATGATGGTTTTGACAATTCACATGGATAAGAACGTATACACCATTAAATCTAAGTGTCATAAGGTTTCTCTCCGATTCATGAAAATGATGGTGAGGAAACACTTTCACTAAGTAGATTTTAGCTAGATAGCAATTGTGATATTTGCATTCTCAAAGTCGTTAGTGGAGCGTGTGTGGTTTACCGGCACACTAACATGGACTTGTGAGAAGTGGGAAAGGTCTAAAAAATCAAGACTATGATTACAACATCCCTTTTCGTAGTTCTTGAAATTTTTTAGACACACCTATGAGCTATCTAAGAGAAGGTGTATGATTATGATAAAGTTTTATCAAAGCAATCTAGTATCAGAAATTTGAACTTTGGTAAGAAAGTCAATAAAGTATTGATTCCTAGAAGAGCAGTTGATTTCTGAGTACATGTCAAAGCTAGTGGGAAGATAAGTGTTATGCTAATAATAATCATGTTAGTGGGAGCATGATAATTATGATAAGTATTGCAAGTTAGCAATGTTAATTATAGAAAACAAAAAGTTTCAATTGGGAAAGAGTTGTTTTTCTATATATATATATATATATATATATATATATATATGTATATATATATATATATATATATATATATATATATATGAATTTCATGTTGGAATGGCTCAACATAAGGAAATTCTGTATATGGTTTTATTATTTGCGTTCTAAAATTCGATTATGATTACGGCATCCCTTTTCATAATCTGAATTATGAGAACTTGGCAAATAGAAATGGAAATGTTATAGAAAAAGAATGGTTTAGTCTTTATGTGAGACATCATGAATCGTGTCCCATATGCTTCGGATATAAGATCAATTACATGTGTTATATTCATGCTTTTTAAAATTTTCCAAATGCCTGAGGCATTAAGAAGGGAAAAGGTCTAGAATTGGATATGACTAAAAAGATTAAACAATTGTCGAGGACAATCTAAGGTTTACCAAAGATTGGTTGCTCAACGACAGTTGGAAGTATAGTGGTAATTCTAGAAGGAGCATATTGACATAATCTGTAAGGAGGAAATTCTTGTTCAGAAGTGATAGTCAAAATGGAATCTAGAAATGTTTCTAAGTTAGAAATTAATTGAATATGTGTAAGGTTAGGAAACTTAATGCAAGAAGGATGTTTCTAAGGAGCTGATCTCCTTTTGAATGCTTTGTAATGCTTGTTGTCAAGTCTTTCTGACTTTGTGCATAATCATTACAAGAGGATATTTGCATATAAGTTTAGAATCTAACAAATTTCAGCAAATGGCATGAATTTGGAATTCTTGCATTTGCTGTAAGGTTTTGGGACTGTGAAAAGAGGATCATTGGAGTTATGTTCAATTGATCTATTTCACAAAGTAAAGATCATAGACAAACACATAATGCATACTCGGTGTATGGCATGACTAGTGTTTAGAAAATATAGTGTACATGCTTGGAGCATGGGACAACTATTGTTTTAAATTCAAGAATAAAGTTGATAGTTGAAAAAGTATACAATGAATAACGTGTAATCATATGGTGATAAATAAAAGGTATTTTATTTATGTTCATAGGTTTTGATACTATATTGCATTCCATTATTATTGTGTTTCACTTTGCATGTTTTGACTTCCAGAATAAACTAGGTTATTCTTCCGGAATGACTAAGTTATTCAAACCATCCACAGTCGGTCATATGTTGGAAGTAGATATGAATTAAGACTGTCATGGGTTGGCTTGTAGAGGTCTAAGATGTTGGACAAAGGGCTACAACACTCATGAGTGCTCATAAGTTCTGAGTGTTGGATTCAACCCACACTCATTGGAATCACTTCATGGATTTTATCACGAGTGATCATGAGATGATAATATCTTATATTCTTCAAACCTAGAGATATGAGTTGTTACTATGAGTTGGTTGTACATTGATTGCACGAAAACGCATTCGGTAACTCGGTGTTATAAAATGTGCCTTTGTGTATGACTCAAAAAGTAGTCGAACAAGCCATATGAGTTGAAGTTTATCCATTCCTTTTACCTTCGGGATAAAAGCGATATTTGTGGGCCCCTCGATGAGTTGATGATGACAAATGGAAGTGCTCGGTCGGGCCAAGACTGATTTGATTTGTTCAATTAGTCAGTCATCATAAATCGGAAATCGGGAAACAACAAATGGACATAGAGAATGATTATAATCCATGTCTCAGTCCATATGATATCTAGAATGGAGGAATATATGATCCCTTATCTAATGGACAAGTCATTGACAAAGGTCAGAGTTTATCTACAAGGTCAGAGTTCAACAGAAGCTTTTGAGAGCTACGATTGCTAGTCGGTTCTTGAAGTCATACGCAATAATAGTTTTAGAATTATCCAAGTGGGAGACTGTTGGATTAATGTCTAAGTCCATAACTATAATTGGTAAAACTTGACCCGACCCGGCATGGTGCATTTGGTTTGCATGGCATCATGCATTTCGATAGACTAATTAAATATATGGGTTGATTGTGTAAATCATCCATACTTATATAGTGGGCTAATGCTCCATGGATTATCTAGTTGGGCTAAAAGCCATATGATGCTCCATGGATGCTCCATGGTGTTTTTGTACCCATGGATCATGGAAGTGAAAGGCCATTAGGGTTTACATGGTGTAACCCTAACTATATATACATCTTATTCTTGACCAAAAACGACACTAGTATCATTCTAGAGAGGGCTAGATGATTTTCTTGAAGTGTGGAATTCTCTCAAGTCTTTCCAAGTGCATATGATGTTGTGTGAACCATTTGAGGTGTCACACTTGGGGCACTAGGCACTGAAGCTTCAAAAAGACTTTTTACATCAAAGAGGTATGTATTCTATCTTGTTATATTCATTGTTTTGTATGCTAGATTAGGATAATACCTTGGAAGTTCATATTTGCATGTATAATAGAGAAAACATAAATTCAAGGTATTTACGGTTGCATGTACATTTAGGAGTGTTAGAATGCTCAAAACCCAACAATAGGTAGTGTCTCCATATCTTTAGAGCAAACACAAATGCTCCTAACTCAAGATCGTGTGTGGTGTAGTTCACTTCATGTGTCTTCAACTGTCTTGAGGCATAGGCGATGACCTTACCTCGTTGCATCAGAACACACCCGAGTCCTTGATTTGACGCATCGCAGTAGACTACGAAGTCTTCTATTCCTTCAGGAAGGGATAGTATCGGTGCGGTGCACAAGGCTTGTTTCAATGTTTGGAATGCTTTCCCTTGTTTCTCTCCCCAGTCAAAGGCCACACCCTTCTGGGTCAACGTTGTAAGGGGTTTTGTAATTCGGGAGAAGTTCTGTATGAATCTGCGGTAGTAGCCAGCGAGGCCTAGAAATTGACGAATTTCTGTAGGCATCTTCGGTGCTGACCAATTCTCATTAGCCTTAATTTTGGAAGGGTCCACATGGATTCCTTCTTTGCTAACCACGTTTCCTAAGAATTCGACCCTTCGGATCCAAAATTCGCATTTAGAGAACTTCGCGTAGAGCTACTCTATTCGTAGAGTAGATAAGTATGTCATCGATGAAGACGATGATGAAATGATCCAAGTAAGAATGACATACTCGATTCATTAGATCCATGAACACTGCGAGCGCATTTGTCAATCCAAATGGCATCACTACGAACTCGTAGTGTCCGTAACGAGTTCGGAAGGCTGTCTTCGGAACATCCCCCCTCTGACACTCGCAACTGGTGATACCCGGATCTCAGATCAATCTTTGAAAAGTAAAACGCCCCTTGCAGTTGGTCAAACAAATAGTCTATGCGAGGCAAAGGGTAACGATTTTTAACCGTTAGCTTGTTGAGCTCCCTGTAGTCGATGCACATAAGATATGATCCGTCTTTCTTCTTGACGAACAAGACCGGCGCTCCCCATGGTGAGATGCTTGGTCTAATAAAGCCCTTGTTGAGCAGTTCGTTAATTTGACCAGACAGTTCCTGCATCTCGGCTGGTGCTTGGCGATAACGTGATTTGGCTACTGGGGTAGCTCCTGGAACTAGGTCCATTGGGAATTCGACTTGTCGTTGCGGAGGTAACCCTGGTAGTTCTTCTGGAAAGATGTCGGGGAAGTCGCGTACTATGGGGAGGTTTTTCAGGTCTTTGGTTTGTTTGCTCGTATCCACAACATGTGCAAGGAATGCACGATATTCCTTACGTAGGTAATTTTGAGCTTGAATACTTGAGATGATGCTAAGGCTAGTGTCGGGTTTATCGCCATAGGTAATGAGAGTTTCATTAGATGGACGATTAAGGCGTACAACCTTTTCGTAACACATAATGTCAGCACGATGAAGACTCAACCAATCCATGCCGATGATGACGTCAAAGCTTTTAATCGAGACCGGCATAAGGTCGATACGAAATGAATGGCTATCTAGAGTTAGGGTACACCCTATGAATATGCTACTAGTACTTTCAGTCTTCCCATTAGCCATTTCTACAGTGAATGGGTCTTTAAGTACGCATGGTTGTTGTTTAAGTAAGCATGCAAATTTCTGATTTACAAAACTTCTCTCCGCTCTGATATCAAATAGTATGCATGCATAAGAGTTTTCAAGGAGAAACATACCAGTCACCACCGTAGGGTCAACAACTGCTTCTCCGTGGCCTATAGCCAGAACTTTTCCCGCTCCACCAACATTTCTTGCTTTGGGGCATGAAGAGAATTGTAATCGAGATTTAGAAAGCAATCATGATTATATGAATGAAAAGTAAGAACACAAGGAGTAAATATTAATCAGATCTTATATTGATGAAGAAACTGATTACAGACTTAAGCAGAGAAACATGCGAATGACTAGTGAATCACTCGTTGAATCAATTGTTACTCCACTTCTAACCTCAGTCCCTATTTATAGGAAACATGAGTGTACAAAAAATATACTAAGTCCTTAACAATAAGCTTCGCACAAATGAAGACTTAGTAAAATAATTAACATGCGAAACTAAGAACAGACACTTTGACTTTTACAATTTCTAGACTCTACATTCTCCCCCTTTGTAAACAGTCGAAGCTATTCAGTTTGTGAGATTCTGAACAGCTGAGTGCATTGTTCTTCGGATTTCTGAATACCAAGTGATGATCTTTTTAAGCTCCTTCTTGTCTCCTTCATTATTCTTCGTGAAATTATTCATACGAACAATGAAATTCGTATATTGCAAAGTGGTGTATCTTTCAATCTCTGAGACTTAAAACAAAATTTAGGCTTCCCCTTGGTGTCTTTGCCTGCGAAAACCATGCCAAAAGGTTTAAGGCATATCTCCCCGTCTACAAACTTCTTCAATTCTGTTTGAGGCAATGTTGGTTCCCAAGGAACTGTGACTTTTATTCCAAGGCCTGATGCAAGCTCTTCATCAGTTAACGCCAAGCAATCATAGTAGTTATCTATGAATATCTTGATATGTGCGAAACCAAATCTGAACGCATCAGTATCATATCCTTTGTTCTTGTTTTCTTCCATGTCTTTCAGGATAAGAGCCACTTGAATGAGATCATTTAGATTCATTAAGGGAAAGTAAGCAATGGTAAAATCGAAAGGCTTGTTATCTGCTCGGACAACGGAGTATCGAAAATTTTGAAGCATATTTTCGAACATTTCATCCTTCTTGATAGTTAGCACTTTCTTTATCTTCATCAGAGACCAAACATCCTCTTGATCCTTCGCAAGTATAGCATGAAACCTGATTTTCATGTAGGTGTATTCATCAGCATTTTCAAACTTTTCACTAATCTTGTATTGTGCTGTGATAAACATCATTTTGATTATCGGAAAGTCAAGTTGGCATCTGTCTGAATTCACAACATCATAACTTCTTCTAGGCTTTTTATCAAAATCGTACAAGTGATTTCCCAAGACTTTGGATTCGATGGTTTCGAATGAGTACAACTTCGCAGGATCACCTTTGTTCAAAGTTGGTGGATCATTTGCTCTTTGCCTTAGAAATCTCTGAATCTGTCTTTGTTTTTCCATTTCAGCTTTAGCCTTTGCTTTCTTTTCTTCTTTTGACTTTTCATAAGCCACCTCTTTACCTTTTCCAATATTCACTGTTTGAGGTTTTGCACTCGAACTCCCTCCATCTGTTGAACCAATTATAATTCCCTTAGGAACTGGCTTTGTAAATGCGTGTGTTGTTACTATTGTCGAAGTAATTGGTTTTGTGACTACAGGCAAAGTTATTTTAAGCTGAGTCGAATGTAGCTTTCCAAGGGTTTTCGCATCATCCCCTTTACTTCCTTTTCTTTCTCCCCCTTGCACCCCTGTGAAAGCAGGCGGGGCATTCTTCGGTAAAACGGAAGTAAAATTTGTGATTGGGGCCAATGCCTTCTGAATAGCTTGCTCCAAAGTATTGACTTTAAGCGTTAAGAATTACGGAATAAGAATTGATTGTTGAGAAGGCTTCGAAATACAACTTTTTACTTCAGTCACCAACTGGATTAGTTTTGCGAACTGCTCCTTATCTTCTTTGTGCTTGGCTTCGATAATTGGAGCAGGTGACTGCTAATCAGTGACAATCTTGGTAAGTGCTTCAGCAACAACATCAACACGTTTTTGCACTTCCAAGTTTTGCGAATTATGATCTTGAAGCTCTTTTGCAATCTCCTTCTTTAACTCCTCAACCTTGAAGTTGACATCTTCTCTGACCTTCTTGACATGTTGCACGAAAAGAACATGTCGTTCTTTTGTAGCAGTTGTCAGATCTTTTACAGCACCATCAAAAGATTTCCCTTGAGCTTGAATGTGAAGCTCATTATTCTTATCAGAATCATCAACTTTCGCAGCTAATCTTTTCTCTGCTGCTTTGATCATTGTTTCAACCTCCAAACCCGATACAGAAGACTTTGTACCAGAATCAGCTTGTGATTGAAGAATTGCATTCAACTTTCGATTCAGAATTTTAAATTGCGTACCTAACATAAGAATCAAAGTTTAAAGCTTCAAATGTTCCTCCAAAACCTCCTCCTTCGGTTTCTTCATCTGACTGAGCTGGCGAAGATATAGGTTGTGGTGTTTTAGGGGATTGTGATGGAAACAATGTAGTGAAGGGATTTTTTAAAGGATGATCAAAGATTGATGGTGTAGTTATATTTGTATTCGAGAGAATGAATGGTGGTAATGAAGTAGATAAGTTCTCAGATGATATGGGTAATGAAGTTGATAAAATGATGGGCATTATAGTTTCAACACTCATGATAGGTGCCCCCGTATCAGATACGTTAACGACCATATCAGAAGTAGGTACCTTCTCATGAACTGATTTGGTAGTGACTACTTCGAGTGGAATGGTTGTTGTAGTGGAAATTTGCGAAGTAATGGGAAGAAAGGTGTCTACCATTGGTGAAGTTGAAACAGGTGGATTCTCAGGAACCACTTCATCTTCTGATGACTCATTGCGAATAATCATCTTCCTTTTCTTGTACAGCTTCTTAGTAATGTGCTTCACAACATCATGAGCTCTTCTTTTCTTTGAAATAGGATAAATATGATCTGGAATTTCTCTAAACATAGCCCCCTTACTACTCACTTCAGTTTTGCGAATAGTAGGAGAGGCAGTCTTCTTATGTGACAACCAGCGAAGCTTCTTTAAGACCCCTGACTTAGTCGGTATGATCTCCTTCGTAGGTTTGGTAGAAGACTCAACTTTCTCAACCTCTTCAGCCTTTGATACTTTTGGAGATTCATGTTTTTCCTCCTTTTGAGTCTTCTTCTTCTTCTTGGATGACTCACCACTGACTTCAAGTAGCACTCCAGTTCGCACATTAGGATCAAAAGTGTTCATGTATCGAACTAACACCTTGTGAGTAGAGAACACTTTGCGAAGCATTGCATCGGGAAGTCTTGCAACACTTGTGAAGATACTCGCATCATCTTCAACAACTTTGGGAAATTGGTACAAAGAGAACTCTGCGACATCTCCTCCTTCAGGAACTTGTATTCCTTCTTTCGCATATACTTTTTCCAAAATCAAACTCCAGTACCTTGCACAAGAAATCCCCTTATCAACACTGGTGTTTTCTAAGCTTTTGTTGAACTCCTTCCAAAGCTGAGTTCCAAAATTGACACTTAGATCGTAGTAAAGTCCCATAACCATTGCGTAAACCTCCATTCTACCCCTGTCTAGACCGACACTCCTTCCGGTCAAGCATCGTAGAAAGATTCCAACAAGAAGTTCCAAATACATGGTAAGCTTGATTTCCTGAAATCACTTATCTTTTCAAGAGTGGGTTGATGTCCCATCTCATTGAACATGAAGTTAATCTGTGAGTTGGTTGGCTTAAAGAACGGTGGGTTATGAGGAATGTTCAAGAAGTCGATGAACATGTTCTTGTCAAGACGAACCCTCTTGTTATTCACCAGGTTGAAGGTTATCACATTTGTTGCATAGCTGAATGACGCAGTTGATGCCGCCATTGACAACCAAGTCATAGGAACTGGGAATGAACTGAACATAGCAGTTGATAATGCTTATCTTTTTAGTGCAACGATCAACATCTTCAATTCTTCTGGGTAAGATGAGACATTGGGATCAACTTGCAAATTTGTGCTTTGAATCTTCATGAGGGACTATGAAATAACTTCTTATGTGTTTGATTGAGTAGTAGCCATTGTTAATCTGAGAAATTTCTTGAAAGAAAGATTAGGGCTTTTTGTTCGTCTGAGAATTTTGAATCACATAATGATTCTCAGAAAAGATTATCCCTTTTATATGTTAATCCCAAATATGAACCGTTTCCAAAAATAGAGTAGGCTACGTGTTCCTGGAAAGTGCAATCGATAGTCGTTGTAATGATCATACCCCATAAAGTGCCTTGAAACTAGGGCCAACGGTTACTGAAAACTGTTCGTGAATACAACTATGTGAAAGAAGATCCTTCGGTATCGAGGTTGGGCTCTTTCGTTTATCGGATTTTAAACGAAGTCATTTACCAGTCTTGCGAAATCTTCAGCCTAAGTTGGTATTACTTAGAACCTCAAGGATTTCATGAGTGCATGTGATTCAAATAAATGAGATAAGAAGCAAGTTAAATTTTTTTTTTTTTTTGGAATTCTGTGATGTCAAGATTTATTGACACAAAGCAGTAAAACCTCGGGCAAAGGTTACTTCATTAATTACCAAGAGAGGTAATCAACTGCTTTCGCATTTTCCCATGACATACAATCGAATACTTATAGAGAAGTATCGAAGGGCTTCTTTTATAGGCTTAATATGGTGGTTTGCGAATTTTGTTACATATCATCCTAAACATAAGGTGAGTAATTGTAACCGAAATTACTTGTTTGAACATTGTGTTCAGGGACAAGATTGCTTCGAATTATTTTTGAAAAGTGACAAGGATTTCAGATATATACTCACACAGAAATTATATTCAAAAAAAAATTTAAGTGTTGGACCCTGTTGGGAAACAAACTTCGTGGGCTTCGAAAATTTGGTCAGGATCACTCATAAGAATGAATATAATTTGGAGTATATGAAATATTAGGTACAGAAACAAGTGTTTCGTGAAAATCTGGAACATAGTTCCCCGTCAATTCCTTAATTTGCGAAGTTTGTGGATTTCACTTATTTCACGGACTCATGAAACAAGATCATTAACACAGAATGATGGCATGTCTAAATCACGATTGGTTTGATCAAGTGACCTCATGGACATGTGTTTTTGTGTGTGTATCGTGTTAAGAAATTTTGTGATGAAAAAGATTGGTTATAAGATCGAATGTACCTCTGTTATTTGTGGACCAAATATAAAACTCTTTACTCATTTGAGAAGAGTAAGGTAGCTCTTTTGACTAATGCGAATATAAGCCTGATTGGGAAGAAATTTTCATAAGATAATTTCATTAAGGCTTTCGTTTCTCAAACATAGAGTCATATGAGGCTTGGGTCAACATGCTGCAGCATGTTTCTAGGGACATCCTAACTAGTACATAGTTGAAAGAAATGATACCTTCCCATAGAAACATAATTATGACCTTTTCGCATTTTGCTCTTGACTAATACTGAAAACACACAAAACATAAAGAACAAAGTTAAAAAGAAAAATATTTTTGTGACTTTGTATTTTTCAAATATAAAAGAACAAAAACGAAATCTAATTTTAACAATCTTAAGAAAATATTTTTGAGTTTTATATTTCTCGAAAATGAAAGACAAAAAAATATCTTTTTGTTGTTTTTGAATTTTTCAAAAAATAGACAAACAAATGAAAATATTTTTGGTTTTTTCGTGTTTTTCGCAAAGAAGAAAAGATCAAAAATAAATTGAACCTTAGTTACCAAATGTGCGAATGAGAAGCAATGTGAAGTCGCTTAACACACAGTAACTTCTGAATGATTCTGATTCAGAGCTGCTGAATGGACCTTTCATTCTTGAGTGATTGATTTTGATACTGAATTCGCATCAATCATCCCTAAACCTGCTAAAATTCTCACAAATGGTTTTTCATCAAGAGGTTTAGTAAAAATATCAGCAAGTTGTTCAGTGGTTTTAACAAAATGAACTTCAATATTCCCATCTTCCACATGATCTTTGATAAAGTGATATCGAAGAGCAATATGTTTTGTCTTTGAGTGTTGTACTGGATTATGAAAAATGCGAATTTCACTTTGAGAATAACAATACAAGGGAATCTTTTTCATATTTATAACATAATCACGAAGTTGACTCTGAATCCAAATGATTTGCGGAGTGCAAGCAGCAGCTGAAATATATTCAGCTTCTACAGTTGATATAGCAACACAAGTTTGCTTCTTTGACTGCCAACTCACCAATTTTCCATCCAATAGTTGACATCCACCACTTGTACTTTTTCTATCCAAAGTACATCCTCCTAGATCAGAATCTGAAAAAGCTTGAATGAAGAATCCCGATTTCAAAGGATACCAAAGTCCTAACGAAATTGTCCCCTTAAGACAGCGAAAAATATTTTTCACTACAGTTAAGTGAGGTAATCTGGGATTAGCTTGATACTAAGCACAATTACATACTAAAAACATAATATCAGGACTGCTTGCAGTTAAGTATAATAAAGACCCTATCATGCTTCAATAAAGTGTTAAATCAACAACAGGAGTATCTAATGAAGGATTTAGTCTTGTTCCCACTGCCATTGGTACTCTAAGTTTTGTGTTGTTTGACATTCGAAACTTTTCGAGCAGATTCTTTGTATATTTTTCTTGGTTGATTAAAATTCCATCACTGTTCTGTCTTATATTTAAACCAAGAAAATTATTTATTTTTCCCATCATGCTCATTTCAAATTGACTGTTCATGAGATTTTCAAATTCAGTAGACAATGCTGGGTCGGTTGAGCCAAAAATAATATCATCAACATAAATTTGAACAAGCATAAGAGGATACCCAACTTTCTTGCAAGATAATGTGGGGTCAACTGATCCTTGTTTAAATTTAGATTGTTTCAAAAAATTTGTAAGTGTTGCGTACCAGGCTCTTGGTGCTTGTTTTAACCCATAAACTGCTTTTTCTAGTATGCAAACATGATCAGGATGTTCCTCATTTATAAATCCTGGTGGTTGTTCAACATAAACTGTTTCTTCTAGTTCTCCATTTAAGAATGCACACTTAACGTCCATTTGAAAAACATCGAAGTCTTTGTGAGCTGCATAAGCTAAAAATATGCGAACTACTTCGAGTCTTGCAACAGGAGCAAATGTTTCTTCATAGTCTATTTCTTCTTGTTGCGAATAGCCTTTAACAACTAGTCTAGCTTTATTTCGAATAATATTGCCATCTTTGTCAGTTTTATTTTTGAAAATCCATTTTAATCCGACAATCGAAACATCAGAAGGTTTAGGAATTAATCTCCAAAGCTTGTTTCGTTTAAACTCAGCCAGTTCAGATTGCATAGCAACAACCCAATATGAGTGTTCCATAGCATTCTTTACTGTCTTTGGCTCTATTTTCGAAATAAAAACATTAAACATACATAATTCTTGGTTCTCATTCAGTACCTCATTTTTCGCACGAATTTGAGCTCTTGTCAACACACCATCTTGTGGATTCCCAATCACCTGTTCTTTGGGATGATTCCTTGTCCATTTCTTAAGTGGTGGAAAATCAGGATTGAATTCCAATGGTGCATCTTCGTACATATCTTCATTTTCAGATCCTGCAACAGAAAAATTATCATTTAATTCATGAAATTCATCATTTTCATCAAGATTAATTGTCTCTGTTTCATCATGCTCCCCTCAACACGATGTTCATCTTGATGCTCCCACTTAAAATGATGTTCCTGTTGAACATTTAAAGGTAATTGTGAATGCTCCCCCTCAACTTGATGACTCATAATCTCATTCTCCCCCTCGAAAGTTTGCTCTCCCTGTATATTTGTGGTCGTATGCTCCCCTCCATATGAACTTAAGGCACACCTTCACAAGATATTGAATTCGTAGTAAGTGTTGAATCATCGGTATGTTTTGAGGATTCATATGTTTGATTATCAGGAGCATGAACTTCCGCATGAATTGCCCTGTCAGTAATTCCAAAAATTAAGGCATAATCAAAATCATTGATATCTGAATTTTCAATTTGAGTATCTGAATCAACAAGAATTGATTTATTTTCAAATTTACTATCCGTTTGCTTATGATAGTAATCATCGAAGGTTAAGTTGAAAGTTTCTTCAACTTTTCTTGTTCGCTTGTTTAACACCCTGTATGCAACTGAATTTTGCGAATATCCTAAGAATCTGCCTTCATCAGCTTTCTCTTGGAACTTGGTCAAATTATCTTTTCGATTCATTATAAAACACCTGCAACAAAAAACATGGAAAAATTTTACATTAGGTTTTCGATTGTTGAGTATTTCATATGGAGTAATATTGAATCTTCGGTGAATGAATGAACGATTCTGAGTAAAACATGCAGTTGACACAGCTTCAGCCCAAAGATATTGAGGTAAGTTCGCATATGTTAGCATGGTCCTTGCCGCTTCGCATAGAGACCTATTTCTTCTTTCAACAACACCATTTTGTTGTGGAGTATATGGTGATGAGAAATTATGCGAAATGCCTTTGGCTGTGAGAAATGAATCCAGCGTTTGATTTTTAAACTCAGAACCATTGTCAGTTTTAATTCTGCGAACATTCTTTTTAAAACTCATCTCAATCATTTTGATAAAATCAATCATCGTCTGAGCAACTTCATATTTTAACCTGAGAAAGAATACCCATGTAAATCGAGAAAAATCATCAACAATAACTAAAATGTACCGCTTTTTATTGATTGTAGCAACAATCGACGGTCCACATAAGTCAATGTGAAGAAGTTCCAACGGTTCCATGATTTTTGAATCTATCACAATTGGATGACCATTTCTATGTTGTTTTTCCTTGTTCGCAAGCTGCACACAAAGTATCATTGTCAAATTTCAGTACAGGTTAACCTCAAACCAAATCATCAGTGACAAGCTTGTTAATATTGTGAAAGTTCAAATGAGACAATCTTCTTTGCCAAAGCCAACTAACATCATTAGAGGCCTTCGACAATAGACACACTGCAGGTTTGCCCACAATTGGTTTGATGTTGTGTGTGAACGTGTCTCCATATCTTCATTGAACACAACCTGATTTCCAGTACCCACAACAAGTTGCGAAACACTAATCAAGTTATGTTGAAGACCTTCGACATAAGCAACCCGGTTAACTGTGAATTGTCCATTTGTGACTTTTCCATAACCTTTCACTTGACACTTGTGATTGTTTCCAAATTTGACTACTCCAACATTTTCCAAGCTTCTATAATCTCGCAAGTTTTCCTTTCTTCCAGTCATGTGACGATAGCAACCACTATCAATATACCATTTTGCATCATATTGCTCGTCACATATCACCTGCATTTAATGAAAGAATTTAGGAACCCAAGACTTGTTGGGTCCTTCATTAGTAGCATTGAACAAATGCTTTGAATTTAAAATCCATGTTTTCACTTTGTCTGTGACACTATCGATTAAATCAACATCATCAGATCTAGATATTGAAATATAGTTGTTCGATTGTTTTGGATTTCCATTGACTTTCACCTCATCCTTCACAACCTTTGCAACTTTCACAACTGGTTTCCACTTTTGTATTGGAACTTGCGAATCATGAGATGATGAACTACCAGTAAAAGACTCATTCACAAACTTTTCGAATGCAGTCTTGATGTATTGCTTTGAAAACTTTCCATTTTGGTATTGTTTTCCTTGCCCTTCAAGCCAATTGTTGATCATATATACATCAGATTTTCCTTTTGTATACGAAACTTTGGTCAGTTTTGTGATCGAAGGATTTGGAAAATTCGATTGTTTGGGTGAAAATTTTGGTTTTGTTTGAGTTTTGACATTCAAAGTTGGTGAATTATTCGTTAATTTTCTAACATTTTGAAACTTACGATCATTCACAAAATTTTGCGAAGTCTCAAATTTTCTAATGTTGTCAAATTTTCGAACAGATTCATCTTTATTTTTCATTGAAATTTTGTCTACAGAATATATTGGTTTGTGAAAACTTGTATCACTTTTGTTTGTTTGTTCTCTGAAATTTTGATGGTTTTGTT
Source organism: Lactuca sativa (assembly GCF_002870075.4). Lineage (NCBI taxonomy): Eukaryota > Viridiplantae > Streptophyta > Magnoliopsida > Asterales > Asteraceae > Lactuca > Lactuca sativa. Next base: position 181,734,420 of record NC_056625.2, on the reverse strand, counting down.
CTTGGAATTTGTACTTTCATAACTTTAGGTTTATCATTAGACACAACTTGCCAAAAGATTGCTTTTCTTGCTTTTCTTTTTGAAACATTGTTTTATTTTGAATACTTTCCAACCATCAACTTAAATTCATGAGAATTCAATTTCACTTCCATCTTTGGTTTTTCATCTTTTTCAAAAACATTGTTTTCTTTTTCACTTTTAACCATCCATTTTTGTGATGATTTTTGGCGTTGAAAAACATAAGAGTTTTGAGTTAAATTGTTTTCTACCGTATTTTGATTTGCAAAGAAACCATCGGTAGTTGAGCTTTTGTTGTCATTTACAACCATTTTGTTGAATTCAGGCTTGATTTTCTCAACATTTTCAGCTGTGACAAAGACTTGATTTAGAAAAATCGTGTTATCAGTGCATGTAAAATTCAGATAGACCACAGTGTTGGTTTCCAAATAATGTGCACCTTTTTCGAATTCTTTTGTATCACCAAACACTTGATTAATAACAACACGTTGAGGTGATTCATGCGAATCTTTCACTTCTTCTTCGTCTTCATCAGTGTCATCTGACTTACAGCTTTCAACTTCCACATTGTCAAAGTCACAAGTTTGCAAAGTAGAGGGTTTATCATTTTCATCCTTCACTATCCAATCAACTATAATTTCTTTACCTTTGACCTTAGATGTTATATTAACGATAGACAGTTGAGAACAATCAACCTCTTCTTCCTCTTCGATCTCACTGATTTCACTCACATTATCTGAATTGTCATCTACATTAGCATAATTGTGTTGAGAATCAAGAGTTGAAGTTTCAGTTTTTTGTAAGATTTTCACTTGTTCATTCATTGTCAAACTTTCATTAACAATATTAACCAATTCATTCGCATTCAAAAATTCATCAATTTTGACAATACCATATACGAATCTATCATCATGTATTTTTTTAAATTGAGCAATAGTATTCTCGCAGTCATAAGAAACAACATCAACTTTTTCGCGTTCAAATTTGTAACGCCCGCAGATCCGGGCTAGTCAATTTAGAGGCAATAGGGGTCGAAAACGACTTTTCGACAAAAAGATTATTTAAAATAAATAATCTTAACCAAGTTGTAGAAGATGTCACAGGGTTTCCGTACATATAAAGAACGCCGAAATCCGAGTTATAACGAAGAAGTTATGACCCGTCGAAGTTTCGCGTCGGAACCGGCACGGCGCCGGGAAGCATAAATAGTAAATTTATGATAGAGCGAGATTTAGATTTAGCACTCTAAACGAAAGTCGTAGAATATGTTAAACTAAGAACTTCGATAAAAAGAACGCTCAAATCTGACTTCGTATGAAGAAGTTACGATTTTTCGAAGTTTCGGATTAGCAGTGTACAGTCCAAAATTCGAATATTAGATCGAGCGATTTTTAGCCGACACAACCTAAACGAGAATTGAAGATCTCATTATTAGTAGCGTAACAATAAAAAGACGGACGAAAATGGACATCGGATAAAGAAGTTATGAGATTATAACGGACCAATCCTGTCCCGGCCTGTTAAAAATATAACTTTAAAAATAATTTCAAAATTAGCCGAAGGAGTCTAAACGAAAGTTGTAGAGTGCGTCTCCACCTACGCATGGATATAAAGAACGTCAAAAATGGAGTTCGTATGAACGAGTTACAAATTATAATAGCATATTTACGTATTAAAATAAAGTATAAATCATATATACGTACACATATATATACATATGTATATATCATTAGAAAGGTATCGACGATGCGGTCATTATAAGACTAATGTTGAGTTCTTTCGACATTAGTTTAGTACAAATATCTTTAAATCTATTTAAAATAGTATTATAAAGGGGTGTTTAGTTGTTTATATAACTATAAGGTTATTAAGTAATTATGGGGGGTAGTTTTTGTAAATTCAATTACTATAAATAAGAGGCATGGGCTCTCATATTTCTTGCACCATTCTCTTGATTCAAGAGTCTTTCTCTCCTTATCCCCCGAGCATTTCGGTCTCTCATGATTCGACTTCTCTTTCTGTAGTTTTAGTATAGTAAGGTGAGCGCTGAAGCGCTGCACGAATCTTTCTTAGAAAGATTCAGCGACGAAGTTCTGCCCCTACAGAGCCCGACTCCTAGCTAAAATCCCCTTGTAAGTAAGTTATGCTTACCCTATTTTAAATATAGTTTATATTTAAAATTAGTATTGTTATTATAAATTTATAATAAATATTTGAGCTATTATTATGACTTATATAAGTGTCGTTATAATATCTTTTTAACTACTCGCGGTAAGGGGAATCTGGTTTAAAGGGCCGCATAGGGTTGTTGGATTTCAGAAGTGCTATATGCCAAAATGGTCCTGCCCTCCGGTGTTTTATGTCTGGCCCCTGTCTGTACATAGTGGTTGGAAAGTATTGTTTAAACGCTTATATAATAATAATAATAAGACTAATAATTAGTCACGGTAAATATTAGACTAAAATCTAGTGGTAATAATACTAGGTTTCGTCGAAGGAAATTATTTTAAAGTAAACGAAGCGCTGTCCGAGTACCGAGTCACCACCTTCTCAAGTGAGTGCATAGTTACTTTCATCTTACACATAGATATGAAGTATTTTATATAAACTACGTGCTATGTGTGCACATTATCTGAATACTTGCTGTCTATGCTGGTTGAACGTTTTATACATGTTTTAAAGGACTTAAACTGTATACGTATTTTATATATACGAAAATGTTGGGTATGAGATGGGTAGATGAATGATGAGAGATAGAAGATGACGTGAGTATACATTGGCAGCTACAGACTTAGTGCCTATGGGACAAACACCGGTAGCTATGGACTAAATACCTTTTAGACGTTGGTAGCTATGGATTTAGTACCTGTAGGAATTGGTAGCTATGGACTTAGTACCTGTTGAACATTGGTAGCTATGGACTTAGTACCTATTAGATAAAGACTGGTAGCTATGGATTTAGTACCCGATGAATAGACTATAGCAGCTATGGAATTAGTGCTTTATGAACGAACATTGGCAGCTATGGATTTAGTGCCTGTCCCATAACCCTGGAAGTAAGGGACTTCGGAATAAACGAATGCAGGATAGATGACTCTTAGGTTAAATCCTTAAAGAGTAAAGAAGATAATGGGGATGGGTAATTGGGTTGATTGTTTGATTGAACATAATAATTATATTATTGTGGGTTGAAAACCCTATGTACTCACCAAGTTTCCTAACCTGACCCACTCAGTTTATGTATATCACAGGTGACGAAGTGAAGTGACATTACACTAAGAGATTTAAAAGAGATGTAGATCACTAGTGTAAATCATTGTAAGTCTGTTTATGCTTATGTTTCGGTATTAACGACGACATCCCAAACATTTTAAAATGAAATAAATACGTTTCTTTGAAAATGTTTTAATAACGTATTTACCATGTTTTTCTGGGAACAAATTCCGCAACCTTTTTATAAAATGAAGTACTCTGATTTTTATAAAGCATAAACAAAATCGGTCTTTTCTGGCCGTGATTTTGGGGATGTCACAAAATTGAAGAAAAGGTAGTACATTCCTATGTTGTTCTTTGCTTATCTTAGATGAATGATGTAAAGCTGTTAACTTCGCATATAAAGGTTTAGCAGAGTTACAATAAATGTTTTGTTGTGCTAGTAACAACCAAAATTCTTTATCAAGATTGTCCCTATCACAATTTACATTTGTCATTTGTAATTCAAGTTTATCTACTCTGCTTCGTTTTATTTCTAATTGTCTTCTTGTCTCAACTAGTTGCGCTTTAGATTTTGTGCTTCAATACTAGCAGACACAATAACAGCATCAAAAAAAGCAACAGTATCATCAAATGAAGTTATTTCAGCATCATAAGCAGATAAAGGAATATTAAAGGATTCAAGAATAGCACATACCTTAGTGGTCATTGGAGATTTATCGGTGGACATGGACACAAAGCATCTTCCAGAAACATTCTCTTCGCAATTTTCTTCATAACTTGCGAACATTGCACCATGAGTTGGGTGCCTCATCTCTTCATCATCAGATCCTGAAGACCAGATCTGATAAGTTCCACTTTCTTCTTCTTCAGACTCTCCTTTCGCAACCAAAGACAATCCTTTCACCTTCGCACGCACCTCCTCAAGCTTCTCTGAGTAGTAGGCTTCGTCTTTGATTTTGCTCTTCTTCTCCTCTTTCTTCCTCAACATGAAATTAGCTGCAAAATGATTTGCACCATTGCAGTAATGACAATCAATTCCAGAGTCACCTTTTACTTTCTTCTCTGCTTTCGCAGCTTTCAGCTTTTCTTCAACCTTCTCAAATTTCTTCTTCTCCTCACCTCCAGCTTTTATGAAACCACTCTTCGCATCAGTTTGCTTTCCTTTTGGATTGAAAGGCTATTTGAAAATTTTCTTAACTCTGTTGTTCAAATAAAATGCAACTGCTTCATCATCAGAATTCATTAAGAAACCTTCATTGTCTGATGTTCCTTCTCACCAGCATCAATTTCAGTAACCTTCGAAACTAATGCCAATGGACCTCATAAACTCTGTTTCGATTCTTCAAACATTTTTGTAACTTCGCTTTCATGTGTTTTCAGGTGGTTGTAAAGATCATTCAAGGTGGAAGTATCAAAACTTTGTTGGTTCATTATCATCATACTCACACTACGCCACTCCTTGCGAAGACCCATGATGAATGTCAGATTGAATTCCATGAGAGATCTTGTGATTCCATACCTACTGCAATGATAAACAAGCTCATTCAGACGATCATAATAGTTTTCAATTGCTTCAGCATCCTTTTGTCTGAATTCCTTAAGCTCAACAAGACATTCCTTAACAGAATTGATCTTTGTCTTCTCACTTCCTTGATACTTCTCTTTCAAAGTGATCCAAATCTCCTTGGATGTTTTACAACTACGAATGTAATTGTAAACTATAGGAGGAAGTGCACCTCTTAGCTCCCTCATACATCTTTTCTCATTCTTCTTCAGGCGATTATGTTGTTCAGTAACATCATTTGAAGAAGCAGATGCTCCAATTGATTGAACATTTATAGGAGGTAGAACTATTCCATTGATACAATTCCAGAGCTCATCATCAATTCCATTTAAGTAATCCTCGATCCTATCAGCCCACTGATTATAGTACTCAGGGATTAACATTGGAATTTTGGTTAAATAACCAAGCAAGTGAGAGAAAGAAGTCATGGTATTCATGTTAAAGTTCGCCATTGATGAACACGAGCATTTTTCAGAAAAACTTGAAAAACTTGATGAATTTGTGAATTGATCAAATGAATTGATCGGCGATTGCTAATTGATCACTCGACTAAACAGTAGAATTGCAGAATCGATTCAAATCTGAAGATCAAGAGAGATTTTCAGAACCAAAATGCGCGGAAATTTTTTGAGTAAAACCACTACTCAAAAATCAAATGATTCTAAAACAAAAATCGGATCAATGCAGTTTGAATCCTGCTCTGATACCAATTGAAGAGAATTGTAATCGAGATTTAGAAAGCAATCATGATTATATGAATGAAAAGTAAGAACACAAGGAGTAAATATTAATCAGATCTTATATTGCTGAAGAAACTGATTACAAACTTAAGCAGAGAAACATGCGAATGACTAGTGAATCACTCGTTGAATCAATCGTTAGTCTACATCTAACCTCAGTCCCTATTTATAGGAAACATGAGTGTACAAAAAATATACTAAGTCCTTAACAATACGCTTCGCACAAATGAAGACTTAGTAAAATAATTAACATGCGAAACTAAGAACAGACACTTCGACTTTTACAATTTCTAGACTTCATAGGGCACTCCTTCTTGTAGTGGCCCACTTCGCCACATCCATAGCATGACTGAGTCACACCAGCACTAGGGACCTGGTTGATTGGCCTTGCCGGGGATTTACAGAAGCAGACTGTGTGTCCCTTCTTGTTTCACTTGGAGCTCTACAATTCTCGGCATGGTCCATTGTGGTGGAAGCTGCATTTGTTGCACTTAAGCAAGTTTCCAACGTACTGCTTCGCCGGAGCAGTAGCGGCAGGTGTTATCGCTGCATGAACCGCCACAACCTGCTGATTTTTCGCATCTTTCTGCTTCTTCTTGTCATCCTAGAACTTCTGCTTGTTGACAGCAATTTTGGAAGGTTCGGGGACGGGTAGACTTGTTACTGCACAAGGGGTACGGACCCCATGGTCAATGAGACGCTGTGCCAATCGTTTGGAACTATCGAAGGTAGTGGGGTTCGAAGCTAACATATTCCCCTGAACCAGAGGCAACAGCCCCCAGATATACCTCTCTATCTTCTTTCCCTCTGTGGGAACCATGTTGGGGCAGAGGGCCACCAATTCGCTGAATCTGGCGGTATAAGAAACTATGTCAGAGCCCTTCATGGTTAGGCTCCACACCTCTTGTTCCAACTTCTAGATTTCGCCCCTCGGGCATTCTTCCTCGATCATGAGGTCTTTCAGAGTTTCCCAACCCATTTCATTAGCCACTACAAGAGTGAGTGACATTACATTGCTGTTCCACCATGTTAGGGCTTTCTCCTCAAATGTGCAAGCATCAAACTTTACCTTACTCGCGGCAGAGCAGGAGCAAATCTCGGAGATCGACTCCGTCCTTTCGAACCATTGCGAGAGGGCAATGACTCCGCCAGTCCCTTTGAAGGGTTTTGGCTTACATTTAGTGAATTCCTTGTAGGAGCACTCTCTCGAGCGCACAAGGAGTTCACCTTGAGTAGAGTTAACAGGGGTTCCACCTCTGTTGGCATCAATAGAGTGATATTGTGCCATGGCTGCTGCCACAGCCGCAGCTACTGCAACATTTAGAGCTGCTGCATCGTATTACGGAGGAGGTGGTGGTGGAGGTGGGGTTGGAGTAATCGGGGTATTACGCCTTGTTGATTTGCGAGGAGCCATCCTTCAACTATACGTTTATAGGAAAGATGTACATGGTGGTTAGAATCAATTGTGAGCATAGTGAGAGTGATCCATGGGCTAAATCGCCATAGTCCAACAGTTGAATGAGTGTATGTTTTGAAATAGAATACAGTAGGTGAGTAGAAAGGCACAAGAGTACAAATTTTCCGACAGATTAGATAATTGTCAATATTACGGGTATTATTGATGTAACAAGTTCGGGGAAAAATGACCTAACAGAAGGTCTTACATCATACCATAAGGAAAAAGGTTGACAGTTTTTAGATTCCTAATTAGAGTACTTGAAGAGTAGGAGCATTTTACAAACAAAAGCTTCATAGAGCATAGTTAGGGAAGGCTATTCCTTGAGTCAAAAGAAAAGACACACTAAACATCCTCTACCGGCGGCGGGCATTCCTCGGGCGAACCCTAAGGTCTGCCAGCTGACGCTCCATTTCGAGAAGGTGCCGCTTGTAGACTCTCTGGCGAACCCGGAGCTCTATGACTTTAACCCGAGTCTCCGCTAGTGCTTGTCGCAGGGTCTCGTGATCCGTTGCAGACCTCTCCAGAGCATGCTCTAGGCGGCTGGTGCGAATGGAATGCATTCTTGCATTTTCATCAACCTCCGTGATGCGTTGGAGAGCTGTCTTGCCCTGAATTTCATTGAGGGCAACTCTTTGGACCAGGATTGGCAAGACTCTGTCTGCTGATCCTCCCTCACTTGTGTCATAAAAGCTTCGGTCCCCTATTGAATGGCATGGGCTGATTTTGCTCTTCGCCCCATGTTTCTATGCATTCAACCCATGCAGGAGCCAGGCCTTGAAAATCCTGACGGGGGTTAGTATTCGGGACCGGGGCCACGGGAGGTAGGTTGTTGACTTCTGGCTTAGAGTCGGAACCATCAGAAAAGCCTTCAACGAGGTGATCATCCAAAGGGATTGGATGGTCATCTTCCGGCTCATAGTCAAGCCACCCAGCATTGCCTTGATTTGGTAAGTACGAGTTGCCAGGAGGATGGAATCCAGCCATGATATCTACGCGAGAAAAGGGGTATAAGAATCTTATACATATAGACGTACTATTTAACATAATTATAATTTAATCTTTATTAGTTACTTCCATACTTGCATAGTGCATACAAGTTATATGTAATCAAGACAGGATAGACCTTCGAATAAGTGATGCTAACTCTAAACCCACATCCAAACAAGGAACAGGGAGTAAAGCAAAGATCACAGATTCTGAGTCTATGACATCCTAGATACATATAACCTTAGTGTATTCACTAAGCAACTATTGACCTATCAATAAAGACCTTTTTAGTTCTCAGACGAGTAATTATAGTAACACAAAATACTCCTAAAGTATTTTAGGTTTATGTTATGTTCTAGTTTTTTCATTGTAGTAGTGTTGGTAAGTTTTTAGACTTGTTGCCATATCACAACCATTCCTGGGCATATGCTAATCACTTCTCGGACCAGCATAGTTGATCAGGCTATGCCACTCACAGGACTGACCATACATCCCCAAGTCTACTTATGATATTCAACAATCGTAATACTTTTGTTCTACCCTGGTGACACTGATTTTTGTATGAATGCAGGTATGTATACTTAGTTAAATATTTTTTTATTTAAAAGTATAAACTCTTGGTCAGAGTATTTTATTCCCATTCTGTTTATAGTTAGTATATCTTTTATGGGTTGATATACTCAATTCACTAAAAACAATGCATTGATACCAATCTGTCACACCCCAAAACCAAGAACGGCAGAAACATTCTAGGGCTGAGGACGTCATGTACAGTATCACAACAAGAAAAATAGTAAACAAGCAAACAACATCATCCATTGCATTAATAATGTATTGTAATACAAGTGTGTTATGTATAGTTATAGACACCAAAAAATATGAATCAAAATAAAAGATGAGTCTTGTAAATGCTCCATCTTCTCAAAAGCTGACATCAGTACCTATCTACTGATGACCTGAGAATAAAAGTTATTTTAAAAGAGTTTATCAGCATTAAAGCTGGTAAGTCCAAAAGTATTTAGTGTCATGTTTTGTATGAAAATGTTTGTAAGCATTCGAGTGTAATAGTACGTAAAATGTTTGTAAGTATTCGAGTGTAATAGTACGTAAAACGTTTGTAAGTGTTTTTTGTATTTCCTAGAAAACCATATGTTTTCCATTAAAATCAGCCTTCTACCAAGGCATCAAGTGTAGTGTATGTTTAATCATTGTAGGAGTGCATACCTTTCCCAAATGTGACTATTATTAGAAAATATAGTTTTTACATTACTCTTTATGCGAGGAGATCACAAAGTATATGTAAAGGGAAAATAATGAAGTATTGTAGTGTAATAATATTAAAATTATTATTGTACTAACTACCTTAATCCAATTGTTAATTAAGGTATAATGTGATATATTTGTAACCATACTAATTCACTAGGAGTAATCACGACGCTGTAATATGTCGAACAATAATGACATTTGGCACCCGTAGATCTGTAGATCCCACTGTAGCTAGCAGTAAGGTGTAGGATTGTCAATCCAGTATAGATCTATACACAAATTCACGTTCTCACTCCAGGAGATTCTATATACAAGACGAGCCATGACAGAGATGTCGTGCCCTGAAGGAGTGCCTCACATTTATTTCATAGTGTGTATATACTTTATGTAATAGTGTAATGTATATCTTACCTGATCCTCATCATAGTGAGTTCTCTAGTGTAGTATATAGTGTGTAAGAATAGTGTGTATTAGTGTATGTTCTCTCTGAATCTCATTATAATATGATTAGTTGTATAGTGTAGTGTATTGTTTACAGTATGTATTGACTCATGCATGAATTGACTCATTGTATGTTACATTGTACTAGAAGTAGCAAGTAGTATATCACCAAACTATACCTATTATAGTTTGTCCGTAAGATCATTTATATAGCTGAGTGTATTGAAATAAGACAGGAAGCTTTTATTGTCAATACATATACACATGATATATAACTAAGGATCAAACGACACTCGGACAAACAATAGGGGACTCTAAGTCCACAACCAAACAAGGAACATGAAATAGAGCGTATCATCAGTCCTAAGTCTTTCAAACCTTACTTATATAACCATATATACATTTGAAATGATTTGACAATATATAAGTTTAAAGGGTTCTGAAAATAACGAATTTGGAAACTGAAACTATGTTTTATAAAGAGGTTAACATGTAAAAGTGCTTGGAAATCATTTCGAAGCAGTTATGTTGACAAGACAGTTTAAAGCATAGTTAACCCATTGGCGTACTAGTCATTAATCACATGTGATTGATATAATCTCTAGTATGATTCAACTTGTATTCTCCCCCATAAAAGCATTTGAAAACATATAAAAGGTTAGTTAAGGGGGTATGAACTCACCTGTTAGTGAGTGAAGCGACGGTAGGATCAGTTTAGGAGGTTGAGTGTCAATCGTGGACTTGAACACAAACGAATCCTATTAACCATATTATGACATATGTATGTATACAATTAATGTCTGTAATAGCTAATTATTGAATTGGGACCACCTTAGGGACTAGTAAACACTTATATGGTAGTGTTGCAATCATATATGATGGTATATAAGGGGTGTATGGCTATACAAGGGAGTGTATGGTCAAAATACACAATATTGGTGTGTGTGTGTGTGGCCAGGGTGTGCGGCCAGGATGTGTGTGTGGCCGCACAATCCATATGAAGTGTGTCAAAATGTATTTTAAGGCCTTAGGACTCATCTAGGAAGGTTTCATACTTCATGCTCTAGCCTTATATGGAGTTCATTGCCATTTTGGGACCTAAAAAGTGTGTGTGCGGCCACTATGAAGGTGTGCGGCCGCACACCCTTCATAAAGATGATAAACTCGAGTTTTTCAAGCATACCATCAAGTGTTCTTAACATATAACCAGGTATAACAAGTATATACACGTTATAGAGGCTTGAAACAGGTGTTTAGGGTCCAAAACTTAGTGTGTGTTCTTGGTGTTCTTGGCGTTTTTGAGGATCTACACCAAAAAGGTGTTTTCATGGATCAAATCAAAGGGGAAGGCTAGTTATGGTCATGTAATAGTCCATCAAGGGATGAATCACTTACTTGTTTCAAGATTGGAGTGAAAAGTTGGATGATACTTGAGAGGATTTCAAGTTCTAGCTTTGAAGAAGTCGGAAAAGTGTTCAAAATGACTATGTGTGGTATATATAGGTGAGAGTGTGTGGCTAGGATGGATGTGCGGCCGCACACACCTGTGTGTGGCCGTACACTCAAGTGTGCGACCGCACACTCCATGTTTTGGAGTGTTTGGGCCGATTTTGCTTGATATGAATCATGTTATCCCATTTCTAGGTTCGTACCTTAATTGTACTAGGTTTACAATACTCCATTAGACCCCAAACAGTGTTAAAAGCTAGCAAAATGAGTTTAACTTGGATTCAATTGGTCTCTTGTACAAGGTAGAAATTTCGGGTTGTCACAACATATAACCAACAAGATAAGTAATCATACAAATCTACCAATCTATCATATCTCTTCAGCATAACAACATTCTACATACCATGATACATAATACAACCTAGTGGTTCGATATTGGTGCCTTTGACCCACGAGTACAGTGAAGAAAACTCACATCAAGGCTCAAAAGATAACTGAACGACTTACTGCTCCAACACCGACTCTACAGGTCACCTACACCGACCAAATCTCAATCCACTACTTAAAATACCCTGAATGACCTAAAGTCAAACTTGGTCAAAGTCAAAAGTCAAAAAGTCAAAAGTCGTCTTTCCGCTAAATTACGTCATGCGTAACAGCTCTACATCCTGCATAGAGCCCAAGGTGTCAATGTCGGGGTAAAATAAGGCTACACCCTACATAGCAAGAATTACACCCCCATACCCTCAAGATCCCTAACTTCATCATTAAGCTCTTAATATGGGAAGTTAAACCTCCAAACTTCTAGATCCACGCTAGATGGACGTCTTAATGGATAAAGTCTCTAACTTTATGCATTTGCATGCATAACAATGGCATAAACTCAAAACCTATGTCCAATAAGTCACTCAAAGCTCCAAAACTCATGCATGGATGGATGAGAGTGACCAAGCTCTTATTTTTATGACTTAACAACTCCAAAATCTATTGGAAATGATATCATAATGGCCAAGAGTATCTCATACACATAAGAACCAAGGTTATGAGGACAAAATATGGATTTTCTTAAGCATAACTAGATCTACATGAAAACTCATCAAGGTGGAAACTTTATACCTGCTGGAGATGGATGAGGGGAAGGAACTTCTGGATCCAAAGCCGATTCAAGCTTCTAAGCAACTCCACCACCTTCTTCCTTCTTCAAAAACATACAACGCACTCTTAAGCTCACAAATAAACCAATAGGGAACTGTGGTTTCAAAGGGAATGTTTGGAGGAATGGAGGTTGAGAATAGAAGGGCCTCAAGAGAGTTAGAGCCCTTAAATTAGAAAATGTCAACGGGGACAAATGGGACAGAGAGTGCATCCCCCGCTCCTGCCCCTGAAATTTCCATGTTCCCTCGTTCCCGCCCCCACCCACGAAATTTTCAGCCTTCCTAACCCGCCCTCGCCCTCGTTCCCCCGCCCCCGATTGATTTTGGTCTATTTTTTTGGGCTAAAAGAAGTTTTATTTAGGCTAAAAGAAGCTATTGTTTAAGTAACAAATAATTATTTATAACAGAATTTTATATTTTAAAAATACAAAAGTTATGGCATTTTAAAAACATTATACTAACAACTTTAAAACAGTTTTTAGATAAATTTTGGAAGCTCAAAATCATGTTATTGTTTATTATATTTATACAATTAATATATGTAAATATATGTGTAATTTATTAACAGGTCCCCATGGGGGTTTTTGGACGGGATTGCCTACCCCCGCCCCCGAATTTAAAATGGGGGTTAACCTTGCCCCCGTCCCCGCCCCCGATTTTTTTAAAACATTTCCCCCGGGATGTGGCCCTACGGGAAAACGGTGCCACAGGACTTTTTGACATCCCTACCTTAAATAGGGCTTAAAACCCCAAGATTAGGGTTTGAGCTATAGGCAGGTAAGCGCTGTGTACCAAGATCTACGCCCTGCGTAGACCATTAAAGCCCCATTTCCAATTTACCCATCTACGCAGTGCGTAGAAGGCTATCTACGCCGTGCGTAGATACACTTCCAACATTAAAACTTAAGAGCAAAAGGAAGAAATTTACCTGCAAGGATCGGGTGTTACAGATGTATTGGTGGATGAAGGAGAAACGGTTTCCTTGACCCCGACTTTATAGGGAAATGTGGGTGGTTACTAGTGACAGAGGCGGCATTACACGGGAATGATGAAAAAATAAAATGGGCAATTGTCTAACCAAATACCTAGGACCTAAATTGGAGTTATACGGTTATCTGTTTCTCAAAGGAGTTTCGGTGACGCAACGACTAGTTCGAATTGTCACTCAACAATTCTAACTAGGGGGACTTAATGAGCCATATACCTAATGACCGACGTATGTACCTCCGGGATGGAATTAGAATGCCGACGCATGGTCTACCAAACCAGACCAACAGAAGGAAACAAGGGCAGGAAAGCGAGGTCGAACGATGGAGCAAGCGTTAAGTACAAGCGACATATGCATAACTAATAACTCTGACAAAGTATAGCTCGTACAGTACTTAAGTCTACAAGCGATTCATCGATAACAAACTGACATGACCGATGACCTCTCCGTAGTACCATTCTTGTACGTTCGGCAAGGATAGCAGTTATGAGGATTAGACCCTCATCTACACAGTACAAGTCGGGTTGCCGATTCCCGAGATAAGTTTGTATATAAAGAGAACCCTGGTAGGTCGGAAAAGGTACGCAAAACCAACTAAAACCAACATTTTATACTTTCATAACTATCTCCCTCCCTTCCTGACTTTATCATCGAAGTGTTCTCCCGGGAGCAATCCTGGTAGACAACTCATTTGTGTGTTGATATCTCAAGATTTAGACTTCAAGCTTCTTTACCTCATCAGCGTCACCGAGAACCAAAATTTGGATATGCTTTACTACACATTAATATGTCCGCCCCTACTGCCCCTCCTCTTAAGTGTAATGGTATAAAATAAGAGTCATGCTTTTTAATTAGTTCACGTGTCTACCTCCGGCCTGCTCTTAAGTCTAACAATACAAAATGAGAGTCATGATTTTCATTTTTGAATTAATGGTAATAGTTTCATGTAATAAGTCCACGACTGTAAATTATGAGAGAGTGCTTCTTTATTAGCAAGTTATGTGAAACCGGCCCAGTGTCACACAACAAAATACAATCCACAATAGATAGAGTTCACAATACAATAATTTCATATGATCTTTAGAGACTGATTAGTTCGCAAAATTTGTTTTATATTTAGGCTTTTTGGAACAAATTGCATATTTCATATAAGTTACCGTTTAATATCTTAAGGGGTAAAATAATTATTACGCACATTAGGATATAAAAAATTCGATTAAAAGACAAAAAATCGTAAGGCCTATGTATTCAAATTTCAACGTTACTCCTTATTAATTAAACGTTAAACATACCCGTTTATCACTTAAAACACGTTTGGCATGTCTTTTACCTTATTGTTAGTAGTGCAAGCTTGCGTAGCTTCTTAATTTTTCGTATTATTAATATGTTTTGCCATGTATAAAGAAGACACTTGTGAAATTTCTATGCAATGTTTATTTTTGTAGAACAGTTGCCTGGGTATACAATATACACCATCATATATAGCAAAACTCTTTTTTACATAGTTTATTTCAATATAATCTAAAAGAAAACGACATACTGAAAGTTATATTTTTCTTAAATGACTATAATTTAATACATAGGTGTCTCTCGGAAGTCGGAAGCAAGACTTGAATCCAGTTAAATAAACAATTTCAAAATCCAAGAGATAAAAAATTCAAGAAATTGTATCAAGCTTAATGCTCTATTTTGTAGTTGATTTATTTGGAAGTATCGATATTTGCAAAACTGTATGTTACTTTCATGTTTTATTCGAATCTTATGAAAATTAAAACATTTATATAATTTAAAAGGTCAAATGTAAGAAAAGGAATGAATTGTTTGCTAGAAAGAAAACCTTTTGATTGTGTCGGTCATAATCATGCCATGTGGAGTGTTTTGCAATTGTTGTGTGGATATGTTTCCAAATGGAATCCTGCCCCTCAATCGTGTGGCACATCATAGCTTCCAAATCATTAACTAGTTTCAACTTTCAATACCATTTTTATATGTTAGAAAATGTTTTCATGATTTCGTATTTTTCTGGGTTATTTTTGTATATAACCTTAACTAGTGGTGATTTTTGCATTTTTCTTTAGTTTAGTTAGTAAGGTTTTATCTTTGTATATTGCACCTCTACTTTTTATTCAATCAATTGAATGTGTAACATCTATTTTTTTGGGGTAATATTAAAAATTATTAAAATTGAATAAAATAATATATAAAACATAAAATAAAAAAATAATATAAATTTAATAATCTTAATTGTTAAAATATAAAAGTTGAGTCTAAGTTTAAAAAATTCGAAGTAATTGGCTTGGTTAAATTAGGAAAAACTATGTGCAACTCCGTCAAACTCATTTAACACTAATATTACACTAGTTTTGTTAATAAATAAGTTGACTAAGGTTGATTTAGCAAATATAAAAACAAGTCCATAGTATCATTTTAGGACCAAATGAAGAGAATAAGAAACTAAAGGACCTGATGTACTAAGTTAGCATACTTTAGAACATAAGCTCCTATCTCTCCATTTTATTCTTCATTTGGATGATTTTAAGAGAGACTAGAGAACTTAAGGACGTGGTTTTGAAGATATATTGAAGCTTAACTGAAGTGATGAGTTTAAGAAACTCTTTGATCGTTTAGATCTTATAACAGGTAAACCACGAAAGCGAAAACAGCAACATAAAACACAAGAATGAATCTGAATATGTCGAATGATTCGATTGATTCAATCCTCAGCAGAGCTCGATAAAGAACTTCCGCTGTAGAGGATATTAGGGTTACTAAAGATAAAGATCAAAATACTTGACAGAATAACTTCTAAACTCTTACGTTCTAGGATACATGCAAACACCTATAAATACAAAACCCTATAAAATAACTCACGGATGGACAGACCCATACCGGAGACTAAATGGACTAAATAGCGATCCCAAGACGCAACACCTTCTGGACGTACCAATCTCCCCCTTTGCGTCAATTGGAGCGAGACTATCTCTTCGGCTTGTTGGGTCCAGCTGCAGGAACTTTCTTAGTGGTATCAAACAGACGTGGGATGAGAGCAAGGATAGTCTGTCTGAAGCGAATGTACCACTGGATCATATCATCGAAGTACTTCTTGTCGTCTGCTGAATTCTGCTTGCATCGATGAATGATACTTAGAACATGTTCCAAGCATGCAGTGGTGTAAAGGTGTTTGTCAGCTAAGGCGAACAGGCATTTCTGGCCTTCGTTCCTTGTAAACATGACAAAATTCCGCTTTGGGTCAATTCTTCCCATCTGCATCATGTTCAAATCACTGGCAGAGCCTACAGGAGAAATAGTATGCTTTTTCCTGAAGATGCTAGCGATCTCCTGATCCATCTTGACAACCTCCATAATGTAGCATACGAGCATCCTTTTGAAGTGATCAATAATTGGACCATACTCAGCTTCGTTGGTGAGGAGGATGTTGTGCAAAATAATCCAGTCATGTGGATTCAGGTTGGGAAGATCAGCAAGTGATATTGCGTGTTCGGTTTTGGCGGAACCTCTCAGCACTTTGAACCGAACGTTCGTGAATTTCCCCTCACGAAACGGCTTGAGGACCCGAACGTTGACGATCTTTTGAGCGCTCCAAGTTTGATATTGTGGTTGAGCAGACTTCAGATAGAATTCGACGAGTTCCCTATCAACCTTTGGATGAGGATGAGGTACATCAGCAACGTTATCAAAGGCATGAAAGATGAAGGCTTTTCGGGTCAGTGGCATGTCGAACTAAGAATCGACAGAGTTGATTCGATCCAATGAAATCACTGGTTCGAGCCACATAATGTTGGGTGTTTCAATAGCCTCTTTCAGAAGCTTCTCAAGAGTCCATGGAGGAAAAAGAGTTTTCCTACTCTCAAGAAGGTCATGAGCCTCCTTCATTTTCCTTTCATTCGCCTAAGCCTCTCTTGCAACACGAGCGCTCATGTCAGCATCTTTATCACGGCCTTGTTTCTTTAAGAGATCTGCAATCGTCTCTTTATCATCATCATCACTATCTTCAGCAATTTTCTTTCCTTTGTCTTTGACACCCGAACCTGAGGCTTGACCTGCTGGAGGAGGTTCAGATGTTTTAGTTGCTGTAGAAGTGGGAGGTGGTTGGGACTGAGACACATCTTCTCCCCCTTGTTTCGGATTGGACACGAACTCCAGGAGCCCTTCAAGTTTGCTTAAGAGAGCAAGGGCAGGAGAAAGCTTTTCTGCAAGAGTGCGCCTCACCGAGTAGTTCAGAATCGGATCATGGGCTTCAATGATGTTGGAAAGAGCGGCGTGGACATCCGAAACACACGAAGAAATAACTTCTCGCTCAGATCGAAGAGATTCAACTTCCTTTTGAGAATGGAAAAGCTGAAGACTCTTGATCTTGAGAGCAGTGGTCTTGCGTGCGAGAGCATCCATTACTGAGTTCTCGGCAGCTAGGTCTTCATGCAGCTTAGTCAGGCGCTCCTCAATAGTCGCCTTAAACGATGTGTTGTCATCATTGAAAGTTTGAAGAAGACTGGCAAAGGACTGCTGTTCTGAGGCAACTGAGGTAGCCAGCTTGTTGACAATGGGGTCAAGCTTCGTTTTATTGGAATCAGTAGTCTCCTATAAATACTGCAAAAGAGAAGAAGCGTCAACAAATAGTTTTTTGACTTTTTCGATCGCAGCAGCACACGCCTTGGTGGAGGCGTCAATAGCGGTAGTGGCAGATTTGATAGAGGTTTCATGAGCCTTAGTAAACTTATCAACAATCCCCTGAATAGCAGCCTCTGAGATAGTAGAGTGTGAGGAAGAAGAGGAGGAAGCAATGAGAGAATCGATTTTCTCATGAAGCTCCTTGGGATGCTTCTTGGTGACTGGAGCATCATCATCATCATCGCTTTGCATTTGATACGGACTGTAATAGACCGAGTCAAATGTCATGTCCTCTCCTCCAAGAAAAGGGTCTTCATTATCTGCTAAGTGAGCATGAGATGAGGGTGATGGTGAGGGTGGAGGCTCGGTTGGGGAAGTAGGTTCGGGTACGGATGTATGTTCGGTAGTGGGAGTGGGTTCGGGTGCTGAAGCTGCTGCAATATATTCTGCTTCGGCTGTAGACAGTGAAACACATGTTTGTTTCTTAGATTGCCAGCTCACCAACTTTCCATCGAGGAATTGACATCCTCCTGTAGTGCTTTTCCTATCTAAACCACATCCTCCAAGGTCTGCATCTGAGTAGGCTTGAACAAAGAACCCTGAGTTTGAGGGATACCAGAGACCGAGAGAGGTGGTTCGCTTCAGATATCGGAGCATGTTATTCACTGCTAGCATGTGTGGTTCATGGGGATTCGCCTGAAACCTAGCACAATAACACATAGAAAACATTATGTCGGGCCTGCTAGCTGTGAGGTACATCAGGGATCCAATCATTTGTCGATATAGCGTGATATCAACTGCCGGTTTTTCCAAGGAAGGTGTGAGTTTGGTGCTGAACGCCATTGGAACTTTGACCTTTGAATCTCACATCATGCCGAATTTAGCAAGGAGAGTCTTGGTATATGCTTCCTGGTTGATAAAGCGGCCTTCGGGTCCCTGTCTAATGTTTATACCAAGGAAAAAGTTAATCGGACCCATTGAGCTCATTTCAAATTTCGTCTCCATCAGCTCTCTGAATTCAGCTGTTAAGCTAGGATTCGTTGACCCAAAGATGATATCATCGACATAGATTTGAACTATCATAAGGTGGTTACCTTCCTTCTTTCGAAAGAAGGTTGGGTCAACCGAACCTTGTTTGAATTTAGACATCTTTAAGAACTTAGTTAGTGTTTCATACCATGCCTTAGGCGCTTGTTTCAGACCATAAACTGCCTTGTCTAGAATGTAACAGTGATTTGGATGCTTTTCATTCACAAAACCTGGAGGTTGCTCCACGTAAACCGTTTCTTCAAGTTCTCCATTCAGAAAGGCGCATTTCACATCCATTTGATAGACCTCGAAGTTCTTGTGTGCAACGTAGGAAAGAAATATTCGAACAGATTCCAGCCTTGCTACCGGAGCAAATGTTTCTTCGTAATCAATTCCTTCTTCCTGACAGTATCCTTTCACCACAAGACGAGCTTTATTGCGAATTACATTACCCTCCTTGTCCATTTTGTTTCTGAATACCCATTTGAGACCAACGAATGAGGCGTCTTTAGGTGTTGGAATGAGACGCCATACCTTGTTTCTTTCAAATTCATTGAGTTCATCTTGCATAGCCTGAACCCAATCAGAATGGTCAAGAGCAGAATTGACGGTCTTTGGCTCAACTTTGGATACGAAGGAATTATACATGCAGAACTCTACTTTGGAGAATAGGGAGGTTTGCTTTGCCTTCACTTGAGATCGGGTCAGGAGCTTTTCAGATACATTACCCACTATCTGAGATACAGGATGATCTCTGGTCCATTTAATGAGGGGAGGATAGTTTGGATCATAGGATGGATCCAATTCGGCATTGACCATTTCTTCTAATTCAGATTGAGTATCGTCATCATAGAACATATCGGAATTCTCCCCCTCGACCGATGATGAATCATTTGGATTTTCAGGTTGGTTTGGACCTTTGGGAGCAACAGAACTCTCAGGAGTAGCCGGACTATCGGGTGCTACTGGACTTTCGGGTGTAGTAGGGCTTTCGGGTGCTACAGGACTTTCGGGTGCTACTGGGCTTTCGGGTGTAGCTGGAATGGAATTCTCCCCTTGAAAATGTGAGTTCGTTTGATTTGAAGAAAATAGATTCTCCCAGTCAACTGAAGTGCCGTGCTGAGGAGGTTCGTTTGGAACTTGTTCTCCTTCTCCCATTTGTTTGGCTGCGTCTTCGACAATCTGCTTCAGATGATCGATTTTGTTGTCTGCCGCCTTGGCTTCTGAGAGAGTGGCTTTCTCAGGTTCATCGAACAGATCAACGAACTGATCAAATAGATTAGCAATCGTCACTGTGACTTGACCTGTTTGAGAAAAAATCTCTCCAATTGCTTCTTCAGTAGTCTTTAGCTTGTTGACGTAGCTGTCATCGAAAGTCACATAATAGGTTTCTTCAATTTTTCTATAACGCTTATTTAAAACCCAGTATGCTTTTGAAGTAAGAGAATATCCCAGAAAGATTCCTTCATCAGCTTTAACATCGAACTTGTTATGATGTTCTTTGGAGTTGAAGATGAAGCACCTTGAACCGAATACATAGAAGAATTTTACATTCGGCTTCTTGTTAGTAATGATCTCATAGGGAGTGAGAGAGAAACGCTTGTTGAGATAAGACCTATTCTACGTAAAGCATGCTGCAGCAATAGCATCAACCCAGAAATATAAGGGAAGAGAAGCAAAACTTAGCATAGTTCGGGCCGCCTCACACAAGGATCAGTTTCGCCTTTCGACAATACCATTATGTTGAGGCGTGTAAGGGGCTGAGAAGTTATGACTGGTTCCTTTTTCTGCCAAAAAGTTTTCGAAATCTTTGTTCTTGAACTCCAGTCCATTGTCGCTCCTAATGTTTCGAACGACTTTTCTCAGTTGCACTTCAACCTGCTTGATAAACATATTTAGCTTGGAAGTGGCCTCAGATTTGTGCTTCAGAAAGAATACCCATGTAAAACGTGAGAAATCATCAACGACAACAAGAATGTACTTGCTACTGCCAATGCTCTCGATTGATGATGGACCACACAAGTCGATGTGAAGCAACTCAAGTGGTTCAACAACTTTTGTGTTTATAATTGATGGGTGACTTTGACGACTTTGTTTCCCCATTTCGCATGCAGCACACAAGTGTTCTCGATCAAACTTGAGCAATGGAAGACCCCGAACATGACCTTCGGTGACAAGCTTGTTGATGTCTTTGAAGTTGAGATGAGAGAGCCTTCGGTGCCACAACCAACTTTCGTCAGAATGAGCTTTGGACAAAAGACATATGGCTGGATTTCCTTTGAATGGTCTGAGATTCAGAGGAAACATTTCGCCATTTCGATCTGATTTGAGAATAACCTTGTTGGATTTCTTCTCTATAATCTCTGAACCTTCGTCGTCGAATGATACTATGAGACCAGTACCACCCACCAATTGAGATACACTGATGAGATTATGCTGCAATCCTTCTACGTATGCCACCTTTCTTATCGTGAAGTCTCCATTGGTTATCATCCCATAACCCTTTATCGTTCCATAGGAGTTGTTACCAAACTTAACATTGCCACCATTTTGAAGCGATCGAAACTCCCTTAACTCTTCCTTCCTTCCTGTCATGTGACGTGAGCAGCCAATGTCAATGTACCATTCTTCGTCAAACTACTCATCACTAATAACCTGCAAAAATTAAGCAGATTTAGGAACCCAAAGTTTCTTGGGTCCACGTGAGTCTTTCACAGGAATAGGAATAGTAAGAGAAACATCAACAAGATATGTTCATTTTATTAAGGTTGTTTCATCTTTTCTTTTAACAGTAAACACTTTGATTTTGTTAGAATTAGTTATAGGTGTTTTGGATTCAGATTCTGGATTCAGACTTGTGGTTCGAAATGATCCTTTTGTTTATGGTCATTAGAGGGACCAAACCTGGACCTTCGGTAGCTGCTCGATGATGAGCCGAAGTTGGATTTTTGGTTGTTGTTGGCTGGTGGTCTGAAACTTGGTCTTTTATTATAAAAGCTTGAAGGACTGAAATCAGGTCTTTGCCTGTTATTACTTGGCTGATCAAAACTCGCTTTTCGGTTGCTGCTGCTTTCGAGACCGAACCTATCCTTTTGGTTCTGTGCTTCAAGTGGCCCGAAAGTCTTTCTCTCTGACATAGAATCTTTATCATGGTAAGAGTAATGAGGATTTTGAGAGCGCCAAAACTGCTTTCGGTCTGAGAGATTTTTCTTGTATCTAAGATTTCTTTGCTGCTTTTGATTTTTCACTTGTTTCAGTTGTCTGTGGATATTGGCTTTTTGTTTCAGCTTCTTGACAGCTGGTTCACTTTTCATAGATGAGGATTCGCTTGTGGAGGTGACTTCTTCTACATGAATTTCTTTTGTGCCACTTGTACCAGGTACGTCAAAGTTGGTAGGTTTATTCAGTGGTTCTGGCACATATCTTCCTTTGGTCTTCCAGGATGTTCGCTCCGACAGACCAACCGTTTCGTCTGCACTATCTATGGGAGCTGACCAGAAAAACTCATCACAGCCATTTGCATTGTCTTCGTTCACTATTGTAGTGAGTTCGGCTGTTTGATGTTCGGTTACTCCTGTGACCTTATACACCTGATTGGGAGTAGTTCTAATCTTCTGAAACACAACGGCCTTTTCTTTAAGGGCTGGGGACTTAGTTTTGGACAAACGAGCGAATTCCACAGAATTTTCAGAAATCAGATTTTTGTGGTTTTCGGGTTCGCTCTTGACAAACTCAGAACAGTCGACTTCAACCTCTACAGAAATTTCACTCATATCATCGCCCTCATCAAGTTCATATGCGTTTTCAACATCAATTTTATTTTCTGAACTTAAATTGGCACTCAATGAGTCGAATTTTTGTATGGTTTCGGTCCTGAGTTTCAGCTTATCGTTTTCATCCAAAAGATTTTTAAGCATGTCCTTATGGTCTTTGGACTTTATAACAGATTCTATTTTGTCCAGACCATACATATAGGTGGGATTTACATCATTGGAAGATACAACACTTTCATAGTTGTATGCTTCAGCATCGATTTCATCCTCCTTAAACTCAAGGAAGAGTAGAATCATGCGATGTATCTTCTGCCCTATTTCACAATTTAGATGTAGTTGAGTAATGTTAGCATAAAGTCTTTTAGCGATCAAACAAAAAACCTTCCTTTGTTTTAACAATTTAAAATTGTCTCTTTGTAAATAAATGTTTTCATCCCTAGACTTAATTAGCTACGACTCCTTCTGCTCAATCCACATCCTTCGCTCCTCACTCTTGGATGACACCCTGCTTAATTGGTCAGTCATATTAGAATTTGTGACTCAAGTTTGATTTAAACAACTATCTAGATTTGAAAGTCTTGAATTCAAGTTATTTAATTCCTTTTCATATGATTTTTGTGGAATTTTAAACGAAACAAAAATAGAATTTACCTTCTTGATCAGTTCATCAAGTTCACTGATCTGCACACTGAGAGGTTTTGCTGTAAAGCATAAGTCATCTCGCTCCTTGGCCTCGTCATTTCCACCATCAGTATTATATCCCCTCATCAGAGATACGTCAGTCACCATTAGACATCTTCCGCTGGTTTCATCATCTTTTGCAACATAAGCCTTTCCATGCGAAGGCTTTCTCACCTCATCGTCTTCTGAATCGGTCGACCATACCTATACGCCACCGAACTCGTCATCCTCTGTCGAACCCTGCACAATAAGAGCATTTATAGATGGATTAGTGGCAGCTTTCTTCCTTTTAATCTCCTCCAGCTTTTTCATAAGAATTGCCTCTTCATCTTTCTCCTCATCTTTCTCAGCCATCTTTTTCAGCACACAATCCTTTGCGTAGTGATTCTTTCCTCCACAGTAGAAGCAACTGACACCAGAGTCAGCTTCACCCTTAGCTTCCTTTTTCGACTCCATAACTTTCGGTTCATCTTTTACTCTTTCGGAACTATAGCTTCCCTGCCAATTACGATTCTTATTGGTAGGAAACTTCTTCTTGATAAACCTTCTGGGATTTGACACCATTAAAGCATAGTCTTCGGCTGTCAGATCGTGATCTCCTAGATTAAGATCCTCTTCATCTTCTTCTACACTTTTACCCTTGGATAAGAGCGCCAGAGACCCTAAACTAGAAACCACGCTCTTCTCTTGCAACACTATCTTTTCTTGGGATTTCAGAATTCCCACCAGTTTCGCCAGGGAGTAGGATTTGAACTGCTCGTGTGCTTTGACTGTTGACACAACAGCTCTCCATTCAGATCTTAGACCATTCAGATCTTAGACCATTCAGAAAAGTGACCTTCTGTTCAATAAGCTTCCTTTCAATATCATGTTTGATCATCTTGCTGAGAAGATGATTGAAGCGATCAAACGTCTGTGTAACAGATTCATCAGGGCTTTGCCTGAACTCTCCAAATTCAGACAGGATCAAGGTCTGAATTGATTGCTCTGGTTCTTCATCTGTAGAATACAGCTCTCGCAGCCTATCCCAAATTTCTTTAGCAGTACTGCAGGAACTAACCAATCTAAATGTGTCAGATTGAAGGGCGAATCGAATCAGTCTCAATGCTTTGATGTTGCACTGAAACTTCTCCTTTTCGTCCTGAGCAACATCTTTCACATCTTTTAACAAATCATTATACTCCTTTTGAGTTTTAATAATTCTGGATGTTCCTGAATGAGCAAATGGTCCAGACACAATGGCCTCCCATATCAGATACCCATTATCTTCAGATCCAATGACGTAGTCTTCGAAATGATGCACCCAATCCTCGTAATCTTGAGTGTAGAGAATTGGAATCTTGGTTATAGATCCTATACAGTTTGAGATGTTGATAGGATTGGATTGAGAATCGTCCATGCTTGATCATTTAACCTGTTGTAAGATCAGACTTGTAATACTTAATATTAGGGCAAGAAGAATAATTACTGAGATTCGTCAATTATGGAGTGACGGCTCAATAAATATCAGTAAATGCGGAATTATCCCTAATCACTTCTTTCACAGAAGAGATGTGTATGAATTACACAGCCTCCTGCTAAGATACCAATTGATGAGTTTAAGAAACTCTTTGATCGTTTAGATCTTATAACAAGTAAACCACGAAAGCGAAAACAACAATATAAAACACAAGAATGAATCTGAATATGTCGAATGATTCGATTGATTCGATTGATTCAATCCTCAGCAGAGCTCGATAAAGAACTTCCGCTGTAGAGGATATTAGGGTTACTAAAGATAAAGATCAAAATACTTGACAGAATAACTTCTAAACTCTTACGTTCTAGGATGCATGCAAGCACCTATAAATACAAAACCCTATAAAATAACTCACGGATGGACAGGCCCATACCGGAGACTAAATGGACTAAATAGCGAGCCCAAGACGCAACACCTTTTGGACCTAACATGAAGTTCTATTGAAGGATTTAGGTTTGACTCAGCATCTATTGTTGTTGCTTGATTTCAACTTCATAAGTTGTTTTGAAGCTCAAGAACCCTAGATTAGTGAAATGTTGAGTAGAAGTTTTGGAAGATGGAATTGATGATTAAACTAGCTCAGAATTGTGATTTGGAGTCTAGATTTCGTGAATCCAAAACAAAAGGCTAGCTATTTCTAATTTGTTCAAGTAAATGATTTCATGTAAAGTTTGGAATTCTGAAAGACCCTTTGTAATGGTTTGGTCTAGGCATACTAGTTAGTGGTAGTGATTGGGTAGTAAAAACAGATTTTGTTTAGTTTACGGTTGTTATGTGTTTACGATCGTAAACTCCTTACGGCCGTAAACTCCTTGCGGTTGTAAGTCAGGCCTATAAATAGGGTGTTGTGTCAGATTTTAAAGGTTGTTGATGCCTTCGTGTTTTCTCCAAGTTGTATCTGACGTTTTATTGCTTTAAGGCGTATGCAAGCTTGGTTCGTTTGTTATTTGCTTATTGTTTCATCTTTTGCTTCTGTTATTTGTCTTTGATCATTGGTAGATCCGTTTTCGGGCTTTACAATTGGTATCAGAGCGAGACCAGTGTCAAAGACATCCTACATTTGCGATTTTTCTCAAAACGATATTCACAGCGAAAGAAGGGTTTTATTCCAGTCGAATTTCGTGTGTTCAGAAGTTCACGGTCCGAGCTTACGGCCGTAAACACCAAGTTCACGGCCGCAAGCTGTTCGAGGCTCAAACACCGCAAACGATTTTCTTCTCCAGCAAATCGAGCTCCTGATTTAACGCTTTAATAATCATATTTCATTGCATTTAAATTCTCAAAAAAATAAACTTAAAGTTTTTAACAGAAAATCATTGGCCGTAAACTTAAAGTTTTTAACAGAAAATCATTGGTCGTAAACTTAAAGTTTTTAACAGAAAATCATTGGCCGTAAATCGATTACATGATAATCGATTTTAGATAAATTGCATCTTTAATTTTTCTGTTTCAGAATTCAAAAGGTTCACGGGCCGTAAACTAGGAGTTTACGGCCGTAAACATTTCTCGGCAATAAACTTGTCTTGAATCTTAGTTAAGTAATTTTCGGAATTCACAGTAAACAGTAAATTAATTAAATTTTTTAAATTGCAAATTAAGTTTTATTTAATAATTAATTAACTTTAATTTAAAAAATGGAATCACAAAATCCTAATCAATATCAAGAACTCGATGCTGTGATGGGAACAACCACGCACATTCCAAGACTCATGTCCACTGATGGTTTCCCCGAGTGGAAATATAGAATTGAGAAATATATAATGATGAAGGACTTCAAGATTTCGAAATGTGTTATAAAGGATCCAGTCAGAATCACCACTACAGTTGGGGGGCAGGTGGTTGACAAGAAAATTGAAAACTACACTGATGAAGATTTTGAGAGTGTAGAAGAACAAGAAAAGGCATTGGCCATTTTGACTATGGCCCTATCTCTATACATTGATCAAGGATTCAAAGAGTATTCTCCTGCTAAAGCACTGTGGGAAGCCCTTATTGAAGTATATGAAGGAAATGAAGACATGCGAGAGAGTCGCCAAGATATGTTGAGGCAACGATTCAACATGTTTAACTATGTGCCTGGAGAGACTCTCGAGGCTCAGCTGCAGCAATTCACAACTCTCAACACGGAGATGACTGTGGCAGTGATCTTCTATACAAAGTCAAAAATTAATAAGAAGCTACCAAATGCTCTCCCAAAATCTTGGGAAATGAACGTAGCTGTGATTAAGAAGAATAAGGATCTCAATCGCCTTTCTCTAGCTGAAGTGATGGCTGTCATCAAAGTGTGTGATATTGATGACAAGCAGTGAGAGATCAATCATGTGAACTCCTACTCAGCTGCCAACCTTGGCATTTCAACTAACAATGCTCTTTCTTCTTTCTCTTATACCCCTGCAGGTTCATCTTCCTCTGCACCAGTCATTCCCTACCCATAAATTCAACCATTCCTATCTACCCAAACTGCTCCATTTTCAAATGTAGCCTTTTCTTCAAAAGGAAAGGAGGGTGATGAAAACATTGTCTTTGCAGCAGGGCTAGTGAATTGCTACAATGCACTTGTAGCTGGGGAGTTTCCGCCTCAATTGTCATTTGCAGATCTTGATCAAATTCATCCGGAGGACGTTGAGGAAATGGACATCACATGGCAAATTGCCATGGCTGTATTTAGGGCAAAACAGTTTGCCAAAAAGAAAGGGAAGAACAATTGGGGAATGAGCGCTGATAAGAAGGTTGGATTCAACAAAGGAAAGCTTCGGTGTTTCAATTGCCACGAGCCAGAGCATTTTTCTCGTGATTGCCCACACCCCAATAGAAGGGTTAATAATGACAGAACAATGGTTGCAGTTGGGAACAGCCAAAGCAGTGGTCAAGCAAACAATGAAAAGGCTATGGTTGCGCAATCTTTTGATTGGGATGATCAAATACAAGCTCTCAACTTATCTGGACCAAAAAATGCTCATCTGGCACAGGTAAGGGATGATGCTCCAGCAGGGATTGTAGCAGCTGAAGACAGTGTGATGAAGCTACAGTTTTCTTTGATGGTATCCTCTTCCCATGAACCTAATTCGTCTAAGGTAAGTTTTCCATCATGCTCTAAGTCTTGTATATATTATGTAAAAATTTTACAGGATAAAATTGAGACATTAGGCAATGAAGTAGAAAATCTTAGGATTCTTTGTGAACTTAATGAAAAATTAATAAGAAACGTAGAAGACCTTAGATATGAAGGGTACCAACTTCGAAAACGACAAAAACCACTTAAAGCTCAACTAGAATCGAAAATTACGGACTTTACGAGACTCCAGGAAGACTACAGTAACAAATGTGAAAACTATGATTATGTAGTCAAACAAAATGCTGAGCTAGTGGCTGAAGTTGAATCTTTGAAAGGAAAATTTGAAACCGCCAAACTTGATGTTAGAAAATATGATTTCTCAAGTGAGGTGGTTGCAAACATGATAGACCAAAGTATGCAGTTTAAAAGCAATCAATCAAAAGGTCTAGGGTATAATCATGTACCCCCTCCTTTCAATCATTCATATGTGTCCAAGCCTTTGTCCAAAGAAGAGATTGCCAATGAATCATTTACGGTTTATGGCAAGCCCTCCGGTTTTATTTCGGGAGAATTTATTAATGTTGAAAGTACTAACATTTATACTTCTCCTACAGATCAATCCTTGAATCAGTCAAAGCACGAAGTTGAAGGATGTGTTTTTGAAAATAAAATCGAGTCTAAACCTGAAGTTTTCATTTTAAATAAAGACAATTCTTTTTCAAATGTTTTAAGTGACAATATTTCTTGTGGTGTTTTTAATTCTTCTGATACAGTAGTTGTTACTTCTGATACTGTTTTGAGTGCTTCTAACATGTCTGATAAATTTTTGAACAATTTGGTTGACAATTTGAATGTTTGTGATAAAAATGTTGAAACACCACTAGTTTCACAAGCCTCCACGAGTATAGCACCCTCACTTGCTTCACAACCTAATAATGTTGCATGTTCTTGTGAGACTAGCAAGGGTGCTTGTAGGGAAAACGAATCTGATAAATGCAGCACAAGTTCTAACAATAACAAGCAGATTTGTTTTAATTGTGGTACTAGTGGCCATATTGCTAGAAATTGTCTTAACCGAATGTTTGTGAGTCATAATCTTCCAAGAGGGGAGAACGAGTTCAGAGGAAGGTCTTTAAATACAAATTCCTCTAGAAGTCGCTCTCGAAATGATGATTGGGCAGATGAACGAAATAGAAAAATGGATATTTTTCACAGACATAAAAAGGTTTTTAATCACCATGTCCCGAGCAGTCTACCAAAAAGGAGCATAGCTACGCCATGGTCAAGATCATCCCAAAGAGTAGTGGATCTTCAACCAACTCTGGTAGATGTCACGCATGCTTTAAGCAGATTGTTAAGCATAAAATGACAAACTTAACTGAGTTTTTTAGAAAACCTAATTATAAATGGAGGCCCAAACCTGCTCCCAATACATCATCTGTGTCCTCAGAGAAGTTTAAGTGCAATAAGTCTGGAAAGGCATCGGGATCACCCAGGAAGATTATGACCTAGGTGCCCAAATCTAATTAAACCCGCACATTTTGCAGGGACAGTTGCGGGGAAATGTCGTCAGACCCTGGTTCGTCGACAGTGGCTGTTCCCAGCATATGACGGGAGATATCACCCAACTGCACAACATTCAAGCATTTAATGGGGGATATGTCTCTTTTGCAGGTGGAGATGGAGGGAAAATCACTCAAAGAGGAACCGTGTCAAATGGAGTTCTAAGTTTCGAAAACGTGAATTTCGCTCCTGAGTTGAAACGCAGTCTGTTAAGCGTTTCTCATATTTGTGACAAGGGCTATTCGACGCATTTCACCGACAAGGAATGCATGGTCTTAAAGCCAGGCTTTGTCATCCCTGAAGAATGGATTCTCGTAAAATCATAAAGGGATGGGAACGCCTATATTATTGATATGAATAGCAATCTCCCAGAACAAGTTACTTGTCTATTCTCCAAGATCTCCGAGCAAACTGCAATGCTGTGGCACCGAAGATTAGGTCATGCTAACGCCAAGAATCTGAATCGTCTTGCGAAAAATGAGATGGTCCGTGGATTGCCCGTCAAGGACTTTATCACGTTTGAAAAATGTGTGTCATGCGCTCAAGGAAAGCACCATCGAAAGCCGCACTTGCCAAAACAGGTTAACTCAATCAGTCAGGTTCTTCAATTACTTCACATGGATTTGTTTGGCCCAGTGAACGTGCTAAGCATCAATAGAAGTTCTTACTGTTTAGTTGTGATTGATGATTTCTCTCGATTTACGTGGGTTTTCTTTCTATCCAACAAAGCTGGTGTCACTGAATTGATCAAGAAGTTCGTTGTACTTGTTGAGAATCAGACCAATCATAGGGTGAAGGCGTTTCGTACCGATAATGGAAAAGAGTTCAAGAATTCCATTCTCAATCACTTCTGCGGTGAAAAGGGTATCATGCGTCAATTTAGTTCAGCTCATACACCTCAACAAAATGGTGTTGCTGAAAGGCGGAACAGAACACTCAAAGACGCTGCAAGAACGATGTTGTGTGACTCAAAGCTGCCTGTTTTCTTTTGGGCGGAGGCGATAAACACTGCCTATTATGCTTAGAATCGAGTGCTTATCAACAAAGCTCAAATGAAAACTCCATATGAAATTTACTATGGACACAAGCCGTCAGTCAGTCACTTCCGAGTATTTGGCTGTCCTTGCACCCTTCTTCACCTAGATGCCAACCCGAAGTTTAATGCCAAAGCCGATGACTGCTACTTTGTAGGGTATGCTGCTCGCACCGCTTGTAGAGTCTACAATAAGAAAACCAAACAGATTGTGGAATCCTATGACATGCGTTGGTTGGAAGAGAATGAGACAGACGCAAGAGTGGGTCCAGATTGGTTGTTTGATTATACGTCACTTTTCAAATACTTAAACGTGTATTCAAATGATGCATCTAGAACTGGTTCGCACTGGAAGAGTATCTCTGAAGATGAACACGAAGAAGTCGTGTACAAGCCTATATCCAAACCTTTTGATTCATCGAAAGGAAAATCTAAAGCTTCACTTGAAGGAGAGTCCTCTGACTCGCACAAGGGAGGATCTTCTGCTGCATCTGAGGGGGAGCCTTCTGCTGCAACTGGGGGGGAGCCTTCTGCTGCAATTGAGGGGGAGTCTTCTGCAACATATTCGGGAAATTCCTCTACTACTCCTCAAGGAAGGCTATTCTTGGAACATGATAGTCCTCAATCAGTCCACACTAATTATTCTGATGCTGAATCGACACCTCACATATCTTCAGAGAAAGAGTTCGTTCCAAATGATGGTTCCGCTGTCTCTTCAACCCTTATGGAATTACTCTTCCCTAATTTTATTGTAGATGAGTATGTCGCAGAACCATCCGGTACTACTCAGCCAGCTAATGAAGGAGGTCTCAACATTCACACTCTACCTGTTTCTCTCAATGACATCAGCCAAGAAATACCTTCTAGGGTTTAACGGGATCATCCGATCGAAAACGTCATTGGCCAGCTAGATGATGGTGTTAAAACTAGAAGTTAGAGTGGAGACGTGAATACATGTCTGTACTCTTGCTTTATTTCTCAAATTGAGCCCAAGAATGTAGAAATGGCTCTAAACGAACCTAGGTGGGTGGATGCAATGCATGAAGAATTGCATCAATTTGAAAAACTCGGTGTTTGGAAGTTAGTTGAGTTACCGAAGGGCAAGAAGTCCCTTGACACACGATGGGTCTATCGCAACAAACAGGACGATTCAAGAGTTATTGTGCGAAAGAAAGCCAGACTGGTAGTTCGTGGGTTTCGACAAGTCGAGGGTCTTGACTACACTGAAGTTTATGCTCCAGTAGCTCGCCTGGAGGCTATTCATATCTTCCTAGTGTATGCTTCGTATATGAACTTTACTGTCTTTCAAATGAATGTCAAGACTGCCTTCTTGTATGGCAAGGTGAAGGAAGAAATCTACGTTGATCAACCTCCAGGTTTTGTCGACTCGAAGTATCCTAATCATGTCTACAAGTTGGACAAAGCGTTGTATGGGCTACATCAAGCTCCTAGAGCATGGTATGCAACCCTAACAAAGAATTTGCTCGAACATGGTTATACTCGCGACACTATCGATCAAACACTGTTCATAAAGAATGTCGACAAGGACCAGATGCTCGTACAAATATACGTCGATGACATAATCTTTGGATGAACAAGCCAAAATCTTTGCAAAGAGTTTGAAAGTGTAATGAAGAGAAGATTTGAAATGAGTTCGTTGGGAGAAATGACCATGTTTTTGGGGCTTCAGGTTAAACAGAATTCAACCAGAATCCTGCTACATCAAGCCAAGTATGTGGAGGATATTCTTGAGAAGTTTGCGCTTCACGATGCTAAATCTGCTTCTACACCGATGGCTGAACGACCTCTCCTGTCTCCAGACCCTAAAGGCGAGTCCGTAGATCAAACACTCTATCGATCGATGATCGGATCACTGATGTATCTTATTGCAAGTCGACCTGACATTATGTTTGCAGTCTATCAATGCGCACGATATCAGTCTAATCCTAAACTTTCTCATCTTATTGCTGTTAAAAGAATTTTTCGGTATATCAAAGGAAGCCCTAAATTGGGTCTTTGGTATCCGAAGAATTCTGAATTTAATCTTTATGCTTTTACTGACAGTAATTATAGAGGTTGTGAGCTTGACAGGAAATCAACTTCAGGAGGATGTTAATACCTAGGTGACAGATTAGTTTCATGGCAATGTAAGAAACAACACATTGTCTCGACCTCAACAGCAGAGGCAGAATACGTTGCTGCATCAGCTTGCTGCTCTCAAGTTATCTGGATCCAACATCAGCTGTTGGACTACGGTTTGAATTACTTCGAAACCCCTATCTATTGTGATAATGAAGCGGCAATTCAAATAGCTAAAAACCCAGTCCAACACTCTAAAACCAAGCACATCGACATTAAAATTCACTTTATCAGAGACTGTTATGAACGATCTTTAATTCGAATCGAACAAGTCCACACTGATAACAATGTGGCGGACTTGTTCACCAAGCCATTTAACAAAGCTCGTTTCGATGTGCTTGTCGGATTTCTGAAATTTGATACGTTTTGAGTATTAAGTTTTTTTTCTGTTTTTTTCTTTTCTCAATTTAATTTAGGCTTTATTAGTTTACATTTTAATTTTTTTGTTTTAGGATAGTTTAAAATTTGCGCATTATTTTGTTTCGTATTATCACCCATGCACAAATTTAGGGGGAGAAATAAAAATCCAAAAACAACAAAAAAAATTATAAAAAATCCACAAATAGTGTCATTTCTGTTCAGCATTTTAAAATTTATTGTTGACAACTTCGGTTGTAAGTACTGTGATGGGAAATGAAATTAACAAGTGATAAAGGGCAGCCTGAATCGGCGTAACATACCTAAGTTGAATCGTCTATGCTCTGCACTCGATGTGCTGGTAGGCACGAATGATTTTAAATGGACTTGACTAGGAAAGTTGAACCTAATGAATTTAAAGGACTTGACGAACTTTGACCTAGTTAGATCTGTTTAACTTGATGTCATGACGCTCGGATAGGTTGAGCAGGGAGATATACATGAGAATCTACTCGTCACATTAATTGAACCCGTACTTGGAACCGTGGCTTAACTTTTCCTCGATGTGCGGATTCTGTCCTTAATTCTGGTTGGATAGGGCGACTGGTAAATTCCGATTAATTAGGTCTGTAGAATATCATTTTCTTTCTTTCCGTCTGTTAGCCATATGCTGTCTCCTTTGCGCGACTTCTAATCCGACCTGGTACACAACATATGCAACTCTATTTCTCTACAGGTGATGAGATTTAAAACAATAACTTTTAATCTATAAAGATCGATTAGATCATGAACAAGTATATGAATATGAAACTGCAAGAACACAATATAAATAACAAGACAGAACGCAATAATAAGAACAAACTGCTTGAATCAAACGTGTCGAATGATTAAATATAATCCTTAGAAGAGCTCGATTAAGAAGATCAACTGTAAAGGATTGGAAGATTACAAGATAGTAATATCGTAAACTCTGGAGCGCTAAAACAGAAATCTTGAATCTTAACCTAATATGCATGCAAGCGATAACTTATATACAATACATAAAAGGCTCTCGGTTGGACAGGCCCAAACCGGAGAATACTAGGCTAATCTACGAGCCCAAAAGACGCAATACAAAACAGAACTTCAGCCCAACAATCTCCCCCTTTGCGTCAATTTGGAGCGAGACCATCACTTCATACTTGGGCCGGCGGCTGAAGCTGGTACCTTCTTCTTCACGGTACTAAACAGACACTTGGTTATGGAAAGGATGGTCTGTCTAAACCGGATGTACCAATTGATCATATCTTCAAAATATTTGATGTCATCAGCCGAATTGTCCTTACACAGCTTGATGATAGATAGGACGTGTTCCAAGCAGGTAGTGGTGTAGAGGTGCTTGTCAGCTAACGCGAACAGACATTTCTGTCCTTCGGCTCTGGTGAACATCACAGAGTTTCGCCTCGAATCTATCTTGCCCATTTTCATCGTGTTCAGATCACTGGCCGATCCCACAGGCTTGACTTTCGGTTTCTTCTGAAACACTGTGGCAACCTCCTGATCCATTAGGGCCACCTCCATGATATAGCATGCCAGCATCCTTTTGACATGGTCCAAGATGGGACTATATTCGGCTTCGTTTGTCAGCAAGATGTTGTACAAGACTATCCAATCATGAGGGTTCAGATTGGGCAGATCCGCCAGAGAGATCATGTGAGCAGTTCTTGCAGATCCTCGGATAAGCTTGAACTTGACGTTTGTGAATCTCCCCACGGCAAATGGCTTCAACACCCGAACATTGACAATCTTCTGGGCGCTCCATGTAAGGAATTGAGGGCGAGCGGCCTCCAGATAAAAGTCAATGAGCTCCCTGTCAAGCTCATCGTTCGGATGCGGGACTTTGTAAATGTTGGAGAAGGCGTGGAAGATGAACGCCTTTCGAGTCAGCGGCATATCAAATTGCGAATCGACCGAGTTGATACAGTCGAATGATATCACCGGCTCGAGCCATAGTATGCTTGGAGTCTCTATGGCCTCTTTTATCAGACGATCCCTGGTCCAGGCAGGGAAGAGCAGCTTTCGGCTCTCAAGGAGATCGTTGGCTTCTTTTTGTTTACGTTCAGCTTCTTCAGCTTCACGTGCCACACGACTGACATCGTCATCAGTATTGCGACTGTTCTTTCTCTTCAACATGTCCGCAATAGTCTCCTTGTCTTCATCTTCATCTTCATCTTCATCTCCTCCCTCTGCAATGTTTTTGCCCTTGTCCTTCACACTCGAACCCGAGGCATGACCAGTTGGGGGTGGTTCGGTTGTGTGAGTTGCTTTTGAGGAAGGAGGTGGTTTCGATCCTTTCTTCTCATCTCCCCCTTGTTTCGGAATGGACACGAGACTGGGTAGGCCTTCAATTTTACTCAAGAGAGCCATGGCCGGAGAGAGTTTCTCAGCGAGGGTACGCCTCACTGAGTGATTGAGGATGGGATCGTGTGCTTCCAGGATGTTGGATAGAGCAGCGTGGACATCCGAAACACACGTCTTGATGAGTTCCCTTTCGGATCGAAGAGCCTCCAATTGTTGTTCGGAGTTGGAAAGTTGGGTGCTCTTGACCTTGAGGGCAGTAGTCTTACTCGCCAGGACGTCCATCAATTTATTTTCAGCCGCAAGATCCTCTTGTAGCTTTGCCAAGCGGGCTTCAATGGAGGCACGGAGTGCCGAGTTGTCGTCGCTAAGGTTTTGTCTGAGGGTAGCGAACGAGGATAACTCCGTCTTCACAAACTGGGCCAATTGATTAACAAGTGGTTCCAGTGTTGTTTTGTTGGCTTCGGCGCTTTCCTGCATAGGCTGCAGCAGGATTGTAGCGTCATGGAATAGTTTATCGACTTTTTCGGTCGCTGCCTCACAAGCTCGGGTGGAGGCGTCAATAGCAGCAGTAGCAGAGGCCACTGAGTCATGTTGAGCCCTAGAGAAGGCATCAACTATCCTCTGAAGGGCAGCTTCAGATAAGGATGACTGCTGATTGGAAGAGGAGGCGAGAAGTTGATCAACCTTCTCGTTCAGCTCACGGAGATGCTTCTTGGTTACAGGAGCATCATCCTCCTCATCACTTTGAACTTGAAACGGACTATAGTAGACCGAATCAAAGTTCAGGTGATCACCACCTAGGTATTGATCATCGCCATCGGAGGCGTCTTCTGGAGATTGAGGTGGTGGTGAAGCTGGGGGTGTTATGGGTTTGGTTGGTTCAGATTGAGTAGGTGGGGGGTTAGTTTCGGGTGGTGGTTGTGTATGGGTTTCGGTTTGTGGAGGTTCGGTTACGGGAGGGTTTTCGGTTACAGGTGGTGTTTCGGTTGAGGTGGTGAGTATGGGTGGAGGTATAGGGAATGAGGTGGATGGTATAGTAGGGTTTATGGTGGGAATGGAAATAGGGATTGTGGGTGGAGGGGAAGGAACTGGGGATTGGTGAAGTTCCATCTCCGGGGTTGGGGGCCGAGGGGGTGTATTGCCTCGTAGAGGAGAGACATCGCCTTGTGATCCCTCAGCGTCCGAACTCTCAACTTCGGATTCACTTGATGAGGAGGAAAGGATTAGCTTTCGCTTTTGTTGGGTCTTCCTCCTTTTCGGTTGTGGTGACGAGGCAGCCTTCGGTTGTTTGCGCTTCTTGGGAGTAGGTTTTGGGGCTTTGGATGGTTTCTTCCCCTTGTCTGCCTTCTTACCCCTGGCCACCGGTTTGTCGGCATCATGGATCGATCTGAACATGTCCGGTGTCAGTTCCCTCGGACCAGATGGCCCTAATTCCTTGATCGCCTTGATCAAACTGCTTTCTGATGGCACACTGCCATACATCGACTCCGGGATAGAGCCAACGAAGGAGAATTTTGATGCAGCGGATACGATGATCTTCGTGGTGTGGAACGTACCAATCGAAGACATCGGTGCACCGTCAGCAGTTTGGACATCGAACTTGTCCATAGCCCATCTTGTGATCAAGATCCAGAACCGGGCTAGTGACACCTCGGAGTGTCGGGAAGCGGAAGAGAGGCTCTGAATCAGTTGTTGCCAAAGGACAAATCCGTAGTCCAGATTGATCCCGTTGTACACCGCATACATAATCGACAGAAAAAGACGACTGGCCCCGTCCGATCCTGAGCTTCGTTCTGACAGTCCCTTGAAGAGAACTGTAAATAACCCATTCCATTGGGGCGGTAGGCATGACTTCTTGAATCTGGCGACGGAGGTGAGAACTTCCGTGTAGCCCATGTTGTAGAACATGCTGTAGAGCATACCAACTGGAATTGTCTCCGGGTGAACACGCGATGGGTCAGCAGCAAACCCAAGCATAGAGCAGAAGCGGGGACGAGAAATCGACGTCTTGTGTTCCGCCACTTCAAAGAAAACTCTGTCAACGGCCTTGTCGTAATAAGCCGTTGCGTAGACCTGAGATAGGGCGACCATTGGCACCGTTTCAATCCGTGACAGTGCCGGAGCAAGCTGGGAGTATTTGAGACACTCGATGATCGGCGACATGTAGGGATCATAGGCCAGTGGGTTCAGATCAATCACGAGGCATTGCTGAGGACGGATTGGAAGAATCTGAGAAGTAGCATGGACGGAAGAGGATTCAGCCATTGTTGCAGGTTGGAGAAGAAGATAACCGGGAGAGAGTTTGGAAGTATTTTTGCTTTGGAAATTATGGGGCAGTAAAGAGGTTATAGGTGGTCTGGATGGGTTTTTATAGTAGGTGATAGGAGAGAGAAAGATCGATTCAAATCTCTTATGGAAATATGGAAGGGTTTTTGAGTGACTGATTGGTGACAGTTGGGACGTGCGATGATCACGTAGGAGAGAGAGTGTCAGATTCCTAGGATCACGCCGCCCAATAAGCGCCGGTTCAGAGAGAGAAACCGTTTCCATTTCCACACGCGCCATTAATGCCAGATGGATGACGCTTCAATACTGCACACGCGTCCAATAGTGTCAGAAAAAGCGCGGCCTCTTCAAATTCACGCGCCCGCCTTTTACCGTCGTTTGAATTTCTATCCTTTGAACTTCCGCCGCGTCAGCATCTTTTGTCTCTTCCCCTTTTTAATCTGCTGTCTTGTGAATAAAACGCCCACGTGGATTATTGGTAACCACAGCTTCATTATGAACCATCCATTGATTATCCAGCCTGTAAAATAATTAGTAACGGAATTTTTGAAAATGTAGGATTTTCGTGCAAAGAGTGTAAAAAAAATAAAGAAATAAAGCAACTCTTTTTAGGATAATCTGTGATGTCAAGAATGACACGAAACTGATGATCCCGGGCACGAATCTCTTCCTTCAAGGTCAAGAGAGACCTCAAAGTGTTTGTGTGGAATCCCGTTGAATTACGATCAAACATTTATTAATAAATGTTGAAAGGCTTCTTTTTAATAAGACAAATTAAGGGTGGTTTCGCTTTGATTCATCAATTCAATTCTTGATATAAGAACGAATGTGAACAAAGTACTTGTGAGACCAGTGTAGTCTGTTGAACAAGTAGGTTAGAGTTGATTCTGTAGTGGCTTAGATGAATATGAAATCTCAGATAAAAATTTAAAACTGGATCCCTTGGGAAGAAATGTTATGGTGTGTAACAATTTCATTGGAACCACGCAAAAAGAAAAGAAATTGAGATTTCATGAAGGTACATTCGTCAATTCATTGGTGAAAACTTGATCAAGTTAATTGGTCACCGTCAATTCGTTGGTGTTGAATTTTGGGTTTCACTCAGTTCGTAGTGGCACGAAACTAAGATCAGAAACACAGAAGTTGTGTAACCATAAATCTCAGTGGTAGTTACTGAGAGTCTCAAGGGTTACAGTGATGAAACGAATGTTATGGAGAATTGTAATAGAGATGGTGGAAGAAGACATAGTACCTCTGCTGCGAACGAAAGGACCAAGCAGGAGACTCTCATCTCGTGTGAGAATAGAGTGAGGTAGCTCACGATTAGAATAAGTAAGTTAGCCTTATTGGGAAGACAAGGTTTGTGTTTACCAGGTCATGAAGGCAATTATTCAAAATCTTATGAGGCTTGGGACACATACAGCAGCATGCTTCTAGGGACACTTAAGTACGGCATGGAATATATTCCCATAAACAAATGAGCAGACATAGAAAAATAACAGAAAATATTTTTGTAGTTTTTGAAATTTATATATAAAAAAAAATTAAAAATAATAAAAAATTATAGAAGAGTAAAAAAAAAAAACCGAACCCGAACCTTCGGTGGATTTCGGTTCCGGGAAATTTTGAAAAACCGAACCCGAACCTTCGGTTGGTTTCGGTTCTTGAAAATTTTGAAAAACCGAACCCGAACCTTCGGTTGGTTTCGGTTCTTGAAAATTTTGAAAAACCGAACCCGAACCTTCGGTTGGTTTCGGTTCTTGAAAATTTTGAAAAACCGAACCCGAACCTTCAGGAGGTTTCGGTTCTTGAAAATTTGAAGAAACCAAGGAGTTTAGATATGCAATAAAAAAACTTTTTACATAAAGAAAATCAAATTTGCACAAGAAAGATACAACAGAGAAAAACCACCTTTGAAGTAATGAGCGAGTGAAATGGTTGAACCGAACCCGAACGTTCGGTTGGTTTCGCTTCTTACGTTTGAGATTGAGAGGTAGTTTGAGGTACTGATTCTGATTCCATCATACCTAGTCCTTGCAAAATTTTATTGAATGAGGCTTCTGGAAGAGCTTTGGTGAAGACGTCAGCCAGTTGATCAGTGGTTCTAACGAAGTGAACTTTGACATTTCCATCTTCCACATGATCTTTGATGAAGTGATACCTCAGTGCTATGTGTTTGGTTTTAGAGTGTTGCACCGGGTTATGACAGATCCTAATTGCACTTTCAGAGTCACAATATAGAGGGATCTTCTTCATATTGAGTCCATAGTCTCGAAGTTGACTCTGGATCCAAATCACTTGTGATGTGCAGGATGCAGCGGCAATGTATTCCGCTTCAGCAGTAGACAGCGACACACATGTTTGTTTCTTGGATTGCCAGCTGACCAACTTCCCATCAAGAAATTGACAGCCACCAGTTGTGCTTTTACGGTCGAGTCCACATCCTCCAAGGTCGGCATCAGAATAGGCTTGAATGAAGAAGCCAGAGTTGGATGGATACCATAGACCCAAGGAGGCGGTTCGCTTGAGATAGCGTAGGATGTTCTTCACTGCCAGCATGTGAGGTTCGCGTGGGTTAGCCTGAAATCGAGCACAATAACATACAGAAAACATGATATCAGGCCTGCTAGCAGTTAGATACATCAGTGATCCAATCATTTGACGATAGAGCGTGATGTCGACGGCCGGTTTATCTAGTGAAGGGGTAAGTTTGGTGCCGAATGCCATAGGGACTTTGACTTTTGAGTCTCCCATCATGCCAAACTTTGCTAGGAGAGTCTTCGTGTAAGCTTCCTGATTGATAAAGATGCCTTCGGGTCCCTGTCTTATATTTAAACCAAGGAAAAAATTAATAGGACCCATTGAGCTCATTTCAAACTTAGTCTCCATCAACTTTCTGAATTCAGCTGTTAAGCTGGGATTCGTAGAGCCAAAGATGATGTCATCGACATAAATTTGAACTATCATAAGGTGGTTACCTTCCTTTTTGCGAAAGAAGGTGGGGTCAACCGAACCTTGTTTGAATTTGGACATCTTTAAAAATTTTGTAAGCGTTTCATACCAGGCCCTCGGAGCTTGTTTGAGGCCGTACACAGCTTTATCCAGAATGTAGCAATGATGTGGATACTTTTCGTTCACGAACCCAGGAGGTTGCTCCACATACACCGTTTCTTCAAGTTCTCCATTGAGAAATGCGCACTTGACGTCCATTTGGAAGACCTCAAAGTTTTTGTGAGCAGCATAGGCCAGAAAAATTCTAACCGATTCTAGCCTAGCTACTGGAGCGAACGTCTCTTCGTAATCTATCCCTTCCTCCTGACAGTATCCTTTGACAACCAGGCGAGCCTTGTTTCTTATGACATTACCTTCCTTATCCATTTTGTTTCTAAAAACCCATTTGAGACCGACAACTGAAGCATCCGGAGGAGTTGGAATGAGGCGCCAGACTTTGTTCCTCTCAAACTCGTTTAGTTCGTCTTGCATAGCTTGAACCCAATCAGAGTGATCGAGGGCAGTGTTCACTGTCTTCGGTTCGACTTTTGATACAAATGAGTTAAACATACAAAACTCAACTTTTGAAAATAAGGATGTCTGCTTTGCCTTCAGTTGAGATCGGGTCAGAACCTTTTCAGATGCATCACCAACTACTTGAGAGATAGGATGATCTCTGGTCCATTTTGTAAGAGGAGGGTAATTCGGATCAAAGGATGGATCTAGTTCAGCGTTGATCATCTCTTCAGGCTCGGATTGGCTATCAGAATCAAGCGTCATATCATCATGCTCCCCCTCAATTGATGAGTCTTGACGAACGTGAGGTTCAGGGGTTTCTTGTGGTGCTGGATGTTCAGACATTGAAGGACCTTCGTGAGGAGGTGCATCTTCGGTTGATGAAGGACCTTCGGTTGAAGTAGTAGAACTTGGCTCCCCCTGGACTTGTGATCTAGGCTCCCCCTCGACAAGAGAATTTGGCTCCCCCTCGACTGAAGCATTGTTGGTTGGAGATTCATCAGTAGGCGATTCTCCTTCATGCATTCTTCTTGTAGCATCTTCGACAATCTTCTTCATATGATCTATTTTGTTGTCGGCTGCTCCTGCTTCTGAGAGAGAAGCTTTTTCCGGTTCATCAAAGAGATCCAGAAAATTCTCGTACATATTGGCGATTGAGACTGTGACTTGACCAGTTTGAGGGAAGATTTCCCTGGCAGTGTCATCTGTGGCCTGTAGCTTCTTGACATAGCTATCGTCGAAGGTCACATAGTATGTTTCTTCAATCCTTCTTGATCGTTTGTTTAGAACCCTGTACGCCTTTGAAGTGAGTGAGTAGCCCAGAAAGATGCCCTCGTCGGCTTTGACATCAAACTTGTTGCGGTGTTCTTTAGAGTTAAAGATGAAACACCTTGAGCCAAAAACGTGGAAAAATTTCACATTGGGCTTCCTGTTGTTTAGAATCTCATATGGTGTGAGCGTGAATCGCTTGTTGAGATAGGACCTGTTTTGTGTATAACAAGCAGCAGAAATAGCGTCAGCCCAAAAATAAAGAGGTAAGGAAGCGAAACTTAACATAGTTCGGGCAGCTTCACACAGAGATCGGTTTCGTCTTTCGACTATTCCGTTCTGCTGTGGTGTGTAGGGAGCTGAGAAATTATGACTAATTCCCTTTTCTGCAAGAAACGCTTCAAACTCCCTGTTCTTGAATTCGAGACCATTGTCGCTCCTGATGTTGCGAACGACCTTCTTGAGCTGGACTTCAATTTGCTTGATAAACACTTTCAGCTTTTGAGTCGCTTCAGATTTGAGCTTCAGAAAGAACACCCATGTAAATCGTGAAAAGTCATCAACGATAACAAGAATATACTTGCTACCACCGATGCTTTCTATAGATGAAGGACCACACAAATCGATATGAAGCAATTCGAGTGATTCAACAACTTTTGTGTTGATTATAGATGGGTGACTTTGACGACTCTGCTTTCCCATTTCGCATGCAGCACACAAATGTTCTCTGTCGAACTTGAGCAATGGAAGACCCCTAACATGACCTCCAGTGACAAGTCGGTTGATATCTTTGAAGTTGAGATGAGAGAGTCTTCTGTGCCACAACCAGCTTTCGTCGGATTGAGCTTTTGATAGCAGACAGATTGCTGGGTTTCCTTTGATGGGTTTCATGTTCATCGGAGACATTTCACCCTTTCGCTCTGACTTCAGAATCACTTTCTTTGTTGTTTTCTCTATGATTTCAGAACCTTCATCATCGAATGAAACTTTGAGACCTGTACCTCCAACAAGCTGAGATACACTAATGAGGTTGTGTTGAAGTCCTTCCACATAAGCCACCTTTCTTATGGTAAAATCACCATTCGTTATCATCCCATATCCCTTTATGGTACCGTAAGAGTTATTTCCAAACTTAACGTTGCCACCATTTGCAAGAGATCTGTATTCCCTGAGTTCCTCCTTCCTTCCTGTCATGTGACGCGAGCAGCCACTGTCGATGTACCATTCTTCGTCAAACTGCTCGTCACTTATAACCTGCAAAGATTAAGCAGATTTAGGAACCCAAAGTTTCTTGGGTCCATGTGAGGTTTTCATGGGAACAGGAATAGTTAGAGAGATATCAACAAGATATGTTCTTTTAATTAAAGTTGTTTCATCTTTCTTTTTAATGGTGAATACTTTTATTTTGTTAAGATTAGGTTGGTTTCCTTTGGGCTCAGGCTTGGATTCATCGACCTTTTGCTTTCCCTTCTGTTCAGCTGATGAATGAGGTTTTTGAGGAATAGTGGGATAAGCGTTAGATCGAGATGAAGATGAATGAGTAGGAGTAGAATGACGAGAAGAATTAGAACGAGAGAATTTGGATGGGGATGGAGGTGTCTTCCTTGCTGATGACTCTAGGTGACTCGTTTGCTTTTGATCGTTGGTGGGCTTAACCTTTAAGTCTTGTTCTCTTCTGACTTCAGAACCGAACCTCTGAGTTCGGTTGGAGTTGTTCTTGGAACCGAACCTTTGGTTTCGGTTGAAATCCTTTTC
Source organism: Lactuca sativa (assembly GCF_002870075.4). Lineage (NCBI taxonomy): Eukaryota > Viridiplantae > Streptophyta > Magnoliopsida > Asterales > Asteraceae > Lactuca > Lactuca sativa. The sequence continues at coordinate 181,690,704 of NC_056625.2, read as the reverse complement.
AGAACCGAACCTTTGCTTTCGGTCGGTATTTTCTTGCGAACCGAACCTTGGCTTTCGGTTGGTATCTTCTTGTGAACCGAACCTTGACTTTCGGTTGTTGGAATTATCGTGCTTTCTTACGGGATTATTTTCATACTTCAGATTCTTGTACTTGTGTGAATAGTATGCATTCTGGGAGTGCCAGAATTGTTTCCTTTCAGAAAGGTTTTTCCTGTATCTTAGGTTCCTTTCTATCTTTTTATCCCTCATCTGTTTAGGCTGATGATGAACGTTCGCTTTCGCTTTTGATGTCACCTTGGCTGGTTCCTTTTGATCTTTAGGAGTTTTTCTTTGAGCTGAGGGTGCAGAGGGAATGTTTGACGAAGACTCAGTTTGCCCTGAGGAAGTGGAAGGAGTATCTGATGAAGTTTCACTTCGAGCTGTTGGTGTTGAAGGAATGTCTTCTTTTGCTGAATGATCAACCTCTTGAGGAGTGTCTTTTGTACCACTTGTGCTTGGTTTACTGAAATTATCAGGCTTGTTCAAGGGTTCAGGTATGTATCTCCCTTTCTTCATCCAAGAGGTTCTTTCAGATAGGCCAATGGTTTCGTTTCCATTGTCAATAGGAGCTTCCCAGAAGAACTCATCACAGCCATCAGCATTGTCTTCGTTAACAATAGCCGTGAGTTCAGCTGTTTGATGTTCGGTTACTCCAGTCACTTTGTATACCTGATTCGGAGTGGTTCTGACCTTTTGATAGACAACAGCCTTTTCTACTAATTTCGGGGACTTTTGTTGGGACAATCTAGCGAATTCCACAGAATTTTCCGAAATAAGATTTTTGTGGTTTTCAGTTTCGCTTTTCACAAATTCTGAGCAGTCAACCGTATCCTCTACAGAAATTTCACTCATATTTTCGTCCTCGTTAAGCTCAGATGCATTTTCAACATCAATTTTATTTTCTGAGCTTACTTTGGCATTTAGAGAGTCAAACTTTTGTATGGTTTCGGTTCTCAGTTTAAGTCTATCATTTTCGTCCAACAGATTTTTGAGCATGTCCTTATGGTCTTTGGATTTAATGAAGGACTCAATTTTGTCCAGTCCAATTTGATAAGATGGGTTGACATCATCAGACGAAATCACACTCTCACAATTGTAAGCTTCGGCATCGATTTCATCCTCCTTAAATTCTAGGAATGGTAAAATCATACGATGGATCTTTTTGCCTATTTCACAGTCTAAGTGCAGCTGAGTAATATTGGAATATAAACGTTTAGCTATTAAACAAAAAACATTTCGTTGTTTTAACAATTTCAAATTGTCTCTCTGCAAATAAATGTTTTCGTCTTTGACTTTAATTAATTCCGACTCTTTTAACTCAATCCACATACGCCGCTCCTCACTCTTCGACGCCACCCTGCTTAATTGATCAGTCAGGTTAGAATTGGTGACTCTAGTTTGAGTTAAGCTACTATCTAAATGAGAAATTCTTGTGTTAACGTTTTTTATTTCTTTCTCATATGAGGATGATGGTACTTTAGATGAAATAAAAACAGATTGTACCTTCTTTATCAGTTCATCAAGCTCATTGAACTGTTGGCTGAGTGGTTTGGCTGTGAAGCACATATCTTCCTGCACTTTCGGTCCATTGCTTCCTCCATCGGTATTGTATCCCCTCATTTGAGATGCGCTTGACACCATGAAGCATTTTCCACCACTGCTTTCCTCCTTAGCCATATAAGCCTTTCCATGAGTAGGCTTCCTCACTTCTTCATCTTCTGAGTCAGTAGACCAAACTTCGGTGCTACCGAACTCATCGTTATTAACCGAACCCTGCACAATAAGAGCATTAATAGAAGGGTTAGCGGTAGACTTTTTCTTCCTCAACTCATCCAACCTCTTCTGCAGTACGGCTTCCTCATCCTTTCCGTCATCCTTTTCAGCCATCTTTTTAAGAACACAGTCCTTAGCATAGTGGTTCTTGCCACCACAGTAAAAACAGCTTACTCCGGAATCGCCATCTGCCTTCGGTTCCTTCTTGGACTCTTCAGCCTTCGGTTCATTGTTTGCCTTTTCAGAGCTATAACTCCCCTGCCAGTTTCGGTTTTTGTTGCTGGGGAATCTCTTCTTAATGAACCTCTTAGGATTGGATACCATCATGGCATAATCCTCAGTTGTGAGGTCATATTCTTCCAAGTTGAGCTCTTCATCCTCCATCACGGCTTTACTTTTAGATAGGAGGGCCAACGAACAAAGACTAGACACAACGTTCTTCTCTTGAACAACAATCTTCTCTTGGGACTTTAGAATACCCACCAGTTTCGCCAAAGAGTATGATTTAAACTGTTCATGGGCTTTGACTGTGGAAACAACTGCTCTCCATTCCGATCTCAGTCCGTTCAAGAATGTAACCTTTTGTTCGATGAGCTTCCTTTCAATGTCGTGTTTGATCATCTTGCTGAGAAGATGATTGAAGCGATCAAACGTCTGGGTCACGGTTTCTTCGGCCCCTTGCCTGAATTCTCCAAACTCAGATAGAAGCAAGGTTTGGATGGAGTGTTCAAGATCTTCGTCTGTTGAATACAGTTCGCGAAGTCTATCCCACACTTCCTTCGCCGTAGTGCATGAGCTGACTAGTCTGAATGTGTCGGACTGAAGGGCGAATCTGATCAACCTCAGTGCCTTAATATTGCACTGGAATTTATCTTTCTCGTCCTGCGCAATATTCGTCACGTCCTTGAGTAAATCGTTGTATTCTTTTTGCGTCTTAATAACTCTGGATGTCGCGGAGTGAGAAAATGGTCCATTGATAATGGCTTCCCATATGAGAAAACCATTGTCCTCTGATCCAATCACGTAATCTTCAAAATGATGCGCCCATACTTCATAGTCATGGGTGTATAAGATTGGAATCTTTGTCGTCGAACCAATGCTGTTGGAAATATTAATAGGGTTTGATTGCGTTGCGTCCATAATGATCGTAATAACCTGTTCAAAGATCAGACTTGTAATAAAGCAGATTAGGGCAAAACAATAAATACTAAGATACGTCAATTAAGATGACGGCTCAATAAATATCGATGATTGCGGAAAACCCTAATGAAAATCTTTTTCACAGAAAAAAAAGTGTATCGATTACACAGCCTCCTGCTCTGATACCAATTGATGAGATTTAAAACAATAACTTTTAATCTATAAAGATCGATTAGATCATGAACAAGTATATGAATATGAAACTGCAAGAACACAATATAAATAACAAGACAGAACGCAATAATAAGAACAAATTGCTTGAATCAAACGTGTCGAATGATTAAATATAATCCTTAGAAGAGCTCGATTAAGAACATCAACTGTAAAGGATTGGAAGATTACAAGATAGTAATATCGTAAACTCTGGAGCGCTAAAACAGAAATCTTGAATCTTAACCTAATATGCATGCAAGCGATAACTTATATACAATACATAAAAGGCTCTCGGTTGGACAGGCCCAAACCGGAGAATACTAGGCTAATCTACGAGCCCAAAAGACGCAATACAAAACAGAACTTCAGCCCAACAACAGGCTATATATATGTGTGTGTGAAATACTTCTTATGTGTTAGCCATATGTTGTCTCCTTTGCGCGACTTCTAATCCGACCTGGTACACAACATATGCAACCTTCTTCTTCTCAACCCCTCTGAAGTAGTGAGCAATACAATTCTGAATCTCTTCTCTCTCTAAATGGTTGTCTACTCACCCGGTGTAAGGAGTACTCTCGAAGTTCTTGATGGTTGGGGCATATCAGGAAGCGGGAAACACGTTCCAGTACACTTAAAATTGAACTCATAGAGATTGTCTGTAGATCTCGCTGCTCGATTTAGGTGGACAACAATATCCCTGGTTGTAGTCAGTTAAATGGTCATAAGGTGAATTTATTTAAGATTTAGGAGGTATCATAATTACATAAATTTACAATTAGATATATGCCTGAATCATGTCATTGGTAAAATATACAAAAACGTCACAAATCTTTCGTGTTTAAGTGGACCACAATACTGGCAATCGGTCAGACGAAGATGTGAAGATAAGGGTACCGACAAGTGGAATAAGGTCGTCCAAAAACTTTGATCCAAGCATCACAAAAGTTAAAGTGGTTAAATTTTGTTGTGTAAAAATGATTTTTAGTTAAAATATTTTTATCAATTTTATTTTTTTATTTTATTTTTATTTTTAATTTTTAATTTTTTATTTTTAAAAGGTTATTTTTTAATTTTAATTTTAAATTTTAAATTTTATTTTTATTACTTTTACTATTTTAATGTTATTCTTATTTCGTTTTTTTATTATTTAAATTGTATTTTGTTAGGTTTTATTTTATTCTATTTTATTTTATTTTATTTTTCTGAAATTAAATTAATCCTTAAAGTTTTTTTTTTTTTTAATTTTAATTTTAATTGTTGGAAGTTGGAAATACTGGGTAGTTATCAGGTAAGAGTGTAAGTGAGGGTGAAAAGGGGTAAAAAGGAGTTCACTGCCGGAATCTCCTCATTCATGAGATTCCGGCCGCAAACTCCTCTTAAACCCTCTCAAAAGCTCAAAATTTTTTCTTTCATTTTCGGGAAACTGCTTACACCATCACAAAGGTAATCACTTCTAGATCACAAATATGTATTTTGTTTCGTGTTTCACCGTGCCATTATGCCAGAAATCGCAAAAATAGATCCGACGGAGCTTACGACCGTAAGCTCCGGCCGTAAACTCCAAGTGTTTGAGATTTGGACTTGTTTCTATTTTATATTGATGCTACGGATGTTTACATTTACATATCTTCAAGTATTGTGCATCAATTCGATAGGCAGGATCGTTTTTGGTGATTTTTCGATTGACTGTTCTTCGGCCGTAAACTCCTAGTTTACGGCCCTAGAACAATGAGTTTACTGCTTAAACTTTCGATGTATTAAATAAGGAAATATTGTGTGATAACTTTTCAAAAGGGTTCTTAGACCGTAAACTTTGAGTTTATGGCCCAAGAACTAATTTTTCGATCTTGGCAGTAAACTCAACAGTAAACTCGATCGTCACTTAATTTTATAATGAAATTCTATTTTGGTCATATTTTTAATTAGAATATTTTTTTTGGGTCAAAATAAAATTTTATTTTGAGGTTTCTTACAGTTGTGTTTGAGTGCAGGCAATGGCGAACTTAAAATTTGCAAATATGCACAACTTAGCAATTGTACTCGCGGACCCTCCGGCTATTAATTCGGATATGCGTTCGATGATTCATCGTTTGCGTGAATGCTGCTTAGCATCCGCAATCACTATCAATCCGGTGGATTATCAAAGCGTAATACGCGAGTTTTGGGCGACTGCAGAGACACACATGGATGATGATGGCAATTTTACGGTGAAGGCAAAAGTACAGGGTCGAGAGATTGTCATTAATGAAGGCTTTATTCGTGAAGCGCTGCTAATTGATGATCAACCCAATTTCCCGACAGAGATTGGAATCGAAGATGTTCAAAGGGTTCTACAAAAAATGAGTTACGAGGGAACCTTTTCGCCGACGCTGAAAAAGTTGCTACATCCATACTGGAGGTTTTTGGGCCATGTTTTTGTAAGCTGCATCTCGGGAAGGATGTCTGGGGCAGGTGAGATTTCTCAGTGCACAACTGGTGCTCTGGTATCTCTTGCTGCTGGGTTTCGCTTTAATTTCTCAAAGTTCATCCTTGAGGAATTTGTTATCAACATCAGAGCTTCTACTCGGGATACTTTTCTGTTGTATCCCCGTTTCGTACAAGTGTTCATTAACATTCAGTTTCCAAACGTGAGGAAGACGGGAGAAACATTGGATATGAAGTCCTTGGGTCCCCAGACGGTGGGACTCATCAAACAAAATCGGAAAGGCAAAGTCATATTTCAAGGACTATATCCTCTTGAAAAGTTTGGGAAGTTTACTGAACTGGATGAAACACCAGAGTCTTACGAGTCGTCCGAGCAAACATCCTCGGAGCAAGCATCTGCTGAGAGATCAACTCCATCCAACGTTGTTATAGATGTATCTGAGGATGAAGAAACCGAGAAAGAAGACTCACCAACTCCCAAAGTTCAAACTGTCTCAGAACATGAAAAAGAGTTGAATGATGATCAAGTTGGTGGAGAGATGAGTATTGGTGAAGAGAGAAATTATTCTTTTGATGATCTTGATTTAACTGGTTTTGATCGCGATGATATTGCAGCTTCTTTGGCAACCAGTGCTAATGTTGTGTCTCATGAAAATCTTGACACAATTTTCCATAATGTCGATGATGTTGGTTTTCACACAACTGAGACAAGGAAATCGAGTGAGACGTTTGATACGCGAACTCCTACTTCAAAGAAAATGGTGTCGACTTCTATTCCTATGGAGATGGTTATGGGATGTTCCCCTCCTGTGTCTGTTTCTCCTACTCCCGAACTGTTTGTGAGTGTGTTTTCTCTAGAAGCTGATCAACAAAAATCTAAAAGAAGAATACTTGATGCAAGACAATCTGAACTGACCACAAGTTTGGTTAGTGGTCTTCCTACCCCACCTTTCACTGCTACTACTACAAGGCTCACCACTACAAAGATGTTTCCTACTGGTCCGAGTTCAACATTTGATGTTGGTGGTTCCTCTGCACCGCCTGGTTTCTCAGTTCCTAGATACTGTCGAGATGTTGCTTCTGAAAGGCTGGCATTGCACATGGCTGAAGAAAAACTTGTACCACCAGATCCTCAAGGAAAGGGTGTTTCCATTGAAGAAGGTGGTGCTAGGGATGACAATTTTACTCTTGCTGGTTTGCAGAAATAAATTTCGGTTCTTAGCCAGAAAAATATTGAACTCGATATTCAGGTGGTAGAGCTTCGTGCCAAGAATGTCGATCTTCGTATCCAAGTATCCAAGCTACAATCAGATAAATCTAGTCTTGGCGGACAACTGGCTGAACTCAAAAAGGATAAGAAGCTGAAAAGAAAGCAAATCTCCGATTTACAAGATCATTTTAATCTTCTGACTTCGAGCTATTTTGAGCTAAAGAAGAAACATGAAGTTGATCTTGGTGAGAGATACCAGACGTCTGTTGAAGAACAAAGGATTAACCTTCACATACAAGCTTTTCCGGTTGACCTACCAGTCGGTCAGTCCTCTGGTACTGCTGAACGTGTTGTAGATGAACCTCCATTGGCTCCACACATTCGAGAACTTATTCTTCGTAATCAAGAAGATGATGTTCAGAGAGGAGAATTACTGTTTGAACGGAATACTAATCGGAATACATCTCAGAGCGAACCCTTAATAACTGTTACTGATCTTGAAGTTGTTAGGTTCCGGAATACATTTGGGGATAGATCAGGAGTGGCTGCCTGGGGATTTCATGACCCTCTCAGAAAGTGGATTGTCATTCGTAAGAGTGGTAATTCAGATTTGTATAAGGATATTCATGCATTTGGGTCGTTTACAAGAATTGATCTGACATAGTTGTCTCAAGCTCCGTTCATCAATCTTTTCAACACTCCTCAAGTTACTCAGTTTAAGGACTTTCTGGATGATCAAGTAAAGAAAGGATTTCCATCGATGCCGACGGCAGAATCAGTTATATTTGAACACCCAGATGTCTTGGAACCGTCCACTAACAAGCCGTTACAGGTAGTGATGTGGCCCGCAACGAAACAAGTCAAGCAGTTTCCTGTGCTTCAAGGCTATCAAGATGGATATCTCAGTTCTGTGGAATGCTGGGTTTATGATGAAAATACATCTGGAGCGGTCATCAAACTTAAGAAAGGGTGTATTCGTTTGTACAATCGCAGAGACTTGCTGCAATTCAGGAAATGGGATATTCATTATCTTAGCAACTTTCAAATTAAAGTTGTTGAAGTGGTTTATGAGGAAGGAGCCAAGGTGTACACAACAATGATCGCGGAGATTCGAAGCAAGAGAATGTGGAATGGAGCGATGGGCCAGATGGACGTGATGATTGTCAACAAAGGAATGGGTTCGAGCTAGTCCAAACCAAGGGGGAGATTGAAAGACCCTTTGTGATGGTTTGGTCTAGGCATACTAGTTAGTGGTAATGATTTGGTAGTAAAAACCGATTTTGTTTAGTTTACGGTTGTTATGTGTTTACGGCCGTAAACTCCTTATGGCCGTAAACTCCTTGCAGTTGTAAGTCAGGCCTATAAATAGGGCGTTGTGTCAGATTTTAAAGGTTGTTGATGCCTTCGTGTTTTCTCGAAGTTGTATCTGACGTTTTATTGCTTTAAGGCGTATGCAAGCTTGGTTCGTTTGTTATTTGATTATTGTTTCATCTTTTGCTTTTGTTATTTGTCTTTGATCATTGGTAGATCCGTTTTCGGGCTTTACAAATTCATGTGGTTATTTGATGATTTTGAATCTAGATTTGTATGTGAATAGGTTTGATTAGTTGTATCATAAAGTTATTTCACTAATCCAGGTTGAGACTATCATTTGGAATCTATTTACATTTATGGATGATTAAACATTGGAATCTATTTATATTTATGGATGATTAAACATTTGAAACACTAAATTAGGAAGTTAATGATGGATGTTGGACTATTTACATTTATGAGTGCTTATGAACTATTTTTATGAATGATGGATTTAAATCACTTATATCTTTAAGTTTAACTTGTAAGTCGTTGGATTTATGATGAATTAAGATGTTGATTAATATTTAAAACATGTAGTTAAATGTTAGATAATCATACCAAATCAGTAGGAGTATAGCGAAGGAAGTTAGGATTATTTTGGACATGGTTTAAGAGCTTAGAATGTCTAAACTTCGAGATGATATTGTCAAGCGGATCCACTTGATTGAGTGGATTTCAAGGAAAAATCTACTCGACCGGGTAGTTTTCTAAATTTTCTATAAAGAATCTTTGTAATATTTGTAACTTTTGAATGTAAGGTCTAAATCAACTCTAGTTTTTTTAATGTTATCCTATAATACCCATTTTTGAGAATTTGTAATATGATCTATGAGTATGATTATAGTAGAAATATTATGTGTTTTCTTAGTTAGAATAAGTTTTATAGAGTAAGGGTACATGTGGTAATAGCTTTGTGATTAAATTTATAGCAAAAATACATTTTGGCCACACCACGACATGGAAAAGAGAAGACCACACTTTGGTCTCAGAACGGTGATTTGAGTTACGTAAAATGAACAACGATGACAACGTACTTTGGAAATACCATGACACGGAGGAGCTAACCACGTCGTTGAGGAAAGTAGATTACCCTTTATTTTAATGAGGGGTTAAAATTCATCGTGAAAGAAAAATATGGTAAAAGACACACCACAACGTGGCAAACAATTTACCATGACGTGGTAACTAAATCCGGATAAAAAAAAATTACGATCTGTTAGCAGAATACACTCGACAAAACACTCCCAAAAATACACTCTAAGGTGTGATTTCAGACACGTAAGCCCTATAAGTTCGGCTGTGATGTGATTTTCAAATTAAAGCTTCAACTGGTTGGTAGCGCACCCTATGAAATTTTCATTAAACAAACGAATTTTTGATCATTTTCCTTGAAACTTCTTTTTAGTTTTCTTTCAAATTTTCCCCTCAACCCGAGGCTCAACTTTAGGAGTTTTTAAGTGTTCGTACTTAGTAGTGAAGCTCTAGGCAGAGAGCCCAGATAAATAGAGCTTTTGGTTTCGAAGTTCTGCACGCGCAGTGTTTGGTTTTTCGCTAGAAAACCTATAAGTTGAGTTATACTTAGTATACTTTAAGTTTAACTTATATTTATGTACATAGTCGTTAGTATGAACCTATAAACAAGATTTATCAGTAATTCCACTCATTCTACTAATTGATCTACTTACATGAATGATGTCTAGGCTAGATTAGTGAGGTGTTAAAAGTGGATTTTCTGAATAGTATACTGTGTATAACGAACAGATCCTACCTCCGATATGATTTTACCTGGTCATTCCTTATCAACTAGAGCTTATGTAGCATCCTAATTTCCAGATACGAGATTTGATTCTTTAAGCATGTCTTCTCATTGGAACTCGGGGAGTTGATAGCCTCAACTTGGTGTGTTGAAGAGTTTTGAGCCGCGCATTTTAAGGACCAACTCGGCGAGTTGGTGAGAGGAAATTGACGAGTTGAAGGCTGAATGTGAAACCCTAAATTTTAGGATTTTGTACCCTATATAATCTCCTTAAGTCCCTAGGGTTGACCTTTTATCAGCCTCCAAACCCCCATATCGGCCCTTGTGAACCCTAATAATCCTTCCTCTCTTTTGGTGAGCTAGAGTGGTACTTTTGAAGAAAAGAAGAAGAAGTTGGAAGAAGGAAGCAAGGATCTAGCATGAAAGCTTTCATATTTAGTTTGGCACTCTTTTGGATCTTTGCAAGTGTCCAATATTCCATTTTTATTCCTCTATTTAGCTAGATATTGTGTTGTGTCCCATTTTCCTCTTATTATTGGATGTTGCAATGGATGGATCTCATAAAGCTTGCAACTTTATGAATCTCTAGGTCAAGGTAACCTTGAAGTGGGTTGGATATGGTCTTTAGCTATGTTTTGATGCCATGCATGGACTCGAAGTCATTCTTTCCCTTTTTTTTACCCATTTTGGGTTCAAGACATGCATTGGACATGCATTTCTATAAAGAACCAACTTTTAGGTTGATTTTGATGCTAGAGTCTCTTCTAGAAAGGTTGGTTTCAGATCTCAAGAATTTTGTGCTTATTGGTTAAGCCTTTAGATCTTCTAGATTTGTAGTTGGGTTTTTGAACTCTTGGAGTAGCCCCAAGGGATAAAGTTGGATACTTTATAGTTTTTGATAGAATTTGAGTTTAGATCTGATTCTTGAAGCCCCTGGAATCGTAGGAATAGCTGAATGTGTTAAGTTGGGGAAAACTCGGCGAGTTTTCAAGCCAACTCGACGAGTTGGTTAGAGTTTTCCCCATCTTTTGGGGACTATAGAAACTCGACGAGTTCATGGGTGAACTCGACGTGTTGGGTCAACATGGACTGTTGACCTTGACTGTTGACTCTGACTTTGACCAAGTTTGACCTAGAGGGTTATTTGGCTATTACTGGGATTTTGATGGAAATGGTTACTTGATGGTGGTAAGCATTGGAGTCGAGAGCTGAGATTCGGAGTCAGACCTTACCAGTTATATACTGCTTATGGGGTGAGTGTTCCTCACTGTACTTACGAGTCGAAGGCACCAATGCCAACCCTTTGGATTGTTATCCTGGTTTATCGTACGATTGAGTGTTGAGGTGATCTGTTAGATTTGTATCCTGATAGATAGGATGATGTTATGCATACTAAGCTGTTAGATCTGTCTCTTATCTGTTCTAGCTATATGTTTATTGGTTGCATATGTTGATGTAGTGTGGTTGGGTTGAGACTGTACTGCTTTGTACTACCAGTCAACAAACCCGATAATATTTATATCGATATGTTATATGTATGCTTATATGTTAGATATATGTCGACATGGGTTGTGTGTGTGGTTGGATTGAGGTAGACCTGCTTAGTGTTGAAGGCTAATAGACCTAGGGCGGCCCGGATAGGTAGAAGGCCAGTGGGGCGTACCAGTTAGGCCGAAGGCCCGGAGAATGATCCAGCTAGGTTGAAGGCCTGATGAGGCAGTCCATACATGCTGAAGGTTTTGTGAGCGGTCCAGACATGATGAAGGCCTGGTGAGGCAGTCTAGACAGGCTAAAAGCTATGTATGCATGTTGTTTGTTGGTATATATATTATATGTTTGTGTGTTGGTACTTTGGTGGAACTCACTAAGCATCGTGCTTACAGTTTGGTTTATGGTTTCAGCGACTTCAATGGATCTTGTCAGGGTAAAGGCGTAACTGTACACATCCTCGCATTTTTAAACTTATGATTTCTGGGATACTCTGATAATGACAAAGTTTTGAAAACTACGATGAGAACGATTCTGATTTTAAATACTGTTTTGGAAACAATGGGTTTTGTAAACACTTCCATAGAAAAAGGGTTGTTTTGAAAAGTTTAAATTTTATGAAATTTTATGTATGTTACAGCTTGATGTATTTGTTGGGATTATTAAAGAATCTGGTACGGTTAATATAACCTTTATAAATACAAATGAATATTAAGGATTAGTAATATTCATATTTAGGTAATTTAAAAGGGAAAGTAGAAGTGTCAATCAAGGAGCTGACTTTCCCGCGAGTCTTCCATTTTAATCAGTTGAGTGCATAGTAACTTTCAAGAACATGATTTAATACAAGTACATATTAAAAGGGAAAATTACAAAAAAGTCACCATATTACCACAAAGTTTCGGTTTTGACACCGAGTTGTTTTTCGCAATTATGTCACTATATTTACAATTTTATTGCAATATCAACCAAATGACCGGTTCTACATGTTCTCTCGGTAACCACTTTTCTCGTATTGCAATAAAGTCAACATATTTACTAAAATTGTGATTTTTACATTGTTTTGTTTTTCCAGTTATGTCACTATATTAACAATTTTGTTACAGTATCAACCAAATGATTGGTTGCCATCAATCTAGCACGTTACCAAATAAATTGCATGACTATATTGTGATGTGGAAGCCACATTACACCTCTATGTGACTATGTGTCACAACAAGTTTTATTAAATGCATCTGACTCCACACATCCAACATTTCGTGCACGAAAGAAAAGTCAGTCTGACATATGGTCGAGATGCGGCGAGGCAAAAACCTCCTTATAAATAGAGGTCACCCTCCTTATTTCTTTCCACAAATTCTTCTGAATCTCTCTCCTACTCTCCCTCTTGAGATTTCGGTCCCTCGTGATTCGACATCTCGTTTTGTAATCTAGTTAGAAAAGCTTTGGAGGTTTTGGAAGGATAACTAAGGAAAGGAAGTGTAACACACGGTTCCTAGGTAATTCCTTTTAAGGCTATTTATATATTATTTTTGTAAGGTAGGTTGTTACGCATGGCGTAACTCATTAAACTTGGGTGTAGGGTTTCCCAGAGTATGCATGACGTACCTAAAGTATGCAAGATGTATTCGTGCTGCATGTAAACCCTAATTTTTAGGGTCTTGGACCCTATTTAAAGGCATGAATCCCTTGGAAACCATTCTTACCATCAACCACCACCCTTTCTTTCAGCCCCCTACGAAACCCTAGTTCCATTTGTGAGAATCTCAAGCTTTTATGTATTTTTGGTGTGTTATAATGAATAAGGAGAGCGTACAAGGTGTGTTTGAAGTCCATAGCTTGTAGATCCAGCTTCTACCCCTTCTTCATCAACTTCCAGAAGGTATAAGGTCTCAACCTTTATGATTCTTTTGCATAGATCTGTATTAGCTAGGGTTTTGGCATGTTTTGGCCCTAAGGGTTGGCTCTTGTGAGTAAAAGCTTAGATTAGCATTATTGGATGTTTTTAAGGTCCTCATTGGGCGGGGCCTGTTGCTTGTATGATATGTGGTATTTTGGGGAGCTCACTAAGCTTTGTGCTTACGGTTTTTGTTTAAATGTTTTTCAGGTACTTCTGGTTCGAAAGGGAAGTGCCAGGCATGATCGCATCACATCCACCAGTGTTTAGTATTTATGATTTTGGGATTGTACTCTGATAATAATTTTTCCATAATGTTATACTTATAATGGTTTCGGTTGATTTAAATACAAAAAATTTATCTAGTATTTTTAGGATGTTACAGGAAGTAAACGTCAAAGTTCTACTCACAAATATCCAGACCTCATCAAATTGACTAAATTACACTTACTCTTATCCAACCTACTTTGTTGATTCAAGAATATTTAGGCGAGTTATCTCACTATACAATTTGTGGCAATATATGTCCTTTGTATGTTAGAATGTGAGGACTATTGGAATAGAGTTAAATGAATACACTAATTCACCTGAATACTCTTGAAACAACTAAGTAGTTGAGATAAGAGCAATTGTAACATAATCGATTTGATGAGGTCCAAATAGTGGTGAGAAGAACATCGATGTTTACTTCCTTTCCTAGATATCCTTCCGAAATCTCTAGAGCTTCGCCAACTAGAATATAGAGTGAGAAATCAAATCACGATGGAAGGAAATCTAGAGAAAAAGATACAGAGAATTGGAAGAATTGGTTGAAAGAAATGAGGATGGGTGACCCTCCTTTTATAGGGAGGTTTTTTCCTTGCCACATCATGCCCTATAAAAGGTCGCGTCACGACCATGGGTTAAACCGACTTGTATTTTGTGCACACAATGTTGGATTGATGGTGTTATGTGGCTTCCACATCAAAATATTGTTAGAGCATTTATTTGATAACATGATAGATTGATGGTAACCGGTCATTTGGTTGATATTGCAACAAAATTGTAAATATAGTTACATAATTGAGAAAAAAACAAACTGCCAAAATCGTAATTTTGGTAAACATAGTAACTTTATAAAAATTCGGGTAAAGTGGTTACCGGGAGAACAAGGGGAACCGATCATTTGGTTGACATTGCAATAAAATTGTAAGTATAGTGACGTAATTTCAGGAAAAAAAAACTCAGTGTTAAATTCGAAATTTTGTGGTAATATAGTGATTTTTTTTTGCAATTTGTCCTTATTAAATGTATTAAATATTAGTTGATATTTTATATGTGAATTAAATACTTTTTATCTAGAATATGTGTTATATATATATATATATATATATATATATATATATATATATATATATATACATATATGTATATATATATATGATAATCTTAAGGGAAGTATGATTACTTAAAAGATTAATGCCCTATTAAATACCAAATAATCTTTGTTATATATATATATATATATATATATATATATATATATATTAGATTATGATAGGGTTATCTGAAGAGGGTTGTTATTGGAAGTTGATTATAGGGATTGTAGTCTTGTCTAGTTTTAAACTAAGGTTGCTTAGTTAAATTAAGTTTAGATATTGGGTAGCATCAGCTTAAGGATCTGAGTGAGACTGGAACGAAGAGTAAGGCTCTATTCTTTGGAACTATTAGATGTTGATGTTTGGATTGAACATGAGTACTAAATTAGTATTCCCTTCCTCTTTTGATAACTGGAAATGGTGTGTCTATTTTCGACAAATGGATAGGGTGTGTATGTATCGTACCACTGCTAGGTATGTTTGAGTTATCTAGCAGAGTATAGATGGCCACCCCTGACCAAACCCCTTGGTTGCCTTTATTGACTAATGCATACTGCCAAACAATCCCCAAAGTAGTATAGTTAACTCGTTTCTTACAGTGATCCTTCAGGATCGATCTCATGAAATCAATATATTAGGATCAGTATGTAAGGATCGACATGTAACAATTGGTAAAACTTTTTCATAATTCGCCAGTCAAACCACCGTGAACCCCTCTATATTAGGACCTATCGTATTATTGTTCCAAGATTTATATGCAATTGAGTCTATGTCACTCATAATTACACTTAGATTGCTCCATATTGCTCATAGTTGACATTCGTTAACTAATAAAAAACAATTCCCAAAATAGGTATTAATTAATGCCCTAAAAATAAGATTTTTACATTGAGTATACTTGAGATCTATAGATATACAATTCAGATAGCATATGTTCTCACCTCTTCATGGATTCAAGAACGTCCAAAATGGAGATCGTATGAGGAAGTTACACTCTTTTTAAGTTATAAAACCAACATTTATTTGATTTTATTGAAACAAATTCTGCAGTGTTTCGTTAGGAATAGCTACAAACCTCGCCAATTGATTTTAGAAAACATTTTTGAACTCAAACTATGGTCTATTATTTGATTTCATTCTTATGACATTTTTAATCCCGAGCAAAATCAAATTCATAAAATCTATTGAATCGAACCAATTAATCGCGAAACTATAAACGCCATTTCACGAATTTCTTATATCGGAATTGAATTTCATTTGCATTTTTGAAATCACCACAAACGAATGAGAATGCTAAAACAATTAAACCGACTCTCTAATGCTAACTATAGTGCAAAGTCGTATCTCTTTGGTTAATAAGGTCCAAAAGGTTTATCGCTCCCAGGGGGTGCAGATACATAATAGGCATATAGAAATTATTGTACGTCAAATAACATGTTACATGGGTCGTGAGTGGGAGCTTAGTTTCCATCTGGGTATGCGACCTTGGATTAGACAATCAGCAAGAAATTTTAGAAAAAATCTACGGAGCGGGGATTGATGGCACACAAATCGAGACGACTAGAGGGTGACCTCATGGTGATGCCACAAGTATGACATCACCATTGGTACATGGAGAGTACATGCATTATAGAATTATATCACAAGCCATTTGTTGCTTGCACTCCTTATTCTTCTGCATCTCTCCAATCAATCTCATACTCTCTCTAACTCTCTTCTCCCTCTCTCCTTTTGTTCTCGGCTAGGAACCTCCCACCGGTGGTGTTTCTTCCAGTCACCATGGAGGGAAGCTACCCCCTTTTCCTCACCTCCTTCTCCTTCCTGGATTATAGCCAAACACCCTCATCTATCTTTGTTGATGTTGTTTCCTTCCCTCGGTCTTCCTTGCTGCCAATGACGATAAGAAAACACACAAAAGGTCGCCAGAAAAGTCAGTAGCCCCTCCCTCTTTCTCGACTATCCAACGACACCAAGACATCGCATGTAGTTTCTAGCTACAACCTATTGGTATAGATCTATATGAGGTGACAACCCTACGTGTGGTTGCTAGCTACAACCTCCACCTGACGAATCAAAATGGGTGTAATTGTTCATTCTCATCTTATTTGTTGACGTTGATGAAGTGTTAGTGATGATCTGAACACACTCCTCAACTATGTCTTTCAGAGGCTTCTCGTCTGTAGTTCGGTTATAGGCTCATTATAAACCCTATAAATTCATTCTAGAATGTGCACAATTAATGTAGGAATGATTTACTCAAATGGTTAAGTGTCAAATATCTATTTAGTTAAAGAAATAAATCTTTTCAAAGACTCGACACGACAATTTGTTGAATTATAAATTAGGTTTAATAAGTTATGTAGATGAACAAATCTCTTTTACTTGGATGGCATTACAAGTTTGAACATGTTTCATTTTATATCTTTATAATCATGTAGTTTAAACACTTTTGATTATAAAAACACACAAAGTCAAAACTTGTAAAGCTCACTAACATTTTTTTTGATGTATTTTAAACATATGTATCTTGTGGGACTTAGGAGCTAGAAGACATACCCTGTGTGTCATGGAATAATCCATTTCTTTGTTTTAAATGGTTGGCCGATATGTTAGGTGTTTTTGTTTCATTAAGACTTACATTTAGCTGAACTTGTTCTCATACCTATCGCCTTTTGAAATGACAAAAATATAATTCCTTGTACTAGATTTATTAAAGAATGTAAAGTTATTATAAAACCTTGCATTATTCAATATTTGTTATTAATTGTGATCCAACGTTGGCGTCATAAACCAAGTGTTTCCATCATCAGTCAAAGTGAGGCAGATTGGCATCTGACCTAAGGACTATAGCGAATTAGTACTTTCCTAAGAGAGCACAACTATAGTCTAGGGCTTACTCTTATAGGTCTAGGTATTCCTAAACATACAACATCGATCATAAATATAAGCTTATCCCTATAAACCCATGACGCATTACACTTAGGTTCTTTCTTTAGATATATGACTCCATACTCATGTTTATTCTTATAAACCTATAAGTAATAAGTATTATTAACTATAATAAAGAAGGGCGATTTGCGGGAGCTGAGTAAGGACATATATGTCGCTTGGGTTACTGGATTTCAGAACAAATATATGTCAAAATGGTCCTACCCTCTGACTATCCTGACTGACTGGAACCATTTCAACTAGACTTGACGTAACAAACAATAATTAATGATAGACAAGAACACAACAAACACAAGATATAGAGTTATATATAAGATTCTGATCCAGGATGAGAACACATATGAAAAACCGAAACTTATAGAAAACTCAAACCCTTAATACAACGAAAGGTTTTAGGTCAAATACCATAGCTAAGTTTTATTATATATGGGCGGAACCTCAACTGAACGTAGACTAATCACCTAGTAATTGTAAGACTGATGGATAACAAAACTTTTATTCAGTAGCTGATGGACTAAAAATGCTTGGAAATTATAATAGATTCAATGAAGATCACAGTTCAAAGATACGAAGGAAAACACTTGGGAATTCTCAAAAAATTTAGTAAACGCCTCATAAATATTTGATAAATATTTACTTCAGATCCTCGTGAAACTCCAACCTTCATAAATATCAATGATGTCTGATGTTTATTTTAGAAGACTTATCACCCAACCACGATTCTCCACGTACGTTACTAATAGTAACTTATGAATACCTAAAGGTATATGCACGCTGACGAAATGTTATGAACTACGATTTACATAATCAATCAATCTATTTCTTTATCATGTGAACTATCCAAATTGTGTTTAAACAATCCAAGTTCAAAAGTGAAATGCCTACAATTGGCATTTGTATTCCATAGTCCTTTCAAAAATCGAAAACATCAGGATCAACAAAAACACAAAAGTTGAAAGTTGTTGGGAAGTTTGTCCAGTTTCCAAAACATATTGATTCATGTAAATCGGAACTCTAGATCTGGAGATATAACCAAAACATCTACTAGTGGTCAAATTTCTCTACAATACTTTTTAATGATTTTGCACAGTTTGTCCAATTACTTAATAGTTTCCTTTCACTCATTACTTGGGTAAATTCTATCTGTTGTAGTGATATATAGTTACCTACACATCATACTCATGGTAAAGACATTCCTAGATGAACCACACGTCAATTCAACATATTTGCCATAATTGTGGTATTATCACTTATAACTACAACGATATTTTAACGCGACATATTTTCTCTTTAAACCAATTGTAATAAGACAAAGCAATGTCTCACAAGTGATCAAGAAGTGACCATGCAACACCGACGCCATAACTTGACACAACTACAATTGAGTTAATTATTGAGCAACAAATAACTAACACCTTGGCTACTTATGAAGCCTACAGGAACAACACCTCAGAACAAGGTAGAATTAGAAGTAGTATCCATGGAAATAATAATGACGTTGCAAGGGCATGCACTTACAAAGAATTCATGAAGTACCAACCCAAATCCTTCTATGGTAATGAAGGAGTTATAGGGTTAACTCTTTGGATTGAAAAGATGGAATCAATGTTCCTCATCAGTTCATGTGCAAAAAGTTGTCGTGTTAACTCTTTGGATTGAAAAATGAGCGCATATCTTTCCTAGTGGAATGACTATATGAGATCCTGATGGGTTTTGAGCATTCTAACACTTCCTAAGTGTACATGCAACCCTAATAACCTTGGATCTATGTTTGTCTAATTATCATGCAAAGTTGAATTCCAAGGTTATATTCCTATCTAGCATACATGGGGAACAATTTTAACTTGAATCATAGATAGAATAACTTACCTTGTTGTTGCTTGTGTTCCTTGAAACCTTGTGAGCCTAGCACCCCAAGTGTGATGCCTCAAATGCTTCACACAACACCAAATGCTCTTGAAAGACTCTTGAGATAACACACACTTCTCAAAATCGGCCAAGCCCTCTTGTTTCCTATGTCTAGCCGTTTTTGGTGGAGAATGGGATCCTTATATAGTGTTGACACATCTAGGGTTACACCATGTAAACCCTAATGTGTCATGACTCTTCATTTCCATGACCCATGGGTTTGTAACTCCCATGGAGCATCCATGGAGCATCCTATGGGTAGAACCCAACTTGATAACCCATGGAGCCTCTTAGCCCACTATACAAGATATGGATGAACCCATAT
Source organism: Lactuca sativa (assembly GCF_002870075.4). Lineage (NCBI taxonomy): Eukaryota > Viridiplantae > Streptophyta > Magnoliopsida > Asterales > Asteraceae > Lactuca > Lactuca sativa. The sequence goes on along the minus strand of NC_056625.2, from coordinate 181,670,868 downwards.
ATTTAATTAGTTAACCTTTGATCACTTAATTAATTCCAAATTAATTCTTGATCAAACTAATCAAATAATATTATTAATATATTAGAACTTATAATATATTAATAATCTCCAAGTGTTATTTCTCTCATTTAGTCTAACCAATTGCATGGTGCCATGCAACCCAAATGGACCATGCCGGGTCGGGTCAAGTACAAGCCCGAAATAGTTATGGACTTAGACACCTTATCCAACAGTCTCCCACTTGGATAAGTCTAATAACTATATCTCTAGTACTTCAGGAACCGACCGGCAATCGTAGCTCTTTCAAGGTCTCTCGGAACTGAGAAGATGATAGTACGCCATTTAAGATAAGTGATCATATAATCCTCCGTTCTAGATATCAGCCGGACAAATACATGGAACAATGTCTTACTTATTGTCCAGCAGTTGTTTCCCGATTTCCGATTTGTTTGACATAGAACTTAATTGAACACATCAACTTAGTTCTGACCGGGCCCGGTACATGGGTCAAAACAAAATCATCGAGGGGCCCAGATATCAGCTTCTAATCCAAGAAGGAACAGATAAACTTCGACTCATATGTTTGTTCTACCACTCATTGAATTACACACAAAAGTACGTTTTATAACATCGAGTTACCAATGCGGTTTCGTACAGTCAATGCATAACCAACTTGTAAGTAACAAATCATATCTCTAGGTTTGAAGACTTATATGATATTACCGTCTCACGATCACTCGAGATAGAATTCCATGAAGTGATTCCAGTGAGCGTGGGTTGAGTCCAATGCTCAGAACTTATGAGCACTCATGATTGTTGTAGCCTTGTCCAACACCTTAGACCTCTACAACCCATCATGACAGTCTTGATTCATACCTACTTCCGACATATGACCGACTGTGGAGGTTTGAATAATATGTTACACCAAACAAAATTATTCTGGAAGTCAAAACATGCAAAAGAAATATAGTAAACGATTGACAAGAGATAGCAACACTTTACTTATAAATAAAACACCTTTTATTCATCATCAAATGTCAATTACACTTTACAAATTTCTGGGTTATCTAACTACTAAAACTTATATCATCCTTCAGCCCTATGCTCCGAGCATGCTGGAGATGCTTAACCCTACTCAGTCCCTTCGTGAGGGGATCTGCTGGGTTCTCATCCGATGATACCCTCTTTGCCACGAGGAGTCCTTCTTCGATCCGATGTCTAATGAAATGGTATTTTCTGTCGATGTGTCTGGATCTCCCATGATCCCTTGGTTCCTTGGCTAAGGCAACAGCACTTTCACTATCACAGAAAATTTCCATTGGCTCTTTAATAGCTGGTACAACTCCAAGGTCTCCAATGAAGTTCTTCAGCCATATCGCCTCCTTTGCTGCTTCACTAGCTGCAATATACTCTGATTCACAAGTAGAATCAGCCACTGTCTCTTGCTTGGAACTCTTCCAAGAAATTGCTCCTCCGTTTAGGGTAAAGACCCAGCCCGACTGAGAGCGGAAATTATCCCTATCAGTCTGGAAACTAGCATCACTATACCCAACAACTCTCAAGTCATCACTCCCACCGAGGGTAAGGACCCAGTCCTTAGTCCTCCGTAGGTACTTGAGGATATTCTTTACCGCAGTCCAGTGTGCCTTGCCAGGGTTCGCCTGATACCTGCTAACCATGCTCAAGGCAAAAGCTACATCGGGTCGAGTACACGTCATAGCATACATGATCGATCCTACAGCCGAAGCGTAAGGTGTTCGACTCATTTCTGCTATCTCAGCCTCAGTGCTAGGGCTTTGTGTCTTACTCAATCTGGTGTTACTCTGGATGGGTAACTCTCCTTTCTTGGAATCCTGCATGCTGAATCGCTTCAGCACCCTATCCAAGTAGGTACTCTGACTAAGTCCAATTAGTCTTTTACTCCGATCTCTCAAAATTCTTATCCCTAGAATATAGGCAGCTTCACCAAGGTCCTTCATAGCGAAACACTTCCCAAGCCAGGACTTTACTTCCTGCAGGGTTGGAATGTCGTTTCCTATGAGTAGTATGTCATCCACATACAATACCAAGAAGCTAACTATACTCCCACTAGCCTTGACATACACACAAGATTCATCTTCACTCCTAGAAAAGCCAAATTCCTTGACCTTTTCATCAAAGCAAAGATTCCATCTGCGAGGTGCTTGCTTCAACCCATAAATGGATTTCTCAAGCTTACACACTCTATTAGGGTACTCGTTGCTGACAAAACCCTCTGGCTGACTCATGTAAACATCTTCAGCCAGCTTCCCATTAAGGAAAGCGGTTTTGACATCCATCTGCCATATTTCATAATCATGAAACGCAGCTATGGCTAACAGAACCCTAATAGACTTAATCTTGGCTACTGGAGAAAAGGTCTCATCATAGTCCACTCCAGGAATTTGAGAGAAGCCCTTCGCAACCAGTCTAGCCTTATAAGTGTGTACTTTACCATCCATGTCGGTCTTCTTCTTGAAGACCCATTTGCACCCTACTGTCTTACGACCTGGTACATTCTCAACCAAGTTCCAAACTTGATTGTCATACATGGATTGTATCTCGCTATCCATAGCCTCTTTCCATTTAGCAGACTCGGGGCCTGCCATGGCTTCCTCGTAGCTGTTAGGGTCATCTTGACTTACTAGTGTTTCATCACTAATAAGTGTCTCACCTTCTGCAGTAATATGGAATCCATAGTAATGCTCAGGTGCACTCCTAACTCTCGTGGAACGTCTCAGAGGTACAGATTTGTCAATTTGCTCAACAGGAGTTTCCTCCTCAAGTTGAGGGCTAGAGTTTGAAGTTCCTTCACCGCTTGATTCTTGAATTTCTTCAAGATCAATTTGCCTCCCACTGTCTCCTTGGCTTATAAACTCTCTTTCTCGAAAGACTCCTCTTCTTGCTACAAAGACCACATTGTCACTAGGTCTGTAGAAGAGGTAACCAAAGGAATGCTGTGGGTAACCGATGAAAATACACCTCTCGCTTCGAGGTTCGAGCTTATCATGAGTCTCGCGTCTCACGAAAGCCTCGCAACCCCAAATCTTGATGTGGTCTAGTTTAGGTACTTTACCAGTCCACATCTCGTGAGGAGTTTTGGCAACTTTCTTTGTAGGGACTAGATTGAGGATATGGGCGGCAGTCTCTAAGGCATACCCCCAGAATGAGATTGGTAGCGTAGCTCGACTCATCATGGAACGAACCATATCTAACAAGGTTCGATTACGCCTTTCAGCCACACCATTCAACTGTGGTGTCCTGGGAGGTGTCAATTGTGAGACTATCCCACATTCCCTTAGATAGTCGAGGAACTCTGAACTAAGATACTCACCACCACGATCGGATCGAAGCATCTTAATGTTCCTGCCCAATTGATTCTCGACTTCCTGTTTAAATTCCTTAAACCTCTCGAAAGTCTCTGACTTATGCTTGATCAAGTAGACATATCCATATCTACTATAATCATCAGTAAAAGTCAAATAATAACGATTAGCATCCCTTGTGGCATGTTTGAATGGTCCACACACATCCGTGTGTATAAGGTCCAACAAACCTTCACCCCTCTCACACGAACCTGTGAAGGGTGACTTTGTCATTTTTCCAAGTAAGCATGATTCGCAACTATCATCTGACTTTAGGTCAAACGACTCCAAGACTCCATCCTTTTGGAGTTGGCCTATGCGTTTCTTGCTTATATGTCCAAGACGACAATGCCATAAAGATGCTTTATCCAAGTTATTATTAGTAGAATCAATACACAAAACATTATTTCCCAAGTTATCTATAACAGATACAGCTTCATACACACCATCACAAGGTAATGCTTTAAAATAAAAGACATTATTATAGAACACATCTATAGAACCAACTTCATTATTAAATGAAAAGGTAAACCCTTGTTTGTACAAAGCATGAAAGGAAATAATATTTCTTGCCATTCCTGGCGAATAACAACACTTATTCAAATCTAAACTAAACCCACTACTTAGCGATAAAGTATAAACTCCAATCTTGGTAACAGGTATAGCTTTCCTATTCCCCATGATCAAGTTTATCCTTCCTTGCTCCACATCCTCACTTCTTCTTAGTCCCTGCAAGTCACAACAAATGTGAATACCACAACCGGTATCAAGGACCCAAGAATTAGAATGGGGTGAGTTATTAGAAATGATAGTGTAAATACCTGCATGGTTGGGTTTAACTTTCCCATCCTTCACATCTTGCTGGTATTTTGGGCAGTTCCGCTTCCAATGAGCTTTTTCATGGCAATAGAAGCATTCAGCCTCTTTTGGGTCAGAAGAAGGAGTAACGAAACCTCTCTTGGTTCTACTTGAAGAAGAGCCATCAAGGGTCCGAACCTTGGTACCCTTAGAAGAGCTCTTTCTCTTCCTCCCTCGACTTTTCCCGATTGCCAAAACCGGAGTAGAGTTTTGAGTAGGAGTGATAGCAACCAACTTCCCCTTAAGACCTGTTTCTGCGGTCTTGAGAAGTCCCTGAAGTTTGCTGAGAGTGACTTCTTCCTTGTTCATGTGATATGTCATGCGGAATTGATCATAGCACGATGGTAAGGAATGCAAAATAATATCTATTGCAAGATCCTCCGGGAAGTTCACATTAAGCTTCAGCAAACGATCCACATACCTTTGCATTTTCTGCATGTGGCTCGTGACGGATTCCCCGTCCTTCATCATGGTTGTTATCATGGAGCAGATGATTTCATACCTCTCTTGTCTTGCACTTTGATGGTATCTTTCCATCAAATCTTGGTGCATGTCATAAGGGTAGAAATCCTCATAAGACTTTTGGAGTTCCGCTGTCATCGTGGCCGTCATGATGCAAGCCACTTTCGTAGCATCCCTTTCATGTGCCCGAAATTCAGCGATCTCCTGAGGAGTTGCAGTGGACTCATTAATCTCCTTAAGCTCCTTGTCAAGGACATATTCTTTGTCCTCGTAGCGGGTAATCATCCTGATGTTTCTGATCCACTCATTGAAGTTGGATCCATCAAAGGTGACTTTCCCACACAAGTTCATAAGGGAAAAGGAGCCGTTAGGATTAGAGCCAGAAGCATTGTGGAAAGACATCTGAAGGCAAGAGGACAAGATTAGTTTAGATATAAGAGAGTCCTTAATAAAACACCCAAATGTAATATTAAGGCTAGGATCCAATCACAATATAATATAACTTAGAAGAGGTATGCCGTAATCTAAGCTATATCATATTTGAAAGGTAGGTGAATGACGATTCACCAATTTCCACCACGAAAACCGCAATATCTTAGGTTTTTGAATGGTTCTTAGAAATTCCTAGATTCTTTGAGATTCAATGAACTTTTCAAAGGCATGTTTCAATCTCGAGTGTGCCCTCCAGGTTTTGTGACTGGGATACCGAGGATCACAAAACGAGGTGTGAAGTAACCATGCAAATCACTTGGTACCCTTAAAGTTTATCACTCAATCGATGTGCCGGTTAACCACACACGCTCCACCGATACTATAATAAACCCTAAGTCACCCTTTACCTACCTTGTTAAGTCCAAGTTAGTGTGCCGGTTAACCACACACGCTCCACCAACGACTTAATCAAAGTGTAAAGTGTAATTTCATGGAATAGCACCTTATTCACATTTTTCCTAAAGTAACTAAGATTGGGAATTTAATAAAACATTTAGTTACTTTATAATATTCATCATACTTTGAATGAGAATTAATAAGTCCTTGTCTTACCCGTTCGGCTAACGACCCTCCACCGATCAAGCAAGCGGTGGGTGAGAGTGGACACCCATTAAGTCACCATTTTATAGGCAACAACCTTATACCCACCTTATAGACCGGCTTCGTGAATGAGGCGTACTAGCGGTAAGACGACTTTGTTCTTATACATATATATATATAATTATTAAATCATAATAATATAAGTATAAGGGTTGAATTTTAACTTTTAAAATTCTAGGGGTTGGAACTAAAGTTTTAACTTAACTTTACTTGTTCCAAAACTTGAGGGCAAGTTTTGTAATCTTTCAAAACTTTTCATTTCTTGTAACTTATGAGTTTAATAGAGTAATAAAATGAGGACTTTTCATTTTTCTAACTCTTGTGTTCTTTTAATGGTTTTTTAATCCAAGAGACTTTTGGTTTTCCATAACTTGAGGACAAGTTATGGACTCCATTAAAACACATTATGATCATGAATTAATCTACCACATAGGTTACAAATAATTCCTATGATCATCTAAACATCATAAGAACAAGAACATGAATATGAACACTTTCAAGAATCAAAATCACATTAAATCTTTGTAATTTTGATAATTTGTTGTTGTAAATGAGTTAGAAAAGACATTACACCTTCTAAAATAAGTTTTCAAGTACCAAAACATTTTAGGGTAATGATTCTAATCCATTTCCAGCAACACAAGTCGAAATTCTGCACTCTGTCGACCCTACTCGCCGAGTGCATAAACCTACTCGCCGAGTAGGTTGAAGATACACATGAACTCGTCGAGTCCTCCCCATGGACTCGCCGAGTCCATCAGTCAGACAGCAAGATTTTCGACTTTCTTCAACTTTTAAGCACAAATAACAAACAAACAAGCCTAGGCTCTGATACCACTGATGGGTTTTGAGCATTCTAACACTTCCTAAGTGTACATGCAACCCTAATAACCTTGGATCTATGTTTGTCTAATTATCATGCAAAGTTGAATTCCAAGGTTATATTCCTATCTAGCATACATGGGGAACAATTTTAACTTGAATCATAGATAGAATAACTTACCTTGTTGTTGCTTGTGTTCCTTGAAACCTTGTGAGCCTAGCACCCCAAGTGTGATGCCTCAAATGCTTCACACAACACCAAATGCTCTTGAAAGACTCTTGAGATAACACACACTTCTCAAAATCGGCCAAGCCCTCTTGTTTCCTATGTCTAGCCGTTTTTGGTGGAGAATGGGATCCTTATATAGTGTTGACACATCTAGGGTTACACCATGTAAACCCTAATGTGTCATGACTCTTCATTTCCATGACCCATGGGTTTGTAACTCCCATGGAGCATCCATGGAGCATCCTATGGGTAGAACCCAACTTGATAACCCATGGAGCCTCTTAGCCCACTATACAAGATATGGATGAACCCATATATTTAATTAGTTAACCTTTGATCACTTAATTAATTCCAAATTAATTCTTGATCAAACTAATCAAATAATATTATTAATATATTAGAACTTATAATATATTAATAATCTCCAAGTGTTATTTCTCTCATTTAGTCTAACCAATTGCATGGTGCCATGCAACCCAAATGGACCATGCCGGGTCGGGTCAAGTACAAGCCCGAAATAGTTATGGACTTAGACACCTTATCCAACAGATCCATGGGCATTGAATTAGCCTATGTCACAGCCTGGGAAGAACTAAAGCTAATGCTCATAGGAAAATACTACCCCAAAGATGAAATACAGAAACTGGAAAAAGAACTATGGAGTTTAACCATGAAATGAGCAGAAAAAATAGCCTATACATCCCGATTCGATGATCTCGCAATGTAATGTCCGAGTTTTGTAAGCCAAGAGAACAAGAAGGTCGATAGGTAGATAAAAGGTCTAACCCTATGAACATGAGAGATGGTTATATCCCTCAGCCCAACACCTATGACCATGCCAAGAGATTGGCCATTATTCTAACAAACCACTTGGTCCAACAAGAGATCATGATGAAGAAAGAGGATGCCAAGAGAACTGAGGATAAAAAAAGGAAATGCGATGGTAATTCCCTGGGAACCTCAATCCAAACCTCTTGGAAGAAGTGAAACACCAAGATATTTCATGCCACAACAACCCCTCCCCGGAAACAGTATATCGGTAAGCAACCATCATGCAACTAGTGCAATCGCATCACAAATGTGACTACTACTTCTGAAGCAAATGCAACAAAAAAGGGCACACTAGTAACTTTTGCAGAAAACTAACCCCTATAACAGCACACCATAGTACGAATGTTGGAGAAAGCACTGGAATAGACATTGGTAGGTAAAAAGCGTTATATGAATATGGTGAAATCGGACATTTTAAGAGGAAATGCCCAAAGTTAATAAACCAGGAAGTGATGCTTGAGTCAGATCAAACATGATTCAAACAAGAGATGAAAACCCAAAAACCATCTTTAGTAGCTGGTACATTTCTCATTTAACCAGTTATATGTGTAAGTACTTTTGATTCATATATACATAGGAATTTTATGAATCCTAAACTTAGAAATATGATAAATCGCAAATCCAGTTGACTGGACAAAATCGGTTGAGAAGAGACGACTAATGAACTGTCAAAAAATCTACTTACGAAATCCTAATAATTTTCATTTCTAACACATAACAAACATGTCTTTTTATGTCTATAAATTTTGTAACGCCCGATTCCCAGGTAAATTCCTTAAGTTCTAAGTGTTTAATTATTTTTGCATATGTGGCTATTACATTGGGCGTAACTAAGGATACGTTGGGCGTACCTTGTCGAGACTTGGACATAGGGTTTTCCCCTAGTACGTTGGGCGTACCTTGAGTACACTAGGCATACTCAAGTCAGGGGCAAACCCAAATTTTTAGGTTTTGAACCCTATACAACCTCATTAACTTCTTTGAGGTTGACCTTATCCTCGACATCCATCCTCTACGAAATTTCCCTCGAAACCCAAGCCCCTTTTGAGAGAGCATTGAGCATTTTGAGTGAGTTAGTGTGTGTTTTGTTCATTTTGAAAGAAGAAGAACTCTTTGGAGATGCATTGGGTGGTTTGAAGCATGTAGATCCAGACCTTGCTCACCTTGATCATCCTCCTAGAGGTATAAAGTCTCAACCTTGTTGATTCATCTCTTAAATCAAGTTAGTTAGAGTTTTTGGCATATTTTGGTCCCTTGGGTTGATTCATGTGAGTATAAGTTACTCTGAAAGCTTAAAATAGTAGATCTTGATGTTTTTGAGATCCCTAATGCATAAAAATAGCATCTTGATGGCTTTAACTAAACCATACAAGAGTTGATGTTCATAATGTGGACTTAGGAGGTTTGAAATTAGTTTTGGGCTTCTTTGAGCCATAAAAAGGAATCAAGTTGATGACTTTATCATTTAAGACATTCCCAAGAACAAGATATATGAGTTATATGTTTGGTCTTAAAGCATCAAGTGCTTAAAAGTCGATTTTGGGCTTCTGAGGCATACATTGGGAATACATTCCAAGTACACGTGGTTTAACGGGCTTGGCCTGAATTACCTCTCAAATGTATTCTAATACACTGGGTATAAAGGTAGTACGCACGGAATACGCACCTGAAGTCCATTTGGCTCATTTTAGGCCTTAGGGTTAGTTTAGGCCATTGTGGACCATGGCTTGTTGGGCCTAGAGTAGGAAGGGTAAAAGGGTCGTTTACCCATTGTGAGAAGGATTATGATTTGGACTTTTAGTTGTGGATTATTACCCTAAATAGTGATTAGGTTTGGTTTGAATGTTTCCAGTGTGGGGGAACCGTGGTAGCAGAAGCTTGCATGTGAGGTGAGTGTTTTCACTGTGTTTGGCTGGTCGAAGGGACCAATGTCGGCCCATTTATTATTGTTTATAGGATGTTAGTTGTCTGTGTGGCTCTTGCATGTATTGTATGTGTTAGTATGTATATCGGGCGGGGCCTGATGTCAGGCGAGGCCTAATAAATGTGCTAGGCGGGGCCCATCGCATGTTAGTGACAGATCTGTACTAGGTTGGGCCCAATGTCGGGCAAGGCCCGATGGATGTCGCGTGAGGCCCATTGTATGTATGGTATGTGGTATTTTAGGGAAACTCACTAAGCTTTGTGCTAACGGTTTAAGTTTATGTTTCAGGTACTTCCAGTTCAAAAAGGAAGGGTCCGACTTGGTCGCAGCTCATCCACCCACGTTCAACAGTTTTATAATTTTGGGAATTGTACTCTGATAACTATTTTCATAGTGACATACTTATGGATGGTTTTATATAAATACATGATGGTTTTGGGTTCACCTAAATATGAAATTTTTACTTATGATATTTGGGATGTTACAACTTTTGGAAGTTTCGATGTTACTTTATGAATTGATGTTCTTTGTGACATTCTAAGTTATTATAATACAAAAATATTGCAGGAATCCCTTAACTGATAAAATAACCCTGATTACTTACGAAGAGGAGTAAGAACAAAACCTTGAACTCATCTCTTACGCTAAGGCATAGAAGTATCTACACATGAAGCACTACGCTTGCTTGACATATGTAACACACAAAAGAACAAGGAGATCAAAGGCATACCTCGAATGTGAAACCTATCCTGATGTACTTCCTGAAGATCTACCTAAAATACCACTTGTTTGACAATTCGAGCTTCAAATCGGATTCTCCCTAGGTGCAGCAGTAGTAGCAAAGCCTTTGAATTAGCTAACTCCATCAGAGATGTGAGAACTAGTAAGCAAACTACAAGAACTTCTTGACAAGTTCTTATCAAAACAAAGTTCTCGCCTACAAGAGTATTAGTTTCGTTCGTCGGGAAGAAAGACAGGCCTTTCGAATATATTTTGATTATCAAGAGCTGAACAAATTAACAATCGAGAATTATTGCCAACTCCCAAGAATCGGTAAGTCGTTCGGTCAATTACATGCATCCTTCATATACTTTAAAATAGATTGAGGATCAGGAAAGCATCAACTCATAATGTTAGGGAAAGATGTGTCGAAGATAACATTTAAGATTCGGTATGGTCATCATGAATTCCTAATTATGCCTTTAGAAGTGACAAATGCTCTGACAATATTTCTTATGAATCATAGTTTCAGACCATACGTGATTGAATTTATACTTATCATCTTGATATACTAGCTAACCAAGGAAGAACATGTCCAACACCGTAGCTAATATTGGAGCTATTAAGAAAAGAGAAATAGTATGCAAAATTCTCCAAATATGAATTTGTGCGTCAGAGAGGTATATGTTGGGTTTTGGGTACTATAACACTCCTATGGTGCACATACAAACCTAATAGCTTTGGATCTAAGATTTATCTAGTTATACATGCAACAAAATTTCCAAAGCATAAAGCCTACAACTAGCATACAATTTTTCATATAAATCAAAAAAGTAAGTTAGAAGATTACCTCTTGTTGTAGCGTGTTGTATTTTGGACTTTAAGAGCTTAGTGCCTCAAATGTTGCACCTCTAATGGAATCAGAAGACACCATGAACAATTGGAGAATAAAGAGAGATAAGTTATGTAGCTCAAAATCATCCATCTCTTTCAGTGTCAGTCTTAGGTCCGATTTTGGCTAAAGGGGTTACACATATATAGGTTCGAATTCCTAAGGTTTAGCTTGTAAACCCTAGTCCATTTACTTAAGCCTTTAAGCAATCCAATAATCCATATGATGGGCCTTATGGACTAACTCTTCATGGACTCCCACATAGAATTTTTCCATCCTAATCAATATGGATCATTGGTCCAAACTATAAATATTATTAATTGACTTAACCAGTCCCTGTTAATATAATTAGTCTCTTTTGATCACTAAATTAATTCTTGATCAATACTAATTAAATAATAGGATTTCCTTATTAATATATTATACTTATAATATATTAGTAAATCATAAATAACCTCTTTCTCAAATATCCATCCTATCAAATTTTTCTGGTGAATGCAACCCAAAAGGACCATGCTACTCTCGGGTCAAGTACATACCAATTATAGTTATGGGCTTGGACACCTAATCCAACAGTCTCCCACTTGTAGAAGTCTAATAACTATAACTTCAAGTACGACTCCAAAACCCGACTAGCAATCATAGTTCTTAAAAGCCGCTGTCGAACTCTGACACGTCCTTTAGATAAGGGATCATATATTCCTCCATTCTAGATATCGTATGAACATGATACATGGATTATACTCATTCCCTCTATCCATGTGTTGTTTCCCGATTCCTGATTTATGACGACCGACTAATTTAACAAATCAAATCAGTCCAGGCTTGGCCAAGCGCTTAGGGTTGTCATCACTAAATCATCGAGGGGCCCACATATATCGCTTTTATCCTGCATTGGGTAAAAGGAACGGATAAACTTCGACTCATATACTTTCTCCATTTACTCATCAAATCACACACAATGATACATTTTATAACACCAAGTTACCTGTGCGTTTACATACCATCAATGTGCAATGGACTTGTAAACTGCAACTCATATCTCTTCGTTTCAAGAATATAAAATACTATCATCTCATGATCACTCCTGATAAAATCCATGAATTGATTCAAATGAGCATGGGTTTAGTCCAATACTCAAATATTATTACACGAGTACTCATAAATACTGCAACAAACTTGTGCTATGCCTAAACACCTTTAGACAGTCTACATACCCATTCATGACAGTCTAGCTTCAATACCTACTTCCAAAGTATGATCGACTGTGGATAGTTTGAATAATTTTATTATTCGGGAAGTCAAAACATGAAAAGTGAAACACAAGAATAATCGAATCCAATATGGTCTCAAAACTTTTGAATATAAATAAAACACCTTTTATTTAATCACCATATTGATTACATATTATTCATTGTATAATGTTTCGATTAATCAACTTAATACTTGAATTAAAACAATAGTTATCCCATGATCCAAGCATGCACACAATGTTTACCTATGGCCCTTTCTTTGTGGAATAGATCGATTGAATACATCTTCAATGAAACTCATTTCATAACTCCAAATCTTTATCCCCAGTGTAAGAATACCAAATACTTGCCACTATTAATGTGTTAGGTTATAACCTTTATGCAATTATCCTTTTGTAATGTCAATGCACCAAAGCCACAGAGACTTGGACAATGAAATTACCAAGTATTCCACTATAGATTGAGAAAAAAAATAATTCCATGGAAGCGAAGTCTCAAATTCAAAGTACATTCCTTTGAACATCCTTCTTGCATAAAAGTTTCCAACCTAAACATAGATTCTTAATATCCAACTCACATTATGGAAACATTTTCATATTTTCCATATGAAAACTCATACACCTTTCCTTAGATAGCTCACATATGTGTCTAATCAATTTCAGAACTTACAGTAATAAGTATCAAATGTTTAGATGTTTTTCCATTTCTCACAATTCGAACTATGAGGAGGGATTTCGTAATCATAATCAAATTTAAGAATGCAAATATCACAAATGCTATCTCATTAAAATCTACTTAGTGAATATGTTTCCTCACAATCATTTTCATGAAGCGGAGAGAAACCTTTTTTATTTAGATTAATGTTGTATGTGTTTCTATCCATTTCATTTTTTCATAATCATAATCACAAGACAAGGTTAGTGACAAATCCAAACTCATATGGAATGAACATGTTCAATCTTAATTTCTTTCCACCTGGCAGCACAACCGCCTACCATTGCTTCCAGGTTGTTATGCAAACAATCGAGAACTCATAGAACTCACATGCGTAGTCAACTTAACTGGAATGGGAATAGAAACAAGAATATGTCAACATGATAGGTTACAAACCTTAAGTCATGCGCTAGTGAATAATAACAAGTTTATTCTTGATTAGTTCTTGAAACTTTTTAAAATCTTTAAGACTCGCACCGACCTCTTGACATATAAGATTCTTTGTCAAGAAAATACTCCTTGACAAACAAATATTCAAGAATTAGTGCGGTTTCTTTTCAAGATTAACACTTCACTCAATTGGTCTTAGTTGGTCTTTGTCTTATCGAAAACATCACAATTACCAATTCCAAATGTGCATGAGCAAGAACCATTTCTTACACCGCATTTCATGATGTGTTCTAAACCTACTTAATATATGTCACTCAAGGAACAATCTTGGAGTATGACTCTAAGACTTGATTTTGGAACGAAGTATGACTCACCTTAATTGATCTAACCATTTCAACAATTCCCGATTCCTCTTCTTAGCCACACAAGTGCACTAAGGTGTCCTTACAGGATCAATTGTGATATGGTTTTCATAATCATTAAGATGATCATAAAACACGATACTAAAGTACTCTTCTTTCCTTTCAGATTGGAGAAATTTTTAATCTTTCTGCCTAATTTTATTATTCTTATTCGTTCTGCTATTCATTGAAACTTTTTCAATGATTCAAAATTACACTTAGTCTTTTAAGTATAACCATATTTACTAAACCTTTAGTAAATCATGACGAATAGTCTTTATCATTCTTTGTGGAGGATCTGACCAGTGCACATCATTGTATACTAGATCATTTCATCTTTCACTTGACTTACATATACATGTAAACAAGCAATTGGTCTCAATTTCCCAAGTACCAAATTTTCATACATCACATGATTCAATTCATATGATTCCAAGTTTCTGTCCAATAGAAACTTGGGCGATGAGAATCTTTCCTTACTTAGAAAATTGTGACACTACCACAATTGACATAACTACGAATCAAAACATTTTCAATATTGCTATTAATGGAAACACATATAAACAACAATGTTCTCAAATGCCATTGCAAGGAAACATAACATAAGGTAAAATCAAAATTTTTCTTTATTTATAAAAAGTGCGCAAAAACTTGTCCTTACAATGCAATTACAAATCAAAACTATGTTACTACATATTTCTAAGCAATCTATCATAACTCTTAAGTAGCAGCTCAAAAATCCGATCATCGAACCATGCGATCGAAAACCATCTCTTCACGATCAGACTCAACCTGCTCTTTCTTTAAGCTTCATTTCTCTTCTTCGATCCTACAACACATCAAAATGTGATCTCATCACATCATATATGAAGAATCTTCAAATAGGAACTTAATAGCGTTAGATAGTGGACTTACCTGAAGCAGAGTCATACATTTTGACTTTACTAGCCTTATGGTCCTTTAGGTAGATACGACAACTTTGCATTTAATGCCCCTTCTTTGGGCAATAGAAACAAATAGACTCTCTCGGAATGGTACACATGACAATCACAGACTTAGCCTTTCTCTTTACCATTTGGTCAAACGGTTTGATCTTGGCCAATCCCTTTCCATTGGGAAGAGAAAGCTTTTCCGGACTTCCAATGTTGCCATTGTTAATGTCCATGGAAGTTTGGGAAGTAGATCTTCCAATCAAGTTTCCTTTACCAGTGCACCAAATCATTGTTGATTGAGCAACAATAAGCAAATAAGTAAGATTAATAAGGGTCACGTCGTGATCTGTCATATAGTAGTGTTTAATGAACTCAGTATATGACTTAGGAAGTCAATGAAGAGCCAAGTCAACAGCCAACTTCCTTGGGAATACGACACCCAACATTCCTAGCCTGTCAATATGCAACTTCATCTCTTAGACGTTAACACATACAAACTTTCCATCTTCATGTTTGCATGCCAATAGGGTTTGAGTGACCTTGAACTTTTCTAGTCTTGGAACATGTGGGTCAAGTGGAATAATAGAAGGAGGTGGAGGAAGTGAAGTATGATATTGAGGAATATCATCTTCATGTGGAAAGATTTTTCCAAAAGATTCGAGAAGACTATAGTTGTTAGTAATAAACATCTATAAGGGAGAAATTCAAGTTAGTTGATTGAAGACCTTAATATAACACCCAAAATGAAATATTAAGTCTAGGAACCAACACAATATTCTACAATTCGAAAGAGGGATGCCGTAATCCAATTGCAAAATATTTGAAGGTAGGAAAATGATGATTTACCAATTTCCACCATGAAAAACGAAAATGAACATTAGGTTTTAAACGAATTGAAATTCTTAGATTTTTTAAGGTTCATTGAACTTGTCAATGACATGTTTAATCTCGATTATGCCCTTCAAGTTTGTGACTGGGATACCAAGGATCACAAAAAAAGGTGTGAATAACCATGCAAATTAGCTTGGTACTCTCGAAGAAATTTATAACCTAATCAATGTGTCGGTTAACTACACATGCTCCATTGATTTATGATAGACTACGATCTACCCATTTCCATCCTTTATTAGTCCCATATTAGTGTATCGGGTAACCACACACGCTCCAATAACGACTAATAAGGTGCAATGTGCAATTTCATGGGTTAGCATCAAATTCACATTTTTCCTATGTAACTAAGATTGGGAATAACAAATCGTAAGTGTCCTTTTTCTCATTTTGTCTATCCAACAGTTGAGATGTTGATGCAACCCAAATGGAACATGCCAAGCCGGGTCAAGTACATACTAAATATAGTTATGGACTTAGACATGTTATCCAACACTCTCCCACTTGGATAAGTCTAATAACTATAGTTATAGGTATCACATCAGGAACCGACCAGAAATCGTAGCTCTTTCAATGTCTCGCGGAACTAAGATGATGATGCACCATTTAAGATAAGTGATTATATAATCCTCTGTTCTAGATATCAGCCGGAAAAATACATGGAACAATGTCGTACTTATTTTCTTGTAGTTTGTTTCTCGATTTCTGATTTGTTTGACATAGAACTAAACTGAACACATCAATTTGGTTCTGACCGGGCCCGGTACATAGGTCAAAACAAAATCATCGAGGGCCCAAATATCACTTCTAATCTTGCAAGGACTAGAAGGAACAAATAAACCTCGACTCTTATGCTTGTTCTACTACTTATTGAATCATCTACAAAGTCCGATTTTATAAGATCGAGTTACCAATGCGTTTTCATATAATTAATTTATAACCTACTCATAGTCAACAACTCATATCTCTAGGTTTGAAGACTTATATGATGTTACCATCTCACGATCACTCGAGATAAATTCCATGAAGTGATACAAGTGAGTGTTGGTTGAATCGAATACTCAGAACTTATGAGCACTCATGAATGTTGTAGCTACCATTTTCTATGTCTAGCACCTTAGACATCTACAAACCAATACATGAAAGTCTTAATTCATATCTACTTCCAACATATGTCTGACTGTGGAGAGATTGAATAAAGTAATTATTCTGGAAGTCAAAACATGCAAAACTGAAACAATAGTAAATAATTGACACATCATAGCAACACCTTACTTATAAATAAACAACAACTTTTATTCAATCATCAAATGTCAGTTTACATTTTTACAAGTTTCCGAAATAGCTATCTATTCTGTAAAACTAATATCATCCTTCTGGCCGATGCGCCTCACATGCTGCAAATGTTTAACCCTACATAGTCCCTTCGTGAGGGGATCTTTTTGGTTTTCATCCGATGATACCCTCTTCACCATGAGGAGTCTTTCTTCTATCCGATGTCTAATAAAGTGGTATTTTCTGTCGATGTGCCTGGATCTCCCGTGATCCCTTGTTCCTTCGCTAAGGCAACAACACCTTCATTTTCATAGAAAATCTCCATAGGCTCCTTAATAGCTAGTACAACTCCAAGGTATTCAATGAAGTTCTTTACCCATATAGCCTCCTTTGCCACCTCGCTTGCTGCTATGTACTCTGATTCGCAAGTTGAATTAGCTACTGTTTCTTGCTTCTAACTTTTCCAAGTAATTGCTCCTTCATTTAGGGTAAAGACCCAGCCCGACTGAGAGCGGAAATTATCCCTATCAGTTTGGAAACCAGCATCACTATACGCCACTACTCTCGAGTCATCACTCCTACCAAGGGTAAGGACCCAGTCCCTAGTCCTTTGTAGGTAGTTGAGAATAGTCTTCACCGTAGTCTAGTGAGCCTTTCCCGGATTCCCTTGATATCTACGAACCATGCTCAAAGCAAAGACCACATCAGGGTGAGTACAAGTCATAACATACATGATCGAGCCTACAACGAAAGCATAAAACACTTGACTCATCTCAGCTATCTCAGCCTCTGTACTCGGGCTCTAAGTCTTACTCAGTTTGGAGTTAGTCTAAATCGGTACGTAAGGTTTCTTGGAATTCTGCATGTTGAAACTTTTCAGCACCTTATCCAAGTAGGTAGTTTGACTATGTCCAATTAGTCTTTTACTCCTGTCTCTCAATATCCTTATTCCTAAGATATAGGCAGCTTCTCCAAGGTCCTTTATAGCGAAACACTTCCCAAGCCAGGATTTAACCTCCTGCAAGGTTGGGATGTCATTTCCTATGAGTAGTATGTCATCCACATACCATACCAAAAAGATGACTATACTCCCACTAGCCTTGACATATATACAAGACTCATCTTCGCTCCTCGAAAAACCAAACTCTTTGACTTTCTCATCGAAACAAAGATTCCATCTGTGAGATGCTTGTTTCAATCCATAAATGGATTTCTCAAGCTTACACAATCTATTAGGCTGCTTTGCATCGACAAAACCCTCTGGCTAACTCATGTAAACATCCTCAGCCAACTTTCCATTAAGGAAAGCATTTTTGACATCTATTTTCCATATTTCATAATCATGAAATGCAGTTATGGCTAGCAAAACCCTAATATACTTAATCTTTGCTACTTGTGAGAAGGTCTCATCATAGTCAACTCCCGGAGTTTGAGTAAAGCCCTTCACAACCAGTCGCGCTTTGTAAGTGTGTACATTCCCATCCATGTCGGTCTTCTTCTTGAAGCTCCATTTGCACCCGACCATCTTACGACCCGGTACATTGTCAACTAAGTTCAAAACTTGATTTTAATACATGGACTAAATCTCGCTGTCCATGGCCTCTAGGGTATGGAATTAAATTTTTCTAAAGTGACTATCCAAATTCCAAAACTTCAAGGCAAGTTTTGAAACTATTCAAAACCTTTCATATTCATAAATTATGAGTTTAATGGTTTATTAAAATGAAGACTCTTCATTTTATGTAATCTATGGTTCTTTAATGACTTTTAAAGAAGTGACTTTTGGTAATCCATAAATTGAGGACAAATTATGGACTCCATCAATGACATTTAGATCAAGAATTCCACTAACAAACAATTTGCAAATAATTCCTATGATCAACTAAAACTCACAAGCATGAATATTCATATCAACAATTTCAAGAAACATATAAACACATATAAAACTTGAAATTTTGATTATAACCATTGAAAATGGATTAGCATAATCATTACACCATCAAAAACAGATTTTATAAGTCCAAAACAGTTTAGGGTAATGATTCTAGTCCATTTCCAGTAGCAAAGCTCGAAATTCTACACATAGGGGCTCTTACTCATCGAGTGCAAGAACCTACTCGATGAGTAGGATGCATTTTGCCATGGACTCGACGAGTTCACTGTCCATATTGAAGAATTCTCGACTTTTTCAAGCAGTATGCATCAGATACAAATAAAACAAGCCTAGGCTCTGATACCACTGATGGGTTTTGAGCATTGTAACAATCCTATGGTGTACATGCAACCCTAGAAACCTTGGATATATATTTTCTCTAATATTCATGCAAATAAGAATTTTCCAAGGTTTTCATCCTAACTAGCATGGCATGGGGAACTTGTAAAATAAAACTAGTAGAATGACATACCTTTGTAGTTGCTTGGATTCCTTAAGTCTTTATGAGCCTGGCACCTCAGATGTGATGCCTCAAATGTTTCACTCAACACGAAAAATCTTGGAATAACTTGAGAGAAGAACACTTTGATCACAAAATCGGGTAGCCCTCCTTGTCTTGCTATAGTGCCCGATTTTGCTAGCTATGGAGCTTTTTATATAGTGTGCCACATGTAGGGTTACACCATGTAAACCCTAATGTGCATGGCTTTTCATTTTCCTCCATGATCCATGGGTGATAATCTCTATGGAGCATCCATAGAGCACCTAATGGGTCCTAGCCCAATCTAGTGAATCATGAACCTTAAGCCCACTATATAAGAATGAATGATTTACAAATCAATCCCCATATATTTAATTAGTCTCTTTTTGATCACAAAATTAATTCCAAATTAATTCTTGATCAATACTAATTAAATAATATCATTTCATATTAATATATTAGAGCTTATAATATATTAACAAATCGTAAGTGTCCTTTTTCTCATTTTGTCTATCCAACAGTTGAGATGTCGATGCAACCTAAATGGACGATGCCATGCTGGGTCAAGTACATGCTAAATATAGTTATGGACTTAGACACCTTATCCAACATAGGTAACCATGTTTTTTTCGTTCACATTTGACCATTGAACTTTTTTGACCTCTCAAAATAGGGTGATATGACCGGTAATTAGCGGTAATATTACCCTATTATGAACAGGTCAAAAGATTTTACAGGTCAAATGTGTACGAAAAAAATATGGTTACCTAAATTTGGACAAAAACCAAAGTTCCTTACCTATTTTGGTAATATTTGGTTCTTTATGTTAAGTGGAAGTAGTCATAAGATCTATTTATGTGAAATGAAATTGGGTTGTCCGGTCTTGTGTATGAGGAGATGGTTAAGTCTTGGGCCAACCCAGTTTAGGCCCAGCTAGTTAGGGGATAGGTTTTATATGCTTAAAGGGCAAGGTTATATGTGTTTTAAAGACCGAGCAACACAGCTTCACACATGACTAGCCGGGACTAAACTGGGTTAGACCAAGCCTAACCTAATTTTTCATTGACTATCAGCACCTGATCCCAGGGCACACAGTCCCTAAGACGGTTCTTGTCCGGTATTACCATAACGGGTAAGAAACTTTTGTTTTTGTCCGTATTTAGGTAACCATGTTTTTTTTGGTACACATTTGACCAATAAACTTGTTTGACCTGTTCATAACAGGGTAATATTACCGTAATTACCGGTCATATTACCCTATTTTGAACCGATCAAACAAGTTTAATGGTTAAATGTGAACGAAAAAAACTTGGTTACCTAAATGTGGACAAAGACAAAAGTTCGTTACCTTTCTAGGTCACTAACCCTTCTTGATGAATACTAAGTAAATAATATGATTTCTCTATAA
This sequence comes from Lactuca sativa, assembly GCF_002870075.4. Lineage (NCBI taxonomy): Eukaryota > Viridiplantae > Streptophyta > Magnoliopsida > Asterales > Asteraceae > Lactuca > Lactuca sativa. Next base: position 181,649,980 of record NC_056625.2, on the reverse strand, counting down.
ATACATTATACTTATAATATATTAGTAAGTCATAAATAACCTCTTTTTCAAATATCCATCCTACCAGATTGTTTTGGCGAATGCAACCCAAAAGGACCATGCTACTCTCGGGTCAAGTACATACCAATTATAGTAATGGGCTTAGACACCTAATCTAACAGTATATTCCTCAGGACATGTGGTGTATAACAAAGGAATATATGTGGATCCCACAAAAACCACATAAATCAAGAACTAGTAAGCATTATGGACGCCAACAGAAGTGCACCAATTCCTAGGCCTTGTAGGCTACTACCAAAGAATGATCAAGAACTTCTCCAAGATAACCAAACCTCTAACTGAATGGACAATAAAGGGTAGAAATACTAACTGGGAAGATAAGCAAGAAGTTACATTCTAAAGATTTGAAATTTATGTTGTGTAGCACACTAATCCTATCTCTTGCTGGAGGAACTGAAGAGATTGTCATATACTATGATGAATCTCATCAGAGGTTGGGTTGCGTTTTAATGCAAAGAGACAAAGTGATTTCTTATGCATCTCAACAACTTAAAGTACACAAAATAAGTTACACAACTCATGATCTTAAGCTAAGAGCAGTAGTCTTGGCCCTGAAGATCTGGGGACACTACCTATACGTAAAAAATGTGTTATTTCTATGAATCAAAAAAGTCTCCAGCACACCCTCAACTAAAAGGCAGTGAACATGAGACAACGATGGTGGGTTGAACTATCAGATGATTACGACTAATAAATTCATTATCGTCTTGACAAGGCTCACATTGTAGCAGATTCCTTGAGCCAAAAAGAAAGAGTCAAACCCCTTCGAGAGCAAACTTTATCAACACTATCCATTCCAACCTTACCTCATAGATTTAAGAAGCTCAACTTGAATTTCTAAAAGAGGAAACAATCACGAATGAAGATTTTTTGGGAAAGGATATACGATTCAAGCTTAGGGATGACAGAAGGAAATACTTTACGAATCAAATTTGGACTCCTCAATTCAGCGGCATCATAAACCCATTGTGTTTACTCCAACAATCAGAAATACCCAAGTGGAAGTGGGAGTAAATTTTGATGGAATTTGTAAAAAACTACACAAGACGCATAATGGTTTCGACATTATAAGAGTAGTGATCGACAAAATGACTAAGTCTGTATACTTCTTGTCGAACAAAGAAAACGGATAAGATAGAAAATTTGACCAATTCTTATCTCAAGGAAACCATCAAAACTGCATGAGGTGCTGATTTTATCATCTCAGATAGAAATAGTAGATTCACCACACAACGTTGGCCATCAATGCAAAAATTCTTCAGGACGTGCTTGGGTATGGACACAAATTGCCATTCCCAATGGGAGAAATTATCCAAACGTTGAAAAATATGCTCAAAGCCTAGGAGATATAGTTTAAAAGTACGTGGAACACCCAATTGTTGTTGGTTGAATTTTCCTTCAACCGTTATCACACCAGCATAAAAGTTGCACCATGTAAGGTTTTGTACTGACAAAAATGTCGATCCCCAATATGTTAAATAATGGTTAGAAGTATGCAACTAACCAACGACCATGTAATTAGCACACTTCTTACTAATTTATAAATCATTCATGAGATTACAAAAAAGATTGTTTGAACCAAAGAACGATTTAAGGCAAAACACTAACATCAACAAAAAACGCATTCCCTTTTTGGGAAATAATACGATTTAGAGATCAGGACAAGTTAAACCAATGACATGAAGGGCCTTCGAAATTATGGCAGGAATTGGTCCTTATGTGTATCTACTCAAATTGGCTCCAGATTTGAACAATTAGCATGACGTCTTTCAAGTGCCAAATCCTAAAAACTGTTTGTTCGATGAAACTCATGCTATTTCTCTTGATAAGGTGAAGTAAGAAGCAATGCTAGTGTTGCATAGTTGTTAGGTAAAAGCAATATATATGTGTATATATATATATATATATATATATATATATATATATATATATATATATATATATATATATAAGATTGGATGACCTTAGTATGTTTAACTCTGCCTTATTCCCTGTTCCTCATTTGGTTGTGGGTTTAGGGTAAAATCATTTATTTGATCGACCATTAAATCTTGAATTATATACGACTTGCATGCACAAGACAAATATAGAAGGATCATGTACGAGATCAAGCGGAACGACAATACCCCTAACTTCTCAAGGATACCCCATCTAGAAGAGAATTTTGGGACCAAAATCTTTTAATGGAGAGAGAATGTAACAATTAGTAAAAATTGTTCAGAATTCATCGATCAAATCACCGCGAACCCCTCTATATTAGGAGCTATCATATGAATGTTCCATGTTTTATTTGCAATCAAAGTTATGGCACTCATAATTTCACTTAGATTGTTCCACATTACTAAAAGTTGACAATCGTTAACAAACAGAAAACAATTCACAAAATAGGTACTAATTAATACCCTAAAAATAAGCTTTTTACATTGGGTATGCTCGAGAGAAATAGATAAAAAATTATATATAATATTTTCTCTTCTCTTTGTGGATATAAAGAACGTCTAAAACGAAGATCGTATGAGGAAGTTACGCTCTTTTTAAGTTATAAAATCAGTATTTATCTGATTTTCCTTAAACAAACTATGAAGTGCTTTGTTTGGAATAGATACACCTCGTAAATTGTTTTTGAACTCGGACTATGGTCTATTATTTGATTTCATTCTTATGACAACACAAGAAAAATCAAATTCGTTACATCTGTCGAATCAGAACCAATTAATTATGAAACCTTAAACTCCATTTTACGAAATTTTGTATACCATAATTGAATTTCATTTGCATTTTTGAAATCACCACGACTAAGACAATCAATAGGAACTTTCGAAAAAATTCTATGAAGTCGGGATTAAGGTATAAAAATCGAGAGGACTAGAGGGTGACATCATGGTGATGCCACAAGTTTAACCTCACCATTGGTACAAGGAGAGTACATGCATTATTGACTTATATCACCAGCCAACTATTGCTTTCACTTATTATACTTCCTCATCTCCCAATCAATCACACAACCTCTCTAACTCCCCTCTCCCTCTCTCTTTATGTTCTCGGCTAGGAGCATCCTCGCGGAGGTGTTTCTTCGGGCCACCATCGAGGGAATTAGCCCCATAAATCTTTTGAGTTCAAAGGGTCGATTTTGTAGTTCCTCGCTAAAAGCCTTGTAAGTTTCAAGTTTCGTTTGGTTCAAAAAGCTTGAAGACAAAGGTCGATAAATCATAATCTGAGCCCCTGATCTACACATCTATTACATACACACGCAACTAGGGTGAGTTTTTATTGCCCCTTTTAGTATTTTTAATGCTTTAAGGGGAAGATACATACATGTCTCGATTTACGATAATTTACACTCAAATATGTGTTAAAAATATGTTTATTTACGATTATGTCAAGTGTATCTACATTTCCTTATTTACATTTCGTTATGTTTATCTTGTAAATCTCATATACGTTATGTTTATTTTATTTATAAATACGTTGTTAATCAAATGTTTATAATTACCATTATTTTACGTTCGTTTTATGTCATAAAATGTCATCAAACGATTTATAAGACAAAACAAAGTGATATATATATATATATATATATATATATATATATATATATATATATAAATATATATATATATATATATATAGAGAGAGAGAGAGAGAGAGAGGAGAGTTCAATTGAGAAAAAAAGGTTGAGAATGGGAGAATCATTCTCAGCCAATTATTTATTTTTGCTATAAAAACTTTCAACGTACCGGCGAAAATGGGAAAGGAATGCACATGTGTTTTCCAACAAAACATGTTTCCTTAAACTCTGCTAAACATTACCTTAATATATACAAAAACATAATTTTTTCGTTTTTTTTAACTTTTAAGAAGCTATTTTTATCGAAAAATGATTTTGAATATACCAAAATTCATTATTTTTTATTCTCTACACATAGACATCCATGTTGATATAGTTTTAAGATAAAATAATTTTTTTTTATATTTCCAGCTATCGTTATTCATAAGTGAATAAAAATGAATCAGATTTTTACTACAGTACATTCGTTATTCACTTATGAATAAAAACTATGATTAATTTTTTTTTTACAATTTAAGTGTCATTCATATATGAATATAACATATACTAAACATAACATATTCATATTTAAATATTAGACGATGCATTCACTTGTGAATATTACATAGTATATTCACTTGTGAATGTTAGATGGTATATTCACTTATAAATATTGGATGATATTTTCATATGTGAATATTATATAGTATTACATGGTATATCACATGAGAATAGTACATAGTATATTCACTTGTGAATATTAGATCGTATATAATCAGTTATGAATAATAGTTGGTATATTCATATGTGAATATTGCATAGTATATTCATATATGAATATTACAAGGTGTTTTCAGAAATATATATAATTTTTATATGTTATTCACATATGAATAACATACAAACTTGCAATTTTTTTTGTGTTTTAATAATCATATATTGATTAAGGTGAGAAAACATATTCATATATGAATATAACGTGGTAATTTAGTTTATGCATTTCATCAAATAGTTGGAGTGCATGCAAGTTATCTTTTTTAGAAATGCGATAAATATGATAGTTTGACTATTTAAATCTTACAAAATAGTAGATTGGTAGAGAAATATATGAAAATTTTCAAACAAAAAATGATTTGATCTTTTTCTAACCTTAATTTCGATGTTTTATTTGATGATCGATGTTGAATGAATGATACAAATTGAATTTTTTGTTGATTATCGATGATGTTGATATAATGATGCTGAAAGTATAATTAATCATAGATGTTGAAGATATGCTCGTATTCAAGTAGAATTGAAGGTTGGATTGAAAGAAAAAAAATCAAATTTTTGTTGTCAACTGTTGAATGGTGTTGATAAACGTGTTATAGACGAAGATCGATGATTGATTAACACAGGATGACGTTGATCGATGAGTTAATTGAAGAAATCTGGACGATTATTGAAGGTTGGAGGAGAAATTTGGATGATAATGATTGATTAGAATGAATTTCAACTGTTATCTAATTTTCTACACTTACGTATTTGTGATTGAAGGCTATTATATCATATTTACAAGTTTGCCACCGTGTATTTTTATTCTTAGATTAAATGAGTGGCTGAGAATGATTCCCCCATTCTCAACCTTTTTTTTATTTTCTCAATTGAACCCACCTCTCTCTCTCTCTCTCTCTCTATATATATATATATATATATATATATATATATATATATATATATATATATATCAAGGTTCTAAAAAGCTCGTCATGGCTTCGCCATGACTCCAAAGCTTGTACTTGCCGCCAAGTTTTAACAAAAGGTCGTCTTAAGTCAAATATATATATAAAAAATGTATAATAGTAGAAAATGTATATAAAATTATTAGTCATATTCAAAATTGCCTCCTTAAGTCATGCCTTACAAACGACGTGACTCTTTTTTAGAACAAGGATTGCGCGGACAAGGCTTGAGAGCTCAAACCTTTAGTTAATCTAACATAAATGGTTGGTAATAAAAAAAGATCTTGTCAAGTCAGAATATACCAGTCAAGCCTTGAAGTTAATAGCTTAACAAAGTGTTCAAGATAATTAATATAAAGTTTGAACAATGAAAGTAAATAAGAACAAAAAGAATGTTAGAGAGAAATGATTGACTGAATAATTCTTGCTTACATAGACGTGAAGTATTTCTAAAATTTTGCACATATTACAAAGGTTGACACTCCTTTTATAGCCAAGGAGTAACTAAAGACAAGGTCTGATAAAGTGTGCACAGATTGAAGACAACAGTCTGACATAGCCGTTGATGTTGATCTTGTCGGTTGTATGATACTAAACTACAAATAGTAAACAACAAACAAGTACTTTCTTTTCTGGAAGAACACATTGACTAAACTCTAAATAATATCATCTCGGAAACTACACTTCATCTCGGAGTATGCACCATATCAGAAAGACACTTCAAATCAAATTGATTAACGGTCACTTTTCATATACTAACACTTGTCATGACTCGAAAAAACTCGAGGCTTGACATTTTTGCCAAGTTTATGTCCAACGTTATTTAAAACCTTGATATATATATATATATATATATATATATATATATATATATATATATGTGTGTGTGTGTGTGTTTTGTACATAAAATATCAACTAAATATTTTTTGTTCATAAAATAATAAAATATTATGTATATACATAAAATGGACATAAAAACAAGGCTTTGTACTTATAATGACGATTTTGGTATGTATACGTACAAGTTAGTAACAATAGAATGATATGTATCTTTTTGCAAAGCATATATATATATATATATATATATATATATATATATATATATATATATATATATATATATATATATATATATATATGAACCAATAACATAAACTACGAGAACAAGAATGGATTTAACTTCGCTATAAATAAAATGGTATAAAAGTGAGTTATTTGTGATATCGATTTGATAACTGCTTTACTTGTATATTTGTGTTCAAATTCTTTAATTAATTGTTGATTTCACATTGATTGAAATATGGATTTTGGTCAAAACACAGCTGTTATGCTGCTCGATTTTTGTCAGAAAACTGTATTATAAAACTAAATCCTAAGTATGGTAAACTATTAGTAGAGATCTATACCGGTTGACAGCCATGCATATGGTTGCTAGCTACAACCTTTGTCTGACGAGTCAAAACGGACTTAATTGTTTATTATCTTATTATTTCAGTACGTTGATGAAGCATTACTAATGATCTCCACACACTCCTCACTTTGTCTTTTATAGGCTTCTCGTCCGTAGTTTGATTTTAGGCTCATTATAAACAACGAAAATTCATTCTTGAATGTGTATAATTAATGTATGAATGATTTACTCAAATTGTTAAGTGTCAAATATTTATTTAATTAAACAAATAAATCTTAGAAAATACTTGACACAACATCTTGTTGAATTATAATTTAGTTTTAATAAGTTATGTAGATAAACAAATCTCTTTTACTTGTATGGTATTATAAGTGTAAACATGTTGCATTTTATAACTTTATAACCATGTAGTTTACACACGCTTTTGTTTATAAAAACACACGGAGTCAAAACCAGTAAAGCTCACAAACATTATTGTTGACGTATTTCAAACACATGTATCTTCTAGGGCTTAGGACTTAGAACACACCATTTGTGTCATGGACTAAGCCATTTTTTGTTTTAAATGGTTGCCTTGTTTTAAACGGTTGCCGATATGTTAGGACTTTTTGTTTCATTCTGATTTAAATTTACCTCAGCTTGTTCTAGTGATTATCGCCTTTTGAATAGACAACAATATAATTCCTCATACTGGATTTATGGAAAATTTAATGTTATTATAAAACGTTGTATTATTCAATATGTGTTGTTAACTGTGATCCAGTGTTGACATCACAACCCCGGCGTTTCTGTCGTCGGTCGGAGTGTGGTAATTAATTTTCTTGATACTTGGTTCCAACATTGGTTGTGTAGTCCTTCAAACGTTGTTAATATTTTGGCTTTTTTGCAATTATGTATCGGAACATGGTTGTTCAGGCCTTGAAAGATTGTCCAATAAGCTAACTTATGGCAAATGGTTATTTCATTTCCAGGTTGTGTTACCTCTAATACACATATAAACTTAGGGCACAACACCGGTATCGTCATCATCCATATCCAACCATACATACCCTAACCATATCAACATATCACCATATGTACCAACCAACTTACCCATCCTCACCCCTAGACCCACATACATACCCCTACGTACGAACACACTCTTTCTAAACCTCTATCAGGGTTGGCTTGAAATCTTGTTTTTTCAAACTGGATATGTTTGTTGTTTTAAAAGTGTATGTACATATGCAGAGATGTACCATCCCTTAATGCTAATTACTTATAATTTAAGGCCATTTGAAAATAGCTATATGATTATTTCAAATATTGATGGTTTAAACTTCATGTTTGTTATATTGTAAAAGACACTTACTTTTACATTATTATTATTTTTATATGCCATAACACTTTTTAAAGTGTGAAAATAATTTTTAAGAATTCTAATATTTGTATATTTGTAGCATAAAATAAAATATTAATCTAAAAGGACCAAGACTGTAATTTTTCTTAAAATACTTAAAAGAAGCCTACCCATTCTTCTTAGAAATATTCAGAACTTTCAAATCGGTTATAAGGTTCATGATGTTGGATCATGTCGGATATCTGAAGGGATTTTTTTTAAGATAATGAATAAACGTAGGTTGTGAAATCAAATTTACATGACGATTTTCGACTACAAAACAAGGTGGTAATTCATTATCATTCTCACCGCCAAAATTGTATCAAGTCCAATATTCAAAGGTAATGTCGAGATATTATGTAACCACCTTCAATTTAGGAATTGGTTATTATGAACAGTATAGACATTCAGTTACTCCTTCACAAACATGATCTCTTCATTGTTTAACCTTATCCACTACTATAGATCTCATCTACAACACTAATTTATTTTTATGTTGTAAGTATATCAACTAATCTTACTATTACTTTTCTCTTTCATTTTGCTTGACCATGTTATTGATAAAAAAGATGGTGAATTATGCTATCCAACCAATATTTTTATGATCACACCGAATGTATGAAAAATTATTATAAGAAACACACATTCATTGAGGATATATTAATTTTTCATGTGAAACGAAGTATCATGGACGTCGTATGTGACACGTTTCACATAAGTTAATGTATGATATGTTATTCTATAGTTAATTACACATCAAACGTGTATATTAATGTTTCATGTGAAATGAAGTATCATGGATGAGGAACACACATTCATTCAGGATATACCTGAAGATGAAATGGAAAACCATAATGATTCAGGCAATGAAGAAGGTTTAAATATAAATAATGATGGAGCCCAGAACACTGATGATGGTTACAGTGACATGGACAGTAGATCAGATGGACAAGTTACTACAAAGTGAAAAAGGAAGAAGGCTTGACTAAAATAGAAAAGATGCGATCTAAACATATAATTTATGGTGGATGAAGAAACCGTGTCAAGAGAAGACCTGCAATAGTGTTCAGAAATATTAGGTCTTTACGTGTAACATATGTTATGTATTGATTAAGACATCCTTAGGGTTTTGATATTTTGAAACAATCATTTATACTCAAAACGTTTTAATATACTGAGATTTTCCGCAGAAAAAGTTATTATGAGTTTTAAAGCAAAAAGAAAATGTTTTTTCGGTTCTGGAAAATACGGATGCCACACTGTAACCGAGTCGTGGTGTCTTTCCCTTATAACATCCTACTTTATCCACCATATCGTGGTATTTATATACCACACCGCGATGCAAACCACCTTTCCCTCTACTTAAGATGATGCTCTCGTCTGAATCACCGCCTCCCTCACCACGCCCTAGTAATGTCTTTACCACACTGGGGTTGATGTATAACAATAGCCTTAATGGTTGATTCCATTCCAGCTTTGGTATAATTTCTTCCAACCTTCAAATGCTCATATCTTTTGCGTTTAAACCCGTTTCTATGATCTTTATTTCCACGCGAAGGTGGGGATGAGTTCTACAACTCCACTACGTCACTTCTTATTGACTTCATATGGGTCTTAATCTATTAAGTCACAAACTTGGCCTAAAAAGCTTAATATTTCCATTTTACCCATTTAGCCTAAATGCACTATCTCTTGCATTTCTTCTCTTGAATTGTAACATTCCAAAATTTTCCAATAAATTTGAACTTTTTAAAATAACATAAATCATCCATTTAATATCTTTTATTCAAAAAAAATGAAATACCAAACCCCAAGATCAATTCAATTTCCAAACATTATTAGTTATAATTCTAAAATTTATGAAAACATAACCAGTTCAATCGATTGCCAAAACCCGCCTCGAGCCAATGTGTACAGTCACGCCTTTCCATCCTAAATACCTAAAACAATATTTTTAAGGGGAAATGGATAAGCACAAATCTTAGTGAATTCCACACATACACAGTATCATATCATATAATCCTTTCCCCTATACACAGATACAAACGATATCAACACATAACCATGCATGCATGTGAAAGAACGAATTAGTAGCAAACATACTCCTACTAGGACACAGTAGCTAGGCCCGATCCCCCTTACTCAGTACATTGAGCCCTTAGGACATATTGACTAAGTCCAATCCCCTGTACCTGAACCCATTAAGAAACATTGGCCATACCTGATTCCCTTTGCTTAGTTTGTCGAGCCTTTGGGATATATTGGCTACGCCTAATCCCTACTCAAATACGCCGAGTCCTACCATGCATAATCCTCAATACGTTAGAAAAACCACTAGACTCTACCCCACCTAATACTACCTGCATAATAAACACATGGCACACACGAGCTAACATAAAGAAAATATAATGCAACACGGTGTAGTGAGAAACTCACCTCCTAAAGCAAAGTACCCACCAAAGTAATATGAGACTCACTCACACTTGATCACCCTTCACATTCCCTAATAATAATAATTAAAGTTAAGTTAGCTACTCATTTACCCTAATTATGAAAATAGGCAAATGGGTTAAATTCCAGATTTCTGCATAAACATTAAGGTCAGTTAAGGGCCCATTTTTACATGCTTAAACTCCAAACTATGCAAAACTTCATTACATGTTCGTAGCTCAAGTCCATATATTTGAGGGACTACTCGCACGCCTTCATACAATTTTTCTATAATTTTTGGTGACTTTTACAAAATTGCCTCGTATAGCGGCTCATTATGGACCACTCTGGATAAATGGTCGATTTCACCATAATTAGAGGCATTTCTGATTTTTCTTCAAAGTTAATGAAATGGAATAGACTCATATATGAAAATTTTGGGCAATGGTCACGGACTAAAACGATGTCCCATGATTTTTCTACGATTTTTACAAGACAGGGACAAATTAGTGAATTTTCTAATATTCCCAGCTTTGGTTATTTTGGGTTAATTAGTTTCTTAATTCATTAAGGACTTTTGCAAATGACCTCAAAGATATATAAATACGAATTAAAATCATTTTGAGGTTTCATGACATAATGGTCACTTGGTGATCAAACCATAAATCGAAGTACAATGTCCTAAAGAGAAAAACACCAAACTAAAGTTTTAGAGTTTTCTCTTAACCCACTAAGATATTGAGAGTTAACACATTGAAATACATTTGGGATAGTAACAATTGGAAAAAGTACTTACCTAGGATGAGCGAGATTAAATATTCCATAAGAATACCTTGTGAGAAAGGCAATCCTCTTTTCTTGTTCCCGCCCAACATATCACTACATACATCGTCTCTTTGAGAATTTTCCCCACCATTCTTCCTCCAAAAACTCGAAAAACATGCCCTTAGTTATAAAGTACGAAATGGGCTACAGAGATTTTGAAAATCACAACCGTAAATCTATCCTTTTGCTTCTTTTGTAACCTGCAAATTCTGATGACGAAAATGAAGCTTTTCCTCCCTTTTGCCTCTCTTTCTCACTCATACTCATTCAAGGAATTAGAAGGAATATTACATACCTTGAAGGTGCTCCAATGACAGCCAACACTTGTTCCCTTCCTCTCCTTTTCTTCTCTTTCCCACTTTCTTCTTCTTCTGTTCCCTTTCTTTCTCGGCTAAACAACTCACGTCATACATACACTTAGGTTTAGAGTTTTGGTATAAACTCTTAAAAAGCCTAGCAAGAATGATGTGAACGAGAGTTTGGGCAGGACCCTCATAAGAATCCTGAACATGGGAGTCCAAATTCTGAAAATTACTTAATGACCCCTTATGTTTTCCATAATGATTTATTTTACGCTCAAAACATATTTCCTTGCATCAAAAGGTTTCTAAGTTTCCAACATCAAGCCGTATCTAATAATCTCATTCAACTTATTTCATTAAATCACACAATTATTATTATTATTATTATTATTATTATTATTATTATTATTATTATTATTATTATTGTTATTACTATTATTATAATTATTATTATTATTATTATTATTATTATTATTATTAATTAAAAAGAAAAACGAATACCGAAAAATGGAGTATTACAACTCTCCCTTGCTTGAATTAGACTTCGTCCTCGAAGTCTTCGTTAGTGAAGACTCTAGATAGTACACTCGAACCTTCACCTCTGGCTCCCAAGTCCAATATGAACCCTTTCGGTGTTGCCCCTAGACTTTCATTATTCGTATCTCCTTGATAGATAAAAATCAACTCATCCAGTAGCTCTAGGTGATACGATACCTTCCCAAACCAAGAGACGGCCTTGCATTGACCCATGTATAAAGGCTCCAAATTACCCTTAAAGACTAAATCGTGTGCTAACTTTGACCGGCTACTTTTGGTTGGAGCATTGTGCTACACCATAATTGTGTACCCATTTCCTCTTAAAACCGAGACATGAACCATCTGCCACTCTCATTGATGATAAACACAAACAATTTGTGCCTCGCTACAACTTCCATAATGTAGATTTTTACTTGTTACCTCCAGTGTAGGAACACGACCTGACCATAATATGTCAAATAACCCCAACTGCCCCAATCAACAGTCCAAATCTCACTTGAAAATCTCACGTAATTTGCGTCCTCATTCAGAAACACTACTTCATGTACCCTTTCCAACAATTCCAATAGATGAGTGAGCATTGTGTTTCACATACATAACTCCTGAAGTGGTTTAATAGACGACTTCCGGATAAGAGTATCAATGACTGTATCCACTTTACCAGAATGGTAAAGGCTATTGAAATTGTGACACCTTGTTCCTAATAGTTTCCTAATTCGGGGTTGTGACTCGAAGATCGGTTATCACAAGGCTTAGGGCCTCTGGGAAAGAGATAATTAGACCCATTTGGGTGTGACTAATGTAGATTTGATAACATTGGAGTTTAGTTTGTGTTTCAGAGCAAAAGGCTATAACCATAAAATGGCTGTTCTGACTTTTATGGTAATTGGATTTTAGTTTGGGAAGTTTTAAGTCAAGGATGAGTTTATAGAATCAAAGAGCCTGTCGTTAGCTTTCTGTGGATATAAGGATCGTCAAAAAAGGACTTAGAACGAAGATGTTATGGCCTTCGAAATTTGTTGTGTTTAAGGTTAAACCTAGTATGCTGGGAGTACTAGGGAGAAGGATCGTTGACATCAGTTAGAGTAAGCCGGACGTACTTAGAGTACATAGGGCGTACTCTAGTTTCATGAAAACCCTAATTTAGGGTCTTCGACCCTATTTAATGTAGCACCTGGTTCTTCATACGTATTCTCTTGATTATATACCTTGTATTTTGGCCTTGGACTCGGCGAGTTGAAGGTCCAACTCACCGAGTAGAAGCGAGAAGGGACACGGGACTTAAGTGGTCTACTCGGTTAGTCGGATCCTGGACTCGGTGAGTAGACCTTGTTTGGACAAAAACCCTAATTCGAGGGTTTGTACCCTATTTAAACGCCTTAACTCGGCCTCCTTCGTCCCATTTGCTCCCAGAAGACCCCCATAGCAAACCCTAGTCGTTATTGAAGCAATCTAAGGCATTTGGATTGACTTTGGTGCTTTTATGATCCAAGGAGGGAAGGAAAAAGCTTGAAGGAACAAGAGGAGGCTAAAGGGATCCGAGTTTGTGCACCATTTTCAGCTCATTGAAGGTAAAAAGCTTGTACCTTGCTCTTCCATTTGCTAGATCCCATTTTGTGAAGTTTTAGGGCTTTTATAAGCCATTTTGGTCACCAACCATGATTGGAAGCATGGTTTGGAGTTGATGTTTCAGATCTAGGCCCTTAGAGGGGTTACAAGGCAGAAAGGAGTGGCTCTTGCACTCATAGAAGGCCCCATGCTTTGAGAGGGCTTGTTTAAGCACCTTTTAAGCTTGAAGTCCCATGCAAGAACGTAAAGGTTGTAACTTTACGTGCTAGATCGATTGTAGAAGCATAGATCTATCTTTTGATCAAGGGTTGTACGTCAGAAATGAAAGATTCAGTGAGTGGTTGTGATCAACTCGGCGAGTCTGTTCTTGGACTCGGCGAGTCTAAGGTTCTGTTCTGTATCAGTTGAAGGCCATAAGGACCCAGTTGAGTGTGGAAAGGTTTTAGGGGGTCCTAGGGAGTGACCTAATGTTATGGACTAAGCCATTGTTCTGGAAATTCATGGGACTCGGCGAGTGCATGAACAGACTCGGCGAGTCCAAGGGAATCTTCTTAAGGATGAAGATGAACTCGACGAGTTGTTCATACAACTCGGCGAGTCAAGGACAGGACCTGTGTATCAGTTGATGATGAACTCGACGAGTTGTTCATACAACTCGGCGAGTCGGATGAGGATTCAGTCGATGTTCATTTAGAAGGAAAACTCGTCGAGTCGTCACCTAACTCGACGAGTAGAGACGGGTATGAGGTCTAAGGGAAGGTTAGGGACTCAGCGAGTTGGTGAGCCAACTCGGCGAGTCAGGTCAATTAGAAGTTGACTTTGAATTTGACTTGGTCAGGGGTAAAATGGTCAGTTTATCCCAAGAGTAGATGTCAGTTTCTGACTAAGTGTTTTGTGGGAATTATAGCCGGAGGATTTCCAGGGCAGCAGCAGTAGCAGTCAGAGGATTCCCGCACAGTTCAGCAGCTACTACGAGGTGAGTTACCTTCCAGTAGTGGTGGGTCTACGGCCACAATGCCGACCCACTAGTAGGGATCGTTTGCTAGATGTTTGTCTTTGTGATATTCATCTGTGTTGCTACTACCTGATATGTTATATGCTAGCGTGATATGATATGTGATAGTGATAGAGATCGTTGTTAGAACCGAAAGGGTAGGTTAGGCACCCCAGATATGCCTAATAGTATGTTATGATATGTTTAACTGCTAGCATGATATGTTATATGAGGAAGAGGTAGTAGAAAGGCCAAAGGTCCCCAAGATTCGGTCGTTACGATCGAAGGGTAGGTCGGACACCCCAGATATGTCTGACAATAGATTATGCTATGATATGTGTGATAGTAGTAGTAGGGGGTGAAATAGTCCCCGAGGTTTAATTGTTAGGACCGAAGGGTAGTCAGCACCCCAGAATAGCTCGACATGGGTAGGTCAGCGCCCCAGAGTGGCTTGACACGGGTAGGTCGGCACCCCAGAATGACCGTACGGGTAGGTCGGCACCCCAGAATGGCCGCACGGGTAGGTCAGCACCCCAAAATGGTCGTACCAGGGTAGGTCGGGCACCCTAGAAATGCCTGGCAGTATGTATGTGATATGATTATATGGTATGTGGTATGATGTGGGAACTCACTAAGCTTTGTGCTTACAATTTATAGTTTTATTTTTAGGTACCTCTTCAGCGAAGGGGAAAGAGCTGGCGTGGTAGCGGCACATCATACACACAGACATTGGTTTTTCCGCATTATGAGACTTTCTGGGATTGTACTCTGACATTATTATTATTTTCATGCTTTGGTTTTCAGACACGAGATATGTTTTATGAATTGAAATGATCGGATGATGTTTTACTACTAAAGTGTTGCTAACCACTTAATTTAAAATGAAATTTTTGGGTGTGAAAATTTGGCTCATTACATTTAAGCTCATTAACTAAGTACCAAAACCTCTTATCCTCAGCCTTCATTCCCATTAAACCCTAGATTCGAAACCCTAAGTACATTTAGTGACATTTGAGCTTAAAAGTGAGTTGGTTGTTGTTATGTCATGAAGAAGAAGAATATGAAAAATTGGAGGTATAGATTAAGCTTGTAGATCCAGGATTTCATTCTCATTTGCAAGCCTTTTGAGGTAAAAAGCTGTCACCTTGGTGGTCATTTGTGCAAGATCATTTTTATTGTATTTTATGTGCATTTTGAAGTCTTATGAGTTCAAATTGAGCTGCTGATCTACTCCAGAAGCCATGGATGTTAGATCTTAGCTCCAATAAGGTTCCTTGTTCATAAAATGCAAAATTATGGAGGATTTTGGTCCATGCAAGTATTAAGACCTTTATTAAGCTCCTTTTAAGTGTTGAGTCCCATTAAGTCATGTATGGGAGTAAGGTTGGCAACTTTATTATTTAAGTCCTTTCCTAGGGTTCAGATCTATGTTTGGAAAACTTGACTTAACCCAATTAGAGCTTAATGTTGATTTTTAGGCCTCCAATGAGTACCTTGGGCGTGTGAGGGGGTATGCTCAGCGTAATGTTGGAATTCTGTATCAATCGCTTTTACATTGTGCTTCATGGATGAGTATGTTGGGAATACGCCTCTGGTACGTAGGACATACTCTGTAGAATGTCTAATTTGGGCCTTTTAGATCTTGGTCCTTGTTGGTCCATGGGACTTCTGACTTTGAGCCATGGGATAGACTGTGGGATTTCCTGGTATTAGTCCCATAGTAGTTTTTGGGCCCAATTATGAGGTTGGGCCACATTGGGCCTTAGGTTGCCATTTAGGGATTTAGGATTTTGAGCATACGGGTTGGATCTTGGTTTTGGGCTAAGTAAGAAAAGGGTAAAATGGACTTTTACCCTTTAGGAAGTTGGTTTATGGAGTGGACCTCGGATTTTGGCTTGTTGGGTTAATTATTAATTAAGGTTACATTTATTATCAGTTGGTACGAGATTATCTAATGTCACAACCCAACCAGTTATTTGTTTATCACCGGATTGAGGTGAGTCTCTTCACTGTACTCGTGGGTCGAAGGCACCATGTCACGCCCCTAACCGGAGCGGCAGAAATGCTCAAAGGGCGGAGGACGTCGTGTACAGTATCATAATAACACAAAATAGTAATCAAAGTAACAACAACCATATCATTAATAATAGTGTTTACATTGTATTCGAATCACATATGATTTACTCCAAACGTAAATAGCAAAAATATGACTTAACGTTATAATGCTCCGTCTTCTCCAAAACTTTTGCGAGCGTACCTGTCTACTAGTTCCCTGAGAATACAAGTGGTGTTGAAAGTGTATCAACATTTAAGTTGGTGAGTTCATAAGCATTTGTATATGAAAGAGTAGGTTCTTTGTTTCTTGAAAAATGGTAGTGTGATCATCAAGAAAATCCAATATTGTCTTAGTAAAGGAAATGTAAATAACATGACCCTACAAGTTCCTTCGACGAGCACTTAGCAAATACAAGTTATATATAATCAAGATCGAACGGACAGTCGAATGTGTGGATCTTCCCTAACCCCACAACGAAACAAGGAACAAGAAATGAGGCGGAAATCACACATTCCACTGCCTACCGGGTTTTCATTATATATGACTCCAACGTATTCACTAGGTAATCCAAGAATTAACAAAAATAGTCCTTTTTAGAAATGTACTTTGTACTGTACTAGTTACGTAATGTATTGTAGTTGTATTTGAAAGTAGTTCATTTGTATGTACATGTCTGGAAAAATATTCCTCCGTAAATGTAAGTTTCTATGTTAGAAAATAGTATACTAAACTTGTATGTATTTGTATTTTTGCTATTGAATAAAACTATGTCCAGTTGTTTATGTATTCATACACTAATCGTATTGTTAATACAAAATTGTGAGTTATTATGACCATGCTAATGACCAGGGTGGCCTGATATAACATTCTTCAAGCAGCAGAAGCGTTATGACATTTGTCACCCCAGATCCGTTCCAACTGTAGCTAACATTCAAGGCGGGAGATTGTCAGTCGTATATAGATCTATACACAAATTCATACTCTCCCTCCAGGAGACTTTGGTTATAAAATCAGGGCTCTCGTTGGTACTTAGATAAGTACTTGAAGGTAAATCTCACAAAGCTATATTGACGATTACGTGTAGAATAAAGAAAAATAATTTTGAAATAAATGAACTAAAAGTATGTTCCTTTTCTAGTATATTTGTAGTGTAAAGTAGCTGTACGAGAGTATTTAGTTTACTTTTGTATTAACCTTTACATAGTAAGAACCTTGTATACGTGCTCTATAAACTATTCTTATAATAGTTTATATGTTCGTTCTTGTATTGTTATCCGATTTAGTAAAATAGTATGTAAGTTCCCTAAACTATACCTATTATAGTTTATATGTATGTTCTGTTTGTAATGAAAACCATTGTAACTTAACAGTTTGTATTAACAGTAATAAAATATTTGAGAAAGATACCCTTTTGCTCAACATAGTACAAAAGGGTTAAAGATATATTTGAAATCATTTTTATACTTATATACATATCAGGCATATATAATTTAGATTGAAAAGGTAGTCGGACAAGTGATTCTTCCCCAAGCCCACAACCAGACAAGGAACAGGGGTTAAGGTGGAAGCACTAGTCCTAAGCCTGTTAAATCTCAATTATATATATATATATATATATATATATATATATATATATATTGGGGAAAACAAAAGTAGAAATAATTAAAATAGTTTGAAACACTCTAAAATCGTTTGAATATTAACACAAGATTACTTGTGTTTTACTTGTATCCCCCCTAAAATATTGAAAAACCATAAAAGCGGGTATGAACTCACCTCGAGTACGAGTGCTATTTTGGGTAGCGAAGTGCTAGCATATGATCCTCAGGTTAGAATACGTAAAAGCAGTCGTATCAATAATTTCTTAGAAAAGTTGAAAGTGTTCTTGGTGTTCTTTAAGGAGATTTGTTTGTTTTCAGTTGAAGATATGAACATTGAATGGTGAATTATGAAAATCTTTTAGAACACATGAAGATTTCGGGCATTATCATGTGAAGATTCAAGATTTTTCGGTTGTTAGAGAGAAAAAGAGGATGATTTTGGATGAGTTTTGGGAGAAATGGGAGGTTTTCAGTTAGAGAATGCAAAAATGAGCAATAGATTTTGGTCCTAGCTATTTATAGTAGGATAAATTGAGGTGACACTTGCATTGGAAAATATATTTTCCTCTAGAATTGTGTGCCTAAGGATAGAACCGAGAGATTTCGGTCTCGGGTCCACCGATAACGGGGGTGTGGTTTGCGGTGAGAAGGCGATTGCGGTCCGAAGACGTTTGTGGTGGGAATGATTTTGGCCCGGAGTAAGTGACATATGCTAAGGTTTGCGGTTTTGACCAAAATCTAGTTTTCGGTTTGAGGCTAGTGGCCTGTGAGATTTCTCGAATCCAAAAAGAATTGTTTTTTGATTTTTAAGTGCATTTTATTCTAATACATAATACCCATATTTAGCTATCAAATTTTATTTAATCAAATAGCTTCAAATTATTTTACCATTGTTTGACATTTATTGACCTTTGTTGACCCGAAATAACGGGTTGTTATATCATCCCCCCGTTAGAGGGACTTTCGTCCCGAAATTAGAATTCCGAGTGGGACTTCAAGGGTTGGTAAAAGATGGCGTACTTCTGTTCTGGTTGACCTTATCTTTCTCACGCGAATTCCAGTCTTCGCTTGTGTTAGGTGCAATTTGTGCACCTTTTTCACACCTTTTAGTCCCATTTCATGCATCTATTTATCATAATTGTCCTTCATTTGTCTTGAATTTAATCACATTTTATGTTAGTCTCTAGAACAACCTTATTTGCACATTTTAATGTCTTTTTCAGGTAAACCGGAGGTTGGAACGCGCTTTGAGAAGTGCCGGGAAGCATCGGTGAAGATTTCGGGATGATCTGGCAAAGAACGAAAAAGTTGCAAAAATCAAGTTTGGATTCAGAGTCAGAGGGGGACACGGGGCGTGTTGAATTTACACTGAAAAGTGGGCACGGGGCGTGTTTGATCAAAATGGGAGTTGTTGACCATGCTGAACATGGGGCGTGTCATTTTAGTGCAAATCAACACGGGGCGTGTTGCTGAACAGGACCCGTATCAATTTAGCCTATTTTAACATGGGTCGTGTTCGACCCGAAAACCAACTTTTGGCAGTTTTTCCTATCTTTCATATTACGGGTTGAGGGCCATTTTTACACACACACACAACATAGCAGAGCAGAAAAAAAGCATTTTTGGAGAGAAGGAATTAAAGGTTTTTGCAAGGATTGTCCGTTAAACATTTGGGAACATTTTGATTTCATATTTGTAAGCACTTTAGTTCTTGATTTCATCTTCTAGATTTCTAGTTTTGTTCTAGCCATGTGTGGCTAGAACCCTAATTTCTCCAACTCATGTTTTGATTTTCTAGTTGTGATTCTAATCATATGACTTGATGTTTGTTCTTAACTTCTATCTAATGAATTTGATTTTGCTTCAATCAAATGTTTGATTCTCATTGTGATTCTTATTGGCCATTTGAATTAGGGTTAGGTCATTCCAGTTATCTCTTTTACAAAATCCGTAATTGTTTTGTGAAATTGAACAAGTAACAAGCATTAAATTGATCTCTATTGAATGAATTTAGTGTAAATCTTATTCATACACTTTTACACTCCCGAGCATATAAGGAGTATTGGGTGTTGTTGGGAACATTCACATAAAGCTTCATGCAATCTTTCAATCTAATTCTAAGAGCTTGTTTAGATTAGGTTAGTAAGGTTAGGATTAATCAAAGAGCTTGTTTTGGTTGAATATTGTAGTGAATGGCAAGTGTTAGAGCTTGTTAACACTTTCAAGTACCAATTTAGATAGAATGAAACAAAAGTCTTGTCGTCTTGGATTCACACTGTTGAACTATCATACATGAAGTTGGAGTCTTTATAATATCTAAATTTAATTTACTCATTCAGCCAATTACTTGTGATTTTACTTTATTTGTCTAATCATTGCAATCAAACTCCCCTTTTTCTTTCATCTTTTGTGAACAAGTACCATACGGAAAAAGGGTATAGACTGATTGTCCCGTGTCTTTGTGGATCGACCTGTGACAACCCGAAATTTCCATTCTGAACAAACCATATCAAGACAATAGAGCTTAGAACAGTTTCAGTGAAATTCCAGACTTCGGGTATAAGTTTGGCAGTTTTTCACGATTTACACTTAAGGAGATATCAGGAGAGTGGTTGCACTAGGGTTTTGTGCAACACTGTTATTCCAACACTCTATTATATTAGAGATCATGTTGGTAATAAAAATATTTTCTGCCAATATATATATATATATATATATATATATATATATATATATATATCCCAGGACTATAAATAGAATTCTGAACCAAATTCATTAATTATTCGCATTTCCAGCTAGAGAAAAGCCATTTTCTCTCTCACAGATCTTCGGGTTTTTATACCAAAACATGAGTACCTCTTTCTAGTAGTGTTAGAAAGCTTTATATGTGTTAATAACATGATTTAGAAGGCAAAATTACTAGATTTAGGAGTTTACTCCCCAAGGTGTTCTTGGGCGGTAAACTCCCAAAACAAAGCCTAGACTGACCCTTGTGTTATGCTACTTCCTAAGACTCATTTGTAAGTGTATTAGGGACATGAAATCAAGAAAGAGTCACCCAAGTTTGGGAGTTCACGGCCCAAGAGTATCTTAGGCCGTAAACTCCAAAATCGTGCACAAAAGGGTGCTTTTAAAGCACCTAAAGCATTGGACATTTACTAGGAATTGTTCCCACTTAAATCAAGGATCAAAACACATCAAAATCACCTTCCAAAGTGAGTTTACGGCCAAGACATGGTTCATGGGCCGTAAACATGAAAGAAGGGCACCAAAGTGTGCCTAATGCCTTCATATGCTTTAGGTAAAAGTCTAGAACCTGTCCTACATATGCAAGAGACTTGAAAGCAACAAAAACACCATTCCAAGGGAGTTTACGGACGTAAACTCCAAAGGAAATGGCCTTGGGGCCGTAAACTCCTCTAAGGAGTGTTTCTAGGCCTTAAACCCTCCCAAGAATTTAACCACCAAGTTGGAATAATTCTAGGAATCATTTGGAACTTCAAAACACACCATACACCCTTGGTTGGGAGTTTACGGACGTAAACTCACTAGTTTACAACCGTAAACTCCATGTGTGATGGCATAAGGAGAGTAAACTCATATATGGGATCCTTTGGAACCCTAAACACAAGTGCCTTGTCCCACAATAGCTTAGATGCAATCCTTAGGGCTTAAAACACTTATATAAAGTGTTTATTATGTCTAGGATGTCTTAACATTATAAATTAGTAACTTGAGACTAATTGAGTGCATATATGTGTGATTATATGTTCATTAGGATCGTAGTGTGCGTACAAGTCCTCACTTGACGCCTAACAATCCTACACCGTCTAGTTCATCTAAACTACCAACAATAGGTGAGTTCATACCCCTTAATCAATGTTTTAAATGATTTTAAATGCTTTAATGGGGGGGGGATACAAGTAGAAAACAGTATGTTATTAAATCAATCTTATGTATTTTATAACTGTGTTTTCACTCAGTAGATTTCACATATTTCAAAAGGTGTCACATGAAATGGTTTTCTATCTTAAAATACCTTGATAACAAAAGTATTAGTTTTGAAATGTTTATTAAAATGACATCAAGTCATTCTTAATTATTGTTCAAAACTCCTAGATATCTTGCAAAACCATTATTTTACCTTCTTGAATCAAACTATACTTATGCGCATATGTTCATTTATATGTTAGAGATTATAGTTTTCACCCTTCATTTAGTTTCCAATACTCTTGGGTTGCAAGAGTGCATACACCTACGTAAACAACCAGTTACCTTCCAGGTAACTATCATAGGGATAGTCAGAAGATATCAAACATTATTACTACTACAAGGAATCACACAAGAGTCAGTTCATTCATGAGTCGATGCCAATACCTTACATGATACATGAGTACACGTACTTAGGATTACATGATACATGAATATGTTTACATATACTTACCTGTTACATGAACACACTTACATGAATACCATACAGGAACACTATTTCTTAGGTGCATTATCTTGTATTTACTTACCTGGATACTTGTACTTAGAACTACGAGGATAATTTATTAGTACATACTGTGTAAATTGTCTTTCCTATCCCAGTTCAATGGGATATTTCGGCAGGACTTACCATTCTGAACCCCACTGATTAGCACCAGTGGTCGATGAATGTCTACGGATGTCTAAGGTTGTTACTTATTTAGTAGTCAGTGACGGGACTAACCATCCCTCTGTCCAACTGTTGCAACAGTGGATGAGATGTGAATCTTCGGATGATCATTAGGTTAACGCTTCTATTAGGAGCCGGCCACGGAACTAACCATTCCTCCATCCTGCTGTTGCAACAGTAGATGAGATGTGAATCTTCGGATGATCATTAGGTTAACGCTTGTATTAGGAGTCGGCCACGGAGCTAACCATTCCTATGTCCAACTGTTGCAACAGTGGATGAGATGTGAATCTTCGGAGGATCATTAGGTTAACGATCGGTATTAGGAGATCGATGTCGGGACTAACCCTCCCTCCACCCTGCTGCCGCTACAAAGGATGAGGGGACACTCTTCGGATGTCCATAGGGTCTATCTTTCGCTTCGGCGATGTCTTGTTTATCCTGGTAACCCCAGATAATAACACTTACATGATTATATTTTTCCTGTTTACTTTATTTTGTGATATATTCACATAAACGATGAGTTAGACTAAGTACTCTTAGTACTAGTCGATAGAAAGGAAAAACTATCATTTTACTTACAGAACATCAGGGTCTTGGTAGAAGACTATCATATCATTTTCCTATTTTACTTTATTTTGTGATATATTCACATAAACGATGAGTTAGACTAAGTACTCTTAGTACTAGTCGATAGAAAGGAAAAACTATCATTTTACTTACAGAACATTAGGGTCTTGGTAGAAGACTATCATATCATTTTCCTATTTTACTTTATTTTGGGATATATTCACATAAACGATGAGTTAGACTAAGTACTCTTAGTACTAGTCGATAGAAAGGAAAAACTATCATTTTACTTACAAAACGTTTAGGTCTTGGTAGAAGACTATCATATCATTTTCCTATGTTACTTTATTTTGTGATATATTCACATAAACGATGAGTTAGACTAAGTACTCTTAGTACTAGTCAATAGAAAGGAAAACCTATCATTTTACTTTATCATAACAAAACATTCGGGTCTTGGTAGAAGACCACATTTCATACTTATATCTACTATTCTATTTAAGGATTTGTACGACATTCTTAACAACATTCCAAAACAGGACAATAACACATAAATACTTATGAATTCACCAGCTTTAAAGCTGATACTCGCTTTCAAAATAACTTGTATTCTCAGGTCATCAGTTAGACAGGTGCGATGGCCATGTTTTTGAGAAGATGGAGCATAGACAAGACTCGCCTTATTTTGATTAATCATTTTATTGTCGTACATTATGAAAGAACACACATGTATTAAAACTCTACTTATAATGCAATGGATGATATTGTTGCTTGTTTATTATATTACATTGTTGTGATATTGTACATGACGTTCTCCACCCATGAACGTTTCCGCCGTTCGTGGTTTTGGGGTGTGACAGATTGGTATCAGAGCATTGTTTATAGTGAATAAAGTATATTAACCCATAAAAGATATACTAACTATAAATACATCAGGATTAAAACACTTTGTCTAAGAGTTATACTTTTAAATAATAAAATATTTAACAAAGTATACGTGCCTGCATTCATACTAAAATCAATGTCACAATGACAAGAACAAAAGTATTACGATTGTTGAATATCACAAGTAAGCCTGGGGATGTATGGTCAGTCTTGGGAAAGGCATAGCCTGATCAACTATGATGTTCCAAGGAGTGATTAGCACATGCCCAAGAATGGTTGTGATATGGCAACAAGTCTAAAAGCTTACCAACATTACCACAATGAGAACATTATAACAGAACCTAAGTCTAAAATACCATAGGGGTGTTTCGCGTTACTATAAGTACTTTATACTTGAGAACTAAAATGGAATCTTCATTCCTAAGTTGATAATTGCTAAGTGGATATGCTAAAGTTATATGTAACTAGGATGTTATAGACTTAGAATCGGTGAAAATTTTGCTTTACCTTTATTCCTTGTGAATTTGGAGTTGAGGTCACTTATTCGAAGGCCTATCATGTGTTGATTACATATAACTGATGGGTTTTGGTCATAAGACATCCTATGTGCTCATACAAACCCTAATGCTTGGATCTAGGTTTCTCTATTGTAGATGAAACTTATCCAAGACTATAAACCCTAATTCTAGCATATGGAAATCGATATTAACATATAATTTGGTTTAAGATGTTACCTTGATTGTTATGTAGTAATAACAATCCCAATTCCTCCTTGAATTGACTTTGGAAGGCTTAGAGTCACAAGTGTCACTCCTCTAATGGCTCACAAACACCATAAGCAAGAGGATGAAGAGGAGAGAGGATAAAGGCTGCCAAAACCGTGTGAAAACCCTAGCAAGAAGCTTAGCCACGTTTTTGGTCCATAAGGGATCTATATATAGTGAGGCAATTAGGGTTGTCTAACAAGGAAACCCTAATTTGGATGCTTAAGCCCTAAGCAACCCATGAAGCCCTTTCCATAAGGCCTTGGACGATTTCATATGGGCTTCCCCCATAGAATTCATCCACCTTATGATATAAGGCAATCCATGGCCCAAATTGCAATTATCTTATAATTACAATTCCAGTCCCTTAAGTTTAATTAATCTCTTTTAGCCACAAAATTAATTACCAATTAATTCTTGACTAATATTAATTAAACAATATGATTTCTCCTGTAATATATTATTCTCATAATATATTAATAAATCATATTTAATCCTTTCTCTCCATAATTCATCCTATCAAGTTGCTTTGGTGAAGGCAACCCAAAAGGACCATGCACCATCGGGTCAAGTACATACCAAAATAGTTATGGACTTAGACACTAATCCAATAGTCTCCCACTTGGATAAGTCTAATAACTATTATGCGTATGACTTAAGATCCTGATCTGCAATCGTAGCTTTCCAAAGCCACTGTCAACTCTGATCTTATCAGATACGTGTGTCCTTAGATAAAGGATCATATATTCCTCCATTCTAGATATCATATGAGATATGATTTCAAATCATTCTCTTTGTACTATATCTCGATTCCCGGTTAATGACGACTGACTAATTGAACAAATCAAATTAGCCCTAGCCCGGCCAAGCATTTACGTTTGTCATCACTAAATCATCGAGGGGCCCAAAGATATCGCTTTTATCCTACTTTGGATAAAAGGAACAGATAAAATTTGATACAATGCTTGCTTGCACTTACTAACCAAATCACACACAATAATATGTTTTATAACACCAAGTTACTAATGTGTTTACATATTATCAATGTGCAACCGATTTGCATGATACAACTCACACATCTCGGTTCCAAGAATATAAGATGTTATCATCTCACCAATCACTCGTGATACAATCCATGGAGTGATCCAAGTGAGCGCGGGATTAATCCAATGCTGAAATGATATTCATAAGCACTCATGAACGTTGCACCAAACATTTGCTTATGTCTAATACTCTTTTAGACAATCCACACACCAATTCATGACAGTCTTCATGCATATCTACTTCCAACATATGAACGACTGTGGCCCGTTCGAATAAGTCGATTATTCTTAATAAATTCAATTATTCTGGAAGTCAAAACATGCAAATGTGAAACACAAGAATAATACTAATCCCATATGGCCTCAAACCTTTGAGTATAAATAAAACACCTTTTATTTATCTCCATATCGATTACTCATTATTTGTCGTTTCGGGTAATCAACTTCTTACTTGAATTATTACACTTGTCCCATGCTCCTAGCATGCACACAATGTTTACCTATGGTTCTTACTTTTGTGAAATAGATCAAATTGAACACATTTCCAACCATTCTCATTTCACAACTCCAAATCCTTTTTCATAAGTGTGAAAGAATATCAAATTCTTGCCACTTATAGAATATGTTAGATTCTAACATTTTATGCAATGATCCTTTTGTAATGTCACTGCACCAAAGTCACAAAGACTATTGCCAATGATATTACAAAATCTTCTATCGGAGATTGTTACAAGACAATTCCTTAGATATGATGTCTCTCACTCCAAGTACATTCCTTTGAACATCCTTTTGCATAAAAGTTTCTAATCTAGTCATAGATTTTCAATATCCAATTCTCAATATGGATACATTTCCATATTTTCCATATGACAAATCATTCTTAATAGAATCTCATCTAATCGTAATGATGTCGATATGGTCCATCCAATATGGAAACATTTCCATAATTTCCATATGACAACTCATTCTTAATAGAATCTTTTCTATTCATAATGTCGATATGGTCCATCCAATACCATGCTTCCAACTACTCACAAGCAACCAATACTCGTCGAACTTGGATTGTCCTTTGATAGTTCTTTAATTGTTTTAGTCAAAACCAATTCTAGTCCCTTTTCCCTCTAAATGCGCTATACATTTGGAAAAAACTTAGAATGGTCAAACATTAAAGCATTTGCAATCGATCCTATACCCAAAGCGTATGGGACACGACGCATAATGTTTTATTTGTTATGTTCTCAAAATTCGAATTGTGAAGAGGAATGCCGTAATCA
Source organism: Lactuca sativa (assembly GCF_002870075.4). Taxonomy (NCBI): domain Eukaryota; kingdom Viridiplantae; phylum Streptophyta; class Magnoliopsida; order Asterales; family Asteraceae; genus Lactuca; species Lactuca sativa. The sequence goes on along the minus strand of NC_056625.2, from coordinate 181,622,353 downwards.
TAATCAAAATTTTAAGAACACACTATGTACCCTTGACTAAATTTATTAACATTTCTCAACCTAATCCTTTAGATTTGAAATGAAGCATAATATTCTCTCCCTTAATTATAGCAAAACAACTTTACAACCCTTACGACTTTGCAAGGTATAACTCTTGTTTTCTATAATTAATATTGCCAAATTGCAATACGTGCCTTAATAATCATACAATCATAACTTTTATGCTCCCACTATCATGATGATTATTATAAAACATAACACTTATGCTCCCACTAGCTTCGACATGTCTTTAGAAACAGCTTAACTTTCATAAAAACAATGCTTATTGAATTTCTTAAGTTCATGTTTCTAATACTTAGTGCTTTGATAATCTTTTATCAAGGCTTCTTGAACTTATACACCTTTGCCTTAGATAGTTCATATGTATGTGTAAACAATTGCCAAACCTCACAATTCAAATTATGGAAAGGGATACCGTAACCATAATCGAATTCGAGAATGCAATTCTACAATAACTATCTTCCTAAAATCATTCTTAGTGAAAGCATTTCCTCACAATCATTTTCATGAAGGAGGAAATCTTATGACACTTAGATTTAAATGGTGTATGTGTTCCAATCCATGTGAATTTGTCAAAACCAAAGTTCACGACAAATTCAACCTCATATGGATCGAACTTTCTTAATCTCGATTTCTTGCCTTATGGTAGTACAGCTGCCCACCACGTCTTCCAAGTAGTTAAGCAGCTCACCTTTTCCTATCAATGTACCTTTCATTGATGAAGGTCCTTGCCTTTTATGCATTCAAATGAGAACTCATAGGACTCACATGCATAATTAACTTGATTGGAACGGCACAGAAACAAAATAATGTCAACACGATAGGTTGTAAACCTCAACTCGTGTGCTAGTGATGATCAATAAGGTTTATTTGATTTGTTCTTGAAACCTTTCAAGACCTTTAAGACTCCCACTTGCTCCTTGACATATAAGATTCTCTTGTCAATAACCATTTCTTAACAAACAAATATTCAAGAGTTAGTGTAGCATTTATCAAAACACTTCATAAATAGGTTCTAGGTTGTCTTTGTCTTATCCAAGACATCACAACTTTCCTCATTTGATGAATGTTATAAACCTTTCTTAACACTTTTCCACTCAATGTCACAATCTCAACTCTAAGACTTGTTTTGGAACGAAGTATGATAGACTTCTTGATTTAACCATTTCTTCAATTCTTGATTCCTCTTCTTAGACATACAATTGTACTAAGACTCACTTAGAGGATCAATTGAGATATGGTTCTTAATCATTAAGACCTATCATAAAGCATAAAAGGTACTCTCCCTTCTTCTTAGAATGGAGAAACTTTTATCTTTCTGCCTACGTGATTCTTCTTATTCGTTTTGCTATTGATTTAAACTTTTTCAACCAATTCATAATTACACTTAATCTTGTAAGTATAATCATATTTACTAAACCTTTAGTAAATCATGACGAATATCATTGTTACTCTTATGGTGGACTTGATCAACACACAACTTTGTGTACTCGATCTCCTAGTCCTTCACTTGACACTTTGTCAATGAATTAGTCTAATTTCCAAATATGAACTTTCTCATTCATCATGCAACCAAGTTGCGTGATTCCAAATTTCTGTCCAATTGATACTTGGGCGATGAGAAACTCTCCCAATTCGGTAAATTCTAGACATTTCCATAATTAACATAAATAAGAACCAAATCCATTATTGCTAATAATAGAAACATTCAAACATCAATTTTTCATATACGCCATTGCAAGGATAAATAAATAATATAAAATCAAAATTTATTTTATTGCGGAAAAATTTTGTCCTTACAATGCAATTCATTGAAAAACTATGCTAATACATCTTTCTTAGCAATCTAATTCTAACTCTAAGTAGTAGCTCAAGAATCTAATCTTCGAGAAATGCGATCGAAATCCATTTCTTCATGGTTAGATTCTGCTCACTTCTTCCTTTAAGCTTCCTTTCTTTTCTTCGATCCTACAAAACATCAATTGCAATCTTATCACATTATGTATTAAGAATCTAGAATAGAAGCTTAAAAGAGTTATTTAGTGGATTTTACCTAGTTTAGAGCCATACGTTTCGACTCTCCCATCTCTTAGATCTCTTAGGTAAATGGGGCAACTTCGTCTCCAATGCCCTTTCTCTTGGCAATAAAAGCAGATTGACTCTCTTGGAACAGGATATGTAACTACTTCAGACATTGCCTTTCTCTTATGATCAAACTTTTCGATCATAGCATGTCTTTCGTTTCCATTGTCTATATCCATAGAGGTCTTGAAGACAGATTCAGCAATCAACTTTGCTTTTCTATTGCACCAAAGCATTGCTGATTCAGCAGTAATAAGCATATAGGTGAGATCTATAAGGGTCACGTCGCGGTTCATCATATAGTACTCTCTTACGAACTCACTATATGAGTTAGGAAGTGACTGAATAACCCAATCAATAGCCATTTCCTCACAAACAACGGATCCCAACATTCTTAACCTATCAATGTGTGACTTCATCCCTAGGACGTGTGCACACACCGATTTTCCTTCTTTATGTTTACTTGCCAAAAGGGCTTGAGTGATCTTGAACTTTTCAAGCTCTTGAACTTGTGGGTTAGGGAGAATAATTTGAGGAGGAGGAGGAAGTGAAGTATGATCTCTTGTTCCTCGATCGAATCGTGGAATATCATCTTCATGTGGAAAGCTTGTTCCACGGGATTTGGGAAGACCATAGTTGTCGAACTTTGACATCTACAATACGAGAGAAAACAAATTCAAGTTAGTTGATTGAATGAGTCCTTAGAAAATCACCCAAATGAGATACTAAGGCTAGGACCCAACACAATATTCTACAACTCGGGAGAGGGATGCCGTAACCCAAATTGCAGAACATTTGAAGGTAAGTGAATGACGATTCACTAATTTCCACCACGAAAAACGAAAAAGAATTTAAGTTTTAAATCTTTGAAAACTCCTAGATCCTTTAAGATTCATTGAACTTTCTATGGCATGTTTAAATCTCGATATGCCCCTCTTGTTTGTGACTGGGATGCCGAGGATCACAAAGCGGGTGTGAATAACCATGCAAACTTACATGGTGCCCTCACATGTTACAGTCACCTATTCGATGTGCCGGTAAACCACACACACTCCACCGAACTATGACAAACATTGAGTCTCCCTTTGCTACCTTTGCTTAGAACCATTTAGTGTGCCGGTAAACCACACACGCTCCACCGAACTATGACAAACATGAGATCCCGAACTGTGTTATTTTTGCTCGCAAAAGCTAATTAAGGTATGAAGTTTAAATAAAACTATGGTTGGATTATTGGATTACACCGTTTCGTGGTCTTCCTCACTTTGGGAGTCTGTGATATGTGGAAGGTAGCAGGATGGTTGCCTAGGTATTAATGATTGGAGCCCCATTGATGTAAATTCTGATCGTATATGTCCATATTTATAAAAATATATAAAAAAATATTACTTGTGTTCTTAAATTTTTTTTTTGATACATTTTGTTTCTTTAGTGCTTCTGTACATAATTTTTCTTTTCCTTTTTTTTCATTGTTTGCATTGCATGCATTCCTCCCTAGTCCTTAGAACCTTCCCGTCCCTTTTTGGTCTATGTTTCTTTTTGCCATCTAGAAATCGTCCTGTTTGTCCGGTTCTTGTTCTTTCTTGAGGACAAGAAATGTCTAAGCTTGGGGAGTTTTGTTAGGTGCTATTTGTGCACCTTTTTGCACACCTTTTAGTCCCATTTCATGCATCTATTTATCATAAATGTCCTTCATTTGTCTTGAATTTAATCACATTTTATTTTAGACTCTAGAACAACCTTATTTGAACATTTTCATGTCTTTTTCAGGTAAACCGAAGGTTGGAACGCGCTTTGAGAAGTGTCAGGAAGCATTGGTGAAGATTTCGGAATGATCGGGCGAAGAACGAAAAAGTTGGAAAAATCAAGTTTGGATTCGGAGTCAGAGGGGAACACGGGGCGTGTTGAATTTACACTGAAAAGTGGGCACAAGGCATGTTTGACCAAAATGGGAGCTGTTGACCATGTTGAACACGGGGCGTGTAAGTTTAGTGCAAATCAACGCGGGGCGTGTTGCTGAACACGACCCGTGTTCGACCCAAAAGCCAACTTTTGGCAGTTTTTCCTATCTTTCATATTACGAGTTGAGGGCCATTTTTACACACACACACAACATAGCAGAGCAGAAAAAAAAGCATTTTCGGAGAGAAGGAATTAAAGGTTTTAGCAAGGATTGTCCGTTAAACATTTGGGAACATTTTGATTTCATATTTGTAAGCATTTTAGTTCTTGATTTCATCTTCTAGATTTCTAGTTTTGTTCTAGCCATGTGTGGCTAGAACCCTAATTTCTCCAACTCATGTTTTGATTTTCTAGTTGTGATTCTAATCATATGACTTGATGTTTGTTCTTAACTTTTATCTAATGAATTTGATTTTGCTTCAATCGAATGTTTGATTCTCATTGTGATTCTTATTGGCCATTTGAATTAGGGTTAGGTCATTCCAGTTATCTCTTTTACAAAATCCGTAATTGTTTTGTGAAATTGAACAAGTAACAAGCATTAAATTGATCTCTATTGAATGAATTTAGTGTAAATCTTATTCATACACTTTTACACTCCCGAGCTTATGAGGAGTATTGGGTGTTGTTGGGAACATTCACATAAAGCTTCATGCAATCTTTCAATCTAATTTTAAGAGCTTGCTTAGATTAGGTTAGTAAGGTTAGGATTAATCAAAGAGCTTGTTTTGGTTGATTATTGTAGTGAATGGAAAGTGTTAGAGCTTGTTAACACTTTCAAGTACCAATTTAGATAGAATGAAACAAAAGTCTTGTCGTCTTGGATTCACACTGTTGAACTATCATACATGAAGTTAGAGTCTTTATAATATCTAAATTTAATTTACTCATTCAGCCAATTAATTGTGATTTTAATTTATTTGTCTAATCATTGCAATCAAACTCCCTTTTTTCTTTCATCTTTTGTGAACAAGTACCTTAAGGAAAAAGGGTATAGACTGATTGTCCCGTGTCTCTTTGTGTCGACCCTACTTGCCTTGTACTACTTTTTAGTGCAATAGAGTAGTGTTACTAAGGAGTATATCGTACCCCTATTATTTGTTGGGTCTGACACCCCTAACAGCTTGGTGTTCTAACGGATCTTTACTATTGCGTCTGTTGTGTTTATCGGTAAGGAGTGTGTTGGTTTGGTTTACTTGGCTCTCTTCCCCCGAATGGTGGCATACCACACTTGTAGTCATGGTTAGCCATGTCGATTGAGATCGTCAAAACTTCTTATTGTAATAAATGTTAAGTCGATTTGGAACAAGTGATAGTTAGTGTAATAATGTATTTTATGCGTATGTTCTTAGTTCTCTTTGTTTTATCCTTGTTATTACTACTGCGAATCAATGGTACCGCATTAAGCGAGTACTAGTAGTAAAAGTGCTTTTATAAGTAGTGATGAAATCTCGTAATATGATCCCTGCTAGGTCTCTTTATGATTGCTTGGTGTAAACAAGTCTTATATAATTAAGATCGAGAAGACATTCGATTGAGTGTCTCCGCCCTAAATCCACAACCAAACAAGGAACAGGAAATAAGGCGGAAACACGCACTCTTAGCCTATAGAATCTTAATTATATATGACCCCAATGTGTACACTAAACCATCATAGCTCACCCGCAAGGATCCTTAATTCTCAAATGAATGATGTGTTTTGCTCGGACGAGGGAGCAATTCATGATTATGATTTAATTTGGCGCTAGATTAAAAAGGTTAAGCTTTCGATATTTTTTTTAGGAAATGCACTGTTATCCCAGGAAATGCACTGTTATCCACAGGTAGTTCTTGGACAGTCTCTCCCACGGTGATCATCAACACCCTTCCATTACAAATGGCATTCCTTGCTCTTGGACAATCTCTCTTGAAGTGCCCCATCTCACCGCACTCGTAACAAGCTGGGTTTACTCCAATGTTGGGGACTTGGTTGAGGGGTTGTGCTGGTGCCCTACAGAAATGGGCAGTGTGCCCCTTCCTATTGAAATTTCTGCATTGTATCACTCGGCAAGATTTGGTGTGATTTTATTTCTCAAATGAATGATGTGTTTTGCTCGGACGAGGGAGCAATTCATGATTATGATTTAATTTGGCACTAGATTAAAAAGGTTAAGCTTTCGATATTTTTGTTTAGGAAATGCACTGTTATCCTAGGAAATGCACTGTTATCCACAGGTAGTTCTGGGACAGTCTCTCCAACGGTGATCATCAAAACCCTTCCATTACGAATGGAATTCCTTGCTCTTGGACAATCTCTCTTGAAGTGCCCCGTCTCACCGTACTCTTAACAACTTTGGTTTACTCCAATGTCGGGGACTTGGTTGAGGGGTTGTGCTGGTGCCCTACAGAAACGGGCAGTGTGCCCCTTCCTGTTGGAATTTCTGCATTGTATCACTCGGCAAGATCTGGTGTGATGTTAATTCTCAAATGAATGATGTGTTTTGCTCGGACGAGGGAGCAATTCATGATTATGATTTAATTTGGCACTAGATTGAAAAGGTTAAGCTTTCGATATTTTTGTTTAGGAAATGCACTGTTATCCTAGGAAATGCACTGTTATCCACAGGTAGGTCTGGGACAGTCTCTCCCACGGTGATCATCAACACCCTTCCATTACGAATGTCATTCCTTGCTCTTGGACAATCTCTCTTGAAGTGCCCCATCTCACTGCATTCGTCACAAGCTGGGTTTACTCCAATGTCTGGGACTTGGTTGAGGGGTTATGCTGGTGCCCTATAGAAAAGGACAGTGTGCCCCTTCCTGTTGCAATTTCTGCATTGTATCACTTGGCAAGATCTGGTGTGATGGAAGTTACACTTGTTACACTTCGGAAGGGTTCCAGCGTAACGACTGACGGGTGTCGGAGTGGTAGGTGTTGTGGCATCATGGACAACAACAATCTACTATTCCTTCAAGGGCTCTTGCGTTGGTTGTTCCTTCTTCTGTCACCAAGACTTTTTCTTATAATCACCTCCTTTTGTTGGCTCAGGAGTGGGGACTATCATGCCTTGGCGAACTCCATGATCTATGAGTCTTTGTGCCAAGCATTTGGCGTTATCGAAGGTAATTAGGTTGGAATCCAATACATTCCCTTGAATCCGAGGAGATAATACCTATATGTACCTCTTTATATTTTTACTCTCGGGTTGACCATCCCATGGCATAGTGTTGCTAGGTTGCTAAATCTATTGGTATAGATCACTATCTGAAAGTCTACCATGGTGAGGTCCCATAGCTCTTGCTCCAGCTTTTGTACTTCGCCCCTCGAGCAGTACTCTTCCATCATCATCTCTTTTAAATTTTCCCAACCCATCGACTTAGCCACTATGAGGGTCAGTGACTGGACATGGCCATTCCACCATGTTAGGGCTCTGTTGGAAAGGGTGCAGGAAGCAAACTTCACTTTGCTCCCTTCTGGCCATGTGTAGATATCGAAAACAAATTCTATTTTCTCGAACCATAACATTAAAGCAATGACTACCCCACTTCCATTAAAGGATTTGGGGTTGCAGTTGGTGAAGTCTTTGTATGAATAATCCCTAGAGTGTCTGTGGCTGTCTCCATTGTTAAGTGGGTGGGCACCGCTACCAGATCCATTAGTAACACTCGCGCATATTTGAGTTATAGCGGCAGGTACTGCGACTGTTACAACAGTCTCAAACATAGCAGGTTGGTACAATAGTAGTGGAGTCGGTGGTGTATTGTAGTTGTGTTGACGATACACTTGATATATCTACCAGATGAGATCTCTCTGTTATACGGTTTTAAAATGAATTGTTGGTAAGTCTTCAATAGTGATTGTAAGTCGGGTGTTAATGGAACTAAATTATCATAGTTATGTGCATATCATGTCCCGACTTATATAGTGTTTGATAAACAATTCTTAACAGAGGTGTATGTAAAATAAACTTACAAATTTTTAGTAGTGACCACCTTCAAATAAAATTATGTGACCTGGTTTCCTGTTACTGGCTGTAACGAAAGAGGCGATAAGCCTAACACATAGTGTGAGTAGTGTAATCATTAACTCCCTAGGTTATATTAGTTTATCAATTATTATCGTGGCGCATAAGGTGCTTGGTCTCTTTGCATGTCTAGTGTGTGGTCTGCTCTCTGTCCTTCCTATGATTGCCCTAGTTTCATCTATAAAGATATGCTGTCTCTGGACATCCATATAGTGTTCTTGTTCTCCATAGGTGTGTTGAATCTTTGATTCTTCATTATTTGGGTTTTGTCACTGATCTCCATTACTTCGTGATGGAGAGACAGACTCTGAGTGTTCGGGCGAGCCTCTTATGTCTGCTCTTGCTAGGGTAAGGTTTAGTAATGATCATTCCAGTGCCTTTCTCTTCGGGTGGTCCCTTCTCAGAATCCTCCTCATGAACCTCTTCTTGTTCTTCCTTGACTCCTCTGTTGTCTGTTGTAGTGGAGTTGTTACCTCTATCTATGTTGTTCGTGCGAGACTGGGAGTTTCTAAAGAATCTATGAGATAAATAATACATTTCTATTTTCATGGCGTGATCCTTACTAGGTTCTCTTATTATCATGCAGTGTATACAAGTTGTATATAACCAAGATCGAATAGACCTTCGAATAAGTGATCCTACTCTAAGACCATAACCAAACAAGGAATAGGAAGTAGAGCGAAGATCACAAATTCTAAGCCTATAAAATCTTAATTATATAAAACCCTGGGAGTATACACTCCTCAATTTTAGACCTACCAGTAAGGGTCTTTTAATTTTCACATAAGTTATTTATAGTGCCTAAAATACTCCTACAGTATTTTAATTGTATGTTTTGTTCTGGAGATCCTTTATATATAAAGTTAGGTAGGTTTTAGGCTTGTTGCAATACGACGACCATTCCTAGGCATAGCTAATCACCTCTCGGTTAAATATAGTTGATCGGGCTATATTCTTCGCAGACCTGATTATATATCCCTAGACCTACTCGTGTCGTTTAACTTTTTAAATACTTTTATATTGTTTTTCTTGTGATACTTTTCTAGTATGTATGCATGTATGTATACTTTCATAAAAATATTATTATATTTTAAAAGTACAACTCTTGGTCAGAGTGTTTTTTTCCCATTGTATTTATAGTTGTATATCTTTTATGGGTTAATATACTTAGTTCACTATAAACAATGCTCTGGTACGAATCTGTCACACCCCCAAACCAGAACTGCGGAAACGTTCAGGAGCAGAGGACGTCATGTACAGTATCATAACAATGCAAAATAATAATCAAAGTAACAACAACCATAGCACTAATAATAGAGTATACAATGTATTCGAATCACATATGATTTACTCCAAAAGTAAATAGCAAAATTATGACTTAACGTTATAATGCTCTGTCTTCTCCAAAACTTGTGCGAGTGTACCTATCTACTAGGTCCTTGAGAATACAAGTGGTGTTAAAATTTTATCAACATATAAGTTAGTGAGTTTATAAGCATTTTTATATGAAAGAGTATGTTCTTTGTTCCTTGAAAATGTTACTGTGATCCTCCAAAAAATCAAATATTTTCTTAGTAAATGAAATGTAAATAACGTGGCCCAACAAGTTCCTTCTACGAGCACTTAGAAAATACAAGTTATATATCATCAAGATCGAACGGACATTCGAATGTGTGGATCATCCCTAAGCCCATAACCAAACAACAAACAGGAAATGAGGCGGAAATCACACATTCCACTGCCTATCGGGTCTTCATTAATTATATATGACTCCAACGTATTCACTAGGTAATCCTAGAATTAACAAAAATAACCCTTTTTAGAAATGTAGTTTGTACTCTACTAGTTACGTAATGTATTGTAGTTGTATTTGAAAGTAGTTCATTTGTATGTACATGCCTGGATAAATGTTCCTCTATAGATGTAAGTTTCTATGCCAGAAAATTGTATACTGCACTTGTATGTATTTGTAGTTTTGCTATAGAATAAAATTATGTGAAGTGTTTTATGTATTCATACACTAATCGTATTGTTAATATCAAATTCTGAGTTATTATGGCCATGCTAATGACCAGGATGGCCTGATACGACGTTCTTCAGGCGTCGGAATCGTTATGACATTTGTCACCCCAGAACTTTCGTTCCAACTGTAGCTAACAGTCAGGGCGCGGGATTGTCATACGCGTAAAGATCTATACACAAATTCACGCTCTCCCTCCAGGAGACTCTGGTTATAAATCAAGGGATTTCGTTGGCACTTAGATAAGTACTTGAAGGTAAATCTCACAAAGCTATATTGACGGTTACGTGTAGAATAAAAAAAATTATTTTGAAATAAATGAACTGAAAGTATGTTCCTTTTCTAGTATAACCGTAGTGTAAAGCAATTGTACGAGAGTGTTTAGTTTAGTTTTGTATAAACCTTTTCATAGTAAGAACCTTGTATGCATGTTCCATAAACTATTCTTATAATAGTTTATATGTTCGTTCTTTTATTGTTATCCGATTTCGTAAAATAGTATGTAAGTTCTCTAGACTACACCTATTATAGTTTATATGTATGTTCTGTTTGTAATGAAAACCTTTGTAACTTAACAATTTGTATAAACAGTAATAGAATATTTGAGAAAGATAACCTTTCGTTCAACATAGTACAAAAGGGTTAAAGATTTATTTGAATTCATCTTTATACTTATATACATATCAAGCATATATAATTTAGATTGAACAGGCAGTCGGACAAGTGATTCTTCCCCAAGCCCACAACCAGACATGGAATAGGAGTTAAGACGGAAGCACTAGTCCTAAGCCTGTTAAATCTCAATTACACGTATATATATATATATATATATATATATATATATATATATATATATATATATATTAGGGAAAACAAAAGTTGAAATAATTAAAATAGGTTGACACAGTCTTAAATCGTTTGAATATTAACACAAGATTACTTGTGTTTTAATTGTATTCCCCCCCCCCCCCCCCCCTAAAATATTGAAAAATAGTAAAAGCGTAGAGGTATGAACTCACCTCGAATGTGAGTGCTTGTTTGGGTAGCGAAGTGCTAGCGTATGATCCTCGGGTTAGAATACATAAAAGCAGATGTATCAATAATTTCTTTGAATTGTTTTTAGTGTTGTTGGTGTTCTTTAAGGAAATTTATGTGTTTCAGGTTGAAGATATGAAGATTGGATGGTGAATTATGCAAATCTTTTAGAACACATGAAGATTTCGGGAATCATCATGTGAGGATTCAAGGTTCTTTGGATGCTATTTGAGAGAAAAAGAGGATGATTTCGGTTGAGTTTGTGGGAGAAATGGGAGGTTTTCATTTAGAGAATGCAAGAATGAGCAATAGATTTTGGTCTTAGCTATTTATAGTAGGATAAATTGAGGTGACACTTGCATTGGAAAATGTATTTTCCTCTAGAGTTGTGTGCCTAAGGATAGAACCGAGAGATTTCGGTATCGGGTCCACCAAGAACAAGGTGTGTTTTGCGGTCAGAAGGAGATTGCGGTCCAAAGACGTTCGCGGTGGGAATGATTTCAGCCAGGAGTAAGTGACGTACGTGAAGGTTTGCGGTTTTGACCGAAATCTAGTTTTCGGTCCGAGGCTAGTGGTCTACGAGATTTCTTGGATTCATAAAGAATTACATTTTGATTTTTAAGTGCATTTTATTCTAATACATAATACCCATATTTAGATATAAATTTTTATTTAATCGAATAGCTTCTAATGATTTAACCATTGGTTGACTTTTGTTGACCTTTGTTGACCCGAATAACGGGTTGTTACACAGCAATACCAGCCCAGTGGATTACATTGGTAGGAAGATGGTTGTGTTTGTGATACTTTCTAATATGCTGGCACGTGCTTCTTGTCTTTGTGACACTTGCTGATATGCATGCACGTGCTTGTTGTCTTTGTGACCCATGCTTATATGCTTGTATGACATAGCCACATGCTTTTCTATTTGTGTGTGTATCTCTCTCTCTCTCTCTCTCTATATATATATATATATATATATATATATATATATATATATATATATATATATGGTATGCGGTATTTTGGGGAACTCACTAAGCTGTGTGCTTACGTTTTTTTATGGTTATGGTTTTACGAACTTCCAGTTTGAAAGGGAAGTGCCCGACATAATCGCAGTGTATCCACCCATGTTTCTGCATTGTCTTGATTTTGGGATTGTACTTCGATAACTGTTTTATTATGAAACACTTTTAAATGTTTGAATAAAATATAATTGGTGTTTTTATTGTATTAAAAATGAAAATTTTTCCTCATAATTTTTGGGACGTTACTAGTTGGTATCAGAGCCTTGGTTTGAGGGATTCAGGCACCCTCTCTGGTATGTCTGAACTCAAACTGAAGAATTGATAATATTTTGAAAGAAAAATGAATTTCTAAAAATATTTTGTAAAACGAATAAAAATTTGTAAAAGGATTTTATAAAGACGATGGGGGTGTGATGCATGCAATCTGTCGAGCTTAAGCAAGTGATTCCCAAAATACCCATACATCTTGATATGTTGTAAGATATGAATGTTTGTATGCTAGGACAAAGATAGGGATACTTTTTAGGATTTGCCTGATAGATTGCCCTGATATGTGATGCCTTGTAGCTTAGGAAGCATTGGATACTAGATTGGGAATGTGTATTGGTATTAGTAATTGCTAAGTTTATGCTTCAAAAATTATATATGGTTAGGATCGTATAGCCCTACAATGATTGATTTGGACTTATTTCATATTCCTCGTTTGGTTTTGGTCCTAGGGTAGAATCTTTTATTCGACAATATATTTGACCATGTATTGTGTATAATTTTCATGCATAAGGCAACCAGCAGTGAGAGTAGAAGTTCCTAGCATGAGATGTAGTATGTGAGCTTGAATGTTCTTGGGTTATTCTATGGATTGGAGTGCTACTGCATGAATGCTGCTTGCTTTGTGCTTTGTGTAACTCTTAAGTGATGTGAGTTAGCTATTAAGTGAATATGTTAAGTTATATGTGGCAAAGGTTGAATAATCTCAAAGTGATGGATTTGACCCTATTGAACAACTCTCATTTGAGTCTAACTGTTGTGGGGATGAGTATTTTACTCGAGGGATTATCTAAGTATTTTTGCATTTGACTGTATTAATGAGGTGGTTAACTGACACTATGGGAAGTTCTTCATCAGTTGATGGCAAGGTGAGGTCTGAAACCTAGGAAAGCTAAGGAAGTGCTTTGGCGGGTTTAGTTGTGCTGTTTAGCGAGTACTTTTGGTATCAGTTTGAGAAGGTGACTTAGAGGATTCAGGATTATTCTTGAGGAATGTATGGATAGGTATGGAAGGTAGTATTGGGCTCGTACTACTGAAAGCACAGGAACTCTAATCAAATTGAGGAGAGTCTTATAGAATCTAGGAAGCTTATGGGATGAGGATTCATGGTTATGTTATGATCATTTGTGTGGTTGATATTTTTCAGAATGGTGATCAGTACTCAGGAAGGGGGTTCAGGTTTTAGATACGGCTTAGGTGTAGGTACTGAGCCAATCGATGAGCAGATGCGGGAGTTCATCTCGTCGGATATTACCCGTGGTATTTTGGAGTAGACTCCGATGATTTTCGATATAGTCAAGGAGGGGATTATGGATATTTTGGATGAGCATCTGGGTGCATTCCGTACTGAGGTTGTGACTATTGTTGTAGCTCGCTCTTTTTCCTTCCGTGAGTTCCGTGCTTATGGAGCTCCCAGATTTTTAGGGAGAAGGACCCCATTTCCAGTAGGAGATGCTTAGCGGATATGGCTAACTATTTCCAGATGAGTTTCTACCCCAAGGGGTCGAAGGTCATATTTGCCTTAAGTCTTCTGAAAGATAGAAATCAAGATTGGTGGGAGGAGGTAGATTTGCTCTGGGAGGCCAAGCCCTGGAGACGATGACTTGGGTTGAGTTTGTGACCCGGTTTAGGGCCGAGTTTGCACCATCTATTAAGGTGCAGCAGTTGGCGAGGGAGTTTCAGGACCTTCTCCTGATGATTGAGACAGCTAAAGAGATTACTGCTAAGTTTCGGGAGAGAGCTCTGTTAGTCCCGCAGTATGCTACGGACGAGGAGATGAAGAATGTATCATGACATGCTGAGGGATGACATCAGGGAGTTTGTCAGATTGATTGCTAGAGCCTGAGAGCGTGAGATTGATTTGGAGTACCTTGGGAAGAGGAAGTCAGAGTAGACTCATATTTTAGTAGGTTGGGTGAAAAGGACCAAGACTCAGGATTCGCGTTTGGAAGGCCATAAGGCTCAGGGACGTTTTGCCAAGTGTGAGAGGACCCATGAGGGAGGATGTCGGGAGACAGGCCGAGGATGTTTCAGTTGTGGTCAGATGGGTGATTTTAGAAGGGATTTCCCTATGGGTCGGTTTCGATAAGTTGTACTACAATGAGGTGGGCCACAAGAAGGCCGACTATCCGATGTTGACGGGTGGAGTAGTTAGTGCACCTGTTACTTTTTCTTGGAATCTTGTATCGGTATGGGTAATCATTATCTTTTATTCAGTTCTTCGTTATTGCATGGGTTATATCATCAAGAATCATTATATGCCAATTTTTTAATGCCAAGAGTTAATAGTGGGTCGGATCTTGCTAAGATGGGTTGTTTGGTTGTTGTTTTGGTTCTTTGATGGGGCCAATTTAAGGGTATCGCTTGGAAGATCTATGGTCAAATTAGCAGGATTAGTTCATCAATGAAGTCAGAGTTTAGACATGTTAGCATTTGTTCGGGTTGGAACGACAGTCTTCAATGGAAGGACCTTTGGTTCCAATCATTATCGTTGCTATGGAAGGAGCGGTAGCAAGAAGATGAAGGTGGCATTCGCATGATCTGTTTGGACATTGGAAGTGCCAGGGGAATTTCATAATTGCAAAGGTTGAAGATGGTTAGAATAAGGGATCCTTCTGAGAATGGGACGTTGGAGTAAAGATTCTCCAGTTCCGATCATGGGTTATAGTCCTTGTCACCAACATAAAGGACTTTAGGATTTGGTGTTGTATCATAGAAAGCGTTTGGGTTTATCGGACTTGCTGAGATTTCGGGGAGTATTCATCTGGATTTCAAGTGTTGTATGATCATCGAGATTGGCTAGTAATGAAACATTGGAATTTGTAAGCTCAATATGTCAATAATTTGAACCACACAGTTGTGAGATGCATTAGAAAGCCAACAAATCTTGTTTATTAGAAGGGTGCGGTCAAACCTAAGTGGGGGAGAATCGTTGGTCTAAGGGATTAAACAAGAAGGATATTCGGGTTTCATTGCACATCAGTAATGGTGCATGGCGGGTATGTAGATACACCCAGGTCGAGGGTGGTGTTAGAGCCACTCTGCTCGTTCTTGTTTGATTAAGGCTTTAGGGTACGAAGCATGACCCGAACACCTGATTAGGGTATCGTCGGATGCGAGGTCGACTCATGATGATTGTGGTCGGTATATTATATAGACGATAAGTGTGGATGGGACCATGACAGCATGGAAGTGTTGTAAGACTATGGGGTAGCCATAGCATTCACCAGGATAGCAGGTAGTGGTGGTAATGTTGTAGGTTGCGATTGAAGCATCACGTTTTCCAGAATTTTTTAGACCATCGTTGGGGTGGTTGTTAGTATAAAGGAATATTAACTCGTGCCTAGGGCAAGGCTGACAATTTTGTTGGAGAGCATCTCCCTGCTATGGGGGGGAGGGGGAGGACCATTGAGGTCCAAGGCAAGGTTGGCCTTGAGTAGATCTTGAATGGGTGAGACTCGTTGGTGAGGCCCATATGGTTATGGAAGTGCAGGCGAGAACTGGTAGGGACCGGTTGGGTCATGGTATTAGATCATGATTATAGTTGGATGGCTATATGGTCAGTGAGTGGCATGGGTGTGGTGCATAGACTAAGGTAGCCTTATCAGTTGAGCTCTTAAGTACCTAGTGGCAGGACCAGCTGTGAGACTTGTAGTCTCAGTGGTAGATTGGGTGATTTTTTTTATACCATTATAGTGAAAGGTCATCATGCATCAAAAGGTTTCGAGTGAAATGCAAGTACAAATCTTTGGATCCCAGGTTAGGAGTTATGGGTTAAGGACTCTATATGCCACGAGTATCAGATGAAGGGTTCAGGATCCCAGGTTTGGATTGGTTCCACTGGTGTGGAGGTCAGCAGAGTTATGGGACTTCGGAATTATAACAATAAAGTATTGGTTGGACAGTTAAAGGAGCAGAGATTTGTTCAACACTAGAAGGTGTTATTCAGAACGTTGGTTCCTAGGATGGTGGTAAGGAGTGATTTCAAGGATGAAATCTAGTTTAAGTGGGGGAGAGTTGTAACACCCTATTCTGAATTGTTTTCTAATTCGAGCTGTGACCCGAGATCGGTTATCATAAGGCTTAGGGCATTTGGGAAAGAGAGATTTAGACACATTTGGGTGTGGGTAATGTAGATTTGATGACCCCGTAGTTCGGTTTGTGTTTTAGAGCCGAATGGTATAACCGTAAAGTGGCAGTTCAGGCTTTTACGAAAATTGGATTTTAGTTCGGGAAGTTTTAAGGCAAGGATGAATTGATAGAAGCACAGAGCTTCTTTTTACCTTTCCGTGGATATAAGGATCGTCGAAAACAAACTGAGAACAAAGAAGTTATGGCCTTTGGAAGTTGGTGGGTTTAAGGATAAACCAGATACGCAGGGCGTGCATAAGGAGTACGTTGGACATACTAGGGAGAAGGATCGCAAACATCAGTTGGACTACGATGGGCATACTGAGTGTATGCAGGGTGTACTCTAGTTTCATACAAGCCCAAATTTAGGGTTTTGGATAATATTTCAGCTCCTTTACTCAACACCAAACCTTCTTATCCTCAGCCTCCATCCTGTTAAACCCTAAGTAGATTTGGTGAGATTTGATCTTAAAAGTGAGTTAGATGGTCTTGTGTGGTGAAGAAGAAGAAGGGCAACACTCGAGGTATAGTTTGACCTTGTAGATCCAGGATTTCCTTCTCATTCGAAAGCCTTCTGAGGTAAAAAAAAAACTCTCACCTTGGTGGTCATTTGGGCTAGATCTATTTTGTGGTGTTTTATGTGCATTTTGAATTCTTTTAAGTTCAAGTTCAGCTTTTGATCTACTCCAGAAGCTATGGATGTTACATATTAGCTCCAATAAGGTTCCTTGTTCATAAAAATGCAAAATTTATGGAGGATTTTGGTCCATGCAGTTATTAAGACCTTTAATAAGCTCCTTTTTAAGTGTTAAGTCCCATTAAGGCATTTAAGTTAGTAAAGTTGGCAACTTTATTGTTTAACTACTTTCCTAGGGTTCAGACCTATGTTCAAACAACTTCACTTAACCTAATAAGAGCTTAATGTTGATTTTTGGGCCTCTGACGAGTACGTTAGGCGTACGAGGGGGTCAGCTCAGCATAATGTTGGAATTATGCATCAATCGCTTGTACATTGTGCTTCATGGATAAGTACACACGGTGTATGTCTCTGGTACACAGGGCGTACTTTGTAGGATGGCTAATTTAGGCCTTTTAGTGCTTCGTCCTTGTTGGGCCATTGGACTTCTGACTTTGGGCCATGGATAGACTATGGGTGTTCTTGGTATTGTTCCCATAATAGTTTTTGGGCCCAATTAGGAAGTTGGGCCACATTGGGCCTTGGGTTGCAATTTACGGATTTGGGCTTCTGTGCATATGGGTTGGATCTTGGTTTTGTGCTATGTAAGAAAATGGTAAAATGGTATTTTACCCTTTAGGAAGTTGGTTTATGGAGTGGACCTCAGACTTTGGGTTATCGGGTGAATTATTAATTAAGGTTGCGGTTATTGTGAGCTAGTGTGAGGTTATCCGGTTCAACAACCCGAGCAGTTATTTGTTTATCATTGGATTCAGGTGAGTCTCTTCACTTTACTCGTGGGTCGAAGGCACCAATGCCGGCCCACTGGATTATATTTGTAGGATGATGGTTATCTTGGTGACACTTGCTGATATACCTGCACGTGCTTGTTGTCTTTGTGACTTATGCTTATATGCTTGTATGATTTATTTTTTGAGCTACATGGGCTTGGAGTCATTACAGACTTGGGGTTGATACGGACCCAACACAACTACAAGTTGTTATATAGAGTCAATATCGACTCGAGATTGATACGGACCCGGGGGTTGATATGAACCCGACACACCCACGTTCTGTTATATATATATATATATATATATATATATATATATATATATATATGCGTGTGTGTGTGGTATGTGGTATTTTGTGGAACTCACTAAGATTTGTGCTTACATTTTTTATGGTTATGGTTTCAGGTACTTCCGGCTTGAAAAGGAATGGTCTGACATGATCGTAGCACATCCACCCATGTTTCCACATGGTGATGATTTTGGGATTGTACTATGATGACTGTTTTATTATGAAATACTTTCAGATGTTTGAATAAAATATATTTGGTGTTTTGATTATATTAAAAATTAAATTTTTTCCTCATAATATTTGGGACATTACAAAAATCCTTAACGATGTCTAGCAACATTGCTCAGCTCTTTGCAAAAACAAGCATAAATCTAAAATCTATGATTCAAAAATTTGGATACTAACCCTCTAAGTCTAATGATCATTCCTACGTCTTCAGTTACAAAATCGATTAAGCCTTTAATAAGGAACTCCACCACTCCCAAATGCACTAATATATTGATCAACACATCATGAAAATCTCGCAGGGTAATGCCTCTGGCACCCCTCCAAACAATTCCGACACTCGAGATGTCTTCTTGACGAATCAATACTTTCAACTACATGCATGAGGAGTACCTTATATAGTGGTTAGCGATCTTCCATAGATATGTTCAACTCACACTCTTATACTGTTCCTCTTTGCAGCTTAGGTCTCACACCGTGCACTGAACCGTGCACCATGGTATACCTATCAATTAGTTACAATACAATCAAATTAAACTAGTCTAAACATGCATAAATTAACTACGGATTCTAATATCGTAACCCAGCAGGTAGGTCTATAGTCATGTGACCATACTCCCACAGACTTGTAGGTTTATTATTTCAATTCCTTCAACTCACGGCAACTCATCGATCTTCCTGTCAACCAAACGGGCATGTCTGGCTCACTACCAACACCTCAATGACCTATAGGTATAAAATCAGCATCCCATTAACCTGAAGGAACCCAACCATCATCCCACACCCTATAACAGTAGTATCCAAAAACGAAAATAAAACATTAAACCTTAGGAACCTAAATCTATCTAGTACTCAGACCTTGCCTCAAATCTCCAAGCCTTCATCAAACAAGAACAGACAAGGGAACTCTCAATACAATCCTAAACCAGAGCCTATCCAAGTGCTTACTACGTGAATCGATGTTGATGACTTAAAACACCTAATGGTCACTTACATGAATAAGCATCACTCGCTAAAGACGAATGAACCTGCAACATTCTTGAATACATAACAGGCGACAATGGAACAATTCCTTAATCGAATCATCCATCTCTAGGAGTTTTCTACTTTTTTATCATTCCAATACATGTTGCCTTCAAATACTAGAGTTTTCAAGAACCTTTATTAACTTTATCAATTCCTCCCTACTATACCGAGGTCTGCTAATTCCGTAGACTGTTTCCCTAGATGGGTAACTCTCCACCACTTGGAATCCACCAAAGCTTTGATGCTTCCCGTGACTGATCGAACCCTAATTATCTTGAACGAACCATATGTTTCAGACTCTATGTGACTATGCATAAAACGAAACTATGTAGAACTCTCTATTCATGAAAAGATATCATAGCTTCTCAAGGAAAACACCTGCAAACTCCCATACCACTCTCAATCTTCTTTTCTACATTTTTGCACATAACACCATTAGTTCTTGCAACTAGACATATTTATATGCCCCTCCTAATTTATCACCTTGTACTATTGCTCTCCCTTTCTTGGGTTTGAACTCATACATGTTTGCGACGGAAAACTAACTACGCATCAACCGTGTCCTTGAAATCCATCTACACTGTCATAGGCGGTCCTCATATTGCTACCATAGCCAAGTCAATTGGCCACCTCTAACTTCTAAAGGTGATCCAAAACTCCCACCAAAGCATCATCTTCCTGTTATATGTAAACAATCCTAGGAGCGACTCGTTCCTATGTCGAAATTAGTTTAAGCACTCGCGTATAATACAAGATCAAATAGATAGTCGAAAATAATTCTAAGGCTATACACCCTATTCGTATAACTTTCAAACTCGACCACACTATAAATGCTACAAGGTTGGCTATTTGTACCTAAAAAGTATGTAATTAGGACAAAATAACAACACTAACATGAAGAAAACATACTAGAAACATATCAATTAATGTGATCATAATGATGACCATGGTGACATATCTATATCTCCAATATACTATCATGATGAGCATGCCCTCTCTGTATGTACTTGCCACATTTGGACTTGCAGTACATGAACACGTGGGTCCTCCCACCCTTACCACAAATGTTGTGGTTCTTATGACCTCCAATTCTTGGCACACCAGTGTCAAAACTTCTTGAGAGTTGTTAACACAATCGAACCTTAATCCCGCTTACTCTTCACCACTATGACTCCAAACTAAACTCTCTCTCCCCTACGATGCTTCCACTATCCTCTTAGCAATTTGAATGGCTGCAAGCCACTCCTCGAGCCATACGACCAACCTATCATTGATTTTTCTAATGATACTAGGGAACTATTCTACTAAGGTCTTACGAGACCTCAACTACAATCCAATCACACAACAACGTGTTGTCCGAGCCGATCCCGAAGCTCCCAGCTCCAACATGCGTAGTTGGCATTGTGTTTAGAATAAACAGACCTCAACACCACATATCCAAGTGTTACTATTACATCATTCTCTATCTACTCGTTCATTGGTATCCTCGATCACCAATTCCAAAAGCATACGACATTAGTGTCGTAATCATATCTAGTATCTGATCGGCAATAGTGTAGTAGCAGATCTCATAGGACCATTTCTCATAGACACCATTATGTAATCGAATGGGGAAACCTTAAGATTACTATGGTTTAGCAATAAACAAATAACCATGTGAACATTACTACACTCAGTTCCTTGGATTCCCCCATGACTTCTCTTGACTCGGGCGTGAACCATGTGCTTTCGATAGCAGGGGCCCTACTACAATCGCCCATAGCGGTCCATTCCGGCTCCAAGGTCCATCTTGAAGTAGGAAAGTCACTCCTCACTGACAATTCTAATGATATGCCCTACACCAGCACATGTCAACACTCTTCCTAGCTTACTAGGAATCCCACCCCCTACTATCAGCTGCGAAAGAAACTTTCACCAATTTTAACTAACTATCATACAAATACAATTACTTATGACAAAAATTAAATAGTCTTTCTACTGAAAGATCCAACAGTACAACGGTTAGACTCAAACTAGAGTTGTGCAATATAGCCAAAATCAAGCATTCTAAAACTATTTAATTTTTATGGCATGTAACCTAACACATTCTCTAAATATTTAGCTAATGTCAATATAGGTTTCTCTTATCACAAAGCAAGTATCATTCAAGCAGTTTGTTTAACAAGAAATTCTATCACATTCAGTCCATACTAGTATTTGCTATATTTTCCCTAGATCTGTAGGAATCATCCTCACCCTAATACTCTACCTCTCATGGAGTCTTTACCAGTCCTGACATGTCGTCTCGTGAATGCATATTCGTATACAATATAAAACTAGATAGTCATTCGAATAAAAGATTTCACACCAGAACGGTTAAACTCAAACTAGAGTTGCACTCAAAGCTAAACAAATCATTCTAAGTCTATCTAGTTCCTATTGCATTCAACCTTAAGCATTCACTTAACAACCTATCAATACTAGTGCAAATTCTAAATAACACATACCAGACATCCAACATAGTAAGTGAAGAATCAGGTTATCTAGCATACATAATAAAATCTTATATCCGAGAACAATAAATAAGATTTGAATACTTTCCTTTCTCCTCTAGCACTGGTTGATTATACACACTGCGTTGACATTTACCTTTTCCAAATAATTTCATTTATTTTCCATAAAATTTATTTTAGAAAAATAACTCCTGCATCGCAAAATTGAGTTTAGAACTCACTAAAGTGAGTGTCATTCTCTCAAGTTGTGCTCTGATACCAGCTTGTAGCATCCCAAAATTTCCAATAAATTTGAGCTATTTAAAATAACATAAATCATCCATTTAATATCTCTTATTCAAAACAAATGAAATACCAAACCCCAAGATCAATTCAATTTCCAATCATTATTAGTTATAATTCTAACATTTATGAAAACATAACTAATTCAATATCAATTCCAAAAACCCACCTGGAGCCAATGTTTATTGTCGCGCCCTGCCATTCTATGAACCTGAAACAATATTTTTAAGAGAAAATGGGTAAGCACAAAGCTTAATGAATTCCACACATACAGAGAATCATATCAAATAGTCCTTACCCTTATACATAGATACAAATGGTATTAAAACATAACCACACATGTATGTCAAAGAACGAATCAATACCAAATATACTCCTACTAGGACATATTGGCTAGGCCTGATCCCCCATACCCGAACCCATTGGGACACATTGTCCATGCCCGATCTGTGACAACTGTCAAATTCAGGTCATTCTTGGACTCATGCATCTTTATAAAAACCATTCATGCACAACATGCCATGGCCTAGTAGTATAGATTAGGTCAAAATATTGCATAAACTAGGATCCAACTAAGATCCAGGACTAATATACTTGCCACTTACAATTCTAGTAAGTTACTTAACTACAATAGGAAATGCCAATGCTATAATTAGAATGAAGCTTCAAGCTTTGTTATAATTGAAATAGGGTATAAAACCCTAAAAATATAAAAACATTCTAATTATACTTCAATATGTTGATGAATATTAAACAATATTCCAAAAACCCTAAAGAGCCAAAAATCCAAACTTATAAATTATAAAGCTTAAAAACTTTATAAAATTTGGCTATAAACTTCTAATATCAAAATTTTATTAATTAAATTAGGAATTATAATCAATGAAATAGAAATTAAATTATCAAGTATTAATCATAAATTATTGGTTAAATACAAGATATTAAAACAAATCAAGAATTGCTTAATAAATATTTTTATAAAAGTTACGGTTTTATAAAAGAAATTAGAGGGAATTTTATAAAGTTTAAAATTTTGGAGAAAGGAGGCCTAATGCATGATAGATCCGCCCATCTCCCCTCCCCATGCACTGTCTCTTCCCAAAACACAATCATTAAGTCAAAACCCTCACACTTCCTCTTCTCTCTTCACTCTCTTACACTCCACTCTTTTCACACAAACTCTTCTCCTTTCTCTCTCTCTAACCCACGAAAATCCTCTCATTCATCTGCCATATTTCGAGATTTAGGAGGCTTGAAGTGTTCTTACTTCTCTCAAGGTCAAAACCAAGGTAAACAACAACATCTTCTCCCATAGTTTCATGGTTAAACTTCTTCTTCTTCATAGGTTTCTCTACTTTTTGGATTCTATGCCTTTCCATGGCTAGAAATCCTTATTTTTCCCTTGTGGTTTGTAGATTCTCACCATAACACAATGCATGTGTTTGAAATGGTGAAAATCCGGGATCAAACCCATGCAAGGAGTGAAAATGATGCACATATGTTCATGTGACTTCAAAACCAAGTATTACATCTTCTTCTCCATTTCTTTTGTGTTCTTACTTGATCAAAAGCATTTAAACCATTTTTAGTACATCTTGGATGCTCATTCACTCCATTCATGTGCTAGAAATCGGACCGTAACAAAGGCATGCATGGTGTTCTTGTCAAAATACCCTAATAATGCACACAAACAAACATGCAATCTGCCAGATTACTTTGTTCGACTTTGAACGGCCATAACTCGGTCATTTCTTAACCAAATCATGATATTCTTTTTGTATTGGATAGTTCCACGAGTCAGCTTTCAAACCCATTTTTGCCTTGCATGATCAATGGCCTTAAACCCAACCATAAATCTGGGGAAAAATACTTTAGGAACTGAGCATATCCAGTGAATGATGGCTGAAATTTCGTGGCTACACAAATTCATGAACTTCAGCCACATTTACATCTCATGCACCATTGCATGCAACATTTCTTAACTTGTTTGGGTTCATTACCCCTATTTCCCTTCTAAATAAATTTTGAACATTTTTCCTTTTGAAAGCCCTCACATGCATGTGATAATCTGTAAAATACCAAGAGTTTTTATCATTTCTTTGATTTATTAAAATTATTGCTAGAAACCAAGGGCATAAATCACATAAAATACTTCCATAGGTCTATAAATCCGGAATAAATTCATGGATGACCCCTATGGTAAATAATGACACCTCACTAAATTTAATCGATTTTTGTTACTGTTTGGTATGATTTCCGATTTTCTTTTTGTTAGGGTATAGTAAATCATAAAACCACTTTAGAGAGTGTGAAAATTGTATCTAACAATTTTCGCATACCTTACCTGTGATGGGTGACTCAGAAAAATAAATTAAAATTTTTTAATCATGCCTTACTATTTTTCCCAATTTTTGGTAATTATAATGGCTTAAAAATAGGAAAAATAGTTCTAGTTATCCAAAATTCATGAAAATTTACCAGAATATCATTTTGTACATTAGGAGGTTACATAAACATTTTGAGGATTTTGCTCTACTGTAAACTATTTTTCTCTTATTTTCTAAACTTAATTACACTTAAATACACTTAAATACACATAAATACCCAAAACCGTATTATACAATATGAAAACCACTTTTGGTATTTTTCCCAGGTTATTTGTACTGTAAATGATGTTACAAAATATTTTGGTAATTTATTTTAACTGTTTAATATTATTTCTTCAATTAATGATTATTTGAAGGAATAAAACAAGGAAAAATAGAAATACCCACTGAAAAATAACTTTTATATTTTTTCCAGCCTAGTTATGTATAATAACAGTTAAATAAAAAGTTTGGGTAATTTTGGAAACTTTTTTCTATTTATTTCAATTTTTATTGGAATAAATGCTCAAAAATCATAAAATATAATTAAGCATCTTGGAAATCCATTTTTATATTTTTCCCAGCTTAGAATTGTATAATAACAGTTAAATAAAAAGTTTGAGAATTTTTATCCCTTGAATGCTATTTTTCGTGAATTTATGTTGTTATAAAGACTTAAAAATTTGAAAAAGTGTAACCAATTAATATAAAATCCAATACTAAAACATAAATTGGCATTTCAATATATGTAGAGTTTAGTATATTAGCATTAGATTTCGACATGGAAACTCACTAGTGTGTGTTTGATGTCGTAGGATCCCGATAGTAAGACGTTGGTGCATCCCGAGGCACTACTTGTACCTACACGAAACATTGTGAGTATTCACGCACTCCCCTATTTTCAGTTTTTATGTTTTCGGGTGGAAAAGCATGTCCAGAAAAACTACTGTTTGCATGTTGTATTTAAATTGATTATTATCAAACATGATTGCTATTGTATTGCTATGTTTCTTTATGTATGTCTATGCAACACGGAACATGAGAACTTATCATACTAAGGCCCTTCCGTTATCTCTAACCATTAACTCTTTGAGCCAATGGTCATTATGGATAGCGCTATTAGGAATTGACAACTCCTCACTTGCCCTATTGCTGGAGTGCATGATACCATATTCATCTATGGAACGATAAGCATAGAGCTCGATAGGGCTTCAGTCATAGGTTTGGTTGAGACTCATTGTTTGCTCATATACATACAAACTCGTTTCTCATTATAGAAATAAACTTGTATTCATTAATAGCAATCAACTTTTTTTTATCATTAAAGCAATGTACTTGTATTTACGAAAAGCCTTATTTCAAGCTCGATTTTATAAACTTGTGAACTCACCAACTATTTTCATAGTTAACGCTCGTTTTACATGCTTTTTCAGGAAATAATTAGTAAGTGGATGTAAAGATTCATCATCATAGAGCATGTTGCATCGTGTTGAAGCTATTATGAAGCTATATTTTGAACAATGTTGTTTTGGAAAAACTTGTACTTTGTTTCTTTTTAAACTATGGGTTGTAAACTTTTAAATACTACTATGGTGATGTATCTTTATCTTTTGCAATGAAACCGTTATCGCTGTCATATCTTGCGTTTCCGCTTTAGCAGGGTGTGACACGATCCCCCTTGCTTAGTCCATCGAGCCTTTGGGACACATTGGCTACACCTGATCCCCAATCAGATGCATCGAGTCCTACCATGCTTAATCCTCAATACGTGAGGGAAACCACTAGACTCTAACCCACCTAGTACTACCTGCATAATCAACATATAGTACACATGAGCTAACGCAAATAAAATATAATATAACATGGTGTAATGAGAAATTCACCTCCAAAAGGAAAGAACCCTCCAAAGTAATATGGGACTTAATCATACCTGATCACCATTCACACACCCTAATAATAATAATTTCAGTTAAGTTTAGCTACTCATTTACCCTAATTATGCAACTAGGAAAATGGGTTAAATTTCAGCTTTCTCCATAAACATTAAGGTCTGTTCAGAACCTGTTTTTCCCTCCTTAAACTTTGAATTTTGAAAAACTAAATTACAAGTATGTAGTTCAGGTCCATACCTTTCTAGGACGACTCGCACGCATTCATATGATTTTTTATAAGTTTTTTTTGTGAATTTTACAAAACTGCCTCGCATAGCAGCTCATTCCGGACCAGTCTAGATAAATGGTCGATTTCACCCTAGGTAGAGGCATTTCTGATTTTTTGTCAAACTAATGAAATTTAATAGACTCATATTTTAAAATTTTGGGCACTGGTCACGACGAAAAATGATGTCCCTTGATTTTTCTATGATTTTTACCAGACGGACAAATTAGTGAATTTTCCAATAATCCCAGCTTTAGTTATTTTGTGTTAATTAGTTTCTTAACCCGTTAAGCACATATGAAAACGAACTCAAAGCTAGATAATAAGGAATTAAAATCATTATGAGGTTTCATGACATAATGATCATTTGGTGATCAAACCACAAATCAAAGTACAACGTCCTAAAGAGAAAAACACCAAACTAGGGTTTTTGGTTTTTTCTCTTAACCCATTAAGATATAGAGAGTTAAAACATAGAAATACATTTGGGATAGTAAAATTTGGAAAAATTACATACCTAGGATGAGCAGGATTAAATATTCCATAAGAATACCTGGTGACAAAGGCGACCCTCTTTTCTTTTACTTATCCTTTTCTTGCCCAACATTTATCTGGATATTTCGTGTCTCTCGTCGAGTCTTTGAGGATTTTATCCACCATTATCCCTAAAAACCTCCATAAACATACCTTTAATTATAAAGTACGAAATGGGCTAGGGGATTTTGAAAATCACAACCCTAAGTCTATCTTTTTGCTTCTTTTGCGACCTACAGATTATGATGACGAAAATCAAGCTTTTCCTCCCTTTTACATCTCTTTCTCACTCATACTCATTCAAGGAATTATAAGGAATATTACATACCTTGAAGGTGCTCCAATGGAATCCAACACTTGTTCCCTTCCTCCCACGTTTCTTCTCTTTCCTACTTTCTTCTTTTTCTGTTCCCCCTCTTTCTCGGCTAGACAACTCACATCATACATACACTTAGGTTTAGGGTTTTGAGATAAAACTCTTAAAAACCCTATTAAGGCTGATATGAATGAGAGTTTGGGCTAACCCTTTATAAGAATCCTGATCATGGGAGACCAGATTCCGAAAATTACTTAATGGCAACTCAAGTTTGCCATAATGTCTTACTTTACCCTCAAAACATATTTCATTGCATCAAAAGGTTTCTAAGTTCCCAACATCAAGCCTTATTTAATATTCTCATTAAACTTAAGTCATTAAATCCCTTTATTATTATTATTATTATTATTATTATTATTATTATTATTATTATTATTTATTGTTATTTTTTATTTAAAAGAAAAACGAATACCAGAAAATGGGGTGTTACCTGAATATATTGAGTTCATCTTATAAATGTGACTTAAACTTATATTTGTCAATTTCATGAAGTTACAATTTCACAAACTTATCAAATTATTCTAAATGACCAAATTGCCATTTTTGTTAATATTTGAATTAAAGTCAAATCTCTCTAAATTTTGGGTTCTTACATTGTCGGCTCTGTGAATTTAGTTTCTTCAAAAACTGTTTTTGGAAGAGGTTTTCATTGTTTCTTGGTGTCACATTTGTAATTTTAAGAATAAGATTCTTTTTGGTAGTATTATGCCAAAGAAATTTGTGGTTTTTTATAACATTGTCTTAAATTCTTTTACTTGGTGTCAAAGCAGGCATACGACTAAGTTCAATTGGATGGGTTGGCTTCAAAGTCCTATGCTCGTTCTGATGTATCATACTTTTGTTGGTTTTCTAACTTCATGCTAGTTTTGGTTTAATGATATTTCTTTCGTTCTAAAAAAATATAGATTTTTGACCGAGATAGGTAAGTGATAACTTTTGATTGTTATTATGGATGGCATGTATAAATTGTAGGCATCTAATTAGGCTATTTAAAATTTTAATTAAAGGCGTAGGTTACGAAATTAGGTATTTTGGGAATGATTGGTACTTAAGAATGTTCATACCCAAAGCTTCAAGGGTATTTATTGATTTTTACTGTAGAAATTTTGTTGTCAAGTTTTGACTTCTTTTGTTGTGGTTCGGGATGATTTGGCTCTTCCTCTAAGGCTTCTAGGAACTCAAAAATAGTGTCTTCTTTAGTGTCGATGACCATTACATGTGGTTGAGGCTTTTTATCTGGAATATCAGGACATAATCTTTCATTAACTAATGTTGCTAATTGACCAAGTTGCTCTTCAATATTTTGGATCAAATCTTCATGATTTCACAGTAAAGCTTGTTGATCTCTTATAAGAGTTTTCTGGTCTCTTATCACCGCAGCGGTCTCATCAAGTCGTTTTTCCGAAGCCTCCATGAATCTCGTAAGCATGGACTCTAAATCAACTTTCTTTTCAGGTTGTGGTTGCTCCTTTTGGTAGAAACCTCGGCCAAGTTGCCTAAATTTCTCTCTTTTGCTTTTTGTATTCATTATTTGGAAACCATTCTTTCTTTGCTTCCTCTAATCTTCATCGTAGTGGTCTCCACTCGAGTAGCATACTTAAGCTTTATTATTCCCATTATCTTCCACATGGCACTATTTTTTCAAATGTGGACCAATGCATTTTTCCACAACCCACACGAATAGCATGTATGGATTGATCCATCTTTATCATTCTTCGGTCGATATTATTCAACATAACTAACACAACCACCATTTCCTCAGAAGTGCCACTCCCAACTCCGTTTGCCCCATCATTTCTAGGATTGTGATACTCACGCGAATGCTTAGAAAACTCTTAAATTAGCTCCTTCATTTCAACGAGATTTTTCTTTATTAAAGGTACTTGAGAATCAAAGAGTTGTCTTGTCATCACATTTACCCATCATAAAAGAGGGATACTTCTTGTTTCACATTAAGATCATTTTGAGGGCAATTTTGAAGTAATCCCTTGTAACGCTCTTATGCTTCATAAAGTGATTCACCCGGTTGTTGCTCAAAGTTAGGTATTGCCTTCGTGAGTTTAGACACTTTTGTTGGTGGGAAAAAATGCTCTAAAAATTTTTCATGCATTTTTGCCCATGTAGTAATTGCATCAGGTGGGAGTGCCTTAAACCAATCCTTAGCAGCTCCTTTAAAAGTAACTGGAAGCATTCTCAATAACACCGTCTCGCATGGAACATTTGGAATGTTGAAGTAATCAACGATGTCACTAACTTCATCAAGGTGCTTGTAAGCATCCACATGATCTTTCTTAGAAAATGGAACGTCTTTAAGTGTGGAAACAATGTGTCCTTTAAGCTCGAATGTGGCGGTGGCGGGAATCGCGGGTTGCACTAGACCTGGACCTGTGTCCTCTCGTATTCTCTTCTTATAAGTCTCCATCGAAATGTCGGCAATGTCTGTCATTTTGTCTTTTGGCTCGTTTTCGGGTTTGCTCTCTTCTTTTGCTAATTCTGTTTCGGACTTGTATTCGGATTCTTGTGTATTAGGATTCTGCTCAAAGCTTTCAACCTTGTTTTTGTCCTTTAGTGGATTGCTTGCTTCTCCTATGTTCTTTCCATTCTTCTTACCAAAAACCAACTTAAGATCTTTGAACGATTATTTCTTGTCCGTCTTTTTACAAAAGGTCTGACTCTTGATCTTCGAGCGGTGGTATCAAAGGTATATTGGATCCACGGTTCATGTACTACTGCAACAAAAAACAAACATAAAAACAAACAAAAAGTAATTAAAAAGTCCTACTAAACATAAAAACGAACAAAATGTAATTAAAAAGTCCTACTAAACATAAAAACGAACAAAAATAAAAACATAAAATATAAAAAAAAAAAAAAAGTAATTAACATGCTAGGTAGAGACAATCAAACACAAGCTCATAACCAACAATTAAAATCCATAAATCAATAAACTAAACCATAGAGTTAAAGCTTCATCTAGCTAAACAAAAGCTACTAGATTCAGCTACTCATGGCTGATAACACAACCATAAATCAAATTATATAAGACATATTCATAGTGTACCAAGCTAGTACGATGATTATATTCTTCAGTCTCTCGATCTTCAATTAATTTTCCTTTAACGGATGCTTTCTCTCGGCTTTTCTGAACAATTCTTCTCCATAATTCTTTCTGAAAATCTTCCAAGATTTTTTAAAACCATGAAAGTGAATGAGTCTTTCTTGTTTTGGTAATTTTCACGCTTCACGACGTGAACAGGGATTTCAGTTCGTGACTTTGAGATAAGTCCTTATTGAGCAAGGACTCTGACTTCTCGTGCACTTATCTTCTAGAACACTCACTCCACGTCGTGTAAATGGTGGCCACGTCGTGATTTGGGCATTTTGCATGGAAATTTTTTCTTTTAATTCTTCAATCCTCCAAAGTTCCACTCCTTTTCAGTTATGGTCCTTCTTCTTCAAGATTGTTCCTTTTGGCTGCAAAATACAATTTAATCTCTTAAGTATCATATATCTTTGCAAATAACCAAAATATTAACAAAAATGTATTAAAAATATTGCCTAAAAATGTGTATAAATATGGAAATATCAAGGTGTGTGTCTACTTTATTTTAGGTGGAATACCTGAATCGAAATTAGCACTATCTTACTTTAGGATAAGATGCCTAATTTGTGGTTATGTGCAAAATGAGTTACAGATTGCCTAAGGTTGCCAAACCACTATTACTGAACTAAATGAAAGATCTATTGCCAACCATAACTTGGATAGGGAAATTTTATGTGTTCAGGCTTCTAATCGTTTAATTATGGTGTTAGAACTGGCATATATCATTTTGGAGTGATTAGGAGGGTTATGTGTCTAAACATAACTAAAACCTTAATTATCATAATATACTTGCGATTCTAGTACCCTGAACGATTGTTCTGGTGTAAAGAACATCAAGGTGAGAACTCATAGCAGATTAGGAAACGATAATGGGATCAGCATCTTGAGCCCCCTGTAATCTAGCATGCACCTGGATTTGTACCATTAGTTGAAACTGTCATGATGGCAGGAGTCCAAGCATTTCAAGCCATTCTAAATCTACAAAATAGAGGAGACTAGATGAGTCCTAAGGGAGAATAAGGATGAACCTACGACACCTATTGTGCAAACTGATCTGAATGAAGAATAGTCGGAGGAGGGAAACTATAGTTGGAATATCATCCAAGATAAGCCACATATGGTTAGGAGGAACCACCCAGAAGGAGGAATCGATAGGATCAAACGAAAGTACAAGGAATTTCGACTTGCAAACCATTAACTTTTAATGGAAAAGAAGATCCGATCAGATTTATTAATTGGATTTTTGACATGGAGATAGATTTCATAACTTGTGGTTATAAGGTAAAGTTGCAGACCACTTACTCTATACGAAAGTTCAGAGGCGTGGACGTTCGCTAGTTGAATACGTTAGGAAAGATCATAAGCCCTAATGAGCCACTAGAACTGACATGGACCTAACAAGCTACTACAACTTACATGGGCAGAGTTCTTGGTTCACTTCAAGCATAAGTTATGCTCAACCAAAAACATGCTAGAGCTAGAGAACCAACTTCTGACATTAAAGAAGGGAAACATGTTAGTTGATGAATACACCAATGCCTTACAAGATGGAGTTTGCTTTGCGACTGGTACGCAACGAGCTTACAAAAATCGATAGGTAATCTAAGGGACTACCATGAGAGTACACTGTGCCAGTTAATCAGGCTCCCACTTTTGAAGCAGCCAACTGGGTTGCAAGGTCTATGGAATGCATGATCAAGGAAAGGACCAACAACAAAGCTGGAGTTGGCAAGACGAGGAAGAGTGAAGGATTCTAAGAATCCGATAAAAAGAGTAAATTCTCAAAGTCTAAAGATTGGAAGCCTAAGGGTAACAAGGAAAAGTGGTCTGACAAGTGCAGAAGGAAACACTTTGGGAAATACAATGAAAAGTGACCTGATTCGAATGTGGGAAGATTGGTCACTATGCTAATGAATACACAGCCAAGAAAGAAATATGATTTAAATGTGGTGAAGAACGATATTTCAAGCAAGACTGCCCAAAGACGGAATGAGTTGCAAAGCCAAACGTGCAACAAAAACCAAAGGCGAGAGCATTCTAGATGATCCTGGATGTAAAGAGTGAAGAAGAAGATGATGGCTGAGTAAAACAAGAGATGGAATTCGCTTCTTCAAAGTCAAGATATAGAAAAGTCATCCTATATAGATAGTAATAGTTTATGTACTATGTAGCATGATATAAGAGGCATAGGGTATGGAGAACTCAAATAACCTTGTAATAATTTCAAGGAATTATATAATCCCTATTCCGTTATACTATTCGACTGTGTTAAGTTGCGATGTGATTTTCATTTATGATGGACTGTGAGGCAAGTTTTGGGACAAGTATTAATATGTGTGAAAGGTAGTAGAAGACTATACTATCCGAACCACAGGTGTCGCACTTAGATCAGGTAAAGTCATAAGGTAACTAAGGCACTAGTAATCGAGTTTGTTTTCTTTGTTTCCTTCCTTACCTTCGCTTTGGTGATAACTAAGAAGACAATCGATATTCCGAAAATAGTAGTCATCGAGTCCAATTTGATAATAAATCTATGAACTAAGTTACTTGGTTCTGAGAACCTCACTTGTTGTAGTGTCCGACTTTAGTCAAGAGATTGAAGGAAAACATAATCGAAGCGATCGACAAAAGTATTGTGGTTGGCGTTAAGACTAAGCAGCCTGTAGCTATAAATGCTACCTACTATGATGTAATTATATCACATTAGAACATGAAGGAAAGTATCATCCATGCTAGAGTCTGACCCAAAGAGACCTTGGTCTAGCAATTGCATCATGTAATGGAAGGTTATTAGGATAAGACCATTAGGTTGTATGATAGCCAAAGTAAAGACCTCATCATGGATTGATTATGTTCGAGAAGGAGCATGAGTCTCCAGTGAAGATCAAGTTTGTAACTCAAAGGTTAGGACCTAAGTTCCGAAAGATAACGAAGAGTAGGTGCAAGGTTAAGCACAACCAGTAGCTAACGAGTCCAAGAATTAGAAGGAAAATAAGTTATGCTTATTACCTAGGATGGAAAGCTAACATGTGGGATCATCATCCGATCTAGTTTTGTTGATGATTTTGGGACATAATCATCCTAACGAGAGATAATTCTAATGCCTTCAAGATAGGTCTAGATGATTAAAGAGGAATAGGATAGTTATTCATCATGACAATAAATAAATGTTTTTAATAGAAAATTATTTAGGGAAAATAATCTAAACGAAAGTCATAGTAGTCGTTAAACCGATAGCGTTCATATGGAGAACGTCCAAATATGATTTCATACAAGGAAGTTATGATTTTTTGAAGTTCCAACGCATTAGTGCGCGACATAGAAATCGAAATAGAAATTGGTTAACTATTAGCCAAAACAATTTAAAAGAGAGTTAAAGATCTCATTAATAGGATTCAGTAAATATACTAGAGAACGAAATTCATATGAGAGAGTTATGATTTTTATATGGACTTTAGCAGTCTAAGCCTGTTAAAAATATAGCTTTAAAATAAAGTGAGAATTAGCCGATGGAGTTTAAACGAAAGTTGTAGTACTCGTCGATAGCTATCCATGGATATAAAGAACGTCGAAAACGAAGCTCGTATGAAGAACATACGAATATTTCAAGTTTTATAAGAATCCGCGCGCATAGATAAGGTGTGTGGTGCACACCAACCGGTCGACGCAACCCCACACAAATTTCGCCACATGTCACGCCAGGAACTTGCCATATCATCGGACTTAACCGCCTACACTGAGCGCGTCTACTTTTTACTCCTTTATATATATTTTCCGTTCATTCATTTTCACACCAATTTCTACCAGAATCTCTCAGGAAATCCTTTCTATCCCTTACTCCCTTTACTCCCTAGTTCCTGGTTACTTTAGCGACGCCCTACGGAGTGATATAACCGAGGAATAGAAGCTCTCGGGTAAGAGTTTTGTCCGTACAATTCCTGGTTTTCATAAAAATACTCTATAAGTTAACCTGCAATTATTCTGGTTTAAGTGTAACATGTAATTATAGTCATCGTCATTATTATAAACCTATAATTAACATTTATCAGTGATTCCAAGTCATTATATTGATTGATCTACTTACAAGAGTTATGCCTAGGCTGGATTTAGTAAGGTGTTTAAAATGGGATTTCCAAACAGTATACTTTGTATACCAAAAAAACTTTACCTCGGATATGATCCTACCTAGCTATTCCTTACTTGATAGATCTTAATGTAGACGTTGGGATTAGTTAGGAATCTAGAATATCATTATTCACCAAGAATCTGAGACTAATACTTTGTAATAAACATACCTAGGTCACGTCAAGGGAAATGTCGAGGTGTTAAGGAGAAACACTTCCCAAATTTCCGAGCATCCATTTTTAACAAGTGAGTACATAGTTACTTTCAGCTTACATATAGATATCAAGTATTTAATTGCTTATATTCCCTATATGCTTATAATCTGTGTTCATGATATTGGTGGTAAATGATAAAATTATATTACTCGCAATAAATTTTATATGTATTTTACTATAATTATATTGTATCGGCTAAAAAGGGTAGAGAGAGAAAGACATGAGATAATAGTGAGACACCATACCAGAGATAAATTAGTGGTGAGAGACCATATCATAGATAATATAATGGTGAGAGACCATACCAGAGATTAGGGATGAGAAAAAGAACCGACACTGCTGGAACCGGCGCGAACCGGACCCAGACCGGGAACCGAGGTCGGCCGAAATTAACAACCGAACCGGACCGCCGGTTCTACCGGTTTCGGTTCCACCGGTTCCAAGTTCCTACCGGTTCTTGTCGTGTCTCATCTAGCAGAGATAAAACAGTGGTGATAGGCTATACCAGAGATAATATAACGGTGAGAGACCATGCCCAACTAAGAGTACTCATCTAGCAGAGTATTCATGACGACCACATACTTTCCTAGACCGTCCAGTGGAACACTGGTAGACACACAATATGTAGGTGTTAATGAATCATACTATCCAGGAGTATATATATTGTGTTCATTCGAGTACTCTATCCCCCTCATGGTTTACATACTAACATATATTGCTAAGGAATCCCCGAGGAAGTATTATCTACTCGTTGTTTCATAGATCCTTTAGGATAGGTCCCATGAGATTACCATTTTAGGATAGAAGAGTGAGAATAAAGGGAATGTGTAATTGGTATTAATCTTTTTGGTGTGATATATATATATATATATATATATATATATATATATATATATATATATATATACACACACACTTAAAACAATATAATATAAATATTGTGGGTTGGAAACCGTATGTTCTCACCAGGGTCCCAAGCCTGACCCACTAAGTTTCTTTGTATCACAGATATTGGTATGAAGGTACAATCCACTAAGAGATTCGGGGAGTTTAGTCCATTAGTACAATAAGTTAATGTAAGGCCTACAATGAATATGTTTAAGCTTATTGTTTCTATCAATATATGACATCCCAGGTTTTAATAATCAATGAAAAACATTTTCTTTGGAAATACTTTTTATGGGACAAATTTCGTATTTTATAAAGAATCACTCCAATTTCAAATAAGTATAAATAAAAAAATGTATTTTGGACCATGAAAATTGGGGATGTCACAACTACTTTTAATTATCATGATTTTGTTGGTACGACCTATTTTGAGTGTGTGACATGGCTCGAACGCTTCATGCAAGAAGTGTGTAAAAAGCTTTATTACCATGAACCAAATAAACCCATGTAGTTTTAGATTCACCCTATTGAAAATGATATGTACTATGATTGATTCATTCTTTTTATGGAAAATATTAGAGTATATATGTTTAGGGTACTCTACTGAAGTTGTTGAACATTTTAGGGTATGAAACCCCAAATTGTGATGTCCCAAAAATTCAAGCCAAAATTTTCATTTAAAAATATAAGTAAATGTTGGGTCAATATTTTGGTTTGTACTTTGCTTTCCTAGGAGATTGTAATTTTCTGTAATATTTTATGTGTTTACGGTCAAGAACAGCGATTTCCGAAGTGTTTACGGTCGGCGGCGGCATTTAGGTCAGACTAGGGTTTCCGGAGTTTACGATCCGAGGTTTACGATCCGGAGTTTACGGTCCGAGTTTACGATTCCGAGTTTGAGGCCACAACGTTTACGGCTCGGAGTTTCCGGTTAGCAACGCGCCTCGTCCTCGCTTCGCCTCGGCCTCGTCCTCGCAGCTTCTTCTTCACCTCGCTTCGCATATATAGAAAATTTGGAAGCGCATTTGGAGCTGCAAGGGTTCGAACTCGAGACCTCCGGTTCAGCAAGCTCGCGCCTTACCAAGTCAACTAGCAAGCCTTTTGTGTCATCCCTTCGAATCTTTAAACTTAACATCTCATTCCCGCTTTCAAATTTCGCAATTTGTCATTTTTATCCCAAAAATTCAAAAATTTTATTTTTAAAATCCTTTTTCAAACCAAAAATTTTAATTTTCAATTTTTGAATTTTATTTTTGACTTTTTACTTAAAATATTGACTTTGACTTTAAAATTTTGACCTTTGACTTTAAACTTTGACTTTCTCATTTAACTTTTAAATTTTCAAATTTAGCTTTTTGGTTTGACTTTTAAGTTTGACTTTTAAGTTTGTCTTTTTAAATTTGACTTTTAAGGTTGACTTTTGAGGTTTATTGTCAAAGGGCATTTTTCTTGGGTTTGACTTTTAAGTTCTAGTTGTGCTTTTAATAGTTTTTGTAGTTTACGAGGGAATTAAAGACATGAAAGAGAGTCGTCAAGAGATGTTAAGACAAAACTTCAACATGTTCGATTATATCCCTGGAGAAACCCTCGAAACTCAGTTGCAACGATTTACTACACTCACTACTGAGATGAATATAGTCGGGATCTTCTTGACTAAGTCCGAGATAAACAAAAAGCTGCTAAATTCACTTCCGAAATCGTGGGATATGAACGTGGCCATCATCAAGAAGACAAAAGATCTCAATCATCTTAGTCTTGCTGATCTAATTCAAGAACTTGATGCTTTGAAGTGTAGAGAAACAATGAGTTCTGAAAACATTACGGTCACTGAAGTTACATGTACTCCAGCTTGTGAAGCCACGATTAAATTTCTTCGGGAACAAATTGATTTATTAAAAAGGGAAGTTGAGGACCTGAGATATAAAGGATATCAACTCAGGAAAGGACAAAAACCCCTGAAGGCTGAATTAAAAGCAAAAACCAAAGACTTTAGGAAACTTCAGGAAGAGTATAGCAACAAGTGTGAAAATTATAACTATATTAAGAGACGACTTGCTGCTGTAACTGAAGAACTTGATGCCTTGAAAAGTAAGTGTGGAAAAGCAGAGGTTAGTTTTAAAAATTATACTGCGTCAAGTCAGACAGTCGAGTCCTTATATGAAACCCAATTAAAATTCAAAGAAAATCAAAACAAGGGTCTAGGGTATGATAGTGTACCTCCTCCTTATAATCATAACTACACATCCATCCCTATGACACAGGACGAAACTGACAGGGAGCCACATCTTCTATATGGCAAACGAGTTGGATTTGTGTCAGGAGGAGTTATTAATGTTGAAAATACTAATGTTTCTACTTCATGTGCAGGTAAAGTAGCAGAAGATGAGAACAAGGAGAGCACTACTAAACAAACCAATGACTCCTTGAACTCTGAATCTGTTGCTTCAAACTCAACTGCTTCTGATCAACCTGCCGTTGAGAAATACAGGCCACCAATTCCAACGCAACAGAGTTCTTGTTGCAAGTGTGCATGTGGGAACAACAAGAGACAAGGCAAAGATACGCCACCAGGGGCAAGAAGAAACAACTTGACAGTGAAGAAAAAGACATGTTTTCACTGTGGAACACCTGGACACATTGCCAGAAATTGTCCAAATCGCGCATACGTTCCCTACTATGCACAAGGCTGGAAGAACGCACCAAGAGGGAGATACTTCAAAAGAAACCCCTCGAGATCACGTTCAGACCATGATGAATGGAACGCGCAGAAGGCCAAGAATCAAACCCACAAGGCCAAGAATTCGAATCCCAAGGGCAAGAAGGGAATGCCGGCCAAGAAGCCAAATCAAAGAGATGATCCCGTGAAGTCAAAATCAAAGTCATCACGAAGATCGGCTTCAAGTTCAAAAGCAAGTACCAAGCCACCCATCAGATCGAAAAAGAAATGGGTTAAACCCAACTACAAATGGGTTCCAAAGGCTCACTCTCCCAAATCTCCTAATGCTTCTAACGTTTCTACATCTTCTGTTTGTGATAAACAGGATATGTCATGGGAGAGAGTACCGTGCAAGGATGACAAAGGTCGACCCAGTTTCAAAATGGACTGGGTTCCAAAGACGAACTGATCTCGCTCTGTGTCAGAGCAGCTATGGAGGCATATCATCAGAGTTCGGTTTGTTGGTAGTGGCTATTCCTGGAACTTGATAGGAGACATCTCTCAACTATACAACACTCGGAACATTGTTTGGGAGAATGTGTCCTTTGCGGGAAGGGAAGAAAAGAAGTGATCACTCACGGGGTTTGTGCTTAATGACATGAAGAATTTTCGGATCTGTTCTGAGATTATGCGTGTTGTTCTCAGACCTTCTGGATGCAAATTCAATCGGTGACTTACGGTTTGAGTTTTCTTCTCTATACTCCTAAGTTTTTCTTAAGTTGATTCGCTTTAAAGACTAATTTTTGTTTTAGGATAGTTTAAATTTGCGCATTTACTTTCGTTTCTCTCCTATGCACAAATTTAGGGGGAGAAATAAAAACAAAACAAAAAAATTAAAAATTTTCAAAAACCCAAAAACATTAGAAAATCAGAAAATCAAAAAATATGTTGGTTATGAAATGTGGTTGAGGGAGATGTTCTGGGAAATGAAATTAGCAAGTGATAACGGGCAATCTGAATCGGCGTAACGTACCTATGTTGAATCGTCTATGCTCTGTGTTCGATGCGCTGCTAGGCACGAAAGATTTTAAATGGACTTGACTAGGGAGAGTTGAACCTAATGAATTTAAGGACTTGACAAACTTTGACCTAGTTAGATCCGTTTAACCTGATTTCACGACGCTCGGATAGGTTGAGCAGGGAGATATACATGGGAATCTACCGGTCACATTAAATAACCCGTATCTAGAACTGTGGTTTCACTTTTCCTTGATGTGTGGATTCTGTCCTTAATTCCGGTTGGATGGGGTGACTGGTAAATTCCGATAAATTAGGTCTGTAGAAAATCGTTTTCTTTCTTTCTGCCTGTTAGTCATATGTTGTCTCCTTTGCGTGACTTCCAATATGACCTGGTACACAACATATGCAACTCTATTTCTCTACAAGCTATATATATGAAATTCCTCTCATCTGTTAGCCATATGTTGTCTCCTTTGCGTGACTTCCAATCCGACCTGGTACACAGCATATGCAACCTTCTACTTCTCAATCCCTCCGAAACAATAAGTAATAGAATTCTGAATCTATCCGCTCTCTGAATGGTTGTCTGCTCACCCGGTGTAAGGAGTACTTTGGAAGTTCTTGATGGTTGGGGTATGCCAGGAAGTGGGAAACATGTTCTAGTACACTTAAAATTGAACACATACAGATTGTCTGTAGATCTCGTTGCTCGATTTAGGTGGACAACAATATCCCTGATTGTATTCAGTTAAATGGTCATAAGAAAAATCTATTAAAGAATTAGGGCCAATCATGATAATAAAGTTATAATTAGATATATGCATGTGTCATGTCATTGGTAAATTGTCCAAATCTTGTCACAAATGTTTCGTGTTTAAGTGGACCACAGTATTAGCGATCGATCAGACGAAGATGTGAAGATAAGGGTACCGACAAGTGGAGTAAGATTGTCCAACAACTTTGATCCCAAATCACTCTTAAAGTTAGCTATTATTTTTGTTTTTGCTAAGTTTCTTCATAGTGTTTCTTCTAATTTAAATATTAGGGGATAACTAAAAATTAAAAAAATAAGAAAAAAATAAGAAAATTCAAAAATCAAAGAAAAAAAATCAGAAAAATTAAAAATCCAAAAATAGTGTTGTTTCTGTTTTATTTCTTGTTCAGAAAAATCAAAAATCCAAAAATATTTTTGTTTCTGTTTTAATTTGTGTGCTAAGTTTTCTTTTAGTTTTGTTTTGTCTTGTAAAGTGATTTCAGGTATAGATAAGACTCATGGAGTTTGTGTTGAACATTTTTGAGCCAAGGCTTCATCCGTGAGCATCGAAGAATTCGCATTCGAAGGAGCAAGAAATGAAGATTATTCTTTCGACTTTCAATCTTTCAACCCCAGAAGTAAGGTCAAGCTGAAATTGAAGAATATGTGACGGATTGCATTGAAGCCTCCTTAATCAGTCTGCTGCTATCTTTGTACCTGCTGAAGTGATCCAGAAGATTTGTTCTCTCTGATGTCCTCTCTAAAGATTCTCAAGCTGAAAGCGCTATCTTTCAAGAATCAGTACGTCCAGCCTCCTCACCCAACGTGCGTTCAATGCCAAATTCTGAAGAAAAGCCCAACCGCTCAAGATGAAGTCATTCATTGAAAATTCATTAAGTTCATCTTCAAATCGTGAAGAATTTGAAGATAAATGTTGAAGCCAAGCTCTCGATGAAGATTAACAAGAAAAGCCAGCTACTTTTTAAGGGGAGCTTGTTGGGTCATTTAAGAAAAGAAAAGAAAGCTATAAACCAAGGGGGAGATTGTTGGGTCAATATTTTGGTTTATACTTTGCTTTTCTAGGAGATTGTAATTATCTGTAATATTTATGTGTTTACGGTCAGGAAGTAAGTTTACGACCGTAAACACGTTGCAGCCCAGTCCAGTATATATAGGGGTGAGGGGTGTGAGGAAAAGGAGATGAACACTAGAGGAGCTTAAGTGTGTGCATTTGAAGTTGTTCTAGAGAGAGAAACTAGAGAGAAGTTTTGTGTGTGTGAATCTTTGTATTCGGATCTTCATTCTAATCATATCATACATAGATTCATCATCTTCTTCTTCTTCTCCTTCTCTTCTATTTGATCTGACATCATCCATTTGATTGAGATTCCGAACCATCAAACGGATCTGATTGATACACAGGCAGATTAGGGACTTACAGTAAACCACTCCAAATGCTTTCATAAAAAGATTAAGTAATAAATTGTTTCAAAACATCATCATGCCATAGTACCAAAATAATGAAATAATCATAAAAACAGAAGTATGTAATAAATTAGTAGTGATGTGCAAGTCGTACAGTCAAGTTGGAGTTTTCCCTGATCAGAGGAACTACCAGAAAAGCATGATATCGAGTACTATAAGTATAAAGCTTTGTGAGTTCCAAAATATACTACATACCATAATACACATACAATGCATAAAACCAATGCGCTACGCTCTAGTTAATGGGTTTTCTAGGTTATAAAAAAATCATGTGGCAGAAAAACACTTAAGTCGTTAAGTTCACATGCAACCTAGAAAGGATCTATGTTTTTTCTATTGATAGAAATAAACTATAAACATCAATAAACCATATGGAAAGGCTAAAAAAATCGAAATTCATATAGATTTTGTGTTACATATATTATTGATTATTGTAGCATATAATCAGACCAATTCCTTTCTTTAAATGCATGGAAAGCAAGCACCATAAATCTAGTGCCTCTAATGGTTTATACCCAAAACCCTAGAAACTAGAAGACTTGAGTAGAGAGGATGGGAGAGAACATTTTCGGTCATATGTTATGAGGGAGAGTGCACAAAAATAATAGACCAAAGGAGCTTATTTATAGCTGATACAGGAAGCCTTGGATAACCTAATTTGAATATTATATTAATATTTCAAATTTGGTAATTATCAAACTCCTTAATGATCTATAAGGAACATTCCAGAAAGTCTAATTATGCTTATCAAAATCGTCCAACCTTAGGAAGGTTTTGGAATTTCTTCTTGTTCAACTATTAAATAACTACAACTTAAGTCCTTACACTACCAATTAATTTGATTAACCCAAAATTAATTCCAATTAATTTCTAATTAATTCTTAATTAATTATTACTATTTCCAGTTAATATATTAATCATATAATATATTAATAAATTATTTATTTCAATTTCCAATTAATTCATTAATCATATAATAAATTAACAAATCAGCCTCTCTCTCCAAAAGTCATTTTATTCAATTACTAGTTATGAGGGCAACAAGAAAAGGACTTTGCTTCCAATGACCAGAATATAGCAATTTAGTTACTGTCATAGACACCTTAATCCAACAGTCTCCCATTTGGATAACTCTGTAGCTATAGTTGAAAGTATAGACCTTGAACTAAACAACAAAGAGTGCTTTCCAAAGCCACTGTCAAACTCTAATATAAATCAACTATTGGCCCTAAGATAAGTGATCAGTTATTCCTTCAATCTAAAAGATATCATATGAACTGAGTCATAGATTAAATGATCAACCTCATGTCCATTTGTTCTACTTTCCGATTTCCTGATCTGTGATCGAATTTCGTACAACAAAATTGAACACATCAATTCAGTCCAAACCAGGTGCCTAGTTTTCATAGATCAAATCAAATCACCGAGGGGCCCATAGAATATGGCTTTTCATTATTCAGGCAAAAGGAACGAATTACATTAACAATATAGACATACAAATTTATGTATCAAATCACACATGGAATAACCCTTTATAACATCCAGTTACGAGATGCATTTGAGTAAACCAATGCACAAATTATCTGTAAACTATGAACTATATATCATTGTTTTAAGAATATAAGATATTATGTCACACCCCCAAACCGGAACGACATAAATGTTCGAGGGCGGAGGACGTCATGCTTAGTATCACCACACATGTATCATAGCAATCATAGTAACAACAACCATTGTATTAATATTAAAGTGTTTACAAGTAGTGATTCACAAAGATTGAATCCAAAAGTAATATAAAAAAATAAGACATGAAGCTACTAAACTTCATCTTCTGAATGCCAGCGCGCATACCTGTCTGCTAGTTTCCTGAGAATACAAGTTATTTTGAAAGAGTAGATCCGCATTTAAGCTGGTGAGTTCATAAGTATTTTAGTGATGTAAAGTAAGTTGAATGTTCTTTTAGAAAAGTTTGTCTGTCCCTCCAGAAGATCCTATATCTTCTGATATGATGAAAGTTAAGTAAAAATGGCTCTACAATCCTTTCTATGAGTGCTAAATGGATACAAGTTATATAAAACCCAGAGTCAACAAATAATCGGTTGTGTGAATCTGCCCTAAGCCCACAACCAAACAAGGAATAGGAAATAAGGCGGACGTCACACATCCCATTGTTTGTTAGATATTTGTTGTATACAATCCTAGCATTTTCATTTGGTACTCACGGAGTTAACAATAATAGTTCCTTTATATTTGAAGAAAACATTCTTTAAGAATAACTCTTATTTCCTTTAGTAAAAATGGTAACCACAATGGTTCCTTCTATAATCACTTAGTTTACACTAGCTATATATAATCTAATATCGAACATATAGTTAATTGTGCGAATCTGCACGAAGCCCACAACGAAACAAGGAACAGGAAGAAAGGCGGAAATTACACATCCAACTACCTATCAGATATTAATTATATATATATATCCCTCATGTATAAACTATGTTATTATAGAACTAACCACTTAAGGTCCTTTAAGTTATACTAGTTAAATAAAATGGATTAAACCCATTACTGATAAGTTTCTAGTTTAGTTTACTCAATGTTCTACTGTTTGAA
This sequence comes from Lactuca sativa, assembly GCF_002870075.4. Taxonomy (NCBI): domain Eukaryota; kingdom Viridiplantae; phylum Streptophyta; class Magnoliopsida; order Asterales; family Asteraceae; genus Lactuca; species Lactuca sativa. The sequence continues at coordinate 181,577,691 of NC_056625.2, read as the reverse complement.
TGACTACTAGAATTGACGAAATCTTGTACTCTTAACGCCCCGGTCGATATTGTTGCGAGTTTTGTATATATTTGTGTGTTTTATTTATTATTGCCAGGTACTTTACAGATGTACCCTTTATAAATAATTTTGGTTCGATATATTGCTATCACTTCGTGCTTGCTAACCCTGGTATGTTGTAATCGTACCTTTGTTAATGCAAACCCAGTAAGATATGTTATTATGTAATATCGCCTCGTGCTTGCTAACCCTGGTACGTTGTAATCGTACCTTTGTTAGTGCAAACTCGGTAAGATATGTTATTATGTAATATCACCTCGTGTTGGCTAACCCTGGTACGTTGTAATCGTACCTTTGTTAGTGCAAACCCAGTAAGATATGTTATTATGTAATATCACCTCGTGCTTGCTAACCCTGGTACGTTGTAATCGTACCTTTGTTATTGCAAACCCGGTTAGATATGTTTTTATGTTTTATCACTTCGTGCTTGTTAACCCGGGTACGTTGTAAACGTACCTTTGCTAGTGCAAACCCGGTAAGATATGTTATTACCTTAATTTGTTATAAACAATGAGTTAAGGTTACGATGTCTTCCTAGAATAGCAGGAATATCGAATAAGTGTGTAATTCATGATTTTCTCTTCTATTATTGTTATAGTATGTTATCCTGGTACTAGCTATAGTATGTTCCTGCTTGTACTAGTTATAGTATGAGCTGAGCTGAACTCCTAAATTATACCTATTATAGTTTTCTAGCATGTTTACTTGAACTGTTACTGATTTTAAGGAATGACTCTTTTATCTACTGAGTTATAATTGTATTTCAACAACAGAGTTTTATAAACAACAGGATAACACATCCTTAAAAGAGTTTTTAAAATGATTTCATAACTTATAAAAGCATAAGAAATCTTTTAACGTGATGGTTATCACAAATAACATTTACACAATTAGCATTGTGTTTAACTTGTATCCCCCCCTTGTAAAAGCATTTAAAACAGTTAAAAGATTGATTATAGGGGTATGAATTCACCTTATGTGGGTGATTCAATTGTAGATTCGTGTAAGGATGAGAAGTTCCACGAATGAAGTCCCGAGACACAAACGAGTCCTTAATGACATATAATGGCATATATTGGCATGAATTTAGTGTTTAACAGCAACTAACATACAAGGAAACACCCTTAGGGACTAGCAAACACTTGGACTAAGTGTTAGAATCACATGTGATTCACTAAATGGAGTATACGGCCACACCATGGAGTGTACGGCCAAGGGGTGTACGACCATGGAGTGTACGGCCAAGGGGTATACGGCCATGGAGTGTACGGTCGTACACTCATGGTAAAACATGCATAAGAGGGTGTTTGAACCATAGGGAAGCTAGTAGGTCTCTTGCTCAACAAGAATATGAACTGAGTTCTGATTTTGGAGGTCCTTTTGGAGTGTTTTGAGGTGTGTACGGCCATTCAAGGGTGTACGGCTGTACACTCCTTTTTTTCTGGTATAGTGGTCGTTTCTAGGGTGTTAAACAAGAGTTCCTAACGTATAATAAGCATATGGAAAGGATACTTATGATTTGGAAGCTTGAAGAGGTTTCACGGCTACCAAGAACAAGTGTGTGTTCTTGGTGCTCTTGGTGAAATGGATGAAGATTTGGAGATCTGTCATAAAAGAGATGTTTTCATGGATGAATCATGAGATGATTACAAGACTACGAAGGATATCAAGAAAGTGTTGGATTAGTGTCTAAGTCCATAACTATTTTGGTATGTACTTGACCCGATGGTGCATGGTCCTTTTGGGTTGCGTTCACCAAAGCAACTTGATAGGATGAATTATGGAGAAAAAGGATTAAATATGATTTAATAATATATTATGAGAATAATATATTAATAAGAATTAAGTTTGTGGCTAAAAGAGATTAATTAAACCTAACGGACTAGAATTGTAATTATAAGATAATTGCAATTGGGCCATGGATTGCCTTATATTATAAGGTTGGACGAATTCTATGGGGAAACCCTTTGAAAATCGTCCAAGGTCTTTAAGGAAAGGAGTCCATGGGTTGCTTAGGGCTTAAGCATCCAAATTAGGGTTTCCTTGTTAGATAATCCTAATAGCATCACTATATATAGAACCCTTATGCCCCAAAAACGTGGAGAACTAATGGTCTAGGGTTTCCACAGGTTTTTGAGAGCCTCCTTCTCTTCTCTTCTTCATCCTCTTGCTCTTGGTGTTTGCGAACCATTAGAGGAGTGACGTTTGTGACTCTAAGCTGTCTAAAGTCATTACAAGGAGGAATTGTGATTGTTATTGCTATATAACAATCAAGGTATGATCTAAACCTTATTTATATGTTATATTGACTATCATATGCTAGATCTAGGGTTTATAGTCTTGGATAACTTGCATGTACAATAGAGAAACCTAGATTCATGCATTAGGGTTTATATGAGCACATAGGAAGTTCTTATGACTAAAACCCATCAGTGGTATCAGAGCCTTGATTGGTTTCTATTGTATTGATGCTTTATGTAGCTGAAAATCGTATTCTGGCTTACTATTCGACCTGACTCGGCGAGTCACTACTTGGACTCGGCGAGTCAGCCCTACTCGGCGAGTTCCAAAGTGTGACTCGGCGAGTCGGAGCGTCAGACAGAGGAAATTTCGGATTTTGTTGTTGTTTTGCTTAAGGATAATTACCATATTCGTTTTAAACCTATAAAATACGAATTTTATTGTTTCTTAAAGAATATCCTTGGCAAAACACAAGATAATTACCAATTGATTAGATAATAACTTCCTTATATGATTAAAGTTGATTATTTGTATTAATTGGGTAACTTATTTTGCAAGAAATTGAAATTAGGTCAAATATAGATACTGATGAAATTAATTGTTTAATTTATATTATTTGTTATGTGATCCTTGTGTTGTGAAAAGTTACAATTCCCCCCCTTTAGGTTTTATAGTTTAAATTTGAACTCAAAAGTTTAGTTTTGAAATTTAAATAGTTGAAACCCTAATGTTTTGAAAAAGGTTTCAAAACTTGCCCTCAAGTTTTGGAATTTAAATTTTGATTAAAAGTTTAATTTTGATGTATATTTAAATTCTAAATCCTAATGTTTTGAAATGTTTCAAAACTTGCCCTCAAGTTTTGGAATTTAAAAGTTGATTAAAAGTTTAATTAGGAATGTTAAATTCTAAAACCTTATGATAGTTTTGAAAATGTTCAAATCACACCCTTATGGTTTTATTAATTAATTAAGGTGTATAATTAAAGGAGGTTTAATAAATCCATAAAGTTTTGGTTTAAAATTTAATTGAATTAAAAGTATAATTGTTAAATTTGACCACCTAATATTTTAAAAGTGTAAAATACACCCTATACTATATATATAACATTAAAAGTCTAACATTATATATATGTATGAGTAAAAGTCAGTCTTACCGTTAGTAGGCCTCATTCACGAAGCTAGTCTATAAGGGGTTTTTAACGAAATTGCCTATAAAATGGTGATTGAATGGGTATCCACTCTTACCCACGGCACTCTTGACTAGTGGAGGGTCGTTAGCCGAACGGGTAGGATAGGACAAAAACCTTCCATTATAAGTATAATGAAGTACAAAAGTAACTAAATGTTTTTACGAATTCCCAATCTTAGTTACTTAGGAAAAAGTGAATTGATGCAATTCCATGAAATTACACTTTGTGCCCTTGCGGAGACGTTAGTGGAGCATGTGTGGTTTACCGGCACACTAAATGGTTCTGAGCAAAGGTAGCAAAGGGTGACTCAATGTTTGTCATAGTTCGGTGGAGCGTGTGTGGTTTACCGACACATCGAATAGGTGAATGTAACATGTGAGGGCACCATGTAAGTTTGCATGGTTATTCACACCCGCTTTCTGATCCTCTGCATCCCAGTCACAAACAAGAGGGGCATATTGAGATTTAAACATGCCATTGAAATGTTCAATGAATCTCAAAGGATCTAGGAGTTTTCATAGATTTAAAACTTAAATTTCTTTTTCGTTTTTCATGGTGGAAATTAGTGAATCGTCATTCACTTACCTTCAAATATTCTGCAACTAGATTACGACATCCCTTTTCTAGGTTGTAGCATATTGTGTTGGGTCCTAGCCTTAGTATCTCATTTGGGTGATTTACTAAGGACTCAATCAATCAACTAACTTGAATTCGTTTTCTCCCGTTTTGTAGATGTCAAAGTACGACAACTATGGTCTTCCCAAATCCCGTGGAACAAGCTTTCCACATGAAGATGATATTCCACGATTTGATCGAGGAACAAGAGATCATGCTTCACTTCCTCCACCTCCTCCAATTATTCTCCCTAACCCACAAGTTCGAAGACTTGAAAAGTTCAAGCTCACTCAAGCCCTTTTGGCAAGTAAACATAAAGAAGGAAAGTCGGTGTGTGCACACGTCCTAGGGATGAAGTCACACGTTGATAGGTTAAGAATGTTGGGACCCGTTGTCTGTGAGGAGATGGCTGTTGATTGGATTCTTCAGTCACTTCCTAACTCATATAGTGAGTTCGTAAGAGAGTACTATATGATGAACTGCGACGTGACCCTTATAGATCTCACATATATGCTTATTGTCGCTGAATCAGCAATGGTTTGGCGCAATAGAAAAGCAAAGTTGATTGATGAATCTGCCTTCAAGACCTCTATGGATATAGACAATGGCAACAAAAGACATGCTATGATAGAAAAGTTTGATTATAAGAGAAAGGCAATGTCTAAAGTAGTTCCATGTCCTGTTCCAAAAGAGTCAATTTGCTTTTATTGCCAAGAGAAGGGGCGTTGGAGACGAAACTGCCCTATTTACCTAAGAGATCTAAGAGATGGGAGAGTCAAAACATATAGCTCTGCTTTAGGTAAAATCCATTGACTAACTCTTTTAAGCTTCTATTCTAGATTCTTAATACATAATGTGATAAGATTACAATTGATGTGTTGTAGGATCGAAGAAAAGAAAGAAAGCTTAAGGGAAGAAGTGAGCAGAATCTAACCGTGAAGGAATGGATTTCGATCGCATTACTTGAAGATTAGATTCTTGAGCTACTACTTAGAGTTAGAATAAGATTGCTAAGAAAGATGTATTAGCATGGTTTTTCAAAGAATTGCATTGTAAGGACTAATTTTTTCCGCAGTAAAAGAAAATTTGATTTTATATTATTTATTTATCCTTGCAATGGCATGTATGAAAAATTGATGTTAGAATGTTTCTATTATGAGCAATAATGGATTTGATTCTTAATTATGGAAATATCGAAAATTTACCAAATAAGGAGAGTTTCTCATCACCCAAGTTTTAGTTGGACAGAAATTTGGAATCACGCAACTTGGTTGCATGATGAATGAGAAATTTCATATTTGGAAATTAGACTAATTCGTTGACAAAGTGTCAAGTGAAAGGACTAGGAAATCGAGTACACAAGTTGCGTGTTGATCAAGTCCACCATAAGAGTAACAAAGCTATTCATCATGATTTACTAAAGGTTTAGTGAATATGATTATACTTATAAGATTAAGTGTAATTCTGAATTGATTGAAAAAGTTAAAATCAATAGCAGAACGAATAAGAAGAATCAAGTAGGCAGAAAGATAAAAGTTTCTCCATTCTAAGAAGAAGGGAGAGTACCTTTTATGCTTTATGATAGGTCTTAATGATTAAGAACCATATCTCAATTGATCCTCTAAGTGAGTCTTAGTACAATTATATGTCTACGAAGAGGATTCAAGAATTGAAGAAATGGTTAAATCAAGAAGTCAATCATACTTCGTTCCAAAACAAGTATTAGAGTTAAGATTGTGAAATTGAGTGATAAGTATTAAGAAGGTTTATAACATTCATCAAATGTGGAAAGTTGTGATGTCTTGGATAAGACAAAGACCAACTAGGACCAATTTATGAAATGTTTTGTTAAAAACTACACTAACTCTTGAATATTTGTTTGTTAAGAAATGTTTATTGACAAGAGAATCCTATATGTCAAGGAGTCAGTGGGAGTCTTAATGGTCTTGAAAGGTTTCAAGAACAAATCGAAATAGACCTTATCAATCATCACTAGCACACGAGTTGAGGTTTACAACCTATCGTGTTGACATTATTTTGTTTCTATGTCGTTCCAATTAAGTTAATTATCCATGTGAGTTCCATGAGTTCTCATTTGAATGCATAAAAGGCAAGGACCTTGATCAATGAAAAGTACATTGATAGGAAAAGGTGAGCTGCTTAACTACTTGGAAGACATGGTGGGCAGCTGTGTTACCATAAGGCAAAGAAATCAAGATTAAGAAAGTTCGGTCCATATGAGTTTCAATTTGTCGTAAACTTTGGTTTTGACAAATTCACATGGATAGGAACACATACACCATTAAAATCTAAGTGTCATAAGATTCCCTCCTTCATGAAAATGACTGTGAGGAAATGCTTTCACTAATAGAGATTTTAAGAAGATAGTGATTGTAAAATTGTATTCTCAAATTCGATTATGGTTACGGTATCCCTTTCCATGATTTGAATTGTGAGGTTTGGCAATTAGTATGAATTGTTTAGACACACATATGAGTTATCTAAGGCAAAGGTGTATAAGCTTAGATAAAGGATTATCAAAGCAATAGGTATTAGAAACATGAACTTAAGAAATTCAATAGGTATTGTTTTTTTTTCTGAAAGTTAAGCTGTTTCTGAATACATGTCAAAGCTAGTGGGAGAATAAGTGTTATGTTTATAATAATCATCATAGTGGGAGCAAAAATGTTATGATTGTATGATTATTAAGGCAAGCATTTCAAGTTAGCAATATTAATTATATAAAACAAGAGTCATACTTTGCAAAGTCGCAATGGTTGAATAGTTGTTTAGTTGTAATTAAGGGAGAGAATATTATGCTTCGTTTCGAATCTAAAGGTTTAGGTTGTGGAATGTTAATAAATTAGTCAATGATACATAGTGCGTTCTTAAATTTCAATTATGATTACGGCATTCCTGTTCATTGTTCGAATTTTGAGAATGTAGCACATAAAATATTATGGCAGAAGATTGATAAAGTATCAAATCTTTATGTAAGGCATTATGCGTCGTGTCCCATATGCTTCGGGTATAGGATCGATTGCAAATGTTGTATTATTTGACCATTCTAAAATTTTCCAAATGTCTAGCGCATTTAGAGGGAAAAAGGACAAGAATCGGTTTTGACTAAGATAATTAAACAACTATCAAAGGACAATCCAAGGTTCGCCGAGGATTGGTCGCTTGTGAGTAGTTGGAAGTATAGTACTGGATGGACCATATCGACATTATTATGAATAGGTAAGATTCTATTAAGAATGAGTTGTCATATGGAAAATATGGAAACGTGTCCATATTGGGAATTGAATATTGAAAATCTATGTCTAGATTAGAAACTTTTATGCAAAAGGATGTTCAAAGGAATGTACTTTGAGTGAAAGACATCATATCTAAGGAATTGTATTGTAACAATCTCTGATAGAGGACTTTGTAATTTCATTGGCAATAGTCATTATGACTTAGTGCAGTGACATTACAAAAGGAACGTTGCATAAAATGTTAGAATCTAACATATTCCATAAGTGGCAAGAATTTGATATTCTTTCACTTGTGAAAAGGATTGGGAGTTGTGAAATGAGTATGATTGGAAATGTGTTAATTTGATCTATTTCACAAAGTAAGAACCATAGGTAAACATTGTGTGCATGCTAGGAGCATGGGACAAGTGTAGTAATAATTCGAGTAAGAAGTTGATTACCCGAAATAAAAAATAATGAGTAATCGATATGGTGATAAATAAAAGGTGTTTTATTTATGCTCAAAGGTTTGAGGCCATATGGGATTAGTATTACTCTTGTGTTTCACTTTGCATGTTTTGACTTCCTAAATAATTTAATTGGTTGAGAACAATCAAATTATTCAAACGAGCCACAGTCGTTCATATGTTGGAAGTAGGTATGAATGAAGACTGTCGTGAATTGGTGTGTGGATTGTCTAAAGGGTATTAGACATAAGAAAATGTTTGCTACAACGTTCATGAGTGCTTATGAATATGATTTGAGCATTGGATTAAACCTACTCTCACTTGGATCACTCCATGAATTGTATCACGAGTGATTGGTGAGACGATAACATCTTATATTCTTGAAACCGAGATGTGTGAGTTGTATCTTGCAAATCGGTTGCACATTGATAATATGCAAACACACCAGTAACTTGGTGTCATAAAACATATTGTTGTGTGTGATTCGGTGAGTGAGTGCAAGCGAGCATTGAATCAAAGTTTATCCATTCATTTTATCCAAAGTAGGATAAAAGCGATATCTTTGGGCCCCTCGATGATTTAGTGATGACAAACATAAATGCTCGGCCGGGCTAGGGCTAATTTGATTTGTTCAATTAGTCAGTCGTCATAAATCGGAAGTCATGAAATACTACAGAAAGAATGATTAGAAATCATGTCTTATACGATATCTAGAATGGAGGAATATATGATCCCTTATCTAAAGGACACGCGTATTTGATAGGATCAGAGTTGACAGCGGCTTTGGAAAGCTACGATTGCAGATCAGGATCTGAAGTCATACGCATAATAGTTATTAGACTTATCCAAGTGGGAGACTGTTGGATTAGTATCTAAGTCCATAACTATTTTGGTATGTACTTGACCCGATGGTGCATGGTCCTTTTGGGTTGCCTTCACCAAAGCAACTTGATATGATGAATTATGGAGAAAAAGGTTAAATATGATTTATTAATATATTATGAGAATAATATATTAAAAGAGAAATCATATTGTTTAATTAATATTAGTCAAGAATTACTAAGAATTAAGTTTGTGGCTAAAAGAGATTAATTAAACTTAAGGGACTAGAATTGTAATTATAAGATAATTGCAATTGGGCCATGGATTGCCTTATATTATAACGTTGGATGAATTCTATACGGAAACCCATTGAAAATCATCCTAGGCCTTTAAGGAAAGGAGTCCATGGGTTGCTTAGGGCTTAAGCATCCAAATTAGGGTTTCCTTGTTAGATAACCCTAATAGCCTCACTATATATAGAACCCTTATTCCCCAAAAACGTGGAGAACTAATGGTCTAGGGTTTCCACACGTTTTTGAGAGCCTCTTTCTCTTCTCTTCTTCATCCTCTTGCTCTTGGTGTTTGTGAACCATTAGAGGAGTGACATTTATGACTCTAAGCTTTTTAAAGTCATTACAAGAAGGAATTTTGATTGTTATTGCTATATAACAATCAAGGTATGATCTAAACCTTATTTATATGTTATATTGATTATCATATGCTAGATCTAGGGTTTATAGTCTTGGATAACTTGCATGTACAATAGAGAAACCTAGATCCAAGCATTAGGGTTTGTATGAGCACAAAGGAAGTTCTTATGACTAAAACCCATCAGAAAGATGGAAGAATAACTTACGACTTTTGAAGATCAAGATGAAAGGCTTGATGATAGTTGAGAGAGAAACTCGTTTCTTGTCTTAGGAATGGAAGAAATGAATTAGAAATGAAGGGATGGCTTATATATGGGAGGTGGTGTATGGACACATTGAGTGTACGACCTCTTGAAGGAATGTTTGGCCCGAATGCAATGCTATGAACTTAAAGTAACCCCCCCTAAAACCTAAACTTGATTGTACTAGACTTAAAACATTCAAACAGACCCCAAACAACGTTGAAAGATAACAGAAGTGAGTCTGACTTGGATTGAACTGAATGTTGCACAAGATGGAAATTTTGGGTTGTCACATCATCCCCCCGTTAGAGGGAATTTTGTCCCGAAATTAGAGTTTAAACAATATACACGGATGAGGTTGAAGGTACTGGTACTCATGATTCATTTGATTTACCCGATCTCTAGGGAAATCAAGTCCTCAGAATACACGTTAGAAGGATTTCGCAACAAGGTACGGTTTTGTTTTCGTTCGAGGGACTTCACTGATTAGGGTTCCCCAAGGTTTCCTTCACTGAACTTGGTTTCTACAGATTTCTTTGCCAAGACGACGCTTTTGCTTACATCGATCTAATCGAGTGGAATAATAAGAGTCCCGACGGACAACCGCTTTTTCAAATCTCTATAGACGTGGAAGGATAGGGTGAAATGTATTGAAATTCCTAAATAGACGGGACCTGTAAGCTGCTAGACCAATTCTATTAAGAATCTCACATGGTCCTAAGTACCTTGGATTTAGCATTCCATACATCTGAAACACATGATGCCCCTCTAGGGTGAAATCCCCATTTGACGTGATCATCATCTTAGAGTTCCAAAGGTTTTTCTCTTATGGAAGGCGTAACTTTCCTGGTTGATTCAAGAACTTCTAGGTCATTTTTGAATTTGGACGTTCTGATGGGCAGTTTCCTCGAATGGTTTTTGGATCAGCGAATATGTTGCCTGATATTTAGCATCTAAGTAGTTGTATGGCACCTACCCTAGTCCAGTGCAGAGAAGTTATGTGCTTGCGACCAATGAAGGTTTTCGAAAGGTGAAACTCCAAATGTCAGTATGGTAAAGGACTTGACTAGTTGGCAATTGGGTATCCCAAACTTTAGCAAGGTCAGTCAAATGCAATTTCCCGCACATTCCCTAATGGTTGAATCATCCTATTATCCCGTCCGTCGTTTCACGTATGGTAGGCTATGCTCATTACTAGCCTAGCCCTCAGGGATATCCTGGATTAACTGCCTAATTCAGACAGTGAATCTATTATCTTGAATAGAGATAACAGACATTTGAACACCTTGAGGTCTAACTAATCCCTCGAACACACGTTCCATTAGCTTATCTATTGTGTCCGTTTCTTCAATTTTCAAGGATCGTACAGATTTAATTTTTCAACGGTCACCCAAAATGATATTGTGTCCGCCTGTTACCTTAGGACGCTTTGACTATGAAGCCTCATATAATATGTTGCCTCATATTGGCTGGATACCCACTCGTAGACCTGGCACTTTGCCCTAATGTCTATCATAGGATTCATACCTAGTCCATCTATCATTACCTCATGTATAAAAGTCGTGTATAATTAAGATTAGTAAGACGGTCGGATGTGCGACTCTGCCCCAGGTCCATAACCAGACAAGGAACAGGAGGTAGGGCAGAGACACACATACTAGATCTGCATAATCTTAATTATATGTCACCCTCGCGTATACATTTATTAGTGATAGGTGGTCTATATTCGTTCTTAGCCTTGATGCTTGAACTTTATCCACTGAACGAGTGGTAGTTCGGGAAGGTTTGTTGAATATACAGTGGTAGGGTTTCGTAGGGCAAGGTACTCCTCGCATGAGTACTTCGGGGTTTGGAATATGAGCGAGATGATTCTGAGGTCTAAGTCGGGTTGACATTATGAATGAAGAGGGTTTCGTGAATTTGACGGTCAAGGCGATGGAAACATATGAACTTAGTATGGTGATGACCATGCCAACTCATGATGAATGATGATAACAGACTCTTTTACCGAAACAAAGGTTAGGCCGATTTGAAAGAAACGCTTGCTATATGACGGTGTGTTTTGAGTGTGCTTGATAATGTACTCGGTGTAAATGTTCTATTGCTTTCTGTTTCTTCCTGATATTAACATTGCCACAAATCATACTGCGGTGAGCGAGTACTAATAGTGCAGTGTTTTTGATATCTAGTGTTGACACTCTATATTATGATTCCTTCTCGGTACCTCTATGATCACTCTGCATATACATGTTATGTATAATTAAGAAGAATAAGACGGTCGACTGATTGGCTCTACCCTAAATCCACAACCAAACAAGGAACAAGAATTAAGGCGGAATCACTCACTCTAAGTCTGCAAAATCTTAGCTATGCACAACCCTGCTGTACATCTTAGGCCATCATAGCTTCCCAGAGCGGATCCTTATTTCTGTTATGAATGTTGTGACTTGTTCATGTGAGTGAGTTATTATAATTACTTTTGAAGTTTTCCCCGAGTTTTAATCTTATATAATTATAAATTATGTTTTAAATCAACCAAATTCGAAGACGTACCAAAATCTCAAAATCGGGATTCCTCACTGTTCCTTTATGTCTTGTTGTTAGTTTCCTCCTTCTCCTCCGTCACCTCTCTCTGTCGGTCAATCTTTCTTGGCATGTCCCATTTCACCACATGCATGGCATACCTGAACTATCCTCGCACCGATGGTTGAAGTGGTGTGTTGAGTCCGAGTTTCGCAGAAACGAGGTTCTTCGTCTTCTCTCCTTGTGGGAAAATTCCTCTTAAAGTGTCCAGATTTGCACACTTGAAACAAGCCAAGTTTTCTTGGGGAATTGACCTTGTCGGTGTCCTGCTGAAATGGGCAGTGTCCCCTTTCTGCTACAATTTTTGCAGTGTAATTCTCGGCAGGCTCCATTGTGGTGGTAGGTGCATCTGTCGCACTTTGGGAGATTTCCAACATATTGTTTCACAGGGGTTGTAGTGATAGATGAAGTGCCATATGTTGTGTCTGCTGTTGTGACCGCGGGGGTAGTCACGGGCTGTCGTCTCTTATTAGAACCTTGAGTCGGCCTTTTTGCCTTGTTATCCCAGAACTTTCGCTTGTTGTTCTTAGGTTTGTGGTATGGGATGTCCTTGTCAATTGACACTCACTGGTTCCCTTGATTGCTGCTGCGATTAGCATAACCGGCACCGCTAGCGTCATTAGCATTGAAATGTGCCATGACGACTGTCACCGCAGCTGTGACCGCAACTTGAAAACTAGCGGAGTCTATCTGCAGAATTGGTGCCTCACCTGCTGGTTGGTTTCTTCCTGGTGAAGACATGATTATGTTGCACGACAAAGAATGATCTCGTGAGTAATGTTGGTCATCATTTTGAATATACTAACTAGTTTCACGCTTTTCTGTACTATTCTCAATGTTTTTCGACAACATTCCTGAGAGGTGCCCATGGTAGTGGATAGAAGTAGGTTTTGTATGTGTGATATTGAAACTATGTCATCCCTGGTCTGAGTGTATCTAGTTCTAACTTTCGTAGGGTTCTGGAAACAATTCATAATGGGAGTCTATCTAAAATAAACTCTATGAATCAGAAGTGGCTATCCTCGAATGAATTTCTGTGAACTGAATAAATGATACTGGCTGCTTGAAAAGAAATAATTCTAACACATAGTGTGAGTAGTGTAATCACTAGCTCACGAAGACAAGTAAGGTAATTATTTATCAGTCTGTCGTGTAAGACGTTTTAGTTTTTTTGGCTGATCACTTCTTGGAAATCTCTCCTTGTTTCTCCTTGTCTCCTCTACCGACTGCTATGATGGAGTGGTTACACCTATCTGGGTTTGTCGTGCAAGAATGGAAGTGTCTAAAGAATCTATGAGATTATGGGTAACATTAGGGGGCGATCCTTACTGGGTCCTCCTATAATTGCGCAATGTATATAAGTTGTATATAATTTAAGATAAAATAGACCTTCGAATAAGTGACCCTACTCCAAAACCACAACCAAACAAGGAACAGGTAGTGAAGCATAGATCACAAATTCTAAGTCTATAAAATCTGAACTATATAAAACCTTGGAAGTATACACTCCGGAATCATAGACCTACCAGAAGGGTGTTTTAAGTTCTCACATAAGTTATTCATAGTCCCTAAAATACTCCTATAGTATTTCACTATAATGAACTTGGTATGTTTTAAATTTTTTGTTTGTTTTATAGAATCATAAAATACATTTTAACTTTTTGTTCTGATATAGAATTCCATTGAATAGAGTTAGGTAAATTTTAAGACTGTTGGAACACCATATCACTCCCAAACACATGTTGGTCATATCTCAAATGAATTTAGTTGATCAGGCTATATTGTTCCCAGATATGATTACATAACTGTCCAGGCTTGACCGCAGTGTTCAACCTTTAAATACTTATGTTCTGTTTTTCTTGTGATACATGTTCTAGTATGTATATATGTATAAACATGTATGTATACTTTTATAAAGTATTGTTATATTTTAAAAATATAATATTATTCAGAGCACTTAGGTGCCATTGTATTTATAATTGTATATCATTAATCGATTGAAATACTTAGTTCACTATAAATAATGCTCTGATACCAATTTGTCACACCCCAACCCGGAACGGCGAAAACGTTCGGGAGCGGAGGACGTCATGTTTAGTATCACAAGACATGTATCATAGTAATCATAGTAACAACAACCATTGTATTACTATTAAAGTGTTTACAAGTAGTGATTCACAATGATCGAATCCAAAAGTAATATAACAAAATAAGACATGAAGCTACTAAACTTCATCTTCTGAATCCCAACGCGCGTACCTGTAAGCTAGTTTCCTGAGAATACAAGTTATTTTGAAAGAGTATATCAGCATTTAAGCTGGTGAGTTCATAAGTATTTTAGTGATGTAAAGTAAGTTGAAAGTTCTTATAGAAAAGTTTGCATGTTCCTCCAGAAGATCCTATATCTTCTAATATGATAAAAGTTAAGTAAAAATGCCTCTACAATCCTTTCTATGAGTGCTAAATGGATACAAGTTATATAAAACCCAGAGTAAACAAATAATCGGTTGTGTGAATCTGCCATAGGCCCACAACCAAACAAGGAACGGGAAATGAGGCGGATGTCACACATCCCATTGTTTGTTAGATCTTCATTGTATATAATCCTGGCGTATTCATTTGGTACTCACGGAGTTAACTGTAATAGTTCCTTTATATTTGAAGAATACATTCTTTAAGAATAACTCTTGTTTCCTTTAGTAAAAATGGTAACCACAATGGTTCCTTCTATAATCACTTAGTTTACACTAGCTATATATAATCTAATATCGAACGGATAGTTAATTGTTTGAATCTGCCCTAAGCCCACAACCAAACAAGGAACAGGAAGTAAGGCAGAAATCACACATCCAACTACCAATCAGATATTTATTATATATATCCATCATGTATAAACTATCGTATTATAGAACTAACCACTTAAGGTCCTTTAAGTTATACTAGTTTAATAAAATGGATTAAACCCTTTACTGATAAGTTTCTAGTTTATTTTACTCAATGTTCTACTGTTTGAATGACTACTAGAATTAATGAAATCCTGTACTCTTAATGTCCCAGTCGATATTGTTGTGATTTTTGTATATATTTGTGTGTTTTATTTATTATTGTCAGGTACTTTACAGATGCACCCTTTATAAATAATTTCGATTCGATATATTGCTATCACTTCGTGCTTGCTAACCCTAGTATGTTGTAATTGTACCTTTGTTAGTGCAAACCCGATAAGATATGTTATTATGTAATATCACCTCGTGCTTGCATATGTTATTATATAATATCACCTCGTGCTTGCTAACCCTGGTACGTTGTAATCGTACCTTTGTTAGTGCAAACCCGGTAAGATATGTTATTATGTAATATCACCTCTTGCTTGCTAACCCTGGTACGTTGTAATCGTACTTTTGTTAGTGCAAACCCGGTAAGATAAGTTATTTTGTAATATCACCTCGTGCTTGCTAACCCTAGTATGTTGTAATCGTACCTTTGTTAGTGCAAACCCAGTAAGATATGTTATTAAGTTTTATCAATTCGTGCTTGCTAGCCCTGGTACGTTGTAATCGTACCTTTGTTAGTGCAAACCCGATAAGATATGTTGTTACCTTAATTTGTTATAAATAATGAGTTAAGGTTACGATGTAGTATATTCCTCCCTGTACTAGTTATATTATGAACTGAACTAAACTCCTAAATTATACCTATTATAGATTACTAGCATGTGTACTTGAACTGTTACTGATTTAAAGGAATGACTATTTTATCTACTGAGTTATAATTGTATTTCTAAAACAGAGTTTTATAAACAACAAGATAACATGTCCTTAAAAGACTTTTTAAAATGATTTGATAACTTATAAAAGCATAAGAAGTATTTTAACATGATGGTTATCACAAATAATATTTACACAATTAACATTGTGTTCAACTTGTATTCTCCCCTTAAAAGCATTTAAGATAGTTAAAAGATTGATTATAGTGGAATGAACTCACCTTATGTGGGTGATTCAATTGTAGATTCGTGTAATGATGAGAAGTTCCACGAACGAAGTCCCAAGACACAAACGAGTCCTAAATGACATATAATGGCATATATTGGCATGAATTTAGTGTTTAACAGCAACTAACATGAAAGGAAACACCCTTAGGGACTAGGTAAAACATGGACTAAGTGTTAGAGTCACACGTGAGTCACTAAATGGAGTATACAGCCACACCATGGAGTGTATGGCCAAGGGGTGTACGGCCATGGAGTGTATGGTCGTGCACTCATGGTAAAACATGCATAAGAGGGTGTTTGAACCATGGGGAAGCTAGTGGGTCTACTGCTCAAAAAGAATATGAACTAAGTTCTCATTTTGGAGGGCCTTTCGGAGTGTTTTGAGGTGTGTACATCCATCCAAGGGTGTACGACGATACACTCCTTTTGTTCTTGTAAAGTGGTCGTTTCTAGGGTGTTAAACAAGAGTTCCTAACGTATACTAAGCATATGGAAAGGATACATACGATTTGGAAGCTTGAAGTGGGTTCACGGCCACCAAGAACAAGTGTGTGTTGATGGTATTCTTGGTGAAATGGATGAAGATTTGAAGATCTATCATAAAAGAGATGTTTTCATGGTTGAATCATGAGATAATTACAAGACTAGGAAGGATATCAAAAAAGATGGAAGAATCACTTACCACTTTTAAAGATCAAGATGAAAGGCTTGATAATAGTTGAGAGAGAAATAGGTTTCTTGACTTGGGAATGGAAGAAATGAATGAGAAATGAAGGGATGGATTATATATGGGAGGTGGTGTACGGCTACATTGAGTGTACAGTCGTACACCCATGTGTACGGTCGTACACTCCTCTTGAAGGAGTTTTTGGCTCGAATGCAATGCTATGAACTTAAAGTACCCCCCCCCCCCTAAACCCTAACCTTGATTGTACTATACTTAAAACACTCGAACAGACCCCAAACAACACTGAAAGATAGCAGAAATGAGTCTGACTTGGATTGAATTGAATGTTGCAGAAGATAGAAATTTTGGGTTGTCACATATTATCATCTTAGAATTACTTGTGATTGAATCCATGAAGTAATCTTTAAGCGTGTGTTTATCTAATACTTAAAATATTTATTTTCAAAGTACTCATGAATATTGTAGCAATTCCAATTGTAATGTCTTAACCTCAATCGACAATCTACAATCAATTGATGACAATCTTAATTCACTACTTACTTCCAAAAGTCTTAACGATTTTGGAATTTTGAATTATATTTAAATTACTTAGGAGAGTAAAACATGCAAATTGAAACACAATAATAAATTATTTAAGTATGGCATCATACATGTTTATTATAAATAAATACTTATTATTTAATCACCATAAAAATTATGAATTTATTCATTGTATAATGTTTTGAGTAATCAACTAACCACTTGAAACCATGATATAAACATACATACCACACCTCTCGAAGGTCGTTCCTTTTTTAATAGCTTGATTACACATTAGTCCATTGAGGCTTAATTCATGATTCTAAATTCATGTCACTATCTAATATGTGGTGGAATTTTATCTTTACAAGCATTTTTTCTGTGATGTCAGGGTTCTTAAGTCATAGAAACCGAGCCTTTGATATTACAAAATGTTCCACTGGAACTTGTTACTCAGAACAATTCCATGGTTATGAAGTCTTAAATTCAAGGTACACTCCTTCAAAACTTCTTTGCATTAACTTTTCCAACACATGTAGATTTTGAAAACATCTCCCATTATGGAAACATTTCCATATTCCGATATCACCATCAATTTTGACCAAGAATCATCTCAATCCAAAACGTGTCACTATGGTCCTTTCCAAACAATACCATACTTCCAACTGTCCACAAGTAACCAATTCTTTGGTAAAACCTTAAAATGTTCTTGACATCTATCTGACAACTTCAGTCATATGCAATTCTAATCCTTTTTAAACAATGCTAAAAGCATTTGAAAAATAGAATAATCGAATATTATAGCATATGTAATTGATCCTATATCTGAAGCATATGTGACACGACTCATTGTTACAAGGGTCCAATTGATGGGAAGTATGCAAAACATATAAAATCTTATATGTGCATGAAACCCTAGTTATAGATCTATGTTTTGTCTAATTGAACATACAACTTTGAACAAAAAAATAAGAAACCCTAGGATACCTATCATATTTTCGAAATTTTACTAATTAGGGTTAGGAGAAACATAACTTGAAGAGTGATATAGCAAACAATCTTGAATTCCTCCTTGAAAGAATCTTGGAATCAAGTGCCACAAGTGTCGCGCCTCTAAGAGAGAGAGGAGAATATTAGAAGAAAATCGGAATTTCCTCTAAGGAATAATGCATGGACGAAATTAAACCCAAAGAGGGGTTTATATAGGTGTTAGGAAGGTATTGGATAAGGCAAGTATCTCCAAGATAACCCTAATCCCTTAACTTCCTCCCTAAGGCATCCAAGGCACCCTTAGAGTCCAAGTAAAACTTAGAAGCCTTCTAGAATTCATCCCCCACCAAGGGAGGTTGTAGATCTTGCTCAATTCTCAACTATTGAACATTTTCACCTTTAGTCCTCCTACTTTTAATTAATCCAATTAAATCCAAAATTAATTCCAATTAATTTCTAATTAATTATTAATTAAATAATACTATTTCCAATTAATATATCATTCTCATAATATATTAACAAATTATTTATTTTGATTTCCAATTAATTTATTAACCATAAATTAATAAATCATTCTCTCTCTCTCTCTCTCTCAAAGTTATCCTATTCAATTGATAGGTCTGAGAGCAACCCACAATGATGCTCATCTCACAATTCCAAATTCTTGTCACTTCTATAATGTGTTAGAATTCGAACAGTACATGCATTGTCCTTCTGTGATGTCAAGGATTCAAAGTTACAGAGACTTAGCCAACGATATTACTGAATGTTCCATTGGAACTTTGTTACAAAAAACAATTCTGAAGTAATAAAGTTTCAAATTCAAGGCACACTCCTTGAACACCTTCCTTGCATTAAAGTTTCTGACTCATGTGTACATTTTAATCATCAACTCCCTTTATGGAACCATTTTTATATTCCTATATGACCATCAATTCTGATCGTGAATCATCCTAATCTAAAACATGTCACTGTTGTTCTTCCAAATAATATTGTACTTCCAACTGTCCATAAAAAACCAATCCTTTGTTATAACCTTAGAATGTTCTTGACAGTTGTTTAAATTTAGTCACACAATGTTCTAGTCCTTTTTCCTCTTAATTGCCTAGCCATTTGGAAAAATGATAACAACTAAATATTATAGCATATGAAAAACGATCCTATATACGAAGCATATGGGACTCGATGACTTACATACGGACCTGATATTCGTTTAATGCCTTGATATAATATTTTTTGAATTTCCTATGTTGAACCATTTCAACACGATATTCATATATGTCCAACACTAAGTTCTATTAAACCCTTCAATCTAAACTTTTAGATTTGAAACAAAGTATGAGTTCCCTCTCCCTTAAGTCTTACTATCGTGAAACAATTTCCAAACTTTGCAACTTGTAAATTTGTAGACTTTGTTTCCTAAAACTAGTATTGCCAACTTGAAACACTTATCAAAACAATTATGCTCCCACTAGCATACAATTATGCTCCTTATAACACAACAATTATGCTCCCACTAGCTTTGACATGTACCGAGAAATCAGTTGGACTTCTAGAAATCAATACTCTTTACTTTCTTACTAAAGTGCAAATTTTTGATACGTGATGGTTCTATAAGTCTCTAATTAGACTTCTAAAGCTTATAAACCTTCATTATATATCATATGTGTGTGTGTGTTCAAACCCTTTAAGAACTTATAACCATATGTCCTAAAGTTTAAACAATTCCCTACCATCTCTCTCAATTCGAACTATGAAAAGGGATGTAGTAATCATATTGCAAATTTAAGAAAGGAATTATCATAATTACTAACCATAACAATATTTATCATATCTATAAAATCTACTAGTGAAAGTGTTTCCTCACAATCATTCTCATGAATTAGAGTCAAACATTTTGCCACCTATATTTTTATGGTGTACATGTTCCTATCCATGTGAATCTATCATGTCCAACCTACAATCATAAGAAAAGGTTTATGACAAAACCAAAATCAAATTTAGCTTTCGTGGACAGAACGTTACTTATTTTTAATTTCTTGCCCTTTGGTAGCACAAGTTGAAGGTTTTTGAGCATTGTAACACTCCTAATGTGTACATGCAACCCTAGAAACCTTGGATCTATGTTTTACTATGATACATGAAAATTTTGTTTTTCCAAGGTTTATATCCTCTCTAGAATACATGGGGGACTTTTAAACATAAAAGTAAGTAAGAAAACATTGTGGTGGATTGGATTCCTTGAAAACATTGTGATCCTAGCACCTCAAGTGTGATGCCTCAAATGTCTCACACAACACCAAATGCACTTGGAATAACTTAGAGAGAAATGAAGAACACTTAGAAATCGGCTAGCCCTCACTTGTATGTCTTAGTGGCCGATTTTGGTGAAGAACATGAAACTTATATAGTGTGTTACAATTAGGATTACACCATGTAAACCCTATTTTTCATGACATTTCATTTCCATGACCCATGCGTTCTATAAACACCATGGAGCATCCATGGAGTATCCTATGGGTTTTAGCCCAACTTGATAATCCATGAAGCATTAGCCCACTATATAAGTATGTATGCTTTAAACAATCAACCCATATAGTTAATTAGTCTCCTTTTGATCACTTAATTAATTCCAAATTAATTCTTTATCAATAATAATTAAATAATACTATTAATATATTAGAACTTATAATATATTAATACCCTTAAGTTTTATTTCTCTAATTTTAGTCTATCCAAATGCATGATGCCATCCAACCCAAATGGACCATGCTAATTGGGTCAAGTACATTCCAGAAATAGTTATGAACTTAGACACCTAATCCAACAGTCTCCCACTTGGATAAGTCTAATAACTATAACTGCAAGAATGACTTCAGGAATCGATCAGTAATCGTAGCTCTTTCAAGGTCTCGCGGAACTGAGATGATGATGATACGCCATTTAAGATAAATGATCATATAATCCTCTCTTCTAGATATCAGTCGGACAAATACATGGAACAATGTCTAACTTATTGTCCAACAGTTTGTTTCTCGATTTCCGATTTGTTTGACAAATAACTTAATTGAACACATCAACTTAGTTCTGACCGGGCCCGGTACATGGGTCAACACAAAATCATCGAGGGGCCCAAATATCGCTTCTAGTACAAGAAGGAACACATACACTTCGACTCATATGCTCGTTCTATTACTTGTTGAATCATACACAAAGGCACGTTTTATAACATCGAGTCACCAATGCGTTTTCGTATAATCAATGTATAACCAACTCATAGGCAACAAGTCATATCTCTAGGTTTGAAGACTTATATGATATTACCGTCTCACGATCACTCGAGATAAATTCCATGAAGTGATACCAGTGAGCGTGGGTTGAATCCAATACTCATAACTTATGAGCACTCATGAGTGTTGTAGCTATGTCCAAATCTTAGACCTCTACAAGCCAACCCATGACAGTCTTAATTCATATCTACTTCCAACATATGACTGACTGCGGAGAATTTGAATAATATTAACCAACATAACATAATTATTCTGGAAGTCAAAACATGAAAAATGAAATGATAGTAAGCGATTGACAAAGGATAGCAACACTTTACTCATAAATAAATACAACTTTTATTCATCATCAAATGTCAATTACACTTTACACATTTCAAAGCTATCCAACTACTAAAACTAATATCATCCTTCAGCCCTATGCGCCTTGCATGCTGGAGATGCTTAACCCTGCCCAGTCCTTTCGTGAGGGGATCTTCTAGGTTCTCATCTGATGATACCCTCTTTTCCACGAGGAGTCCTTCTTCTATTCGATGTCTGATGAAATGATATTTTATATCGATGTGTATGGATCTCCCGTGATCCCTTGGTTCCTTAGCTAAAGCAACTGCACTTTCACTATCACAAAAAATCTCTATAGGCTCCTTTATAGCTAGTACAACTCCAAGCTCCCCAATGAAGTTCTTTAGCCATATAGCCTCCTTCTCTACCTCGCTTGCCGCTATATAGTCTGATTCGCAAGTTGAATCGGCCATTGTCTCCTGCTTGGAAAATTTCCAAGAAATTGCTCCTCCGTTTAAGGTAAAGACCCAACCTGACTGAGAGAAGAAAGTATCCCTATCAGTATGAAAGCTAGCATCACTATACCCCAATACTCTCAAGTCATCACTCCCACCTAGGGTAAGGACACAGTCCTTAGTCCTCCGCAGGTACTTGCGAATGTTCTTTACCGCAGTCCAGTAAGCCTTGCCAGGGTTCCCCTGATATCTGCTGACCATCCGCAATGCAAAGGCCACACCGGGACGAGTACGAGGCATAGCATACATGATCGAGCCTATAGCAGAAGCATACGGTACTCGACTTATTTATGCTATCTTAGCCTCTGTACTCGGACTCTGAGTTTTACTCAGTCTGGCGTTACTCTGGATCGGTACTCTCCTTTCCTGGAGTTCTACATGCTAAATCTATTAAGCACCTTCTCTATGTAGGTACCTTGACAAAGTCCAATTAGTCTTTTACTCCTGTCTCTCAAAATCCGTATCCCTAGGATATAGGCAACTTCTCCAAGGTCCTTCATAGTGAAACACTTCCCAAGCCAGAACTTAACTTCCTGTAGAGTTGGGATGTCATTTCCTATGAGTAGTATGTCATCCACATATAGTACCAAAAAGCTGACTATACTCCCACTAGCCTTGACATATACACAGGATTCATCTTCACTCCTCGAAAAGCCAAACTCTTTGACTTTCTCATCGAAGCAATGATTCCATCTGCGAGGTGCTTTCTTTAATCCATAAATGGATTTCTCAAGCTTACACACTCTATTAGGGTACTCTATACTAACAAAACCCTTTGGCTGACTCATGTAAACATCCTCAGCCAAATTTCCATTAACGAAAGAGGTTTTGACATCCATTTTCCATATTTCATAATCATGAAACAGAGGAATGGCTAACATAACCCTAATAGACTTAATCTTTGCTTCTGGTGAAAAGGTCTCATCATAATCAACTCCTGGAGTTTGAGAAAAGCCCTTTGCAACCAGTCGCACCTTATAAGTGTGTACATTACCATCCATGTTGGTCTTCTTCTTGAAGATCCATTTGCACCAAACTGTCTTACGACCTGGTACATTGTCAACCAAGTTCCAAACTTGATTCCCATACATGGATTGTATCTCTATGTCCATAGCTTCTTTCCATTTAGTAGCCCCAGGGCCTACCATGGATTCTATGTAGCTGTTAGGTTCATCCAAACTTACCAGTGTGCTATCACTGATAAGTGTATCACCTTCCGCAGTAATATGGAAACCATAGTAATGCTCAACATTCCTAAATCTTGTGGAAAGCCTCAGAGGTACAGAATCTTATGTCGGATCAACAGGAGTTTCCTTCTCAGGTTGATTGCTAGGGTTTGAGGTTCCTTCACCATTTGACTCTTGAATTTCTTCAAGGTCAATTTGCCTCCCACAGTTTCCTTGGTTCATGAATTCTCTTTCTCGAAAGACTCCTCTCCTTGCTACAAAGACCACATTATCACTAGGTCTGTAGAAGAGGTAACCAAAGGATCTATGTGGGTAGCCGATGAAAATACACCTCTCACTTCGAGGTTCGAGCTTATCGTGAGACTTACGCCTCACAAAAGCCTTGCAACCCCAAATCTTGATGTGGTCCATATTGGGAACTTTTCCGGTCCACATCTCATGAGGTGTTTTGGCAACCTTATTTGAAGGAACTAGATGACAGTCTCTATGTCATACCCCCAAAATGAGATTGGTAGCGAAGCTCGACTCATCCTGGAACGAACCATATCCAACAAGGTTCGATTGCGCCTCTCAGCCACACCATTAAGCCGTGGTGTCTTGAGAGGTGTCAATTGTGAGATAAGCTCACATTCCTTAAGATAGTCAAGGAACTCTGTACTAAGATACTCACCACCTTGATCCGATCGAAGCATCTTAATGTTCCTACCCAACTGATTCTCCACTTTCTGCTTGAACTCTTTGAATCTTTCAAAGGTATCTGACTTATGTTTGATTAAGTAGACATATCCATATCTACTAAAATCATCAGTAAAAGTCACATAGCAGCGGTTAGCATCTCGTGTGGCGGTTCTTAAGGGTCCACACACATCAGTGTGTATGAGGTCCAACAAACCCTCACCCCTATCACAAGTACCAGTGAAGGGTGACTTTGTCATTTTCCCAAGCAAACAAGATTCATAACTATCATCTAACTTTAGGTCAAACAGTTCCAACACTCCATCCTTTTGGAGTTGGCCTATGTGTTTCTTGCTTACATGTCCAAGACGACAATGCTGTAAAGATGCTTTTGTTGGGTTTTGAGCATTCTAACACTCCTAAGTGTACATGCAACCCTAAATACCTTGGATCTATGTTTTCTCTATTATACATGCAAATATAAATATTTACCCTATCTAGCATACAATCCTTGATACTTGGGTAATATAACAAGTTAGAATACATACCTTTTAATGAAGCTTGAAGTCTTGAACTTTAAGAGCTTAGCCCCAATAGTGTAGAAGCCTCAAGTGGAATCACAAATCACCAAAACACCTTGGAAAACCTTTAGAGAATATCGATACTTGGCTCACACTTATGAAATCGGTTAATGCCCTCTTTAGTGTATCAACACTAGCCACTAGACCAATTTCATGAAGCATAAGACCCTTTATATAGTGTGGAGGATTAAGGTTAAACCCTAATACCCATGACCTTTCATTTCCCAGGATCCATGGATTAAAGATCCATGGACTATCCATGAAGACTTAGCCCAACCTAAATGAACTTGGCCCACTACACATATATATATCTAAGAGTCTATATTTAATTAGTTCATTTTGATCACTTAATTAATTCTTGATCAATACTAATTAAATATTATGATTCCATATTAATATATTAGAACTTATAATATATTTATATAAATCACAAATATAGTATTCTCAAAAGACTATCCATATAAATTGTGTCGGTGAAGTGCAACCCAAATGGACCATGTCGGGTCGGGTCAAGTACATACCAAATATAGTTATGGACTGAGATATTAATCCAATAGTCTCCCACTTGGATAAGTCTAAAACTATTATTGAGTATGACTTCAAAACCTAACTGGCAATCGTAGCTCTTAAAGCCGCTGTCGAACTCGACCTTGTAAATAACTTGTCCATTAGATAAGGGATCATATATATAATATGGACTGAGCACTACTAGAAAAACAGCCTTTTATGACGCTCTCGTAAAAGGCTCAGACGACGCGCAAATGCGCGTCAAGGAAGGCCCTGTCATAAAGAGAGACGACGCGCTTTTGCACGTCGTCTATAGACGACGCTCATTTACGACGCGCGTTTACGACACGCAATGCGTATCAAGGAAGTCCCTGTCGTAAAGGAAGACGACACGTATCCGCGTGTTGTAACCTTACAACGCACGTGTTAATGACACGCAATGCATATCAAGAAAGCCCCTGTCAAGAAAAGCCATGTCATAAATGAAGATGACACACATTTTTCGTATCATAATTTTAAATGTTTAAAAAAAATATTATTTATAGATTTACTTATTTTCAAATTAAATTTGTATTTAATGTTTCATAATAGAAAATAAAATATCATATACAAAAAATAGAATCCATTGCATAAATTTAATGTCATACAATTCTATTTCTTATAATATATAAATTTGCATTTAATCTACTATGTACATCAAATTCCAACTAAGTAAAGTTGCATCTTGCTTTTCATAATTCTTTAAGACTAATGCTGCAAACAGCTGATTATATGGATAAGCAGTTGTACATTGGCCCATCTCACTCAATAATGATTTAGACAAATTCAACTCACTTTCCAAGAGCTTTCTCATGTACAACAAGGCCAGTTCCAGTTCTTTCCAACCCTACACAAAGTATCACATCCAATTAGGAAGTAAATATAAGCATATCTTGCAGGGGTAAAATGGTAATTTTTATAATTTTATAACCAAACACAAATTACCAGGCAAATACATAAGAACAGGAGAATCTTTTAGAGGCCTGTTACAGGCAACTTAAGGTGCACCATGTGGAAGTTACTGAGTGGGTCATTTTTAGGATCCATGACTTCCTTTTTTCTTAATCTTTTTTAAACCTAGAAAACTTTTGAAAATGGAAGTTAGGGGCCAACTTAAGGTGCACCATGTGGAAGTTACACAAAGCATTCAGTCTAAAAAGAAATATAAAAGAAGCACCTGAATAAAGGTTGCTGGACCACCACATATATCAAAGTACTTCTTTAGGCGCTCAATGTTCTGAGAAAACAAGAAAGATTATTTTACAATACAAAATATTTGTAATATTAAAAAAAAAAGTGTTAAGTACCTTAGCATTCTTGAAGATGCCATTAGATCCTTTGTTTCTCAACGGTTGACCATCTTTCATGATTATATTGCATCTTGATAATCTAGAAAATCCGTAATTTGCTGATGCACCTAGTTTTCCTTGTGCCTGAGCATGTGCTAATACTTGTTGTTGCTGTTGATGTTGGTGTTGTTGTTGTTGTTGTGATGCCAAATAAAACTAATTTGGGTTCTATAAATTGGGTTTATGGACTTGAGGACCTATACCAGGGCGTGGTTGGTCAATTCCCTGCATTTGTATTCTTATGTCAACCCCAATGTAAATTATGAAATTTTATATATTACTGAAAGAAACTTCTATAGGAAACTTATAGTTAGAGGCCAACCCTTCAATGGAAGACCTATTTGACCTTATTTATTTGACCAGCTGACTTCCCCTTAATTTTCATATCTAACTCATAATCCCTTTGCTAAATTGATAGCCTATAACGGATGAAGACTAAAGTTAATAACTACAAAGTTAAGGAGGGAAAGAAAATCATGGGAAATTGCTAACCAGAGAAAGTGCCTTTTAAAAGTGCTTCGGTTTAAAAGAGAATGAGACCCTGGCCTTTCCTTAATTGCAGCAAGTTGTGACTATATAGTTTGATAAAAATGTAATTAGTAAAAAAAATAGTATGACTATGAATAGATTATAATTTATAAGTTATAAACTCACTGTGAATAATTTAACTCTACTTGTAAATGCCACCAAGGTAGGAGCTTGTTTCAGTATGTCATATGCCCTTGTGTTTTCAATCATTGCCTGTGAATTAAGAAAATAGATGGATTCTTTTTAATCAACACAAACTCAAACTTATAAAAAAATATGTGAATTAAGTAAATAATTATTACCTGAGAAATGAAGTGATCATTGAGACCATCAGCATGGAAGTTACTAGGGTGTGCAAACTGCCTTGTATTATTCCAATCTTGCAGCTGTAATTGTAGATTTATAGTTACACAAATTATTGTCTTTCAAGATTGTCAATGAAAGTCAAACTACAATAAGAATACCTGAGAAAGAAGTTCAGAAGCCACAACAGTAACCCTATATTGAACAAATTCTACATGGTGTTTCTTTAAGGAAAGATTGTTTTTAGTAAACTTCATTGGTGCCATAGGGTTTAACCAAAGAATCTGCCACAAAGACTAGAGAAAGAAAAAAAACCATGAATTAAATTTGTAGAATAGGAGCTAAAATGTAGAAAAAATGTCCAAATTTGGAAGAAAATAAGCTTGAAGTTTGCTAGCATCAACATTACAAGTTGTGGTAGTAAAATATTTTTCTAAAATCAGCTCAATTTTTCTTTGGAAGAGGGACCAAAAACGTTATAAGAACCTCAAATCATGACCAAAATTGGAAGAAAATAACCTTTTGGAGACCAAATTTGCAAAAATCAATTATACTCAGGGACCAAAAATGTAAATTTAATAAACTACCTGAACAAACACATCAGTATGAGTCTTCCCCTCATACAACATCAACTCTGCTTTTGCTCCTACTCTTTGAAGAGTATCCACAAACAGTGGTGCAGAAACTGCACCACTGTTTGATGATGACAAAGGTTGGCGCTCCTCTGATGCTATTGGATACTGCACAATCAAGAAAAAAAACTAACATTCGGATAAAATGAAGGGTAAGATGGTAATTTCACAGTCCCATACATTATACTAACATGATAGAATCGGGGTGAAGTGTTGAGTTCTACTCCTTTAGAAAAGCAGCAACAACAGCCTCCCATTTTTTGTTTTACTCAATTATGGATTTTATGGAACTGAAGATATTGATAATGGTGTCATTGTGGTTTTGTTCTCTAGTAAAGGAGAAGACACCTCTCAACTGTAAGTTAACATCAACACACTTATATATTATTATTTGAAAAAAAAAATTGAAAAAATAACAAATGACTCACACTTGTAGTCTGCTGGAATGGGAAAGTTTCTGTAATCTATGCATGCCACTATAACATTTGTACCTGATTAAGGATTTATATGTCATTTAGTGATCTAGCCATTTAGGAAGTATAGTGACATTGAGAATTTTAAGTTAAAGGGTATAAAGGGAATCTTGTAATTTGTTATTAAACATGATGATTAAATAAATTTAAAGAAAAAGTTCTCACAAGAAGTCGATTTGATCACAAGAGGGGTCTCTTGAATTTGTTCAACTGCAGCTACTTTACTCCCAACCTCACGTCTAATAATACCCACAGACAGTCGTGAATCTTGTGATGGAATCAAAATAGGATCTTTTTTCGGACAAATATACCCCTAGTGAAGGTGATACTGATGGTTTCTTGGATGCAAATGTGTCCTTGGAAGTCAACAAGATTGGCACATGTCCACGTTCAGAAGACCCTAAGGCAACAACTGGGATCTTACTTGACTCAACAAGAGCAACTTTTGGCACTTGGCCCTCCATCTTACTACCAGATATAGAGGAAGTCACTTAAGATTGCTTCTTATCACTTTTAAAAGATTAGATGCTTCATTTATTTCTTCCAAGATGTTCCTGAATGCACTCCACCCTTCATATCTAGTGCTTCCTGCTGGGACAATGATAATACTCCTGTTTCTACTAACTGAAGCTTCGGATACACGAAGCATCGGGTTTTGTATTCGGGGAATCTTTCAAGCCAGTTGACTAGAAAAGTGTAAGAATCTTTAGCTGTCTAGTTATCGCCTATCATGTAGTCAGATGATTTGTTTGAATACGAGAATCCCACTCCAGCTGGCGACTCCAAGAATAGTACATTGGCCACTGTCAATAGGGTTTTATAGGGTTAGGCATGCACCAGCAAGACAGGGACTAGGATTAGAAGTGATGTGAATGGGACATAGTAATTAAAGGAATTTTTTTTACCATTTTTCCATGCATAGTGGTTGGGGTAGAATGTTTTTCCATCACTATTGACACGGAAGGGTCCAAGTTCTTCCATGGCTCCATATCCAAACTACAAGCATCCTGACCCTGTAGAATACCTTCATTAATAGTGGGTCTTACTCTAGATTTTGGTGCATTTGGATGATGATCTTTAGAAGCTCCATTCTGATTCATGAATATTTTCTGTGATTCAGATTCTAGTGAAGGAAAGAGAGGAGTACCCGGGGGTGTTAAAAGCCTGAAAAAGATAACATCCAAACTTTACTAAATGTGTAAATGTGATCAGTAACATGTGCCTACAACTCTACAAGGATATAAAACAATAATTTGTACATACTGGTTGCAGAAGGCATACTGATTTTGGTAGAATTTCCTGTTCTTGATCCTATGACATCAAATTTTTGATATAGTTATTGAAATATATGACGATAAATTAGTTTACACATGGCCAGGTAAGCTACACAAATCAAAGAATTTCATTAGGGATTTCCTATACTTTTACTCCTAAATTCTAGATAATATATTGCAAGATTTATTACTTAAAAGGATAAGAAAAGGTCATAAACTAATAATTTTGAAGCATTAGCAACTGAAGTAAGAAAATAATCATCAAATAAATGGAATACCAAGTGACGAGTCAAATTCCTCTTCTGGGTGGTGATTTAGAGTTTGTGGTTCCTGCAATCTTCCACATGGACAAATCCTAGGAGAGGGGGTCTTGGATATGGTGAAACTAATGCACTTGAATCTTTAGTCACTGAATCATCAAAAAGAATAGATAAACATTTAATGGATATTATTTTCAACCAATATAAGTTTAAAGAACACTATCTAGCTATTAACAGATATATCCTTTTAGGTCAAGGCGATTTTGTTCAATACCTAATGGAAATCATTGAGCCAACCTTTGTTGGAACAGATTGATAAGGGGTTGCTTTTGATGATACGAAGAGGCACGTGCAGTTCTTGTCAGCATCATAAGCAGAGACACCTAACACACCATCCTAAGAAACACATTGGTGAAAATGAATTCATAGAGTTCACAGAAAAAAAAAGTAGAATCATTGGCAAGTAGATATATATTATTACCATGTCAGCAAGTGGAGAAAGTTCTGTAACATCCCCAAAATGATCATTCCCATTGTCACTAATGGAAGCCGATAGGCCCAACAGTGGATTGAAACCCTAGAAGTCATTCACAAGAGTGGATTGAAACCCTAGAAAGTAGGAGCAACGCATTCTATTGGTCTGATGATGATATTAATAACAACAACGGATTTGAACTCGCATAACTTACGAACAGGTAGACAAATCAAGTGATTTTAGACGAGGGTGTAGATGTCATTCGCGATTGTAGAAGAACAGTCTCTAATCTCCTTCAAAGTGATTTTGGTGCAAGACTGGGTGAGCTGTTGATGCAATTATATGTGAATAGACAATATCAAGCATTTGAATCACAAAATGAAGTTGTTGATTCGTCATTAGTTGTCAACCCCGAAACAGAGGAGGAAAGTGAGATAATCAATGGGTTCGAGCCGCCGTTAGAGGTGGTGGGGTTTCTGTTGAGCCGCCGTCGCCATAGAGATGTAAGAACGTAGGAGGCGAGATCTAGGGTTCGAGGTTTGACCACTCATCGTAGTTATCTTCCATCCCTAAAGTCACCGGTGTGGCATCTTTTTTTCTTTGGAGCCACCGTCGTTTCCCTATTCTTTCCCTCGAGCCACCATCTCAAATCTTTTCAACCTGTTTGACGTTTTGAGAGAGAGATCGAAATGGAGAAATAAAGAATTATGAAAAAATCCCTAGAGTGTGATAACTTATGGAATTCACAAACCAAACCATGGAAAAGAGAAAAGTAGAAACGAAGGAAGATGAGAAAAAGGCGGAGTTTTCTAAATGGGGATTTCGTTTCCCGCTTAGCTCTTAAAGGTTGAAAACGTGCGTTCCATTAAAATTTATAAAGCGACATCCTTAGACGACACGTATTTTACTATAGGTGCCCTCCGTGTTTTTTTCAGACATTAATTTAAGGGTGCACAATAATGCATGACATAAATCCTTCAATTTTACGAAGAGATGACACTTTTTTAATGTCACTCTCTTTTACGTAACATAAATCAATGAGTGTCGTGGTTTGCGCGTCGTAAAAGGGTCTTTTTCTTGTAGTGGAGACATGGATTATAATTATTCTCTCTGTCCATTTGTTGTTTCCCGATTTCCGATTCATGACGACTGACTGATTGAACAAATCAAATCAGTCATGGCTTGGCCAAGCACTCACATGTGTCATCATTAAGTCATCGAGGGGCCCACAGATATCACTTTTATCCTAAAGGTAAAAGGAATGGATAAACAACGACTCATATGGCTTGTTCTACTACTTGTTGAATCATACACAAAGGCATGTTTTATAACATCGAGTTACCAATGCGTTTTCGTGCAATCAATGTATAACCAACTCATAGTAACAACTCATATCTCTAGGTTTGAAGAATATAAGATATTATCGTCTCATGATCACTCGAGATAAAATCCATGAAGTGATTCAAATGAGCACGGGTTGAATCCAATACTCAGAACTTATGAGTACTCAAGAGTGTTGTAGCAATACTTTGCTATGTCCAACATCTTATACATCTACAAGAGAACTCATGACAATCTTTATTCATATATACTTCCAATATATGACCGACTATGGATGGTTTGAAAAACTTAGTCATTCCGGAAGAATAACCTAGTTATTATGGAAGTCAAACATGCAAAGTGAAACACAAGAATAAATGAATCTAATATGGTATCAAAACCTATGAATATAAATAAAACACTTTCTATTTATCATCATACTGATTACTCATTATTCATTTTTTCGGTTTTATCAACTTTATACTTGAATTAAAACACTAGGTGTCCCATGCTCCAAGCATGTACACTATGTTTTCTAAACAATAGCTTTGCCATACACCAAGTATAAACTCTATGTTTGTCTACGAACCTTTTCTTTGTGAACTCGATCAATTGAACATAATTTCAATGATCCTCTTTTCACACTCCCAATTCCTTGTCTTAAATGTAAGAATTCCAAATTTCTATCATTTATCGAAATTTGTTTAGATTTTAAACTTATATGCACTGTTCCTCTTGTAATGATTATGCACTAAGCCACAAAGGCTTGGCAACAGTCATTACAGAGTATCCCAATGGAGAGCAATTTCATGGAAACGATATCTTAGATTCAAAGCGCATTGCTTTGAACATGCTTCTTGCATAAAGTTTCTTTAACCTTACACAGATTGCTTCCACCTATGAAGACAACTCTGTATTCCCATTTTGACTACCACTTCTGAACAAGAGTCGCCTCTTTTCAGACTATGTGAATATGGTCCTTCCAATATTAACAGTATACTTCCAACTGTCCTTGAGCAACCAATCTTTGGTAAACCTTAGATTGTCCTTGACAATTGCTTAATCAATTTAGTCATATCCAATTCTAGACATTTTCCTCCTTAATGCCCCAAGGCATTTGGAAATTTCAAAAAGGATAAATATTATAGCACATGTAATCGATCTTGTACCCAAAGTAAATGGGACACGATTCATGATGTTTCACATAAAGACATGGTTCTAGACCAGTCTTTTGCCATAATAATTTTTGTTTGCCATATTCTCAAAATTTGACTATGAAAAGGGATGCCGTAATCATAATCGAATTTTGAGAACTTGGTATATAGAATTTTCTTAAGTTGAACCTATCCAACATGAAATTCATATATATATTCTTGACTAAAGGTGATTAAAACCTCAATATAAGCTCTTTAGAATGATTATAAACTCAATCTAAGCTTTTTAGAATTGAAATGAAGTATAATTTCCTCTCCCTTAATTATAGCAAAACAACTTTTCAACCCCTGCAACCTCACGAATCGAAACTTTTGTTTTCTATAATTAACATTGCTAACTTGCAATACTTACCATAATTATCATGCTCCCACTAACATGATGATTATTAGCAAAACACTTATGCTCTCATTAGCTTTGACATGTATCCAGAAAACAACTAGACCTCTAGAAGTCAATACTTTATTGACATTCTTACCAAAGTTCAGATTTCTGATATTAGATTGCTTTGATAAGGCTTTATCAAAATTATACACCTTATCTTAGATAGCTCATAGGTGTGTATAAACAATTTCAAAACTATGAAAAGGGATTCTGTAATCATAGTCTTAATTGTTTAGACCTTTTGCCATTTCTCACCAGTCAATGTTAGTGTGCCGGTTAACCACGAACGCTTCACTAACGACTTTGAGAACTGAAAATATCACAATTGTTATCTACTTAAAATCTACTTAGTGAAAGAATTTCCTCACCATCATTTTCATGAATCGGAGAGAAACCTTATGATACTTAGATTTTATGGTGTATGTGTTCTTATCCATGTGAATTTGTCAAACCATAATCACAAGACTAGGTTAGTGACAAATCCTAACTCATATGGATTGAACTTGTGCAATCTTAACTTCTTGCCACCTGGCAGCTCAAGGGCCTGCCATTGCTTCCAAGTAGCTATGCAAACAATTGAGAACATGTAGAACTCAAATGTATAGCCAACTTAACTGGAATGGGCACAAAAATGTTAGTACGATAGGTTATAAACCTCTAGTTGTGTGCTAGTGATGAAATACAAGTTTTATTCTTGATTACCTCTTGAAACCCTTTCAGGATCTTTTAGACTCCCACTGTCTCCTTGGCCCACAAGACTTTCTTGCCAAATATTCAAGAGATAGTGTGGATTTTAATCAAGATAGAAACTTAACACAATTGGCCTTAGTTGGTCTTTGTTTTATCCAAAACATCACAAATTACCAATTTTAAATGTACAAGAGTAGAAAACTTTTACTCTTACATTTGACACGTGTGTTAAACCTTCTTTAAGACATGTCACTCAAGTTACAATCTTAAAGTATAACTCTAAGAATTGTTTTTCTGGAACGAAGTATGAATTATCTTCTTGATTTAACCACTTCAACAATTCATAACTCCTCTTCTTAACTATCAGAATGCACTTAGAGGATGAATTGGGATAAGAACTCAAAATGTTTAACATGATCTTAATGTTGGATAAGGTGTCTAAGTCCATAACTATTTCGGGCTTGTACTTGACCCGACCCGGCATGGTCCATTTGGGTTGCATGGCACCATGCAATTGGTTAGACTAAATGAGAGAAATAACACTTGGAGATTATTAATATATTATAAGTTCTAATATATTAATAATATTATTTGATTAGTTTGATCAAGAATTAATTTGGAATTAATTAAGTGATCAAAGGTTAACTAATTAAATATATGGGTTCATCCATATCTTGTATAGTGGGCTAAGAGGCTCCATGGGTTATCAAGTTGGGTTCTACCCATAGGATGCTCCATGGATGCTCCATGGGAGTTACAAACCCATGGGTCATGGAAATGAAGAGTCATGACACATTAGGGTTTACATGGTGTAACCCTAGATGTGTCAACACTATATAAGGATCCCATTCTCCACCAAAAACGGCTAGACATAAGAAACAAGAGGGCTTGGCCGATTTTGAGAAGTGTGTGTTATCTCAAGAGTCTTTCAAGAGCATTTGGTGTTGTGTGAAGCATTTGAGGCATCACACTTGGGGTGCTAGGCTCACAAGGTTTCAAGGAACACAAGCAACAACAAGGTAAGTTATTCTATCTATGATTCAAGTTAAAATTGTTCCCCATGTATGCTAGATAGGAATATAACCTTGGAATTCAACTTTGCATGATAATTAGACAAACATAGATCCAAGGTTATTAGGGTTGCATGTACACTTAGGAAGTGTTAGAATGCTCAAAACCCTTCAGTGGTATCAAAGCCTAGGCTTGTTTGTTTGTTATTTGTGCTTAAAAGTTGAAGAAAGTCGAAATTCTTGCTGTCTGACTGATGGACTCGGCGAGTCCATGGGGAGGACTCGACGAGTTCATGTGTATCTTCAACCTACTCGGCGAGTAGGTTTATGCACTCGGCGAGTAGGGTCGACAGAGTGCAGAATTTCGACTTGTGTTGCTGGAAATGGATTAGAATCATTACCCTAAAATGTTTTGGTACTTGAAAACTTATTTTAGAAGGTGTAATGTCTTTTCTAACTCATTTACAACAACAAATTATCAAAATTACAAAGATTTAATGTGATTTTGATTCTTGAAAGTGTTCATATTCATGTTCTTGTTCTTATGATGTTTAGATGATCATAGGAATTATTTGTAACCTATGTGGTAGATTAATTCATGATCATAATGTGTTTTAATGGAGTCCATAACTTGTCCTCAAGTTATGGAAAAAACCAAAAGTCTCTTGGATTAAAAAACCATTAAAAGAACACAAGAGTTAGAAAAATGAAAAGTCCTCATTTTATTACTCTATTAAACTCATAAGTTACAAGAAATGAAAAGTTTTGAAAGATTACAAAACTTGCCCTCAAGTTTTGGAACAAGTAAAGTTAAGTTAAAACTTTAGTTCCAACCCCTAGAATTTTAAAAGTTAAAATTCAACCCTTATACTTATATTATTATGATTTAATAATTATATATATATATGTATAAGAACAAAGTCGACTTACCGCTAGTACGCCTCATTCACGAAGCCGGTCTATAAGGTGGGTATAAGGTTGTTGCCTATAAAATGGTGACTTAATGGGTGTCCACTCTCACCCACCGCTTGCTTGATCGGTGGAGGGTCGTTAGCCGAACGGGTAAGACAAGGACTTATTAATTCTCATTCAAAGTATGATGAATATTATAAAGTAACTAAATGTTTTATTAAATTCCCAATCTTAGTTACTTTAGGAAAAATGTGAATAAGGTGCTATTCCATGAAATTACACTTTACACTTTGATTAAGTCGTTGGTGGAGCGTGTGTGGTTAACCGGCACACTAACTTGGACTTAACAAGGTAGGTAAAGGGTGACTTAGGGTTTATTATAGTATCGATGGAGCGTGTGTGGTTAACCGGCACATCGATTGAGTGATAAACTTTAAGGGTACCAAGTGATTTGCATGGTTACTTCACACCTCGTTTTGTGATCCTCGGTATCCCAGTCACAAAACCTGGAGGGCACACTCGAGATTGAAACATGCCTTTGAAAAGTTCATTGAATCTCAAAGAATCTAGGAATTTCTAAGAACCATTCAAAAACCTAAGATATTGCGGTTTTCGTGGTGGAAATTGGTGAATCGTCATTCACCTACCTTTCAAATATGATATAGCTTAGATTACGGCATACCTCTTCTAAGTTATATTATATTGTGATTGGATCCTAGCCTTAATATTACATTTGGGTGTTTTATTAAGGACTCTCTTATATCTAAACTAATCTTGTCCTCTTGCCTTCAGATGTCTTTCCACAATGCTTCTGGCTCTAATCCTAACGGCTCCTTTTCCCTTATGAACTTGTGTGGGAAAGTCACCTTTGATGGATCCAACTTCAATGAGTGGATCAGAAACATCAGGATGATTACCCGCTACGAGGACAAAGAATATGTCCTTGACAAGGAGCTTAAGGAGATTAATGAGTCCACTGCAACTCCTCAGGAGATCGCTGAATTTCGGGCACATGAAAGGGATGCTACGAAAGTGGCTTGCATCATGACGGCCACGATGACAGCGGAACTCCAAAAGTCTTATGAGGATTTCTACCCTTATGACATGCACCTAGATTTGATGGAAAGATACCATCAAAGTGCAAGACAAGAGAGGTATGAAATCATCTGCTCCATGATAACAACCATGATGAAGGACGGGGAATCCGTCACGAGCCACATGCAGAAAATGCAAAGGTATGTGGATCGTTTGCTGAAGCTTAATGTGAACTTCCCGGAGGATCTTGCAATAGATATTATTTTGCATTCCTTACCATCGTGCTATGATCAATTCCGCATGACATATCACATGAACAAGGAAGAAGTCACTCTCAGCAAACTTCAGGGACTTCTCAAGACCGCAGAAACAGGTCTTAAGGGGAAGTTGGTTGCTATCACTCCTACTCAAAACTCTACTCCGGTTTTGGCAATCGGGAAAAGTCGAGGGAGGAAGAGAAAGAGCTCTTCCAAGGGTACCAAGGCTCGGACCCTTGATGGCTCTTCTTCAAATGGAACCAAGAAAGGTTTCGTTACTCCTTCTTCTGACCCAAAAGAGGCTGAATGCTTCTATTGCCATGAAAAAGCTCATTGGAAGCGGAACTGCCCAAAATACCAGCAAGATGTGAAGGATGGGAAAGTTAAACCCAACCATGCCGGTATTTACACTATCATTTCTAATAACTCACCCCATTCTAATTCTTGGGTCCTTGATACCGGTTGTGGTATTCACATTTGTTGTGACTTGCAGGGACTAAGAAGAAGTGAGGATGTGGAGCAAGGAAGGATAAACTTGATCATGGGGAATAGGAAAGCTATACCTGTTACCAAGATTGGAGTTTATACTTTATCGCTAAGTAGTGGGTTTAGTTTAGATTTGAATAAGTGTTGTTATTCGCCAGGAATGGCAAGAAATATTATTTCCTTTCATGCTTTGTACAAACAAGGGTTTACCTTTTCATTTAATAATGAAGTTGGTTCTATAGATGTGTTCTATAATAATGTCTTTTATTTTAAAGCATTACCTTGTGATGGTGTGTATGAAGCTGTATCTGTTATAGATAACTTGGGAAATAATGTTTTGTGTATTGATTCTACTAATAATAACTTGGATAAAGCATCTTTATGGCATTGTCGTCTTGGACATATAAGCAAGAAACGCATAGGCCAACTCCAAAAGGATGGAGTCTTGGAGTCGTTTGACCTAAAGTCAGATGATAGTTGCGAATCATGCTTACTTGGAAAAATGACAAAGTCACCCTTCACAGGTTCGTGTGAGAGGGGTGAAGGTTTGTTGGACCTTATACACACGGATGTGTGTGGACCATTCAAACATGCCACAAGGGATGCTAATCGTTATTATTTGACTTTTACTGATGATTATAGTAGATATGGATATGTCTACTTGATCAAGCATAAGTCAGAGACTTTCGAGAGGTTTAAGGAATTTAAACAGGAAGTCGAGAATCAATTGGGCAGGAACATTAAGATGCTTCGATCCGATCGTGGTGGTGAGTATCTTAGTTCAGAGTTCCTCGACTATCTAAGGGAATGTGGGATAGTCTCACAATTGACACCTCCCAGGACACCACAGTTGAATGGTGTGGCTGAGAGGCGTAATCGAACCTTGTTAGATATGGTTCGTTCCATGATGAGTCGAGCTACGCTACCAATCTCATTCTGGGGGTATGCCTTAGAGACTGCCGCCCATATCCTCAATCTAGTCCCTACAAAGAAAGTTGCCAAAACTCCTCACGAGATGTGGACTGGTAAAGTACCTAAACTAGACCACATCAAGATTTGGGGTTGCGAGGCTTTCGTGAGACGCGAGACTCATGATAAGCTCGAACCTCGAAGCGAGAGGTGTATTTTCATCGGCTACCCACAGCATTCCTTTGGTTACCTCTTCTACAGACCTAGTGACAATGTGGTCTTTGTAGCAAGAAGAGGAGTCTTTCGAGAAAGAGAGTTTATAAGCCAAGGAGACAGTGGGAGGCAAATTGATCTTGAAGAAATTCAAGAATCAAGCGGTGAAGGAACTTCAAACTCTAGCCCTCAACTTGAGGAGGAAACTCCTGTTGAGCAAATTGACAAATCTGTACCTCTGAGACGTTCCACGAGAGTTAGGAGTGCACCTGAGCATTACTATGGATTCCATATTACTGCAGAAGGTGAGACACTTATTAGTGATGAAACACTAGTAAGTCAAGATGACCCTAACAGCTACGAGGAAGCCATGGCAGGCCCCGAGTCTGCTAAATGGAAAGAGGCTATGGATAGCGAGATACAATCCATGTATGACAATCAAGTTTGGAACTTGGTTGAGAATGTACCAGGTCGTAAGACAGTAGGGTGCAAATGGGTCTTCAAGAAGAAGACCGACATGGATGGTAAAGTACACACTTATAAGGCTAGACTGGTTGCGAAGGGCTTCTCTCAAATTCCTGGAGTGGACTATGATGAGACCTTTTCTCCAGTAGCCAAGATTAAGTCTATTAGGGTTCTGTTAGCCATAGCTGCGTTTCATGATTATGAAATATGGCAGATGGATGTCAAAACCGCTTTCCTTAATGGGAAGCTGGCTGAAGATGTTTACATGAGTCAGCCAGAGGGTTTTGTCAGCAACGAGTACCCTAATAGAGTGTGTAAGCTTGAGAAATCCATTTATGGGTTGAAGCAAGCACCTCGCAGATGGAATCTTTGCTTTGATGAAAAGGTCAAGGAATTTGGCTTTTCTAGGAGTGAAGATGAATCTTGTGTGTATGTCAAGGCTAGTGGGAGTATAGTTAGCTTCTTGGTATTGTATGTGGATGACATACTACTCATAGGAAACGACATTCCAACCCTGCAGGAAGTAAAGTCCTGGCTTGGGAAGTGTTTCGCTATGAAGGACCTTGGTGAAGCTGCCTATATT
Organism: Lactuca sativa; assembly: GCF_002870075.4. Lineage (NCBI taxonomy): Eukaryota > Viridiplantae > Streptophyta > Magnoliopsida > Asterales > Asteraceae > Lactuca > Lactuca sativa. The sequence continues at coordinate 181,537,552 of NC_056625.2, read as the reverse complement.
CTAGGGATAAGAATTTTGAGAGATCGGAGTAAAAGACTAATTGGACTTAGTCAGAGTACCTACTTGGATAGAGTGCTGAAGCGATTCAGCATGCAGGATTCCAAGAAAGGAGAGTTACCCATCCAGAGTAACACCAGATTGAGTAAGACACAAAGCCCTAGCACTGAGGCTGAGATAGCAGAAATGAGTCGAACACCTTACGCTTCGGCTGTAGGATCGATCATGTATGCTATGACGTGTACTCGACCCGATGTAGCTTTTGCCTTGAGCATGGTTAGCAGGTATCAGGCGAACCCTGGCAAGGCACACTGGACTGCGGTAAAGAATATCCTCAAGTACCTACGGAGGACTAAGGACTGGGTCCTTACCCTCGGTGGGAGTGATGACTTGAGAGTTGTTGGGTATAGTGATGCTAGTTTCCAGACTGATAGGGATAATTTCCGCTCTCAGTCGGGCTGGGTCTTTACCCTAAACGGAGGAGCAATTTCTTGGAAGAGTTCCAAGCAAGAGACAGTGGCTGATTCTACTTGTGAATCAGAGTATATTGCAGCTAGTGAAGCAGCAAAGGAGGCGATATGGCTGAAGAACTTCATTGGAGACCTTGGAGTTGTACCAGCTATTAAAGAGCCAATGGAAATTTTCTGTGATAGTGAAAGTGCTGTTGCCTTAGCCAAGGAACCAAGGGATCATGGGAGATCCAGACACATCGACAGAAAATACCATTTCATTAGACATCGGATCGAAGAAGGACTCCTCGTGGCAAAGAGGGTATCATCGGATGAGAACCCAGCAGATCCCCTCACGAAGGGACTGAGTAGGGTTAAGCATCTCCAGCATGCTCGGAGCATAGGGCTGAAGGATGATATAAGTTTTAGTAGTTAGATAACCCAGAAATTTGTAAAGTGTAATTGACATTTGATGATGAATAAAAGGTGTTTTATTTATAAGTAAAGTGTTGCTATCTCTTGTCAATCGTTTACTATATTTCTTTTGCATGTTTTGACTTCCAGAATAATTTTGTTTGGTGTAACGTATTATTCAAACCTCCACAGTCGGTCATATGTCGGAAGTAGGTATGAATCAAGACTGTCATGATGGGTTGTAGAGGTCTAAGGTGTTGGACAAGGCTACAACAATCATGAGTGCTCATAAGTTCTGAGCATTGGACTCAACCCACGCTCACTGGAATCACTTCATGGAATTCTATCTCGAGTGATCGTGAGACGGTAATATCATATAAGTCTTCAAACCTAGAGATATGATTTGTTACTTACAAGTTGGTTATGCATTGACTGTACGAAACCGCATTGGTAACTCGATGTTATAAAACGTACTTTTGTGTGTAATTCAATGAGTGGTAGAACAAACATATGAGTCGAAGTTTATCTGTTCCTTCTTGGATTAGAAGCTGATATCTGGGCCCCTCGATGATTTTGTTTTGACCCATGTACCGGGCCCGGTCAGAACTAAGTTGATGTGTTCAATTAAGTTCTATGTCAAACAAATCGGAAATCGGGAAACAACTGCTGGACAATAAGTAAGACATTGTTCCATGTATTTGTCCGGCTGATATCTAGAACGGAGGATTATATGATCACTTATCTTAAATGGCGTACCATCATCTTCTCAGTTCCGAGAAACCTTGAAAGAGCTACGATTGCCGGTCGGTTCCTGAAGTACTAGAGATATAGTTATTAGACTTATCCAAGTGGGAGACTGTTGGATAAGGTGTCTAAGTCCATAACTATTTCGGGCTTGTACTTGACCCGACCCGGCATGGTCCATTTGGGTTGCATGGCACCATGCAATTGGTTAGACTAAATGAGAGAAATAACACTTGGAGATTATTAATATATTATAAGTTCTAATATATTAATAATATTATTTGATTAGTTTGATCAAGAATTAATTTGGAATTAATTAAGTGATCAAAGGTTAACTAATTAAATATATGGGTTCATCCATATCTTGTATAGTGGGCTAAGAGGCTCCATGGGTTATCAAGTTGGGTTCTACCCATAGGATGCTCCATGGATGCTCCATGGGAGTTACAAACCCATGGGTCATGGAAATGAAGAGTCATGACACATTAGGGTTTACATGGTGTAACCCTAGATGTGTCAACACTATATAAGGATCCCATTCTCCACCAAAAACGGCTAGACATAAGAAACAAGAGGGCTTGGCCGATTTTGAGAAGTGTGTGTTATCTCAAGAGTCTTTCAAGAGCATTTGGTGTTGTGTGAAGCATTTGAGGCATCACACTTGGGGTGCTAGGCTCACAAGGTTTCAAGGAACACAAGCAACAACAAGGTAAGTTATTCTATCTATGATTCAAGTTAAAATTGTTCCCCATGTATGCTAGATAGGAATATAACCTTGGAATTCAACTTTGCATGATAATTAGACAAACATAGATCCAAGGTTATTAGGGTTGCATGTACACTTAGGAAGTGTTAGAATGCTCAAAACCCTTCACTTAAAACATGATACTAAAGTACTCTCTTATCTTTTCAAATTTGAGAAACTTTTATCCTTTTGCCTAATTTGATTCTTCTTATTCGTTCTATCATACATTGAAACTTTTCCAATGTCTTAGGATTATACTTAAGCTTGTAAGTATAATCATATTTACTAAACCTTAGTAAATCATGACGAATAGTCTTATCCATATTTAGTGGTGGACCTTGACAAGCGCACAAGAAAGTTTACTTGATCCCTTAGTCCTTCTCTTGAGTCACATATACATGTGAAACCGAAACTAGTCTTAATTTTCCAAAGTTGAAAATTCCCATACATCACACTAAACACCTCGTATGATTCCAAATTTCGGACCAATTGAAACTCGGGGTGATGAGAATCTTTCCTTGTTTGGTAAATTTAGACACTACCATAAATGAAAGAATCAAATTCATATTTCCAATATTGCTATAAACATACAAACATCAAGTTTTCATGAATGCCATTGTAAGGAGATAAAAATAAAGTAAAACAAACTTTTTTTTATTTTAAAATGCGCAAAAAACTATCCTTACAATGCAACTTGAAAATGAAAACTTTGCTATTACATGTTTCCTAGCAATCTATCATAACTCCTAAGAAGTAGCTCAAGAATTCAATCTTCAACCAAGCGAAAGAAATCCATCTTCGTGATCAAATTCAGCATACTTTTATTTTTTAAGTTTCCTTCCCTTTGCTTGATCCTGTTAAATATCAAAATGCAACCGAGTCACATTTTGTATTAAAATCATCAACTGGGAACTTAACAGAGTTAGATAGTGGACTTACCTAAAGTAGAGTCAAACATTTGACCTTAACATCCTTAGGTAAATTTAGCAGCTTCACAAACAGTGCCCCTTCCTTTGGCAATTTTAACAAATGGATCTTTTGGTAATGGTACATGGGACTATCACAAACTTAGTTTTTCTCTTTACCATTTGGTCAACCGAGTTGACTATAGCCGATCCCTTTCCATTGGGAAGAGAATGCTTTTTCTGAATTTTCAGTGTCATCATTGTCAATGTCCATAAAGTTTTAGGAAGTCGATCTTCTAATCAAATTTGCTTTACTAGCCTTCCAAATCATTGTTGATTCAGTAGTACCAAGAAAATTGATAAGATCATTAAGGGTCTTGTCAAAGTCTGTTTCATAAAATTCCCAAAGGAACTTACTGTATGACTTAGAAAATGATTGAACCACCAACTTTCTCAATACTTTGACACCCAACTCTCCCGGCTTGCAGTATGTGACGTCATCTCCAAGATGTGATCACACCTAGACCTTGCCTTGCCAATAGGGCTTGAGTGACCTTGAACTTGTGGGTTAGGGAGTGTCAGGTCCCAAATCTGTGGGATCTATCTAATGATCAATAAACTGGAATAGAAATGAAGAAGAAGAAGAAGATTAAACAACCCAGCTTGCATACAATTCAACTATGAAATGTCGGATACAACTTGGATGGACCGAAAACCTACTGGAAGCCACTTCTACTTCTGACAACCTCACAACAATATATAGTAACACACATCAGACCGAAAACAAGTTTTCGGTCAAAGCCTGACCGAAAACCTTCCTAGAACGAAAACTCAAACAAACAAAAAAGATGTCTAAAACACATTAATAACAACCCTAAACCATCCATGCATTAATGCCTAGCCCAAACCAAATATATTGGCCCTTCAATCTCCCCCTTGGTTTGGGGCTAGCATGATTCAATCTTTATCAACCACAAGCACATCTGACGTTCCCTCCATCGATCCACTCCACATTCTCTTTCTCAGCTCAGGCACTGTGACATCCCCATTTTCACGGCCAGAAAAGACTAATTTTGCTTATGCTTTATAAAAATCAGAGTAATTCTTTTCATAAAAATGTTGTGGAATTTGTTCCCAGAAAAATACGATAAATACGTTATCAAAACATTTTCATAGAAACGTATTTTATTCATTTTAACACGTTTGGGATGTCATTGTCAATACAGGAACATAAGCATAAACAGAACTTACATTTATTTACACTAGTGATCTACATTTCTTTAATCTCTCAGTGTAATGTCACTTGATATCGACACCTGTGATATAAGTAAACTGAGTGGGTAAGGTTCGGAAACCTGGTGAGTACATAGGGTTTTCAACCCACAATAATATAATTATTATGTTTTATCATCAAACAGTTAACCCAATTACCCATCCCCATTATCTTCTTTATTCTTAAGGATCTACCCTAAGAATCATCTATTTCTTGTTCATTCATTCCTAAGGAGTATCCTAAGGATTAGGTACGAATTCCATCGTTGTAAATGACACATCTGTCAAGCACAACTGCTAGTTCTGTCACTTAGGCGCGCCTCCCAAAATTATGACATTCTCTATGGGGCGCATCTGCCGGAATAGTCCTTTTAGGCGCATCTGTCGGCGTTATGAGGTTCTCTATTAGGCGCTTCTGTCGGTAGAGCCCTTTAGGCGCATCTGCCAGGGTTTTGAGGTTCTCTATTAGGCGCTTCTGCCGGTAGATCCCTTTAGGCACATCTGCCAGGGTTTTATTGACAGTATCGTTTTCTAGAGTCCACTCGCACTACATATCAATGGGTTTTTAGAGTACACCGGTGAACACATCGTTCACAACATCTACAGGTTGCGAGCCTGCTAGTGTTCCACTGGACTGTCTAGAGTAGTCTGTGGCTGTCATCCATACTCTGCTGAATGACGGTGCCATCATTTGGGAAAAAGGCTTCTCACATCGTCCACCTCTCACCCTCACCTCACGGTCTATTTCACCACTCAACTCATCATCCAACTCATATTTCATCTATTACATCTACCCATGTCTTATCCCAACATTTTCTTAGATATAAAATACATATACAGTTTAAATCATTTAAAACGTGTATAAAATCGTTCATCCAGCATAGACAGCAAGTACTCAGGTAATATGCACACATAACACGTAATTTTTATAAGATACTTCATATCTATGTGTAAGATGAAAGTAACTATGCACTCACCTAATTAGGTGGTGAGTCGGCACTCGGACAGCACTTCGTTACTCTTAAAACAATTTCCTTGACAAAACCTAGTATCAATATGACTAGGGTTTAGTCTGACATTAACCGCGACTAATTAATAGTCCAGCTATTATTATTATTATATAAGCATTAAATAACACTCAATATAACTCATAATAATAGCCTAAATACTTATTATAAGGTCCTAATAACATTACTATATTAAAACATAAGCTATACTAAAGATAGGTTAGGCGTAGGTCACTTACAGCGGGTTTTCTCGAAAACCAGGCTTCGCTGGAGCAGCGTTTCCGAGCCGAAATACCCTTTTTCTCATGACTCTGGGAGCCTCGGGGCTTCCTTCGGGTGCTAGGGGTTTACCTAGGCTTTAGGGGGGGGGGGGGGGGTTTGGGAGCTAGAGAAAGAAACTAGAGAGAGAAAGTGAGTTTGGGAGGTGTGAAGAGAAGTGAATGCCCGGCACCTCTATTTATAGGGTGAATTCCTGATGAACTCGCCGAGTCGGTTCACTGACTCGCCGAGTCAATGCCACGTGTCATCATCTGATGGCTTTCCTTGGGGAGAAAGCCTTTGCCCATATTCAGCCAGGTCACCCATTTTGCAGCAGCACCCTGCCAACTTCTAAACCCTGTACCTTTCACATACGAGCTCCGTTTTCGACGATTTTTTTTCCACGCGTAGGTAAAAACAAGATCTACAACTTTCATTTAGACTCTGTTGGCTAATTCTTGACCAATCTCAAATTTAATAGTAGGAGGCGTTTAGACTGTTAAATGACTGCAAAGAATTCCTAACTCCTTCAAACGAACTTCATTTTCGTCCATCTTTTTAACATTGAGTTCCTATTAATGAGATCTTCAACTCTCATTTAGGTCGCGTAAGCCAAAAATCGCTCGAACTAAAATTCGAGTTTTGGGTCGTGCACTGCTAAGTCGAATCTTAGAAAAATCATAACTTCTTCATACGAAGTCATATTTGGGCGTTCTTTTTATGGGTTTTCTCGGTTTAACATATTCTACGACTTTTGTTTAGGTCGCTAAGGCTAAATCTCACTCTATCGTAAATTCTCTATTTACGCTTCCCGGTGTCGTGCCGGTTTTTCCGTAAAACTTTGACGGGCCATAACTCCTTCGTTATAACTCGAATTTCGGCATTCTTTATATGTATGGAAACCTTGATACATACTCCACAACTTGGTTAAGATTATTTGTTCTAAATAATCTTTTGTCAAAAAGTCGTTTTCGACACTTATTGCCTCAAAAATGACTAGCCCGGATCTGCGGGCGTTACAGGCACGGAGGAATCATCATCTCCAGAAAAACATTCCTCAAAAGATATACCTTTTCCGCGATAGGAATGCTTTGGACTCAAGTTTGAGCCAAATGCATAGCTAGCCTCTTAGAGGCAGCATCATGATCTGACCTTGGAGGGGATGATCCCTGGCCAACAGACGAACCACCAGCTTCATGAATTGAGCTGGGACCTTCTTGAGTGGGTACAAATGAGGATGGGGCAAATGTTATAGATGGAGGAGTCATGGTAGTTTGAGTTAGGTCAGGAAAAAGTACTCCCAACCTTGGATCATTTCTGCATCTCTTCAAGGTAGGCTGGGAGGTCAGAGTTGTCCGGGAATCACACACAATGGGCTCGAATGTCGGAACAACATCGTCAAGGGGAGGAATCCTTGATGATGTGTCCATAGGAATTGATGAATCAGCCATATGAACAGTAGACAGAGGCACAGTCTCTTGAGCATCAACTTCCTCTCTTATCTCCGGTGTTTGATTAGCACCATCATGTATACAGTCAAAGAAGTCATCAAGGTCTTCGTTTGACAAAAGATTTTCATTCACACTGCAATTCACAACAACATCATCTCTATCATAACCGGATAGGTCAAGATCCTCATAATCATCATCTTCTCCAAACCTGGATCCATAACCCCGTGGGCTGCATCCATTTAAAAGTTATAAAGCCCAATACCCAAAACAAAAATTTTAAAAATAAAACATTTTGATGATTAATTCATAAAAATAAAATAAAATGAAATAAAATTTCCTAAGATTTATTAATCCTAAAAATTAAAAATACAATAAAATAAAAATTGAAATAAAATTTTAAATGCTTAAATTTTAATTCAAACCTAAAATTAAGTCTTTAACTAAAATTAATAATTTTCATGATTTTGGGATCATAGTTGTTAGATAATCATTTACCATTTATCAGTACCTCTGCTTTCATGAATAGATCTGGTCGATCACCAGTATTGTGGTCCACTTAAGCACGAAAAATTATGACAAATTATGGACCTGCAATAGATGACAAGACAAGTTGATCCTATGTTCCTAAATAAACTTCCTAAGGACCATTCATCTGACGATGACCAAGGATATTGTTGTCCACCAAAGTTAAGCAGCGAGATCTACAGACAATCTATAATGGTTCAATTTTAAGTGTACTAGAACGTGTTTCCCACTTCCTGATATACCTTAATAATCAAGAACTTCCAAGATACTCCTTACTTTAGGTGAGCAAACAATTATTAAGAGAGAGGATAGATTTATAATATACATTATTAATTAGAGATTTAGAGGGATTGAGGATTAGAAGGTTGCATATGTTGTGAACCAGGTCAGATTATGAATCATGAAAAGGAGACAACATATGGCTAACAGAGAAGAAGAACATCATATATAAGATTCATAGAGACAGAGTTGCATATGTTGCAGTCCAGGTCGGATCTTTCGATCATACAGAGGAGGCAACATATGACTAACAGTAAGAAAGAAAGAAAACAATTTTCTACAGACCTAATTTATCGGAATTCCCCGGTCGCCCCATCAATACCAGAATTAAGGACAGAGTCCGTATATCGAGGAAAAGTTAAAACCACAGTTCTAGTTACGGGTTCTATTAATGTGACCGGTGGATTCTCATGTATATCTCCCTGATCAACCTACCCAAGAATCACATTGTCAGGCTAAACGGAACTATCTAGGCCAAGAATTATTAAGTTATTTATTTCCTTAAGTTCAACTGCACCTAGTCAAGTCTATTAAACTTTTCGTGCCTGCTAGCGCATCGAACACAGAGCCTAGACAATTCAGCTTTGGTACCTTACACAAATCCAGATTGCCTGTTATCACCTTTTCATATCACTTCCCATTACACTTCATTGCTCACAAATATTTTTGATTTTTCTGTTTTTCTAATGTTTTTGGATTTCTTGATTTTCTATTGATTTTGGGTTTTCTGATTTTCTATTGTTTTTGGATTTTTGGTTATTTCTCCCCCTAAATTTGTGCATAGAAGAGAATAAAAATAATATGCGCAAATTTAAACTAAACTAAACAATAATAAAAATTAATCCTCAAAGCGAATCATTTTCAAAAAGTTGACCAGCACATCGAATCGAGCTTTGTTAAACGGCTTGGTGAACATATCCGCCACATTATTAGCAGTGGGGACCTGTTCTAGCCGAATGAGCGAGCGCTCATAAAAATCTCAGATAAAATGCACTTTGATATCGATGTGCTTGGTCTTTGAGTGCTGCACCAAATTTTTAGCGATTTGGATCTCAGCCTCATTATCACAAAATATACGGGCTTCTTGAAAATTCAAACCGTAGTCCAACAGTTGATGTTGGATCCATATAACTTGAGAACAACAAGCAGACGCAGCGACATACTCTGCTTCTGTTGTTGAGGTTGAGACGGTATGCTGCTTCTTGCACTGCCATGAGACCAGTCTATCTCCCAGAAATTGGCATCCTCCTGAAGTTGATTTTCTATCAAGCTAGCACTCGCTATAGTTGCTGTCTGCAAAAGCATAAAGGTCAAATTCGGGATTTTTCGGATACCAAAGACCCAGTTTTGGGAAACCTTTGAGGTATCGAAAAATCCGTTTAACAACAATAAGATGAGAAAGTTTAGGATTAGCCTGGTAGCGTGCGCATTGAAAGACCGCAAACATTACGTCTGGGCGACTAGCAGTCATATACATGAGTGATCCGATCATTGATCGATAGTACGTTTGATCTACGGATTCGCCTTCAAGATCAGGAGTCAGTAAAGGTCTCTCCTGTTGAATATAGTGTCTAAGTCCATAACTATATTTGGTATGTACTTGACCCGACCCGGCAAGGTCCATTTGGGTTGCACTTCACCCGAACAATTTATGGATAATCTTTTGAGAATAGTACAAGTTATGATTTATTAGTATATTATAAGTTCTAATATATTAATAAAAGATCATATTATTTAATTAGTAGTGATCTATAATTAATCTAGGATTAATTTAGAGATCAAAGATATTACTAATTAAATATGGGCTTCTATATTTATATAGTGTGGGCTAATGCTTATTTGGAATGGGCTAGGCTTGCATGGAAAGTCCATGGATACTCCATGGAGCTTTAACCCATGGATCTCATGGAAATGAAGAGACATGGGTATTAGGGTTTACATGGATGTAACCCTAATCCACCACACTATATAAAGGAAGCTTTTGTTCTTGAAATCACACTGGTTGAGGTGAGTAAAGCAAGAGGGCCGATTTCAAGATAGTAGTGACTATTCTCTCAAAGTTCCAAGTTTGTGGTGATTTGTGATTTCCATTTGAGGCATCCACACTATTGGTGCTAGGCTCTAAAACTCCAGGGAATCAACTACAACTACAAGGTAAGTATTTCTACTAGCTTTATTTGATTCAAGTTCCCCATGCCATGCTAGTTAGATATGAACCTTGGAAAAATTAATTATTTGCATGTATCTTAGACAAACATAGATCCAAGGTTTATTAGGGTTGCATGTACATTTAGGAAGTGTTAGAATGCTCAAAACCCATCAGTGGTATCAGAGCCTAGGCGTGTTTGTTTGATACTTGATGCAAAATATTGGAAAAAGTCGAAAAACTTGTTGTCTGCCTGATGAACTCGCCGAGTCCATGGAGGGACTCACCGAGTTCATGTGTATCTTCATCCTACTCGGCGAGTAGGTTCATGCACTCGGCAAGTAGGAGCCTCAGAATGCAGATTTTCGACTTTAGTTGCTGGAAATGGACTAGAAACATTACCCTAAACTATTTCGGTACTTGAAAACTTGTTTTAGATGATGTAATGTCTTTGCTAATCCATTTACAACAACTTGTTATCAAAATTACAAAGTTTTAAGTGTATTTTTTGATTCATGAAAGTGTTCAGATTCATGTTCTTGATCTTATGATGTTTAGATGATCATAGGAATTATTTGTAACCTATGTGGTAGATTAATTCACGATCATTATGTGTTTTAATGGAGTCCATAACTTGTCCTCAAGTTATGGAAAACCAAAAGTCACTTTGTTTTAAAACCATTAAAAGAACACATGGGTTATAAAAATGAAGAGTCTTCATTTTTAATACCCTAATAAACTCATAAGTTACAAGAAATGAAAAGTTTTGAAAGTTTACAAAACTTGCCCTCAAGTTTTGGAACAAGTAAAGTCATATTAAAACTTTAGTTCCAACCCTTAGAATTTTAAAAGTTAAAATTCAACCCTTATACTTATAATATTATAAGTTAATAATATATATATATATATATATATATATATATATATATATATATATATATATATATATATATATATATATATATGTATAAGATTAAAGTCGTCTTACCGCTAGTACGCCTCATTCACGAAGCCGGTCTATAAGGTGGGTATAAGGTTGTTGCCTATAAAATGGCAACTTAATGGGTGTCCACTCTCACCCACCGCTTGCTTGATTGGTGGAGGGTCGTTAGCCGAACGGGTAAAGACAAGGACTTATAAATTCTCATTAAAAGTATGATGAATATTATAAAGTAACTAAATGTTTTATTAAATTCCCAATCTTAGTTACTTTAGGAAAATTGTGAATAAGGTGCTAATCCATGAAATTACACTTTACACTTTGTCTAAGTCGTTAGTGGAGCGTGTGTGGTTAACCGGCACACTAACTTGGACTTTACAAGGTAGGTAAAGGGTGACTTAATGTTTATCATAGTATCGATGGAGCCTGTGTGGTTAACCGACAAATCGATTGAGGGGTAATTTATTAAGGGTACGAAGTAATTTGCATGGTTACTTCACACCTCGTTTTGTGATCCTCGGCATCCCAGTCACGAAACTTGGAGGGCACACTCGAGATTGAAACATGCCTTTGAAAAGTTCATTGAATCTCAAAAAGAATCTAGGAATTTCTAAGTACCAAATTAAAACTTAATATTTAATATTTAGTTTTTGGTGGAAATTGGTGAATCGTCATTCACTTACCTTTCAAATATGTTATTACTTAGATTACGGCACACCTCTTCTAAGTATAATATATTTTGATTGGGTCCTAGCCTTAATATTACATTTGGGTGTTTTATTAAGGACTATCTCTATATCTAAACTAAACTTTTCTACTTTTCAGATGTCTACAAATACTGCTGCTTCTGGCTCTAATCCTAATGGCTCCTTTTCTCTTATGAACTTGTGTGGGAAAGTCACTTTTGATGGATCCAACTTTAATGAATGGATCAGAAACATCAGAATGATTACTCGCTACGAGGACAAGGAATATTTCCTCGATAAGGAGTTGAAGCAGACTGATGAGATAGTTGCTACTCCTCAAGAGATCGCTGAGTTTAGGGCACATGGAAGGGATGCCACCAAAGTGGCATGCATCATGATGGCCACTATGACCGCGGATCTCCAAAAATCCTATGAAGATTTCTACCCCTATGAGATGCACCAAGACTTGATGGAAAGATACCATCAAAGTGCTCGTCAAGAGAGGTATGAAATCATCTCCTCCATGATAAAAACTTGCATGAAGGATGGTGAACCCATCACGGGCCACATGTAGAAAATGCAAAGATTTGTGGATCGTTTGCTGAAGCTTAATGTGAACTTCCCCAAGGAGCTTGCAATATATATCATTTTGCACTCCTTACCTTCATGTTATGATCAATTCCGCATGACATACCACATGAACAAGGAAGAGGTCACACTCAGCAAACTTCAAGGACTCTTAAAGACTGTGGAAAGTGGTCTTAAGGGTAAGGCGATTGTTACTCCTACTCCTACTAACTCCGCCCCTGTCTTGGCAATCGGGAAAGGACGAGGGAAGAAGAGAGAGAGTTCTTCGAAAGGGTACCAAGGTTAGGACCCTTGATGGCTCGGGAAGACCGACATGGATGGTAATCGGGAAGACCGACATGGATGGTAATGTACACACTTATAAGGCTCGACTAGTTGCAAAGGGTTTCTCTCAAACTCTTGGAGTGGATTATGATGAGACCTTTTCTCCAGTAGCCAAGATTAAGTCTATTAGGGTTATGTTAGCCATAGTTGCATTTCATGACTATGAAATTAACCGCTTTCCTTAATGGAAAGCTGACTGAAGATGTTTACATGAGTCAGTTAGAAGGTTTTGTTAGCAACGAGTACCCTAATAGAGTGTGTAAGCTTGAGAAATCCATTTATGGATTAAAGCAAGCACCTCGCAGATGGAATCTTTGCTTTGATGAAAAGGTCAAGGAATTTGGCTTTTCTAGGAGTGAAGATGAATCTTGTGTTTATGTCAAGGCTAGTGGGAGTATAGTTAGCTTTTTGGTATTGTGTGTGGATGACATACTACTCATAGGAAATGACATCCCAAATCTACAGGAAGTTAAGTCCTGGCTTGGGAAGTGTTTCTCTATGAAGGACCTAGGAGAAGCTGCCTATATTCTAGGGATAAGGATTTTGAGAGACCGGAGTAAAAGACTAATTGGACTTAGTCAAAGCACCTATGTGGACAAAGTGTTGAAAAGATTCAACATGCATAACTCCAAGAAAGGTAAGTTACCCATTCAGAGTAATACCAGATTGAGTAAGACACAAAGCCCTAGTACTGAGGCTGAGATAGCAGAAATGAGTCGAGTGCCTTATGCTTCGGCAGTAGGCTCGATCATGTATGCTATGACGTGTACTTGACCTGATGTAGCTTTTGCTTTGAGCATGGTTACAAGGTATCAGGGGAACCCTGGCAAGGCACACTGGACTGCGGTAAAGAATATCCTCAAGTACCTACGAAGGACTAAGGACTAGGTCCTTACCCTTGGTGGGAGTGATGACTTGAGAGTTGTAGGGTATAGTGATGCTAGCTTCCAGACTGATAGGGATAATTTCCGCTCTCAGTCGGGCTGGGTTTTTACCTTAAACGGAGGAGCAATAACTTGGAAGAGTTCCAAGCAGGAGACAGTGGCTGATTCCACTTGTGAATCAGAGTATATAGCAGCAAGCGAGGCATCAAAGGAGGCTATATGGCTAAAGAACTTCATCGGAGACCTTGGAGTTGTATCAACTATAAAAGAGCCAATGGAGATTTTCTGTGACAACAATAGTGCAGTTGCCTTAGCCAAGGAACCAAGAGATCATGGGAGATCCAGACACATTGACAGAAAATATCACTTCATCAGACATCGAATAGAAGAAGGAATCCTCGTGGCAAAGAGGGTATCATCGGATGAGAACCCAACAGATCCCCTCATGAAGGGACTGAGTAGGGTTAAGCATCTCCAGCATGCTCGGAGCATAGGGCTGAAGGATGATATAAGTTTTAGTAGTTAGATAAATTATGAAATTTGTAAAGTGTAATTGACATTAGATGATGAATAAAAGGTGTTTTATTTATGAGTAAAGTGTTGATATCTCTTGTCGATCATTTACTATATTTCGTTTGCATGTTTTGACTTCCAGAATATGTCGGAAGTAGGTATGAATCAAGACTGTCATGATTGGTTCCAGAGGTCTAAGGTGTTGGACATGGCTACAACAATCATGAGTGCTCATAAGTTCTGAGCATTGGACTCAACCCACGCTCACTGGAATCACTTCATGGAATTTTATCTTGAGTGATCGTGAGACGGTAATATCATATAAGTCTTCAAACCTAGAGATATGATTTGTTACTTACGAGTTGGTTACGCATTGATTGTACGAAAACGTATTGGTAACTCGATGTTATAAAACGTGCCTTTGTGTATAATTCAATGAGTGGTAGAACAAACATATGAGTCGAAGCTTATCTGTTCCTTCTAGGATTAGAAGCGATATCTGGGCCCCTCGATGATTTTGTTTTGACCTATGTACCGGGCCCGGTCATAACTAAATTGATGTGTTCAGTTAAGTTCTATGTCAAACAAATCGGAAATCGAGAAACAAATGCTGGACAATAAGTAAGACCATGTTCCATGTATTTTTCCGGCTGATATCTAGAACAGAGGATTATATGATCACTTATCTAAAATGGCGCGTTCTAGTTCAACAGAGTTTAAAGAGCTACGATTGATGATTGGTTCCTGAAGTCATACTTGCAACTATAGTTATTAGACTTATCCAAGTGGGAGACTGTTGGATATAGTGTCTAAGTCCATAACTATATTTGGTATGTACTTGACCCGACCTGGCATGGTCCATTTGGGTTGCACTTCACCCGAACAATTTATGGATAATCTTTTGAGAATATTACAAGTTATGATTTATTAATATATTACAAGTTCTAATATATTAATAAAAGATCATATTACTTAATTAGTAGTGATCTATAATTAATCTAGGGTTAATTTAGAGATCAAAGATATTACTAATTAAATATGGGCTTCTATATTTATATAGTGTGGGCTAATGCTTATTTGGAATGGGCTAGGCTTGCATGGAAAGTCCATGGATACTCCATGGAGCTTTAACCCATGGATCTCATGGAACTGAAGAGACATGGGTATTAGGGTTTACATGGATGTAACCCTAATTCACCACACTATATAAAGGAGACTTTGGTTCTTGAAATCACACTAGTTGACACTAGTTGAGGTGAGTAAAGCAAGAGGGTCGATTTCAAGATAGTAGTGACTATTCTCTCAAAGTTCCAAGTTTGTGGTGATTTGTGATTTCCATTTGAGGCATCCACACTATTGGTGCTAGGCTCTAAAACTCCAAGGAATCAACTACAACTACAAGGTAAGTATTTCTACTAGCTTTATTTGATTCAAGTTCCCCATGCCATGCTAGTTAGGATATGAACCTTGGAAAAATTAATTATTTGCATGTATCTTAGACAAACATAGATCCAAGGTTTATTAGGGTTGCATGTACACTTAGGAAGTGTTAGAATGCTCAAAACCCATCATCTCCGCCATGGGTGTAAAAGCAGGTTTCGCGTCTCGGAACCCGAGCTTCTCCAGCATATCATCCACATACTTTGCTTGGTGAATAAGGATTCCGGTTGAAGATTGTTTGACCTGAAGCCCCAAAAACGTGGTCATCTCTCCAAGAAAACTCATCTCGAACCGCTTCTTCATCACGTCTTCAAATTCTTTGCAAAGTTGTTGGCTTGTCGACCCGAATATAATGTTGTCCACATAGATTTGAACAAGTATTTGATCCGGACCGACATGTTTGATAAATAAGGTCTGATCAATGGTGCCTCGGGAATAGCCGTGATCGAGCAAATGCTGAGTTAGGGTAGCATACCAAGCTCTAGGAGCTTGATGCAGCCCATACAAATCTTTATCTAACTTGTAGACATGGTTGGAAAGCTTTGAGTTAATGAAACCGGGAGGTTGGTCAACATAAATCTCCTGTTTGAACTCGACATAAAAGAAAGCCGTCTTGACGTCCATCTAGTATACTGTGAAGTTCGTATAGGAAGCATATGCAAGGAAGATACGAATAGCCTCCAAGCGCGCCACCGGAGCATAAACCTCCATATAATCAAGACCCTTAATATGTCGAAACCCGCGTACCACAAATCTCGCCTTGTTACGCATGATGACACCCGAGTCGTCTTGCTTATTCCGAAAGACCCATCTGGTATCAAGAGATTTCTTTCCTTTGGGCAGCTCCACCAACTTCCAAACCCCGAGCTTCTCGAATTGATTAAGTTCGTCATGCATGGTGTCAACCTAGCTGGGCTCATTCAGAGCCATTTCTACATTCTTGGGCTCTATCTGAGAAATAAAGCAGGAGTAGAGACACGTATTGAGGTCTCCACTCTGACTTCGCGTTTGAACACCGTCGCCCAGCTGGCCAATGACGTTCTCTATAGGATGGTCGCGCTGAATGCGAGCAGGGATTTCGTGGCAGATGTCATTGATAGAGACTGGAAGATTATGGATGTTAACCACTCCTTCATTTGTTGAACGATCCACGGTAGATGAACTAGGTTCGTTTGTCGGATCTGCTACAAACTCATCACCGATTCTTTCCAGAAAGAGAAGTTCCATCAGATTTGAAGTTACAGCGGAAGTCTCTTCGTTCATGAACTCTCTTTCCACCGGAGTTAGAGGAGTAGCATTAGCATCAGGAGAAGGTTGTTGAGGGAAGGACTTAGAAGAATTAGTTTGAACAGAAGGCACCACCGGAGGATCAGAAGAACCCAATGTGGGTCTGTAGACAACTTCTTCCTCTTCGTCTTCAATAATAATTTTCGAACTAGACGTAGACCCTGCTTGAGTATCCGAAGACACATTAAATGATTTGAAAAGAGATGTGTAATCAAATAGCCAATCTGGACCCACTCTAGCGTCTATCTCATTCTCTTCAAGTCAATGAACATTGAAAGACTCCACAATCTGTTTCGTCCTCTTGTTATAAACCCTATATGCGGTACGAGCAGCGTATCCAACAAAATAGCATTCATCGGCTTTTGCATTGAATTTGGTGTTGGATTCCAAGTGGAGAAGAGTGCAAGGGCAGCCAAATACTCTGAAATGGATGACAGATGGCTTGTGTCCGTATAGAATTTCATACAATGTTTTAATTTCGTCTTTGTTGATCAGCACACGATTCTGAGTATAGCACGCCGTGTTAATCGCCTCCGCCCAAAAGAACACAGGAAGTTTGGAGTCACATAGCATCATCCTTGCAACGTCTTTAAGAGTTCGATTCCTCCGTTCGGCAACACCGTTTTGTTGTGGTGTGCGAACAGAACTGAATTGACGCACAATCCCTTTCTCAACGCAAAAATTGTCAAGAACAGCTTTAACTCCGTTCCATTGTCAGTACGCAGCGCTTTCACTCGGTTGTTGGTCTGATTATATATCATCACAATGAACTTCGTGATGAGGTCAGCGATCCCAGCTTTGTTGGTTAGAAAGAAAACCCAAGTGAAACGAGAGTAGTCGTCTATCACACGAGGCAGTATGAATTGCGGTTGATACTGAGAACATTAACCGGACCAAATAAATCCATATGTAACAACTGGAGCACTTGACTGATGGAGTTAACCTGCTTTGGAAAGTGTGGTTTCCGATGATGTTTTCCTTGAGCACATGAAACACACTTTTCAAACGTAATGAAATCTCTAACAGGCAAACCTCGGACCATTTCGTTCTTTGCAAGCCGATTCAGATTCTTTGCATTAGCGTGACCGAGACGACAATGCCACAACATCGCATTTTGTTCTGAGACTTTGGAGAATAGGCAAGTGACTTCGTCGGGAATATTGTTGTTCATGTTTATGATGTAGGCATTCCCATCCCGCTTATATTTTACAAGAATCCACTCCTCCGGAATGACAATGCCCGACTTTAAAATAAGACATTCTTTGTCGGTAAAGTGCATCGAATACCCTTTGTCTCAAATCTGAGAGATGCTCAACAGACTGTGCTTTAATTCAGGAGCATAGTTGACATTTTCAAAACTAAGCACTCCGTTCTTCACTGTTCCTTTCTGAGTTATTTTTCCACCTTCACCACCCGGAAACGAGACATAGCCCCCATTAAATGTTTGAATGTCATGCAGTTGGGAGATATCTCCTGTCATGTGTCGGGAGCAGCCACTATCAACAGACCAAGGTCTGACGATACTCCTCCGTAACTGTCCTTGCACAAGGACCGAATTTATTCAGATTTGGGAACCCAGGTCATCACAATCATGGGTTTACCCGTCACTTTCATAGGGTTTTCATTTGATTCTTTCCTTTCATTGGGTTTAGAGGTTAATGGTGATTGATATGAATTCAATTTTGGTACCCACTTAAAGTTAGGTTTTGAAACTTTGTTAGTTTGCTTCGAGCTAGTGGATTTTCTACTCAAAGAGTTTGAAGACCCAGTCCTGCCCTTTGACAAAATCGACTTAGGCTTAGCCTGAGTTGATTTTGGCAAACTATTATTGAATTTATGGAAAACCTATTTAGTCTTTTGAAAATTGGCCATTTTCTTGTTTGGATTTATGTTCAAGTCACCATCCCGAGAACGAATTCTGGGGGATTTTCTAGTTAAAGATCGTCCCCGAAATTCATTCTCTCCTCTTTTTTATGTGTGAGATACAAATATCCGGTTTAAACAGTTTCTTGCAATGTGTCCAGCAGTGCCACAGTTAAAACATATTTGTTTATTATCATTGGTTTTGACACTGCTTTTTATAGATTTCTTTCTTTTATTTTTATTTCTAACACTTTCCCATTTGCAAGAATAATCACAGGATTTTGAAGCAAATGTGGAAGGTGTAGAAGCATTTGAATCAGACAAAGATACATTATCAGACAAAGCATTATCAGTTGCAATCTTATCATCAAAAAAAACAATACCACCAGACACAAAATTGTTTAAATTTGAAATTAATGCAGACTCATTACACAGAATGACACCAAACTTTGACACATCATCATTATTAGACTTAAGAACATCAGACTTTTCATCTCTCTGCCCCCCCCCCTCCCCCGAGCTATAGACTTATCTGCACTCAAATTTGAAACGTTAGTATCCAAAACTTTATTGTTTGAGCATGTAACTTGTTCAGAAGCAGGTTTTCCATACACAAGAAAAGGTTTTCGATCTATTTCTTCCTAAGATAATGGAATAGCGGTATAATTGTGATTTTAAGGAGGAGGGACACTCTCAAAACCTAGTCCTACTTTCTTTTGGTTTCCACACGTGACATCCTTCCACTACATTTGGTTTTCTATTATTTTCGCAACAACTTTGCTTGACCCATCAATTTTTTTAAAATTTAATTCAACATTTTCAAAACGTGTTTTCAATGAGTCAAGTTCAGCGGTCACAACTTCAAATTTTCGTTTGATATGGTCATAGTTCTCACATTTGTTGCTGTAATCCTCTTGTAATTTCCTAAAGTCCTTTATTTTATTTTCTAGTTGAGTCTTTAAGGGCTTTTGGTTTTTCCTAAGTGTGTATCCCTCATATTTTAAGTCCTCGTTCTCTCTCTTGATTAACTCTATTGATTCTCACAAAAATTTAATAGTTTTAGCACTAGATGGAGAGCAAACTGGAGGTTCACCATATCTTCTTCGGGATCTATCTCTGCCTCTTTCTCTTTGCAATCCTCGGTCTAGGCCAAATAAGTATTTTTTCAGGTCCTGAGATATTCAGGCCCTGAATTTGATCTTCCCAATCAAAGGATTGAGCCACCATTGCCAGATTCGCAGGTTGATTGGTTGATAAGGATCCTCTGTTCTTGCTGTGGACATAGGTAACTGGCACCACGGTTCGATCAACATTTTCCCTTCTGTCAGGCTTTGGACATTCCCTAGCAAAGTGCCCTGGCTCATGGCAATTCTAGTAGCGAAGTTTGCCTTTTTTGAATCCGACCTTTTTGTCGGAATTCACACTCCAGTTGTTTTTGCCAGTTTTCTTAGAAAACTGTTATGCCCTAAACACAGCCATGGCCATCTGCCAAGTTATATCCATCTCTTCTACATATTCAGGATGAATCTGATCAAGGTCGGCAAATGAAAGTTGTGGGGAGAGTTCTCCAGCCACAAAAGCATTGTAGCAATTGACCAAACCCGTGGCAAGAGCCATATTTTCTTCTTTTTCTTTCATGGATGACATCTGAGAACTGAAACCATGAGATTGAGGAGGTACAACATTAGATGAGCCAACACTGGGATTAACTTGTTGAGAAATGATCTGAGGTTGAGAGACTTGAACTTGTTGCATGGAAAGGATAACATAGGATGTAGGTTGAATCGATTAACGAGTCATGAAAGGTTAAACTTGTGAAACGTGTGGATTTGTGGTAACTTGAGGAGCTTGCGCAACAGTGAAGCTTGAAAAATCATTGTTGTTTGTGGCTTGGATCCCTAGATTTGTAGTGGAATAAGAATTAACATGATTAATCTGATGGCTTTGAGCCACAAGAACTTTCCTATGTGCACATGCAAACCCTAATTGCTTGGATCTAGGTTTCTCTAATTGAACATGCATTGTATCCAAGACTTTCAATACTAGATCTAATGTAAACAATTGATTCTAATCATATGAATTAGGATCTAGAACAATACCTTGGATTACTTTCTTGAAACTTCTTCTTCTTGGAGCTTAGAGTCACAATTGTCACTCCTCTAATGGCTTACAAACACCAACTGGCAAGAAGATGATTTGAGAGAGAGAGAGAGAGGAGAAATCGGCTCTAGGGTTTCTTCAAAGATAGATTGGCCGATTTCTCCAACCCTTAGGGCCTATTTATACTATGAGCTCCTAGGGTTTCCCCTTAAACCCAAATTGGATAACTTAGCCTCAAAGAAATCCAAAGATCCTTCTAGATAAGGCCTTGTACGTTTTTTTAAGATATCCATATCCTTAAAATCGTCCCTTCCCATATCCATAAGGATTCATAGCCCTAAACACAACTATCACACATTTGACAGTTTATGCCCCTTTATTCAATTAATCTCTTTAAGTCACCAAATTAATTCTCAATTAATATATGACTTATAATATTTCCTTTAATATATTACTCTCATAATATATTAACAATAATATCACTTCTCTCTTAACAAATCATCCTGTCAAGTTGCTACGGTGAAGGCAACCCAAAAGGACCATGCACAACCGGGTCAAGTACTTACCAAATATAGATACATCCTTAGACACTAATCCAACAGTCTCCCACTTGGATAAATCTAGTAACTATATATGCAAACACAATCCGATTAGCAATCGTAGCTCTCAAAGATGCTGTCAAACTCTAAACTTATTAGTATCCTGTCCTTTAGATAAGGGATCGTATAGTCCTCTGTTTAGATATTATGCGGATAATCTTATGGAACTTCTTGTCCAGCAATTGGCTTCTCGATCTCCAATTAATTTGACATAGAACTTAATTGAACACATCAATTCATTCCTGATCGGGCCCGGCACATAAGTCAAATCAAATCATCGAGGGGACCTGATATCGCTTTTACCCTCTTAGGATAAAAGTAACAGATAAACTTTGACTTATATGCATTTACTATTTACTAATCAATTATACACAACAATGCGATTTATGACATCAATTTACTGATGCGGTTTCGCATTATCAATGCACAACCAATTAACAGAAAATAAATCATATATCTTGGTTTTAAGACCATATGATATTATTGTCTTGCGATCACTTGTGTCTCATTCCAAAAAGTGATTCTAGCAAGCACGGGTCTATTCCAATGCTCAAAACTTGTTCATAAGCACTCATGAACGTTGCAACAAACCTTTGCTATGTCTAATACCTTTTAGACAATCTACATACCAATTCATGACAATCTTCATTCATACCTACTTCCAACATATGAATGATTGTGGACCATTTGAATAATTCGATTATTCTTAATAACTCAATTATTCAGGAAGTCAAAACATGCAAAATGAAACAATAGTTAAACAATTAACATAAGACAGTAGCTTTACTCATAAATAATACTTCTTTATTTAATCATCAAATGTCAATTACATTTATCTATTATATGTTTCAAAACTATCTAATCTAAACTAATATCGTCTTTCAGCCCAATGCTCCTAGCGTGCTGCAAATTCTTAACCCTGCTCAGTCCCTTCGTAAGCGGATCTGTTGGGTTATCCTCCGACGATACCCTCTTTACTACGAGGTGTCCTTCTTCTACTCGATGTCTAATAAAGTGATATTTTCTGTTGATATGTCGAGATCTACCATGATCCCTCGGTTCCTTGGTCAAGGCAACCGCTCCTTCATTATCATAGAAAATTTCCATAGGCTCCTTTATGGCAGGCACAACTCCAAGATCACCAATGAAGTTCTTCAACCACATCGCCTCCTTTGACGCTTCGCTCGCTACAATGTACTCTGATTTGCACGTTGAATCAGCTACGGTTTCTTGTTTGGAACTTTTCCAAGTCACTGCTCCTCCATTAAGGGTAAAGACCCAGCCCGACTGTGAACAGTAGTTGTCCCTGTCGGTCTGGAAACTGGCGTCACTATACCCTCGCACCTTTAAGTCATCACTCCCTCTGAGGACTAAGAACCATTCCTTGGTCCTCCGAAGGTACTTAAGTATATTCTTGACCGCAATCCAATGAGCTTTGCCCGGGTTCCCTTGATATCTACTGACCATGCGCAAAGCAAAGGCCACATCGGGGCGAGTACAAGTCATAACGTACATGATCGAGCCAACTGCGGAAGCGTAAGGTACTCGGCTCATCTCAGCTATCTCGACTTCAGTACTCAGACTTTGAGTCTTACTCAACTTGGCATTACTTTATATCAGTAGTTCTCCCTTCTTCAATTTTTCCATACTAAAACGTTTTAGTACTTTATCTAAGTAAGTATTCTCACTAAGTCCTATTAATCTCTTACTTTGTTCTCTCACTATCCTTATTCCCAAAATATAGGAAGCCTCTCCGAGGTCCTTCATAGCGAAGCACTTCCCGAGCCAAGATTTAACCTCCTACAAATTCGGGACGTTGTTTCCTATGAGCAGTATGTCATCGACATACAAAATGAGGAAGCTAACTATACTCCCACTTGCCTTGACATATACACATGATTCATCTTCACTTAGTACAAATCAAAACTCTTTGACTTGCTCATCGAAGCAAAGATTCCATCTGCGAGACACTTGCTTAAGTCCATAAATGGACTTCTCAAGCTTGCACACTCTATTGGCATGCTTTTGATCGACGAAACCCTCTGGCTGAGCCATGTAAACATCCTCAGCTAACTTCCCGTTAAGGAAAGCGGTCTTGACATCCATCTGTCATATCTCATAATCATGAAATGCAGCAATGGCTAGCATCACCCTAATAGATTTTATCTTAGCAACTGGTGAGAAGGTCTCATCATAGTCAACTTCGGGAGTTTGAATAAAGCCCTTCTCCACTAGTCGTGACTTATAAGTGTGCACATTCCCATCCACGTCGGTCTTCTTCTTGAAGATCCATTTGCACCCAACCGTCTTACGTCCGGGCACATTGTCAACCAAATTCCAAACTTGGTTGTCATACATGGACTGAATCCCACTGTCCATCGCCTCTTTCCATTTTACAGACTCTGGGCCTGCCATGGCTTCCTTATAGCTATTAGGTTCATCTACATTTGTTAGTGTACCATCACTAATATACGTGTCCCCTTCGGTAGTAATATGAAAACCATAAAACTGGTGTTGAACTCTAACTCTTTTGGAACGTCTAAGAGGTAAGGACTCGTCAACCGGTTTAACCGGAGTTTCCTCCTTAGGTGAGCGCCAGCGTTAGAGGTTCCTTCATCGCTCGACTCTCAAATCTCTTCAAGATCGATTTTCCTCTCATAGTCTCCTTGGCTTATGAGTTCTCGCTCTTGGAAAACCCCTCTCCTCGCAACGAAGACAACATTGTCACTCGGTCTATAGAAGAGATATCCAAAGGATTTCTGCGGGTAGCCGATGAAAATACATTGCTCACTGCGAGGTTCGATCTTGTCGTGAGTCTCTCGTCTTACCAAAACCTCACATCCCCCTAAGCTTGATATGTGCCAACGAGGGAGCTTTCCCTGTCCACATCTCCTGATGTGTTTTGGCAACCTTCTTTGTAGGGACTCAATTAAGGATATGGGTGGCAGTCTCTAAGGCATACCCCCAGAATGAGATAGGTAGTGAAGCACGACTCATCATAGAATGAACCATGTCTAACAGGGTTCGATTACGCCTTTCTGCCACACCATTCAGTTGTGGTGTCCTAGGTGGCGTCAATTGCGAAACTATTCCGCATTCCTTGAGATAGTCGTGGAATTCAAGAGTTAGGTACTCTCTTCCTCGATCGGATCGAAGCATCTTGATTTTCCTGCCCAATTGATTCTCCAATTCATGTTCGAATTCTTTGAACTTTTCAAACGTTTCTGACTTGTGCTTGATTAAGTAGATATACCCATATCTACTATAATCATCAGTGAAAGTCACGTAGAAGCGGTTCCCATCCTTTGTGGTAGATCTAAAGGGCCCACACACGTCGGTGTGTATGAGATCCAATAAACCCTCACCCCTCTCACAAGTGCCAGTGAAGGGTGACTTGGTCATCTTTCCAAGTAAACAAGATTCGCACGTGTCATCTTCCCTAAGGTCGAATGACTCCAACACTCCATCCTTTTGGAGTTGGGCTATACGCTTCTTGTTGACATGTCCAAGACGACAATGCCACAAGGATGCTCTATCTATACTATTGGAAGAATCCATACACAACACATCATTTCCTAGGTTATCTACAACCATAACAGTTTCATAAATTCCATTACAAGGCATTGCTTCAAAATATAAAACACCATTTAGATAAGCATAAATCGAACCATTCTCATTATTAAACGAATATCTAAATCCTTGTTTAAACAAACCATGAAAAGAAATGATGTTTATTGCCATATCTGGCGAGTAGCAACAATTATTTAAATCTTAATTTAATCCATTACTAAGCACTAAAGAATACACTCCAATCTTGGTAACAGGCGACGATATTCTGTTCCCCATGATTAGATTTATTCTTCCAAGCTCCACATCCCTATTTCTTCCTAGTACCTGCAAATCAGAACAAATGTGGTAACCACACCCTGTATCAAGAACCCAAGAAATAGCATGGGATGAATCATTAGATTTAATTGTCTATATACCTGCAAAAGATGGCTTGATCTTTCCATCCTTGATGGCTTGCAGATATTCCGGGCAGCTTCTCTTCCAATGCCTTATTTTGTGGCAATGATGGCACTCTGCCTCTTTTGGGTTAGGGTTGGGCTTAGCGGGATCAACCTTGGTCCCACTAGAAGAGGAACCATCTTGGGACTTTCCCTTGTGGTGGTTCTTCGAAGAATCCTTCCCCTTCTTGCCCATTCCCTGCCCAATAGCCAAAACAAGAGTAGCAGACGGATTGGGAGTTAGTGCAACAAACTTGTCCTTTAGGTTGCTCTCAGCAGTCCTTAGGAGACCTTGGAGTTTGCTTAGGGTGACCTCTTCCTTGTTCATGTGGTAGGTCATCCTAAATTGATTGTAGCATGAGGGCAAGGAGTGAAGAACAATGTCGATAGCCAAATCTTCCCCAAACTTGACATTCAACTTGCGAAGACGATCGACATACCTTTGCATCTTTTGCAAGTGCACGGTTAGAGACTCTCCACTTCCCATTTTAGCAGTGATCATATTCGTTATGATCTCATAGCTTTCTTTCCTCGCGCTTTGGTGATATCTCTCCATCAATTCTAGATGCATCTCATAAGGATACATGTCCTCATAGGACTTTTGGAATTCGGAGTTCATTGTGGCTATCATGATGCAATGGACTTTCGTTGCATCACGCTCATGTGTCTCAAACACAGCCATTTCTTCGGGGGTGGCGGTTTCTGGATTGATCTTTTCGAGCTTCTCATCGAGAACATACTCCTTGTCCTCGTAACGAGCGATCGTGCCAATGTATCTTATCCATTCGCTAAAGTTCGATCCATCGAAAGTCAATTTTTGAGAAAGGCTCATTAGCGTGAATGAGCTAGCAGCAGCGTTGTTTGCGTTAGACATCAACAAATAGAATGGAACAAAGTTGATTAGAGTTAAGTCCCTAATTAACACCCAAAATGGAAATTTAGGGCTAGGACTCAATATACATTATTTACATATTAGAAAAGGGATACCGTAATCCAACATGCAAACAATTTGGAGGTAAGTGAATGATGATTCACTAATTCTTCACCACGAAAAACATAAGCTTTAAGTTTTAAATGTATTGAGAATTCCCAGATTTCTTTGAGATTCATTGAACTTTTCAATGGCATGTTTAAATCTCGATATGCCCCTCTAGTTTGTGACTGGGATACCGAGGATCACAAAGTGGGTGTGAATAACCATGCAAATCTACATGGTACCTTCATTGTTACAATCACCTATTCGATGTGCCGGTAAACCACACACGCTCCACCAAACTAAGACAAACATTGAATCACCCTTTGCCACCTTTGCTTAGAACCAATTAGTGTGCCGGTTAACCACACACGCTCCACTAACATCTAAACAAGGGTGCAAAGTGTAATTTCATGGGATTGCATCAATTCACTTTTCCTAAAGTAACTAAGATTGGGTATTTTATAAAATAGTTTATTTATTTTAAATAGATTCATTATACTTATTAATGAGAAGAGGTTTGCCCTATCCTACCCGTTCGGATAACGACCCTCCATCAGTCAAGCAAGCGGTGGGTGTGAGTGTACACCCATTAAGCGCCATTTTATAGGCAGCAACCTTATACCCACCTTATAGATTGGATTCGTGAATGAGGCCTACTAACGGTAAGACTAGCATCTTTAATCATACACACACACACACACACACACACATATATATATATATATATATATATATATATATATATATATATATATATATATATGTATATATTAAGCTTGTAATAATATATTATTATAGTGTTGAATTTTATACTTGTAAAATTCTAGGGTTTGAAATTTAAATTATTCAAATTAGACTTTTAATTACAAAACTTAAATTTCAAAAGTTGAGGACAAGTTTTAAACTTTTCAAAACATACGGATCAAATAGCAAATAATATAAATCAACTAATTAGATTATCTCAATTTGATCTTATTTAATATTACTTCCAAGACAATCCACCAATTCAATTCAAATAATCAATTGTCATCATATAAGGAAATTATTATTCAACTAATTGGTAATTATCTTTTGTTTGGTCAAGAATATACTCATATATATGTTTAAAATCGGATTTTAATGACCTAAAGCAGCTAAGGTAAGTTTCCTCAAGTAAAACAGCAAGAAATCCCGAAACTCCCTCCTTCGGACGCTCGAACTCGCCGAGTTCCCACTATGGACTCCTCGAGTTGGAGCTACACGCCGAGTCCACAGTGGAACTCGCCGAGTTCATCAGGCAGAATCACAAAATCGAATTTTTCAAGCAACAAGCAATCAACCAATGCATCAATTCAATAGAAATCAATCAATGCTCTGATACCACTGATGGGTTTGAGCCACAAGAACTTTCCTATGTGCACATGCAAACCCTAATTGATTGGATCTAGGTTTCTCTAATTGAACATGCATTGTATCCAAGACTTTCAATACTAGATCTAATGTAAACAATTGATTCAAATCATATGAATTAGGATCTAGAACAATACCTTGGATTACTTGCTTGATACTTCTTCTTCTTGGAGCTTAGATTCACAATTGTCACTCCTCTAATGGCTTACAAACACCAACTAGCAAGAAGATGATTTGAGAGAGAGAGAGAAGAGAAATCGGCTCTAGGGTTTCTTCAAAGATAGATTGGCCGATTTCTCCAACCCTAAGGTCCTATTTATACTATGAGCTCCTAGGGTTTCCCCTTAAACCCTAATTGGATAACTTAGCCTCAAAGCAATCCAAAGATCCTTCTAGATAAGGCCTTGGACGTTTTTTTTAAGATATACATATCCTTAAAATCGTCCCTTCCCATATCCATAAGGATTCATAGCCTTAAACACAACTATCACACATTTGACATTTTATGCCCCTTTATTCAATTAATCTCTTTAAGTCACCAAATTAATTCTCAATTAATATATGACTTATAATATTTCCTTTAATGTATTACTCTCATAATATATTAACAATAATATCTCTTCTCTCTTAACAAATCATCCTGTCAAGTTGCAATGGTGAAGGCAACCCAAAAGGACCATGCACAACCGGGTCAATTACTTACTAAATATAGTTACAGCCTTAGACACTAATCCAACATAATCTCCCTCTGCTTGTCATCAAGATCACAAGCCTTGATGATAGCCATAGTTTCTGCCAAACTCAGCCTGTTTAAGTCTTTTATTTTCTTGATTACTGAGACATTCATATCCCAGGATTTTGGAAGGGAGTTTAACAATTCTTTGGGACCTGACAATTGGTATTAAAGCACTTATAGTGTCAATCAATTGTGTTTTCTGTTTTCGGTTCATCAACAATCTTGTGATCTTCATTTTCAGTTCATTGGCAAGTTCGAATCTGCTCTAGTTTGAAGATTGGATCGTTGTTTGCTTTATCAAAATCAAGATCTGCATCAAATTTAAATTTGTGATGGAATTCTTATAGTTTTCGGTTGTATCTACACACACCGAAAACTCATTTTCATTTTTTTTGTTCAGATCTGTGTATTTGCAAAATCTTTAGTTTTCGGTTCATCTTCAGAAACCAAAAACTATTTTTTTGTTCATTCTTCAGAAACCGAAAATCCAAGCATATTCAGAAACCGAAAACTCTTCATCAACCTTAGGAAGCCTAAAACTCACTTGAACCTAGTTTTCGGTCTAACTTTTCCACCGAAAACCTGTCTTTGATCATTTTTATTTTTTCAATTTAATTTAAAATAATAATAATAATAATAATAATAATAATAATAATAATAATAATAATAATAATAATAATAATAATAATAAAACTAATGGATTCGCAAAGCATGACTGTACATTAGGAACTTGACACCATCATGGGAACAACTTGTCGGATTCCCCGACTCTTAAATGCCGAAGGCTTTCCGGAATGGAAATACCGGTCTCGAGAAGTATATTAAAATGAAAGACTTCAAGATTTGGCACAGTATACTTAGGGGACCAATTCGAATTACTACTATAGTGGATGACACAATTGTCGACAAACTGGTTGAAAATTATACGGATGAGGATTTTGAGAAAGTCGAAGAGCAGGAGAAAGCCCTTGCTACGCTTATAATGGCATTATCTCCAAAAATCACTCAAAGTTTCCGTGAGTATACATCTGCGAAACCACTTTGGGAAGCATTAATAGAAATTTATGAGGGTAATAAGGATATGAAGCAGAGTCGTCAGGACATGCTTCGACAAAAGTTCAACATGTTCAACCATGTCCTGGGCGAAACTCTTGAAAACCAGCTTCAGATGTTTATTACTCTCACTACAGAAATGAGTTATGCAGGTGTTTCGGTAACAAGATCAGAAATCAACAAAAAGAAGATTAAACAACCAAGCTTACATACAATTCAACTATGAAATGCTGGATACAACTTGGATGGACCGAAAACCTACTGGAAGCAACTACTACTTCTGACAACCTGAAAACAATATATAGTAACACACATCAAACCTAAAGCCTGACCAAAAACCTACCTAGACCGAAAACTCAAACAAACACAAAAGATGTCCAAAACACATTAATAACAACCCTAAACCATCCATGCATTAATGCCTAGCCCAAACCAAATATATTGGCCCTTCAGGGAGAATAATTGGAGGAGGTGGAGGAAGTGAAGTCCCAAGAGATTTGGGAAGATCATAGATGTCTGAACTAGACATCTACAATGGGAGAAATTCAAGTAAAGGTTATTTAAGTCCTTAATATAACACCCAATATGAAATATTAAGGCTAGGACCCAACAAACTATTTTATAACTTGGAAGAGGGATGTCGTAATCCAAGCTATAAAATATTTGAAGGTAGGTGAATGACGATTCACACCAAGATAAACGAAATGTATTATTAGGTTTTAACTGGTTTTGAAACTCCTAGATTCTTTTTAGATTCATTGAACTTTTCAATGGCATGTTTCAATCTCGAGTGTGCCCTTCAGGTTTTATGACTGGGATGTAGAGGATCACAAAACACGGTGTGAATAACCATGCAAATATACTTGGTACCCTTAATATTTACCCCTCAATCGATGTGCCGGTTAACCACACAAGCTCCACCGATACTATGATAAACATTAAGTTACCCTTTTTCTACCTTGTTAAATCAAGCTAGTGTGCCGGTTAACCACACACGCTCCACTAGCTGACTTAAGCAAAGTGCAAAGTGTAATTCCATGGGTTAGCACCAAATTCACATTTTCCTAAGTAACTAAGATTGGGTATTAATAAGAGTTTAGTTACTTAGTATTTATCATTAATACTTTTAATGAAGGGAGAATTATAGTCCTTGTCCTACCCATTCGACTAATGACCCTCCACCAGTCAAGGAAGCGGTGGGTGACAGTGGACACCCATTAAACTGCCATTTTATAGGCAGTAACCTTATACCCCCTTATAGAACGGCTTCGTGAATGAGGTCTACTCATGGTAAGACGACTTTACTCTTATACATATATATAAATATTATTAACTTATAATATTATAAAGTACAAGGGTTGAATTTTAACTTTTAAATTTCTAAGGGCTTAACTTGGAATTAAAGTATTCATAAGTGAAAACTTTACAAATTCCAAAACTTAAGGGCAAATTTTGAAAATATTCAAAACTAATTAATTCCATAACTTATGTGTTTAAAGTAGTTTTAACTAAAAAACTCTTCAAGTTCCATAACTTGAGGACAAGTTATGGAAGACTTTAAACTATTAAAGAATGTAACTCTTCTTCTTTGTAACTTATGGAACTAATTAACGTTACACATTTTAATGATTTAATAAAGTGACTCTTGAACCTCCATAACTTGAGGACAAGTTATGGAGTCATAAAACCATTTAATGAGGACAAGACTCTTCATTTTGTAACCATTGCCAACTTTTATGAGTTTTAAGAAACTTTAATGTGACTTTTCATGTAACTTGAGGACAAGTTACACAAACACATTTTAGAATCAATTCTTAGATTAAAATGGATCAAAGACACATAACCAATCAACCTTTTCTATTAATCTAAGCAACTCATATGAACAAGATAAATGGAATCAAACTTTTTCATGTAATTAGCATAACACTTAAACAAAAACAAAACATGAATCTATTGACAATCATCTTTGAAATTGGATTAGTATGAACATTACCACATCAAAAATAAGTTTATAAGTCCAAAACAAGATTAGAGTAATGTTCCTAGTCCAATTCCAGCCAAAAAAGTCAAATATATGCTGTCTGGGGGTCCAACTCGTCGAGTGCAAGAACAAACTCGACGAGTTGGATGCTTTTTGCCTTGGACTCGGCGAGTCCATCAGTGGACTCGGCGAGTCTGCTATGCAGACAACACCAAAATTCGATTTTTAAGCAGTTTAAGCAAGTATAAAAGGAAAACAAGCCTAGTCTCTGATACCACTGTTGGCTTTTGAGCATTCTAACACTCCTAAGTGTACATGCAAACCTAAATACCTTGGATCTATGTTTTCTCTATTATACATGCAAATATGAATATTCCAAGGTATTACCCTATCTAGCATACAATCCTTGATACTTGGGTAATATAACAAGTTAGAATACATACCTTTTAACGAAGCTTGAAGTCTTGAACTTTAAGAGCTTATCCCCAATATTGTGGAAGCCTCAAGTGGAATCACAAATCACCAAAACACCTTGGAAAACCTTTAGAGAATATGGATACTTGGCTCACAGTTATGAAATCGGTTATTGCCCTCTTTAGTGTATCCACACTAGCCACTAGCCCAATTTCATGTAACATAAGACCCTTTATATAGTGTGGAGGATTAGGAGTAAATCCTAATACCCATGACCTTTCATTTCCTAGGATCCATGGGTTAAAGCTCCATGGACTATCCATGAAGACTTAGCCAACCTAAATGAACTTGGCCCACTACATATATATATATATATATATATATATATATATATATATATATATATATATATATATATATATATATATATATATATATATATATATAAGAGTCCATATTTAATTAGTTCATTTTGATCACTTAATTAATTTTAAATTAATTCTTGATCAATACTAATTAAATAATATGATTCCATATTAATATATTAGAACTTATAATATATTAATATAAATCATAAATATACTATTCTCAAAAGACTATCCATATAAATTGTGTCGGTGAAGTGCAACCCAAATGGTTGCGTTTAACTTTGGGCAGTTTCGCTTCCAGTGCGACTTTTCATGGTTGGGTTTAACTTTGGGCAGTTTCACTTCCAGTGCCTACATGGTTGGGTTTAACTATCCCATCGTTCACATCTTGCTGGTACTTTGGGCAGTTTCTCTTCCAGTGCGACTTTTCATGGCAATAGAAGCATTCAGCCTCTTTAGGGTTAGCAGAAGGAGTGACGAAAACTTTTTTGGTTCCACTTGAATAGGAGCCATCAAGGGTCTTCCTTTTGGTGCCCTTCGAAGGGCTCTTCCTTTTCTTTCCTTTGCCTTGCCCGATTGCCAAGACAAGGGCCACAGTAGGAGTAGGAGTGGTAACAACCGACTTACCTTTAAGACCACTTTCTGCGGTCTTCAAAAGTCCTTGAAGTCTGCTGAGTGTAACTTCCTCCTTGTTGATGTGGTATGTCATATGAAATTCCTCTTCGGGGAAGTTCACATTCAGTTCAGCAAACGGTCCACATACCTTTGCATTTTCCGGCGTGATGGCACATCATCCCCTAGAGTTTTCTGCATTGGCAATTAATGATATTACTATGATGTTTAAATGATATATTCACTTTGATTGGTTTTGGAACAACTCATTTGTATGATTTATTGTTTTAAAAATGAAAAAAAAATACCTTGGATTTTCGGGACGTTACACCTATGTGTGCTTGCAACCCTAGTTATACATATATGTTTTATCTAATTGAACATATAACTTTTAACGACAAATAAGAAACCCTAGGATACCTAGCATATTTTCAAAATTATACTAATTAGGATTAGGAGACACATACCTTGAAGATTGTTATAGCAAACAGTCTTGAATTCCTCCTTGAAAGACTCTTAGAAGCAAGTGCCACAAGTATCGCGCCTCTAATGGTTCACACCCAAACCCTAGCTACCAAGGAGATTGAAGATAGGGAGAGGGAGAGAGAGAGAGAGAGAGAGAGAGAGAGAGAGAGGAGAATAGAAGCAAAAATCAGAATTTCCTCTAAGGAATAACGTGTGGACGAAATTAAACCCAAAGAGGGGTTTATATAGGTGTCAGGAAAGTATTGAATAAGGCAGGTATCTGCAAGATAACCCTAATCCCTTAACTTCCTCCCTAAGGAATCCAAGGCACCCTTAGAGCCCAAAAAAACCATAGAAGCCTTCTACAATTCGTCCCCCACCAAGGGAGGTTCTAGAATTGCTCAATGCTCAATATTGAACATTGTCATCGATCTTTAGTCCTTCTACTTTTAGTTAATCCAATTAATCCTAAAATTAATTCCAATTAATTTCTAATTAATTATTAATTAAATACTACTATTTCCAATTAGTATATTATTCTGATAATATGCTAACAAAATGTTTGTTTTGATTTCCAGTTAATTTATTAACCATAAATTAATAAATCATTCTCTCTCTTTAAAAGCTATCATATTCAGTTGCTAGGTCTAAAGCCAACCCAAAAGGACTGTGATACCATCAATTGAAGTTTATACCAATTATATTTATGGTCTTACACACCTAATCCAACACCAATATCTGTTCAATTCATTGCTATAAAATTTCCATATATAGAATACCCAATGTCAAAACATTTCAACATGGTATGCCTTTGACTAAGTTCTATTAAACTATTCAATCTAAACTTTTAGATTCAAAATGAAGTATGAGTGCCTCTCCCCAAATTCTACTATAAAGAAATAATTCCCAAACTTTGCAACTTGCAAACAAGAGACATTGTTCCCTATTAATGGTATTGTCTACATGTAATATCAGCATAACAATTATGCTCCCACTAACTTTGACATGTACTATGAAATCAATTGGATTTCTAGAAATCAATACCTTTTGACTTTCTCATGGAAGTGTAGATTCCTATTTCGTGATGCTTCATCAAGCCTTTAATTAGGCTTCTTAAGCTTATACACTTTATCTGGAAGTGTATGTGTTCAAACCCTTTCAAGACATGATGAACATATCTCGTGAAGGTTTAAACAATCCATTGTCATTCCTCACAATTCAAAATATGAAAAGGGATGTCGTAATCATATTGTGAATTTCATAATGTCGTTAATACAACCAATATCCGTATTGATTAGATCTTTAAAATCTATCAGCGAAAACATTTCCTCATAATCATTCTCATGAATTAGAGTGAAACCTTTTCCACTTAGATTTTATATTTCATACGTTCCTATCCATGTGAATCTGAAATTTCCAAATTATAATCATAAGACAAGGTTTAAGACAAAACCAAATTCATATTTAGCTTTCCTTTATGGACTGAACTTCGCTATTCTAAATTTCTTGCCCTCTGGCAGCACAAAGGCCTACCAGTGCTTCCATGTTGTTAGTAGCTCACACATATTACTCAGTGCACTTTCACTAACCAACATGCATTTCCTTTTACAGTTAAATGAAGAACATAGAGCTCATAGGCATTGCCAACTCAGCTGGAAGTGCACAAAAATAAGAATGTGTCAATAAACCTAGCAGGTTATCAACCTCAGTTTGCGTGCTAATGATAACTAAAATGATCATTTTCGGTTGACTGTTGATACTCTCAACATCAATACGACTCCCACTGACTTCTTAACATATGAGTTTTTCTCTCAAGAATGATTCCTTGACGAGCTAAACCAAATATTCAAATGTTCGTGTGGATTTCCAACAAGAAAACACTTCATAGAGTAGGTCTCAGTTTATCTTTTGTTTCTCGATCAATGAAAACATCACAACTCCAATTCCAAATATGTTGGAGTAAGAAACCATTATTACTCCACATATTACGAGGTGTTGTTATCCTTTTTAGTTTTGAAATGAGTTTCAAGATATGATTCATAGTTACTAGAGCATGTCTCTAAACCTTTGATTGGGAACAAAGTATGAGTCATCTTATGATCTAACCATTTTTAACAATGTTCGATTCCTCCTCTTAGTCATAAAATTACACTATGATGTTCTTGGATGATTAATTGTGATACAATTCCACAATTACTAAGATGATCATAAAACATGATACACAAACATTCTCTTTTCTTTTAAAATTGGAAAATCTTTTATCTTTCTGCCTGATAGATTCTTGTATTCGTTCTCTACACTTTGAACTTTTCAAAAGTATTAGAATTTTGGTTAATCTAATAAAAAAACATATTTACTGAAGCATCAGTAAATCATGATGAGTAGAGTTATCATCCCTTGTAGTGGATCTAAAAAGACCATCTCAACATATACTAGATCCATTAGTCCTTCACTTGCATCACCTAAACATGTGAACAACGAATTAGTCATAATTTTCCAAAGAACAAGATTCTCATGCATCATGCAATTCGAATTGTATGACTCCAAGTTTCTGTCCAATAAACATGGTGATGAGATTCCTTTTCACATGGTCAAAAAATGACAATGCCACAAGCACGTTCTAGAAGAATCAATATACACTATTAACATTACTATTAGTAGAAACATAACCAAAAGCTTCATAAATGTCATTGCAAGGAAATAAGGCAACTTCATAAGCCAAAACTTCATTTTATTACTAAAAGGAAAATTGGAACTTATCCTTACAATGCATGAAACGAAAAACTATATTTCTAGATATTTCTGAAGAGTAATAGTAATCTATTAAATTATCCTAACTCCCTTAGTAGTAGCTCCAAATTTTGATCATCGAACCATGTGACCAAAGTCCATTTCCCACGATCAGATTTAGTTCACTTCACTTAAGCTTCCTTCTTCCTTTTAGATCCTGAAATACAATCAAAATGTGATCATCACATTCTATATTAAGATTCTAAGAATATGAACTTAAAAAGCAACGGAGTTAGATAATGGATGTACCTGAAGTAGAGTTATACGAATTTACTTCACCATATCTGAGCTCCTTCAGGTGCTTTGGGCAGCTTCGCAACCAATGTCCCTTCAATTAGTAGTAGAAACAAATGGACTCGTTGGGTTTAACACGCGGAACGATCCCAGAACAAGCCTTTCTCTTAAACATATGATCAAAAGGGTTTGACCTTAGATGACCCTTTCCATTGGGAATAGAAATCATTTATGGATCACCAATTTCACCATTACCAATGTCCTTGGAATCAGACCCTATAATCATATCTGCTTTAGATGTGTTCTTAAGCATTTCTTCCTCGACAACCATCAACATTTTTTAGATCAATTATGGTCATGTCGAGATGCCTTATATGAAATTTCTTAACGAACTGACCATATGACTCAGGAAGAGAAAGAAGAAACAAATCAATGGCTTGCTCCCTTGGAAATACGACACCCATCCTATCCAATTTGTCAATGTATGCCTTCATTTTCAAAACGTGTGCACACACAAAATTTCCGTCTTCATGTTTACATACCAAAAGGTCTTGAGTTGTTTCATATCTTTCAACTTGTGATGTTGGGAGATTCACAGGAGGATGAGGTGGAAGAGTTGACACTACTAGAAAACAACCCTTTAATGACGCACAAACAATGACACGCGGTGAGTTACGATACGCAAAAGCGTGCGCCATAAAAATAATGTCATCTCTTCTAAAATTTGAAGGATAAAGGACACGCTTTTGTGCGTTCCCTAAAATTAATGTCCAACAAAAAAATTAAAATCACGGAGGGCACTTATTTAAAATTGGGCGTCGTCTAGAAATGTCGCTTTATATTTTTTTAATGAAAGGCGCGATCTCTTCTTTTGCAGCTGGGGGAAACGAAAATCCCAAAAGTTTGAAAGGCCGCCATTGTTATGCTCTACCTTATTTCCATCGTTCTTTTCTATCTCTGTCTCACTCTAATACACAAAAAAAATCCCTAATTTCATCACCAATCCTCTTTTCTCCCGCAACAAAATCGCAATATCACCAAATCTCTGATCCCGTCTTTTGAACAGATCAAACCCGCAGGGGTTCTCGATTTCTCTATGTTGATGTGTGGTGACACGAACAAAAAAAGAGTGTATCGAGTCTACCTTTCGATTTCATTCGTCGGTTGCTTCAAATCGACTCTTGCTTTGTCTCTCACATGGGTTTCTTTAAGCGTTCCCTTCACCTCCGCTGATGTCGTTTTCCAAGGTTCGTCTGGATAATCAGCATCATCGGTAAGTGGATGCTTACGTTCCTAACTCCTCTTAACCCTACATCAGCCTCATGTGATAATGTGATTCACGAAACGACGTCGTTTGCTGATGAAAGTTGCCTTCTTGCTTAATTCCGGTCAGCCTGACATCACATTGAGATGGAAGACTGGGTGGTGGGTTTTCCTTGTGCCTGGTGGAGTTTCTCCCAAAGATGCTTTCCACTCTTATATCCCCTTTAATCGAAACCTCTTCTTCTTTGCTACTTACTCACCCTAAATCAGGTAATACCAGCACCGACCTAGTGGTGGGGTTTCCTTCATGAAGGTGGTGGAGTGTTTCCCCAAAGCTACTTGGTTTGAAGCGCCGATGAAACGTCCCCTTTCCACCTCTAGAAATTTGGTTAGGGTTTACTGACTCATATATTGTTTTAACTGTTTTGATTCAGTTCATCTTTATATTCTATTTGATTAGGGGTTATTGTTAATAACCAAACAATAGTCTGATGGGGAAGAAGCATCAGGAGATGTAGGAGGTAATCAGAAAAAAGCGAATTCAAACTGTTATGCCTTCTACTCTAGCATATGATGTGAAAGATCTTTTTCTTGAGGAAGGTAGTGAAGTGGTTAAGAAAAGGAGAGATGAGAATATAAAAAAGATTAACGGTTTGC
Organism: Lactuca sativa; assembly: GCF_002870075.4. Lineage (NCBI taxonomy): Eukaryota > Viridiplantae > Streptophyta > Magnoliopsida > Asterales > Asteraceae > Lactuca > Lactuca sativa. The sequence goes on along the minus strand of NC_056625.2, from coordinate 181,499,191 downwards.
TGGATTTGAATCTAGAGAGAAAAAGGATAAGGCCATATCTTGTTTTGAGGTTACAAATTGAGGAAAAGAAACTCAGACTACAAGACGTATAAGCACATGTAAGAGATGAAGTTGATCAACAACAACAAGAAATAATGGCTATGCCAGATAGAGCGTATAATAATAATAATTACAAAGGTTTATGATCTGATTGTTTTGGATTTTTTAATTTTATTTAACTTATCTGAATTTATATAAGTTTATATATATGCAGATATCCCAACAACCATACACATTACTTCTCCTTCATCCTTCTCTACTTGTTCTTAGAATCAAATCAGGTCTGCTACCTCACTTTCTATAATAATGATTATAATAATAATTATTATATGGGTTATAATAATAATAATAATAATAATAATAATAATAATAATAATAATAATAATAATAAAGTGCAGGAGGCAATCCAGGAACAGATAACGAGAGTTTTGTTGGAGCGGTTGATAGTTAACAGGCCACACCATTGGGGGCTTCTAATCACCTTCATTGAGCTTATCAAGGTAGTTATCATAAACATTAAGTGTAATATAATATAATACATAGTGCTTGTTGACTTGTTTTTATAATAATGCTTAATGATTAATGATGATGTGGCAGAATCCACGATACAACTTTTGGAGCCGATCTTTCACAAGGTGTGCACCGGAGATTGAGAAGCTATTTGAATCGGTGTCGAGATCCTGTGGTGGGCCATGGGTTTCTTTTAATGTTGTACATGTTTTGTTTTCTATAATAAATATTATGAAATATTAGCAATGTGTTACATTTACTTACTATTGGAATGATTATTTGTATTTGACATATCAATGCAATGAATTATCTTTATTGTTTATGGTATTTTATTTTGTATTATAAGACTTTTAATGTTTTATTTAAGTTGAAAATTAACAAATCTATCAAAAATATATAATTTTAAAAACATTTTAAATTATGACATGCAAAAATGTGTGTTGTCTTCCTTTATGACAGGGGCTTCCTTGATACGCATTGCGTGTCATAAATACGGGCCTCGTAAGCTTACGACACGCAAATGTGTGTGGTTTTCCTTTATGACATGGCCTTCCTTGATGTGCATTGCGTGTCATAACTGCGCGTCGTGAATGCGTGTCATAAATGTGCGTCGTAAATAGACGACGCACAAATGCGTGTCGTCTCTCGTTATGACAGGGCCTTCCTTGACACGTAATTGTGCGTCGTCTGAGCGTTTTACGACACGCATTGCGCGTCGTAAAAGGTTGTTTTTCTAGTAGTGTGAAGAAAGACGATATCTAGTTCCACCATTTCCTAAGGAAGGGAATACATTTTCACCTTGGCTTGAAAGTGGATGATCGTCTCCGAAAGATTGAGGAAAACCATTTCCATAAGAACGAGGAAGAACATTATTATCTTGATTTGACATCTAAAATTGGGAGAATAGAGACTTCAAGTTAGTTGATTTTAATCCTTAATTATTAACCCATAATTAAATTAAGGCTAGGATCCATATTTCCGATTTGACCTTTAAAGAGGGATGTCGTAAACCAATTCGAATCTATTTTAGTTTGGTAGAATCATCTAACCAGATTCAATCACATGAAACTCCTAAATATTTTGAGATTCATTGAATTTTATCAATGACATGTTTAATCTCGATTATGCTCTTACCAATTGTGACTGAGATGCCGATAATCACAATTAAGATGTGAATAACCATGCAAACCCGCTTGACAACCTCGAGGTCATTTATCATCTCGAATTAATGTGTCGGTTAACCACACACGCTCCATCGATAATAATAATTTTTTATTTATCCATCATCTTAAATTATAGTCCCAAATTAGTGTGTCGGTTAGCCATTCACGCTCTACTAATGACATATAGTAAGTGATGTGTGTTTTTATGGATTAGCATACAACTTCACATTTTCCCTAAAGTAACATGAGTTTGGATTTAAAATATTCTAGTACTCTAACTACATTATACTTTTAAGAGGTTATGTCCTATCAAATCCGTTTAGCTAATGATCTTCCACCATACAAGGGAGTGGTGGGTGAGAGTGGACACCCAATGACAGTCATTTTATATGCTGTTTCCTTATCCCCCTCCCCCCCCCCCCCCCTCTTATAGTATGATTTCGTGAATGGCGCATACTAGCGATTTGACTGATTTATCTTATACATATGATATATTAAACTTTTAATCATACGTACAGTATAATGTGTATTTTAAAATGTTTCAAAATACTAGGCTTAAAAATTAATTTTCGAGTTAAACTTTTAATAACTAATTAAATTTAAACAATTAATGATTTACCAATTATCCTTTAATTAAATCATTAAGGATTTAAATAATTATCTTCAATTAAATAATTCAAATTTAATCCTCATCTTTAGGGATTAAACAATTATCTATAATAAAATAATTCAAATTTAATCCTTATCCTTATGGATTAAACAATTATCTTCAATTAAACAATTAATAAAATAATTCTAATTTAATCATAATCCTTATGGATTAAATAATTGTCTTCAATTAAACAATTAGTTAAATAATTGAGATTTAATCATAATCCTTAACCCTCTAATTTTTGAAAATTAGGGTTAGGTTTATCATGTTTTAATTATTCAAATTTAAAGGCATTTAAAATAATAATTAAGGAAACAACATCAACCCTAAAGGAACCACCATTTTCGAAAATAGGGTTAGGGAGGCAAGGGTTTCAAGAAACCCTAGCAAAGTCGAAAATCTCATGGGCTAGGGTTTATTTTCGATAAACCATAATTTTTTTTTGATCTATTCATTTATGCACAATCAACAGAAAATTATTTATTTGATACCACTGATGGGTTTTCTAAGTTATAAAAAAATCACGTGAGGGAAAAACACTTAAACCCTTAAGTTTACATGCAACCTAGAAAAGATCTATGTTTTCTCTATTGATAGCAATAAACTATGAACATCAATAAACCCTAAGGCAAGGCTATAGAAATCGAAATTCATATAGATCTAGGGTTACATACCTTATTGATTATTGTAGCAAATAATCACACTAAAACCTTTCTTTAAATGCCTTGGAAAGCAAGCACCAGAAATCTAATGCCTCTAATGGTTTGTACCCAAAACCCTAGCAACTAGAATACTTGAAGAGAGAGGATATGAGAGCAAATTTTTGCCACTTAGGTTATAACGGAGAGTGCATGAAAATAATAGGCCACATGACCTTATTTATAGCTAATACAGGAAGCCTTGGATAACCCTAATTTGAATATTATATTAATATTTCAAATTTGATAATTATCTAACTCCGTAATTATATATAAGGAATATTCCTGAAACCCTAATTATCCTTATCAAAATAGTCCAACCTTAGGAAGGTTCTAGAATTCCTTCTTGTTCAACTATTGAACAACTACAACTTATGTCCTTGCACTTCCAATTAATCCTAATTAACCAGAAATTAATTCCACTTAATTTCTAATTGATTATTAATTAATTATTACTATTTCCAATAAATATATTAATCATATAATATATTAATAAATTATTTATTTGAATTTCTAATTAATTTATTAATCATATAATAAATTATCAAATCAGTATCTCTCTCCAAAAGTTATTCTATTATGTTACTGGTTATTAGGGCAACCCAAAAAAGATTTTCATTCTAATTACAAGAATATATCAATTTTGTTATTGGATTAGACACCTTAATCCAACACTAGTGTCGATCCACCATACAAGCAAAGGCTCTCTGTTCTAGAGTCGGTCCACCCAGTCAATGGCTCTCAGCTCTAATGTCGATCCACCATCAACCTTGGGTATCTAGGCTCTCAGTTTCAGTGCTTATTCACCATCAACCCTGAGTATCTAGGCTCTGAGATCCAATGCCAATCCACCATCAACCCCTCAACATAATATGTTGACATATCATACAATCAAACAGTCAAACCAATCACACAATCAATATGCAAAAGACTATATTATCCTAATTGCCTAATCAAGATACTACAATAAATCTACACCCTAACATACATATGATATATATATATATATATATATATATATATATATATATATATATATATATATTGTAACACATTGTATAGTGAAATAACTCACATTTACTAATAACTGACGAAACATGGCTACACGCTCGAACTCGTAAGAATCAGTCTCATGAACCATCTAGATAATAAACAGAGGTCAAACCTTGGCCTACAACTTAAACTCACCAAGTTTGACCAAAATTCAACTGGTGAAGAGGTCAAAGGTCAATTGGTCAAGGTCAATGGTTAACGGCCACGAGCCGCGAACTTTGCTCATGTCGCGTTGCGATCACTAACTGGCAAAATAGTCGTGACTAGCTATTGTGACTCGCATTATGGCACCCCTTATGGTTGTGTCATGATTCATGGTAAATTAGCCAACTTTTCATTAAGGTCTTAATCCTTCAAGACTAAATATCAAAACTTCCAAATAATAGAAAATATGGACGTAAATACTTAATGGATAAAATTTCCAACTTTATATCTATTTTCATGCATCAAACCGACTTAACACTAACCCTAGATCTAGATTTAGCTCAAAATACACCTAAGGCCTTGAATGGCTCAAAAAGAAAGACAAATACTATGTGTCTAGAAGGCCCTAAGACTGAAGCTTTGGATTTGGATTTTGCAAAACCCCCTATAAATCTCATGAAATGGTCCATAATAATCCATAAAATGCTAGATCTAAACGATAAGAACATAAAGCTCCAAGCTTGAAGTCTTACAAAGGTCCAGAAGATGCTCATGATGGTTGGATCTTTCTTAAATCAAACTTCATTGCACTACAAGGTAATCTCTTCTCCTTTAATATAGACAAAAAATAACACAAAGCTCAAAAATACAAGAAATTGAGGCTAGGGTTTGCGATGGATGCTCTGTGGAGGTGGAGGCTAAGGGAATGACAAAACCCTAGGGGGTTGTTCCATTTAATATGACCAAATTCCGAGGCTTCTAGAGTTTGACCCATTAGGATGAGGGTGTTGCATACCCCATTAAGAGTCGTGTCACGAACAAGGTCGCTCCTCTCCCCAAACTAGCACGCCACTCTTAGAGTGAAACCTAAAATTCTAAATAAACCAAACAATTAAGCAATTAAATTACGTATCAAAAAACCGAATGTTACACAAGTAATAGGAAATATTGTCTTAGATATATTTTTTGTAATGGGTAGGGGTTATGCTTAGTGAAGATGAGCTTCTTTTAAGGATAGATGTTTAACAAGTGGTTTTTTTGTGTTTTTTTTGGTTGCTTGAATGGAAATGTTCATCATGCAAAGGTTTGTATTTACGTATCTAGATTTTTATATTATTTCAAGTATGTTTTATGATGAACGTTATTGCATGCAAATTATATTTGGTTTGGTTGACATATTACATGATTATTTAGGTAACGCGTTTAGTGGGAACAATTTGGATTTAGTTGTAAGCATGACAAATGTGTTGCGACCGGCAAGAATTGGAAAATTTACTCATCTTTTTTTTTTTTTTTTTTATATAATTAAACTGTTTGAGCATAATGAACGACTTGTTCCAAGAAAAAATGGAAACAGGCTATTGGTTCATTCTTTGGACATTTAAACGTTCCTCAAAATAGTGTCATCGAATGAAATATACTACCGCATAATTTTATATTACAATTTACAAATGCATGAGAATACTAAGTTAATAAAATTTATAGACGTCTACATGAATGAAACCATAAATTATTAAAATTGGACCAAAGACTTACCCATATAGAGTTTTAAATATGTAGAAACCAAGATATTACATAGCAAATGGCAATGGTAAAGCTAAGGAGAAGGTCTGATGTGCATACAATATTTCTCAAAGGCGTAACACCTCAGAGTTCGATGTTCGGGGCTTTTATTTTATTTTTATTATTTTTGGTATAGTTAAGATAATACCGACGACTGGAATTAATTGGAATCGTTTTTTTGTTATACTGTATATTTTGAAAATTAAGGTATTACATGGGTCCACTGCTACGAAGAAACTAAATACATGTGTATTAAAGTTATGTGAGGATATGAACCACATCGGCATAAACAAAGAAAGATATCGATTGCAAGTTATAGTATTCTATGATTATTTCTAACCAATTGTGGGATATTTGGTTACTCATTGTTAAGCGTTAATCATAATGGTAATTTTTCTTTTTTGGATTTCTTTTACCAAGATGATTCAAAATATTAGTTATTTATATAAACCAACATCGGTATCAACCACAATCATGTTTGGAAGTATATGTTGAAAGTTGAAACATGTTTGGAAGTATTTGTTGAAACAAGATTGAAAATAATGAAAACCGTGATCGTTTGACTTACGATTTTGTTTCAAGTGAAAAAGAGGGTAATGGATTATTATTATTTTTTTTATATAAATTCAGTTTTTTTTATTATATGGTTAACAATTGAATTTATCCGAATGGTTTAAAACATATCATAAACTTTTTATGCATATGATTTACACTAGTAGATTTATATTGGTGTCTGGTGTTGCACAGACAACACTTATTTTTACCATACGCAGTGGAAATGTTTTTGTTTTTTCAATTTTTTAATGGGCAAATACGATAAAAGCCACGATATTTTTACGCATAATTGGGAAAAGCCATTTTTTTTGTTGGCCCTGACCACAAATGAGACGTAAAGTTATCAATCTACTCCATTTAACATGTTTCATGGTTAACTCCGTTATCTTTGTTGCAAAATCAGTCCTAAAATTAGGCTTAAAGTTCAAATTTGGTCGCTATGGTTTACAAAAAATTACATCACATGTCCAAAACCCGGTTTATGTTTTGTAACTTATTTCTTTTCATTTTGACGAAATTACAAAAACGGTCCCTATAGTTGTCAAAATACAGCAGTTTTTGTCCAAAAAAGTTTGTTGATGTATCAATGGTCCAATTTCAAATAGTTTTAGTGATTTTGGTCCCTATGCACTTGAGAAGACTGTTCTGCCCCTTATATTTGTTTTTTATTTATTTTATTTATATTTTATTCTTTTAATTAATTAAAAATAAAAGAAAGGGTCACCCCTATCTTTCTTTCTCTCTATACGACCCACTCCTACTACTAATTACCCTCATATATGGATTTACCATCATCGATATATTCCACCACCACGTCCCCCCTGGCCGGACTAAATTGAAGTCGCCGCCTTCGGAGATATAATTTTTTGAACGCAATTACCGCTGGAGTGAAAGTTTTCATATCGGAGCTTGGGTTAGGAGTCGAAAATAACAGCCACTTACACCGCCACCCCTCTCCTCTAGCCCATTTCCTTCTTAATATCTGTCACACCCCAAAACGGAACGGCGGAAACGTTCTGGGGTGGATGACGTCATGTCAAGTATCACAACATATGCAGTATAGTAATCAAAGTACAACAACCATTGCATTAATAGTAATAGTTTTACATAAGTTACATTTTATAGAGACATCAAAGTAATACAGAAATTAGTATAGATGCAGCTCGGTTCTAGGCTGGCTTCACAAAAGCTCCCGGGTGTACCTGTCTATTGTTGACCTGAGAATACAAGTTATTTTGAAAGCGAGTATAAGCATTTTTTATAAATGCTGGTGAGTTCATAAGTATTTAGTGTCATTTGTGTAAGTAAGTATTTTATTCAAAATAACTTTATAAAAAGTAGTAGTTTAGAATCTACGGTGTATTAGCGTCCTTTCCAGAAAATCCTATATTTTCTAATTAAAAGCAGTCTTCTACCAAGACTCAACAGTGTTATGTTTTAAAGAGAAATTTTCCCTGAAATACTATCATTACCAAAATACGGTATTTGATTTTAAAGAAAGTAGGAGAATATCACTAATAAAAATACTAAGGGAAAATAACATATGCCTCAGCAGAAGATACTGCTGACTAAGGCAAAAGAAATCATAGACTCCAGGAGAGTATCAAATGAATAATACGCCTGGCTCAGTCTAACAAAAGGAAATACAGACCCCAAACGGTATCAAATGTACGATACGGCTAGTAAGGTCTAAAACAAAGAGACACAGACCCCAAACAGTATCAAATGAACGATACAGCTAGCAAGGTCTAAAACAAAGAAACACAGACCCCAGACAGTATCAAATGAACGATACAGCTAGCAAGGTCTAAAACAGAGAAACACAGACCCCAGACAGTATCAAATGAACGATACAGCTAGCAAGGTCTAAAACAGATAAACACAGACCCCAGACAGTATCAAATGAACGATACAGCTAGCAAGGTCTAAAACAAAGGGTAATCCTAAGAGTGTTGTTTTAAGAATACAGTGTTAATTCTCGTTACCTTAAAGCCATGAATTATAAGGTAAACATGGAGATACTCGTAACCATACTGATTGACACTAGAGTACTTGACGCCCTGCAAGCGTCAGAATAAATGTGACATTTGTCACCCCTTGGCTTGTTAGGCCGTAGACTGTAGCTAGCAGTCAGGGTGCGGGAGTGTCAGTCCCGTATAGATCTATACACACAATGCCAGCTCTCCCTCCAGGAGACTCTGGTTACCAACTTGATGACGGGGAGATCTGTGTCCTGAATATGCATCTCGTATTCTGAATTCTATTAGAGGCGTTGGACAAATGATATAGACTCGCGAATGAACTGACTCCTTTGGAATTCTCGTACTAGAAAGAGTGAATAGAACCTCCTAACTATTCCTACAATAGTTACTAGTGTCTCTGATCTATGAATGATGAATGGAAGGATGCCCTTGCTACCCAAGGGAAATGAACTGATCGATGTAAACATTTATGTCTATACGTGTATACATGATATATAACTAATGTTTAAACGACCTTCGGACGGATATCCGATGCCCACCAGACCACATCCCAACGAGGAAAAGGAAATAGGGCGAACTAGCCTTCTTAAGTCTTTTAAACATTATTTATATAACTATACAAGTACAGACATGTGTTTAACGAAATAGAAGTCTAGAAGTATAGAAGAAAACTCTAGTATAACCTTTGGAAAACCTTTAAAATAAGAAGTTACGACTTGATATCGTTATGTAAAACAAGCTTTGAAAACCGTTCATAAACACGTTTTGAATATAATTTGATAACACAAAATAAGTAAAGAAAACCTTTGTTTAAACACTGCTGTAACTGGTGTAGAAGTAACACATACAGCACGAGAGAAAATTTGAGAAAAGATTTAAACAAGTAAAGACATTTTGGAAAACCATCTATAGTATTATACTTGGTAAAACAACTGAAAGTGTGATAAATCCTTGTGAATGAGGGTTATAAATCACAAATGATGGATATGATAACTAGCATGTTATATCTTGTATCCCCCCCCCCATAAAAGCATGTAAAAACATTTAAAAGGTTAATTCAGGGGTATGAACTCACCTGATGTAAGTGGATCGGGCGGAGGTGCCAGTTGGGCGCTCGATGTCAAGTAATGACTTGAACACACTTAGTGAGCTATTAACATATGATGAAATATGTTTACATACAATTAGTAATTATAATACTAATTAAACACTTAAACGCATCCTAATGTGCGGAAAACACTTTGGTCAACTGCTAGGAGTGTCCCGGGTAGCATCTAAGGGAGTGTATGGCCAAGTTAGGGAGTTTACTCTTCAAGAGTAAACTCTTTATAGATTTTACGGCCCAAAAGACCAACTCCCCATGAGTTTATGGCCGTAAACTCATGGTGGGGGTGTTCTAGGATGCTTAATGGTCTTATATCACTAGTGTAATTAAGCTAGGCTCAAATCTAGGGCTTATGAAGGGTTTAAGGCCTCAAATAGACCATTCTTGGGAGTTTATGGCAATAAACATAGAGTTTACGGCCGTAAACTCCTACTAGCCCCTTCCTTTTGTGTATTCAGGTCTTAAATGAAAGAGAATAAAGTTATATGCATTTTTCCAAGCCAAATGGAGAAGTTAGGGCATCATTTGGCCATTCTATGGAGTTTACGGCCCATGGACCAATCCTAGGGGGTTTACGGCCGTAAACTCCTATGTCCATAGATTCTTTGATGTTTAATGCCTTTACTTCAATGGTGGTTTCTTCTAGACATTTTCCCAAGTCATAGGAGGTGTTTGAGGGTAATTCTAACACCTTATAAGGTGTTCACGGCCCTTGAAGAGGGTTTTACGGTCCAAGAGTGTTCTTGGGCTGTAAACTCATGTTTACTCTCCAAAATGCAAGGTTTTGGTGTCCTAAGTTCGTATGTGTAAGCCCACAACTCATATCTAAGCCCTAGGAGTAATTTAGAGGGGTTTTGGGGCTTCAAAACCCCACTTAAGGGTGTTCACCGTCCAAGAGTGTTCATTGGCCGTAAACATATGATTTGGCCCCTATTTGATGTCTTAAACACGAATTTGCATGTTAACTAAGCTATACAACAAGTTATGATAGATTACTTACTAGTTTGGGGCTTGAAATAGGCATTTTTGGATCGAAAGCAAGCTGTAGAGAGAGAGTGTAGAGAGAGAGAGTGAAAAGTCTCAAATGGACTCCACTCACCCTTAGATAGGGTTTGAGTCTGTGGCTCGGTGGAAATCTACCCAATACTGACGTTAAACGGGGCTTTTGGGTCGCACCCGATTAAATGGTCGTAATTTGACTTGGTTGAAACGAAAATTTTTCAAGGGATAATTGAGGGTGTTTCTAATTTGTTTCAACCCTTACGAAGTCATTATAAAAGTCCCAAATTAATTAACCTCTTCCAAAAGGTTAACAGACAATTAATAAAGTGGGTTTTATTAACGGAAGATGTGGTTAAAATGACAGGATAAATTTCGGGTTGTCACATCATCCCCCCGTTAGAGGGAATTTTGTCCCAAAATTTGGGTTTAGGCATGGAAGTGGCATAAAAGGTCAGGTAGAGGTATGAGGGCACTTCCTATTCGGTTGGTCTTCGCACTCCCAAGTGAACTCTGGCCTATGCTTGGCGTTCTAACAACCTTCACTTACGGGATGCGGATTCTGATTCGCTCAGTTAGTGATTCCTACAAGCGCGTCTACGAGGTTAGGGTTCCCCATGGCTTCTATCAAGATGAGTGGGATACAAAGAGTGACGTCGGTCAACACTTTTCAAGTCTAAGAAGTGTATTTGGTTTGGGGTGAACTGATGGAATTTCCGAAGGTAGTCGTGGTCTGGTGAGGGTTTGACCAATTATGTGAAGAATCTCGGATGGTCCTAAGCTCTCAGAAGGGTAGAGCTTTTCAGTACTTAGAACATAGTGTACTCCTATGGCGAGATCATCACTGGCGTGATCGCCATTCTGAAGTTCCAAACGTTCTCTCATACTGGGAGTGTAGTCCTTCAGGTTGGTTCTTAGAAAGCTCGGGTTATCCTTGGATTTGTGTTTCTTGTCGATTGGCTTTCAGAGGTTTTCTGGATCATCGAATGGATTGGATGTCTACGGGTATCTGTTTGCCACAGGCATCTATCTCAACCTAGTGCGAAATGATCCTGCACTTCTGGTTCTTGAGATGTTTCTAACGAAAACTCTCAGGGTTGGTGAGATAGGGTTTCAACCAGACGATTGTCTAGAAAGTTATGAAACCTTTCATCATCGTCTAGTTGACGGTTTCACAATATGATTTCTAACAGGAAGGATCATGCTCTTACTTGCTTTGCTATTTCATGAATAGCAAGCTCTGCTCAGGGATAACTCAATCCTTAGAGATTTTCTGAAGTGTTGGACTACCTCAGGAGGTGGTTCTACTATCTCTGCGCTAGATAGTATTCTTGCAACACCTAGTAGTTCCCTGAGTCTCTAAGACATGCTCATTTCTCTAAAGTGTCGGTTTATTTCAATTGTGGAAAGCGCGTGCTCTTGAATAACCCATCGACTAACACCTAGATTGGCGTCAAGTCTATAAACTCTTCGGGATCTGGGTTATAAGGCTTAACGCAACCTACTTTTGTACTTTATTCAAGTATTTTGGCTGCGGAGGTTATCCTGTGGTTCTTAGCATTCTAGTATTCACTTTGGAGAATGCAATCTATTGTCTATAGGGCGACGGTGACTTCTTCCATGTGAGGGGGAGCGGAGTGTCCTAGGCACTACTTGTCGGTAACGAGGTGGGCGAAGTGCCTGAGTAGTGCGAGCATCTTCTGCAACTACTCTTCCGAGGGTTCTGAGTTTTCTTGATTTAGTTTAAGTCTAGAAGTATAGGGTTTCGTTACTCGGAACTTCTAGTCTCCTCATCCATTCTTCTCCAACTTTAACTTATCGCAGCTTCCGGATTTCTAGAATATCCGCTGAGATGCTTAATTCGGGGGATTAAGCGTGAATGGATGGTCGTAGTCAATGTACTTGACTCTTACGACTCAGATTTCTTTACTAACTGAGGGTGTTAGCTACTATGTTGGCTTAACTGGGATGAAAACAATTTCGGATTTGTGGTCATTATAGTAGCTCAACCCGCAGTGGTTCTCTTAACTCTAGCTCTTATTCTATGGGATAGGATGAAGGGTTTTACTATGAGGTTCGGGGTAGAGCGCATACTTGGCTTAACCACTAATACTTGGTGTATGCAAGCCGTATATAATCAAGGTCGGCAGGATGTTCAGTTGTGCGACTCCACCCCAGACCCACAACCCAACGAGGAACAGGGAGTAGGGAGGAAGCACACATCTTAAATCTTTTTGATCTCAATTATATACCACTCTTATGCATACACTTAGTTATAGTAGTCAGTCCCATGAGCTCTATCCTTTAGCTTCACGAACCTGATTGCGGGGTGCAAAGTGTCTTTCTAGGGAATCTACAGAGTAGGTTTCGGGTGGTTATCGTCTTTTGGAATGCTTGTAGTGTCTTTCGCTTCGGGTTCTATCTGTCTAAGAAGGGGTTGGTTAACAGCGTGCGGTACCCTTCTCCTAGGTACTTCGGAAGGTTTGAAATAAGAGTGACGACTGACGGATCGCACTAGTTTTTATTATTTTTAGGTTCGGAAGAACCTTTATTTGCCGAAATGGCTATGGTGAAAGTTCTTTTTACACAGCACTAGGGATTTACACATGGTTGCACTAAATCGAATCATGATTGATAGAGGCGTCGAAGTTGACACACATCAACATGATATAGAATGAGGGACCAATAGAGTCGACGCGGATCTATAGAGGTCCTGAGTGTTTCTGAATAGGGTACCTTTCATGAATGGATTCTCACGAGGCCTTTTTATAATCGCCTAACATATACTAGTCATGTATAATTAAGGTGGGGAGGACTGTTGACTGAGCGACTCCGCCTTATATCCACCACCAAACGAGGAACAGGAAATGAGGCAGCATCACTCACTCTAGGTCTATCCATCTTGATTATACATGGCTTTAATGTATATATCGAGCCATTATAGCTTTACCTAATGAAATTTTAAATTTTATAACAGTGCTGCGAATTTCACCTTAATGGGGAAGTAATTACATTTAGAGTTAGCCTTTTAATGTTTTCGGTTACTTATCTGAGATTGAGAGACGTACCAAAAATCTACCGGGTTCCTCGATGCTTCTCCCTAAGCATTAGAGTTAGGCTCCTCCTGCGCCTTTGTCAATTCCTTCAGTTGGACAGTCCTTCTTGAAGTGTCCAATCTCACCACATAGATGGCAAACTGGATTGGTCGCCACATTGGTGGTTGATGTAATAAACTCAACCGGGGTTCTGCAGACGTGAGCGGTATGCCCCTTCATGTTGCACCTAGTACAACAGAGTTCCCGGCATATACCATGATGATGGTAGCTGCATTTTCCATAACGGGGGAGGTTTCCTCGGTATGGTCTCCTAGGTGTAGGGATGGAAGGGTTGGCAGGGGTATTGACTGTCTCAACTCGTTACCCTTCGAAAGGTCCTTGAGCTGAGGTACTTCCTTCCTCGTTTCTTGAACTTTCTCTTTAGTGGAATTGGTTGAGGTTCTTGGGTGGCTGGGTACACAGAGGTTGGTTGCTGCTATCCATTACTTGGATTGGAATTCCCGATAGGGATCTTGCTAACACTGGCGTCGTTAGCATTCAGTTGAGCCATGACAGCTGCTACGGCTGCCGAGACTGCAGCTTGGAATGTAGCTTCAACGAATAGGAGAGTCGGTTTCTTGCCAGTGGATTGGTTACGCTTCTTCGGAGGCATGGTTTTCTTACACGGAAAGGAACACAAGCTTATGAGGGACGATGGTTAACTCTGGACGTATCTATCCTTACTATATTAGGCATAAATTTTCCCGTGCCTCGGATATTGGTTGTCTAAGTGTCGACCTACATCCCTATGATGTAGTCCGGGTATTCAAGGTAGGGGTATGAGTATCGAAAAAGCCATAAGATGGGAGTCGTTCCTACTAATTTACCTTTATACTGGGAAAGGATCACTCTCCGACTTGGAAAGATTTGAGGGAAGTTCGGAACGAGCATCACAGAAGAAAAGGCTCATGAAGATTTATGGCTAAACATTCTCAATCAAGGTTTTGAGATCCGATCTAATCGTATTACTTGCGACGGGAAAAGGCGATTTACCTAACTCATAGTGTGAGTAGTGTAATCACTGACTCACTAAATTGTATTATTTTACGGGTGTATTAGCGCGACTATAACGAGGAAAAGACACTTCTCGGGTTCCATGTACTGGCTCCCTCTGTCTACCTCATATCCTTGACTGGGACCGGCGTTGGTTTTCTTTGGGAAGTTACCTAGGGTTCTCTTCTCATATAGACATATTAAATTTCTACTCCGCCTTACTTCTGATTCTGACTCCGGGTCACTTCATGATGGATGACTGGAAATCTCGGAAGTTCAGGCGAATTTCCCACCGATGTCCCTGAAAAGGTATAGGCACTTGGTGGTTTCAATAGTCTCGTCCTAGTTCACTTATTTCCGAACTGGAAATCTTCTCAATGAACTTCTCCTGGATCTGAATCAACTCTTCTGGCGAGCACTGAAGTGGATAGGGTTTTCTACAGGGTTCATGCGAGAATGGAAATGTCTAAAGAATCCTAAGAGATTATTAACATTTCACTGGGTGATCCATATCGAGTCCTGCTACAATTACATAGGGTACACAAATCATATATAGCTTAGATCCGATAGGCCTTCGAATATGTGATACTACTCTATATCCACATCCCAACGAGGAAAAGGAAGTAGATCGAAACCACACATTCTTAGTCTATGGGATCCTTATTATATATAACCTTTGGAGTGTACCCTCTATAATCATAGGTATATCGATAAGGATCTTTTTAGTTATTCACACAAGGTTATCTATGGATCCTAAAATACCCTTATGGTATTTTAATTTCTTGTTTGTTTCTTAACTTCTGAATATGATTCTGGGATTAGTGTGAGTCTTTTAGTATTCCAAAATACTCCCATAGTATGTTTAAACTTTATGTTTGGCTCTAGCATTCCTATTTGGTAAGTTTCAGACTTGTTGCAGCACTACTATCACTCCCAAGCACACGTTCATCGCATCTCGAATAAATGTAGTTGATCAGGTTACATTTATTCTAGCTTACGATTACATAACTGCCCAGGTTAGACGGTAATGCTCAACATCCGAAGACTTTTATTCATGTTCTTCTTGTGATACTTTGTTCAAGTGTTCAGATTCTGGATGTTCTTATACTTTGGTAAAATATGGTTATATTTTAAAGTATAATTCTTGGTCAGAGTGTTTTATTCCTATGTATTTATAGGCTATATATCTTTTATGAATTGATATACTTAGCTCACTATAAACAATGCTCTGATACCAATCTGTCACACCCAAAAATCGGAACGGTGGAAACGTTCTGGGGTGGATGACGTCATGTCAAGTATCACAACATATGCAGTATAGTAATAAAAGTACAACAACCATTGCGTTAATATTAATAGTTTTACATAAGTTAAATTTTATAGAGACATCAAAGTAATACAGAAACTAGAATAGATGCAGCTCGGTTCTAGGCTGGCTTCACAAAAGCTCCCAGGTGTACCTGTCTATTGCTGACCTGAGAATACAAGTTATTTTGAAAGCGAGTATCAGCATTTTTTATAAATGCTGGTGAGTTCATAAGTATTTAGTGTCATTTGTGTAAGTAAGTATTTTATTCAAAATAACTTTATAAAAAGTAGTAGTTTAGAATCTATAGTGTATTAGCGTCCTTTCCAGAAAATCCTATATTTTCAAATTAAAAGCAGTCTTCTACCAAGACTCAACAGTGTTACGTTTTAAAGAGAAATTTTCCCTGAAATACTATCATTACCAAAATACGGTATTTGACTTTAAAGAAAGTAGGAGAATATCACTAGTAAAAATACTAAGGGAAAATAACATATGCCTCAGTAGAAGATACTGCTGACTAAGGCAAAAGAAATCATAGACTCCAGGAGAGTATCGAATGAATAATACGCCTGGCTCAGTCTAACAAAAGGAAATACAGACCCCAGACAGTATCAAATGTACGATACGGCTAGCAAGGTCTAAAACAAAGAGACACAGACCCCAGACAGTATCAAATGAACGATACAGCTAGCAAGGTCTAAAACAAAGAAACACAGACCCCAGACAGTATCAAATGAACGATACAGCTAGCAAGGTCTAAAACAGAGAAACACAGACCCCAGACAGTATCAAATGAATGATACAGCTAGCAAGGTCGAAAACAAAGGGTAATCCTAAGAGTGTTGTTTTAAGAATACAATACTGTTAATTCTCGTTACCTTAAGGCCATGAATTATAAGGTAAACATGGAGATACTCGTAACCATACTGATTGACACTAGAGTACTTGACGCCCTACAAGCATCGGAATAAATGTGACATTTGTAACCCCTTGGCTTGTTAGGCCGTGGACTGTAGCTAGCAGTCAGGGTGCGGGAGTGTCAGTCCCGTATAGATCTATACACACAATGCTTGCTCTCCCTCCAGGAGACTCTGGTTACCAACTTGACGACGGGGAGATCCGTGTCCTGAATATGCATCTCGTATTTTGAATTCTATTAGAGGCGCTGGAGAAATGATATAGACTCGCGAATGAACTGACTCATTTGGAATTCTTGTACTAGAAAGAGTGAATAGAACCTCCTAACTATTCCTATAATAGTTACTAGTGTCTCTGATCTATGAATGATGAATGGAAGGATGCCCTTGCTACCCATGGGAAATGAACTAATCGATGTAAACCTTTATGTCTATACGTGTATACATGATATATAACTAATGTTTAAACGACCTTCGGACGGATATCCGATACCCACCAGACCACATCCCAATGAAGAAAAGGAAATTGGGAGAACTAGCCTTCCTAAGTCTTTTAAACATTATTTTTATAACTATACAAGTACAGGCATGCATTTAACGAAATAGAAGTCTAGAAGTATAGAAGAAAACTCTAGTATAACCTTTGGAAAACCTTTAAAAATAAGAAGTTACGACTTGATATCGCTATGTAAAACAAGCTTTGAAAACCGTTCATAAACACGTTTTGAATATAATTTGATAACACAAAATAAATAAAGATCGAACCATGGGAACGAATCTACATGGCTATCACCTTCTTTGGCCAGATCTTCCAACCTTTTCACAATTACAGTTCACAGCGCCCTAGATCATTAGTGAAAGAAGGACCAACGACGATCCTATCCTAAAGGAGAAGAAGGAGTAGGAGGAGTCAGTTTTCTTTGAAGATCGAGGAATCAATCTCCTAATTATGCCATTCGGAAGAAGTCTTCTACTTTGTTTAAACACTGCTGTAACTGGTGTAGAAGTAACACATACAGCATGAGAGATAATTTGAGAAAAGATTTAAACAAGTAAAGACGTTTTGGAAAACCATCTATAATATTATACTTGGTAAAACAACTGAAAGTGTGATAAATCCTTATGCATTCGGGTTATTAATCACATATGATGGATATGATAACTAGCATGTTTTAACTTGTATTCCCCCATAAGAGCATGTAAAAACATTTAAAAGGTTAATTCAGGGGTACGAACTCACCTGATGTAAGTGGATCGGGCGGAGGTGCCGATTGGGTGATCGGTGTCAAGTAAAGACTTGAACACACTTAGTGACCTATTAACATATGATAACATATGTTTACATACAAATAGTAATTATAATACTAATTAAACATGTAAACGCATCCTAATGTGCGGAAAACACTTTGGTTAAGTGCTATGAGTGTCCTGGGTAACATCTAAGGGAGTGTATGGCCTAGTTAGGGAGTTTACTCTTCAAGAGTAAACTCTTTATAGTGTTTACGGCCCAAAAGACCAACTCCCCATGTGTTTACGGCCGTAAACTCATGGTGGGGGTGTTCTAAGATGCTTAATGGTCTTATCTCACTAGTGGAATTAAGCTAGGCTCAAATCTAGGGCTTATGAAGGGTTTAAGTCCTCAAACAGATCATTCTTGGGAGTTTACGGTAGTACACATAGAGTTTACGGCCATAAACTCCTACTAGCCCCTTTCTTTTGTGTATTAAGGTCTTAAATGATAGAGAATAAAGTTCTATGCATTTTCCAAGCCAAATGGAGAAGTTAGGGCATCATTTGGCCATTCTATGGAGTTTACGGCCCATGGACCAATCCTAGGGGGGTTTACGGCCGTAAACTCCTATGTCCATAGATTCTTTGATGTTTAATGCCTTTACTTCAATGGTGGTTGCTTCTAGACATTTTCCCAAGTCATAGGAGGTGTTTGAGGGCAATTCTAACACCTTATAAGGTGTTAACGACCCTTGAAGAGGGGTTTATGGTCCAAGAGTGTTCTTGGGCCGTAAAGTCATGTTTACTCTCCAAAGTGCAAGGTTTTGGTGTCCTAAGCTCGTATGTGTAAGTCCACAAGTCATATCTAATCCCTAAGAGTAATTTAGAGGGGTTTGGGGGCTTCAAAACCCCACTTAAGGGTGTTCATGGTCCAAGAGTGTTCTTGGGCCGTAAACACATGATTTGGCCCCTATTGGATGTCTTAAACATGAATTTGCATGTTAACTAAGCTATACAACAAGTTAGGATAGATTACTTACTAGATTGGGGCTCGAAATGGGCATTTTTGGATCGAAAGCAAGTTGTAGAGAGAGAGTGAAAAGTCTCAAATGGACTCCACTCACCCTTATATAGGGCTTGAGTCTGTGGCTCGGTGGAAATCTACCCAATACTGACGTTAAACGGGGCTTTTGGGTCGCACCAGATTAAATGGTCGTAATTTGACTTGGTTGAAACTAAAACTTTTCAAGGGATAATTGAGGGTGTTTCTAATTTGTTACAACCCTTACGAAGTCATTATAAAAGTCCCAAATTAATTAACCTCTTCCAAAAGGTTAACAGACAATTAATAAAGTGGGTTTTATTAACGGAAGATGTGGTTAAAATGACGGGATAAATTTCGGGTTGTCACAATATCTCCACCAACGAATTTATAGCCCCTCATCTCTGCCACACCTCCCTCTTCATCTACCCTAAACATATGAATTTTTGACAACACCCAAACGTCGCGACTCATCTCCTTCACCTGTATGTGTCCCTTCCTCATCTCTTTCACCTTCTAAAACTTTGACATTCGGATGATGGGGTTACATTAAAGAGGAGGTAGCGATGATGAAGGTGGGTTGACAGATCCAAGTAGATATGAGTGGATCTGTGAGAGAGATTGAAGTAGTCTTCCCTGTTATTTTATGTCAAAGTTGTCGTCAAAGTTAGGGTTTCAAAATGGAGGTTAATGTTCAACGATGAAGATGAGGTTCAAACTGATGTCGGAGTCAATGAGGTTCATATTGATGTTAGCGGTCTGGTGTTGGCAGCAGTCAGCTCTTCAAACATCGGCTGCTCTATGTGAGGCTTTTTTGAGGATGAAGAACATTACAGCAATGGGAGAGGGTGATTGTATATGTCACAACTAGCAAATTAGGGTTGACATTGTGATTCTTGTACGAAACAATTTCCACCATGTAACCTTGCAACACCTAATTAGTGAAATTCAAACTACAATGTTATTTAAGTTCATACGTACGTATATTGCAAATCAAGCTGAAACAGCCTCGTACAAGACCAAAAACTTGATCCAATAGCTAAGTCCAGTCCATTTTGGGTTTTGGTCCAAGAATTCTCGGCCCAACACCCTATTGGGCCGAAAACCTCTATTTGGGCCCTATTGGACCAAAACTTTTTCTTATTGGGCCGATAACTCTTCATTGGGCTTTATTGGGCCGAAAAATCTTTTGTTGGGTCTTATTGGGCCAATAACTCTTCATTGGGCCAAAAACATCTATTGGGTCTTCCATTGGGCCGAAAACTCTTTCTGTGAACCTTATTGGGCCGAAAGACTTTTCTTTAGGTCTTATTGGGCCGAAAACTACTATTGGGCTGAAAACTCTTTTTGGGCCAAGCCAAAAATCGAAACCCATTTCTTTTGGGATTTCTTTTGGACCGAGTACCCTATGGGGTCGGTTGGGTTTTAAACAAACAAAAGCAATGGAAAAAGGAGTTGCCACCTCCTTATTACCCCACATACACCAAGGCTTGGACCTCCATATATCCATGTATGCATCCCATCAACTTTAAAGAAAGTCAACACCCTCTTCCTCCTCCCCCTCTTATGTCGGCCGATCCCCACACCCACACCTTCACGCACACACAAAACACTCACATTTCCTCACTTTGCTCTAAATAAGCTCCCCTCCTTATTCTCTCAAAAATTTCGAACATCATCATCAACAAAGCCGACCATAGGCATCTTGGTAAGTCCTTATGAAACTCAAAGTGTTTTATTTCATGTTTGTGCTAAGATTATTCCACTTACACACACCATTTTGTGTGTAGCTCTAAGAGCATCCCCATTTTCGAGAATCTCTCCAAGACACAAGGCTAGACTCGAAAATTTCCTTCTTCTTCCTCCTACCACATGAAATCAACGAAGGTGAGCTTCATACCCCACTTTTTTCGAGTTTTTCATACTTTTGGGGGGGAATACAAGTCAAGTTTTTGTTTAACCATTGGATAATTGCATGGACCAATGTGTTATGTGTTTAACCTTTGGGTAATTGCATGAACATGAAGTTTAACTTATACATCTTCATAAAATCATAAGAAATGTGTTTGTTAACATATATGATGCATGAAATCTTGTGGATATGGTTTGTACATTCAAAAATGACAAGGATATGAATGTTGTACTCAAGCATATTAACTTTTGGACATATATATTTTAACACTCATAACTACACAAATATTTGGATAAAATAAAGTTCAAAGTTATTCCA
This sequence comes from Lactuca sativa, assembly GCF_002870075.4. Taxonomy (NCBI): domain Eukaryota; kingdom Viridiplantae; phylum Streptophyta; class Magnoliopsida; order Asterales; family Asteraceae; genus Lactuca; species Lactuca sativa. Next base: position 181,477,912 of record NC_056625.2, on the reverse strand, counting down.
TGTGTATTGTAGAAATCGTGACATGTTAGAATCACAAGAAAATAGTATATTTTGTGTTACAAAACTCTTAAACAAATTTTGGTATGTTGAGCAAACTACAAAACTTGTTTATTTTGTTAAAAATTATTTTTCTAGTAAAATAGTCGTAATATGTTGTCATATTTTTGAATGGTTTAAAAACTTAGAGGATTATGCTATTTACACAACATATATTACAATTATACAACTCCATTAATGATTATTTATAAAAAGTGTTATAAATAATTTAACCAAAATGGTATACAAAATAGAATTATTACGACAGAAAAATCTGAGTGTCATTATCTGTCCATCATAAAGCTTTTAAAAGTACAAGTATATGTTGTATGTCATAAAGCTGTAATACGCGTGTCATAAAACTTCAGTCACGAATTTACACAAGTAATGTTATTTTCATTATCTGTTAAGGCTCTTGTGAGACTTTCCTTCGTTGTACCTACCTATCATACACCGTAAGTCCTGTAGTTATAACCAGAGTCCCCTAGATGGAGAGCAAGGTAATTGTGTATAGATCTATATGGGGTTGACACCCCCACACCTGAGTTCACTACTAGAAAAACAGCCTTTCACGACGCTCATTGCGCGTCGTAAAAGGCTCAGACGACGCGCAAATGCGCGTCAAGGAAGGCCCTGTCATAAAGAGAGACGACGCGCATTTACGACGTGTGTTTACGACACCCAATACATATCAAGGAAGGCCTTGTCATAAAGGAAGACGACATGCATTCGCGTGTCGTAACCTTACGACGCGCATATTAATGACGCGCAATGCGTATCAAAAAAGCCCCTGTCAAGAAAGGCCATGTCATAAATGAAGATGACACACATTTTTGCGTATCATAATTTGAAATGTTTAAAAAAAATATTATTTATAGATTTACTTATTTTCAAATTAAATTTATATTTAATGTTTCATAATAGAAATAAATATCATATACAAAAAATAGAATCCATTGCATAAATTTATTGTCATACAAATAATCGTTCCATGGAAAGATAAAACAAACCAATTGAAATTGTAACAAAATTTTACAAACGAATTAGATACAAAAAATACAATCCATTGCCCCTTTGCTTATTCAAGATCAACCTGCAAGTAGGTGGTTGGGCTTAGGCTAAGCAAGGAGATGGGAACGAATTAGGAGGGGATAGGTGACACAACTTCCAATGCTCCATATCTGCATTGCATTGCATAATTACAAACATTATTAATGAATTATTTGTGATTTATTTTAATAGCAGTTTGAGTTTGAGTGTAACACCGTGAATTTCAAAATAATTTTTCGCAAAATATAAAAACATTTTCATTTAATTTTCATAAAAACATCAATGTTTTAAGACTCCAATCCATATCATACAAAAATCCCAAGATCATATATCATAAAAATCCCATGCGTGTGTACAGATCAAGCCAGCACCTTCCCACGGTCATCACTAGTACCTGAAACAAACAACACTAACACTGTAAGCACAAAGCTTAGTGAGTTCCCCAAAATACCACACATAACACATATTAGCCACTCGAGGCTATAACTCTGTGGGTCCGTAGACCCTACTCTATGAACCCACTGGTTCTAACTCTGGGAACCTTCCGGTTCCAACTCTATAAACATGCACAACATAAATCACATAGAAATAATGCAGCACAACACATAACATACCTATAGCATACAAATACTCTGTCACATAACTCTGAAAGTATAGTGAGAAGACTCACGTCGTGTATCTCGATAACTCGCAAATCCCGGAAATCACTTGCGCTCGATCCCCCGAGTTATAATCCTCCAATAACACAATATATCTCTAATTAACACTTTCTCAACCAAGGTTGACTACCCCTATCAAGTTAACACTAGTCAACTCTGGTCAACGGTCAATTCTGACCGGGCTCGGCGAGTGCACTAGAGCGACTCGGCGAGTCTATACATGTTTACTGACTCCCTAGGATCCTCTTTTGACACGTCGAGTACTTCCCTGACTCGACGAGTTCCACCTGGCATGAATCACGGGGCCACCACGACTCAACTCGCCGAGTGTCAAGAACAACTCGGCAAGTTCCAGCTCGACTCAGTCCACCTGTCAACCCTCTCTAACTCTCCCTGACTCACTGAGTCAACCCTTAACTCGGCAAGACCACTCGCTGAGTGGTTAAGGACAATCTTCATGCTACTCGCCGAGTCTGTTCTTCGGACTCGGCGAGTCCATGCCATGCATAAACTCAATCTCGCTTCTAAGGTCAGATCCGCTCCAACAACTCATAGATCTAGCCCTCCCAAGTACATTCATCACGTAAAGTTACCATCTTGGCTACCATGCAACGCCTACAAGGCTTCTTTTGAAGAAATGACATCTAAAATGGTAACCTAAGTCCCCAACTCAAAAGGAAAGGCATAAAGCAGGGCATTTGGGACTCTCTGGACCCACTAAGGTCCAAATCTAGGTACCATTTCCCCTAGGGACCTCTCACACTCCAAATACAAGGCAAAAAAGGCATGAAGAAACCCTAGATTTGGCCATATCAACAAAAACACGAGAATAAGCTCTGAATGATACCTCAAGTAGCTTCTTCTGTCGAAATGGAAATAGATCCAAGCTCCCCAACTCTCCTAGCTTGACCTTCCTCTTCCTTTCTTGCAAACACACTCAAAATTGGTGAATAATGGCCTCTTATCTCACTCACAAGAACTCTCAGCTGCTCTGGTGCTCTCAAGGTCGAAGGTAGCCGCAATGAAAGGCCATAAGGTCCTTTAAATAGGGCTTAGGACCAGGAAATTAGGGTTTCATTAAACAGCACAGACTCGCCGAGTCCAGGCGCGAACCCGCGTCCAAAACCGCGATCCTACTCGGCGAGTTTGAGCTCCAACTCGCCGACTCCCCTCACAAAATACCAAAGATATATGAATAAATAATACCTGGAAATCTGGGCTGTTACATTGAGTGGCTAAATTGATAAAATGGGTGCTAGAAATACAATACTTACAACCGATAACAAGGCCTTGTTTGTACTTGTCATGGAATGAAAGGCTTCGGGTCCTCTCCAGAGAATCTACTTGTCATAATTTTATCCCACAAACACAGTACCCTCTTTCCCATGGCATTCAAGGTTACTCCCTGTTGGAGCAAGAAGATGCGGACCCTGCAATCTAGAAACATATAATTCAAACATCAACAAATTGGGGTAGCTCTTGGATTGTTAGATAACACGCCACATAAAATCAAAACCAAAGTATAATAAGTACGAAATAAAGTTTGGTTAGGATAAGTGAAAATTAACGAATATTACATTTCTATGACCTTAACCATTTACTTATGTGTCACATGTCCAAGATAAAAAGTGACCTCAGTGGAACCAATTGTTGTAATTTCAGCAACAGCTTGAGGAAATTGAATTTTGAATTATATCCTGTAATATTAGAAATTATGATGCAAAATCACTTCACCTCTATAGCAGATATCATTTTGGAACCCCAAGAATCCATGGTCGCTTTCCATTCGAGGAAACCTCTAGGTATAACCGACTCCGAGTTCAGTTCCTACATCAACAAAAGTCAAATCCATGCAAAGTTTGATGAATATTATGTAGTATACAATACAATACCTTTTTTACCTAAAGTTATTTGGACACATCCATCTCATCTTGCAAAAGGATTTCATATACATCAGTCCTCACATTCATCTCTTTCTCACGCATAACTTCCAACAAATCCGATAACCAAATATTTTGAATTTTGAAATTTGAAATTTGAAATTGTAAAAGATGAAGATGTTATATTACCATGGACATGAGTGAATGGCATGAAAGTAAATTCTTCTAGCTGCTGACATGTCATGTGTAACATGGATTTCATACAACAAATATGATAATGCAAACAGACAAACACTCACTGATGGTTTCCTGTAAACACCACAACAACATGATTCAGTTTCAAAGATTCATACTAATGACACAATTACCCCTATGAGGACAGATTAAAATTTTGATCTTACTTGTGTAAGTAATCATCAATGATCCATCGAAGGTTACTAGGGGAAGTATGAAGATGTCGAATTTGATTAATTGTATTATAGAGTTTGGGACTGAAGGGGTATATCTGTAATTCTTGCACCAAAATTTTCCAAATATTTGCAAGCTCTACTTCTTAATGATGCTTCCATAGCATTTGTATATAATAGTTGAATAGTAATTCAAGTTGATGAATTTGTCTTCTCCATTATGTTATCCACAATAACTAAACAGATTCTACAATCTAACAAAATTAAATATGATAATTAAAATGATCATGAAATCACCTGGAAGCACCATGGAAAGAGATTGATCTAAAATTTCTATTCCAGATTCCAATGCAGAAGTCAACTCTTCAAATAAAGAAGCACAACAAATAGAAGCAACAGAATTTTCATTAATACTCCCATGTATCCATGTTTCCTGAATTACCCTTATTTGTTCTTTAAATCCTTGACGTGCCCTTAACAGCTGTAAACTTGATGGTTGAATTTTGAATTGACTAAATTTTACCCCACATCCCAAGCAACAAAGAATGTGTAATGTTCGTGATAATGATGATTCTGAGCTCCTAGAAGAATTGTTGTTTGAAAGTTCAAGTTCAAGTTCAGCATACCAAAAGAATAAAAGTGAGGCGTTTGATTTGGGATCCTGTGAGTCGTATAAAATAAAATTAAATGATTATATATATATATATATATATATATATATACATATATATATATATATATATATATATATATATATATATATATATATATATATAAAGTTTTTGTAATTTGTAAAGTAGAGATAATCTCGATTTTTATTTCTTACCCATGGAAGCCCTTCAATGGATAATAATGCCATGCCAAATACTTTTCTTGCATAAACACCAGATAAATGTACATCTTGTATGTATTTAGTTATTTACTATTCAGTTATATAAAACATATTTTTATATCGAATAAATAATTAAATATAAACAAAATAAACATACCTGATGATTAACTTTCAAGAGGCTTTTTGCCAATGTCCTACATGGAGTAATAGCAACACTAGAGGAGTTCATTTTTGTGTTTGAAATCTCTTCAGCAACAAGTGCAGCTTCTTTTAAAATATGGTCATGTGGAAATACATTTAAACATTGTAAACTAACATTTCTAACAAATTTCATCATTTCACTTCTCATGTTTATGTTATCAGAGCTGTTTAAAACATGTTCTAAACTGTAACCACTTTGAGTTTGATTCTCATCTATTTTTGTTAATATCTACTCAACTTTTCTCAAGTCATTTAATATAGAATTTGGTAATGAGTCCCTAACTAGGGTTTTTTCAGCCCAACCTGAACTATTAGTTGAACACCTACAGAAAAATGAAAAAAAGAAAACTTTTTTAGATTATATTGTGATCAGATTATATTAGTTGAACACCTACAGATTATATATTAATGAATATGAGAGAAAACATGATGACTGATGAATATGAGTTCAGTTCCTACATCTTCCTCTATCTATTTTTTTTTTTCTGGGATTGTGATAGCTTTCTTCTATCTATGCCTTTTCAAGAAAACATGATGACTGATGAATATGAGAGAATGTATGATAGCATAGGTAATTACCTTTGTTTAGCATCTGATTGAAGACAAAGGAAGTCCTTTAATGTCTAATATTTGGAGAATGGAGGAAGATGAAAATATACAACAGGAGACGGATGATTGAGAAATTCGAATGGATGTTACTGATTACCTGTTACATATGGTATTTATTCTTCAATCGAAGAAAAGTACAATAATATATATATTATAATAAAATATATGTTGCAAAATAGAAATACAGAATACCTTCAATAATGCTTGTCTGGCTGCTTCCCTTTCCAGGTCTCTTTTCCGTTTTGCTTCTGCAGCAGCTTCCGCCTCCACTCGCCTCCGAGCATCTTCAGCTGCCTTGGCTTCTGCAGGTCTCTTTTTCTAAGATTATATATATATATATATATATATATATATATATATATATATATATATATATATATATATATAACTAGTCATAAAGATTCCACCCAAGACAAAAAAAAAACATATCTTGCAATTTCCAGATAATTCATATCATATACTACAAAGGATAACTTTAGATCTACCTTTGCCCTAGTAAACTAAGTAGAAGCCTTAAGATCTTTTACCTCCTTTTCAGAAGCACTGCTAGAATCAGAATCTGCAGTCAACAAACACTCAAGTCTCATCAACAACCCAAACTACAATTCACATCCAAACAGTACTTTGATAAAAGGGTTTAAGTTTAACATAACAAAAATACCCTTAGATTTGTGCTCAAAGAAGCATAGGTGCTCAACAACCCAACATTTAACTGAAAAATGAAAATAAGTCTGCTTTAATATCAATGTCCATTAAACAATGTCCACAATAAATCACCATTAAACAGGAGAGCAAGAAGACTTCCCAAAAATCCATAAGCATAAATTATTAACTAATAAGTTGCAATCTTTAGACTTTAGGTGATATATCTAATCTAACACATGGAAATGGAATTTCTTGCAGTTTTGACGAGACCAGACAGAAAGTGTAGTTATTCAGCAAAAGGACTCTCCCTTTCAAACCAAGACCATTGACCATTGACCATTGACCATTGCATATCAATCAATCACCATTCACCAACCGACAAGTAAGAGCTTGAGCAAAGCCATTCTAATGTAGAGTCCATTTTTAGCTTGTCTAAAATAAGCAGCCCTTGGGTCCCCATCTACATCCACTGTTATCTACAATTCACAAACAAAACTCTACTTAATTATATTATATTATACATAAAACTAAAAACAAAAACAAGACAAGAATTTGTACCTCATCAAGCCTAGGGAGAGGATGCATGAAAATGGCATGTTTCTGCATCACACCCAATACATCTCTATCAATAATGTATTTCCCATGAGCTTCCTCATAAAGATCGCTTCTCTCTCCAAAATGTTTCTTCTGGACGCGAGTCTGATACACCACATCACATTTCGATGCCACTTCCTTCAAATCAGCACTTTCTTCCCATTCAACTCCCTTTAATGTTAAGTACTCTTTGATGTCCTCCTAAATTAATCCATCAAGACATTCACACATTCTTTTCAGATACATATAATATAATATATAATAACTGCATACCTTCATCTTTACAACTTCCGGAGAGACAAAGTAGATCTTGACATCATTGTATTTGGCTAAAAGATATGCAAGAGAGCGAACTGTTCGCCCATTTGCAAGATCCCCAACAAGTTCGACTTTGATTCCATACAGCTTTCCTATCTCTCTTTCAATGGTGTACACATCAAGAAGAGCTTGAGAAGGATGCTGACCTGAACCATCCCCAACATTGATAACATGAATGTTAGCTGTCATCGCTGCTCTTCTGGCAACACCACTTTCAAAATGCCTCATTACAATTATATCTGAATACCCATCCACAGTTCTAATAGAATATGAATCAAAATAAATAAATAAATAAATAAATAAATAAATAAATAAATAAATAAACTCAGAATGAGAGAAAGAAGATGAAAGAAGGCACTAACTTCAAGTGTTTCTCCCTTTGCAGCAGAAGAGAATTCGCGTGCATTTTCTGTTGTTAAAACTTCGCCACCTAAGCGCTTCATTGCTGACTCAAATGAAATCATGGTTCTTGTTGAAGGCTCGTAAAAGAGAGTAGCTATGCTAAAAGGGTTTAAGTTTAAGCTTGGAACGAGATTCAAGTAGGCCAAATTCAAGATTCGTGAAATTCTAGGGCACATGAGGCTACATGTCGCCTGAATTTTAGTCTACCAGAGTTCCGACACAGAAGTCCGACTTGTACGCTTTCGGAGTTGTACTTCTTGAGATATTGTCAGGCGAAGAAGGCAAGTGAGGAATGAAGGAAGGAGTGTCGATAACTAGGCAAGGCGGCAGTCGAATCTATGGAGGAGGAAGAAAGGATCGTAATTAGGGCAAGAAGGAAGCAAAAGTGGAGGATAAAAAAGAAGGCGGGTGTTCAAAATTTTAGGGTTTTCATTTTCCCCCTATCTACTAAACGCGCTTTTCATTAAAATTATATTGCGACACTCATAAACGACGCCCATTTAAGATACAGCGCCCTCCGTGTTTTTAATTTTTTTTCTCGTATGACGTTATTTTAAGGGCACGCAATAATGCGTGACCTAAATCCTTAAATTTTTTGAAGAGATGACAATTTTTGAACGTCACTCTCCTTTGCGTAACATAAATCAATGAGTGTCGTGGTTTGCGCGTCGTAAAAGGCTATTTTTCTTGTAGTGGTTGTTCGCTAAAGCTAGACAGGGCCAGTTTAGGGTGACAAATATCTTATCGAAACTGACGCCTGAAGAACGTTATGACAAGCATATCAATAACATCAAGCATGGTTGTAACGACTCACATAGGTATTAACAACGTTACTTTGGATTTACAAAAAAAGTATATACTTCACTGGTTTTATAAAATATAAAACTACGCTTCATTTTTGTACATTACTATCACCACTCTAGCCTTAGGGTTTTAAGACTATAATTTTTCATAAAATAGAAAATATGAGATTTTCTAGGAACACACACTCTTTTAAATTACAAACAAAAGAAAACAAAGGACATGCATGCAATTATTCATAGTTTTAGAACGAGACTTACAACACACTTTTCATAGAAAATATCGAATTTTCTGGAGTTTTACAAATTATTACAAACAAAGATGTTACAAAGCTTTTCATAAAAACATGCTTATGAACTCGCCAACATTTTATGTTGACACTTTTGAAACGACTTGTATTCTCAGGGACTCAGTGAGCAGGTATTTGGGCTATGGATTTTGGATATTTGCAACATTTTAGAACATCATATTTTATGTCACTTTTGTGTAAATTTGTGAACAAATACAATTTGTAAACAATGTATGTTGGTATCTTTTAATGTACGATGTTTGGTTGCTATATTTCATTCATATTCAATTGTTAAGATACTATACAATGACGTCATCCGCCCTCGGACGTTTCCGCCGTTTTGGTTCGGGGGTGTGACAGTATATGGGAGGATAAGAAGGGTGATTGGTTTTTTTTTAATTAGAATACTTAGAAAAATAAATAAAAGAAATTAAAAATGAATTATGTAAGGGAATATTTGTCATTTTAGGTGGAGTATAGACCAATACCACAAATAAATGGCAACTATAGGGACCAAAATCACTAAAAAGATTTGAAATTTGACCACTGATGCACCACCAAACTTTTTTGAAACAAAACCGTACAATTTTGACAACCATAGGGACCATTTTTGCAATTTAGTATTCCATTTATTTTTTACTTTTTAGTCAAAACTAAACTTGGTTTTATATTTTTTTTGTTTTTTTTCGTTTTCCGTATTTTTATATTTTTTGTATTATATATATATATATATATATATATATATATATATATATATATATATATATATATATATATATATATATATATATATATATATATATATATATATATATATATATATATATATATATATATATATATATATATAGACACACAAAGACACACGCTTTATTTAGTTTCGTTTTTTATATACTATTTTATATTAATATATTTTACATTTTTCGTATGTTTTTAGTTTTTTTGTATTTATTTTTTATCTTTTTGTATTTTTAATTTGTTCATTTTTTTTTGTTTTATTTTTCATAAATTTGATAACTTTTTCTTTACCTTTTTCAAAAAGTATAACATGTTTTAACATATTAGAGTATATATATATATATATATATATATATATATATATATATATATATATATATATATATATATATACACACACACACACACACCGAAAAACTTACGAAATTGTAAAATATATGAATATAAAATAGTATATAAAAAAATATAAAACCAAGTTTAGTTTTGACTAAAAAATAAAAAATAAATGAAAATAGAAAAGTTAAAAAAATATAAAACCAAGTTTTGGACATGTGGTGGAATTTTTTTCAAACTACAGAAACCAAATTTGAAAGTTAAACCCAATTTTAGGACTGACTTTGCAAATACGATAACGGAGTTAACCATGAAACCTATTAAATGGGTTTGAGTGAAAAGTGAAAACTCTGCGTCCCATTTATGGCCAGAGCTAACAAAAAAGAAAGGATTTTTTTCAATTACGCGTGAACATGTTGTGATTTTTATGGTATTTGCCCTTTTTTTATAAGTTTTTCTTGCGCTAGCAACACCTACTTCAACTAGGCAACACCTGGTATGAATTCATGCGTCCGCCCCAAACGATTTACAAATAAGTTATGTTCAAGTCATCTTTTCCGTCCAATGGCAACCACACCCACCACCATCGTCCACCTCCAACAACACACATCACCTTCTAGCACCATCATTCACCACCATAACTGTAACATCCTGTTTTGAATCGTCCATGATTTAGGGTCCGTGGGCTGCAACCTGGGCATGAGGAATCCTCGAGGCTATGAAAAATTTCTATAAGCGTATGGCTTCTCGTCACCTTTCCGTGGATATTAGGTTCACTGGAAACAGACATATAACAAGGAAGTTATGACAATTTAAAGTTTTGGCAGGATAAGTCCCTTATTTGAGAAAGGTGGGGGTTGAGTACGTTGGACATATGTGTATGTATGCTTAGCATACTCATGTGCGTGAATTTGAAGCGAAGTCACCTAGTATGTTGGGCGTACCAAAGGGTACATTGGGCGTACTAGGCACAGAGAGAAAAACCAAAATGAGGGGGTGTCCCTATATAAAGAATAAGATGGCCACATTCCTGGCCACCATTTTCAGACAATCAACCCTCTCAAACCCTAAATACTCGTCCATTGAGCTTGTGTGTCCATTTGTGAGCTATTGACTGATCTTGTGTCTCTTTGGAGTGAAGAAGGAGCCTTGAAGAAGAAGGAGTGGGATTCCAGGCTTTGGATCTGAGTTTATCTGAGTTTAGAGCTTCATTTTGAGGTATAAAGCTCAAAGCTTTCTCACTCTTTTGATTTGTGCATCATTTTAGTTTATTTTAGGTTTTGGTCCCAAAGTTGGATGCTTTATGAGTTATTGAGTTCCAGATATTATTATAAGCTTCTTTGAGTGTCTTTAGTGGTGTAGAGTCATAAAACTCAATACTTGGACGTTTGAATCAACCCATGCATGAGATATGAGCATTTTGATATAAGAGAATGAGAGTTTTGGGTGTTTGTGACTTTATCAACCATGCAATGGCTTAAAATCACAAACTTTATGGAGTAAGAGCCTTTAGGGAGTCCAGATCTGTGATATAAGCTACAATCTTAACGGGTTAAGACCAAGAGAGGGGGAAAATCCATACTGCACGTACGTCGAGCGTAATCCTAGTATGCCCCGCGTACTAGGTTGGTGTCCCCGATCAGGATTCGTGCATGCTTGTGTACGCTGAGCGTGCCAAGGGAGGTACGCCCCGCGTAACCTCGTTTGTGGGCTTTTTGGGATAAATCTTATTGGCCTTAAGGGTTAGGGTAGGATTTTTTAGCTTGTGTAATAGAGATTTTGATCAAATAAATATCATTTATATGTATGTTGGGCCCTTGTGTTGGGCTTGCCATTTAAACTTGAGAGTTGAGCCTCGGGAGAGCCCATTTATTATTGGGCCTTTGTGGGCCCAATGGGTTTTGGGTTATGGATGGGCTGGTTAGTGGACTACCTTTAGACCTAATGAGTAAGAGCTTGGACTTAGATCCTAATTGGGTTAAATGTGGGTTTGGCTCAGATATAGAGGTTCGTGCGCAGCAGCAACGTTTATAGGAGTTGTTCATCATTCGAGGTGAGTTTTCTCACTATACTTTACCGAGAGTTGTAACCTTTGTGTCACCGGAGGGTCTTATGTGCTTATATTGAGTATTGTGATATCCTGCATAATGTCTTTGTGAGTTATGTTGTGTATTATTATGAGCTTGCTAAGTTAGGACCGGAGGGTCCACCCGAGTTGTGGGACCGGAGGGTCCCACTGAGACACATTAACCGGAGGGTCTTATCAGAGTACAGCCATGAGAGGCTAATGAGATATGTGTGGTATTTTGGGGAACTCACTAAGCTTCATGCTTACCGTGTTATGTGTGATATGTGTTTCAGGTTCTTCTCAGGATCACGGGAAGGCACCAGCTTGATTGTACACATAAGAGAAAGAGTTATGTTTTGAGGATAATGGATTATTAATCACACAATTATGGAGTTACGTTTTGTTAATTAATTAATTGGGATTTTTGTGAACTGTGTTTATGAGAATTATGTGATTTTAAAATGAAAAAAAATTGTTTGAAAATTTGCGGCGTTATAAGTTGGTATCAGAGCCTTGGTTGGAGGGATTCGGATGTACCTTCGGGTGTGTCTAGACTCAAACTGAGGATTTGAGAAAAAAATTCAAAAGAAATGATTTTTCTAAAATGAGAAAGATCTTTAAGAGAAAACGAGTTGGAGCAGTGTGTACAATCAGTCAGAGCCGGAACGGTGATGTCCCAAAATACCCTTACTTATTTGTGCTATGAGTTATTATTGAGATACTAGTGATGCATGCTAGAGAATAGGCTAGGTATTTCATATTTTATGGCTAGAGTTGCCTGATTTATGATGCGTTAGCATAAGAATTTTGCTATCTATGATGTGCCTTGAGTATGTGCGGAGTAAGAGTATCCAGCAAGAATCTTTTAGAGAGAGCTTTGAGTAGAGGAGTAATCTAGGAGAGATACCTAGATGAGCATTGGAGGAACCTACTGAGAGAGTAGTTAGATACCCATGAGGGGTAGGGTTTCTTGAGTTCGGTGATATCTTTTGAGTGTGATTAGAGCAAGTGGAGCTATAACCTAGAGTGGTTTTACATGTTGGTGGAGATTAATCGATACCCGAATGCTACTTGCTTTGTGGAACTCTTCATGATGTGAGTCAGCTACTAAGTGAATATAATGATATTCAGGAGGTAGATGGCTGGCATCATAGGGAGTTCTTCAGCAGCTGATGGAAGAGAAGTGTGAGAACCTAGGAAGAGCCTAGAGTGTGACTTTAGTCAGAAGAGTATGCTGATAAAGGAGAGTATTCGCTAGGTAGCGACCAGGTATATCGGGATTTGTGATCGAGAAGGTTGAGCAGCTACTAAGAAAATATGGGACGATCTGTGTGGAAAGTATGGGTAAATGTGGCAGGTAGTATGGGCCCATACTACTGAAAGCAGAGGACCCGTACCCGAAATAGGAAAAATTCCAGAGGTTCTAAGTAGCAGATTGAGAGGTGATATCATGGTTCGAGTACCATGATTCGCAGCAGATTGAGAAGAGATAGCATGGTTTGAGTACCATGATTCGTGACGGTTAGTGCTTCAGAGTTTACCAGTTATCCCGTTGTGATTGATCAGACTGACAACAAATTTGATAGAGTGTGGTGCCATAGGGCCATGTCGAATGAGTTTTAATGGAGCATACCTTTAGAGGGAAATCGAGTTAGTTTTCAAGAGATTTTATTGGTGAGATGCCAATTCGAGTTGCAAGACTCGGGAATGAGTAAAGATGACGCTTTATGGAGGCTCGCGGTCTGAGTTGAGAAATCATCCGATAGATGAGACGTCATCTTCTGTCACAAGAGTTGCGTTGTCCCCATTTCCTGGGAGAAGCGAAAGAGATAGCAAGATTTCGGTTTCAGAGTTTGGAGGTAAACCCCGTCTGGTAGCATATAGTTGCAACCTTTTCACTAGAGTATTTGGGCAGTATGTTTGTTGCGAGGTATTTCTTATACCACGAGAGAGTCATTAGTGGGGACTGAGATGGAAGAGAACAAGGAAGTTCCTAATTGAGGTAGGCATACTTTTTAGCAACAGTTCCAGGTGATTAAGAGGAGTATATCGGGGTGGTGACCCTCGTTGTCTACGTTGGGTATCGAATGTGAGAGTGAGGTCTCTTGCTCTTATGATGATTTCCGCAATGGGAGGCTGGTCGAGGAATCAGAGATGAGGTGCATGATAGTGCATTATTTCCAGATTGAGTGTCAAGACTAATTCGGAACAGTTGGGGTATCCGACGGTGTGTCGGTTTGAGGCTTTGAGATGACTAGAGGCAGTCACGTTGGGAGGATTTTGAGATTTTGTCTGAGTTACGGGATATTTGGAGTTGCTTGGTCTCGATCGGGAAGATCATTGAGTAATTACATATTACGTTCCAAGAGTCAAGTGTGATGTACCTGGTGAAACAGTTTGTGGAGTAGACTGTTTGTATGCCAATTGGTGATGGTTCGAACCCTGAGTGGGGGAGAACTGAATATTTTATTAAGAGGATTATAGATTTGTTCAAGTGCGGTTAGAGAAATAATTATGGAGATTTGTGGTAGGGAAATATGAGACTTGGGTCATTGGTGGATGAGACAAGGTGCGGAGTGAGATAATGCAACCAGAGTAAGTAGCCGTTTGATATGTGCATATTTAGCTATATATTTTGTATAGAATTTTAATACTTTTTGGCTAATTTATTGAAATTTAGGGACAAAACGTACTAAATTATGTTTAAAATGTATTTGTAGCCTAAAATACATGCTCGTATGGAAAAAGAAGCGGATTTAGCAGTTGAAAGCTTGGATCTTGGATTTTGAAGAAAGAAGGATGTTGCTGGACAGCTTGAATCCTCATCAGTGTTTTGGCCATATCTCATGAACCGTAACTCCGATTGAAGAGATTCAAAATGTTCTGAAAACTAGACACAATTTCAGACTAATTTCGTGTTTTGAGAAAATGTTGATTCCAAACGGACTCGACAAGTTGGTCCTCAACTCGACGAGTTGAGCAGAAAGTTCGCGATTCTTGACGCTGACTTTCCATACATGGGATTTTAAGTGATGGACTCGTCGAGTCGGTCACTGGACTCGCCAAGTCGCCTCTGATTTCAGAATATATATATATATATATATATATATATATATATATATATATATATATATATATATATATATATATATATATAACGCTTCTCATTCGAACCCTAACGAATGGGGGGACCTTTGGGGGATTAATTTTTAATCGGAGGTGCAGCTAGAAGCCATGGAACTCGTGGAACAACCCTAGACTTCAATTTTGAGAAGATTAAAGGCAATTTAGGTTTACTCTTTACTTAATCTTTCGTTTTAACTATGTGTGAACTATTAGATTTCGTTTTTGAGCTACTTGTTGCTGTAATCATGAGCTAAAACTCATATCTTCTGTTTAGGGTAGATGGATTTATGACTATGTGTTGATTTTTGTGGTTGGATTAATTGAAATTCGTGAGTTTGTTTTTTTAAGATTGTTAAAGATCGTCATGTGTTAACAATAACTATTTTCTGTTAATTAACCAACATATTAAGTTGCATAAACATCTCTTAATTGCTGATCTCATATGATTTATGTGAAAACATTGTTATATGCCTAAGAATAGAGAACGTGAAACTAGGGTTAACTAGAAAATAGGTAAATTAATGTGTGAGCCTTGTATGACGAACCATCAACAAGAGGTTATTTGAATTAGCAATTTGATTAGCTACTACAAGTCTTACTTAACCCGAATCAATAAACTAGGAAACTCATTAGTTTAACCAATTGGCCACTGTTTGAATTAATTTGCTTTCTAATGATTAGTAATAGCGAACATGAACTTAATCACATTAATCGGTAGCCAATAATAATTATTCTGTTGCACTTACCATAAAATCAACCATGGTAGTAAATGAATCGAACCTAAACAGAAGTCTTCTCCATTATTGAATTTAGTGATTGTCTATTTCCTTTAGTTGTTAGTTGCTTAGTTTGAGTTTTATTTCATTGTTAAGTTTCTAGTCTTGCAAAACTAGAGAAAACCCCCTTTCTATTACTTGTTTTATTTAGATAATATTAGCATTTATTTTAATTGTTTACCGTTCCATATGTTCGATACCCTACTTGCTTGAACTATATTACTAATCGATAGGTACACTACCTTTCGTGTGTTTATTTGTGTCTAAGTTAGTAGGATTAAAACTAGTTCGTTTAACACACATCAAGTTTTTTGGTGCCGTTGTCGGGGAACAGTTCTAATAGTTAATTTTATTTGCTAATTGTTATCATTTTTAATTTATTGATTTTTTAATATTTTATTTAATTTTTATTTTTATTTATTATGTATTTTCCAAATCTCAATGCTCTTGATGCTTTTCTTGAGGAAGTAGTACATGAAATTGAGCAAAAAGATGAGGAGTATGACTCTGATGAAAATTTCAAGAAATTTGGAAGATGGTTATAAAACATCTTGCCTAATAAACAAGATCAATCTGAGTCACAAGAGCTAGAGTTACAAGATGAAGAATTTAATCCAGAAAGAGATTTGGAGAAGCCGGAAAGGTTGTTAGCAGAAGGTCAAACGGAGAACAAGAACAAGTTGAATTGCAAGAACCAACATGTGGTTTGACCATTACCACGACATGGCCCCCTATATTTCCAGTTTGTATTTCGATGCATGGGGTGAAAATTCCAACTTTGGAGAAAGTTTTGAAGCACGATCCATTTCTGATTAGCACCCGACCGGTTCCAACCCTTGTCAAGATTCTTGGGTTACATGAATTCAAGCTAGTTTGGCCAATTTTAGAAGCAAAGCGCCAAATTTTACAAATTTTTCCAAAGAAAATATTTAATGCAACAGATGGAATGGCATTGATTTTATTAGAAGTTTATTAAGTTGAGATTCTAGCTCAAGACTCGCACAAAAAGAAGCGCTTGCGGGAGGCAACCCGTCATTAGAGTTTGCTTTTCTTTTTCTTTCTAAACTTCTAGTATTTAAGGATAATTTAGGATTTTTATTTTGATGTTTGTTTTTCCTTTTTTTTACGTATGTTTGCCTTTGATATTCTCAGAATTTAGATAAAAGAGTGAAGTGAAAGAGTATAGAGCGTAAGAGAATATAGCGTGAAGAGTCTAGGCGTGTTGCTCAGTCATTTGATTTTTGAGTCTTTGATTTGATTCCATACGACGTGGACATAGTTTATATTTTGAAGTCCAATTCTAAGCATTCCAAGAGATTTTTTCCTTATATTTGGAGCTTTTATAAAGATTGTATATACGAGATTTGACACCCAAGGCATGGATGAGTTGTTTCCATGTCTAAAGTCAGCTGAAGATAGAGCTAAATTGAAGAAGATCACCCTCTCCACTACTATCCCATGGGAGCTTGTTCCAATTCTCTCTTTACTTTTATGTTCTTTAATTGTTTTAACATCCAATGAGGACATTGCTTAAATTAAGTGTGGGGTAGGGGATTGGTTATACTAGTTAATTTAGAATTTTAGTTAAATTTTGAAAAATTTGCATAAAAATTGCTAGGGCTAATTTAGAAATTTAGGTAAAAAGCAATTAGGATTCCATGCTAGTATTGTGTTTGATGATTCCTTGAGAACCTAAATGTTTAGTTGAGCCTATATATGTTATAATGCATTTGTAGCCTCTCTTATTCTAGTGAAATCATGGAACAAAAACACAATCTTGCTTAGTTTGAGGGACGCAATATGTTTAGCATCGTGTACTTGAAATGTATCTAAGAAAGCTAATATCTTGAACAAATAAAGGTTGAAGTCGAGCGCCCTTGCTTAAGCATGTAGGTTTTGAGTGAAAAAAAGTGAGTTACATGTTAAAAAAAGAGAGAGAATTAAAAGAAAATTTGTAAGAATTTTGGAGCAGTCAAAGTGAAGATCAAAAGATCAAAATTTTAAAGAAATTCAAAAGTTGAAGATACCAAAAATCAAAAATATGGTAAATTCAAAGAATTAAAGATCACCATTGGCTAGGGACCATATTGTGGTTAGGAACTCTTCAAGTGAAAGTGGTTGAGATTCGAGGCGGTTAGCTCGTTGAGGTCCAGTATCGACTGTCGAGAATTTCTAGTTCAATGTATGGGTTATTATATGGACTCCAGGAAGGGCAACAGTTGTTTGGAAATCAACTTCATAATTGGTATGAGTATTCTCACATGGGTTTTGAGCAGTAGGAGATGAGATTTCAGATTGTCGTCAACGTGTTCTTGTTCATTGATGATTCCTCCGTATTTCAAGTTGTGAGTTGGAGTATTTCGAGGTTGCGAGTTGTGCGAGTGGAAAATCAGTGGTCGAGGCAAGACATGGTGAGATTCTGAGAGGGTGTATTATGGTAACCGAGTATGATTACGTGAGTGGAAGATCCATGGACGAGACAAGACTTCGTGAGGTTTAGTGATGGTGTACCGGGTTATCTAAGTATGACACCCCAAACTTTTGGGATTGTTTTGAGACTTGAGTTGTGAGATGACAAGTGGAGTACCGAATGACTATTGTTCCAGTGGGAACCCTTCATCTAATGGTCATATAATGAGACTATCGAAATGTGAACTATAGCAGGAGAAAGTGTCTTGTTGCAGCAGTTGTCTTCAGAAGTAGAGATGCTTAATCATGATAGGTGTATGTACCTATCTAAGGTTGGACCACAGAGCATGAGCTAGTGGACTCAGTGGGGTGATGACTTGAGGATGAGAATGTGGGGTGATAAGAGTGTGAGCAGATCTGAGTGGGAGTAATCACTTAGGACTGTTAGGGAAGACCGTGGAGAGAGCCAATGGAGAGTAAGAGAGAGTATCGTATGATTACGGGGAGCCGTAACATACATGAGTCAGATACAGAGTATCGTATGATTACGGGGATCCGTAACATATATACATGAGTTAGAAAGAGACAGTATCGTCTGATTACGGGGAGCCATAACATACATGAGTTAGAGAGAGACAGTATCGTATGATTACGGGGAGTTGTAACATACATGAGTCAGAGAGAGATTCGTAAGACTACGGGGAGCTGTAGCATTCACGAGGCAATGAGAGAGTGTCATAGGACTACGGAGAGCCGTAACACTTGTTAGTCAGTGAGAGAGTGTTGCATACCTGCGGGAGCCACAGCCTTACTAGTCAGGGGTGACGCAGAGGGGTTCTTAAGCCTGGGTAGCCTTACCAGAGGAGTCTGTGAGGGCTTGGTGGCCAAACCAAGGGTAAGACCAGGGTCTCGACAGTGGTCGGAACCCGTTGTGTTTTGAGTTAGAGAGGGGTTGTCGCGAATTGGACGGATCGAGGTGTAATGCATGCGTATAATCGTGGATCATGGGTCATTAGTTGAGCGCTAGATTGGGACGAGTGATTCCAATTTTGTGTCGGACCAGACTCTGATGGGTGATTTTGGCTCTATCTGTGTGGAGGATGAGCAAGTTGGGATTTTGGGTGGATCTCATTCTGAGAGGGATGTGTTTCCATCTGGTGTTTTAGACTTGAGTGGGCAAGTTCGTTTGTTTGAGAAGGACCACGTGATGCATGGAACTAGCGAGTAGTAGACGACAGGGGTTGGAGGTGAGGCGGCTTCTGAAGGGGATTATAGAGTTCTCTTGAGGTAAAGGTGAAATTCGTGACTTCGTGAGTCACATGATGGTCCGAGAAAGCTATTGCAAAAAGAAATTATAAAGTTGAATGTTAGATGGGCAATGAGTAGCCTTAGAGGTCCAACTGTTGGGTCGGGAGTTGACCTGGTGTTCAGTGTCGAAAGGAACATTTGAGGGGAACTAGGGCATATGATTATGGGTGTCAGAGGATCGTTCTGAGCTGACATGATCGTTTTCTTGTGTTTGAGGATAGATTTTGAGGATCATTCCTTCAGAAGAGTTTTGATAGCTATTTAGGCGGTGGGTCCTTGGTAGGATATGACCCTTCCAATCCTTTTGAGTTACGACTGGGATCGATTAGAGAATCAGAATTTGTAGAGTGTTCTTAGAGTCTGTTAATCGATGAGCGATTAAAATGATGATATCTTGCTAGGACGATCTGGCAGGGAGACAGACCACTAGATTTTTCAAGATCTGGAGAGACAGAACTAGTACCGCAGCGGCAGATGAGTCTGTCCTTTTTCGGGATTGAGACTTTTTGTTTGGGTTCAAGTGTCTTTGGAGAATATTTTTGGATGATATTCTGGGACTAATGTCTAAGTCCATAACTATTTTGGTATGTACTTGACCCGATTATGAGCATGGTCCTTTTAGGTTGCCTTCACCATAGCAATATGTATGATGAATTAAGGAGAGAAAGGTTTAATTATGATTTATTAATATACTATAAGAATAATATATTAAAGGAGAAATCATAATGTTTAATTAATATTAGTCAAGAATTAATTAAGAATTAATTTTGTGGCTAAAAGAGATTAATTAAACTTAAGGGACTTATTGTGTAATTATAAGATAATTACATAAATGGGCTTATGGACTCCATAGAAGGTGGAGTGGACGAATTCTATGGGGGAAACACATTAGAAGTCGTCCAAGGCTTCTAAAGAAGGAGTCCATGGGCTGCTTAGGGCGTAAGCAGTCAAATCAGGGTTTCCTTGTTAGATAACCCCAATTGCCTAAGTATATAAGGAGCCCTTAGGCACCAAAACGTGGCTAACACTTGGATTAGGGTTTCCATCCGTTTTGGTGCCTTCCCTCTCTTCTCTTCTTCAACTTGTTGCTTAGTGGTGTTTGTGACTACATTAGAGGTGCAACACTTGAGGCACTAAGCTTTCTGAAGCTAAAGATTGATTGTTATTTCTATATAACAATCAAAGGTCAGATCTAAACCCTACTTTATGTTAATATGATTAATTGTATGCTAGATCTAGGGTTTATAGCTTTGGATATTCAATTGCATGTTCATTAGACAAAGTAGATCCAAAAGCTATTAGGGTTTGCATGTACACCATAAGTTTGATGTATTGCTTGAAACCCATCAGTGGTATCAGAGCCTAGGGCTGTTTGTTAGCGAAAAACAACTGCCAGATCCATGGACTTGCCGATTCAGGGACTGGACTCGCTGAGTTGACCTGACTCGCCGAGTTTATCCATTAACTCGCCGAGTCAAAAAGGCGGAGGGAAAAAAACTTCGTTTTTCATGGTGGAAATTGGTAAATCATCATTTACCTACCTTCAAATATTCTGCAACTAGATTACGGCATGCCTCTTCTAGGTTGTAGAGTATTATGTTGGATCCTAGCATTGATGTTTCATTTGGGTGTTACATCAAGGATTCTAATCAACTTAACTTGAATTCTCCCGTTTTGTAGATGTCTAGTTCTGACAATCACGGTCTTCCCAAATCCCATGGAACAAGCTTTCCAAATGAAGATGATGTTCCACGATATGATCGAGGAACAAGAAATCATGCTTCACTTCCTCCACCTCCTCCAGTTGTTCTCCCTAACCCACAAGTTCGAAGGCTTGAAAAGTTCAAGCTCACTCAAGCCCTTTTGGCAAGTAAACATGAAGATGGAAAGTCTGTGTGTGCACACGTCTTAGAGATGAAGTCACACATTGACAGGTTGGGTATGCTGGGTGTTGTCATCCCTAAGGAGTTGGCTGTTGACTGGGTTCTTCAGTCACTTCCTGAATCATATAGTGAGTTTGTTAGAGAGTATTATATGATGGATCACGACGTGACCCTCATTGATCTCACCTATTTGCTTATTGTTGCTGACTCAGCGATGATTTGGTGCAGTGGTCAAGCAAACTTGATTGGTCGATCAAACTCCCATACTTCATTGGACACTAGCAACATTGAAAGTCCAGAAAGGACTGAGCATGAGATTTTCCCATGTAATGTGTCAAAGGAATCCATTTGCTTTTATTGCCAAGAGAAACGGCATTGGAGACGAAGCTGCCCTATTTACCTGAAAGATCTAAGAGATGGGAGAATCAATACGTATGGCTCTACTTCTGGTAAAAATCCGTTAAATAACTCTTTTAAGTTCCTATTCTAGATTATTAATACATGATGTGATAAGATTACATTTTGATGTTTTGTAGGATCAAAGAAAAGAGAGGAAGCTTAAGGGAAGAAGTGAGCTGAATCTAATCGTGAAGAAATGGATTTCGATCGCATAGCTTGAAGATTGGGTTCTTGAGCTACTACTTGGAGTTAGAATAGATTGCTAAGAAATAAGTAATAACATAGTTTTTCAATTGAATTACATTGTAAGGACAAATTTTTCCGCAATAAAGTAAATTTTGATTTTATTTTATTTCTTTATCCTTGCAATGGCATGTATGAAAAATTGATGTTTGAAGATTTCTATTATTAGCAAAATGGATTTTATTCTTAATTATGTTATTTGTGGAAATGTCGAGAATTTTCCAAATAGGGAAAGTTTCTCATCGCCCAAGTTTCAATTGGATAGAAACTTGGAATCATACAACTTGGTTGTGTGATGAATGAGAAATTATATAATTGGAAATTCAAGACTAATTCATTGACAAAGAGTCAAGTGAAGGACTAGGAGATCGAGTTCGCAATCAACAGCAAAACGAATAAGAAGAATCTAGTAGGCAAAAAGATAAAAATTTCTCTATTCTAAGAAGAAGGGAGAGTAACTTTTATTGTGTTTTATGATATGCCTTAATGATTAAGAACCATATCTCAATTGATCCTCTATGTGAGTCTTAGTACATTTGTATATCTAAGAAGAGGAAACGAGAATTGTGGAAATGGTTAAATCAAGAAGTCAATCATACTTCGTTCCAATATCGAACCTTAGAGTTATACTCCAAGATTGTGAATTGAGTGACAAGTCTTTAGTAGGTTTATAACACTCAACAAATGTGGAATTTGGAAAAGTTTTCTTATTCTTGCACATTTGAAATTGGTAAGTTGTGTTGTCTTGGATAAGACAAAGACTAACTCTTGAATATTTGTTTTGTCTAGGAAAGTTTCCTGACAAGAGAATCATATATGTCAAGAGGTCAGTGGGAGTTTTAATGATCTTGAGAAAAGGTTTCAAGAACAAATCAAGAATATACCTTATCAATCATCACTAGCACACGACTTGAGGTTTACAGCCTATCGTGTTGACATTATTTTGTTTCTATGTGAGTTCTATGAGTTCTCATTTGAATGCATAAAGACAAAGTAACTTGATCGATGGAAAGTACATTGATATGTAAGGATAAGTTGCTAAACTACTTGGAAGACATGGTGGGCACTCGTGTCACCATAAGGCAAGAAATCAAGATTAAGAAAGTTCAGTCCATATGAGTTTGGATTTGTCGCAAACTTGGTTTTGGAAAATTCACATGGATAGGAACTCATACACCATAAAATCTAAGTGTCATAAGATTCCCTCCTTCATGAAAATGACTGTGAGGAAATGCTTTCACTAAGAGAGATTTTAAGAAGATAGCAATTGTGAAAATTGTATTCTCAAATTCGATTATGGTTACGACATCCCTTTCCATAGTTTGAATTATGAGATTTGGCAATTAGTCTAACATTTGCGACTTATTGATATAAGTTTTGAATTGTTTAGACACACATATACGCTATCTAAGGCAAAGGTGTATAAGTTTAAGAAGCTTAGATAAAGGCTTATCGAAGCATCTGGTATTAGAAATATGAACTTCAGAAATTCAATAGGCATTGTTTGCTGGAAGTTCAGTTGTTTTCTTAATACATGTCAAAGCTAGTGGGAGCATAAGTGTTATGCTTATATGATAATAATCATCATGATAGTGGGAGCATAAGTGTTATGCTTGTATGATTATTATGGCAAGTATTGCAAGTTAGCAATATTAATTATAGAAAAACAAAGATTCAATTTGCAAAGTTGCATGGGTTGAAAAGTTGTTTTGATATAATGAAGGGAGAGAATATTATACTTCGTTTCAAAATCTAATGCTTAGATTGAGAAATTTTAATAAATTTAGTCAAAGGATACATAGTGTGTTCTTAAATTTCGATTATGCTTACGGCATCCCTCTTCATAGTTCGAATTGTGAGAATGTGACACATAAAATATTATGGAAAAAGATTGATAAAGTATCATATCTTTATGTAAGACATTATGCATCGTGTCCCATACGCATCGGGTATAGGATCGATTGCAAATGCTATAATATTTGACCCTTCTTAAATTTTCCAAATGTCTAGCGTATTAAGAGGGAAAAAGGACTAGAATCGGTTTTGACTAAAATAATTAAACAACTATCAAAGGACGATCCAAAGCTCGCTGAGGATTGGTCGCTTGTGAATAGTTGGAAGTATGGTATTGGATGGACCATATCGACATTATTATGAATAGATAAGATTCTATTAAGAATGAGTTTCCATATTGCAAATATGGAAATGTTTCCATATTGGGAGTTGGATATTGAGAGTCTATGTCTAGATTAGAAAATTTTATGCAAGAAGGATGTTCAAAGGAATGTACTTTGAATGTGAGACTTCACGTCTATGGAATTGTCTGGTAACGATTTTCGATAGAGTACTTCGTAATTTCATTGGCCAAGTCTTGGTGACTTTTGTGCTATGACTTAGCGAAAGGATCGTTGCATAAAATGTTAGAATCTAGTATATTCTAGTAGTGGCAAGAACCTTGTGTTCTAACACTAATGATAAGGATTGGGGGATTGTGAAATGAGCATCATTGGAAAAGATTTTCAATTGATCTATTTCACAAAGTAAGGACCATAGGAAACATAGTGTGCATGCTTTATGCATGGGACAACTATTGTTGTAATTTGAGTAATAAGTTGATTTTCTAAAACAGTAAACAATGAATAATGAGTAATCAATATGGTGTTTAAACAAAAGTGTTTTCTTTACTCCCACAAGTTTGGGGCCATATAGGATTAAGTATTATTGTTGTGTTTCAGTTTGCATATTTTGACTTCCAGAATAATTGGTTTATTCGAACCTCCACAGTCGATCATACTCTGGAAGTAGGTATGAAGCAAGAATGTCATGAAAAGTCTGTAGATTGTCTGAAGAGTTTAGACATAGCACAAGTTTTCTTCAGAGTTCATGAGTGCTTTAATAAGATTAGAGTATTGGATGAAACCCACGCTCACTTGGATCACTTCATGGATTTATCACGGGTGATTAGTGAGACAATAATATTGTCTATTCTTGAAACCGAGACGTGTGAGTTGTTATTTGCTGGTCGGTTGCACATTGATGATAAGTAAACGCACCAGTAACTTGATGTTATAAAACTTATTGTTGTGTGTGATTCGATTACTGAATGCAAGCAAGCATATGAGTCAAAGTTTATCCATTCCTTTTAACTAAAGTGGGATAAAAACGATATATGTGGGCCCCTCGATGATTTAGTGATGACACCTAAGCGCTTGGCCAAGCCGGGACTAAGTTGATGTGTTCAATTGTAGTCTGTTGTCAGTCGTCATAAATCGGATGTCGGGAAACAATATATAGAGAATGATTGAAATTCATGTCTTATGACTATACGATATCTTAAGAATGGAGGAATATATGATCCCTTATCTAAAGGACACACATATCTGATAAGATCAGAGTTGACAGCGGCTTTTGAAAGCTACGATTGCTGATCAGGTTCTGAAGTCATACGGAAAATAGTTATTAGACTTATCCAAGTGGGAGACGTTTGGATTAATGTTTAAGTCCATAACTATTTTGGTATGTACTTGACCCGGTTACGAGCATGGTCCTTTTGGGTTGCCTTCACCATAGCAATATGTAGGATGAATTAAGGAGAGAAAGGTTTAATTATGATTTATTAATATACTATAAGAATAATATATTAAAGAGAAATCATAATGTTTAATTAATATTACTCAAGAATTAATTAAGAATTAATTTTGTGGCTAAAAGAGATTAATTAAACTTAAGGGACTTATTGTGTAATTATAAGATAATTACATAGATGGGTTGATGGACTCCATAGAAGGTGGAGTGGATGAATTCTATGGGGGAAACCCATTAGAAGTCATCCAAGGCTTCTAAAGAAGGAGTCCATGGGCTGCTTAGGGCTTAAGCAGTCAAATTAGGGTTTCCTTGTTAGATAACCCTAATTGCCTAAGTATATAAGGAACCCTTAGGCACCAAAAGGTGGCTAACACTTGGATTAGGGTTTACAGCCGTTTTGGTGCCTCCCCTCTCTTCTCTTTTTCAACTTGTTGCTTAGTGGTGTTTGTGACTCCATTAGAGGTGCAACACTTGAGGCACTAAGATTTCTAAAGCTAAAGATTGATTGTTATTGCTATATAACAATCA
The DNA here is from genome assembly GCF_002870075.4 of Lactuca sativa. Taxonomy (NCBI): domain Eukaryota; kingdom Viridiplantae; phylum Streptophyta; class Magnoliopsida; order Asterales; family Asteraceae; genus Lactuca; species Lactuca sativa. The sequence continues at coordinate 181,451,793 of NC_056625.2, read as the reverse complement.
AAGGACAGATCTAAACCCTACTTTATGTTAATATGATTAATTGTATGCTAGATCTAGGGTTTATAGCTTTGGATATTCAATTGCATGTTCATTAGACAAACTAGATCCAAAAGTTATTAGGGTTTGCATGTACACCATAGGTTTGATGTATTGCTCGAAACCCATTAGATATGACATCCTTTCAGTGGTACTTCTTGAGTTATCGGGTTCGATCTATGTGTTGATAAGGAGCGATTTCGAGGGTGAAATCTAATTCAAGTGGGGGAGAATTGTAACATCATGTTTCAGATCGTCCGTGATTTAGGGTTCGTGGGCTGCAACCCTGGCATGAGGAAGCCTCGAGGCTGCGTCGAGTTGCTAGAAGTGTAAGGCTTCTCGTCGCCTTTCCGTGGATATGAGGTTCATTAGAAACGAACATATAACGAGTAAATTATGACAGTTTGAATTTTTGGCAGGATAAGTCCCTTATTTGAGAAAGGTGGAAGCTAAGTACGTTGGGCGTACGTGTGTACGCTTAGCGTACTCATGTGTGTGAATTTGAAGTGGAGTCAACTAGTACGTTGGTTGTACTAGGCACAGAGTGAAAACCCTAAATGAGGGGGTGTTCCAATATAAAGAATAAGATGACCTCATTCCTGGCCACCATTCTCAAACAATCAACCCTCTCAAACCCTAAATACTCGTCCATTAAGCTTGTGTGTCCATTTGTGGGCTATTGAGTGATCTTGTGTCACTTTGGATTGAAGAAGAAGCCTTGAAGAAGAAGGTGTGGGATTCTAAGCTTTGGATCTGAGTTTATCTGAGTTTGGAGCTTCATTTTGAGGTATAAAGCTCCAAGCTTTCTCACTCTTTTGATTTGTGCATCATTTTAGCTCATTTTAGGGTTTTGGTCCCAAAGTTGGATGTTTTATGAGATATTGAGTTCCAGAGATTATTATCAGCTTCTTTGAGTGTCTTTAGTCGTGTAGAGTCGTAAAAATCGAGACTTGGACGTTTGAATCAACCCATGCATGAGATATGAGCATTTTGAGATAAGAGAATGAGAGTTTTGGGTGTTTGTGGCTTTATTAGCCATGCAAAGGTTTAAAGTCACAGAATTTATGGAGTAAGAGCCTCTAGGGAGTCCAAATTTGTGATATGAGCTAAGGTCTTAACGGGTTAAGACCAAGAGAGTGGGAAAATCCATGTTGGACGTACGCCGAGCGTAATCCTAGTATGCCCCGTGTTGGGCTGAAGTTCTGTTTTGTATTGCGTCTTTTGGGCTCGTAGATTAGCCTTGTATTCTCCGGTTTGGGCCTGTCCTACCGAGAGCCTTTTATGTATTGTATATAAGTTATCGCTTGCATGCATATTAGGTTAAGATTTAAGATTCAAGATTTCTGTTTTAGCGTTCCAGAGTTTACGTATTTGCTCTCTTGTAATCTTCCAATCCTTTACAGTTGATGTTCTTAATCGAGCTCTTCTAAGGATTTTATTTAATCATTCGACACGTTTGATTCAAGCTGTTTGTTCTTATTATTGCGTTCTGCCTTGTTATTTATATTGTGTTCTTGCAGTTTCATATTCATATACTTGTTCACGATCTAATCGATCTTTACAGATTAAAAGTTATTAATTTAATCTCATCAATTTTTTTTTTTTTTTTTTTTTTTTTTTTTTTTTTTTTTTTAAACATGATATCAGGCCTGCTAGCAGTTAGATACATCAGTGAGCCAATCATTTGACGATAGAGCGTGATGTCGACGGCCGGTTTATCGAGTGAAGGGGTAAGTTTGGTGCCGAATGCCATAGGGACTTTGACTTTTGAGTCTCCCATCATGCCAAACTTTGCTAGGAGAGTCTTCGTGTAAGCTTCCTGATTGATAAAGATGCCTTCGGGTCCCTGTCTTATATTTAAACCAAGGAAAAAATTAATAGGACCCATTGAGCTCATTTCAAACTTAGTCTCCATCAACTTTCTGAATTCAGCTGTTAAGCTGGGATTCGTAGAGCCAAAGATGATGTCATCGACATAAATTTGAACTATCATAAGGTGGTTACCTTCCTTTTTGCGAAAGAAGGTGGGGTCAACCGAACCTTGTTTGAATTTGGACATCTTTAAAAATTTTGTAAGCGTTTCATACCAGGCTCTCGGAGCTTGTTTAAGGCCGTACACAGCTTTATCCAGAATGTAGCAATGATGTGGATACTTTTCGTTCACGAACCCAGGAGGTTGCTCCACATACACAGTTTCTTCAAGTTCTCCATTGAGAAATGCGCACTTGACGTCCATTTGGAAGACCTCAAAGTTTTTGTGAGCAGCATAGGCCAGAAATATTCTAACCGATTCTAGCCTAGCTACTGGAGCGAACGTCTCTTCGTAATCTATCCCTTCCTCCTGACAGTATCCTTTGACAACCAGGCGAGCCTTGTTTCTTATGACATTACCTTCCTTGTCCATTTTGTTTCTAAAAACCCATTTGAGACCAACAACTGAAGCATCCGGAGGAGTTGGAATGAGGCGCCAGACTTTGTTCCTCTCAAACTCGTTTAGTTCGTCTTGCATAGCTTGAACCCAATCAGAGTGATCGAGGGCAGTGTTCACTGTCTTCGGTTCGACTTTTGATACAAATGAGTTAAACATACAAAACTCAACTTTTGAGAATAAGGATGTCTGTTTTGCCTTCAGTTGAGATCGGGTCAGAACCTTTTCAGATACATCACCAACTACTTGAGAGATAGGATGATCTCTGGTCCATTTTGTAAGAGGAGGGTAATTCGGATCAAAGGATGGATCTAGTTCAGCATTGATCATCTCTTCAGGCTCAGATTGGCTATCGTCATCAAGCGTCATATCATCATGCTCCCCCTCAATTGATGAGTCTTGAGAAACATGAGTTTCAGGGGTTTCTTGTGGTGCTGGAGTTTCAGGCATTGAAGCACCTTCGTTTGGAGGGACATCTTCGGTTGGAGAGGTACCTTCGGTTGGTGAAGGACCTTCGGGTGAAGTGGTAGAGCTTTGCTCCCCCTCGACATGAGAACTTGGCTCCCCCTCGACTGAAGCATTGTTGGTTGGAGAGTCATCAGTGGGCGATTCTCCTTCATGCATTCTTCTTGCAGCATCTTCGACAATATGCTTCATATGATCTATTTTGTTGTCAGCTGCACCTGCTTCGGAGAGAGAAGCTTTTTCCGGTTCTTCAAAGAGTTCCAGAAAATTCTCGTACAAATTGGCGATTGAGACTGTGACTTGGCCAGTTTGAGGAAATATTTCCCCGGCAGTGTCATCTATGGCCTGCAGCTTCTTGACGTAGTTATCGTCGAAGGTCACATAGTATGTCTCTTCAATCCTTCTTGATCGTTTGTTTAGGACCCTGTACGCCTTTGAAGTGAGTGAGTAACCCAGAAAGATTCCCTCGTCGGCTTTGACATCAAACTTGTTGCGGTGTTCTTTAGAGTTAAAGATGAAACACCTTGAGCCAAAAACATGGAAAAATTTCACATTGGGCTTCCTGTTGTTTAGAATCTCATATGGTGTGAGCGTGAATCGCTTGTTGAGATAGGACCTGTTTTGTGTATAACAAGCAGCAGAAATAGCATCAGCCCAAAAATAAAGAGGTAAGGAAGCGAAACTTAACATAGTTCGGGCAGCTTCACACAGAGATCGGTTTCGTCTTTCGACTATTCCATTCTGCTGTGGTGTGTAAGGAGCTGAGAAATTGTGGCTGATTCCCTTTTCTGCAAGAAACGCTTCAAACTCCCTGTTCTTGAATTCGAGACCATTGTCGCTCCTGATGTTGCGAACGACCTTCTTGAGCTGGACTTCAATTTGCTTGATAAACACTTTCAGCTTTTGAGTCGCTTCAGATTTAAGCTTTAGAAAGAACACCCATGTAAATCGTGAAAAGTCATCAACGATAACAAGAATATACTTGCTACCACCGATGCTTTCTATAGATGAAGGACCACACAAATCGATATGAAGCAATTCGAGTGGTTCAACAACTTTTGTGTTGATTATAGATGGGTGACTTTGACGACTCTGCTTTCCCATTTCGCATGCAGCACACAAATGTTCTCTGTCGAACTTGAGCAGTGGAAGACCCCTAACATGACCTCCAGTGACAAGTCGGTTGATATCTTTGAAGTTGAGATGAGAGAGTCTTCTGTGCCACAACCAGCTTTCGTCGGATTGAGCTTTTGATAGCAGACAAATAGCTGGGTTTCCTTTGATGGGTTTCATGTTCAGCGGAAACATTTCACCCTTTCGCTCTGACTTCAGAATCACTTTCTTTGTTGTTTTGTCAATGATTTCAGAACCTTCATCATCGAATGAAACTTTGAGACCTGTACCTCCAACAAGCTGAGATACACTGATGAGGTTGTGTTGAAGTCCTTCCACATAAGCCACCTTTCTTATGGTAAAATCACCATTCGTTATCATCCCATATCCCTTTATGGTGCCGTAAGAGTTATTTCCAAACTTAACGTTGCCACCATTTGCAAGAGATCTGTATTCCCTGAGTTCCTCCTTCCTTCCTGTCATGTGACGCGAGCAGCCACTGTCGATGTACCATTCTTCGTCAAACTGCTCGTCACTTATAACCTGCAAAAATTAAGCAGATTTAGGAACCCAAAGTTTCTTGGGTCCATGTGAGGATTTCATGGGAACAGGAATAGTAAGAGAGATATCAACAAGATATGTTCTTTTAATCAAAGTTGTTTCATCTTTCTTTTTAATGGTGAAAACTTTTATTTTGTTAAGATTAGGTTGGTTTCCTTTGGGCTCAGGCTTGGATTTATCGACCTTTTGCTTTCCCTTCTGTTCAGCTGATGAATGAGATTTATGAGGAAAAGTGGGATTAGCTTTAGAGCAAGATGAAGATGAGTGAGTAGGAGTAGAATGACGAGAAGAGTTAGATCGAGAGAATTTGGATGGGGATGGAGGTGTCTTCCTTGCTGATGACTCTAGGTGACCCTTTTGCTTTTGATCGCTGGTGGGTTTAACCTTTAAGTCTTGTTCTCTTCTGACTTCAGAACCGAATCTCTGAGTTCGGTTGGAGTTGTTCTTGGAACCGAACCTTTGGTTTCGGTTGAAATCCTTTTCAGAACCGAACCTTTGCTTTCGGTTGGTATTTTCATGCGAACCGAACCTTGGCTTTCGGTTGATATCTTCTTGCGAACCGAACCTTTGCTTTCGGTTGGTATCTTCAAAGTCCCTATGGCATTCGGCACCAAACTTACCCCTTCACTCGATAAACCGGCCGTCGACATCACGCTCTATCGTCAAATGATTGGCTCACTGATGTATCTAACTGCTAGCAGGCCTGATATCATGTTTTCTGTATGTTATTGTGCTCGATTTCAGGCTAACCCACGCGAACCTCACATGCTGGCAGTGAAGAACATCTTACGCTATCTCAAGCGAACCGCCTCCTTGGGTCTATGGTATCCATCCAACTCTGGCTTCTTCGTTCAAGCCTATTCTGATGCAGACCTTGGAGGATGTGGACTCGACCGCAAAAGCACAACTGGTGGCCTTAGGTTCCTTTCTATCTTTTTATCCCTCATCTGTTTAGGTTGATGATGAACGTTCGCTTTTGCTTTTGATGTCACCTTGGCTGGTTCCTTTTGATCTTTAGGAGTTTTTCTTTGAGCTGAGGGTGCAGAGGGAATGTTTGACAAAGACTCAGTTTGCCCTGAGGAAGTGGAAGGAGTATCTGATGAAGTTTCACTTCGAGCTGTTGGCGTTGAAGGAATGTCTTCTTTTGCCGAATGATCACCCTCTTGAGGAGTGTCTTTAGTACCACTTGTGCTTGGTTCACTGAAATTATCAGGCTTGTTCAAGTGTTCAGGTATGTATCTCCCTTTCTTCATCCTCATCAAGTGAATCCGAAGGTGGTAGTTCGGGCTCTGAGGAGTCACACGGAGACGAATCTCCACAAAGAGGCAACACACCTCCTAGGTCCCCAACCCCGGACATGGAACTTCACCAATCCCCAGTTCCTTCTCCTCAACCCACAATACCTATTTCCATTCCCACCATAACCCCCACTATACCACCAACCTCATTCCCTATACCTCCACCCATATTCACCACCTCAACCGAAACACCACCTGTAACCGAAACCCCTCCCGTAACCGAACCTCCACAAACCGAAACCCATACACAACCACCACCCGAAACTCAACCCCCACCCACTCAACCTGCACCAACCAAACCTCTAACACCCCCAGCTTCACCACCACCTCAATCTCCAGAAGACGCCTCCGATGGCGATGATCAATACCTAGGTGGTGACAACCTGAACTTTGATTCGGTCTACTACAGTCCGTTTCAAGTTCAAAGCGACGAGGAGGATGATGCTCCTGTTACTAAGAAGCATCTCCGCGCGCTGAACGAGAAGGTTGATCAACTTCTCGCCTCCTCTTCCAATCAGCAGTCATCCTTATCTGAAGCTGCCCTTCAGAGGATAGTTGACGCCTTCTCTAGGGCTCAACATGACTCAGTGGCCTCTGCTACTGCTGCTATAGACGCCTCCACCCGAGCTTGTGAGGCAGCGACCGAAAAAGTCGATAAACTATTCCATGACGCTTCTATCCTGCTGCAGTCTATGCAGGAAAGCGCCGAAGCCAACAAAACAACACTGGAACCTCTTGTTAATCAATTGGGCCAGTTTGTGAAGACGGAGTTATCCTCGTTCGCTACCCTCAGACAACATCTTAGCGACGACAACTCGGCACTCCGTGCCTCCATTGAAGCCCGCTTGGCAAAGCTACAAGAGGATCTTGCGGCTGAAAATAAATTGATGGACGTCCTGGCGAGTAAGACCACTGCCCTCAAGGTCAAGAGCACCCAACTTTCCAACTCCGAACACCAACTGGAGGCTCTTCGATCCGAACGGGAAATAATCAAGATGTGTGTTTCGGATGTCCACGCCGTCCTATCCAACATCTTGGAAGCACACGATCCCATCCTCAATTACTCGGTAAGGCGTTCCCTCGCTGAGAAACTCTCTCCGGCCCTGGCTCTCTTGAATAAAATTGAAGGCCTACCCAGTTTCGTGTCCATTCCGAAACAAGGGGGAGATGAGAAGACTGGATCGAAACCACCTCCTTCCTCAAAAGCAACTCACACAACCGAACCAACCCCAACTGGTCATGCCTCGGGTTCGGGTGTGAAGGACAAGGGCAAAAATATTGCAGAGGGAGGAGATGAAGATGAAGATGAAGATGAAGACAAGGAGACTATTGCGGACATGTTGAAGAGAAAGAACAGTCGCAATACTACTGACGATGTCAATCGTGTGGCACGTGAAGCTGAAGAAGCCGAACGTAAACAAAAAGAAGCCAACGATCTCCTTGAGAGCCGAAAGCTGCTCTTCCCTGCCTGGACCAGGGATCGACTGATAAAAGAGGCCATAGAGACTCCAAGCATTCTGTGGCTCGAGCCGGTGATATCATTCGACTGCATCAACTCGGTCGATTCGCAATTTGATATGCCGCTGACTCGAAAGGCGTTCATCTTCCACGCCTTCTCGAACATTTACGAAGTCCCGCATCCGAACGATGAGCTTGACAAGGAGCTCATTGACTTTTATCTGGAGGCCGCTCGCCCTCAATACCTTACATGGAGCGCCCAGAAGATTGTCAATGTTCGGGTGATGAAGCCGTTTGCCGTGGGGAGATTCACCAACGTCAAGTTCAAGCTTATCCGAGGATCTGCAAGAACTGCTCACATGATCTCTCTGGCGGATCTGCCCAATCTGAACCCTCATGATTGGATAGTCTTGTACAACATCTTGCTGACAAACGAAGCTGAATATAGTCCCATCTTGGACCATGTCAAAAGGATGCTGGCATGCTATATCATGGAGGTGGCCTTAATGGATCAGGAGGTTGCCACAGTGTTTAAGAAGAAACCGAAAGTCAAGCCTGTGGGATCGGCCAGTGATCTAAACACGATGAAAATGGGCAAGATAGATTCGAGGCGAAACTCTGTGATGTTCACCAGAGCCGAAGGACAGAAATGTCTGTTCGCGTTAGCTGACAAGCACCTCTACACCACTACCTGCTTGGAACATGTCCTATCTATCATCAAGCGGTGTAAGGACAATTCGGCTGATGACATCAAATATTTTGAAGATATGATCAACTGGTACATCCGGTTTAGACAGACCATTCTTTCCATTACCAAGTGTCTGTTTAGTACCGTGAAGAAGAAGGTACCAGCTTCAGCTGCCGGCCCAAGTACGAAGTGATGGTCTCGCTCCAAATTGACGCAAAGGGGGAGATTGTTGGGCTGAAGTTCTGTTTTGTATTGCGTCTTTTGGGCTCGTAGATTAGCCTTGTATTCTCCGGTTTGGGCCTGTCCTACCGAGAGCCTTTTATGTATTGTATATAAGTTATCGCTTGCATGCATATTAGGTTAAGATTTAAGATTCAAGATTTCTGTTTTAGCGTTCCAGAGTTTACGTATTTGCTCTCTTGTAATCTTCCAATCCTTTACAGTTGATGTTCTTAATCGAGCTCTTCTAAGGATTTTATTTAATCATTCGACACGTTTGATTCAAGCTGTTTGTTCTTATTATTGCGTTCTGCCTTGTTATTTATATTGTGTTCTTGCAGTTTCATATTCATATACTTGTTCACGATCTAATCGATCTTTACAGATTAAAAGTTATTAATTTAATCTCATCACCCCGCGTACTAGGTTGGTGTCACCGATCAGGATTTGTGCATGCTTGTGTACGCTGAGCGTACCAAGGGAGGTACCCCCCACGTAAACTCGCCGTGGGATTTTTGGGCTAAATTTTATTGGGCCTTAAGGGTTGGGCCTGGATTTTTGGGCTTGTGTAATAGAGATTTTGATAAGAGAAATATCATATATATATATATATATGTGTGTCTTGGGCCCTTGTGTTGGGCTTGCCATTTAGACTTGAGAGTTGGGCCTCGGGAGAGCCCATTTATTATTGGGCCTTGGTGGGCCCAATGGGTTTTGGATTATGGATGGGCTGGTTAGTGGACTAACTTTAGACCAAATGAGTGAGAGTTTGGACTTAGATCCTAATTGGGTTAATTGTTAGTTTGGCTTAGATATAGAGGCCGATGCACAGCAACAACGTTTATAGGAGCTGTGTCATCTCCCGAGGTGAGTCTTCTTACTATACTTTACCTAGAGTGGTAACCTTTGTGTGATCAGAGGGTCTTATGTGCTTATATTAAGTATTTTGATATCCTTCATTATGTCTTTGTGATTTATGATGTGTATTATTCTGAGCTTACTGAGTTAGGACCGAGGGTCCACCCGAGTTGTGGGACTGGAGGGTCCCGCTGAGACACATTGACCAGAGGGTCTTATCTAAGTATAGCCATTAGAGGTTAATGAGATATGTGTGATATTTTGGGTAACTCACTAAGCTTTTTTCTTACCGTGTTATGTGTGATATGTGTTTCCGGTTCTTCTCAGGATCACGGGAAGGTGTCGGCATGATTGTACACACAATTGAAAGAGTCATGTGTTTGAGGATCCTGGATTATTAATCAAACAATTATGGAGTTATGTTTTGTTAATTAATTAATTGGGATTTTTGTGAAATGTGTTATGAGAATTATGTGATTTTAAAATGAAAAAAAAAATTGTTTGAAAATTTACGGCGTTACAATAACCATCCATCTGCACTATGCACCACCATTACCAAGAAACTAATTTTAAATTATTGAATATATGTGGTTGTTTTGTATCATACGGTTCAATAAGAAAGGGTCAAAAAAAGAGTCATATATTTGACAATGGTAGAGCTTATTTTCATCACAGTTATCTAGGTATTGTGGCAATATAGGAACAATGTCATTTTCCATACCATCAAGATGAAAGAGAGAAATATATTTGAAAGTATAGTAATGCATGCTTTTAATTATTTTTTAGAGTAAAAGAATGGTATATTAATTAGTGATAAAAATACAATGAGTGAGAAGAAAAAAAGGCAACAACTTGCATCGCTAAACTTTTTTGTATTATAAAATCAATTCTTGTGAAAACTATATCCATAGATCTATGGGATATAACATTGCTATGCATTATCCGTTGTACTCTGTTAAGAAGCTCCACCGCATCTGGCGCGAGGAAACCAAACGTATTAAACGTAAATGGTATGAACACGTGTTAATTTTCCATGTATGATTTCTCATGTTTTGTGACTCTGCATATAGAAACTTTTAAAGCAGCATGTCCTGACTTGAAACCCCCAGCCTTCAAGCCTATGATAGGGGATACACCTGTAAGGTCCACACAAGCGTGTTTCCCTCCAACCCATCCAAAAACCAAAATATCAACCAATCTAAGGGTTATCCTTCCTTTTATCAGGTCAGTCAAGAAATTCACATGTGTCTCTTTCTTGGCGAAAACTCCAGTGCACTTAAATTTGTCAACCAAAACATCCCTAATCGTATTTTGTCTGTATTTAAACCCTGAGAGGTCTTTACAATGAACTGAATGCTCTCAAAAAGAGTCCAAACATGCCTTGCGACACACCGAACATATCTTGTTAGTTGGGTATATTGGGATCATTAGCCGATATTTAAGGATACTATGATACTCCACATGAGACAAATGTTGATCAAGAACATCTATAGGGATAGCTAGAAGAAAATCTTGAGCATGTGGTGCTCGTAAACACTCAAAAATTGCTTTCTACAGAACCATCATGTCGAAATGCAACTTCATGTCTTGGACAATTTTACTGAAAAGGGCACTCGCCGGTGTATGTTGGAATTTGGGGGCGGTGTCCTTATTAGTGAAACTACTAAATTCAATTCTTGGAAGCGTGTTACGAAGAGAAGCCAAGACACAAGCACAATCAGAATCCATACAACATATGTCACTATCCTGTAAGATGTGGTCTTGTAACATCCAAGATTGGGCCCTCAAGGAAACAAAAGCATATGAGGAATCATCTACTATCGAGTACAAAACCAAACCACCAAACCTAATGGGTAGGGAAACAAGTCGCCACTGCATGTCGTCAAAGAAAGGGCCACCACAAAATTTGATGTCCTCTATCACCCTGTGCAATTTGTTGTCAAAGAATAACGCCGCCTCATCCATGTGAATGCGTTGGCATGTCCTAAGCCCAAACAAAAGTTTAGCAAGACCCATACGAGAACGAAGCAAAAGGATCTCGCTATGGGGATCCAGAAGTTATGGAATAAGGCGTATCAAATTCATAGCGTTCTTGGCTATCTTTATAGATAAGTTGCTAATGAAACTAGCATCTCTACTAATACCTCCCTAAAGAAGTTTCACCCCCAATAGCGGCCTATCAATGTCAACAAAGAATAACCCCTCATGAAGCTTCCTACCATTATAAGAGGGCCAAAAGAGCTCGGTTTTCTTGATATTTAACTAAAGACCCAATTCTGGACCAATCACCTTAATGACGTCCAATACTTTGGCCACATCCTCCGAATATCCAATAAGTGTTCCATCATTAAAGTACCATGTATGGAGAAGAAGCTTGCAATTGTATTTAATATTATGCAAGAGAGGGTGCAACACTAGATCAAAGATAAGTCGTCCCAAGGGGTCACCTTGCTGAACCCCAGTGGTTGACCAAATATGTGTGTCTCGTAGATACAACCTTGTTGCTTTACTATATAAGAATTTTATCCACAAGGATATATAATGGAACCTAGATATGACCTCATGAAGTAATGTTGATTTGTCCATTAGGTTAAAGGCATCAGAGAAGTCCACAGCAAGCATGGAAAGAGACTTGTCATTGTGACACTCACTTAAAACCTTATTGATGCTATGTAATACAACCTCAGTGCCACTTGACACCTCGACCTTGAACTGAAAATCATCGAGATAATTGGCCATTTCTTTACCAACATGTTTCATATCCAACTTGGTAACCAGACATCTCCATATAGTGCCTATTGCAATAGGTCATATTTCATTGCCAGGTTTTAAGCGCCGCATAACAGGGTCAAAGGCAACATCCAAAATGCGTTTAGATCTCAACCTATCCCTCCCACACAAGGTTCCTTTAGGGAAGGATTTAATGCTCCCAAGCACATGGTTAATATCCACTACAAGGGGAGGTTCTGAAAATATGGTACTCGACATGGATGGTGGTGGCTTGTATGGATGTTTATCTTCCAATGCTTTCGTGGTATCACCCTCGTATGTAGCAAATCCTGAGGAACATAATACTTTCACTACTATTGTAAAATGCTTATCTGTAACCTTTCAGATACATTCCCTGACATTGGTGTTTGCTAGTGTTCTTTCTTGCTAAATGTACTTGTCTTCTTTTTTTCTTATTTCTCCAGTCTTGCATTCTTAACCAAGTTTTTAACTAGCTTGGCTATACCATAATTTTTCCCCCCTCCAGTAGTTAATATGCTCATGATATTACCATCTTGTAAGGACTTCCTGTTCCCAGACCTATATTCCTGCCTATTCTTTGGCCTGAACAACTAAAGAGTGCACCTAAGAAGAATTAACAATGTTACCCATGTTTCAATAGACCTAGGATGAGCAACCACCTTGCAAAGGGTTGCTTTCAAATCCTGATAGAAAGCCATATGACAATTATGAGGGATGTTTTTAATGTGGTGATAGGCAATTCAAAAACACGATCAAGTAGCTTAGCATCCAAAACTAAGCCCTCATTGATGTCGGCCATCGGTTCCTTAGGCGGCGGCTTTTGAATGCCAACAATTTGTTCGTTCATACCATTAGCCCCATCATTAAACTTAACCAAACCATCAGAGTGATGACATGAAAGAATCAATTCACGTAGACTCATGCAATACCCACATATCATTGACCAAATACCTTCAATGTCGTTGCCACATATAGAAAAATCCATGGTCAGAAGTAATAGTCTCCCGCAACATAACCATACATTCATCATTGGGGAGATGTAAGCTCTTAAGATGAGATATCATACAAGGAGTCTCCTTACTTTCTACTTCACAGTTCGGGCAAAAATGAACCCCCACCCCCACCCCCCCCCCCCCCCCAAAAAAAAGAACACAACCAAGTTTAGTTTCTAAATGTATCAGAAGATGCCATGCACACACAAACAAATCTAGTTTAAGTCTCAAGGCGAGGCTTGAAATTATAAGTAGAAGTAGAAACCCAAAGCAGAATGTGACACTCTAAAAAAGGTTAGAGTGTGTACAATGTAAAACAACATCGGGAAGAAACTCTACGTCTTCTTGAGTCCAAAATTGGTTACAACACTTGAAAACCTCATTTAGACATTTTATCAAACACCCCACGCGCAGGAAAAAAAAAGCGTTTTATCTGCACCAACACAACTTGATAATTTTACCCATGTATAATCTTAAAGATGAAAACAATCAAGTCTCGGTTAAACAAAAGAGAGCGATGAAAAACCCACAACAAAATCAACAGATTAATCTCATAAGCAAAATCAACAGAGGAAACTCTAGGCTTGAAGAACGAGAAGGAAAAACCCACAACAAAAAAGTTGATATGGTTACAATGTATCAACATTCCAACTTCAAAATGAGAAGCTATGAAGAAAAATGGAGTTTTGCGTGAACTCTTGAAGCCTTGAACGAACCAGACAAACAAGAAACTCGATGGAAGAAGGCAACAAACGTTGTCGTCTTTCGAAGGGGGGGGGGGGGGGCATTTTTTGTTGAAGATAATAGATTGCGTCTGTTGTTCCATTCCTTCAAGGAATTGAGCATATACGAAGTCCAAACATGTGCTAAATGTCGATTCAATGGTTGCAAAATCCACTAATGTATGATTATGTGTAACTTCATGTATGATTATGTGTAACTGATTTTTCTTGCTAGCTTCTTGCTAGTTGTGTTTTTTTATTTATAAAATTTAGTTGTTAAAAAAAACGAGAGATGGATGTGGGTGTAGTGGTTTTCACAAAGTAGCAGGTGAGGAAAAAAATAGAAATGTATGAACGACGACATGAGTAACGAGTGGGTTGGGGTGTTTCACCTCATATAAGAATAAGGAGAATGTGCATTTTTTAGTGTTTTTTCTTTTTAAATGAACATATAAAATGTTGTTATCTTTTTTCTATAGAGGTGGTAATCGTGTCGTATCGTGTCGGGTTCGTGTCATGTCGAAACACTAAACGGGTTGAAAGTGTTTGACCCCAACCCGACCCATTTAATTAATGTGTCGTGTCGTGTCAACCCCTTTATTTTCGTGTCGAGTTCATGTTGGGTTTCGGGTTACGGATATACCTTGAAATATGTCGTGTCATGTAAGGTTAAAAGATTGAGCATGTTGAAAGAGTAGGAGTTTGTAGAGGTGGCAAAAATTGACACGACGCGAACCCGACACGAAATAAACGGGTTTGGGTAAGATATTTCAACCCGTTTAAATAAACGTGTTGACACGACACGACACGAAAATTAAATGGGTAAGGTTAGGGTTGAGAATTTCAACTCGAATATGACTCGAAAATGACCCGTTTATTTATATGCAAGTATTTTGAATTATTTAAATAAACTAGAGAGATACAAAATCAAAACCATAAGTAAAAGAAAGCCTTTGAATTGAATTGTTTTGTAATGTTGAAATGACTTAGCCATCTAGATCAAGACTTCATTTCAATTTTTCATTCTCTCCCAAACTACCAGTCTCTTTCACCACTCTCGCATCCTCATGACCTTTGTCATCCGCCTCCCTAACTCCCACTCTTTTATTTTTGTCATCTGAACTTGCTATGACTTCATCTATTCTGCCTCAAAATTATTATCTTTTCCTTTCTGCCTACCTAACTCCTACTCTTTCAACATGCTCAATCTTTTAGCCTCACATGACACGACATATTTCGAGCTATAGCCCTAACCCGAAACCCGACACGAAAATAAACGGGTTGACACGACACGACACGTTAATTAAATGGGTCGGGTTAGGGTCAAGTACTTTCAACCCGTTTAGTGTTCCGACACGACACGAACCTGACACGACATGAAACGATTGCCATCTCTAGGAGTTTGGTAGGCGGAAATGAAAAACTAATTGTTTTGAGGTAGAATAGATGAAGTCATAACAAGTTTAGATGACAAAATTAAAAGAGTGGGAGTTGAGGAGGTGGATGACAAGGTCATGAAGATGTGGGAGTGGTGAAAGAGATTGGGTAGTTTGGGAGAGAATAGAAAAACCGAAATGAAATCTTGATCTAGACGGCTAAGTCATTTCAACATTACAAAACAATTCAATTCGAAGGTTTTCTTTTACTTATGCTTTTGGTTTTGTATCTTTCTAGTTTATTAAAATAATTCAAAAAACTTGCATATAAATAAACGGGTCATTTTCGAGTCATATTCGAGTTGAAATTCTCAACCATAACCTTACCCATTTAATTTTTATGTCGTGTCGTGTCAACCCGTTTATCTAAACGGGTTGAAATATCTTTACCCAAACTCGTTTATTTCGTATCGGGTTTCGTGTCGTGTCAATTTTTGTCACCTCTATTTTTCTATTGTATTGATCGGATAGGATAATATGAAAAATGTTGAAAATGATTAATAGTGTAGAAAAGTTATTTTTATGATAAATTGTATACAAATATGTTAAGTTTGGGGTTTTTTTAAATGAGTTTAATAGTGTTTTTTTAATAGATAACCGACTAGCCCTTCAATAATCTATCAAAATTATTTTTTAAAACAACAAACTCGAGTTTAATGGTTATATATATATATATATATATATATATATATATATATATATATATATATATATATATATATATATATATATCTATATATATATATATATATATATATATATATATATATATATATAGAGAGAGAGAGAGAGAGAGAGAAGAATTATATGGAAAATGAATGATTAGGGCAACACATATTTGAACCAATGAAAACATGACAACACATCACTTCCACAATAACTTCCACAATACATTACTTGTGAATAAAGAAATGGACACGTGTCATTTGATTATTGGTTCCGGTAGATGTTGTCCTAGTTATTTGTTTTCCATAGAACTCATTCCTATATATATATATATATATATATATATATATATATATATATATATATATATATATATATATATATATATATATATATATATATATATATATATATATATATATAAAAGTAATAATTGATTACCCAGTTAAGTTACATTATCATTTTTTTTAAAACGATCGGATTTGTGTTTTTAAAGATTGAATTAGTATGTTAAAACATGAGACATCTTATATCAATGTCCTTTATATATTTATGACTTTTTATCTTATTTAATAGTTGTTTATTGTTCAATTAATTCGGAAAAAAAATGAGTAATTTAATAATATCTTTTTGATCGATATAAAAAACAAGTTGGTCGACATATGAATAATAAATCATAATAAGTACACCTTTTTAATAAAAATCTGAATGAATTTACACATGATTTTGTTTAAAACCAACCTTTTAACCATGAATTTATACATGATTAAATTTATTTTTTCTCTACAAATATTTAAAAGCTGGTAGACATTATGTTACATTGTGAAGTGTGAACGGCTCTAATCCTAATTTACTATTATCTAAGTTTTTACATTTTATATTTGATTATATATATATATATATATATATATATATATATATATATATATATATATATATATATATATATATATATAATGGTCGACATATGAATAATAAATCATAATAAGTATACATTTTTAATAAAAATATGAATGAATTTACACATGATTTTGTTTAAAACCAACCTTTTAACCATGAATTTATATTTTCTCTACAAATATTTAAAAGCTGGTAGATATTATGTTACACTGTGAAGTGTGAACGGCTCTAATCCTAATTTACTATTATCTAAGTTTTTACATTTTATATTTGATTCGATATATATATATATATATATATATATATATATATATATATATATATATATATATATATATATATATATATATATATATGGTCGACATATGAATAATAAATCATAATAAGTACACCTTTTTAATAAAAATCTAAATGAATTTACACATGATTTTGTTTAAAACCAACCTTTTAACCATGAATTTATACATGATTAAATTTATTTTTTCTCTACAAATATTTAAAAGCTGGTAGATATTATGTTACACTATGAAGTGTGAACGGCTCTAATCCTAATTTACTATTATCTAAGTTTTTAAATTTTATATTTGATTCGATATATATATATATATATATATATATATATATATATATATATATATATATATATATATATGGTCGACATATGAATAATAAATCATAATAAGTACACCTTTTTAATAAAAATCTGAATGAATTTAAACATGATTTTGTTTAAAACCAACCTTTTAACCATGAATTTATACATGATTAAATTTATTTTTTCTCTACAAATATTTAAAAGCTGGTAGACATTATGTTACACTGTGAAGTGTGAACGGCTCTAATCCTAATTTACTATTATCTAAGTTTTTACATTTTAAATTTGATTCGATATATATATATATATATATATATATATATATATATATATATATATATATATATATATATATATATATATATATATATATATATATATATATATATATGGGTAAAGTGAATATACCTAACAACCTTATATAAGTTTAGGTGAAAGTCTGAAGATTTTAGAAACAATCAAGTTATGAGGTTGAATTTTATGAACTTTGGATGATTACAATGCAAATATAATACAAAATTATGTAGTATGATATGGTTAGTTACCTAAACTTATATAAGGTTGTTAGGTATATTTACTTAACCTATATATATATATATATATATATATATATATATATATATATATATATATATATATATATATATATATATATATATATATATATATATATATATATATATATATATATATATATATATATATATATATATATAATAGTCTTATACTATTACTTAAGTAAGTCCAAATTAAGGTATCTTATTTTCTTTGTAAAAGTCAAAAATATAAAAAATTGTTATAAATATTAAAGTTCAGAACGTATTGATTAATGATTAAAAACTAAAGAAAGGGTTAAGGCTCTGTGAAATATTACGGTGTCGTTTACCGGACAGTGAATACATTAATAAGCGCCGAGCGGCCGATGACAGCCGGTGCACATGGCTCACGTGGCCCGGCGGCATTATTTGCGGTAAGTTCTATAAATTAACAATAAGCCCCCATGTGATTACATTTATTATAATTACAGTCCCTCCACATAACTTCAATTTTCTCTTACAAATTTTTACACGAGTCAATGGCTTAGTTGTCTCTCTGACACCTTATACTTCAAAATTTAATGTGCTTCTCACGAGACAACTAATGTCTAGTGGAATAATCTTGTATGAGATTTGGGACAAAATTGTAATTAGATGTGGTGATGTTGATTTGATTATTTTAAGTAGATTAATCCATGTTATGTCATATGTAATGTATTATAATTGGGTTGGATAGGTGGGGTAGTTATTGGTCAAATGAGTCGAAATGTGTTTTTAATATAGATTTAATGTATTTTTTTTTTAAAAATAGAATATAATAATAATTAAGGTTGCATTTAGTTACAGAAAAATTGACCGTTTTTTGGAAAAAAAATTCAAAAAAAATTAGAATTTTGAAAACACGTTTAGATTGTCTATTTTTTTAAATTTTTCATGAAAAATTAAAATTTTCATTTTTCTAAAAGTACAAAGAAATTAGAAGTTTTGGAAAAACTGATAATCATTGTTTTCCACATTTTTATAATTTCAAATTTTTTCTACAATATAAACACACCCACTCCCACCCCACGACCTCTATCTACCCCCACCTTAACACCCCAACCCATCACACCCCTACCTACCACTCCCAAGCTTACCCACCCCCACAAACACACACACACACACACATACATACGCAAACACATGCACGCCCACCCCCACAAACACACACCCACACACACATACACCCCCCTCACACACACACACACACACCTACCAACCCCTACAAACACACGCCCACTCTCTAACCCCCACAAACACACACCTACCCCCACCCACACCCACACCCACAAACGCACGTACACCCACCCCTACATCCATACCCCCCCTTCCCGACACACACACACACACACAAACACAAACATACACACACATATACACCCCCCCACACACACACACATACGCAACCACCTACACACCCCCACAAACACACACCCACCCCACCCATAAACACACACACGCACACACATACACGCACATGCACACCCACAAACACACATCTACACACACCCACAAACATACATATACACCCATACAACACACATACCCCACCCCCCCCCCCCACACACACACACACCCACCCACCTACCCACCCCTACAAACACACACTTACCCTCAAACGCCCATAAACACACACCTACCCCCATCCAAACCTACAAACACACACACGCACACCCATCCCCATACCCACCAACACACATCCCCCCCCCCCCCCCCACGCACACACAAACACACACACACATACACCCCCAAACACAAACACCCACCCAACATCGCTACCATAATCATCAACCTACCATCACCATCACCATCACCACCACTGCTACCTTATCACCAACACCACCACCACCGCCGCCGTCATCACCACCACTACCCTAATTTCTGCCGCCACTCCGATGTCTTCGCCACCACCACCATCACCATCTACATCATCGTTTGGCCACATCATGGGACCTTCTCGACAAAACAATCATGGTTGGGCCGACCACCACGTTGCAGGAACTAGTTAGTAACAACTTAATAGATTAAGCTTTCATCTAGTTAATCCAAGAGCCCCAAAGCTCAGATTTGATTCCCTTAAAGGTCTCCATCAATACCACCCAATAAGACCAAATTTCTAATCCTAAGATCTTAGTGGTTGCACCAATTGCATGAACACCGCACAAAGTCTTGCAAGGCCACTTTCCAAACAACATCATGGTCTAGAAAGCTAGATAATGCACTCAAATGCTCTGGAGTTCACTAAAACTCCAAGGACAAGAAGGTTGGGACTAACAAGTTCACAAAATGAACTAATATCATATCTAAAGATATAATGAACAAGGTTGAGACTTTATACCTCCTAAAGGTCAGAAATGAGATATATGTGCTAGATCAAAGCCAAAGCCAAGCTTCCGATCCACAAGATGGACCCCTTCTTCTGATGGGTTTTGGCCATAAGAACATCCTATGTGCTCATACAAACCCTAATGCTTGGATCTAGGTTTCTCTATTGTACATGCAATTCATCCAAGACTTTAAACCCTAGATCTAGCATACAATTAATCAAATTAACTTATGAGTGGGGTTTAGATCTTACCTTGATTGTTATGTAGCAATAACAATCTCAAATCCTCCTTGTAATGACTTTAGAAAGCTTAGAGTCACAAATGTCACTCCTCTAGTGGTTTACAAACACCAAGAGCAAGAGGATGAAGAATAAGGAGAAAGGAGGCGGCCCAAAACGTGTGAAAACCCTAAGGAACAAGTTCCCCACGTTTTTGAGTCTCAAGGGTCCTTTAAATAGTGAGGCTATTAGGATTATCTAACAAGGAAACGCTAATTTGGATGCTTAGGCCCTAAGCAACCCATAGACTCCTTCCTTAGAGGCCTAGGACGATTTCTAATGGATTTCCCCATAGAATTCGTCCACCCATCTAATAGGGAGTCCATTAGCCCAATATTCAACTATCACACAATTGACAGTTCTAGTCCCTTAAGTTTAATTAATGTCTTTTAGCCACAAACTTAATTCTTATTAATTCTTGACTAATATTAATTAAACAATATGATTTCTACTTTAATATATTATTCTCATAATATATTAATAAATCATAATTAATCCTCTCTCTCCATAATTCATCCTATCAAGTTGCTTTGGTGAAGGCAACCCAAAATGACCATGCACCATCGGGTCAAGTACATACCAAAATAGTTATGAAACTAATCCAACAGTCTTCCCAGCTTCACAAAATGGGTTCAAACTCTTAAAACATATACAAATAGGCTAAGGTTTGGGTGGGATTAGTTCTCGGATGATGGAGGTTGCCAAGAGCATGCCACGTCATGGAAGATCATGAATGTGCATTTTCCATAACTAGGCTGTCACATCGTGGCCCAGGCAAAATCCTAAAACTCAATAAATGAAATTAAATCTAGAAGAATCATACCAGGAAACGAGTGTTACAAATCTCCCCCACTTGCATTAAATTTTGTCCTCGAAATCCACTGGTGTAGATAACTCGAGATAATACTCCCTCACTCTTCTTCAGGTTCCCAAGTCCAATCAAAACCCTTTTGGTTTTGCTATTCCACCTTCACCAAACTGAATACCTTGTTGCACAAGGTCTTTGTCCTCCTATATAGGATCACAAACGATCTCTCCACATAATTCAAATGCTCGTCAACCTGAATATCATCCAAGGGAACCACTATGAAATCATCATCCAAACACTTCTACAGCTGGGATACATGAAAGTTGTTGTGAATCTAGCTAAGTTTGACGAGCAAATCCTATCCATATGCAACCTTTCCTATCCGGGCGATAATTGTAAATGAACTAATAAATATGGGGCCTAACTTGACCATCTTTTGAAACCGGATGACACCTTTCCAAGGTGATACCTTCAAAAGCACAAGGTCTCCATGCAAACTCAAGGTCAGAACGACATCGGTCAGCGTAAATCTTCTGCCTGCTATGGGCGGTACGCAACCTATCCTGCACCTGCTGAATCGGCTCTGTAGTCTTGAGTACCACTTCAGTGCTCCCCATCACTCGCTGACTGACCTCATCCCATCAAATCGGATTCCGACATCTCCTCCCATAAAGTAGCTTAAAGGGAGGCATTCAAATGCTAGCGTGATAACTATTATTGTAGGACAACTCATCCAAAAGAAGGTAGGTATCCTAACTCCCTCCAAAATACAACACACATACTCAAAATATATCTTCAAGGGTTTGAATAGTTCACCCACTCTGTCCATCAGTCTGCAAGTGTTAAGCGATACTGAAAAGTTACTAAGTACCCAACTCCTCATGGAACTTCCTCCAGAATCGAGAAGTGAAACAAACATCACAATCTGAAACCACCGAGAATGGAACCCATTTTGTGCAACCACCACATTTATGTATGTGACATCCCCATTTTCACGGCAAGAAAAGACCGATTTGTTTATACTTTATTTTGGAAATCAGAGTATCCTTTTAAAGGAAAATGTTGTGGAATTTGTTCCCAAAAAAACATGATAAATACAGATGAGTTAAAAACTAATAGATCGTTTAGATCTTTCACAAATGCGATAAAAGAATTCTAACAATTTAAGAACAAATAAGAACAAACACATATCAGAATCAAATATGAGCTTATGATTCAAAACTGAGTCACGCCTCAGCAGAGCTCGATGAAGAACTTCCGCTGTAGAGGCCAGCTAGGGTTTACAGAATAGTAAATATGAAAACAATGAAAGTGAAAATTACTAAGCCTGCATGCATGCAACTTAAATACTAAACCCTAATGTAAAATAATGCACGGCTGGACAGGCCCAATACCGGCAACAAAACTAGGCTATGGACCGAGCCCATGACGCAATCCTCTAGACTCAACAATCTCCCCCTTTGCGTCAAATGAGGCAAGAGATTATTTCTTCTGAGAAGGTCTCACCGTTTTTATAACTTTGAAAAGTTTAGGAATAATGGCGAGAAGAGTCTGTCGGAATAGAATGTACCACCTCAGCATATCGACAAACAGCTTTTTATTAGCAGCAGTGTTCTGGTCGCACCTTTGTATAATCTCCAAAATATGCTCAAGACAGGACGTTGAGAAAAGGTGTTTGTCAACAAGAGCGAACATGCACTTTTGACCTTCGCCCCTGAGAAACATTACTGTGTGATACTTGGAATCAATCTTCCCCTTGATCATGGAATTAACATTGCCAGCTCTGCCCATCGGTTTGATCGTTGGTCGCTTGTGTATGGCAGATGCAATTTCCTTGTCCATCTTTGCTACCTCATGAATGTAGAAAACAATCATACGCTTGACATGATCAATAATTGGTTGATACTCCTGAGGATTTGACAAAAGGATGTTGTTGAGGAGTATCTAGTCATGGGGGTTGAGGTTCGGTAGATCAGCAAGGGAAAAGAAGTGAACAGTGCCTTCGGTTCCTCTAGTCACTCTGAACTTGACATTAATGAATTTCCCTGCTGAATAGGGCTTCATCACCCTGACGGTGGTTATCTTCTTTAAGCTCCATGTCTGGTATTAAGGTTGAGCAAACTCCAAGTAAAATTCTAACAGATCCCTATCTACCTTCGGGTCTGGAAATGGAATAGCAGCAGTGCAGTTGAAACAATGGAAGACGAATGCCTTTCTAGTGGTTGGCATATCGAACTGCACATCCCTGGAGTTGTCACGGCTGAAAGACATTGGAGGTTCGAGCCATAGAGCAGCTGGCTCGTCAATCGCACACCTCTGAAGCGATTCTCTAGTCCACTCAGGGAACATGGCCTTTTTCTTTTCAAGGAGCTCCACCTACTTTCGTTTCTTTTCTAGCTCAGCCTTCTCCTTCATAGACAATTCTTCAGTTCGTTTTTCTAAAGAATCAACCTTTGGGACAGGCTTCCGGGGATTTTTAACGTAGACATCATCTTCTTCGTTGTCGGTATCATCTTCACCGATTTTCTTCTTTTTCTTCTCTTTATTACTGACCGAAGCTTCATTACCCTTCGGTTCAGCGGCTGGCTTGGAGGTAGAAGGAGGAGGTTGATTTGTTTCTTGCTTCAACTCTTTCTCTCCCCCTTGTTGTGGATGGACACCAGTCACCGGAACACCCTCGATGCGACTGAGGACGTCTAGTGCCGGTCGGAGCTTTTCTGCCAAATGCCTTCGGGTGGTGATAGTGACAAGGGGATCATGACATTCAATTAGATGAAGAAGGATGGAGTGAATGTCTGCAACAGAGCTCCTTATTGCCTCCCTCTCTGACTTGAGGTCATCAATATCAGCATGAGCAGATTTCAGCTTATGAGTTGGCAATTTAAGCTGATTTGTGCGTCTGGCAAGCTCATCCATAACACCATTTTCCATGGCTAAGTCCGCTTGAAGTTGAGATAAGCGTTCGTTGACATTAGCATGGAACGCTTCATTCGCGTGTTGAATAGCAAGGCGTGCTGCTTCAACCTTCGAGCATTCAGACTGAAGAGTCTTTGAAGAGTTTCTACAGAAGAAGTAACTGTAGCAGCATTCTTGGCAGCAGCAGCCTGCAAAGAGTCTAAAAAGATGTGAGCCTGGGAAACTAGTTTATCGACTTTTGCAGTCGCTTCCTTGCACTCCTTTGTAGAGGCATCAATAGCACGAGAGGCCTGTTGACACTGAGAGGTGGAGGCTTCAATAGCCTTGGCTGCAGCAGTCAAGGAGGCTGAATGTTCTGCAACAACTGATGAGAACAGGGCCTTTAATGCAGCAGTTGAATAAGCCCCGGAGGAAGAGGAGGAAAGTAGTTGATCTAGCTTGTCGTTTACCGCTTTGAGATGACGTTTGGTGATAGGCTCATCGTCATCATCCTCACTCTGGACTCGATAAGGACTGAAGTATGTAGAGTCGAACTCCAAGTCCTCACCGCCCAAAATTGGTGTTGTTTCTGTAGAAGGTGTGGGAGATAAGGGTTTAGAAGTAGTAGGAGGTTCAGTTGTTGGTGGATGTTCGGTTGTAAAAGTAGGTTCGGTTACTGGTGGGTTGGGAATAGTGAAGGTAGGTTTTGTAGTGGTGGTAGAGGTTGTATCTATGAAAATGGGAGTGGGAATAGGCTTTGAAGTGAAGGGTTGAGAAGTGGTTGTTTGAAAGATAGGAGGGATAGAAGCAGGAATTGTAACAGGTGGAGGTGAAGGAGGCAAAGAACGAACCGGAATTTCTGGAGTAGGGGAGCGAGGTGGAGTATCGCCTTGATCCGAAACCTCTTCATCAGAACTTTCGTTCTCAGAATCTGAAGATGGAGCGTTCTTCTGCCTAGGAGGAACATATTCTGAATCCGAACTACTTGAGGATTGAAGAATAAGTTTCCTAGCAGGCTTCTTCTGCTTTTTAGGTTGAGGTTGAGAAGGAGCAGCTTTATCAGTCTTCCTCTTCTTGGGGGTCTGCCCCTTGGATGGTTTTGTTACAGGTCCCTCCTTCTGTGATTCAGGTTGCTTGCCACTTTTGGCTGGTTTATCAGCTTCTTCAATTGAATGAAGCATTGTAGGAGTAAGCTCACGTAGACCAATGGACTTACGTTTTCTGTACTACTGAAGAAGGTTGCTTGATGCTGAGATAGAACCAAGCATTGTTTCAGGAATAGAGCCAATGTACGAGAATTTGGTAGGATTAGTGACGATGATCTTCGTCGTATGAAAGGTGGCGATGGACGAAAGCAAGGAATCTGCCATAATAGGGACACGATTGCGATCCATTGCCCACTTGGTGATAATGGTCCAGAAACGACCACAAGAAATTTTTGAGTGCTTTAACGAAGAAAGTAGACTTTGAATCAACTGTTGCCAAATTATAGACCCATAGTCAAGGTTGAGCCCGCTGTACAACCCATACAACACCGTCATAAAGGCCTTGCTAGCACCGTCAGAACCAGCACTTCGCTCAGATAAACCCTTGAATAAAAGAGTGAATAGGCCATTCCATTGAGGAGGAAGGCAGGACTTCTTGAACTTCGTGACGGTAGTTAGGGTTTCAGTGTACCCCATCTGATAAAACATAGTGAACAGTTGACCAGTAGTAATGGAGTCAGGGTTTACCAGAGACGGATCTTATGAGAGACCAATTAGGGCACAAAATCGACTCTTGGAGATGGAGACTTTCTCATCGTGAAGCTCAAAGTGGATACGCTCATTTGCTTTGTCGTAGAACGCCGTGGAGTAGACATGGGACAAGAATGACATTGGCACAATTTCGACCTTTGTCAGTGCATCGACAAGTGGAGAGTATTTGAGACACTTAACCACATACAACATGTACGAATCATAAACGAAGGGAGTAAGATCGATGATTAGGTTTTGTTGGGGTTTTATTGTGAGTAGGGGTTGACGAACTGAGGTATCATGAGCAGATGAAGAATCTGCCATTGTAGGAGCTTGAGAGTGATGATGAACAGGTGCAGAAAATAGGCGGGTTTCTTGGAGAGCTTTTTGGAAGTGATAAAGGTTGAGAGAGTCCCGTTCCAATTCCTTTTATACGTACAAGGAAGAGAGAGAAGAATCCGACTGAAATCTTGGATTATCTCTAAAACCGTGCCTGAATTGATGTGTGAATAGTTGGCATGCCGAAGATGACGTAGGAGAGAGAAAAACGTTTCCCCTTTTTCACCCCTTTTCATAAAATCACCTTTTTCAAATCGCCAAACCGTTTGAATTTCTGCTGAGTCAGCTACCTTTTTCATCCCTATCGTTTCACCTGACAACGCTTGAGTTTTTGTGCTTTGATAATCTGTGTAAAACTTAGAATTTTGGAAAATTAAAAATTTTCGTGCAAAGGGTGAAAAAGATAAAGAAATAAAACAAATATTTTGGGATT
Source organism: Lactuca sativa (assembly GCF_002870075.4). Taxonomy (NCBI): domain Eukaryota; kingdom Viridiplantae; phylum Streptophyta; class Magnoliopsida; order Asterales; family Asteraceae; genus Lactuca; species Lactuca sativa. The sequence continues at coordinate 181,425,216 of NC_056625.2, read as the reverse complement.
ATCTGTGATGTCGTTTTTAGACATAAATCAATTAATTCTGGGCAAAAATCACTTCCTTCAACGTCAAGAGAGAAATAGAAGTGCCTGCTTGGTTTCCCATGAAATAACAATCAAAAACTTGTTGAGAAGTTTTGAAAGGCATCTTTTAACGGTTAAAGTGGGTGGCTTTCGCTTCAATTCATAATTTCGATACTCAACATAAGATCAAAAAGAGAATGAAGTACTTGTGAGATCATTGTGATCTGTTGAACAAGTAGGTGAGAAATAATTTTCTAGTGACCAGAGAATTTAAGAAATCTCAAAAAAATAAACTGGATCTTTTAGGGTTAGAGATGATGGGTTTTGAGTATTCTAACACTTCCTAAGTGTACATGCAACCCTAATAACCTTGAATCTATGTTTTCTCTATATACATGCAAGTTTCTTTTTCAAGGTTATTTCCTAACTAGCATGGCATGGGGATTACATAAAAGATAAAAACTAGTAGAAATACATACCTTGTTGTTGCTTGGATTCCTTCAAGACTTTGTGAGCCTAGCACCCCAAATGTTGTGCCTCAAATGCTTCACACAACACTACAACCTTGGAATAACTAGAGAGAATACTTCTACACTTCAAAATCGGCTATGCCCTCACAAGAATACTCTTAGTCTCGATTTTGCATGCTATAGGGTTTCTTTTATAGTGTGTCATAATTAGGAGTTACAAATGTAAACCCTAATTGTCATGACTCTTCATTTCTCATGACCCATGGGTTTGTAACTCCGATGGACTATCCATGGAGCTCCATATGGTTATAACCAAACCCATAAACCGTGGATCATTAATCCACCATAAAAGAACTGATGATTGTCATAATCAACCCTATATATTTAATTAGTCTCACTTTGATCACCAAATTAATACTAGATTAATACTTGATCAACACTAATTAAATAATACTATTATTAATATATTAGAACTTATAATATATTAATAATCACAAGTGTACTTTCTCTCATTTTGTCTATCCAAGTGTTGCAATGCCATGCAACCCAAATGGACCATGCCGGGTCGGGTCAAGTACATACCAAATAAAGTTATGGACTTAGACACTATATCCAACAGTCTCCCACTTGGATAAGTCTAATAACTATATTTTCAAATATGACTTCAAAATCCGACTAGCAATCGTAGCTCTTTCAAAGTCTCTCGGAACTGAGATGATGATGATACGCCATTTAAGATAAGTGATCATATAATCCTCTATTCCCATGATATCAGCTGGACAAACACATGGAACATGGTCTTACTTATTGTCCAGCATTTGTTTCTCGATCTCTGATTTGTTTCGACATAGAACTAAATTGAACGCATCAATTAGGTTCTGACTGGGCCCGATACATAAGTCAAAACCAAATCATCGAGGGGCCCAGATATCGCTTCTATTTCTAGAAGGAACAGATAAACTTCGACTGATATGCTTGTACTAACTACTTGTTGAATTATTCACAAAGGCACGTTTTATAACATCGAGTTACCAATGCGTTTTCATACAATCAATGAATAACCAACTCATAGTCAACAAATCATATCTCTAGGTTTGAAGATTTATATGATATTACCGTCTCACGATCACTCGAGATAAATTCCATAAAGTGATGCAAGTGAGCATGGGTTGAATCCAATACTCAGCCCTTATGAGTACTCATGAATGTTGTAGCAACCATTGCATTGTCTAAAGCACTTTAGACAAATCATACAAGCCAAATTCATGACAGTCTTGATTCATATCTACTTCTAACATATGACTGACTGTGGATGGTTTGAATAATATGATATATACCATAACATAATTATTCTGGAAGTCAAAACATGCAAAGTGAAACACAAGAATAATACTAATCTTATATGGCCCCAACACTTTGAGTGTAAATAAAACACCTTTTATTTAAGCACCATATTGATTACTCATTAGTTATGTTTCGATTAATCAACTTTATGCTTGAATTAAAACATTAGTTGTCCCATGCTCCAAGCATGTACACTATGGTTTTCCAAATAGTTATGCCATACTCTAAGTATGCATACTATGTTTACATATGGTCCTCTCTTTGTGAAATAGATCAATTGACAATATTCCAATGATGCTCATTTGACAATTCCAATCCTTGTTGTAAATGCAATAATACCGAACTCTTGCCATTTACTATAATCTGTTAGATTCTAAACTTATATGCAATGATCCCCTTGTAATGACTATGCACAGAAGTCACAAAGACCTGGCAACAGACATTACAAGGTATTCCAATGGAAAACAATTCCATGGAAATGAAGTCTCAAATTCAAAGTACATTCCTTTGAACATCCTTCTTAGCATTAAGTTCTCTAATCTTACACAGATTTAAAGAGTAACTTCCACCTATGGAAACAATTCCATATTCCCATTTTAACCATCACTTTTGAATGAGAGTTGCCTCTTTTCAAAATATGTCAATATGGTCCTTGCTCTATACTTCTAATTGTCCATGAGCAACCAATCATTGGTAGACCTCATATTGTCCTTGACAATTTTGCTTAATCATTTTAGTCATTTCCAGTTCTAATCCTTTTTCCTTTCTTAATGCCCTAAGCATTAGGAAAATTTAGAATGGATGAATATTATAGTACATGCAATCGATCCTATATCCGAAGCATATAGGACACGATTCATGCTATAAAATTTTTATTTGCCATGTTCTTATAATTCGAACTATGAAGAGGTATGCCGTAATCAAAATCGAATTTTGAGAACGCAACATATATAGAAATTCCTTATGTTGAACAATTCCAACATAACATTCATATATATCCTTGACTAAAGTTGATAAAACTCAATCTAAGATGGTAGAATTGGAATGAAGTATAAAATCCTCTCCCTTAATTATAGCAAACAACTTTTCAAAGCAAGTTGAAACTTTTTGTTTTCTATAATTAACATTGCTAACTTGCAATACTTAACATAATCATCATGCTCCCACTAGCATAATGATTACCAGCATAACACTTTCTGCTCCTACTAGCTTTGACATGTACTCAGAAATCAACTAGACTTTTAGAAATCAATACTTTATTGACTTTCTTACCAAAGTTCATATTTCTGATACTAGATTGCTTTGATAAGACTTTATAAAAAACATACACCTTTCCTTAGATAGCTCACATGTTTTTCTAGACCTTTTGAAATTCTCACTAGTTAGTGTGCCGGTTAACCACACACGCTCCACTAACTATAGGAGAATGCAAATATCACAACCACTATCTACTTAAAATCTTCTTAGTGGAAGCGTTTCCTTACCATCATTTTCATGAATCGAAGAGAAACCTTATGAAACTTAGATTTTATGGTGTATGTGTTCTTTTCCATGTGAATTTTGTCAAAACCATAATCACGGGACTAGGTTAGTGACACTTCCAAATTCATATGGACTGAACTTGTGCAATCTTAATTTCTTGCCACCCGACAACACAAGGGCCTACCATTGCTTTCAGGTTGTTATGCAAACAGTCGAGAACTCTCAGAACTCCAGTGCAAATCCAACCTTAACTGGGATGAGCACAGAATATGTCAACACAATAGGTTACAAACCTCAAGTCGTGGGCTAGTGATTAGAAAATCTCTTGATTGGTTCTTGAACCTATCTTAAGATCCTTTTAGGACTCCCACTGACCTCTTGACATATATGATTCTCTTTGTCAAGAACCATTCCTTGACAAAATAAATATTCAAGAGCTAGTACGGATTCTTATCAAGTTAAACACTTCTTACTATTGGTCTTAGCTGGTCTTTGTTTTATCCAAAACATCACAACTTACCAATCTCAAATGTACAAGAAAAGGAAACATCTTACTCTACATTTGACAAGTGTTATGAACTTTCTTAAGACTATGTCACTCAAGTTACAATCTTGGAGTATAACTCCAGGATTTGTTTTTGGCACGAAGTATGAATTATCTTTTGATTTAACCATTTCAACAATTCACGATTCCTCTCCTCAGGCAACAAACGCACTAAGGTGTCCTTAGAGGAACAATTGTGATAAGGTTCCATAATCACTAAGATAATCATAAAACAAAATACACAAGTACTCTCCCATCGCTTCAGATTGGAGAAACTTTTATCTTTCTGCCTTATTTGATTCTTCTAATTCATTCTGCCATACATTGAAACTTTTCCAATATTTCAGAATTACACTTAAACTCGTAAGCATAACCATATTTACTAAACTTTAGTAAATCATAGTGAATAATCTTATCAACCTTTGTGGTGGATCTGACCAGCACACAATCAAGTGTACCCAATCTCTTAGTCCTTCGCTTGACTCACATGCAAATGTGAACAAGGAATTAGTCTTAATTTACCAAAGATGAAATCTCTCATTCATCACACAATAAAACTTGCATGATCCCAAGTTTCTATCCAACTGAAACTTGGGTGATGAGAATCTTTCCTTATTTGGTAAATCATGACACTACCACTAATGAAAGAATCAAATCCATTTAACCATATTTCTTATCAATGGAAACATATAAGAAACAACCTTTTTCATAAATGCCATTGTAAGGATACTTAAAATAAATAAAATCAAAACCATTTTTTCTTTTATTTGAAAATTTTGCGGAAAACTTATCCTTACAACCCATATGAAAACCTTGTTGTTATCTATTCCTAAGCAATATGTTTCAACTCTTAAGTAACAACTCAAAATTCTGATCACTGAACCATGCGATCGATATCCATCTTCACGATCAGAATCAGCATATACTTCCTTTAAGTTTCTTCACTCTTCTTTGATTCTTAAAACATCAACATGTGAACCAGTCACATCATGCAATAAGAATCTCAGATTAGAAACTTAATAGAGTTAGACGATGGACTTTACCTGAAGTAGAGTCAAACTTATTGACCTTACCATCCTTAAGATCTTTCAAGTAAATTTAGCAGCTTTGCAACCAATGTCCTTCCTTTGGCAACAGAGACATATGGACTCTTTGGAAACGGTACATGGGACTATCACAGACTTAGCCTTTCTCTTTACCATTTGGTCAACCGAGTTGACTATGGCCAATCCCTTTCAATTGGGAAGAGAAAGTTTTCTGGACTTCCAATGTCACCATTGTCAATGTCCAAATCGGTTTGGGAAGTAGATCTTCTAATCTAATTTGCTTTACCAATGCTCCAAATCATTGATGATTCAGCATCATCAAGCAAATAGATAAGATCATTTAAGGGTCTTGTCATGATCTGTCATCAGGGAGTTACTGAAGAACCAAGTCAACAGTCAACTACCTTAAGATTTTGACACCCGACTCTCCCGGCTTGTCAATATGTGACTTAATCTCTAAGATGTAAGCACATACAGACTTTGTTTGCCAATAGGGATTGAGTGACATAGAACTTATCAAGTCTTGAAACTTGTGGGATAGGGAGATTTAATGGAGTAGGTGAAGGAAGTGAAGTGTGATTTTTCAGTCCCACTAATGCACAACAAAGGAATTGATCTTTCACCTTGATTGCCATTCGGGATATCATCTTCATTAGGAAGCTTCTTCCTAAAGATTTGGGAAGACCATAGCTGTCTAAACTAGACATCTATAATGGGAGAAATTCAAGTTAGTTGATTTAAAGTCCTTAATATAACACCCAGTATGAAATATTAAGGCTAGGACCCAATAACCTGTTTATAACTGGAAGAGGGATGCCGTAATCCCAATTATAAAATAGTTAAAGGTAGGTAAATGACGATTTACCAATTTCCACCATTAGAATGAAATATTTTATTATTAGGTTTTATTGGTTTTGAAACTCCTAGATCTTTTGAGATACATTGAACTTTTCAATGGCATGTTTGAATCTCGATTGTGCCCTTTCAAGTTTGTGACTGGGATGCTGAGGATCTCAAACAAGGTGTGAATAACCATACAAATTGACTTGGTACCCTCAACAATATTACCTAATCAATGTGCCGGTTAACCACACACGCTCCACCGATCTATAATAAAGTCGAGTTACCCTTTGCCACCCTTACTAGTCCATGTTAGTGTGCCGGTTAACCACACACGCTCCACTAACGACTTGGTAAGGTACAAAGTGTAATTTTATGGGCTAGCACCAATTTCACATTTTCCTAAAGTAACTAAGATTGGGAATTTATAATGTATAGTTACTTTATAATTCATTATACTTTTAATGAGTATTTAAAGTCGTATCCTACCCGTTCGGCTAATGACCCTCCACCGATCAAGGAAGCAGTGGGTGAGAGTAGACACCCATTAAGTCACCATTTTATAGGCAACAACCTTATACCCCCCTTATAGACCGGCTTCGTGAATGAGGCCTACTAACGGTAAGAATGACATATTCTTATACATATCTATATAATTAACATTATAATAATAGTATAAGGGTGTATTTTAAAGAATTAAAATACTTGGTGGTTTAATCAATTAATTAAACTATACTCTTAATTTAATTAAACTTAAACCATGCCTTTATGGAATTATTAACTCTTTTAATTAAACACTTTAATTAATTTAATGAAGTCCATAAAGTTTGATTTTTTTTTTAACTTAAAAAAAATAATAATTTGGAATTAAAGTGTAAGACTTTACAAATTCCAAAACTTGAGGGCAAGAATTGAAACTATTCCAAGTCTCTTCAATTTGTAACTTATGAGTTTTAATGGTTCATAAAGTTGAAGACTCTTCATTTTATGAAACCTACTACTCTTTAATTTCAACTTTTAAAGAAGTGACTTTTGGTTATCCATAACTTGAGGACAAGCTATGGACACCATCATTGCCACTAAGATCATCAATTAAACATACATGGAGGTTACACATAATTCCTATGATCTTCTAAAAATTCATAAGAACACAAATTCATGTCAAACAATTTCAAGAATCATATTAACATATACAATACTTGAAAGTTGATAAAAGTCATGCAAAATGGATTAACATAATCATTATCATTTTGAAAAACAGATTTTACAAGTCCAAAACATATTGGGATAATGATTCTAATCCATTTCTAGCAAAAAAAACTCGAAAAATCTGCCCAGCTCGATCCTACTCGGCGAGTAGGATGAATTTGTTCATGGACTCGGCGAGTCCTCCCCATGGACTCGGCGAGTACAGTCGTCAGAATGCAGAATTTTCGATTTTCAAGCAGTTTTGCATCAAGTATACAGAAAACAATCCTAGGCTCTGATACCAGTGATGGGTTTTGAGCATTCTAACACTTCCTAAGTGTACATGCAACCCTAATAACCTTGAATCTATGTTTTCTCTATATACATGCAAGTTTCTTTTTCAAGGTTATTTCCTAACTAGCATGGCATGGGGATTACATAAAAGATAAAAACTAGTAGAAATACATACCTTGTTGTTGCTTGGATTCCTTCAAGACTTTGTGAGCCTAGCACCCCAAATGTTGTGCCTCAAATGCTTCACACAACACTACAACCTTGGAATAACTAGAGAGAATACTTCTACACTTCAAAATCGGCTATGCCCTCACAAGAATACTCTTAGTCTCAATTTTGCATGCTATAGGGTTTCTTTTATAGTGTGTCATAATTAGGAGTTACAAATGTAAACCCTAATTGTCATGACTCTTCATTTCTCATGACCCATGGGTTTGTAACTCCGATGGACTATCCATGGAGCTCCATATGGTTATAACCAAACCCATAAACCGTGGATCATTAATCCACCATAAAAGAACTGATGATTGTCATAATCAACCCTATATATTTAATTAGTCTCACTTTGATCACCAAATTAATACTAGATTAATACTTGATCAACGCTAATTAAATAATACTATTATTAATATATTAGAACTTATAATATATTAATAATCACAAGTGTACTTTCTCTCATTTTGTCTATCCAAGTGTTGCAATGCCATGCAACCCAAATGGACCATGTCGGGTCGGGTCAAGTACATACCAAATAAAGTTATGGACTTAGACACTATATCCAACAAGAGAAACCTTGGTGAAAGGCAATCTCATATATATCACTCAAAAAGAAAAAGAGATTCCATTGGGTAACAAGTAAGACCTTGAATTTTTGAATTCACTGTCAATTCATTAGTGGTGTTGAATTTTGGGTTTCACTTAGTACATAGTTACATGAGACTAAGATGATAAACACAGATTTTGTATAACCATAAACCTCAGTGGTTAAAACGGAAAGTCTTAGGGGTTATAGTGATGAAACAAAATATAATGGAGAAAGATGATGGAGATGGTATTAGAAGCGAATGTACCTCTACTTATTAAACAAAAGATGGTCTAAGAAGGCAACTCTAAACTCAGTGTGAGTAGAGTAAGGTAGCTCATGATTAAAGTGAACTTGATAGCCTGGTTTGGGAAAACATGATTGGTGTAGATCATGTTGTTAAGGCTTCACTCAGAATCAGTTGAGGCTTGAGTCTACATACAACAGCATGCTTCTAGGGACACTTAACTAATGAAAAAGAATATTTACCTGCCGGAGATGCGTCGTCGAGAGTCACACTTGAAAAAAAAACGTTAGAAATATGGAAAATAGTAAAAATACAGAAAATATTTTTGGATTTTTGTGAAAAATGACCAGTTGAACGAAGAAAAAAAATATTTTTGGGATTTTTAGAAAGTGAAAGGAAAAAAAAAATTACAAAAGAATACATTTGAAACGCCTTAAAAAAAAATTAAGGAAGTTCATAAGGACCGAACCCGAAATAGACCGAACGCTCGGTTCATTTCGGTTCATGGACCAACTTCACCCGAAATAGACCGAACCCGAAATAGACCGAACTCTCGGTTCATTTCGGTTCATATAGGTTCGCTCTATTTTGCTTGTTACCTTTATGGGAGCGAAGGCGATTTCGGTACTGACTCGACTTGCATCATTCCTAGGCCTTGTAAGAACTTATTGAAGCTTGCTTCAGGTAAAGCCTTTGTTAATATGTCTGCCAGTTGATCAGTCGTTCTGAAAAAGTGAATTTCGACGTTGCCATCTTCGACATGATCCTTGATGAAATGATATCTCAGTGCGATATGCTTAGTCTTCGAGTGTTGCACTGGATTGTGAAAAATTCTGATTGCGCTTTCAAAGTCACAGTACAAGGGGATTTTCTTCATGTTTAAGCCATAATCCTGCAGTTAACTCTGTATCCATACGACTTGAGATGTACAAGATGCTGCAACAATGTATTCGGCTTCTGCAGTGGATAACGACACTCAAGTTTGTTTCTTGGATTGCCAACTTACTAATTTTCCATCCAAAATTGACATCCTCCTGTGGTGCTTTTACGATCTAATCCACAGCCACCTAGATCAGCATCTGAAAATGCTTGCACGAAAAATCATGAGTTGGTTGGATACCATAGACCGAGATAGGAGGTTCGCTTCAGATAGCGAAAGATGTTCTTCACTGCTTGAAGATGAGGTTCTCGAGGGTTGGCTTGAAATCTAGCACAATAACATATTGAGAACATGATATCAGGTCTACTGGCTGTAAGATACATCAAAGACCCGATCATCTGTCGATAAAGCATTGTATCAGCTGCTGGTTTCTCCAATGATGGTGTGAGTTTAGTCCCAAAAGCCATAGGTAATTTCACTTTAGAGTCTCCCATCATTCCAAACTTGGTTAACAAAGTCTTGGTATATGCTTCCTGATTAATAAAGATACCTTCGGGTCCCTGTCTAATGTTCAATCCAAGAAAAAAGTTAATTGGACCCATTGAGCTCATCTCAAATTTAGTTTCCATCAACTTTCTGAATTCAACAGTTAAGCTAGGAATCGTGGAGCCAAAGATGATGTCATCAACATAAATTTGGACTATCATAAGGTGGTTACCTTCTCTCTTACGAAAGAAGGTTGGGTCAACCGAACCTTGTTTGAATTTAGACATTTTTAGGAAGCGTGTGAGAGTTTCAAACCATGCTCTGGGAGCCTATTTGAGGCCATAGACAGCTTTTTCAAGGATATAACAATGATTGGGATACTTCTTGTTCACGAATCCTGGCGGTTGCTCAACATATACGGTTTCTTCAATTTCACCATTGAGGAAAGCACATTTGACGTCCATTTGATAGACTTCAAAGTTCTTGTGAGCAGCGTACGCAAGAAAAATATGAACAGATTCCAATCTTTCCATGGGAACGATGGTTTCTTCATAATAAATTCCCTCTTCCTGATAATACCCTTTGACCACTAGCCTTGCTTTATTACGAATGACATTCCCCTCTTTGTCCATCTTGTTTCTGAATACCCATTTGAGACCGACAACCGAAGCATTCTTTGGAGTTGGAATAAGACGCCATACCTTGTTTCGTTCAAACTCATTTAACTCATCCTGCATGGCTTGAACCCAGTCTGAATGATCAAGAGCTGAGTTAACAGTCTTTGGTTCAATTTTAGAAAAGAATGAATTGAACATGCAGAACTCTACTTTTCAAAAAAAGTGCAGCCTGTTTCGCTTTGATTTGAGAGCGAGTTAACACTTTTTCTGAGGATTCCCCAATAATTTGAGTTTGAGGATGATCTTTGGTCCATTTGATAAGTGGAGGAAACTTTGGATCATAAATAGGATCCAGTTCAGCATTGATTTCTTCCTCTAGTTCAAACATGGTGTCATCATCACCAACATTGGTGTTCTCCCCCTCGAAGAATAATTCCTGTTCAGGACCATTATTTGTATCCCCTTCATTGGCTGGAATTTCAGTAGAACTTGATGTATTTGGCGATGAGTTCTCCCCCTGGAATGAAGAACCTTGATCATGATGAGTAGAGGACCCCTCCCCCTGGACAGTAGGATGGTCACCAGAAGTTTCGCTTGTGTCTGCGCCTTCGGTTTCTTTGGATTGATCTTCAGCCATCTTCTTAGTAGCATCGTCTATAACTTGTTTCAAATTATCAACTTTGTTGTCTTTTGCAGTTGATTCAGAGTCAATCGCCTTTTGAGGCTCATCAAACAGGAGCATGAATTGGTCGAAAAGATTCGAGATGGAGATAGTAATTTGACCATTCTTTGGAAATATGTCATGCAAGGCATCTTCCGTTGGTTACAACTTCTTAACATAACTATCGTCACCTGTGACATAGTATGTTTCTTCAATTTTCTTCGAGCGTTTATTGAGAACTCTATACGCCTTGGAGTTTAGGGAGTAGCCTAAGAAAATTACTTCATCTGCCTTGACATCGAACTTGTTTCAATTCTCTTTGGAGTTGAAAATGAAGCATCGTGAACCAAACACATGAAATAATTTCAAGTTTGGTTTTCGATTATTCAAGATCTCATAAGGGGTAATTAAGAACCGCTTATTCAAGTATGATCGATTCGAGTATAACATGCAGCTGCAATAGCGTCAGCTCATAAATACAATGGTAAGGACGCGAAGCATAACATGGTACGAGTAGCTTCACACAGGGACTGATTTTTCCTTTCAACAATGCCATTTTGCTGCAGAGTATAGGGAGCTGAGAAATTCTGAGTCGTCCCTTTTTCAGCAAGAAAACCTTCAAGGTCTTTGTTCTTGAATTTCAGGCCATTGTCGCTCCTTATATTATGAACTACCTTTCTTAGTTGGGTCTCGATCTGTTTAATGAAGAGCTTGAGCTTTGGAGTAGCTTCAGACTTTTGCTTGAGAAAGAAAATCCATGTAAACCTAGAGAAATCGTCCACAATAACCAGAATGTATTTGTTTCCCCCAATGCTTTCGATGGACGATGGACCACATAGATCAATGTGCAGTAATTCCAATGGTTCTATCACCTTAGTATTAATAATAGAAGGGTGACTCTGCCGACTCCGCTTTCCTATTTCACATGCTACACAGAGATGTTCTTTATCGAATTTTAGAACTGGTAGACCTCGAACGTGATCACCTAAGACCAACTTGTTGATGTCCTTGAAGTTCAGATGAGAGAGTCTTCTATGCCATAACCATCTTTCATCAGAGTGAGCCTTTGTGAGTAATCACACTGCTGGTTTACCTCTTACAGGATTGAGATTCAATGGATACATTTCCCCTTTTCGCTTTGATTTGAACAAAATTTTGTTTGAGCTCTTTTCGACAATTTCTGAGCCTTCATCGTCGAATGATACTTTTAATCCAATACCAACCACCAGCTGTGATACGCTGACAAGATTGTGTTGGAGCCGTTCAACGTATACAACCTTCCTTATGGAGAACTCACCATTAGTGATCATTCCATAGCCTTTGATAGTTCCAAAAGAGTTGTTGCCATATTTTACAATGCCACCATCTTTGAGAGAACGAAACTCTCTTAGTTCCTCCTTCCTTCCTGTCATGTGACACGAGCAACCACTATCGATGTACCATTCTTCATCAAACTGCTCGTCACATATAACCTGCAAAATATTAAGCAGATTTAGGAACCCAAAGTTTCTTGGGTCCTTGTGAGCCTTTTACAGGACAGGGAATAGTAAGAGAAATATCAACCATATATGTGCGTTTGATTAAAGTTGTTTCATCTTTTCTTTTGATGGTGAAAACTTTAATTTTTGTTGATTTAGGAGGACTGGGGTTTTTGACCGAGGAACTAGAATTTAGAGAATTGAATTTAGAAGTGACATTAGATTTCCGGTTTTGCTGATCAGACTTACAGGCATTAGGACCGAAATTGCTATTTCGGTTGCCATGAGATGAGGGACCGAAATTCTCCTTTCGGTTGTTGTAGGATGAGGGACTGAAACCTCTCTTTCGGTTGTTAATGGGTGATGGACCGAAACTCTCATTTCGGTTGTTTTCAGTCAAGGGACCGAAACTACCCTTTCGGCTCCTATCGGTCGAGGGACTAAAACTACCCTTTCGGTTCTTATCGGTTGAAGGACCGAAACTACCCTTTCGGTTCCTTTTGGTTGAAGGACCGAAACCTTCCTTTCGGTTGATATTGTGACGAGAAATGAAACTGCTCTTCTGGTTCCTTAAGTTTTCTTCTGATTTATTCTTCCTTTCAATCCTTACAAAATCTGGATTTTGAGAATTCCAAAATCGTTTTCTTTCTGAGAGATTCTTCTTATATCTCAAATTTCTTTGATGTTTTCGATCAGCCACCTGTTTTGGATTTCTATGAATGTTAGCCTTTCTTTTCAAAGCATGAGCACAACATTCACTATTTGTTGAAGAAGTATCACTTGTGGTTGGCATTGGTTTGTCCAAAGATGGTTTAGTTCCACATGTGCTCGGCACATCATACTTTGTAGGCTCATTTAATGGTTCAGGTATGTATCTACCATTCACTCTCCATGAGGTTTTCTGAGAAAGACCCTTCGTCTCATCCGCGTAGTCTATTGGGGCTGACCAGAAGAATTCATCACATCCCCCAGCATTGTCTTCTTCTACCATAGCAGTTAAATCTGCAGTTTGTTGTGGAGTGACCCCCGGTACAGTGTAGACTTGATTTGGGGTAGTTTGAACCTTTTGGTATACAACAGCTTTAGCTTTGAGAACTTTGGATTTTTCAGTAGAGGAACGAGAAAACTCAATAGAGTTTTCAGAAATTAGGTTCTTATGGGACTTGGGTTCGTTTTTGGCTAATTCAGAACAGTCTACCAAATCTTCTACAGAAATTTCACTCATATCATCATCCTCATTAAGTTCATATGTATTTTCAACATCAACTTTATTTTCTGACTTAAATTGGCATTCAAGGAGTCAAATTTTTGTATAGTTTTGGCTCTCAATCTCAATATATCATTTTCGTCTAACAGATTTTTGAGCATGTCCTTGTGGTCCTTGGACTTAATGTAGGATTCAGTTTTGTCCAGACCTATTTTCTACGCTGGAGACACTTCATCAGAAGATACAACACTTTCACAATTGTAGGCTTCAGCGTCGATTTCATCCTCCTTTAATTCTAGGAAAGGTAAAATCATACGATGTATCTTCTTCCCTATTTCACAATCAAGATGCAACTGAGTGATGTTAAAGTAGAGTCTCTTAGCAATTAAACAAAAAACATTTTGCTGTTTAAGAAGTTTAAGATTGTCTCTTTGCAAATAAATAGAATCATCTTTAGATCTAATTAACTCCTTTTCCTTCTGCTCGATCCACATCCTTCATTCCTCACTCTTTGAACCTGCTGATTTGATCAGTTAGGTTAGAATTTGTGACACGGGTTTGGGTGAGACTGCTACTTATGCTTGAGAATTTTGTCTTTAAATTATTTAATTCTTTTTCATAACTATTAGCAGGTATTTTTAGAGAAGCAAGAATATTTTGTACCTTTTTGATCAACTCATCACATTCGTTGATCAGAGCACTAACAGGCTTGGCAGCAAAGCATATGTCCTCTCGCTCTCTTTCCTCTTCAACTCCCCCATCAGTTGTGTATCCTCTCATTTGGGACACACCCTCGGTCACTACAAAGCATCTCCCTGTTGCATGTTCTTCTTCTGCCAGCATAGCCTTCCCATGAGTAGGTTTCCTAACTTCATCATCCTCAAAATCTGTGGACCAGACATCCACACCACCAAACTCATCACTTTTGTTAGTACCCGGCACAATTAAAGCATTCATGGTAGAGTTATTAGCAGCAGACTTTCTTTTCTTTATTTCTTCAAATCTTCTCAGGAGGCTCGCTTCCTCATCTTCTTCGTTTGTCTTTTCTTCTTTCTTTCTTAGCATACAGTCTTTAGAAAAATGATTTTTTCCTCCACAGTAATGGCAGTCGAAGATGGTGTGAGTTTCGTTCCAAAGATGATTTTTGTCTTTTCTTCTTTCGTTCTTAGCTGCTGGTTTCTCCAAAGATGGTGTGAGTTTCGTTCCAAAAGCCATCGGTACTTTTGTCTTGGAGTCTCCCGTCATTCCAAACTTGATGAGCAAAGTCTTGGTATATGCTTCCTGATTAATAAAAATGCCTTCGGGTCCCTGTCTAATGTTCAATCCAAGAAAGAAATTAATAGGACCCATTGAGCTCATCTCAAATTTAGTTTCCATCAACTTTTGGAATTCAGCTGTTAAGCTTGGATTCGTGGAGCCAAAGATAATGTCATCAACGTAAATTTGGACTATCATAAGGTGGTTAACTTCTCGCTTACGAAAGAAGGTTGGGTCAACCGAACCTTGTTTGAATTTAGACATCTTTAAAAAACGAGTAAGAGTTTCATACCATGCTCTGGGAGCTTGTTTCAGGCCATAGACAGCTTTGTCGAGGATATAGCAGTGATCAGGATACTTTTCGTTTACAAATCCCGACGGTTGCTTAACATACACGGTTTCTTCAAGTTCACTATTGAGGATGGCACATTTGACGTCCATTTGATAGACTTCAAATTTCTTGTGAGCTGCGTACGCTAGGAAGATCCGAACAGATTCCAATCTAGCCACTAGAGCGAAGGTTTCTTCATAATTGATTCCCTCTTTCTGACAATATCCTTTGACCACCAGCCTTGCTTTATTACGAATGACATTTCCTTCTTTGTCCATCTTGTTTCGGAATACCCATTTGAGACCAACAACCAAAGCATCCTTTGGTGTTGGAATAAGACGCCATAACTTGTTTCTTTCAAACTCATTTCATTCATCCTGCATGGCTTGAACCCAATCTGAATGATCAAGAGCCGAATTAACATTCTTTGGCTCGATTTTGGACACGAAAGAATTGAACATGCAAAACTCGACTTATGAAAATATAGCAACCTGTTTCGCTTTGATTTGAGATCGTGTCAACACCTTTTCAGAGGATTCCCCAATAATTTGAGTCTGAGGATGATCTTTGGTCCATTTCACAAGTGGAGGAAATTTTGGATCATAGATGGGATCCAATTCAGCATTAATTTCTTCTTCGAGTTCAGACAGATTGTCATCTTCACTAATTGTTTTCTCCCCCTCGAAGAATGATTCCTGTTCAGGACCAGCAGTTGTACCTCCTTCATTTGTTGGAGTTTCAGTGGAGGTGGATGTATTTGTTGATGAGTCCTCCCCTGGAAAGAAAAACCTTGATCATGATGAGGAAAGCCACCCTCCCCCTCGACAGTAGGATGGTCATCAGAAGGTTGACTTCCAACTGTATCTTCGGTTCCTTTGGATTGCTCATCAGCCATTTTCCTAGCAACATCATCTATAACTTGTTTCAAATTGTCAACTTTGTTGTTTGCAGCTGCTGACTCTGAGTCGATCGCTTTCTGAGGTTCATCAAACAAGAGCCTGAATAGGTCAAAAAGATTTGAGATTGAGACAGTATCCTGACCGTTCTTTGGAAATATATCTTGAGATGCATCTTCGGTTGCCCTTAACTTCTTAACATAGCTATCCTCAAAAGTGACATAGTATGTTTCTTCAATTTTCTTCGAGCGTTTATTGAGAACTCTATATGCCTTGGAGTTCAGGGAGTAGCCTAAGAAAATTCCTTCATCCGCCTTAGCATCGAACTTGTTGCGATTCTCTTTGGGGTTGAAAATGAAGCACCTAGAACCGAACACATGAAAGAATTTCATGTTTGGATTTCGGTTGTTCAGAATCTCGTAAGGAGTAATGGAGAATCGTTTATTCAAGTAAGATCGATTCTGAGTATAGCATGCAGCTGCAATTGCATCGGCCCAGAAGTATAATGGCAGAGATGCGAAGCATAACATGGTGCGTGCAACTTCACACAAGGATCGATTTCTCCTTTCAACAATACCGTTTTGTTGTGGAGTATAAGGGGCTGAGAAATTGTGAGTTGTCCCCTTTTTAGGAAGAAAACTTTCGAATTCTTTGTTTTTGAATTCCAGGTCATTATCGCTCCTTATATTACGAACAATCTTTCTGAGTTGTGTTTCTATCTGTTTAATGAAGAGCTTGAGCTTTGTTACAGCTTTTGACTTTTGCTTGAGAAAGAAGGTCCATGTGAACCTTGAGAAATCGTCTACTATTACCAGAATGTACTTATTTCCTCCAATACTTTTGATAGATGATGGACCACATAAATCAATATGGAGTAATTCCAATGGTTCTATTACCTTAGTGTTGATAATAGAAGGATGGCTCTGTCGACTCTGCTTTCCCATTTCACATGCTGCACAAAGATGTTCTTTATCGAATTTGAGAACTATCAGCCCTCGGACATGATCACCCAAAACTAATTTGTTGATGTCCTTGAAGTTTAGGTGAGAGAGCCTCTTGTGCCATAGCCAGCTTTCATCGGAGTGAGCCTTTGTGAGCAAACCGATTGCTGGTTTTCCCTTTATCAGATTGAGATTCAGTGGATACATCTCTCCTTTTCGCTTGGATCTTAAAAGAACGTTGCTTGACTTCTTCTCGATAATTTCCGAGCCTTCGTCGTCGATAGATACTTTCAACCCGGTACCAACCACCAGTTGTGATACACTTATGAGATTGTGCTGGAGCCCTTCAACGTATGCTACCTTCCTTATGGAGAATTCGCCGTTAGTTATCATTCCATAGCCTTTAATAGTTCCAAACGAGTTGTTGCCATACTTTACAATGCCGCCATCTTTTAGAGAGCGAAACTCCCTTAGTTCCTCCTTTCTCCCTGTCATGTGACGCGAGCAGCCACTGTCAATGTACCATTCTTCGTCAAACTGCTCGTCACGTATAACCTGCAAAAAATTAAGCAGATTTAGGAACCCAAAGTTTCTTGGGTCCTTGTGAGCCTTTTACAAGACATGGTATAGTGAGAGAGATATCAACCATATATGTACGTTTAACTAAAGTTGTTTCATCTCTTCTTTTAATGGTGAAAACTTTAATTTTTGTTGATTTAGAAGGACTAAGGTTTTTGACAGACGGACTAGGATTTGGATATTTGGAATTAGGAGAGACGTTAGGTTTTTGGTTTTTGAGATCAGACTTGTGGACTTGAGGATCAAAACTTTTCTTTTGGTTGGAGTTGTATGAGGGACCGAAACCCTCCTTTCGGTTGTTCGGGGACAAGGGACCGAAACTCTTCTTTCGGTTGTTTAAGGACGAGGGACCGAAACTTCCCTTTCGGTTGTAATTACAAGGTGAACCGAAACCGCCCTTTCGGTTGTTTAGCGATGAGGGACCGAAACTCTCCTTTCGGTTGTTTAGTGATGAGGGACCGAAACTCCCCTTTCGATTGTATTCACTCGAGGGACCGAAACCGCTCTTTTGGTTCCTGCCATAACTGTGCTTCTGGTCCCTGAGTTTTCCGCCAATTTCGACTTTCTTTCAATCCTTACAAAATCAGGATTTTGAGAGTTCCAGAATCGTTTTATTTTGGAGAGATTCTTCTTGTATCTAACATTCTGTTGATGCTTTCGTTCGGCGACCTGTTTGGGATTTCTATGAATGTTGGCCTTTCTTTTAGAAGCATGAGCACAGCATTCACTCTTTGTTGAAGAGGTCTCACTCGTGGTTTGTGTTGGTTCATCCACATAAGGTTTGGTTCCACTTGTGCTCGGCACATCGTAATTTGTAGGATCATTTAGTGGTTCAGGTATATATCTATCTTTCACTCTCCATGAGGTTTTCTGAGAGAGGCCCTTCGTCTCGTCTGCGTTATCGATTGGGGCTGACCAAAAGTACTCATCACATCCACCAGCATTGTCTTCTTCTACCATCACTGTTAACTCTGCAGTTTGTTGTGGAGTGACCCTCGGCACAGTGTAAACTTGATTTGGGGTAGTTTGAACCTTTTGGTACACAACAACTTTAGCTTTGAGAGATTTGGTCTTGTCGGTAGTGGAGCGAGCATATTCAACAGAGTTTTCAGAAATGAGGTTCTTCTTGGACTTTGGTTCACTCTTGGCTAATTCGGAACAGTCTACCAAATCTTCTACAGAAATTTCACTCATATCATCGTCCTCATTAAGTTCAGATATATTTTCAACATCAATTTTGTTTTCTGAACTTAAGTTGGCATTCAATGAGTCGAATTTTTGTATAGTTTTGGCTCTCAGCTTCAATCTATCATTTTCATCAAGTAGATTTTTAAGCATGTCCTTGTGGTCCTTGGACTTTATGTAAGATTCAATTTTGTCCAAACCTATCTTATATGTTGGGGACACTTCATCCGAGGACACGACACTTTCACAGTTGTATGCTTCTGCATCGATTTCATCCTCCTTTAATTCAAGGAAAGGTAAAATCATACGATGAATTTTCTTCCCTATTTCACAATCAAGATGCAACTGAGTAATGTTAAAATAAAGCCTCTTAGCAATTAAACAAAAAACATTTATTTGTTTGAGAAGTTTAAGATTGTCTCTTTGCAAATAAATTGATTCATCTTTTGATCTAATTAATTCCTTTTCCTTTTGCTCGATCCACATTCTTCGTTCCTCACTCTTTGATGAAATCCTGCTGATTTGATCAATTAGGTTAGAATTCGTGACACGGGTTTGGGTAAGACTGCTACTTATGCTAGAGAATTTTGACTTCAAATTATTTAATTCCTTTTCATAATTATTAGCAGGTAATTTTAAAGAAGCAAGAATATCTTGTACCTTTTTGATTAACTCATCACGTTCGTTGATCTGAGCACTAACAGGCTTGGCAGCGAAGCATCTGTCCTCACGCTCTCTTTCTTCTTCAACTCCCCCATCAGTTGTGTATCCTCTCATTTGGGACACACCCTCAGTCACTGCAAAGCATCTTCCCATTGACTGCTCTGCTTTTTCCATCATAGCCTTTCCGTAAGTAGGCTTCCTGACTTCATCATCCTCCGAATCTGTGGAGCAGACTTCCACACCTCCAAACTCATCACTGTTGGTCGAACCCTGCACAATCAAATCATTCATAGTAGAGTTATTAACAACAAACTTTCTTTTCTTTATCTCCTCCAATCTTCTCAGGAGGCTCGCTTCCTTATCCTTTTCGCCTGTCTTCTCTTCTTTCTTTCTCAGCATGCAGTCTTTGGCAAAATGATTTTTTCCTCCACAGTAATGACAATCAAAACCTGAGTCTCCTCCTGTCTTAGTCTCCTTCTTCGACTCTTCGGACTTTGATCCCAGCTTCGGTTCCTCCTTGACCCTTTCGGCGCTATAACTTCCCTGCCAATTTCGGTTTTTGTTGGCTGGTAATTTCTTCTTGATGAATTTTCTTGGGTTTGACACCATCATAGCATATTCCTCGCCGGTTAGATCAAAATCAACAAGATCTACTACTTCTTCTTCTTCTATCAAACTCTTTCCTTTAGAGACAAGAGCTAGAGAACCAAGACTCGAAACAACATTCGTTTCCTTCGACAAGGCATTCTCATGGGATTTTAAAATACCCACAAGCTTTGCCAAAGAGTATGATTTGAACTGTTCATGAGCTTTGACGGTTGAAACAACAGCCATCCATTCAGGTCTGAGACCATTCATGAAAGTGACCTTTTGTTCAATCACCTTTCTTTCGATACCATGCTTTATCATCTTGCTCAAAAGATGATTGAAATGATCTAAAGTTTGGATAAACTTTAATTTAGGCTTTTGCTTAAAATCACCAAACTCTGATAACAGGAGGGTTTGGATAGAGTGTTCCAGATCTTCATCTGTGGAGTATAATTCCTTCAATCTATCCCAGATCTCCTTGGCTGTAGCACAGGAACTAACCAAACGAAATGTATTTGATTGCAGCGCAAACCTTATCATCCTTAGAGCTTTAATGTTGCACTGAAACTTCTCCTTTTCATCCTGAGGAATGTCTTTGACGTCTTTAACTAGCTGATTGTATTCCTTCTGCGTTTTAACAATCTTTGACGTGCTGGAATGAGCGAATGGACCTGAAGTGATTGCTTCCCAGATTAGATACCCATTGTTCTCTGATCCAATCATGTAGTCTTCAAAGTGATGCGTCCAGACTTCATAATCTTGTGTATACAAGATCGGTATTCTTGTTGTAGATCCTATGTTGTTGGAGATATTGATGGGATTGGTTTGAGAATCGTCCATAGACATGATGAATACTTTTGATCGAAAACCTGTAAAAGATCAGACTTGTAATATTTCAATTAGGGTTGGATTAACAATTAATGAGATACGTCAATAAAGAATGACGGCTCAATAAATATCAATTAATGCGGAATAAGAAACCCTACGAACTTCTTCGACAGAAGAGGTGTGTATGGATTACACAGTCTCCTGCTCTGATACCAATTGATGAGTTAAAAACTCTTAGATCGTTTAGATCTTTCACAAGTGCGATAAAAGAATTCTAACAATTTAAGAACAAATAAGAACAAACACAGATCAGAATCAAATATGAGCTTATGATTCAAAACTGAGTCATGCCTCAGCAGAGCTCGATGAAGAACTTCCGCTATAGAGGCGAGCTAGGGTTTACAGAATAGTAAATATGAAAAAAATGAAAGCGATAATTACTAATCCTGCATGCATGCATCTTAAATACTAAACCCTAATGTAAAATAATGCACGGATGGATAGGCCCAATACCGGCAACAAAACTAGGCTATGGACTGAGCCCATGATGCAATTCTCTAGACTCAACAAATACGTTATCAAAGCATTCCGCAAGAAATGTATTTTACTCAATTTAAAACATTAGGATGTCATTGTCAATACAAAAACATAAGCATAAACAGATTTTCCATTCATTTACACTAGTGATCTAATCTCTCAGTGTAATGTAGCTTCATATCGACACCTATGATACAAATAAACTGAGTGGGTCAGGTTGGGAAACCTGGCGAGTACATATGATTTTCAACGCACAATAATTTAGTTATTATGTTTAAACATCAAACAATTAACCCAATTACCCATCCCATTATCTTCTTTATTCTTAAGTATCTTCCCTATGAATAATCTATTCCTCATTATTTATTCCTAAGGATTGTCCTAAGGAATAGGCACGAAGTCCGTCGTTGCCAGGGCTTATTCAATAGGCACTAAGTCCATAGTTGCCAGGGTTTATCCAATGGGCGCTAAGTCCATAGTTGCCAGAGTTATCTCATTTATTGACAATATTATTTTCGGGAGTCCACCCGCTATACGTGTCAATGGGTTTTTAGAGTACATCGGGTGAACGTCTCGTTCACAACACCTACAGGTTGCGAGCCTGCTAGTGTTCCACCAGACTATCTAGAAGCGTCCGTGGTTATCATCCATACTCTGCTAGATGACGGGTCCAAAGTTTGGGTAAAGGCTCCGCTCATTTTTCACCTCTTACCCTGATCTCATTATCTTTATCACCTTTCATCTCATCATCCAACTCATCTTTCATCTACCCGTCTTTACTCATCATAATTATAGGTATAAAATACATATACAGTTTAAAACAATTAAAAGATGTATATTTTTGTTCATCCAACATAAATACTAAGTATACAAATAATATGCACACATAGCACGCAACTTATATTAAATAACTCATATCTATGTGTAAGATGAAAGTAACTACACATTCACTTGTCAAAGTGATGATTCCAAACTTAGGTAGCGCTTTGCTTCTAACAATTATATTTTCCTTTGACAAAACCTAGCATTATTATTGCTAAGTTTTAGTCTAATCTTTATTGCGACTAATTATTAGTCTAGATTCATCATTAACTCAAAGTCTACTTTCATGATCTATCAAGTAAGGAACAACCAGGTAGGATCATATCGGAGGTAGGGTCCGTTTGGTATACGAAGTATACTGTTTGGAAATCTCACTTTAAACACCTCACTAAATCACACCTAGACATCATCCCCGTAAGTACATCAATCAGTATAATGACTTGGAATCACCGATAAATCTTTTTTTTTTATAGGTTTATAATAACGATAATGAACTTAAACATAAGTTATACTTAAAGTACGGTAGGCATAACTCAACTTACAGGGGGTTTAGCGAGGAACTGGACTCTGCGGGGCAGAACTTCCGAGCCGAAAAGCTCTTTTTCTCGGAGCCTTCGGGCGCTCCGGGGCTTTCCTCTGGCACCTTGAGGTGACTAGAGCTTTAGAGGGGTTTTGGGAGGTTTAGAGAGAGTTTAGAGTGAGAAAGAAAGAGTAGAAGGTGTGAGAAATGAAGGCTACCTTCGCAAGGTATTTATAGGCTGAAATACTGCTAAACTCATCGATTTGGGGCCTCCAACTCATCGAGTTGGTGCCACATGTCACCCTCTGGTGGCAAGGCTTGGGGATAAAGCAATGGCCCAGATTCAACCACGTCACCCTCTTTGCAGCAGCACCCTGCCGACTTCTAAACCCCGTAACTTTTGCATACGAGCTCTGTTTTTGATGTTATTTATATCCACACATAGGTATTGACAAGATCTACAAATCTTCTTTTGACTCCATAGGCTAGTTCTTGACCGATTTGAAATTTAACAGTATACGAAGATTACACTGTTAAGTGACCGTGTAAAATTCATAACTTCTACATACGGACTTCGTTTATGTCTGTATTTTTGTCGTTGGGCTCCTATTAATGAGATATTCATTTCTAATTTAGGTTGCGTCGGCCAAAAATTGATCTATCTAAAATTCAAAATCCGGGTTGTGCACTGTCATGCCAAATCTTAGAAAAATCATAACTTCCTCATACGAAGTCAGATTTGGACGTTCTTTTTATGCACGCTCTCGGTTTAACGTATACTATGATTTTCGTTTAGATCCCTAAGGCTAATAAGTAATTTATCAAAAATTCACTTTTTACGTAACGCGGTGTTGTGCCGGTTTGGCCGTAAAACTTCGATGAGCCATAACTTCTTCGTTATAATTCTGATTTTGGCGTTCTTTATAAGTACGGAACCCTTGTAACATATACTATAAATTGGTTAAGATTATTCAGTCTAAATAATCTTCCATAAAACTCTAGTGTTGTTGCAAGTATTATCAATACTTTAAACTTGGTCCAGATACTATATACACAACTAATGAAGAAAGGAAGTACATGAGTAGGGTTTCATACTCTAGTGTTGTTGGAAGTATTATGTATGCAATGGTTTGTATCAGACCTAATTTTGCTTATTCAGCTAGTGTGGTGAGAAGGTTTATGAGTAACTTAGGGAAGGGTCATTGGGAAACTGTCAAGTGGATCATGCGATACTTGAAGGGAACGACAAATGATTGCTTAGTGTATGGAGCTAATACAAAAAGTAATTTGTTTGTATATGTTGAATCTGATCATGGTGATGATTTGTTGAAGCTCAACTCACGAACGTGCTACATATTCACTTTGTTTGGATGTGCCATCAGTTAGAAGCCAACGTTGCAGATACCATTACTTTGTCTACAACGAAATCCGAATACATGTCTATAACAGAAGGAATAAAGGAAGAGATATGGTTGCACAATCTTATTTAAAATCTTAATCTGAAGGTGGAGAATCCTGTATCGTACTGTGACAATCAAATTGCATTGAATCTTGCAATGAAACCTATGTATCAGAAGACGAAGCACATTGATGTCAGATTGAAGTTCATTTGTGAAATTATGGTAACAGACATGTTCTCAATACTGAAGATTGATACCACGCTGAATCCAAGAGACATATTGACAAAGTCATTGCGTATAGAGAAATTTAAGCACTTGAGGTTAATGGAGCATGTGTCAAAGAAACATATCATCTGAGAAGGGATTGAATCATCTGAAAAAGGAATGGGTTAAGTGCCAAAGGATCCATGTTGGAACAACATGTAGCGCCATCCATGTTGAAGTTTTCCAAGTGGTTGGATGTTGCGCCAAATGTATGGATGTTGCGCCATCTCTTGATGGATATTGTGCCATGTGAAGGATTTGCGCTATCTTTGGGATCATGTTGCATCACAAGTGATGAAGTTGCGCCATGAAGGAATATGTTGCACCATGAGTGAAGATGTTGCGACACCTTAGTGCTAGATGTGCCATGATGAGCCATGTATGCTACAAAGTCTTCTATGATGCTCAAAAGTTGGTAATTCTCAAGGAATACACCATGTTGTGCCACCATGATGGATGTTGGTCCACTCGTGTTCATGATTTGTCACATATGCATCATGATGTTCTGCTATGGTACAAGGTGATCCATCATGTGCATTGCTGATACTCATGTGTTCTATGTCATGGATAAATGTGCTAGAAGTTGTTGCATGGTGGAATAGGATTGGTTGACACCTTTCATGGGCATATAGGCCAATGGCTTGGCCAATTAGGGTATTAGGTCCGACCCCTCAAGTATAAATAAGGATGCATGCTAAGTCATTTGTGTGTCATGATATCTAGAGTGATAGGAACATGTCTATGAACTTGTACTTGTAACCTCTGTACTCTGAAATAAAGAATACTCCCCTCCTGACGAGGGATATATTTCACCTTGATTGAACCACGTAAACATTATGTTTTGTGTGCTTTTGGTTTTGCAAGTTATACGCTTTACTTCCTAACCATATCCTATCATTTGCTGGGTTTGACATCCTAACAAAAAGCAATCATGTGACCTCTTTGCATAAGCACCACACCCAATCCCATAATCGACGCATCACAATAGACCACAAAATCATTAATACTCTTGGGAAGGCTTAGTATCGGAGCCTCACACAACCTTTGCCTCAGAGTCTCACAAGCCACTCGCTGCTCATGCCCCCATCGAAATGTAACATTCCTCTTCGTTAATCGAGTTAAAGGAACAACAATCTTGGAGAAATCCTGAATGAAAACCTGCAAACCCAAGGAAACTTTGAATCTTAGATGGTAACCTCGGAACCTGGCATTGCATCACTGCCTCGATATTGGCTGGGTCGACCAATATACTATCTTGGCTGACGAGGTGTCCAAAGAAATGCACATCGTACAACCAAAATTCACACTTGGAGAACTTGGCATAAAACCTCTCCCTCCTTAAAGTCTCCAAAACCTCTCATATGTGATCCTCATGTTGCTCCTTAGTCTTTGAATAGACCAAAATAAAATCAATAAATACAATCACTGAGTGGTCAAGCATCGGTCAACACACCCAGTTCATGAGATCCATGAACGTTGTCAGTGCGTTGGTAAGCCCAAACGGCATCACCACAAACTCGTAATGACCATAACGAGTTCTGAAGGCCGTCTTCTGCACATCCTCATCTAAGACTATCATATGATGATATCCATACCTCATATCAATCTTGGAAAAGCAAGATGCACCCCGAAGCTGATCAAATAAATCGTTGATCATCGAAAGTGGATAACTGTTCTTCACCATCAGGTTGTTCAACTCCAGATAATCGATACACATGTGAAGCAACCCATACTTATTCTTCACAAACAAAACTAGATCTACCCAAGGTGAGCTGCTAGGCTTGATAAACACCTTGTCCAACAGCTCATGCATCGTCAGAGGTGCTAAGCGGTACGACACCTTGGTTACTAGGGCCACACCTAGAACCAAATCAATCCAAAATTCAACCCGCCTCTCAGGAGGCACTTCTGGAAAGTCCTCCGTAAACATGTCTAGTAACTCCCAAACAATAGGTAAACCATCCATAATCTTCTTCTCTGTAACCCGAGTATCCATAACATAGGCCAAAAATCTAGAGCATCCTTGTTGAAGGTATCTACTTTCACTCGCAGTTGAACAAATAGTTGATACCTACTGAGTTCCCTCACTATGAATAACCAATTCTTCCCCAATTGGGGTTCAGACCCTCACCAACTGAGGCTCATAATCAATCATAGCTCCATCTTGGCTCAACCAGTCCATGCCTACAATAATATTTGTCCTTCATAAAGGAATAGGTACCAGACCAATCAAGTACTTCTTGTAGAACAACTCAAGTATGCAACCATGATGGACTCTCGGAGTGCTCATGGTACGATTATAAACAATCTCCACCTCTAATGGGTAATCCAAAGCTCCTGGAGCATCACCAAACTTCTTGCTAAGCACAAGAGACACAAAAGATTGGGTGGCCCGGGAATCGAAAAGAACATGAGTAGACACCCAATTGATTAAGAATATCCCTAAATATACACAGATAGAACATAAGCATAAATAATTCAGGTAGGAAAAATAAGAGATAAATACATACTAATAACGTCATATGGAGTAGCTCGGGCCTCCTCGACCGTCAATTGAAAAGCTCTGCTCCTCACCACAAGAGTCTTTGTCTTGCCCTCATGGCCATCAGTAATCCTCAACGTAGCCGAAGCAGGTGCGCTCATTACTCCACCTGACAACCTCGGGTAATTGGCATTCTTATTGCCCATCTAATTGCAACGGAAACATATGAGTAATCCCAAAGTGTAATCCCTGCTACAATGACCCAACTGTCTGCAATTATAACAGCTCCCTCCTTTCTCACGACAGCTCCCCTCATGAGACCTCACACACTTGGCAAATCAACCCAAACCTTGTTGGCCTCTTGATCGTGAACCAAAAGTGTTGGGCCTCTTCGTTGGGCCCTCATCCGCCTGAGCATGAGCTGGCTTCTGCTTCGTTCGAAGCTCCAACTCAATGTCCCTCTCTCGATCCATTTGTATCATGTCCTCAAAAGTCCTTCATCCTGAGGGTTAGGCGTGTCAAATCCAACAAATAATATGGGTACAATAGACTCCAAATACATTGCTTTAATGCACTAAAAAGTTGTACAAGGCAGTCAGGGTCGAACCACAGAGACACGAGTTAAAAGTCTATTCCTCTGTGCACAAGGTACTTTGGTCACAAAGGGGGTTGTGTTTGCAAAAGTAAAATATTTAAATAACAATCCGCTTAAAAATCATGAACAAAATGAAATAAACTTGTAAACAATTTTATTGGATGGTTCTAGTTCTAGTTCTCAATGTTGTTGTTCAACTTGATTATGACTTGATGTAATTCATGATTACTATTCTAAGTTGGTACTGAAAGATATTAACACGCTATACTACCTCTCGCTTGCCAAATTATCTAACAAATACACGCTCTTTGAGACCTTACTCTACTAATTCAACCTAAACACGCTCATAGATTGTATTGAAAAACTGCATTAAGTATAATACAAGCTTCCCAACAATGTTCATTTCTTCACATACGCTTGGAAGTGTGAAAACATGTGATATATGTTTTAGAATAAGAAAACATATTGTTTGTTACCAATTATTAACTTAATAGAACTATTAGGTGCCCTAAAAGTTAATTAACTGCATAAAAATTCAATTCATGAAAGTGGCCAATCAAACACAAATCAAACTCAAGGATTCTAGTTTAAACAAAAACATAATCACTAGAATAGAATCACAAATCAAACATCAAATCATATGCTTTAAGTCAAGCAATCAACATGTTTTGAACAAGAACTAGAAATTACGGTTTCTTAGCCACACACGGCTAAGAAAAAATCAATAAAAAAGAAAGGTGGAATTGGAAATGTTTAATGCTTACAAAACGAAATCAAAAGTGTTTGCAAGGATTTGATCTTCTCAAAAGCTCCAAGAAATCTCATAAAATTGCCCAAGATCTCCAAAATTGCTCCAGAAACTATCCTATCAAAAGTGTGGGACCCCCTTGTTTTATTAATGCTTACGTGCTTTCCATAAGATCATGTGTTTTTAGCATGGTCATGCCTTTTGCCCATGTGTTTTTGGCATGGCCATTTGTCTTGACCATGTGTTTTTGGCATGACCCATGATTTTTTTTCTAAAAGTCCAATAAGCCTTCGCTGTTGGCTCCATCTTCAGTCTAGCATCACCACGAGTCATGTTGCTTAAATACAAGATGAGAAATGACAAACACGACCCGTGTCAGTGTGATATGAATTGTGTTTCAAATGTAGTCCTTTGCTATGATGATAATGTAACAATTACTCAATTGTGTCTTCATGTTTTCTTCCATGGCATGATCGGTCCATATTCTCTTCATGCGCTAAAGCTCCATTTTCCATGCTCCAAGCTCCAAGTTCCATGCTCTATGCTCCATGCATCTAAGCTCCATGCTCCATAATGCCTACAAAATAAATAAATAAATAGTGAAGTACCATACATTCTTAATGAAATATGTTATTGCGCAAATAACTAACTAAATGCAAGAATTATGAAGTAGAATGCTATGAAAGGATTGAAATAAACATGCAAAATAGGTGTATAAAATGCACCTATCAAACCTCCCTACACTTAGACCTTTCTTGTCCTCAAGAAAGAACGAAATTAAGAATCACCTTTGAGAAGACGATAGGTGACTAAAGAGAAACTAGGATGAAAAGAACGGAAAGAACAAAAAGGAATTAAAGGAAACTAAGAGTGAATGCATGCAATAAAAGAAAAACTAATGAAATAACATATGTACAAAAGATTAACGAAGCTTGAAAGATATTTTTTTTCAAACATCAATGGAATAAACAAAACAAAACGAACAGATCCAATCCAATTAACCTCATTGTGTCATATAGTCGAAGGTGTACATGTCATGCCTTGAGATAACTTGGCATTAAACCCACAAAGATATATAACATTTAAAACAAGATTTTTAGCGACTCCCCAACACAAGTCAACAAAATTAAAAGCTAGTACACTTGTTCACTTTTACAAGTATTGAGTTAGCACATGGAACAAATTATGGTCTTCCTCTCGTGAAAACATGTGATGAAAAACATACTCAATCATTTTCATTTTACAAAGCATGACAATGACCGATTGCAACTATTTCTTAACTAACAACAATATTTTTCTAAAAAATATTTTCTAAAAATTCCCTAATATTTACCTATATTGGTTAAATGTTTCAAACCACTTACATCAGTCAAAGTAGTTTACAGTTAGTCCTGATGTCATAAGTTCAGGTTCAAGTCCAAGGGGATCTTTTGATAGCCAAGCTTATTTCGTAGTTGTAATTATTCATGCAACTTTTTTTCTCGTTTTTTCACTTTTTTTTCTCCTTTTTTTGAATCTCTTTTTTTAATTCTTTCTTCTTAACTATTTATATTTTGTCCCTGCACAACTCCTTTGAAGTTCTGTTTGCAAGGCGCACTTTCAAAGTATCCAAAGATGCACTCACGCTTAAATGTCGTATTGACGCGACATACCAAGATGGTGTTCACAAGGAGGGCGGTACTATGGCATAAAAAGAGGAGCACAGTTGTGAGGGAAGAGTACACATCTACAAGTTTAAGTTATTTGTTTGGCCTAATTATTTATATTTTTGTCCTTGACTTTTTCTATTGTTGGGACATCTCACGGTCTATTACCGTGAGAGACTTCTAAGACATTTTTCAGGGGACTGATGTAAACGCGCAAATAACCGTAATTATAGTTGGAAACAATGTCCCCAAGCAGGGTATTTAGAAGGGAATAGGTATAAAGAACTTTTTAGAGCGCTGGAAGATTCGGGTCACTGAAATTTTATATTCATTTGATGGTTCTTTTGAATTTGGAGTTTTGGAGTGATTGAACATTTCTTACTCATAAGACCGGTCGTGTGTTCCAATGGCTAACCTATACCCTTTGTTATGCTTCGGTATTGATAACCTTGTCATTTATTGTTTTGCACGAGTAGCTTCGGGAGACGTGTTCGTGTGTGATTAGATTGCATCAAGATTTTTTATGAAAAAAGAACAAGTTCTAATCTCAAGCCATGACTCATTTACCACTTCAACTGGTTCAAGAAGATTAGGTTCATTTAGATTGATATATTTTTATATTGAAAAAAGATAAGAATACTAAAAATAGAAAATGTTTTTGGAATTTTTTTTCCTAATGCTTTGAAATGAATGCATAAAAAAGTGAAAAATAAGAAAAGTAAAATCTTTTTGATTTTTTTTGAAATACATGTGGAAACTAGAACCTAATGTACAAAGACCCCTCCCCAAGCTTAAGATTAAGCACCGTCCTCGATGCTCGAAGAGGGTAGGGCAACCTACTAATCGCACGGGAGGGGGGGGGGGGGGAACGCTGCATGAACTGCATAGCTTCTTCTACCATTTTTGTCAATCGTTGAATAGAGGCATTGGTTGTAGACAAATCAGCACGAATGTCGGCAACAACTTGATCAAGGTGATGAAAACGCCTCATGTATGTGTCATGGTACTGAGTCGTCCACCGGGTGTTGAAGTATCATGCGGTCTCTACCGCGGCAACAGAAGTGGATCCCCCTGCAGTGGGAGGAGTGGAGTGAGCAGGAGGAATAAGGAGATTATCACGAGTTTCGTCTTCATGATCGACGACCAGCCGCTCAGGAGCTCTTGGGATGGGCTTGTGGGCACGCGAAATTGTATCTGTAGAAATATTCTTTGGTAGACACCATCGAGTCTGAGTGATATCCTGCTGGAGCTAGAGGGAACTGAAGTTCCTAGAAGGAACTCGAAAATGGGGCTCACCCTGCACCAACCATGTGAGACTACCATCACCTTCTCTGCGGAAGAAAGATGAGGCTACAAGGACATTGAATGTGATGATATTGGAGCCTTGTGTGATTTTCTCGAGCTTCGAGCACTTGCTCTCAAAAATCTCGGCACAAGTAAGGTGGGTGGCAAGATAAGTGATAATACCACCACAATGGATATGGCCATAATCAACAGTGGAGACCTTGAGAAGTTTGTAAGCAAGGAACGTGCCAAAATGTGGTCTCTTTAAGCCGGTGACCATGCACCAAAGAATTTCTAGCTCCATCTTACCGGCTCTACTAACGTCTTCTTGGGGGAAGACAATGTTAGCAATAATTCGAAGAGCCACCCTTAAGAGCAGATGGATGATTTGGGATGCTTTAGTGGATCGAGCCTTATACACATCAAGTCCCGTGATTTCCTTCCAAAAGGCTTTGGCCTGGGTTTTGAAAAGGGTATTTTTCTCTCGCATGTATCCTAATTTGGGACCATAAGTACTGAATTTAGAAATCCCAGAAAACCCACTAACATCATTTAGACATGGTAGAAATTGCAAATGCATGAGATGGAATGAGAGACATTTGGCATTGTCATTGAGTTCCAAAGATTGTAAGAATTCAATGGTTGTGTTTTTATACGATTCCATTGGTGCCAAAGTGAGAAGTTTCTCCTAACCAATGTTGCTAAACAACCTAAGGACGCCATCATAAACTCCTAGTTCTTGGAGAGTGAGAATATCTACAAACCGTTGCTGGGAATATTTGTGGTCCTTCAGGTGAAGGTAGCAGTCACGGTGCTCAAGAAAATTATGAATAATGGCGGTGACACCATATTTGGATTCTAATTGTTCCTTTGGCTTTGGATTTTTGCGTTTTGTCATGATGACAAACCGAATATATGACAGACAAGTGGTGACCAAAGACTAAAGCACAGCTAGACAAGCACGAATGAACAGTTATATGAAGCACAAGAACGAATTCACAAAAATTCTAGCCAAACAAACTTAAAATCAATGCGTAAAACTTGAGATATGGAATGAATGTACCATTGAAACGCTTGAATTTGTGGTGTTTTGCTTGAATTTCTCACTTCATCTTCAACCTCAAGAAAAGCTTAAACTCATCAATGGTGGAATGCCCAATTAGAGATGAAAGCTTCCAATATTCCTTCCAAAAAACCTCCCCAAGCTTGCTATTGAAACCCTACACAAGAATTTTAAAACCCAATACAAGAATCAATTCAAACTTTACAAATCAAAAACTAGGGTTTATGAAGAAAAATTCGATTTTTGCCCAATAATGGAGGATTTTGACCTAGATGATGAATGAGGTGAAGTTAGGAACTTAAACATCATACCTTTGTGCCTTACTCTTGGATTAATTGAAAGAAAAATTGAGACTTGATTAGGGTTTAGGAGGTTCGGCCGAAGAGTTATAGAGAGGGGAGAAGAAATTTTTTTTACATGATCGTGAGGTTGTAAACCAAAACACAAGTGTTATGCTCCAAAACGCACCCTGTGAAGTTTTTAGCCATGAGTTTTTTTTGAAATTACTCGTGCGTTTTCTTGTTTGTCGGGAGCTTGCAACTTCGACGACACGATCGTGTGTTTGTTTTGAACTCACCGTGCGAGTTTTTAAGTTGTGTCACAAACACACGGTCTAACTTAAGGCCGTGCGTTTTCTTGTTTAGCCCGTGCGATTTCCATAATGTCAGTGTGCTTCTTACCTGTTTCCTTGCGATGCTCGATGACATGTACGGTCTAATGCTTAGGCTGTGCGTTTTAGACTTTACCCGAGAGTTTTTAAGCTTCCCATGCCAAAAATTTTTTTTTATTAAAAACCTCGAAGTGTGGGCACGGGCAAAAATATTAGACCGTGCCTTTTATGCCTAGCCCATGATTTTTTATGAGGACGTGCGTTTTCTTTCTATACACATCAAAAATCACGATTTTTTTTTCAAAAGCAATTTGTGCTCGACCCTTGGATAAGAATACGGAACCCTCAAAAAGACTCAAAAACATTGCAACATGGATGAAATAAATTAAAATAAAGAAAACAGAAAGCAATACTCCCGAGTTTCCTCTTGGTTATACGCCCTTGTTTCAAGTCTTTGTCTCAGCTTTACCCTTTAGATTCACTCAATGTAGTCCGGGCGTTCCAAGCTATCAACCTCCATGTCTTTCTCTTGGAAACCTTCATAAAAGACCTTTAACCTGTGACCATTAACTTTGAACACTTTTCTAGTTTTGTTACTCTTAATCTCGACTGCACCATGATCAAATATATTAGTAACAATGAACAGTCCCATCCACCGGGACCGTAACTTACCGAAAAACCATTTAAGATGAGAGTCATAGAGTAATACCTTTTGACATGTCTCAAAGCTCTTACGAGAAAGGTACTTGTCATGAAATGCTTTGTTCTTGTTCTTGTAGACGTATAAGTTCTCGAAGGTTTTATTTTGGAATTCCTCCAACTCTTGAAACCTTACCTTTCGGAGAATACCCATTTCATTGAACCCAATGTTCTTCTTGCCATTCATAACCTCCATAATTCCCAACAACTCATCATCTAGCTTGAATTTTTCTACAATCTCCTTGACTGATTTTTTTTTATCAAATTTCCTATTTAAAACTAACTCTAAAAAATCATGGTTAGTCAACTCAAGGCATTCTTCAGTCAAAGGCTGAACAATATCCACAAAATTCAAAGAGTGAACAATCACTGGGGTACCTCTTCTCTTCAAAAATATTGAAGTTAATGACCTCCCCATCAAATTCCATTGATAAAGTTGCATTGCAGACATCAATTTTGGTTTTTGCTGTTTTAAGAAAAGGTCTACCCAAAAGTATGGAACGTGAATTTGGGGAGTCATCAACTCCCATATCTAGAACAAAAAAATTAGCTAGGAAAACAAGTTCATTGACGTGAACTAACACGTCCTCTAGTACACCTTTTGGGTTTACTATTGATCGGTCAACAAGCTGAATGATTACATCGGTTTTGCTCAATTTTTATACACCAATTGATTTTTAAGCAAAGTACGGTAGGACATTTATAGATGCTCCCAAGTCAATCATAGCTCGTGGTACATGAAGATTCCTCAATTTGCAAGGCATAGTAAAGACGTTGGGATCCTTGCACTTTGGGGGCATCCTCTTTTGCAAAACCGCTAAAATGTTCTCACCAACTTTTACCGTTTCATTACCTTTAAGTTTCTTTTTAGATATGCAAAGTTCTTTTAGGAACTTAGCATATCTAGGTACCTGTTTGATGGTATCAAGGAGTGGTATATTGAGATGAACTTTCAGAAACATTTGCATGATCTCACTCTCCTCTCGTTCTTTCTTTGTGCTCACCAATCTTTCGGGAAACGGATCGATTGGCGTTTATTTGACTTCGGGGCTGGCAGGCTTCTTTTTGTTGGATTTTTCTTTATTTACCTCCTCATTACTTGACTTGTTCGCCACTACCTCTTTTTCTTCTTTTTCTTGATCAACTGATATTGATGTGCCATCATAACTCTTTCCACCTCTCAATGTGACAACACATACATTATGCCTTTGGTTTGTCTTAGTTTGGGCAGGTAACTTTCCTTGAGATTCTAACCAACTAACCGAAGTTTCAAGATGTGAAATTTGTTGCTTTAGGTTCTTGATGCTTGCTTTTGTCTCATTTTGAAAGGTTTAGGTGCTAGTAGCTAAACTTTGCACTATGTCCTTTAAGGACATACTTGACGAACCCGCATGTTGAGGTGGATGTTGGGGATGCCTTGGCTGGAAATTCTGAGGTTGAAATGATGGTCTTTGTTAGTATGTAGGTGGTTGTCTTGGTTGATAAACCATCCCTTGATTATGGTTCCACCCTTGATTGTCCCGGGGCTGATCATAAGCTCTTTGATTATTCCCGAAGTAGCCTCTGATAACATTTACTTCTTCATATACTTCTTCTTGCAATTGAGGACACATATCGGTCGGGTGTCCCACTTGAGTGCAAATACCAGAAGGACGGTGTGTAGATTGTACACCTTTTTCTTTAGCAAGCATCATTACCACCTTTGTTAGCTTAGATAGTTGAGCTTCGATTTGAGGAGTGTGCACCTCTTTCACACCTCAAGGTGGATCCACGTACCAATTATCTTCATGAGAAACATGCTTGGAATCTTCAGCCATGTTTTTTATTAATACCCGGTGGAGTTTTATCAACAATTGACCCTCCACTTGAAGCATTGAGGATTCGTATCTCCCATGGTAACATGCCTTCATAGAAGTATTGAAGAAGGTTATACTCGTATATACCATGCTTCGGACATCTAGTGCACAACTTCTTGAATCTTTCCCAATATGTGTGCAATGCTTCATTCTTATTTTGCTTGATTCCGATGATCTCCCTTCTCAAGGCTAAAGCTTTCATCTTGGTATAGTACTTGTCCCAAAATAATCGTGCAAGATCTACCCATGTGGTGACCGTCCTCAGTGGGAGGTCATAAAGCCAATGTTTTGTTGCATCTTGCACTACGAAGGGGAATGCCCAAAGCTTGATTTGGTCCTCTGTGACATTGTATGGTTTCATGCAAACACACACAACATGAAACTCAATGAGGAAATTGTTATGATCTTCATTTTCAAGACCCATAAAGGTTGGGAGTAGGTGAATGAGTCCAGATTTTAGTTCTAAGTTGGTTGCAGCCGGATAGGTGATGCAAAGAGGTTGTTGAGTAACCTCTTACCTTTCCCATTGGCAAAGGGTTTGCTCGGGTGGATTGTCGCCCATGTTAAGTGTGGGATATAGGATATTATGAGTGGGTGAGGAAAGTGGGGTGATATTTATGGGTGAGGATGGTTGAGATGATGATTAGGGGTTTTCTGTTTCAGTTTCTGACACACTTGAGAGGGGCATGTCCTCCCAAATGTTGATGATCGGAGGGGTAGATGATGAAGAAGTTCTAGAACCCAGTTTCTTCTTACGAAGCTTGGCTTGCTTCCGTAACCTCTTTGCAGTCTTCTCTATCTCTATGTCAATTGGCAATGGTGTACCTATACGAAAAGATCTTGGCATACACAATTAGTAACACCGTGTCCCCGACAATGACGCCAATTTGTTAGGCGTGTCAAACCCAACAAATAATAGAGGTACAATAGAATCTAAATACACTATTTTAATGCACTAAAAATTAGTACAAGGCAAGCAAGGTCGAACCACAGAGACACGGGATAAAAGTCTATTCCTCTTTGCACAAGGTACTTTGGTCACAAATGGGGTTTTGTTTGCAAAAGTAAAATAATTAAATAACAATCCACTTTAAAAGCATGCACAAAATGAAATAAGATTATAAACAATTTTATTGAATGGTTTTAGTTCTAGTTCTCAATGATGTCATTCAACTTGATTATGACTTGATTTAATTCATGATTGATATTCTAAGTTAGTACTGAAAGATATTAACACGCTCTACTACCTCTCGTTTGCCAAATTATCAACCAAAACACGCTCTTTGACTAGACCTAGCTTAACTAATTCAACCTAAACACGCTCTTAGATTGTATTATGTTTTGTACAGGCTTCCCAACAATGTTCATTTCTTCTCATATGCTTAGAAGTGTGAAAACATGTGATATATGTTTTACAATAAGAAAAGTTATTGTTTGTTACCAATTATTAACTTAATAGAACGATTAGGTTCCCTTAAAGTTAATTAATTGCATAAAAATTCAATTCATGAAAGTGGCCAATCAAATTCAAGGATTCTAGTTTAAACAAAAACATAATCACAAATCAAACATCAAATCATATGCTTCAAGTCATGCAATTAACATGTTTTGAACAAGAACTAGAAATTAGGGTTTCTTAGCCACACATGGCTAAGAAAAAATAAATCAAAATGAAAGATGGAATTGGAAATGTTTAATGCTTACAAAATGAAAGCAAAAGTGTTTGCAATGATTTGGTCTACTCAAAAGCTCCAAGAAATCTCCCACAATTGCCCAAGATCGCCTAGAATTATTCTAAAAATTGTCTCTATCAAAAGTGTGGTGATCCCCCTTGTTTTATTAATGCTCACGTGCTTGCCATAAGACCATGCATTTTTAGCATGGTCATGCCTTTTGCCCATGCGTTTTTGGCATGACCATTTGTCTTGACCATGTGTTTTTGGCATGGCCCATGTTTTTTTTTCTAAAAGTCCAATGGGTCTTCACTATTGGCTCCATCTTCACTCTAGCTTCACCACGAGTTATGTTGCTCAAATATAAGATGAGAAAGGACAAACACGACCCGTGTCGGTGTGACATGATGTGACAACCCAAACCTTTATCCATTAAGGTTAGCCGATTTCGTTAAATAAATTTTACATTTTTATTTAGTTTCGTCAAATTTTGCTGGTTTGGAAAATCCATTTAGATATATAGGTGAATTATATATATATATATATATATATATATATATATATATATATATATATATATGAGTCGGAACCAAAATGGCGTGAAAACCCGAATTTCATTCAAAAATCTATAGTTTTCGGACTGAGTGGAGTTCACGGTCGTGAACTCGATCACGATCATAAACCCGTTTACGGCCGTAAACTAGTTCACGGCTGGTGGACCCCCCCACCGACCATGAACCCCCCTAAATATATATATATATATATATATATATATATATATATATATATATATATATATATATATATATGATCCCTAAAAATCATAATCCAAAAACTTAAGGAAACACAAGATTTTTCTTCATTTATCATTCTATCCGCTTTGGAACTTGTTTTGGAGCATCGAATCATCAGTTTTTCATCAAGATCAAGTGTTACTGCTCTTGAGTTTACGGCCGTACACCCTTCAAATCTTCATAAGTCTGGTCGTGAACCCTTCAAACCTTCAAAGACTGTGAACCATTCAAGAGCAGTGAGCAGTTCATGGCCGTAAACAGTTCACGGTCGTAATCCTCTTTACGGCTGCAAACCCTCCCAAAAACGTGAATCGTGACTAAAAACCCGCTTTCCCCAATTCAATCAAGTGTCGGTAACATTCCTTAACGGAAAGCAAATGTTTTTCTAACACTTTATCTAACGAAATCGCTAATTTAGATGCATATATGTGTTTAATTGTTATTAGGATTCCGTTAAGTGCCGCGTACATCAAACCAAGGGTCATCATTTCCAGTTTCGTTGATTCGACGCTTACACACTACTACCGGTGAGTTCATACCCCTACAATTTTAAGGTTTTTAACATTTTCGGGGGGGGGGGGGGAATACAAGCCAAAAACAAATGATTTTTATGAACTAATACTAAAGAATTCATCAAGTTTAAAAACTTATTCAATTGATACAGTCAAATGAGTTCCACATTTATAAAATATTTAGACATTTTATCCCTTTTGTAACATGCTGAGCATAAGGGATATTTTCAACTTACAAGTATCATTGCATCGTTTTCAGATCAAAACGTAAAACAAGTATATGACATACATACAAAACTATAATAGGTATAGTTTGGAATATCAACATGTGGTTTTACATATACAGTCACATGAACTATTATAAGAATATAGCTTAGGAAATGAAAGTACCGTTTACACCTAATTATTATTTATAAAAAGAATTTTCATTCTATTACTTGTAAAGTCGTTAATCTAGATTGAGAGACAAGTATTTGGGTAAAATTACATGTACTAGTAGAAGACTACCCTTATGAACCAGAGTCTCCTCGAGGGAGAGCCTGAGTTTGTGTATAGATTTATACAAGACTGACTATCCCGAACCTTGCTCCTAGCTACAGTAGGACCGGCAGGTCTACGGGTGACAAAGTCATTAAGATATTAGCGTCCGATTCACGTCGTATCAGTTAGTATGGTCATAAAACTCGCAAGTAGATAGCAACGATATATTTACATAGTAATATACTTTACATGAAAAATGCATATATCACACCCCAAAACCATGAACGACGGAAACGTTCTGGGGTGAAGGACGTCATGTACAGTATCACAATAATGAATAGTATTAAACAAGCAACAACATCATCCATTGCGTTAATAATATAATTTTAATACAAGTATTGTGATATGTCTAATAGATACTAAAGTATAAATCAAAATGAAAGATGAGTCTTGAACGAGCACCATCTTCTCTAAACCTTGCATCGGTACCTGTCTACTGTTGACCTGAGGATACAAGTTATTTTGAAAGAGAGTATTAGCTTTAAAGCTGGTGAGATCATAAGTATTTTAGTGTCTTAATTTGCAAGAATGTATTTGTACGTATATGAAATGTAAGTATGTAAAAGTTTTGAACCTCCTAGAAAACCCTATGTTTCCTACTAAAAGTATCCTTCTACCAAGGCATATAGTATCTGTGTGTGTCTCTTGTAAGAGTGTGTATTTTCCCAAATCCGACTATCATTAACCAAAAATATAGCTTCTACATTACCGTGCATCGTGTGAATGTAATGGGAAAAAGAAATAGTAATAAGGTGTAGTATCAAATAACTACAACCGTACTAACTACCTTAAATCTATTGCAATTTAAAGTAACATGTGATCGACCTGTATCCAGCTACCGACTCTAGTAAAACGACAATGTAAGACGCCATAAGAAATGACATTTGGCACCCGTAGAGTTGAGAGTCCCACTGTAGCGAGCAGCAAGGTGTAGGATAGTCAATCCAGTATAGATCTATACACAAACTCATACGCTCCCCAATTAAGGAGATTCTGGATACAAAAACGGTCATGGAAGGAAGTGCCATGACCCGCTTAATGGTTCACATAACTGCATGAATGTATATGCAACGAATGTGCTAACTGTAAAGTGTACTCTTTCTCTGTCTAGCCTGTATGTACTGTAATGTTCTATGTGTGCTAGTTGTAATGTGTGTTCTCTCCCTATCTAGCATGTATAGTAATGTACTATAATGTTCTGCGTGTGCTAGCTGTAATGTGTGTTCTCTCCCTATCTAGCATGTATAGTAATGTACTGTGTGTACTAGCTGTAATGTGTGCTCTCTCTATATCTAGCAAGTATTGACTCATGAATGAACTGACTCGTGGTATGATTCCGCATTCTAGTAATAGTATTAGTATCTTCCTAAACTACCCATATGGTAGCTTACTAGTAATGTAACTGGTATGTATGAACATGAAAGTATACCCCTGCTACCCAAGGGTATTGAATTAACTGATAGAACTTTTATGTCTATATGTGTATACATAATATACAACTAATATTTAGACGACCTTCGGATGAATAACCGATGCCCTAAAGCCACATCCCAACGAGGAAAAGGAGGTAAAGCAAGCTAGTCTTCCTAAGTCCTTTAAACATTACTTATATAACTATACATATATAGACATGTGATTGACAATATAAAAGTATAAAAGAAGTTTTGTAAAACCTTTGAAATGTTTTATAACTAGGAAAAGATGACTTGATGTCAGTTTGCAAAACGATTTGAAAACAGTTTGTTTGAAAAGAACAGTGCAAAGTATAAGGAAAACATTTGTTTTGAATCACAACTGTAACAAGGTTTGAAAAGATACACTTAGTATGTAAGATAGTTTAACAAGGAGTTTTAAACGAGTAAAATGTTTTGGAAAGTCATTTGAAGTAATATGTTTGGTAAAACAGCTAAAAGAGTAGTAATTCCATTTGTATGTTGCTTATTAATCACATGTGATTGATATAATAACTAGCATGATTCAACTTGTATCCCCCCCATAAAAGCGTTAAAAACATTTAAAATATTGATTAAGGGGTATGAACTCACCTATAGCAAGTGGTTGGGATTGAACGGACTGTATAGGATGCTAGGTGTCAAGTGAAGACTTGTACACACTCTAAGATCCTAGTTAACATATAATATCACATATATGTAACCAATTAGCCTTTAAACAACTAAATAACAAAGTTAAGTCATCCTAAGACATGTTAAACACTTTATATAAGTGTTATAAGTGCTAAGGATTGCATCTAAGTGCTGTAGGACAAAGCTATTGAGCTTAGGGTTCAAGGGAACCCCTAATATAAGTTTACTCC
Source organism: Lactuca sativa (assembly GCF_002870075.4). Lineage (NCBI taxonomy): Eukaryota > Viridiplantae > Streptophyta > Magnoliopsida > Asterales > Asteraceae > Lactuca > Lactuca sativa. Next base: position 181,383,985 of record NC_056625.2, on the reverse strand, counting down.
CTAAAGACCATTACCATTACCATTGAGTTTACGGTCGTAAACTCATGGGTTTACGGCCGTAAACTCATGTCTTCTTGACCATGAGTTGTTTTGAAGCCTTGTAAGTCCCTTGAAGCAATTCTTCATTGAGGTATAAGCCTATGTAAGTGTTTGTGGCATCAAATCACCCCTATATGTAGTTTATGGCCCATGGACCACTTCTCCATGTGTTTGCAGCCGTAAACACATATTATTTATGTTCGTTTGATGTTTTTAAGTCTCAAACATATCAAGAAATAAATCTAGACTAGTTTCCTAAGCTTGTGAAGGGACTAGGGCCATTTTTGACCCCTTAAGAAGGGTTTACGGCCCAAGGTGTTCTTGGACCGTAAACACCTTAAATCTCGGTGTTTTCTTGTGATTTTGTTGATGTAAGGACGTATACTAAGCAGTATGATACTCTAGGATAGAAACACTTACAATATAGAAGCTTGAAATGAGCCAAAAGTCCAAGAACACTAGTGTGTGTTCTTGGTGTAAATTGAAGAATCAACCTTTTGGAATGATTTCACGGTTAGAAGTGTGTTAAAACACTAGATTAAGGCATATAATCACTTAATAAGGCTAGAACACTTAGTAGATTGGAGATCTTCAAAAACTTTTGGATGATACTTAAAAGAGAAATGGATTTGGATCTTGAGATTTGTAAAAAGTGTAAATAATGACTAAGTGTCATATATATACTCCCAAATTTAGGGTTTTTGGCTGTAAATATTCTATTTAGGTAGTAAACTCTAATTTCTTGGAGTTTTGGAATAACAGTGTTGCACAATAAACCCTATGGCATCCTCTCTCCTAATATCACCCGAAGTGTAAATCCTAAAATACTCAAACTTGTTCCAAAAAGTTTGAAACTTAGCAGCAACTTTTCTGACTTCTATTGACTTGAAGGGTTGTACCGAATAGAAATTTTGGGTTGTCACATCATCCCCCCGTTAGAAGGAATTTCGTTCCGAAATTAGAATTTAGGTAAGGAAGTAGGCATGAATAATCGAGCCAAGAAGTGGCGATACTTCCTAAATGATTGATTATCGCGCTCCCAAGTGAATTTTGGTCCTTGGTGTTGGATAAGGTGTCTAAGTCCATAACTTATTTGGTACATACTTGACCCGACCCGGTATGGTCCATTTGGGTTGCACTTCACCCGAACTATTTATGGATAATTTTATGAGAGTTATACACATATGTTTATTAATATATTGTAAGTTATAATATATTAATATGAAGTTATTTAATTAGTCTTAGTCTTAAATTAATTATGAATTAATTTAGATATTAAAAAGAAGACTAATTAGATTGTGGGCTATTGGTTTTATATAGTGTGGGCTAACACTCATTTGTTAATGGGCTAGGCTTATATGGAAGTCCATGGATGATCCATGGAGCTTTTAACCCATGGATCCTTGTAAAAGGAAAGGTCATGGGTTATTAGGTTTTCACCCTAACCATGCACACTATATAAGCATGCTTATGTTGCATGAAATAGCCACTAGTGTGGCTTTTTGTGTGTGGCCGATTTTATAAGTGTGTATACACTCTCTCAAAGTTTTCCAAGAGTTTGTGGTGATTTGTGATTCCATTTGAGGCATTCACACTATTGGTGCTAGGCTCTCAAACTCCAAAACATCAATCATCATCAAAAGGTATGTATTTCTACTAGTACTTTTATGATTCATAATCCTTATGCTATGTTAGTTAGGAAGAAACTGTGGAAATTATTATTTGCATGTATTTTAGAAGAAAACATAGATCCAAGGTTTATTAGGGTTGCATGCACACTTAGGAAGTGTTAGAATGCTCAAAACCCAACAGTGGTATCAGAGCCTAGGCTTGTTTTCTTGAATACTTGATGCAAATTGCTGAAAAATGACGAAAAACTGCATTCTGCACAGCAGACTCGCCGAGTCCATTCATGGTACTCGCCGAGTCCATGTGTATATTCAACCAACTCGCCGAGTCAGTTCATGCACTCGATGAGTTGGCAGGCCCGAGTGCAGATTTTCGAGTTTTGGTGTTGGAATTGGTCTAGAATCATTACCTTAAACTGTTTTGATCTTATAAAACTTGTTTTTGATGTGGTAATGATGATGGTGGACCAATTTCAAAATTATAATCAAAATTTCAAGTTTATATGTGTCCATATGATTCTTGAACTTGTTGATGTGGATGTTCATGTTCATATGAGTTTTGTTAGATCATAGGAATTATTTGCAAATTGTTTGTTAGTTAATTCTTGATCTTAATGTGTTTTAATGGAATTCATAATTTGTCCTCAAGTTATGGAATTCCAAAAGTTTTTTCTTTTAAATGTTTTTGTAAGAAGTCATAAGTTATACTTTAGAAGAGTTTTTCTAGTAAATGCTTTTATGGACTTCATAACTTGTCCTCAAGTTATGGATTTCCAAGAGACTCTTCATTAAAAGTATTAAACACTTAATTAAAACTCATAATTTATGAATATCCAAAAGTTTATGAATTGTTCAAAACTTGCCCTCAAGTTTTGGAATTTGTAAAGTCTCACACAAACTTTAACTCCATACCCTAGAAGTTTTAAAAGTTAAAATTCTACCCTTATACTATTATAAGATTAATGGTTAATTATTATATATATGTATAAGAACAAGTCGTTTTACCGTTAGTAGGCCTCATTCACGAAGCCGGTCTATAAGGTGGGTATAAGGTTGTTGCCTATAAAATGGCAACTTAATGGGTGTCCACTCTCACCCACCGCTTGCTTGATCGGTGGAGGGTCGTTAGCCGAACGGGTAGGACAATGACTTTAAATACTCATTAAAAGTATAATGATTATTATAAAGTAACTAAATATTTTTTTTATTTAATTCCCAATCTTCGTTACTTTAGGAAAAATGTGAATTTGGTGCTAGCCCATGGAATTCACACTTTGTACCTTACCAAGTCGTTGGTGGAGCGTGTGTGGTTAACCGGCACACTAACTTGGACTAGTAAGGATCATGAAGGTTGACTTAATGTTTGTCATAGATCAATGGAGCGTGTGTGGTTAACCGACACATTGATTAGGTGATAATATTAAGGGTACCAAGTGAATTGGTATGGTTATTCACACCTTGTTTTGTGATCCTCGGCATCCCAGTCACAAAATTTGAGAGGGCACACTCGAGATTGAAACATGCCATTGAAAAGTTCAATGAATCTTGAAAGATCTAGGAATTTCAAATCCGATTAAAACCTAATAAATTATTTCGGTTTTCATGGTGGAAATTGGTGAATCGTCATTCGCCTACCTACAAATATTTTATAGCTTGGATTACGGCATCCCTCTTCCAAATTATAAAATATTGTGTTGGGTCCTAGCCTTAATATTTCATATTGGGTGTTATATTAAGGATTTTGAATCAACTAACTTGATTTTCTCCCATTATAGATGTCTGGTTCAGACAACTATGATCTTCCCAAATCTCTTGAAGATGGTGTCCCTCAACATCATGCTTCACTTCCTCCACCTCCTCTAATTATTCTCCCTCACCCACAAGTTCTTGAAAAGTTTAAAGTCACTCAATCCCTATTGGCAAGCATAGTCTATGTGTGCTCACATCTTGGAGATAAAGTCACATATTGACAAGCCGGGAGAGTTGGGTGTCAAAGTCTCGTGAAAGTTGGATGTTCAATCACTTTCTTAGTAACATAGTGAGTCTTTTTGGGATTACTATGAGACAGACTATGACATGACCCTTAATGATGTTATCTATTTGCTTGGTGTTGTGGAATCAACAATGATTTGGAACACCAGTAAAGCAAATTTAATTAAAAGAACAACTTCCCAAGTCTTAAATGGACATTGACAATGGTAGCATTGGATATCTAGAAAAAAGATTTCTCTTCCCAATGGAAAGGGATCGGCCATAGTCAACTCGGTTGACCAAATGGTAAAGAGAAAGGCTAAGTATGAGATAGTCTCATGTGCCATTACCAAAGGGTCCATGTGTTTTGTTGCCAAAGGAAGGGGCATTGGTTGCGAAGCTGCCCTATTCACCTGAAAGGTCACAAGGTTGATCAAGTCAAGAGGTTTGACTCTATTTCGGGTAAAGTCCACTGTCTAACTCTATTAAGTTCCTATTTGGAGATTCTTATTACATAATGTGAATGGGTCACATGCTGATGTTTTAAGAATCAAAGAAAAGATAGGAAGCTTAAAGTAAGTATATGTTGATTCTGATTGCGAAGGTGGGTTTCGATCGCATGGTTCCGTAATTAGAATTTTGAGTTGTTGCTTAAGAGTTATAATATATTGCTTATGAATAGATAACAACAAAGTTTTCATGTGGATTGTAAGCATAAGTTTTTCCGCAAAGTTTTTAAAAAAAAGGAAAAAAAAGGGGTTTTAATTTTATTTATTTTAAAAATATCCTTACAATGGCATCTGTGGAAAATTGTTGCTTATATGTTTCCAGTAATAGCAATATTGGAAAGTGGATTTGATTCTTTCATTTGTGGTAGTGTCTAAATTTACCAAATGAAGAAAGTTTTTCATCACCCAAGTTTCAATTGGACAGAAACTTGGAATCATACAAGTTATATTGTATGATGAATGAGAATTTTCATCTTTGAAAATTAAGACTAATTCTTTGATCACATGTATATGTGAGTCAATTAAAGGACTAAGGAATTAGGTACACTGGGTGTGCGCTGGTCAAGGTCCACCAAAAAGATTGATTTGTCATGATTTACTAAAGATTAGTAAATATGATTATACTTATAAGGTTAAGCATAATTCTGTAACATTGGAAAGGTTACAATGTATGACAAAACAAATGAGAAGAATCAAATTAGGCAGAAAGATAAAAGTTTCTCAAATCTGAAAGGATGGGAGAGTACTTTAGTATCGTGATCATCTTAATGATTATGAAACCATATTACAAATTCATACTCTAAGGACGTCTTAGTGCATTGTTGTGGCTAAGAAGAGAGGTCATGAATTGTTGGATTGATTAAAATCAAGAAGATGAGTCATACTTCGTTCCAAAACAATTCTTAGAGTCATACTCCAATATTGTAACCTGGAGTGACATAAAGGAAGATTTATTAACACTAGTCAAATGTAGTGTAAAATGTTTCTACCCTTGTACATTTGAGATTGGTAAGTTGTGATGTATTGGATGAGACAAAGACCAACTAAGACCAATTGTGTGAAGTGTTAGTCTTGATAAGAATCCGCACTATCCCTTGAATATTTGTTTTGTCAAGGAATGGTTCTTGACTGGGGAAACTTATATGTCAAGGGGACAGTGGGAGCCTTAAAGATCCTGAAAGAGTTTCAAGATTTAATCAAGAGTAAAGCCTGTGATTTATCACTAGCACACAACTTAAGGTTTGCATCCTATCGTGTTGACATAATTCTTGTTTCTGTACGTACTTCAAATAAGTTGGATTTCCATGTGAGTTATCAGAGTTCAACTTGGAAGCATTGGTGGGCCTTGTGCTACCAAGGTGACAAGAAACTAAGATTGAACAAGTTTAATCCATGTAAGGCTGAATTTGTCACTAACCTTATCTTGTGATTATGGTTTTGACAAATTCACATGGATAGGAACTCATACACTATAAAATCTAAGTGTCATAAGGTTTCTCTCCGATTCATGAAAATGATGGTGAGGAAACGCTTTCACTAAGTAGATTTTACGTAGATATCAATTGTGTTATTTGCATTTTCAAAAGTCGTTAGTGGAGCGCGTGTGGTTAACCGGAACACTAACATGGACTTGTGAGAAATGACAAATTCCTAAGCAATTGAGACTATGATTATAGCATCCCTTTTCATAGTCCTGAAAATTGTTTAGACACACATGTGAGCTATCTAAGAAAGGGTGTATGAATCTAAATTTCAGAAGTCCAGCAGATTTCTGGAAATATGTCAGAGCTAGTGGGAGCATAAGTGTTATGCTGATAATCATCATGTTAGTGGGAGCATGATTATTACGTTTAGTGTGGCAAGTTAGCAATGTTAATTATAGAAAACAAAGTTTCAATTCGTGAAGTTGCAGGGGTTGAAAAGTTGTTTTGCTATAATTAAGGGAGAGGAAATTATACTTCATTTCAATTCTAGAAGCTTAGATTGAGATTTTAATCATCTTTAGTCAAGGACATATATATGAATTTTATGTCTGAATGGTTCGACTTAAGGAAATTCCATATATATTGCGTTCTCAAAATTCAATTATGACTACGACATCCCTCTTCATAGTTAAATTTTGAAAACATGGCAAATAAAAAAATATTGTAGAAAAAGACTGGTCTAGTATCATGTCTTTATGTCAAACATCATGAATCGTGTCCCATATGCTTCGGATATAGGATCGATTTCGTGTGCTATAATATTCATCTTTTCTAAATTTTCCAAATGCTTAAGGCATTGAGAAGGGAAAAGTCTAGAACTGGATATGACTAAAGTGATTAAGCAATTGTCGAGGACAATCTGAGGTTCGCCAAAGATTGGTTGCTCAGGGAAAGTTGGAAGTATGATGTTGGAAAGGACCATATTGACATATTTTGAAAAGTAGTAACTCTTGTTCGGAAGTGATAGTCAAAATGGGACTAAGGAAATGTCTCCATAGGTGGAAGTTATTCAATCTATGTAAGATTAGAAACACTTAATGCAAGAAGGATGTTCAAAGCAATGTACTTTGAATATGAGACTTCCGTTCCATAGAAGTTAACCTTCTTTGGAATACTTTGTAATGACTGGTGACAAGGTTTTGGTGACTTTGTGAATAATCATTACTAGAGGAACATTGCATAAAAGTTTAAAATCTAACAGACTTTTTGGTAAATGATAGGAATCGGGGATTCTCACCTTTACAATAAGGATTTGGGATTGTGAAATGAGTATCATTGGAAACATGTTCAATTGATCTACATCACAATGTAAGGATCATAGACAAACATAGTGTGCATACTTGAAGTATGGCATAACTATTGTTTTAGAAAAACAAAGTGTACATGCCAGGAGCATGGGACGACTGTTGTTTTTATTCAAGTCTTAAGTTGATTGATTGAAACATTATACAATGAATAATGTGTAATCAATATGGTGATAAATAAAAGGTGGTTCTATTTATATTCAAAAGGGTTTTGAGACCATATTGGATTCGATTATTATTGTGTTTCACTTTGCATGTTTTGACTTCCAAAATAGCTAGGTTATTCTTTCCGAATGACTAAGTTATTTAAACACTCCACAGTCGTTCATATGTTGGAAGTAAGTATGAATTAAGACTGTCATGAATCGAGTTTGTAGATGGCTAAATGGATTTAGTCATAGCAATGGTTGCTACAACATTCATGAGTGCTCATAAGTTATGAGCATTGGAATAAACCCACGCTCACTTGTATCACTTCATGGAATTTATCTCGAGTGATCGTGAGACGGTAATATCATATAAATCTTCAAACCTAGAGATATGAGTTGTCACCTATGAGTTGGTTGTGCATTGATTTCACGTAAACGCATCAGTAACTTAATGTTATAAAACGTGCCTTTGTGTACAATTCAACAAGTAGTAGAACAAGCATATGAGTCGAAGTTTATGTGTTCCTTCTAGAAATAGAAGCGATATCTGGGCCCCTCGATGATTTTGTTGTGACCTATGTACCGGCCGGTCAGAACTAAATTGATGTGTTCGATTAAGTTCTTTGTCAGACAAATCGAAAATTGGGAAACAAACTGATGGACAATAAGTACGACATTGTTCCATGTATTTGTCCGGCTGATATCATGAGAACAGAGGATTATATGATCACTTATCTAAAATGGCGCTTCATAGTTCAACAGAGTTTTCGAGAGCTACGATTGCTGGTTGGTTCCTGAAGTAACATGCACAAATATAGTTATTAGACTTATCCAAGTGTGAGTCTGTTGAATAAGGTGTCTAAGTCCATAACTTATTTGGTACATACTTGACCCGACCCGGCATGGTCCATTTGGGTTGCACTTCACCCGAACTATTTATGGATAATTTTATGAGAGTTATACACATATGTTTATTAATATATTGTAAGTTATAATATATTAATATGAAGTTATTTAATTAGTCTTAGTCTTAAATTAATTATGAATTAATTTAGAGATTAAAAGGAAGACTAATTAGATTGTGGGCTATTGGTTTTATATAGCGTGGGCTAACACTCATTTGTTAATGGGCTAGGCTTATATGGAAGTCCATGGATGATCCATGGAGCTTTTAACCCATGGATCCTTGGAAAAGGAAAGGTCATGGGTTATTAGGGTTTCACCCTAACCATGCACACTATATAAGCATGCTTATGTTGCATGAAATTGCCACTAGTGTGGTTTTTTGTGTCTGGCCAATTTTATAAGTGTGTATCCACTCTCTCAAAGTTTTCCGAGAGTTTGTGGTGATTTGTGATTCCATTTGAGGCATTCACACTATTGGTGCTAGGCTCTCAAACTCCAAACAATCAATCATCATCAAAAGGTATGTATTTCTACTAGTACTTTTATGATTCATAATCCTTATGCTATGCTAGTTAGGAAGAAACCTTGGAAATTATTATTTGCATGTATTTTAGAAGAAAACATAGATCCAAGGTTTATTAGGGTTGCATGCACACTTAGGAAGTGTTAGAATGCTCAAAACCCAACACTTGGTTGGCATCCTAGCGGACCTTCACTAAAGGGAAACGACTAAGAATCGTTCGCATGACCTCTCGGTCCATGGTCACTATGGTTCTTCCATGTAGGTGAGGCTCTTGTGGGACTCGATCTCTTCGAGTGGGATTTCAAGAGTCTCGTCGAATCGATACTTTTTACAAGTTCGAGACGTGAAGGGGTAGAATGTATGTTACTAAGCTCACAGAGTAGGTCTAGTTTGTGAGATACAGGACCGATTTTGGTAAGAATCTCGGAGGTCCTAAATATCTTGGATTTAGCTCTCCACGCTTTCTGAAGTGTATCAAGCCATTCCCAGAGTGAGACTTCCTAAAGAATTTGGTCTCTCACTTGGAATTCCAAGGTTTCTTTTTCTTGCTTATCTTCCCAGTCAAGGGCCACCCCCTGTTGGGTCAAAGTTGTAAGGGTTTCGGTAATTCGCGAGGAGTTCTGAATGGACTCCTGACAGTAAGTCGGCGAGACCTAAAATTTCACGAATTTCGTAAGCGTCTTTAGTACCGACAAATTCTCAACGGTTTTGACCTTTGGATTCTCTTTATGATTTCATGGCTTTTTGTAGATTCTCTTTATGATTTCCTTCTTACTACGAGAGTAGATAAGTAAGTCATTTACAAAGAGAATGATGAACTGATCCAAGTAAGAATGGCGTACCCTATTCATTAAGCTCATGAATACTACTAGCGTATTGGTCCTATTCGAGGGGTATCACTACGGACTCGAAGTGTCCGCATCGAGTTCGGAAGGTAGCCTTCGAGACATCTTTCGCTAACACTCGAAACTGGTGATAATCGGATCTCAGGTCCATTTCTGAAAGGTAATTCGTTCCTTGTGTTTACTCAACCAATTCATCTATGCGAGGCAGAGATAATGATTTCTAATGGAAATCTTGACGGAGTCCCCGATAGTCGAGGTACATATGATGCAATCTGTCTACTTTTGGAAGAATAAGACTGGAGCTCTCCAGGGTGAGAAGCCTAGCCTTCCAATTCTATTGCTGAGTAGTTCGCTAAGTTGTTCGGATTGTTCTTGTATTTCTGTGGGTGTTTAGACTGTAGGGCAATCTGGTTGCAGGAGTCGTGTTGGGTTCTAAGTTGGTTCACATGATGATGCGACTACTCGTAGTCTTGGGCAGTCTCCGTCCTGAAGTTCATATTAGAAGTCATACATGGTTCATCAATCGCAGTCTTGTGTATACGAGTCGTATGTAATTAAGATTGAAAAGGTAGTCGAATAACTGATTCTTCTTTAAGCTCACATCCCTACGAGGAAAAGAAGTTAAAGTGGAATCATTAATTCTAAACCTGTAGAACATTGATTATATACTACCCCTATGTATACATTCTTCAGTGATAGATCCAACTTATGGATCTTTGGATTGAACTTCACGTACTGTACGAGTGATACTTTGGGGAGGTTTTCTGAGGTTTCTTCGGAAAGGATAAGAAACATGAGGTACTCTCAACAGGAGTACTCTGTAATGATTGTTGTCAAGACTTTCTGACTTTGTGCATAATCATTACAAGGGGATCAATGCATATAAGTTTAGAATCTAACAGATTTCAGTAAATGGCATGAATTTGGAATTCTTGTATTTGCAGTAAGGATTTGGGAGTGTGAAAAGAGAATCATTGAAGTTATGTTCAATGGATCTAGTTCACAAAGTAAAGATCATAGACAAACATAGTATGCATACTTGGTGTATGGCATGACTAGTGTTTAGAAAAAACATAGTGTACATGCTTAGAGCATGGGACAACTATTGTTTTAAATTCAAGAATAAAGTTGATAGCTGAAACAGTATACAATGAATAATGTGTAATCATATGGTGATAAATAAAAGGTGTTTTATTTATGTTCATAGGGTTTGATACCATATTGGATTCAATTATTATTGTGTTTCACTTTGCATGTTTTGACTTCCCGAGTAAACTAGGTTATTCTTCCGGAATGACTAAGTTATTCAAACCATCCACAGTCGGTCATATGTAGGAAGTAGATATGAATTAAGACTGTCATGGGTTGGCTTGTAGAGGTCTAAGGTGTTGGACAAAGGGCTACAACACTCATGAGTGCTCATAAGTTCTGAGTATTGGATTCAACCCGCGCTCATTGGAATCACTTCATGGATTTTATCACGAGTGATCATGAGACGATAATATCTTATATTCTTCCAACCTAGAGATATGAGTTGTTACTATGAGTTGGTTGTACATTGATTGCACGAAAACGCATTTGGTAACTCGGTGCTATAAAACATGCCTTTGTGTATGATTCAACAAGTAGTAGAACAAGCAATATGAGTCGAAGTTTATCCATTCCTTTTACCTTCGGGATAAAAGCGATATCTGTGGGCCCCTCGATGATTTGATGATGACAAATGGAAGTGTTCGGCCGGGCCAGGACTGATTTGATTTGTTCAATTAGTCAGTCGTCATAAATCGGAAATCGGGAAACAACAAATGGACAGAGAGAATGATTATAATCCATGTCTCAGTCCATATGATATCTAGAATGGAGGAATATATGATCCCTTATCTAATGGACAAGTTCCTTGACAAGATCAGAGTTCGACAGCGGCTTTAAGAGATGTACGTATGAAGTTAATATTGTGCGGATCAATTTAAATCTTGTCGTATGGTAATATCGGACTCACTTGGAAATAAAGACATTAGACTTGATCATAAAGGCGTTACAGACAAAACCAACAGTGCAATATTTAACATAGTTACAGTACTTTAGACTTACTACAAGACTATTGCTGCGAACAAGGTATACTACAAAAGACAAGTATACGCAGCACGAGCATCTCTTTACTGACGGTATCTCGCAAAAGATAAGACTCTAGTTGCACTAGTTTTAAACAGTTTATAAATCTGTTACAACGAACACCTTAGATACTCTAATGAGGGTCCGACGTAGTTTCTCCTACAGCTGTGATCCTGAGAATCTTCCCGTCTGTGCCCGAGTTCTTCGCTATCGGGCAATCATTCTTGAGGTGCCCAATTTCACCGCATTGGTGACATATCTAGATAGCCCCCACATTGGTGGTGGAAGTGATGTATCAAGTTAAAGTTACATGGACACGAGTGTTCTCCTTATTCATCCACTTTGAAACTTTCCTTTCATAGGGTCTAGTTTTAACACCACCATCATAAGCCTGGTGGACTCTGATGTCAGTGGCTTGAGTGATGGGTCGTGCCGGCGCTCCACAGCTACGAGCATGGTGCCCTATTTTTAGGCAATTGCAACATTGCATTTCATGGCAAGCCCCATGATGATGAAAACTACACTTATCACACTTCGGGAGTTTTCCCTTGTATGGTCTGCTCGGTACTGGGATGGCAGAGGTTTCCACTTGTTGTTGTTGCATGGCAAGTTTTTGGGATCGCTTGTGTTCTTTCTAGGCTCGGCGCTTGCGTTTCGTGTTCTCTGTTTTTTGGTTTTGCGAGCCTGCGACTGTTATCGTTTGATGACTTTCTGGATTGATACTAGGATCGGCATTTTCAACCCCTTCGACAGCATTGCTTGCGCCAATAGCGCTACGATTCGCAAGGGCAGCAGTAACTGCGGCTTGGAAAGTAGCGGTGTCCATCGGAAAGGCAGGGGTTTCGTTGTTCGGCTGACTGTTTTCGGATGACGACATGATTTTGTAACACGAAAGATAAGGATTTTGTGAGCGATTCTGGTTGACTCTAGATGTACTTCGATTGTTCAAGTAAAGAGTAAGAGTATGTTCTCAAAAGTTTGACCTATATCCCTATGATGCAGTCCTAGTACGGATTGGAAGTATGTTCGCGAAGGTTTGACCTACATCCCTATGATGCAGTCCTAGAATAGAATAGAAGTAAGTTCGTAGTATGGCCTTATGACGCTTGACGTCTAAAATAGGTTACCATTGGTTGGTAAATAACATGATCCAACCCTTAAAGTAGAATTGGGAATTATCCCTGAGCTAGAATACCCTAGTTCAATAACTCAACTAGAGTGGGTTTCAAGTCACACCCCAAAACCGGAACGGCGGAAACATTATGGGGTGGATGACGTCATGTCAAGTATCACAACATATGCAGTATAGTAATCAAAGTACAACAAACATTGCATTAATAGTAATAGTTTTACGTAGTTTACATTACATAGAAACATCAAAGTAATACAAGTAATAATATAGGTGCAGCTTGGTACTAAACTGTCTTCATCAAAAGCTCCTGGAATGTACCTGTCTATTACTGACCTGAGAATACAAGTTATTTGAAAGCGAGTATTAGCATTTTTGTAAATGTTGGTGAGTTCATAAGTATTTAGTGTCATTTTATTCAAATAACTTTATAAAAGTAGTAGTTTAGGATCAACGGTGTATTAGAGTCCTTTCCAGAAAATCCTATATTTTCTAAATAAAAGCAGTCTTCTACCAAGACCCGACAGTGTTAGGTTTTAAAGAGATTTTCCCTGAAATGTTATTATTACCAAAATACGGTATTTGACTTTAAAGAAAGTAGAAGGATATCACAAGTAAAAACATTAAGGAAAATAACATATGCCTCAGCAGGAAATACTGCTGGCTAAGGCAAAGAAATCATAGACTCTAGGAGAGTATCGAGTGAACGACACGCCTGCCTCAGTCTAACAAAGGGAAACACAGACCCCAGACGGTATCAAATGAAAGATACAGCTAGCAAGGTCTACAACAGTGAACACAGACCCAAACAGTATCAAATGAATGATACTTCTAGCAAGGTCTAAAACAAAGAGTGATCTTAAGAGTGTTGTTTCAAAACTACAGTGTTAATTCTCGTTACCTTAAGGCCATGAATTATAAGGTAACCCTGAGATACTCGTAACCATACAGATAGACACTAGAGAACTTGATGCCCTGCAAGCGTTGGAAAGAATGTGACATTTTTCACCCCTTGGCTTGGTAAGTCGTGGACTGTAGCTAGCAGTCAGGGTGTGGGGGTGTCAATCCCATATAGATCTATACACACAATGCCCGCTCTCCCCACAGGAGACTCTGGTTACCAACTTGACAACGGAGAAGGCCGTGTCCTGAAGATGCATCTCGTATAGTGAGTTCTGATGTAAATATTGGGCTAATGATAGAGACTCACAAATAAAATGACCGACGTAAACCTATATGTCTATACATGTATACATAATATATAATTAATGATCAAACTAATGGATTAATGTCTAAGTCCATAACTATATTTGGTATGTACTTGACCCGACCCGACATGGTCCATTTGGGTTGCACTTCACCGACACAATTTATATGGATAATCTTTTGAGAATAGTATGTTTATGATTAATATTAATATATTATAAGTTCTAATATATTATTATGGAATCATATTATTTAATTAGTATTGATCAAGAATTAATTTATAATTAATTAAGTGATCAAAAGGAACTAATTAAATATGGACTCTTATATATATGGAATGGGCCAAGTTCATTTAGGTTGGGCTAAGCTTTCATGGATAGTCCATGGAGTGTTTAACCCATGGATCCTAGGAAATGATAGGTCATGGGTATTAGGGTTTAACCCTAATCCTCCATACTATATAAAGATGTCCTTGGTTGGTGAAATGGGCACTAGTGTGGATACACTAAGAGGGCTAGCCGATTTCACTAAGAGAGAACCAAGTATTCATATTCTCTAAAGTCTTCCAAGGTGTCTTGGTGATTTGTGATTCCACTTGAGGCTTCCACACTATTGGGGCTAAGCTCTTAAAGCTTGAAGACATCAAGCTACATCAAAAGGTATGTCCTCTAACTAGTACTTTGTAGATTAAGAACATCATAATATGCTAGTTAGGATTAAAGCCTTGGAAAGTTCTTATTTGCATGTATAATAGAGAAAACATAGATCCAAGGTTTATAGGGTTGTATGTACACCATAGGAGTGTTAGAATGCTCAAGACCCAACACAAACGACCTTCGGACGGATATCCGATCCCACCAGACCACATCCCAACGAGGAAAAGGAAATAGGGCGAACTAGCATTCCTAAGTCCTTTAAACATTATTTATATAACTATACAAGTACAGGCATACATTTAACTAAGTAGAAGCATTTAACGAAGTTGAAGTGTTTATCGAAGTAGTAGTGTTTCACGAAGTAGAAGCATTAACAAGGAGGAGCGTATCACGGGGTAGGAGCGTATCACGAAGTAAAAGCATATCACGAAGTAAAAGTGTTAACAAGTAGGAGAGTATCACGAAGTAGGAGCGTAAAACGAAGTAAAAGCATATCACAAAGTAAAAGCGTTAACAAAGTAATAGCATTTAACTAAGTAGGAGCATTAACTAAGTAGAAGTATAACGAAGCAGTAGTATCTAACAAAGTAGGAGTTTAAAAACATGGAAGAAACTTTGATGAAAACTTTGGAAAACCTTTATGCTTAAGAAAATTCACGACTTGGTATTCTTTTATAAACTAAATTTGAAATCCTTTAGAAATCCTTTGAAAACCTTTAATAAACAAGTTTTAAATGAAACTTTGATAAAAACATTATGGGTAAAGAAAACCTTTGTTTAAAATACTATTGTAATTGAATATGAAGTAAAACATAGCGCGATAGTCAATTTGAGAAAAGATTAGAACAAGTAAAGACATTTTGGAAAAAACCCTTTTACAGTATCATACTCGGTAAAACAGTTGACAGTGTAATAAATCCTTGTGCATGCGGGTTATCAATCACATGTGATTGATATGATAACTGGCATGTTTTAACTTGTATTCCCCCCCCCCCCCATAAAAGCATGTAAAAGCATTTAAAAGGTTAATTCGGGGATATGAACTCACCTGTTGTAAGTGGATCGGGTGAAGGTGCCGGTTGGGTGCTCGGTGTCAAATAAAGACTTGAGCACACTTAGTGACCTATTAACATATGATGATATATGTTTACATACAATTAGTAAATATAATACTAATTAAACACATATACGCATCCTAATGCGTGGAAAACACTTTGGTCAAGTGCTAGGAGTGTCTCGGGTAACATCTAAGGGAGTGTATGGCTTAGATAGGGAGTTTACTCTTCAAGATTAAACTCTTTATAGAGTTCGCGGCCCTAAGACCAACTCCCCATGAGTTTACGACCGTAAACTCATGGTGGGGGTGTTCTAGGATGCTAAATGGTCTTATCTCACTCATAGAATTAGGCTAGGTCCAAATATAAGTCATATGAATGGATTTAAGGCAACAAATGGACCATTTAAGGAGCTCACGGACCTAAACAAGTAGTTTACGGCCGTAAAATCTCACTTGGTCATTTCCTTCATGGATCTAAGCCTTAAATGATAGAGTATAAAGTTCTAAGCATTATTCCAAGTCAAATGGGGGTGTTAGGGCATCATTTTGCCACCTTTTGGGAGTTTACGGCCCATGGACCAATTCTAGGGGGGTTTATGGCCATAAACTCCTATTTCCCTTGTTTAGTTGATGTTTAATGTCTTTACTACAATGGGGGTTGCTTCTAGACATTTTCCAAGGCCATAGGAGGTGTTTGAGGGCATTCCTAACACCTTAAAAGGTGTTCACGGACTATGAAGAGGGGTTTACGGTCCAAGAGTGTTGCTGGGCCGTAAACTGATGTTTACTCTCCAAAATGCAAGGTTTTAGTGTTCTAAGCTCGAAGGTGTAAGTCCACAAGTCATATCTAAGCCCTAGGGGTAGTTTAGAGGGGTTTTGGGGCTTAAAAACCCCACTTAAGGGTGTTCACGGTCCAAGAGTGTTCTTGGGCCGTAAACACATAATCTTGCCCCTATTTGATGTCTTAAACACGAATTTGCTTGTTGAATAAGCTATACAACAAGTTAGGATAGATTACTTACTAGTTTGGGGCTTGAAACGGGCGTTTTTGGCTCGAAAACAAGTTGTAGAGAGAGAGAGAGTGTAGAGAGAGAGTGGAAAGAGTGTGAATGGAGTCCACTCCCCCTTATATAGGGGTTGAGCTTGTGGCTCAGTGGAAATCTACCCAATACTGACGTTAAACGGGGCTTTTGGTCGCACCCGATTAAATTGTCGTATTTTGACTTGGTTGCAACTAAAACTTTTCAAAGGAATATTGTGGTGTTTCTAATTTATTTCAACCCTTACAAAGTCATTATAAAAGTCCCAAAATTAATTAACGTCTTCCAAAAGGTTAACGGACAGTTAATAAAGGGAGGCTTATTAACGGAAGGAGGGGTTAAAAATGACGGAATAAATTTCGGGTGTTCACATCATGCCCCCGTTAGAGGGAATTTCGTCCCGAAATTAAGGTTTAGGCAAGGAAGTGGCATAAACAATCAGGTAGAGGTATGTGGGCACTTCCTATTCGGTTGGTCCTCGCACTCCCAAGTGAACTCTGGCCTATGCTTGGCGTTCTAACAAACCTTCACTTACGGGGTGCGGATTTCGTCTCGTGTAGTTAGCAATTCCTCTAGGTTCGTCTATGAAGTTAGGGTTCCCAATGGTTTCTATCAAGATGAGTGATACAAAGAGTGACGTCAGGCAAACACTTATCAAGTCTAAGAAGTGGATTGATCTGGGGTGAAACTTTTGGAATTTCCGAAAGTAGTAGTGGTCTGACGAGGGTTGGACCAATCTTCGTAAAGAATCTCGGATGGTCCTAAGCTCCCGGAAGGGTAGAGCTTTTCAGTACTTAGAACATAGTGTACTTCTATGGCAAGATCATCACTGGCGTGATCGCCATTCCGAAGTTCCAACCGTTCTCTCATACTGGGAGTGTGGTGCTTCTGGTCAGTTCTTAGAAAGCTCGGGTTGTCCGCGGATTCGTGTTCCTGTTGATTGGCTCTCCGAGGTTTTGTAGATCATCGAATGGATTGTGTGTCTATGGGTATCTGTTTGTTGCAGATTGTCTATCTCAATCTTGTGCAAAATGAACCTGCACTTCTGATTCTTGAGATATTTCTAACGGAAACCCTCGGGGTCGGGGAGATATGGTTTCACCAGACGAGTGTTGGACTATCTCGGGAGGTGGTTCTATTATTTCTGTGTGAGATAGTATTCGTGGAACACCTAGTAGTCCAATGAATCTCTAAGACATGTTCTATTCTCCAATGCGTTGGTTTATTTTAGTGCGGAAAGCGCGTGCTCTTGTATAACCCATCGACTAACACCTAGACTGGTGGCAAGTCTATAATCTCTTCGGGATCTGGGTTATAAGGCTTAACGCAACCTACTCTCGTACCTTTTTGAAGTATTCATGGCTGCAGAGGTTATCCTATGGTTCTTGGCATTCTAGCGCTCGCTTCGGAGAATGCAGTCTATCGTCTACAGGGCGACGGCGACTTCTTCCACGTGAGGGGGCGGAGTATCCTTGGCACTACTCGTCGGTAACAGGGTGGACTAAGTACCTAAGCAGTGCGAACATCTTCAGCAACTACTCTTCCGAAGGTTTTGAGTTTTCTCGCTCTATGTCAAATCTAGTGAGCATAGGGTTTCATCACTCGGAACTTTAATCTCCTCATCCACTCTTCTCGGAGTTTAACTTATCGCAGCTTCTGGATTTCTAGGATATCCACTGAGATGCTTAATTCGTGGGATTAAGTGTGAGTGGATGGTCGTAGTCAATGTCCTTGACTCTTATGACTCGGACTTCTTTACCAACTGAGGGTGTTAGCTACTATGTTGGCTTAACCGGGATGACAACAAATTTCGGATTTATGGTCATTATAGTAGCTCAACCCGTCGTGGTTCTCTTGACTCCAGCTTCTATTCCATGAAATAGGATGAAGGGTTTTACTATGAGGTTCATGGTAAGCTCATACTTGGCTTAACCACTACTACTTGGTGTATGCAAGTCGTATATAATTGAGGTTGGCAGGATGTTCAGTTTGGCGACTCCACCCCAGACCCACAACCCAACGAGGAACAGGGAGTAGGGAGGAAGCACACATCTTAAATCTTTTTTATCTCAATTATATACCACCCTTATGCATATACTAAGTTATAGTAGTCAGTCCCATGAGTTCTATCCTCTTGATTCACGAACCTGATTGCGAGGTGCGAAGGGTCTTTCTGGGGGATCTAAGGAGTATGCTTCGGGTGGTTATCGTCTTCTGGAATTCTTGTAGTGTCTTTCGCTTCGGTTTCTATCTGTTTAAGAAGGGTTGGTTGACAGTGCGCGGTACCCTTCCCCTGGGTACTTCGGAAGGTTTGAAATAAGAGTGACGACTGACGGATCGCATTAGTTTTTATTATATTTTATTATGTTTAGGTTCGGAAGAACCTTTATTTGCCGAAATGGCTACAGTGAAAGTTCTTTTTAGAAAGCACTAAGGATTTACACATGGTTGCACGAATTCGAGCCATTACTGATAGAGGCGTCGAAGTTGGCATTCTTCGACATGATATAGAATGAGGGTCGTAAGGGTCATGTGTTGAACGGGCACACAAGTTCTAGGCATCTCAGGTTTCGTCGCGTGTATCACTTTCGCGGATACTTGGACTGATAGAGTCGACGCGAAACTATAGAGGGTCCTAAGTGTTTCTGAGTAGAGTACCTTTTCATGAATGGATTCTCACGAGGCATTTCTATAATCGCCTAACATATACAAGTCATGTATAATTAAGGTGGGGAGGACTGTTGACTGAGCGACTCCGCCGTAAATACACAACCAAACGAGGAACAGGAAATGAGGCGGCCTTCACTCACTCTAGGTCTATCCATCTCAATTATACATGGCCGTAACGTATATACTTAGCCATTATAGTTTTACCTGATGAAATTTTTAAATTTTATAACCGTGCTGCGACTTTCGCCTTAATGGGGAAATAATTACATTTAGAATTAACCTTTTAATGTTTTCGGTTAATTATCTGAGATTGAGAGGCGTACCAAAAATCTATCGGGTTCCTTGATGCTTCACCCTAAGCATTAGAGTTAGACTCTTCCGGTACCCCTGTCGTTTCTCCTGCAGCAGTGATCCTTAGTATCCTCCCGTCTGCTTTGGAGTTCTTTATTAATTGACAATCCTTTTTGAGGTGTCCCGTCTCACGGCACTGATGACATGACTGGTTCGTACCGGTATTGATAGTAGGAGTGAGGTGCTTAGTCAGAGTTATGTGGACATGGCTTTGACACCACCATTGTGTGTAGGGTTGGACCCGATGCTAGGGACTTGTGAAAGGAGTCGTACTTTAATATTTAAAGTATAGACTCTTGGTCAGAGTGCTTTAATCCCTAATGGGTTTATAGTTTAGTATATCTTTTATGGGTTGATATACTTGATTCACTATAAACAATGCTCTGATACCAATCTGTCACACCCCAAAACCAAGAACAGCGGAAACGTTCTGGGGCGGAGGACGTCATGTAAAGTATCACAACACAGTAAATGTAGATAAGCAAACAACATCATCCATTGCATTAAATATATAATTTTAATACAAGCGTGTTCTGTAGAGTTTTAGACACCAAAAATATAACGTAAATCAAAATAATAATATGATGAGTCTTGAATGCGCTCCATCTTCTCAAAAGCTGGCATCGGTACCTGTCTACTGATGACCTGAGAATACAAGTTATTTTGAAAGAGTTTATCAGCATTAAGTTGGTGAGTTCATAAGTATTTTAGTGTCGGTGTTTGTTATCAAAAACGTTTGAACGTGTCTCAAGTATAAGTTTGTAAAATGTATGTAAGTGTTTGTAAAAGTTTGAATCTCTCAGAAAAACCTATATTTCCTATTAAAGTAACCTTCTACCAAGGCTTAGCTATTTTGTATGTTCGTTTGTTGTAAAAGTGTGTAATTTCCCAAGTGCAACTATCTTTTAACAAAATATAGTTTGTACATTAAAGTTCAAGTGAGGTTATCACTAAAAATATGTAATGGGTAAATCATTGTAGTACTGTAGCTTAGTTTTATAGTAACTACTGTTGTACTAACTACCTTAAACCGGATTTATATTAAGGTAAAATGTGATAATTGCACCATGCTATCGACTGGTAACAACGACATACGAATGGTCGTAATAACGGAATGACGTTAGGCACCCGCAGACCTGCAGGTCCGGCTGTAGCTAGCAGCAAGGTGTAGGATAGTCAATCCAGTATAGATCTATACGCAAACTCACGCTCTCCCTCCAAGAGAATTATGGCTACAACTCGGGCCATGACATTTAAGGCATCCTCCGATACAGTGGATCACAATTGTTAACGTATTAATGTAAGGGTAATGTTTCTCGTTCTAGTATAGTTGTATATGTTCTCTTCCTAGTATAGTTGTATATGTTCTCATAGTATAGTTGTATATGTTCTCTTCCTAGTATAGTTGTATATGGACTCATGAATGAACTGACTCATTGATCTAGCAGTTGTAATAGTATGATCGTGTGTTACCCCGATGGTAACTTACTAATGGTGTGTCTAGTACGTATGAATATGGAAGTACTTTTATATCTATATATGTATATTTGATATATAATTAATATTGAAACGACCTTCGGATGGTCACCCGAAATCCCACCAGACCACATCCAAATCGAGAAAAAGGAAATAGGGCGGATGGCCTTCCTAAGCCCTTTAAACATTATTTATACATCTGTACATATATGGGCATGCAATTTATAATATAAAAGCATAAATAAGTTTTTATAAGACATTTGAAACATAAGTATTAATTTAAGAAAAGATCGACTTGATGTCAATCTATAAAACAATTTGAAGGCATAGGTTTGATAAAACAGTTTAAGTATAAGGAACATTTGTTTGAGTCATAGTTGTAAATAAGTTTGAAAAGTAAAAGGGTTTGTAAAACATTTTGAAGTAAAACAGTTTGATAGACAGTTTGAACAGTGATAAAATCACTGGTTTCCCTAGTTATTAATCACATGTGATTAATGCAATCACATGTGATTGAAGCAATAACTATAAGTATTTAACTTGTATTCACCCCATAAGTATTTAAAACATTTAAAATCATTTCAAAGGTTGATTAAAGGGGTATGAACTCACTTGAAAGTTTGAAGATAGCGAGATGGAAAACCGGGCAGAGTTTCGTCTTGGGAAACGGATTTTTCTCGGGATTCTCGGGAATCTCGGGAGTAAAATCGACCCTCGGGACTTGAGCAAAAAGACCAGAGCTTCGGGGTTGAACGGGCACGGAAATCGAGGCAAGATCGTGAGAGAAAGGAGAGAAATGGGGTGATTTTCCCAGAACCCTCGCATTTCTATTTATAGGGGGTCTGAGAAGCCTCGGTACGCGGGGCTTACGCTCGTACGCAGCGTGTACGCGTACGTCATGCATGAGCGAGTCCTCGACTGCCTCGGCTTCGGAGGGGACGGATCGGATGGGACGGGTCGGATGGGGCGGGTCGGATGGGGCGACGTGGACGATCCGAGGCCCTTGATTTGAGTACGCGGGGTGTACGAGGGTACGCAGGGCGTACTCCGGTCCTATCTGCTGACTCCCCTTCGGATATTACCAAGAATTTATATTTAAATTTATATTTATTTTAAATAAACTTCTAAAATTCATATCTCCTTCATACGAACTCCGTTTTCAACGTTCTTTATATCCACGCATAGGTGAGACTAAGATCTACAATTTTCGTTTAGATTCCGTTGGCAAATTATGAAATTATTTTTATTATTTATTTATTAAACTGACGTGATTAAGGAATTTCTTCAAAAATTCATAACTTCCTCATCCGAAGTCAGATTTGCACGTTCTTTTTATGTACGCTCATGGTTTGAGGTTATCTATAACTTTCATCTAGATACTTAAGGCTAAAAACTATTGTATTGAAACTTCGCGTTTTTCGTTTAATCGTTGTTGTCGGTTTTGCCGAGAATCTTTGGTTGGTCATAACTTCTTCGTTATAACTCGGATTTTAGGGTTCTTTATATGTCCGAAAACCTTGATACGATTCCTACTACTTTATTTAACCCAAATAAGATTTTAGGAAAGTTATATTTTGACCTAGATTTGATTGGTTTTACATTACATTGTCTCGAAATATCGGGTTGTCACATCATCCCCCCGTTAGAAGGAATTTCGTCCCGAAATTAGAATTTAAGCAAGTAAGAAATTACAAATAACTAAGCAAAAAGGTGAGGGTATTTCAGTTTCATCTGATCCTCACGTTCCCAAGTGAATTTCGGACCTCGCTTGGCGTTCCAGCGAACCTTCACGATAGGGATACGGCTTTGCTTTGTCTGCCTGACCTCACGGTCCATGATCTCTACAGGTTCTTCCACGAAGTTGAGGCCCTCGTTGATCTCGATCTCGTCGAGTGGGATTACAAGAGTCTCGTCGGATAGACACTTTTTCAAGTTAGATACGTGGAATGTAGAATGTACGTTACGAAGTGCGTCTGGTAGGTCGAGTTTGTAAGCTACGGGGTCGACTCTTGCAAGAATCTCGAAAGGCCCTATGTACCTCGGATTAAGCTTCCCACGCTTGCCGAAGCGTATCAAGCCCTTCCAGGGTGAGACTTTGAGAAGGACTCAGTCTCCCACCTAAAATTCCAAAGGTTTCCTTCGTTTATCAGCGTAGCTCTTCTGTCGGTCTCTAGAGGCTTTCAATCGTTCACGGATCTAAACGATTTTCTCTGTCGTTTCCCGAATGATCTCCGGACCGGTGAGAGTACTGTCGGAAGCTTGCCCCCTGGCTAATTGGGTATCACCCATCTCAGCCCAGCACAGAGGGGATCTGCACTTTCGGCCGTAGAGAGCTTCAAATGGAGCAACCTTGATGCTCGTGTGATAACTGTTATTATAGGAAAACTCGACAAGGGGTAAATGAGTATCCCATGCCTTCCCAAAGTCAATCACGCAGGCTCGCAACATATCTTCCAGTGTTTGGATGGTCCTCTCACTCTGTCCGTCGCTCTGAGGATGGTAGGCTATGCTCATGTCCAGCCTTGTTCCTAGGGAATGTTGTAGTGATTGCCAAAATCTTGAGGTGAACCTACTATCTCTATCGGAGATAATGGACATAGGTACACCTTGTAGCCGTACGATTTCCCTAATGTATGTTCTTGTAAGTTTCTCCATCTTGTCGGTTTCTTTGATAGGCAGGAAGTGTGCAGACTTGGTCAATCTATCAACAATGACCCATATGGTGTCAAGTCCACCCGTTGTCTTGGGCAACTTGGTTATGAAATCCATAGTGATCCGCTCCCACTTCCATTTCGGGATCTCTGGTTGTTGCAATAAACCAGAGGGCTTCTGGTACTCGACCTTAACCTTTGCGCAAGTAAGGCATTTACTTACGAAGGTAGCAATCTCTGCTTTCATATTAGGCCACCAGTATAGCTTTTTAAGATCCAGATACATCTTATCTGAACCTGGGTGGACGGAATACCGAGTGTTGTGTGCCTCGGTCATGACCAAGTCTCGGAAACCACCGTGTTTTGGTGTCCAGATCCGGTTCATGAAATATAAGGCTCCGTCACCCTTGGCTTCTAAATTCTTGTCCATTCTTCTAAGGGATTCATTCGTCACATTTTTCAGGTTTCATGGCTTCAAGTTGAGCCGCCTGAATTTGCTTAGACAAGTGTGAATGGATGGTTATTGACAATGACTTGACTTTGCGACCAGAATATTCTTTCCGACTTAGGGCGTCTGCTACTACGTTGGCTTTACTCGGATGATAATGAATATCACATTCATAATCACTGAGTAGCTCGACCCACCATCGTTGTCTCATGTTGAGCTCCTTTTGATCTAAAATGTGTTGTAAACTCTTGTGGTCGGTAAAGATAGTGCTCTTCGTTCCATACAAGTAATGTCTCCAGATCTTCAGAGCAAACACTACTGCTCCTAGTTCAAGATCATGGGTCATGTAGTTAACCTCGTGTGTCTTCAACTGTCTCGAGGCGTAGGCGATGACCTTACCTTGCTGCATCAGGACACATCCGAGCCCTTGATTCGATGCATCGCAATATACTACGAAGTCTTCTATTCCTTCGGGAAGGGATAGTATTGGTGCGGTGCACAAGGCTCGTTTGAGCGTTTGGAACGCTCTTTCTTGTTTTTCTTCCCAGTCAAAGGCCACGCCTTTCTGGGTTAGGGTTGTAAGAGGTTTCGCTATTCGAGAGAAGTTCTGAATGAATATGCGGTAGTAGCCAGCGAGACCTAGAAATTGACGAATTTCTGTAGGCGTCTTAGGTGCTGACCAGTTCTCAATGGCTTTAATTTTGGATAGGTCCACGTGGATTCCCTCTTCGCTTACCACGTGTCCTAAGAATTCGACTCTCCGGATCCAAAATTCACATTTCGAGAACTTCGCATAAAGCTTCTCTTTTCGTAATGTCTCTAGAACTTGTCGCAGGTGATCGCCATGCTCTTTCTTACTTCGGGAGTAGATCAGGATGTCGTCAATGAAAACGTTGACGAACTGATCCAAGTAAGGTCGACATACTCTATTCATCAGATCCATGAAGATTGCGGGCGCATTGGTCAATCCGAATGGCATCACCACGAACTCGTAATGTCCGTAACGAGTTCGGAAGGCTGTCTTCGGCACATCCTCCTCTAGCACTCGTAACTGGTGATATCCGGATCTCAGATCAATCTTAGAAAAATAGTTCGCCCCTTGCAGTTGGTCGAATAGATCATCTATGCGAGGCAGAGGGTAACGATTCTTGACCGTCAGTTTGTTGAGTTCTTTGTAGTCAATACACATACGGAATGATCCGTCTTTCTTCTTAACGAACAAGACCGGTGCTCCCCAAGGTGAGAAACTCGGTCTTATAAAGCCCTTGTTGAGCTGTTCGTTAAGTTGACCAGAGAGTTCCTGCATCTCAGCTGGTGCTAAGCGGTAGGGCGACTTGGCTACTGGGGTAGCTCCTGGGACTAAGTCGATTCTGAACTCGACCTGTCGTCGCGGAGGTAACCCGGGTAGTTCTTCTGGGAAAATGTCGGGGAAGTCGCTCACTACAAGGATGTTCTTTAGTTCTTTCGTTTCGAGGCTCGTGTCGACGACGTGAGCAAGGAATGCATGGTATTCCTTATGCAGATACTTCCATGCTTGAATACTTGATATGATGCGAAGACTTGCACCGGGTTTGTCGCCGTAGACTATAAGAGTTTCGTTAGACGGAAGGTTTAGACGGACTGCTTTCTCGTAGCACATGATGTCGGCGCGATGAAGGCTTAACCAATCCATGCCAATGATAACGTCGAAACTTTTTATTGAGACTGGCATGAGGTCGATTGGGAATGAATGGTTATCTAGAGTTAGGGTACAACCTAAGTATATGCTACTCGTACTTTCAGTTTTTCCATTAGCCATTTCTACTGTGAATAGTTCTTTGAGTGCGTGCGGTGGTTGATTAAGCATGCGAGCAAATTTATGGTTTACGAAGCTTCACTCCACTCCACTATCGAGGAGGAACGTACAAGTCACCACTGTTGGGTCAGCAACTGCTTCCCCGTGGCCTATAGCTAGTACCCTTCCTGCTCCACCAGCATTCTTTGCTTTGGGGCAGTCCCTCTTATAGTGGCCTGCTTCGCCACATCCATAGCAGGCCGGGCTCGCGCCAGAGCCAGGGACTTGGTTGATAGGTTGTGCCGGGAACTTACAGAAACGAACGGTGTGTCCTTTCCTGTTGCACTTAGAGCACTGCATTTCACGGCAGGGGCCGTTGTGGTGGTAGTTACATTTGTTGCACTTGGGCGAACTTCCAGCATACCGACCCACCGGAGCAGTAGTAGTAGCAACAGGGGTTATTGCGGCATGTATTGCCACAATTTGCTGCTTTTTGGCAGCCTGTTGCTTCTTCTTTTCATCCCAGAATTTTCGTTTAGTATCAACGGGTTTGGAGGGTTCCGGGATGGCTAGGGTGGTTGTGGTTGCAGGGGTTTTGACTCCATGGTCAATGAGTCGTTGTGCCAATCGTTTGGCACTGTCGAAGGTAGCAGGGTTTGATGCTAGAACATTCCCCTGATACGGAGGCACTAGCCCCCATATGTACCTCTCGATCTTCTTCCCCTCGGTGGGAACCATATTGGGGCAGAGGGCCACCAGCTCGCTGAATCGGGCAGTATAAGCGACCACGTTGGTGCCCTTCATCGTCAGGTTCCAAAGTTCCTGCTCCAGTTTCTGGATCTCGCCCCTCGGGCAGTATTCCTCAGTCATGAGGTCTTTCATTGTTTCCCAGCCTATGTCGTTGGCTACGACGAGAGTTAGTGCCTTAACATGGCCGTTCCACCATGTCAGGGCCTTTCCTTCAAAGGTGCATGCGGCGTACTTGACTTTACTCGCCGCAGGGCATGAACAGATTTCGAAGACTGATTCAGTCTTCTCGAGCCATTGCGAGAGGGAAATGACTCCGTCGGTGCCGTAAAAAGGCTTCGTCTTGCAATTTGTGAAATCCTTGTATGAGCACTCTCTCGAGCGCACAGGGGTTTCAACCGGGGTTGATTCCACATGGGTTCCACCTCTGTTGGCATCAGAAGAGTGATACTGAGCCATGGCAGTTGCCACTGCTGTAGCTACGGCAGCATTCAGGGCTACAGTATCGATGACCGGAGGCGGAGGAGGTGGTGGTACAGGATTATTCCTGGGAGATTTACGAGGAGGCATCTTTCAGCTATAAGTTTATAAAGATAAGAAAAATGGTAAGAATCAATTTGTAAGCAACGTGAGAGTGACACATGGACTAACTAACCATAGCCCAACAGTTGAATGAGTGTTTGAAATCACAATAAGAAATATTAGTAGGAAAGCACAAGTGTATAGATTTTTCCCACAGATTAGATAGATTTCAATAATACTGGTATTACTGATGTAATAAGTTCAGGGAAAATTGACCTATCAGTAGGTCTTACATCATACCATATAGAAAAGTTTGACAGTTCTTAGATTCCTAATTAGAGTACTGAAAGTTAGGAATATTTTACAAACAAGTGCTACTTAGAGCACAGATGTTAAAGGCTATTCTTTAATCAAAAGACAGAGATGTACTAGACATCATCTAACGGCGATGGGAATTCCCCGGGCAAGCCCTGAGGTCGGACACTTGACGAAACACCTCTTGAAGGTGTCGATCCTGAGCCCTCTGACGAGCTCGAAGTTCCAAGATTTCAGCTCGTGAGGCAGCCAGCTGCTGCTGCAGGGTTTCATTGGTTCTCCGGGTCCGTTCCATCTCTTCTTCAAGACGGTGGATGCGGACTGTGTTGACACCTGAGTTGGCATCAATCTCTATGACCCGGTCGATGGCTGCTCGACCTTGCTCGACATTACGAGCTATTCTGCGGATAATGACAGGCAAAGCTCGGTCAGCAGAGCCACCATCGTTGACGTTGTAAAAGCTTCAGTCCCCAAAGTATGGTAAGGGTTGACCCTGTTCATCACTCCAGCGATTCAAGTTGTTTTCCCACAAGGGAGTAGGACCTGGAAAAGCTGGTCGAGGGTTGTTGTTCGAGGCTTGACCTACGAGCGGTAGGTTGTTGACTTCAGGCTCGGAGTCGGATCCATCAGAAAAGCCTTCTGCGAGGTGATCATCCAAAGGGATTGGATGCTCATCTTCGGGCTTTTCATCGATCCACCCAGCATTGCCTTCATTTGGAAAGTACGGGTCGCCGTGATGGAATCCAACCATTTAGATCTACGCGAGAAGAGAGGTATAAGAATATAGTATACGCGTAACTAGTAGTACAAAATACACCTATAGTATTTTAAGTTTAAGTTGGTATTGTTGGTAAGTTTTTAGACTTGTTAACCTATCACAACCATTCTAGGGCATATGCTAATCACTCCTAGGACCAGCATAGTTGATCAGGCTATGCCATTCCCAGGACTGACCATACATCCCCGAGCTCACTTGTGATATTTAACAATCATAATACTTTTGTTCTTGTCATTGTGACACTGATTTTAGTATGAATGCAGACTAGTATACTTAATTAAATATTTTAATATTTAAAGTATAGACTCTTGGTCAGAGTGCTTTAATCCCTAATGGGTTTATAGTTTAGTATATCTTTTATGGGTTGATATACTTGATTCACTATAAACAATGCTCTGATACCAATCTGTCACACCCCAAAACCAAGAACTGCGGAAACGTTCTGGGGCAGAGGACGTCATGTAAAGTATCACAACACAGTAAATGTAGATAAGCAAACAACATCATCCATTGCATTAAATATATAATTTTAATACAAGCGTGTTCTGTAGAGTTTTAGACACCAAAAATATAACGTAAATCAAAATAATAATATGATGAGTCTTGAATGCGCTCCATCTTCTCAAAAGCTGGCATCGGTACCTGTCTACTGATGACCTGAGAATACAAGTTATTTTGAAAGAGTTTATCAGCATTAAGCTGGTGAGTTCATAAGTATTTTAGTGTCGGTGTTTGTTATCAAAAACGTTTGAACGTGTCTCAAGTATAAGTTTGTAAAATGTATGTAAGTGTTTGTAAAAGTTTGAATCTCTCAGAAAAACCTATATTTCCTATTAAAGTAACCTTCTACCAAGGCTTAACTGTTTTGTATGTTCGTTTGTTGTAAAAGTGTGTAATTTCCCAAGTGCAACTATCTTTTAACAAAATATAGTTTGTACATTAAAGTTCAAGTGAGGTTATCACTAAAAATATGTAATGGGTAAATCATTGTAGTACTGTAGCTTAGTTTTATAGTAACTACTGTTGTACTAACTACCTTAAACCGGATTTATATTAAGGTAAAATGTGATAATTGCACCATGCTATCGACTGGTAACAACGACATACGAATGGTCGTAATAACGGAATGACGTTAGGCACCCGCAGACCTACAGGTCCGGCTGTAGCTAGCAGCAAGGTGTAGGATAGTCAATCCAGTATAGATCTATATGCAAACTCACGCTCTCCCTCCAAGAGAATTATGGCTACAACTTGGGCCATGACATTTAAGGCATCCTCCGATACAGTGGATCACAATTGTTAACGTATTAATGTAAGGGTAATGTTTCTTGTTCTAGTATAGTTGTATATGTTCTCTTCCTAGTATAGTGGTATATGTTCTCATAGTATAGTTGTATATGTTCTCTTCCTAGTATAGTTGTATATGGACTCATGAATGAACTGACTCATTGATCTAGCAGTTGTAATAGTATGATCGTGTGTTACCCCGATGGTAACTTACTAATGGTGTGTCTAGTACGTATGAATATGGAAGTACTTTTATATCTATATATGTATATTTGATATATAATTAATATTGAAACGACCTTCGGATGGTCACCCGAAATCCCACCAGACCACATCCAAATCGAGAAAAAGGAAATAGGGCGGATGGCCTTCCTAAGCCCTTTAAACATTATTTATACATCTGTACATATATGGGCATGCAATTTATAATATAAAAGCATAAATAAGTTTTTATAAGACATTTGAAACATAAGTATTATTTTAAGAAAAGATCGACTTGATGTCAATCTATAAAACAATTTGCAGGCATACGTTTGATAAAACAATTTAAGTATAAGGAACATTTGTTTGAATCATTGTTGTAAATAAGTTTGAAAAGTAAAAGGGTTTGTAAAACATTTTGAAGTAAAACAGTTTGATAGACAGTTTGAACAGTGATAAAATCACTGGTTTCCCTAGTTATTAATCACATGTGATTAATGCAATCACATGTGATTGAAGCAATAACTATAAGTATTTAACTTGTATTCCCCCCCATAAGTATTTAAAACATTTAAAATCATTTCAAAGGTTGATTAAAGGGGTATGAACTCACTTGAAAGTTTGAAGATAGCGAGATGGAAAACCGGGCAGAGTTTCGTCTTGGGAAACGGATTTTTCTCGGGATTCTCGGGAATCTCAGGTGTAAAATCGACCCTCGGGACTTGAGCAAAAAGACCAGAGCTTCGGGTTTGAATGGGCACGGAAATCGAGGCAAGATCGTGAGAGAAAGGAGAGAAATGGGGTGATTTTCCCGGAACCCTCGCATTTCTATTTATAAGGGGTCTGAGAAGCCTCGGTACGCGGGGCGTACGCTCGTACGCAGCGCGTACGCGTACGTCATGCATGAGCGAGTCCTCGACTGCCTCGGCTTCGGATGGGACGGATCGGATGGGGCGGGTCGGATGGGGCGGGTCGGTAGCTTCGCATAGGGGCGACGTGGACGATCTGAGGC
Organism: Lactuca sativa; assembly: GCF_002870075.4. NCBI lineage: Eukaryota > Viridiplantae > Streptophyta > Magnoliopsida > Asterales > Asteraceae > Lactuca > Lactuca sativa. The sequence goes on along the minus strand of NC_056625.2, from coordinate 181,353,195 downwards.
CCTTGATTCGAGTACGCGGGGCGTACGAGGGTACGCAGGGTGTACTCCGGTCCTATCTGCTGACTCCCCTTCGGATATTACCAAGAATTTTTATTTAAATTTATATTTATTTTAAATAAACTTCTAAAATTTATATCTCCTTCATACGAACTCCGTTTTCGACGTTCTTTATATCCACGCGTAGGTGAGACTAAGATCTACAACTTTCGTTTAGATTCCGTTGGCAAATTATGAAATTATTTTTATTATTTATTTATTAAAATGACGTGATTAAGGAATTTCTTCAAAAATTCATAACTTCCTCATCCGAAGTCAGATTTGGACGTTCTTTTTATGTACGCTCACGGTTTGAGGTTATCTATAACTTTCATTTAGATACTTAAGGCTAAAAACTATTGTATTGAAACTTCGCGTTTTTTGTTTAATCGTTGTTGCCGGTTTTGCCAAGAATCTTTGGTTGGTCATAACTTCTTCGTTATAACTCGGATTTTAGGGTTCTTTATATGTACGAAAACCTTGATACGATTCCTACTACTTTATTTAACCCAAATAAATTTTAGGAAAGTTATATTTTAACCTAGATTTGATTGGTTTTACATTACATTATCTCGAAATATCGGGTTGTCACAAGTTGAGCCATGGCAGCTGCAACGGCTGCCGAGACTGCAGCCTGGAAAAGTAGCTTCATCGAATAGGAGAGTCGGTTTCTTGTCGGCGATGGGTTACACTTCCTCGGTGGCATGGTTTTCCCTACACGGAAAGGAACACAAGCTGATGAGAGACGATGGTTAACCCTGGACGTATATGTCCTTACTATATTAGGCATAAATTTTCCCGTGCTTCGGATATTGGTTGTCTGAGTGTCGACCTACATCCTTATGATGTAGTCCAGGTATCAAGTTGGGAGTATGAGTGTCGGAAAAAGCCATAAGATGGGAGTCGTTCCTACTAAGTTACCTTTATACTGAGAAAGGTTTCACTCTCTGGCCTGGAAAGATTTAAGAACAGTTCGGAACGAAGACCGCAGGAATAAAGGCTCATGAAGACTTATGGCTAAACATCCTCAATAGAGGTGTAGGGATCCACTCTAATCGTATTACTTGCAACGGGAAAAGGCGTTTTACCTAACACATAGCGTGAGTAGTGTAATCACTAACTCACTAAATTGTATTATTTTATAGGTGTATTAGCGCGACTAATACGAGGGAAAGACACTTCACGGGTTCCATGTACTGGCTCCCTCTGTCTACCTCGAATCTTCGACTGGGACCGGCGTTGGTTTCCTTCGAGTAGTTACCTAGGGTTCTTTTCTCATGAAGACATATTGAATTTCTACTCCGCCTTGCTTCCGAATCTGACTCTGGGTGTCATCACTTCATGATGGATGACTGGAAATCTCGGAATTTTAGGCGAATTTCTCACCGATGTCCCTAAAAAGATATAGGCACTTGGTGATTTCAATATTCTCGACCTAGTTCATTTATTTCCGAACTGGAAATCATCTCAATAAACCTCTTCTAGGTCTGCATCACTTCTTCTGCCGAGTATTGAAGTGGATAGGGTTTTCTACAGGGTTCGTGGAAGAATGGAAATGTCTAAAGAATACTAAGAGATTATTAACATTTCACTGGGTGATCCATATCGAGTCCTGCTACAATTACATAGGGTATACAAATCATACATAGCTTAGATCCGATAGACCTTCGAATATGTGATACTACTCTATATCCACATCCTATCGAGGAAAAGGAAGTAGAGCGAAACCACACATTCTTAGCCTATGGGATCCTTATTATATATAACCTTGGAAGTATACCCTCTGTAATTGTAGGTATATCAATAAGGATCTTTTTAGTTCTTCACACAAGGTTATCTATGGTTCCTAAAATACCCCTATGGTATTTTAAATTCTTGTTTGTTTCTTAACTTCTGAATATGATTCTAGGATTAATGTGAGTCTTTTAATATTCCAAAATACTCCCATAGTATTTTAAACTTTTATGTTTCGCTCTAGCATTCCTAGTTTGTAACAACCCGAAGTTGTCCATCGCCGAAAACCTGTTCTACCCGTAAAAATGCACCGTTTATCAATTTGTTCCGATTTCTTTTTGGGTTAAATTATTTAAACTTATATGTTTATTATAATCTAAGTAGTGTCCAAACCCCTTAGGAACTCATGAAATTAGCCCAAAATGTTTATTTCAGAAATTATAGAAACGTCCCCGCCGGGTTACGGAAACTTAATCGGGTGCGACCAAAAGCCCCGTTTAATGCCGGTATCGGATAGAATTCCTCCGTGTCCAAGTTTTGAGACCTATTTAAACGTGTTCAAACTTTCATTTGAAGCTTTTGCTTCCTGTCTCTACTCTCTCTCTAACCTCTCTCCTCAAACCAAGTTTAAGGGTTCAAAATCATCAAATTTAAGCTCCAAATCACCAAAGTAACTACCCTAACTCCTAGTATAACATCTTAGGCCTTCAAATTCGAGTTCAAATCATGGAATAGGACCATATTCATGATTTTACGGCCCTAGAACAGTCCTAGGCCGTGAACTCACATAAATTGGGTTTTAGAGCCCAAAAACCCTTCCAATCGACCTTTGGAGCTTACATATGGCTAAATGGCTTAATGGAATGGACTTAGAATGCCATAAACATGGATTTTGAAGAGTAAACATGATTTTACTGCCCAAGAACATGCTTGGGCCGTAAACTCATATAAATGGGGTTTTTATGCCCTTAAACCCTTCCAAAACTCCATTGAAGCTTAGATATGAATTGTAGAATATTGGATTTGGCCTTGGAACACCTTGAACATTAATTTATAGGAGTAAACATGAGTTTACTATCCAAGAACATGCTTGGGCCGTAAACTCATTATCATGGGGAGTAAACTCCTTTTAGTGTGTTAAAATGTCATTACACACACCATAAGCCTTGGGATAAATTCTAGAAGTGAGCACAAACAAGATTTGGACCTTAAAACATATTAAATCCCCCATCTAAGGAGTTCACGGCCATGAGGGGGTTCATGGGCCGTAAACTCCAAAATCCATGCTAAAAGTCCCCTAAAATCCATACAAGGCTTGGGAAAAATCATTGGAATCACATGTGATTGTTTAAGGACCAATAAATTAAGAATTCTGTGTGTGGGGGAGTTTACAGCCGTAAACTCCAAGTTTACTGCCGTAAAATCCAATAAATGGTCCCTAAGTGAGTTTTAATTCCTTCCAAAGCCTAAAACCCAAGCCTAGCATTAATCCCAAATGTTGTGAAGCCATTTTGCACCCAAAAACACCATCTATGAGTTCACGGCTGTGAAATCATATGGATGAGGTGTTAAGGGGCCGAAAACTCCTCTATGAGTTTACTCTTGAAGAGTAAACTCCATATCCAAGACTTATGTGACTTCAAACGCCACCCGGGTCCTTCCAAACACTTCTAAGGGAGTGTTTCCGCAACTAGAAGTGTTTGTCTCTACCAAATAAATAATCTAAGTCCTAATTAGATACAAATATGTATCTTTTCATAATTCATAGGAACCTCGTCCATTTGCAAACCCAGAACCGACGTTTAGGATCCAAGCAGACACGTTTCTCGTCCGGTGAGTTCATACCCCTACCCTTTTTCAATTGTTTTTCAATGTTTTCAGGGGGGGAATACAAGCAAACTAAAAATGTTTTCAAAACTTAACATTAATGTATTTCAATAAATATCTGGAAAACTTATAAATATTATTACCCCTTATGTATTATGCTGAGCATAAGGGATGATTTATCAACTACAACTATATGAATTTCAGTTAAGGAAATAACCAAACTAATCAAATTATTATGGGAATAATTTTGGGTTCTTTAGTTCTTGTTTCATCACATACTGATATGTATATAAAGTTATTAGATAAACTATGTCTGATACAGTTTATCTCTGTTTTATTTGAATGTATTGCCAGATAGTTTCATTGTATGTATCTATATTCACTGTATTATGTTTCATATCGTTTAGTATGTTTGATATCGTTAGAGAATTCCGTGAATACTTAGTACTAGTTTGTGAGATTTGTCATTACCCTTTTGGGTTTTTAGTAAATCCTCCTCGGAAGTGTAACCAGAGTCTCCTGGAGGGAGAGCGTGGAATTTGTGAATAGATCTATTCGGGACTGACAATCCCACGCCTTAACTACTAGCTACAGTTAGGCGGGTACGCCTGGGGTGACAAATTCTGGATATCATCCGACGTCTGACAAGCGTCAAGGAGGTCTCGTTTTCGTATCAGCATGGTTACCCGACTCACAATATGTATTAATATAAGTTTATTCACGGTTTCGCTTTGGGTTTGGTTTTGACTTTGTTCCGATTACATATCTACTTTCTATCTATAGTTTCCATATCTAGTACGGGATGATAGTCCCATGGTTTTCAGTCTATTGATCTTGTATGTAGTGCGGGATGTTATTCCCATGGTTTTTAACTTATATCTAGTACGGGATAATAGTCCCATGATTTCAATCTATATCTTATACGGGATGGTAATCCCATGATCTTGAAACTATATCTAATACGGAATGATAATCCCATGGTTATGAATCTATATCTAGTCCGGGATGGTAGTCCCATGGTTTTCAATCTATATTTTCATGTATATCAAACTATCTTGTATCTAGTCCGGGATGGTAGTCCCATGGTTTTCTATCTATATTTTCATGTATATCAAACTATCTTGTATCTAGTCCGGGATGGTAGTCCCATGGTTTTAAGTCTATATTTTCATGTATATCAAACTATCTTGTATCTAGTCCAGGATGGTAGTCCCATGGTTTTCAGTCTATATTTTCATGTATATCAAACTATCTTGTATCTAGTCCGGGATGATAGTCCCATGGTATTCAATCTATATTTTCATGTATATCAAACTATCATATATGTAGTACGGGATGTTAGTCCCAAGGTTTTAAAACTACTTTCCATCTATAGTTCACGTATATTAAAATATTTTATATCTAATTCGGGATTGTAATCCCATGATTCTCATTATATAGTTTTGTGTATTAAACTATACTCTGTAATATTCAACTGGTCTTACATTTAGGAAAATATGGGATTTTTCTGGGGTAAAATAGAACACATAATCGAATTGGTAACAAGTGATAACTAAACTAACTTTACATAAGAGAATATGGGATTTTCTTGGATAACAACCCTTTTCAGAAAACTAAAGGAACTGGTACATTTTTCAGAAAACAAACATCTTATGAACTCACCAGCCTTATGCTGATTTTCAAACTGCTTGTATTCTCAGGTCCGCATTAGACAGGTACCCGAAGATCTCTTTTGGTGAAGACGGAGTGCGTAGAAGTCTTGTCTCGTTTTGTTCATATATATATTATGTATCACACTTGTACAATTTACTTTGGAAACAAACGTAAACTTTCAAATATATGTAATGTAATGGTTGGTTACTTTGATTACTATGTGCATTGGATTTGATACTCAACGTGGAGTCAACCCCAGAAATGTTTCCGCCTTTGGTTTTCGGGGTGTGACAGATTGGTATCAGAGCCCTTGTTTATAGTGAACGGAGTATACCAAACCTTACATGGTATAAAACTATAAACACTAAAGGGCCTAAGTGCTCTGAACTAAAAGTATACCTCAAAATACAAGTATTTTCAAAAGTATACAAGTATACCGAACCGTCGAGATTCATAACTACAAGTAGAACAAAACATAAGTAAATGGGTGTTGTACGCTGCGGTTAAACCTGGGCAGTTATGTAGTCGTGTCTAGGATCAATATTAGCCTGGCCAACTATATTCATTCGAGACACGGCCGACATGTGCTTGGGAGTGACTGTGGTATGCGGCATACCTAAAACTTACCCAATACCCCAAACAACGAGTCGTCGTTGCAGTGAATCATGAAATACTATGGGAGTATTTCTCGAGTCAATCCTTTGTAGAAAATCCTCGTATACGCGTTGTTCCTTGATCATTCCTCTAGCAATAAAATGTTCTGCCTTGATAACTCTTTTCTGCTTTATCGCTTAATATGATGCTATATCTGTCTTGATGAGATATCCTATGTTCCATATCTCTTGATCCAATTCAGAGGACTTATGATCCTCTCTTTCCTGATCTTTTTAGTTCACGATGCCTCCAAGAAAGAGACCCAGCTCGAAGAACACCAACAACCCTCTGCCACCACCTCCTCCTGAAATTGACCCCGTGGTATTCCAGGCAGCTGTTACCGCCGTGGTGGCAGCTGCTATGTCCCAACTGAACACCGGTGGTTCAGGAGGTGATATTCAAACCCAAAACCCAGAGAACAGTCAGGGACACCGAAAAGAGGGTTCCTATAAAGACTTCAAGAATGCGAAGCCCACATCTTTTGATGGCACTGGAGGTTTCATTTCCTTCACCCGATGGTTCGAGAAAATCGAATCAATCTTTAGAATATGCGCTTGTTCGGAGTCTGACAAAGTAAAGTTTGCCGCCTGCACCTTCCTTGACAAAGCCCTGACTTGGTGGAACGGCCGAGTCAAATCCTTAACTCTACCTATAGCAAATGTTATGGGTTGGGAAGCTATGAAGGAGCTTTTGCTCGCTGAGTATTGCCCTCAGGGCGAAATACAGAAACTAGAACACGAACTCTGGAACCTAAAGATGAAGGGTTCCGACATAGCCGCTTATACATCAATATTCGATGACCTGGCATTACTCTGCCCGGGAATGGTTACCCCGGAGACTAAAAAGATTGAGAAATTCATCTGGGGGTTGACCCAGCCAACAAAAGGGAATGTCTTGGCTGCGTAGCCAGACACCTATGATAGCGCGAGATGTCTTGCGCAAACCCTAATCGATCACGAAGACAACTCTGATGAGGAGGCTACCACTCCCGAGCCAGTCACAAGTGGAGGTGGAAGTAAAAAGAAATTCTGGAACAAGCGGAAGGCCCAAAGTACGCAAGGTTCTTCTAAGAAACAGCAAATGGTAGCAATCCATGCTGCTACTGCCCCTGTTGTTGTTTCAGCTGTCGGGTCCACGGCCCAAACTCCTACCAGTGGATACACTGGTACCCTTCCTTGGTGCGGTAAGTGCAGCTACCATCACCGTATTTCGGGTCCATGTCGCGAAAGAATCTGTGACAATTGTGGCAACAAGGACCACCTTGCTTGAACCTGCAGAAAACCAACGAAATCAACAAACCAATCATCCGGAACAGGAATCAGTCCAGCCTGCTACAGTTGTGGCAAAGTAGGGCACTTCAAAAGAAATTGCCCCAAAGCAGCAACAACTGGAAACACCGGAAGAGTCCTAGCAATAGGACGACAGGAGACAACCGTTGATCCTACTATCGCCCCGGGTATACTCCTCTTTGACAACTCTTATACCTACAACTCTTTTCGATTCTAGTACCAGAAGGGAAACCTGTTATCTATCTATTCGAACACCTTTCTAAACTTAATCCTTCGTTTGTAATCAAAAACGTGTGCCGTCGAGACGGCTAACCAGTGAAATAGAGAATGCTAACTCCGTACCTATAGATCGTATTCTCATTCCGGAGGATTATTCTGTTCCATTCGATTTAATGGAAAAAAAAACTTTTCACAAAATGCTTTGATGCTATGTTTGACATGAAATGACCAAGTCTCATTCATGTCGTTATTCTTGGTTTCGAAAGGATCGCCCGTCTAGATCTTTCCCCCGACCCGACTCTCGTGATCTTCGGCATCAAACCTTCGCATCGTTTCGTGCACCAAAGCTCAAGAAGTTTTCCCGATAAGAATTGCCATGCATTCCTCGTTCCTGTGATCATCGGGAAACGGGAAGTCTGCACCTCTTTTCCCTAAATTTCTTTCCCGAAGGATTCCCGAGAATTCCTTCCGAACGTCTAGTCTAGTCTCGCACCGGCCTAATCTCTGGAACTACCTCGTAACCAAACCTCAGTAAGAATGACGTGTCCAAGACGGTGGCCAAGGATTGATATGATTACTACGAGTTAGTAGTGGTACCCTTCAGTCAAATCATTTTTCCTTGATCATGTAGCTAAGCAAAGCAGCCATACCCATGAACCTTTTCAACAACTAAGGCGATAGGGAATTAGTCGGCACCAGAGATACCCATAGAAACCTGTCAATTCTTGGGTCCCATCGACTATTATCGCAAACCTACCCATGAATTTCTTCTAGAACCATCAGACCCTTAGCTACTCTGCTCTACGAAGATGTGCCTTCCTATTGGAGTGTGTGTCCTATTGAAGGCTTATTCCCAGAAAAACATGATATGCTTTGGGAAGTGTAAAATACTTCCCTCGTGATACATTAGACCCTTCGCAATCCTCGTAGAATCGATTACGCAACCTTCAAACTCTGGATGCCCTTAGAACTTAGTAGCATCCATCCGGCACTTCACGTCTCGAATCCTTAGAAGTATCTACCCAACGAAACCCTAGTGATTCCTTTTAGGAGACCGAATTCATCGAGGGTTGGAACCTCCATGGGAGAACCAATTGAGATCATGGATTGAGAGAGAGTCAATGTACGAAACAAAGTCACGTCCTGATATTGAGGGTTCACTGGAACGCCAAGCGGAGACCCGATTCCACTTGGGAGCGTGAAGATCCGAAGCAACAAATCCATTCGTATCTCATTCCAATTCATGATCTGTATCTTAATCTTTGAATTTCGGGACGAAATTCCCTCTAACGGGGGGATAATGTAACAACCCGAAGTTGTCCATCGCCGAAAACCCGTTCTACCCGTAAAAATCCACCGTTTATCAATTCGTTCCGATTTCGTTTTGGGTAAAATTATTTAAACTTATATGTTTATTATAATCTAAGGAGTGTCCAAACCCCTTAGGAACTCATGAAATTAGCCCAAAATATTTATTTCAGAAATTATAGAACCGTCCCCGCCGGGTTACGGAAACTTAATCGGGTGCGACCAAAAGCCCCGTTCAATGTCGGTATCGGATAGAATTCCTATGTGTCCAAGTTTTGAGACCTATTTAAACGTGTTCAAACTTTCATTTGAAGCTTTTGCTTCCTCTCTCTACTCTCTCTCTAACCTCTCTCCTCAAACCAAGTTTAAGGGTTCAAAATCATCAAATTTAAGCTCCAAATAACCAAGGTAACTACCCTAACTCCTAGTATAACATCTTAGGCCTTCAAATTCGAGTTCAAATCATGGAATAGGACCATATTCATGACTTTACGGCCCTAGAACAGTCCTAGGGCGTGAACTCACATAAATTGGGTTTTAGAGCCCAAAAACCCTTCCAATCGACCTTTGGAGCTTAGATATGGCTAAATGGCTTAATGGAATGGACTTAGAATGCCTTAAACATTGATTTTGAAGAGTAAACATGATTTTACTGCCCAAGAACATGCTTGGGCCGTAAACTCATATAAATGGGGTTTTTATGCCCTTAAACCCTTCCAAAACTCCATTGAAGCTTAGATATGAATTGTAGAATATTGGATTTGGCCTTGGAACACCTTGAACATTAATTTAGAGGAGTAAACAAGAGTTTACTGCTCAAGAACATGCTTGGGCCATAAACTCATTATCATGGGGAGTAAACTCCTTTTAGTGTGTTAAAATGCCTTTTACACACACCATAAGCCTTGGGATAAATTCTAGAAGTGACCACAAACAAGATTTGGACCTTAAAACATATTCAATCCCCCATCTAAGGAGTTCATGGCCATGAGGGGGTTCATGGGCCCTAAAATCCATACAAGGTTTGGGAAAAATCATTGGAATTACATGTGATTGTTTAAGGACCAATACATTAAGGATTCAATGTGTGGGGGAGTTTACGGCCGTAAACTCCAATAAATGGTCCCTAAGTGAGTTTTAATTCCTTCCAAAGCCTAAAACCCAAGCCTAGCATTAATCCCAAATGTTGTGAAGCCAGTTTGCACCCAAAAACACCATCTATGAGCTCACGGTCGGGAACTTATATGGATGAGGTGTTAAGGGGATGAAAACTCCTCTATGAGTTTACTCTTGAAGAGTAAACTCCATATCCAAGCCTTATGTGGCTTCAAACGCCACCCGGGTCCTTCCAAACACTTCTAAGGGAGTGTTTCCGCAACTAGAAGTGTTTGTCTCTACCAAATAAATAATATAAGTCCTAATTAGATACAAATATGTATCTTTTCATAATTCATAGGAACCTCGTACGTTTGCAAACCCAGAACCGATGTTTAGGATCCAAGCAGACACGTTTCTCGTCCGGTGAGTTCATACCCCTACCCTTTTTCAATGGTTTTTCAATGTTTTCAGGGGGGAATACAAGCAAACTACAAATGTTTTCAAAACTTAACATTAATGTATTTCAATAAATATCTGGCAAACTTATGAATATTATTACCCCTTATGTATTATGCTAAGCATAAGGGATGATTTATCAACTACAACTATATGAATTTCAGTTAAGGAAATAACCAAACTAATCAAATTATTATGGGAATAATTTTGGGTTCTTTAGTTCTTGTTTCATCACGTACTGATATGTATATAAAGTTATTAGATAAACTATGTCTGATACAGTTTATCTCTGTTTTATTTGAATGTATTGCCAGATAGTTTCATTGTATGTATCTATATTCACTGTATTATGTTTCATATCGTTTAGTATGTTTGATATCGTTAGAGAATTCCGTGAATACTTAGTACTAGTTTGTGAGATTTGTCATTACCCTTTTGGGTTTTTAGTAAATCCTCCTCGGAAGTGTAACCAGAGTCTCCTGGAGGGAGAGCGTGGAATTTGTGAATAGATTTATTCGGGACTGACAATCCCACACCTTAACTGCTAGCTACAGTTAGGCGGGTACGCCTGGGGTGACAAATTCTGGATATCATCCGACGTCTGACAAGCGTCAAGGAGGTCTCGTTTTCGTATCAGCATGGTTACCCGACTCACAATATGTATTAATATAAGTTTATTCACGGTTTCGCTTTGGGTTTGGTTTTGACTTTGTTCCGATTCCATATCTACTTTCTATCTATAGTTTCCATATCTAGTACGGGATGATAGTCCCATGGTTTTCAGTCTATTGATCTTGTATGTAGTGCGGGATGTTATTCCCATGGTTTTTAACTTATATCTAGTACGGGATAATAGTCCCATGATTTCAATCTATATCTTATACGGGATGGTAATCCCATGATCTTGAAACTATATCTAATACGGAATGATAATCCCATGGTTATGAATCTATATCTAGTCTGGGATGGTAGTCCCATGGTTTTCAATCTATATTTTCATGTATATCAAACTATCTTGTATCTAGTCCGGGATGGTAGTCCCATGGTTTTCTATCTATATTTTCATGTATATCAAACTATCTTGTATCTAGTCCGGGATGGTAGTCCCATGGTTTTAAGTCTATATTTTCATGTATATCAAACTATCTTGTATCTAGTCCAGGATGGTAGTCCCATGGTTTTCAGTCTATATTTTCATGTATATCAAACTATCTTGTATCTAGTCCGGGATGATAGTCCCATGGTATTCAATCTATATTTTCATGTATATCAAACTATCATATATGTAGTACGGGATGTTAGTCCCAAGGTTTTAAAACTACTTTCCATCTATAGTTCACGTATATTAAAGTATTTTATATCTAATTCGGGATAGTAATCCCATGATTCTCACTATATAGTTTTGTGTATTAAACTATACTCTGTGATATTCAACCGGTCTTACATTTAGGAAAATATGGGATTTTCCTGGGGTAAAATACAACACATAATCGAATTGGTAACAAGTGATAACTAAACTAACCTTACATAAGAAAATATGGGATTTTCTTGGATGACAACCCTTTTCGGAAAACTAAATGAACTGATACATTTTTCAGAAAACAAACATCTTATGAACTCACCAGCCTTATGCTGATTTTCAAACTGCTTGTATTCTCAGGTCCGCATTAGACAGGTACCCGGAGATCTCTTTTGGTGAAGACGGAGTGCGTAGAAGTCTCGTCCCGTTTTGTTCATATATATATATATATATATATATATATATATATATATATATATATATATATATATATATATATATATATATATTATGTATCACACTTGTACAATTTACTTTTGAAACAAATGTAAACTTTCAAATATATGTAATGTAATGGTTGTTTACTTTGATTACTATGTGCATTGGATTTGATACTCAACGTGGAGTCAACCTCGGAAATGTTTCCGCCTTTGGTTTTCGGGGTGTGACATAGTTGGTAAGTTTCAGACTTGTTGCAACACCACTATCACTCCCAAGCACACGTTCATCACATCTCGAATAAATGTAGTTGATCAGGTTACATTTATTCCAGCTTACGATTACATAACTGCCCAGGTTTGACGGTAATGCTCAACATCCGAAGACTTTTATTCTTGTTCTTCTTGTGATACTTGTGTTCGAGTGTTTAGATTCTAGATGTTCTTATACTTTGTGAAAATATGGTTATATTTTAAAGTATAATTCTTGGTCAGAGTGTTTTAACCCTATGTATTTATAGGTTGTATATCTTTTATGAATTGATATACTTAGCTCACTATAAACAACGCTCTGATACCAATCTGTCACACCCCAAAACCGGAACGGCGGAAACGTTCTGGGGTAGATGACGTCATGTCAAGTATCACAACATATGCAGTATAGTAATCAAAGTACAACAACCATTGCATTAATAGTAATAGTTTTACATAGTTTACATTACATAGAAACATCAAAGTAATACAAGTAATAATATAGGTGCAGCTTGGTACTAAACTGTCTTCACCAAAAGCTCCTGGAATGTACCTGTCTATTGTTGACCTGAGAATACAAGTTATTTGAAAGCGAGTATCAGCATTTTTATAAATGCTAGTGATTTCATAAGTATTTAGTGTCATTTTATTCAAATAACTTTATAAAAGTAGTAGTTTAGGATCAACGGTGTATTAAAGTCCTTTCCAGAAAATCCTATATTTTCTAAATAAAAGCAGTCTTCTACCAAGACCCGACAGTGTTAAGTTTTAAAGAGAATTTCCCTGAAATGTTATTATTACCAAAATACGGTATTTGACTTTAAAGAAAGTAGAAGGATATCACAAGTAAAAACGTTAGGGAAAATAACATATGCCTCAGCAGGAAATACTGCTGGCTAAGGAAAAGAAATCATAGACTCAAGGAGAGTATCAAGTGAATGACACGCCTGGCTCAGTCAAACAAAGGGAAACACAGACCCCAAACGGTATCAAATGAAAGATACAGCTAGCAAGGTCTAAAACAGTGAACACAGACCCCAGACAGTATCAAATGAATGATACGTCTAGCAAGGTCTAAAACAAACAGTGATCTTAAGAGTGTTGTTTCAAAAATACAGTGTTAATTCCCGTTACCTTAAGGCCATGAATTATAAGGTAACCCCAAGATACTCGTAACCATACTGATAGACACTAGAGAACCTGACGCCCTGCAAACGTCGGAAAGGATGTGACATTTGTCACCCCTTGGCATGGTAGGTCGTGGACTGTAGCTAGCAGTAAGGGAGTGGGGGTGTCAATCCCGTATAGATCTATACACACAATGCCTGCTCTCCCTACAGGAGACTCTGGTTACCAACTTGACAACGGAGAAGGCCGTGTCCTGAAGATACATCTCGTATAGTGAGTTCTGATGTAAATACTGGGCTAATGATAAAGACTAACAAATAAACTGACCGACGTAAACCTATATGTATATACATGTATACATAATATATAATTAATGATCAAATGACCTTCGGACGGATATCCGATCCCACCAGACCACATCCCAACGAGGAAAAGGAAATAGGGAGAACTAGCCTCCCTAAGTCCTTTAAACATTATTTATATAACTATACAAGTATAGGCATACATTTAACTAAGTAGAAGCATTTAACGAAGTTGAAGTGTTTATCGAAGTAGAAGTGTTTCACGAAGTAGAAGCGTTAACAAGTAGGAGCGTATCACGAGATAGGAGCATATCACGAAGTAAAAGCGTATCATGAAGTAAAATCGTTAACAAGTAGGAGCGTATCACGAAGTAGGAGCGTATCACGGAGTAAAAGCGTATCACGAAGTAAAAGCGTATCACGAAGTAAAAGCGTAACAAAGTAATAACATTTAACTAAGTAGGAGCATTAACTAAGTAAAAGTATAACGAAGCAGTAGTATCTAACAAAGTAGGAGTATAAAAACATGGAAGAAACTTTGGAAAACCTTTATGCTTAAGAAAAGTCACGACATGGTATTCTTTTGTAAATTAAGTTTGAAAACCTTTAGAAATCCTTTGAAAACCTTTAATAAACAAGTTTTAAATGAAACTTCGATAAAAACATTATGGGTAAAGAAAACCTTTGTTTCAAATACTGCTGTAATTGAATCTGAAGTAAAATATACAGCGCGAGAGAGTCAATTTGAGAAAAGATTTGAACAAGTAAAGACATTTTGGAAAAACCCTTTTACAGTATCATACTCGGTAAAACAGTTGACAGTGTAATAAATTCTTGTGCATGCGGGTTATGAATCACATGTGATTGATATGATAACTAGCATGTTTTAACTTGTATTCCCCCCCCCCCCCCCCATAAAATCATTTAAAAGGTTAATTCGGGGGTATGAACTCACCTGTTGTAAGTGGATCGGGTGAGGGTGCCGGTTGGGTGCTCGGTGTCAAATAAAGACTTGAGCACACTTAGTGACCAATTAACATATGATGACATATGTTTACATACAATTAGTAAATATAATACTAATTAAACACATATACGCATCCTAATGCGCGGAAAACACTTTGGTCAAGTGCTAGGAGTGTCCCGGGTAGCATCTAAGGGAGTGTATGGCTTAGATAGGGAGTTTACTCTTCAAGAGTAAACTCTTTATAGAGTTTGCGGCCCTAAGACCAACTCCCCATGAGTTTACGGCCGAAAACTCATGGTGGGGGTGTTCTAGGATGCTAAATGGTCTTATCCCACTCATAGAATTAGGCTAGGTCCAAATATAAGGCATATGAATGGATTTAAGGCAACAAATGGACCATTTAAGAAGTTCACGGCCCTAAACAAGGAGTTTACGGCCCTAAACTCTCTCTTGGTCATTTCCTTCATGGATCTAAGCCTTAAATGATAGAGTATAAAGTTCTAAGCATTGTTCCAAGTCAAATGGGGGTGTTAGGGCATCATTTGGCCACCTTTTGGGAGTTTACAGCCCATGGAACAATTCTAGGGGGTTTACGGCCGTAAACTCCCATTTCCCTTGTTTAGTTGATGTTTAATGTCTTTACTACAATGGGGGTTGCTTCTAAAAATTTTCCAAGGCCATAGGAGGTGTTTGAGGGCATTTCTAACACCTTAAAAGGTGTTCACGGACTATGAAGAGGGGTTTACGGTCCAAGAGTGTTGTTGGGCCGTAAAATCATGTTTACTCTCCAAAATGCAAGGTTTTAGTGTTCTAAGCTCGAAGGTGTAAGTCCACAAGTCATATCTAAGCCCTAGGGGTAGTTTAAAGGGGTTTTGGGGCTTAAAAACCCCACTTAAGGGTGTTCACGGTCCAAGAGTGTTCTTGGGCTATAAACACATAATCTTGCCCCTATTTGATGTCTTAAACATGAATTTGCATGTTAACTAAGCTATACAACAAGTTAGGATAAATTACTTACTAGTTTGGGGCTCGAAACGGGCGTTTTTGGCTCGAAAACAAGTTGTAGAGAGAGAGTGTAGAGAGAGAGAGAGTAGAAAGAGTGTGAATGGAGTCTACTCCCCCTTATATAGGGGTTAAGCTTGTGGCTCAGTGGAAATCTACCCAATACTGACGTTAAACGGGGCTTTTGGTCGCACCCGATTAAATTGTCGAATTTTGACTTGGTAGCAACTAAAACTTTTCAAAGGAATATTGTGGTGTTTCTAATTTATTTCAACCCTTACAAAGTCATTAAAAAAGTCCCAAAATTAATTAACCTCTTCCAAAAGGTTAACGGAAAATTAATAAAGCGAGGCTTATTAACGGAATGAGGGGTTAAAAATGACGGAATAAATTTCGGGTTGTCACATCATCCCCCTGTTAGAGGGAATTTCGTCCCGAAATTCAGGTTTAGGCAAGGAAGTGGCATAAACAATCAGGTAGAGGTATGTGGGCACTTCCTATTCGGTTGGTCCTCGCACTCCCAAGTGAACTCTAGCCTATGCTTGGCATTCTAACAAACCTTCACTTACGGGGTGCGGACTCCGTCTCGTGTAGTTAGCGATTCCTCTAGGTTCGTCTACGAAGTTAGGGTTCCCAATGGTTTCTATCAAGATGAGTGGGATACAAAGAGTGACGTCGGGCAAACACTTATCATGTCTAAGAAGTGGATTGATCTAGGGTGAAACTTGTGGAATTTCCGAAAGTAGTAGTGGTCTGACGAGGGTTGGACCAATCTTCGTAAAGAATCTCGGATGGTCCTAAGCTCTCGGAAGGGTAGAGCTTTTCAGTACTTAGAACATAGTGTACTTCTATGGCGAGATCATCACTGGCGTGATCGCCATTCCGAAGTTCCAACCGTTCTCTCATACTGGGAGTGTGGTCCTTCTGGTCGGTTCTTAGAAAGCTCAGGTTGTCCTTGGATTCGTGTTCCTATTAATTGGCTCTTCGAGGTTTTCTAGATCATCGGATGGATTGTGTGTCTACGGGTATCTGTTTGTTGCAGAGTGTCTATCTCAATCTTGTGCAAAATGAACCTGCACTTCTGATTCTTGAGATATTTCTAACGGAAACCCTTAGGGTTGGGGAGATATGGTTTCACCAGACGAGTGTTGGACTATCTCGAGAGGTGGTTCTACTATTTCTATGTGAGATAGTATTCGTGGAACACCTAGTAGTCCGATGAATCTCTAAGACATGTCCTATTCTCCAATGCATTGGTTTATTTTAGTGCGGAAACTATCAACTTAGTAATGAATCTCTAAGACATGTCCTATTCTAAGTCTATAACATCCTAGTTACATATAGCATTAGCGTATCCACTTAGAAACTATCAACTTAGTAATGAAGATCATTTTTAGCTCTCAAGTAAAAAGTACTTATAGTAACACCAAATACCCCTATAGTATTTTAGGTTTCTGTTCTATTGTTCTCAGTGTGGTAAGATTTTAGACTTGTTGCAACCTCACAACTACAGTTAGGCACATGCTAGTCAACCCTCGGATAATATAGTTGATCATGTTATATCTTCCCAGTTTTGACTATATGTCTCTAAGTCTACATGTGCTGCCCAACAATCGTAATTCTTTTGTACTGTCCTAGTGACACTGATTTTAGTATGAATGCAGGCACGTATACTTAATTAAATATTTTATTATTTAAAGTTTAAACTCTTGGTCAGAGTATTTTTAATCCCATTGTATTTATAGTCTGTATATCTTTTATGGGTTGATATACTCAATTCACTATAAACAATGCTCTGATACCAATCTGTCACACCCCAAAACCATGAACGGTAGAAACGTTCTGGGGTGGAGGACGTCATGTACAGTATCACAACAATGAATAGTAGTAAACAAGCAACAACATCATCCATTGCGTTAATAATATAATTTTAATACAAGTATTGTGATATGTCTAATAGACACTAAAGTATAAATCAAAATGAAAGACGAGTCTTAAACGAGCTCCATCTTCTCTAAACCTTGCATCGATACCTGTCTACTGTTGAACTGAGGATACAAGTTATTTTGAAAGAGAGTATCAGCTTTAAAGCTGGTGAGATCATAAGTATTTTAGTGTCTTAATTTGTAAGAATGTATTTGTACGTATATGAAATGTAAGTATGTAAAAGTTTTGAACCTCCTAGAAAACCTTATGTTTCCTACTAAAAGTATCCTTCTACCAAGGCATCTAGTATCTGTGTATATCTCTTGTAAGAGTGTGTATTTTCCCAAATCCGACTATCATTAACCAAAAATATAGCTTCTACATTACAGTGCATCGTGTGAATTTTCACGAAGTGAATGTAATGGGAAAAAGAAATAGTACTATGGTGTAGTATCAAATAACTACAACCGTACTAACTACCTTAAATCTATTGTAATTTAAAGTAACATGTGATCGACATGTATCCTGCTACCGACTCTAGTAAAACGACGATGTAAGACGCCGTAAGAAATGACATTTGGCACCCGTAGACTTGCAAGTCCCACTGTAGAGAGCAGCAAGGTGTATGATAGTCAATCCAGTATAGATCTATACGCAAACTCATACGCTCCCCAATTAAGGAGATTCTGGATACAAAAATGGTCATGGCAGAAAGTGCCATGACCCGTTTAATGGTTCACATAACTGCATGAATGTATATGTAATGAATGTGTTAACTGTAAAGTGTACTCTTTCTCTGTCTAGCCTGTATGTACTGTAATGTTCTGCGTGTGCTAGCTGTAATGTGTGTTCTCTCCCTATCTAGCATGTATAGTAAATGTACGGTAATGTTTTGCGTGTGCTAGCTGTAATGTGTGTTCTCTCCCTATCTAGCATGTATAGTAATGTACTGTGTGTACTAGTTGTAATGTGTGCTCTCTCTCTATCTAGCAAGTATTGACTCATGAATGAACTGAATCATGGTACGATTCCACATTCTAGTAATAGTATTAGTATCTTCCTAAACTACCCATATGGTAGCTTGCTAGTAATGTAACTGGTATGTATGAACATGAAAGTATACCCCTGCTACCCAAGGGTATTGAATTAACTGATAGAACTTTTATGTCTATATATGTATACATAATATACAACTAATATTTAGACGACCTTCGGACGAATAACCGATGCCCTAAAGCCACATCCCAACGAGGAAAAGGAGGTAAAGCGAGCTAGTCTTCCTAAGTCCTTTAAACATTACTTATATAACTATACATATATAGACATGTGATTGACAATATAAAAGTATAAAAGAAGCTTTGTAAAACCTTTGAAATGTTTTATAACTAGGAAAAGATGACTTGATGTCAGTTTGCAAAACGATTTGAAAACAGTTTGTTTGATAAGAACAGTGCAAAGTATAAGGAAAACATTTGTTTTGAATCACAACTGTAACAGGGTTTGAAAAGATACACTTAGTATGTAAGACAGTTTAACAAGGAGTTTTAAATGAGTAAAATGTTTTGGAAAGCCATTTGAAGTAATCTGTTTGGTAAAACAGCTAAAAGAGTAGTAATTCCATTTGTATGTTGCTTATTAATCACATGTGATTGATATAATAACTAGCGTGATTCAACTTGTATCCCCCCCCACCATAAAAGCATTTAAAAACATTTAAAATATTGATTAAGGGGTATGAACTCACCTGTAGCAAGTGGTTGGGATTGAACGGACTGTATAGGATGCTAGGTGTCAAGTGAAGACTTGTACACACTCTAAGATCCTAGTTAACATATAATATCACATATATGTAACCAATTAGCCTTTAAACAACCAAATAACAAATTTAAGACATCCTAAGACATGTTAAACAGTTTCTATAAGTGTTATAAGTGCTAAGGATTGCATCTAAGTGTTGTAGGACAAAGCTATTGAGCTTAGGGTTCAAGGGAACCCCTACTATGAGTTTACTCCCTAAAGACCATAACCCATTGAGTTTACGGTCATAAACTCATGGGTTTACGGCCGTAAATTCATGTCTTCTTGACCATGAGTTGTTTTGAATCCTTGTAAGTCCCTTGAAGCAATTCTTCAGTGAAGTATAAGCCTATAGAAGTGTTTGTGGCATCAAATCACCCCTATATGTAGTTTACGGCCCATGGACCGCTTCTCCATGTGTTTGCGGCCGTAAACACATATTATTTATGTTCTTTTGATGTTTTTAAGTCCCAAACATATCAAGAAATAAATCTAGACTAGTTTCCTAAGCTTGTGAAGGGACTAGGGCCATTTTTGACCCCTTAAGAAGGGTTTACGGCCCAAGGTGTTCTTGGACCGTAAACACCTTTAATCTTGATGTTTTCTTGTGATTTTCTTGATGTAAGGATGTGTAATAAGCAGTATGATACTCTACGATAGAAACACTTACAATATATAAGCTTGAAATGAGCCGAAAGTCCAAGAACACTAGTGTGTGTTCTTGGTGTTCTTGATGTAAATTGAAGAATCAACCTTTTGGGATGATTTCACGGTTAGAAGTGTGTTAAAACACTAGATTAAGGCATATAATCACTTAAGAAGGCTAGAACACTTACTAGATTAAAGATCTTGAAAAACGTTTGGATGATACTTGAGAAAGAAATGGATTTGGTCTTGAGATTTGGAAAAAGTGTAAATAATGACTAATTGTCATATATATACTCCCAAATTTAGGGTTTTTGGCTGAAAATATTTTATTCAGGCAGTAAACTCTAATTTCTTGGAGTTTTGGAATAACAGTGTTGCACAATAAACCCTATGGCATCCTCTCTCCTGATATCACCCGAAGTGTAAATCCTAAAATACTCAAACTTGTTCCAAAAAGTTTGAAACTTAGCAGCAACTTTTCTGACTTCTATTGACTTGAAGGGTTGTACAGAATAGAAATTTCAGGTTGTCACTGTTGGATAAGGTGTCTAAGTCCATAACTATTTCGGGCTTGTACTTGACCCGACCCGGCATGGTCCATTTGGGTTGCATGGCACCATGCAATTGGTTAGACTAAATGAGAGAAATAACACTTGGAGATTATTAATATATTATAAGTTCTAATATATTAATAATATTATTTGATTAGTTTGATCAAGAATTAATTTGGAATTAATTAAGTGATCAAAGGTTAACTAATTAAATATATGGGTTCATCCATATCTTGTATAGTGGGCTAAGAGGCTCCATGGGTTATCAAGTTGGGTTCTACCCATAGGATGCTCCATGGATGCTCCATGGGAGTTACAAACCCATGGGTCATGGAAATGAAGAGTCATGACACATTAGGGTTTACATGGTGTAACCCTAGATGTGTCAACACTATATAAGGATCCCATTCTCCACCAAAAACGGCTAGACATAGGAAACAAGAGGGCTTGGCCGATTTTGAGAAGTGTGTGTTATCTCAAGAGTCTTTCAAGAGCATTTGGTGTTGTGTGAAGCATTTGAGGCATCACACTTGGGGTGCTAGGCTCACAAGGTTTCAAGGAACACAAGCAACAACAAGGTAAGTTATTCTATCTATGATTCAAGTTAAAATTGTTCCCCATGTATGCTAGATAGGAATATAACCTTGGAATTCAACTTTGCATGATAATTAGACAAACATAGATCCAAGGTTATTAGGGTTGCATGTACACTTAGGAAGTGTTAGAATGCTCAAAACCCATCAGTGGTATCAGAGCCTAGGCTTGTTTGTTTGTTATTTGTGCTTAAAAGTTGAAGAAAGTCGAAAATCTTGCTGTCTGACTGATGGACTCGGCGAGTCCATGGGGAGGACTCGACGAGTTCATGTGTATCTTCAACCTACTCGGCGAGTAGGTTTATGCACTCGGCGAGTAGGGTCGACAGAGTGCAGAATTTCGACTTGTGTTGCTGGAAATGGATTAGAATCATTACCCTAAAATGTTTTGGTACTTGAAAACTTATTTTAGAAGGTGTAATGTCTTTTCTAACTCATTTACAACAACAAATTATCAAAATTACAAAGATTTAATGTGATTTTGATTCTTGAAAGTGTTCATATTCATGTTCTTGTTCTTATGATGTTTAGATGATCATAGGAATTATTTGTAACCTATGTGGTAGATTAATTCATGATCATAATGTGTTTTAATGGAGTCCATAACTTGTCCTCAAGTTATGGAAAACCAAAAGTCTCTTGGATTAAAAAACCATTAAAAGAACACAAGAGTTAGAAAAATGAAAAGTCCTCATTTTATTACTCTATTAAACTCATAAGTTACAAGAAATGAAAAGTTTTGAAAGATTACAAAACTTGCCCTCAAGTTTTGGAACAAGTAAAGTTAAGTTAAAACTTTAGTTCCAACCCCTAGAATTTTAAAAGTTAAAATTCAACCCTTATACTTATATTATTATGATTTAATAATTATATATATATATGTATAAGAACAAAGTCGTCTTACCGCTAGTACGCCTCATTCACGAAGCCGGTCTATAAGGTGGGTATAAGGTTGTTGCCTATAAAATGGTGACTTAATGGGTGTCCACTCTCACCCACCGCTTGCTTGATCGGTGGAGGGTCGTTAGCCGAACGGGTAAGACAAGGACTTATTAATTCTCATTCAAAGTATGATGAATATTATAAAGTAACTAAATGTTTTATTAAATTCCCAATCTTAGTTACTTTAGGAAAAATGTGAATAAGGTGCTATTCCATGAAATTACACTTTACACTTTGATTAAGTCGTTGGTGGAGCGTGTGTGGTTAACCGGCACACTAACTTGGACTTAACAAGGTAGGTAAAGGGTGACTTAGGGTTTATTATAGTATCGATGGAGCGTGTGTGGTTAACCGGCACATCGATTGAGTGATAAACTTTAAGGGTACCAAGTGATTTGCATGGTTACTTCACACCTCGTTTTGTGATCCTCGGTATCCCAGTCACAAAACCTGGAGGGCACACTCGAGATTGAAACATGCCTTTGAAAAGTTCATTGAATCTCAAAGAATCTAGGAATTTCTAAGAACCATTCAAAAACCTAAGATATTGCGGTTTTCGTGGTGGAAATTGGTGAATCGTCATTCACCTACCTTTCAAATATGATATAGCTTAGATTACGGCATACCTCTTCTAAGTTATATTATATTGTGATTGGATCCTAGCCTTAATATTACATTTGGGTGTTTTATTAAGGACTCTCTTATATCTAAACTAATCTTGTCCTCTTGCCTTCAGATGTCTTTCCACAATGCTTCTGGCTCTAATCCTAACGGCTCCTTTTCCCTTATGAACTTGTGTGGGAAAGTCACCTTTGATGGATCCAACTTCAATGAGTGGATCAGAAACATCAGGATGATTACCCGCTACGAGGACAAAGAATATGTCCTTGACAAGGAGCTTAAGGAGATTAATGAGTCCACTGCAACTCCTCAGGAGATCGCTGAATTTCGGGCACATGAAAGGGATGCTACGAAAGTGGCTTGCATCATGACGGCCACGATGACAGCGGAACTCCAAAAGTCTTATGAGGATTTCTACCCTTATGACATGCACCAAGATTTGATGGAAAGATACCATCAAAGTGCAAGACAAGAGAGGTATAAAATCATCTGCTCCATGATAACAACCATGATGAAGGACGGGGAATCCGTCACGAGCCACATGCAGAAAATGCAAAGGTATGTGGATCGTTTGCTGAAGCTTAATGTGAACTTCCCGGAGGATCTTGCAATAGATATTATTTTGCATTCCTTACCATCGTGCTATGATCAATTCCGCATGACATATCACATGAACAAGGAAGAAGTCACTCTCAGCAAACTTCAGGGACTTCTCAAGACCGCAGAAACAGGTCTTAAGGGGAAGTTGGTTGCTATCACTCCTACTCAAAACTCTACTCCGGTTTTGGCAATCGGGAAAAGTCGAGGGAGGAAGAGAAAGAGCTCTTCTAAGGGTACCAAGGTTCGGACCCTTGATGGCTCTTCTTCAAGTAGAACCAAGAGAGGTTTCGTTACTCCTTCTTCTGACCCAAAAGAGGCTGAATGCTTCTATTGCCATGAAAAAGCTCATTGGAAGCGGAACTGCCCAAAATACCAGCAAGATGTGAAGGATGGGAAAGTTAAACCCAACCATGCAGGTATTTACACTATCATTTCTAATAACTCACCCCATTCTAATTCTTGGGTCCTTGATACCGGTTGTGGTATTCACATTTGTTGTGACTTGCAGGGACTAAGAAGAAGTGAGGATGTGGAGCAAGGAAGGATAAACTTGATCATGGGGAATAGGAAAGCTATACCTGTTACCAAGATTGGAGTTTATACTTTATCGCTAAGTAGTGGGTTTAGTTTAGATTTGAATAAGTGTTGTTATTCGCCAGGAATGGCAAGAAATATTATTTCCTTTCATGCTTTGTACAAACAAGGGTTTACCTTTTCATTTAATAATGAAGTTGGTTCTATAGATGTGTTCTATAATAATGTCTTTTATTTTAAAGCATTACCTTGTGATGGTGTGTATGAAGCTGTATCTGTTATAGATAACTTGGGAAATAATGTTTTGTGTATTGATTCTACTAATAATAACTTGGATAAAGCATCTTTATGGCATTGTCGTCTTGGACATATAAGCAAGAAACGCATAGGCCAACTCCAAAAGGATGGAGTCTTGGAGTCGTTTGACCTAAAGTCAGATGATAGTTGCGAATCATGCTTACTTGGAAAAATGACAAAGTCACCCTTCACAGGTTCGTGTGAGAGGGGTGAAGGTTTGTTGGACCTTATACACACGGATGTGTGTGGACCATTCAAACATGCCACAAGGGATGCTAATCGTTATTATTTGACTTTTACTGATGATTATAGTAGATATGGATATGTCTACTTGATCAAGCATAAGTCAGAGACTTTCGAGAGGTTTAAGGAATTTAAACAGGAAGTCGAGAATCAATTGGGCAGGAACATTAAGATGCTTCGATCCGATCGTGGTGGTGAGTATCTTAGTTCAGAGTTCCTCGACTATCTAAGGGAATGTGGGATAGTCTCACAATTGACACCTCCCAGGACACCACAGTTGAATGGTGTGGCTGAGAGGCGTAATCGAACCTTGTTAGATATGGTTCGTTCCATGATGAGTCGAGCTACGCTACCAATCTCATTCTGGGGGTATGCCTTAGAGACTGCCGCCCATATCCTCAATCTAGTCCCTACAAAGAAAGTTGCCAAAACTCCTCACGAGATGTGGACTGGTAAAGTACCTAAACTAGACCACATCAAGATTTGGGGTTGCGAGGCTTTCGTGAGGCGCGAGACTCATGATAAGCTCGAACCTCGAAGCGAGAGGTGTATTTTCATCGGCTACCCACAGCATTCCTTTGGTTACCTCTTCTACAGACCTAGTGACAATGTGGTCTTTGTAGCAAGAAGAGGAGTCTTTCGAGAAAGAGAGTTTATAAGCCAAGGAGACAGTGGGAGGCAAATTGATCTTGAAGAAATTCAAGAATCAAGCGGTGAAGGAACTTCAAACTCTAGCCCTCAACTTGAGGAGGAAACTCCTGTTGAGCAAATTGACAAATCTGTACCTCTGAGACGTTCCACGAGAGTTAGGAGTGCACCTGAGCATTACTATGGATTCCATATTACTGCAGAAGGTGAGACACTTATTAGTGATGAAACACTAGTAAGTCAAGATGACCCTAACAGCTACGAGGAAGCCATGGCAGGCCCCGAGTCTGCTAAATGGAAAGAGGCTATGGATAGCGAGATACAATCCATGTATGACAATCAAGTTTGGAACTTGGTTGAGAATGTACCAGGTCGTAAGACAGTAGGGTGCAAATGGGTCTTCAAGAAGAAGACCGACATGGATGGTAAAGTACACACTTATAAGGCTAGACTGGTTGCGAAGGGCTTCTCTCAAATTCCTGGAGTGGACTATGATGAGACCTTTTCTCCAGTAGCCAAGATTAAGTCTATTAGGGTTCTGTTAGCCATAGCTGCGTTTCATGATTATGAAATATGGCAGATGGATGTCAAAACCGCTTTCCTTAATGGGAAGCTGGCTGAAGATGTTTACATGAGTCAGCCAGAGGGTTTTGTCAGCAACGAGTACCCTAATAGAGTGTGTAAGCTTGAGAAATCCATTTATGGGTTGAAGCAAGCACCTCGCAGATGGAATCTTTGCTTTGATGAAAAGGTCAAGGAATTTGGCTTTTCTAGGAGTGAAGATGAATCTTGTGTGTATGTCAAGGCTAGTGGGAGTATAGTTAGCTTCTTGGTATTGTATGTGGATGACATACTACTCATAGGAAACGACATTTCAACCCTGCAGGAAGTAAAGTCCTGGCTTGGGAAGTGTTTCGCTATGAAGGACCTTGGTGAAGCTGCCTATATTCTAGGGATAAGAATCTTGAGAGATCGGAGTAAAAGACTAATTGGACTTAGTCAGAGTACCTACTTGGATAGAGTGCTGAAGCGATTCAGCATGCAGGATTCCAAGAAAGGAGAGTTACCCATCCAGAGTAACACCAGATTGAGTAAGACACAAAGCCCTAGCACTGAGGCTGAGATAGCAGAAATGAGTCGAACACCTTACGCTTCGGCTGTAGGATCGATCATGTATGCTATGACGTGTACTCGACCCGATGTAGCTTTTGCCTTGAGCATGGTTAGCAGGTATCAGGCGAACCCTGGCAAGGCACACTGGACTGCGGTAAAGAATATCCTCAAGTACCTACGGAGGACTAAGGACTGGGTCCTTACCCTCGGTGGGAGTGATGACTTGAGAGTTGTTGGGTATAGTGATGCTAGTTTCCAGACTGATAGGGATAATTTCCGCTCTCAGTCGGGCTGGGTCTTTACCCTAAACGGAGGAGCAATTTCTTGGAAGAGTTCCAAGCAAGAGACAGTGGCTGATTCTACTTGTGAATCAGAGTATATTGCAGCTAGTGAAGCAGCAAAGGAGGCGATATGGCTGAAGAACTTCATTGGAGACCTTGGAGTTGTACCAGCTATTAAAGAGCCAATGGAAATTTTCTGTGATAGTGAAAGTGCTGTTGCCTTAGCCAAGGAACCAAGGGATCATGGGAGATCCAGACACATCGACAGAAAATACCATTTCATTAGACATCGGATCGAAGAAGGACTCCTCGTGGCAAAGAGGGTATCATCGGATGAGAACCCAGCAGATCCCCTCACGAAGGGACTGAGTAGGGTTAAGCATCTCCAGCATGCTCGGAGCATAGGGCTGAAGGATGATATAAGTTTTAGTAGTTAGATAACCCAGAAATTTGTAAAGTGTAATTGACATTTGATGATGAATAAAAGGTGTTTTATTTATAAGTAAAGTGTTGCTATCTCTTGTCAATCGTTTACTATATTTCTTTTGCATGTTTTGACTTCCAGAATAATTTTGTTTGGTGTAACATATTATTCAAACCTCCACAGTCGGTCATATGTCGGAAGTAGGTATGAATCAAGACTGTCATGATGGGTTGTAGAGGTCTAAGGTGTTGGACAAGGCTACAACAATCATGAGTGCTCATAAGTTCTGAGCATTGGACTCAACCCACGCTCACTGGAATCACTTCATGGAATTCTATCTCGAGTGATCGTGAGACGGTAATATCATATAAGTCTTCAAACCTAGAGATATGATTTGTTACTTACAAGTTGGTTATGCATTGACTGTACGAAACCGCATTGGTAACTCGATGTTATAAAACGTACTTTTGTGTGTAATTCAATGAGTGGTAGAACAAACATATGAGTCGAAGTTTATCTGTTCCTTCTTGGATTAGAAGCTGATATCTGGGCCCCTCGATGATTTTGTTTTGACCCATGTACCGGGCCCGGTCAGAACTAAGTTGATGTGTTCAATTAAGTTCTATGTCAAACAAATCGGAAATCGGGAAACAACTGCTGGACAATAAGTAAGACATTGTTCCATGTATTTGTCCGGCTGATATCTAGAACGGAGGATTATATGATCACTTATCTTAAATGGCGTACCATCATCTTCTCAGTTCCGAGAAACCTTGAAAGAGCTACGATTGCCGGTCGGTTCCTGAAGTACTAGAGATATAGTTATTAGACTTATCCAAGTGGGAGACTGTTGGATAAGGTGTCTAAGTCCATAACTATTTCGGGCTTGTACTTGACCCGACCCGGCATGGTCCATTTGGGTTGCATGGCACCATGCAATTGGTTAGACTAAATGAGAGAAATAACACTTGGAGATTATTAATATATTATAAGTTCTAATATATTAATAATATTATTTGATTAGTTTGATCAAGAATTAATTTGGAATTAATTAAGTGATCAAAGGTTAACTAATTAAATATATGGGTTCATCCATATCTTGTATAGTGGGCTAAGAGGCTCCATGGGTTATCAAGTTGGGTTCTACCCATAGGATGCTCCATGGATGCTCCATGGGAGTTACAAACCCATGGGTCATGGAAATGAAGAGTCATGACACATTAGGGTTTACATGGTGTAACCCTAGATGTGTCAACACTATATAAGGATCCCATTCTCCACCAAAAACGGCTAGACATAGGAAACAAGAGGGCTTGGCCGATTTTGAGAAGTGTGTGTTATCTCAAGAGTCTTTCAAGAGCATTTGGTGTTGTGTGAAGCATTTGAGGCATCACACTTGGGGTGCTAGGCTCACAAGGTTTCAAGGAACACAAGCAACAACAAGGTAAGTTATTCTATCTATGATTCAAGTTAAAATTGTTCCCCATGTATGCTAGATAGGAATATAACCTTGGAATTCAACTTTGCATGATAATTAGACAAACATAGATCCAAGGTTATTAGGGTTGCATGTACACTTAGGAAGTGTTAGAATGCTCAAAACCCATCAGTCACAGCATATATGATATAAGTATGGAAAATACACGGTTTTATTTTAAGTAATGAAACTACTTTACATACTGGTGGTTGCCAATGTTTTCAGACAAGAGCATACTATACGTACTGGTGGTAGCCAGGGTTTTCAAACAGAATACAGTAACGAACATATATGTTAGAAAATATTGGATTTTGTTGAGGAACACTTTCAGCAGATTACAAATGACCAATACCATTAACTTTGCAAGTACATAGTGAATAGTTCAGGGTTATGTACATAGGATCCGACAACTAGTGGAATGTGTGGTGTCCGCTCCATTCCCTGTTCCTTGTTTGGTTGCGGGCTCGGGGCGGAACCACATAGTCGATTGTTTGTTTAATCTGGATTGTATATGATTTGTATACACTAAGTATTCGCAGAAGGAACTGGTATGAATCTTTTTACTCAACTTTCATTACATCAAAAATTATAAGGTTTTCTAAAACAAAACGCTTATGAACTCACCAGCTTTATGCTGATACTCTTTCAAAATCGCTTTTATTCTCGGGAAATCAGCAGACAAGTACTCCCGTCGGCTTTTAAGAAGATGGAGCACATAGAGTCACGTATTTATATTTTTGCTCATTTTGATGTATATGAAAATAATTTAAATAGATGTAAAACCCTTTTTATATATTCAATGTAATGGTTGTGTTTACTTTGATTACTATGATGCAATTGTTGTGATACATTACATGACGTCCTCTACCCCCCGAACGTTTCCGCCGTTCCAGTTTTGGGGGTGTGACAGATTGGTATCAGAGCTATTGTTTATAGTGAACTAAGTATACCGAACCTTACATGGTCTACAACTATAAACGCTAAGGGGCCGAAGTGCTCTGAACTAAAAGCATACTTTTAAAATATAAGTATTTTATAAGAAGTATACAAGTATACATACATTCCAGAAACATTATCGCAAGTAGAACAGAACAAAAGTATTTGGATGTTGGACATTGCGGTTAAACCTGAATAGTTATGTAATCATGTCTGGGATCAATATAGCTTGATCAACTATATTTATTTGAGACATGACCAACATGTGTTTGGGAGTGACTGTGGTGCTGCAGCAAGCCTAAAACTTACCAAGATATATCCAACAAGAGATCGATAAAATAGAACATACAACATTAAAATACTATAGGAGTATTTTAGTTACTATAAGATAACAACGAGTATCGAGTATACAATTAAGAGTATTATAGAGGTATTTTAGGCGCTATAAATAACTTATGTGAAAACTAAAAGACCCTTACTGGTAGGTCTATAATTATGGAGTTTATACTCCCAGGGTTTTGAATAATGGAGATTTTATAGACTTAGAATGGGTGATCTACGATCTATTTCCTGCTCCTTGTTTGGTTGTGGTCTTAGAGAAGGATCACCTATTTCGAAGGTCTATTTAATCTTAAATTATATACAACTTGTATACACTGCGGGATTATAGAAGGACCCAACAAGGATCACCCCGTAAAATAAAACTGTTATATTAACCTCATAGAATCTTTAAACACTCCCGTCCTCGCATAACCCACATAGATAAAGGAAACCACTCATTGTTAGCAGTCAGCAAAGGAGTCAAGCAGGAACAAGCAGAGGTTCATAAAAAGGGTTCTGAGAAGGGATCAGTAGAAGGGAAAGGCACCAGAGTGATCATAGATGAACCTTACCTTCTCAAGAGAAGAGGTGCAGGGTCCACTTAGACATTCAAAGTTAGACTCTCCATCATGAAGTGATTGTGATCAATGACAAACCTGGACCAAGGAGAAGCGAAGACTCAATACACCTACTGAGAACCGAAACACCATAGGGGTGTCTAGAGATAAAAGATCTTCACAAGAATGAGCTAGAGCGAACGTAGGAAGGACATAGAATAGAGGAAACCACTCTCGAATCATGCGAAGAAACTGAACACGTTATACGTCGCACTAATACTTAATAAAGTAGTATAACTTAGCGAGTTAGTGATTACACTGCTTGCACTATGTATTAGGCTTATCGCCTCTTTTCTTGCAACGAGTATCAGTAAACCAGGTCACATAAATTCATTCAAGAGTAGCCGCTTCAAATTTAAAAGTCTATTTCATGTAGACTTCCTTTATAGACAGTTATCAAAACACTATAGGAGTCAGATCGTGATACTCTCGGAAACCGGTATAACTTAGATTAAATAACACTCGAGCAATACTCACTTTCATAGAATACACTTCAGAAATGTTGCAGAAACATTCAAGATAGTCTGTCGTGGCGTGAAATTTATAAGTATATATAAATTTGTGAAATACAATTACCGATGACCATCGTTACTCACAAGATCGTTTCTCATCATGCCACAGAACCATGTCTTCACAAGAAGGTAATCAACCAACCAGCAAGACACCAATTCTACAGATAGACTCTGTTACATTTCAGGCCGTGGTCACAGCCGCCATGATGGTTGTCATGGTGCTATTCAATGCTAACAACCCAAACGAGAATGGAAGCAGTTTCGACAAATCAAACTGTAGCAGCACACAAGGAAACCGATAAGGACCTAGCCATAACGATACTCCAACTCACAAACCTAAGAGTAACAAACGAAAGTTCTGGAACAAAAAGGAGCGCAAGTTATCTCAAAGACTTGACAAGAGACAACAACATGTGACAACCCCTACAGCCACAACATCTGCCACTCCAGTGCCAATGCCAATACGAGAATATGTGGGAAATCTTCTGGATTGCAAAAAATGCAATTTCCACCACTTAGGAAAATGCCGCAAACTGCTATGTAAGAACAGCAACAGACAAGACACGTCACTCATTTCTGTAGGATACCGGCACAACTAACCACTCAACTCCTCGACATTGTTTTAAGTCAGGTATGTTATAAGTTCGGCGAATCTGGACATTTTAAAAGGGATTGTCCAAAGACTAGAACTGACAAAGAAGCTCGTTTCTGTGGGACTCCAACTCAACACATCACTTCAACCACCGATGCTAGTGTAATTCAAGTATGTCATGCGTGTCGTGAAATGGGACATCTCAAGAGAGACTGTCCAACAAAAAGAAACGAAGAAGGAGAAGGAGGAGTTTAATGACAATACATAAAGGAGCAATGAGGAATCCCCTTTTGATATTTTGGTACGTCTTCTAAATAAATATTTCTTTAAAGAACAATTTATATTCACATTAAAATTCGGGGAAATTAAAAAGTAATTATAAATAACTCACTCATCTAAACAAGTCATGACATTTATAAGATAACTAAAAATCAGCGCAGGAGAGCTATGATGGCTTAGTACGTACATCAGGGTTATGCATAGCTAAGATTTTGCAAAATTAGAGTGAGTGATTCCGCCTTAATTCCTATTCCTTGTCTGGTTGTGGATTTAGGGTAGAGTCACTCAGTAGACTGTCTTATTAATCTTAATTATACAAAACTTGTATATACCAAGTGACCATAGAGGTACCGAGAAGGATCATAATATAAAGTATCGTCACTAGTTATCAAAGCACTTTCACTGCCAGTGGTCGCCTTTTGCGGTACGATTTGTGGCTATGGTAATATCGAGAAAGCACTAGAAAGCCTACACATAATACACTGTCGAGCACACTCGGGATACACCATCATTATAATAGACGTCTCTTTCAAAACGACAAAACACTTGTTCTATAGAGATTCTTACGTCGTCATTCAACGTGAACTGGCATGGTCCTCACCATACTAAGTTCATATATTACGAAAACCCACCGCCTTAACCGACTGATGAGTGAGACCCTCGTCACTCATAATGACAACCCAACCCAGACCTCATAATGGTCTTTTGTATTCTAAACCCCGAAGTACTCATGGGAGGAGTACTATAACTTCCGAAACCTCACCGACGTATGTCCAACAAATCTTTCAGAACCACCACTCGTCCAACAGGTCAAGTTCAAGCTTAGAGGCTAACACGTATCCACATTCAAGAGGTAATCCGTCTACATGGTGTGCCTATGTCCATTATCTCCAATCAGGAACGCAGATTCACCTCGAGATTCTAACAGTCACTGCAGAAAGTTCTTGGAACTAAGTTGGATATGAGCACAACTTTCCATCCACAAACCGATGGGCAGAATGAGAGAACCTTTCAGACATTGGAAGACATGTTGTGAGCATGCATTGTCGACTTTGGTAAGTCATAGGACACCCATTTTCCCTTGGCCGAGTTCTCCTACAACAATAGATATTACACTAGCTTCAAGGTTGCGCCGTTTAAAGCCCTCTATGACCATAAGTGCAGATCCCCTATGTGACGGGCTAAGGTGGGTGATGCATAGTTAGATAGAGGTCAAGTTCCCAATAGCTCTCTCACTGGCTCAGAATTCATCCGTGAAACCACAGAAAAGATCGTACAAATCTAGGAACAACTAAAGGCTTCAAGAGATGGACAAAGGAGCTACGCCGATAAGAGACGAACACCCTTGGAGTTCTTGGTTAGTGACCATGTTCTATTGAAGGTCTCACCCTAGAAAGGCATGATATGCTTTGGAAAGTGTGGAAAGCCGAATCCGAGATACATAGAACCATTCGAGATCCTCGCTAGGATCGGTCCCGTAGCATACGAACTTCGTTTGCCCCAAGAGCAAAACCATATTCATCCTGTCTTCCACATCTCGAACCTTAAAAAGTGTTTATCTGATGAAACCCTTGTGATCCCTCTTGATGAGATCGAGATCAACGAGAACCTAACTTCATGGAAGAACCAATCGAAATCATGGATCGGGAAATCAAACGAACGAAACAATGTCGCATACCGATAGTGAAGGCCCATTGTAATGCCAAGCGGGGACCTGAATTAATTTGGGAGCGCGAAGATCAAATGAAACAAAAACAGCCTCATCTTTTTACGACTCCATGATTTGTAGTCTATGTTTGAATTTTAGGATGAAATTCTCTTTATCGGGGGGATGATGTGACAACCCGAACCTTTATCCGTTAAGGTTAGCCGATTTCGTTAAATAAATTTTACATTATTATTTAGTTCTATCAAATTCCGGTGGTTTGGAAAATCCATTAACATATATATATATATATATATATATATATATATATATATATATATATATATATATATATATATATATAAGTCGGAACCAAAATCGTGCGAAAACCCGAATTTCCTTTAAAAATCAACAGTTTCCGGCCTGAGTGGAGTTCACGGTAGAGAACGCGATCACGGCTGTAAACTAGTTCACGGCTGGTGGACACCACCACCGACCATAAACCCCCCCACCCCTATATATACGTGCTCCCTAGCCTCATTTGAACTTTTCTGGCCGCAAACACACTTTCTCTCTCTAAAAATCATCACCCGAAAACTCAAGGAAACACAAGATTTCTCTTCATTTATCGTTCTATCCACCTTGGAACTCGTTTTGGAGCATCGAATCATCAGTTTTTCATCAAGATCAAGTGTTGCTATTCTTGAGTTTACGGTCGTACACCCTTCAAATCTTCATAAGTTTGCCCGTGAACCCTTCAAACCTTCAAAGACCGTGAACCATTCAAGAGCAGTGAACAGTTCACGGTCATAAACAGATCACGACCATAAACAATTCACGGTCATAATCCTCTTCGCGGCCGCAAACCCTCCTAAAAACCTGAATCGTGACTAAAACCCCGCTTTCCCCGATTCAATCAAGTCCCGGTAACATTCCTTAACGGAAAGCAAATGTTTTTCTAACACTTTATCTAACGAAATTGCTAATATAGATGCATATATGTATTTAATTGTTATTAGGATTTCGTTAAGTGCCGCGTACATCAAACCAAGGGTCATCATTTCCAGTTTTGTTGATTCGATGCTTACACACAACTAACGGTGAGCTCATACCCCTACGCTTTTAAGGTTTTTAACATTTTCAAGGGGGAATAGCCAAACACAAATAATTTTTATGAATTAATACAAAAGGAATTCATCAAGTTTAAAAACTTATGCAACTGATACAGTCAAATGATTTCCACATTTATAAAATATATAGACATTTTATCCCTTTTGTAACATGCTGAGCATAAGCGATATTTTCGACTTACAAGTATCATTGCGTCGTTTTCAGATCAAAGCATAAAACAAGTACATGACATACATACAAAACTATAATAGGTATAGTTTGGAATATCAACACATGGTTTTACATATACCGTCAGATGAACTATTATAAGAATATAACTTAGGAAACAAACATACCGTTTATACCTAATTATTATTTATAAAAAGGATTTTCATTCTATTACTTGTAAAGTCGTTAATCTAGTTTGAGAGACAAGTCTTTGGGTACAATTACATGTACTAGTGGAAGACTACCCTTATAAGCCAGAGTCTCCTCAAGGGAGAGCGTGAGTTTGTGCAGATCTATATGGGACTGACTATCCCACACCTTGATGCTAACTACAGTAGGACCGACAGGTCTACGTGTGACAAATTCATTAAGGATATTGGCGTCTGATTCACGTCGTATCAGTTAGTATGGTCATAAAACACGCAAGTAGATAGCAACGATATATTTACGTAGTAATATACTTTACATGTACAATGCTTATATGATATACGTATGGAAAATACACGGTTTTATTTTAAGTAATGAAACTACTTCACATATTGGTGGTTGCCAGTGTTTTCAGACAAGAACATACTATACTGTCACACCCCAAAACCAAGAACGGCGGAAACGTTCCGGGGCGGAGGACGTCATGTACAGTATCACAACACAGTAAATGTAAATAAGCAAACAACATCATCCATTGCATTAAATATATATAATTTTAATACAAGTGTGTTCTGTACAGTTATAGACACCAAAAATAATGAAACACAAAATAATATGAGATGAGTCTTGAATGCACTCCATCTTCTCAAAAGCTGGCCTCGGTACCTGTCTACTGATGACCTGAGAATACAAGTTATTTTGAAAGAGTTTATCAGCATTAAGCTGGTGAGTTCATAAGTATTTTAGTGTCAATGTTCCTTGTAAAAACGTTTGAACCTGTCTCAATGTATAAGTTGTAAAAATGTAAGTAAATGTTTGAAAGTGTTTGTAAAAGTTTGAATCACTCAGAAAATCCTATATTTTCTATAAAAGTAACCTTCTACCAAGGCTAGGCTGTTTTGCAAACTTTTCTGTTGTAAAAGTGTGTGATTACCCAAATATAACTATCATTTGTTAAAAATATAGTTTGTACATTAATTCTTAAGTGAGGTTATCACTAAAATATGCAATGGGTAAATCATTGTAGTACTGTAGCTTTGTATAATAAGACTACTGCTGTACTAAATACTACTACCTTAAACCGGATTTATATTAAGGTTTATTGTGATTAATTGCACCATGCTATCGACTGATAATCAACGACATAATGAACGGTCGTAATAAGAAATGACGTTTGGCACCCGCAGACCTGTAGGTCCGGCTGTAGCAAGCAGCAAGGTGTAGGATAGTCAATCCAGTATAGATCTATACGCAAACTCACGCTCTCCCTCCAAGAGAATTCTGGCTATAACTCGGGCCATGACATTTAAGGCATGCCCGATACAGTGGATCACAATTGTTAAGTATTCATGTATATGTATTGTTTCTCGTATATCTGTATATGTATTGTTTCTAGTATATCTGTATATGTATTGTTTCTAGTATATCTGTATATGTATTGTTTCTAGTATTTCTGTATATGTATTGTTTCTAGTATATCTGTATATGTATTGTTTCTAGTATAACTGTATATGTATTGTTTCTAGTATTTCTGTATATGTATGGTCCTGCGTTACCCCGATGGTAACCAGCTAATGATGTACTGATGAGTATGAATATGGAAGTACCTTTATGTCTATACATGTATATATGATATATAAGTAATATGGAAACGACCTTCGGATGGTCACCCGAAATCCCACCAGACCACATCCAAATCGAGGAAAAGGAAATAGGGCGGATGGCCTTCCTAAGCCCTTTAAACATTATTTATATATCTATACATATATGGGCATGCAATTTGATATATAAAAGCATAAATAAGTTTTCATAAAGCATTTGAAGCAGTAATATAATTTCAAGAGAAGATCGACTTGATGTCGATCTATAAAACATTTTGAAGGCATAAGTTGATAACACAGTTTAAGTATAAGAAGCATTTGTTGAATCACAGTCTATAAATAAGTTCGGATAGTAAAACAGTTTGTAATACATTTCAATAGTAAAGCAGTTTGAAAAACAGTTTGAACAGTGGTAAAAATCGTTGTTTTCCTAGTTATTAATCACATGTGATTAAATGCAATCACATGTGATTGAAGCAATAACTATATGTATTTGACTTGTATTCCCCCCCCCCCCATAAAGTATTTAAAACACTTAAAATCATTTCAAAGGTTGATTCAAGGGGTATGAACTCACTTGTGGTGAGTCGTTTGAATTGCAATATCGGCTACCGTGCTATGTGGCAAACGGAGACTGGTTTACACGCACGAGCCTAGTTATCATATAATAAACATATATATAACTAATTAGGCATATAATAACTTAAATAAATAAGTTAAGACACTTAGAAAACATTTAAACACTTTTATGAGTGTTTAAGGTTCAAATGGTTGCATCTAAGTTGCTACGGGACAAGGCAAAAGGGTTTGAAACATCAAATAGCCTTGTATAGGAGTTCACCATCCAACAAACCCCACACCTTGGAGTTTACGGCCATAAACTCATAGGTTTATGGCCGTGAACTCCTCAAATGGTGTTTTTGGGTGTTTTGTGGTGTTATTTTGCATCTAGAACACTCCTAGCTTTATTGGAATAATGCATGAAGTAGTTTAAGGCTTTAGAACACTCCATATGGGAGTTTACGGCCTAAAGTCCCTTCACCATAGAGTTTACGGCCGTAAACTCTAGGTTTTTAATTGTTTTGAGGCACTTAAACAACAAGGATTGCTCCCATGAATTTATCTAAGGCTAATGGGGACAAGAGGCACACTTTGGTGCCTTCACTTGGAGTTTACGGCCCAAGTCATGTTCCTTGGCCGTAAACTCCTTCCAAGGAGTGATTTCAATGTGTTCTACTCTCCATTCTAGTCTCAAAGGTGCAAGGTAATTTGTCTAAAGGCTTAAGGGTAGCTTGGAATGATTTTTGTCCCACGAAAAGGGGTTTACGGCCCAAGGGAGTTCCTTGGCCGTAAACTCCTAGAAACTTATGGTTTTTATGGCCTTTTGATGTTCTAAACAAGCACAAGCACTAGTGGTTAAGTTCCCTAAGCATTTGGGGAAAGTTTTAGGGCATTTAAGCCCTTGAAAAGGGGTTTACGGCCCAAGGGAGTTCCTTGGCCGTAAACTCCTAGAACTTATGTTTCTTGGTTGCTTTTTGATCCATAAATGTCATACCCTATCTCCTAAACAAGTCTTCTAGCAAGGAATTGGGACTAGGAAGCCATAATGTTCTATTTTGGAGTTTACTCCCCAAGAACGTTCTTGGGCGGTAAACTCCCGGATCTTGACATCTAGACATGTAATTGTTGTTAACAAGCATTAAACAAGTATTGAAACACATATAGAAAAGTAGACTCACAATCTGGGATGAAAACCCGAAGATCCGTCAGAGAGAATATGGCTTTTCTCTATTTGGAATTGTGAATAATGAATTAATTTAATTCAGAAACTATTTATAGTCCTGGAATATTTTGGCAGAAAATATTTTTATTCCTGATGTTGGACTGTAACAGTATGAAACTTGAAATGCCCAAGTTTCACAAAACCAGGAGTATCCACTCTCCTGATATCATCTAAAACATAATCCTAATGTACACAAACTTGTTCGGAAAAGTTTGAAAATCACTGAAACTGAACTAGTTTCTATTGAATAGATGAGGTTCGTACAATGGAAATTTCGGGTTGTCACATATACATACTGGTGGTAGCCAGGGTTCTCAAACATAATACAGTAACGGACATATATGTTAGCAAATATTGGATTTTCGTGAGGAACACTTTCAACAGATTACAAATGACCAATACCGTTAACTTTGCAAGTACATAGTGAATACTCCAGGGTTATGTACATAGGGATCCGACAACCAGTGGAATGTGTGGTGTCCTCTCCATTCCCTGTTCCTTGTTTGGTTGTGGGCTCGGGGTGGAACCACACAATCGATTGTTTGTTCGATCTGGATTGTATATGATTTGTATACATTAAGTATTCGCAGAAGGAACTGGTATGAATCTTTTTACTCAACATTCATTACATCAAAAATTATAAGGTTTTTTGGAGAAACATAATGCACTTTTCAAGAACATAGAACCGTTTTCTAAAACAAAACGCTTATGAACTCACCAGCTTTATGCGGATACTCTTTCAAAATCGCTTGTATTCTCGGGAAATCAGTAGACAGGTACTCCCGCCGGCTTTTGAGAAGATGGAGCATATAGAGTCACGTCTTTATATTTTTGCTAATTTTGATGTATATGAAAATAATTCAAATAGATGTAAAACCCTTTTTATATATTCAATTTAATGGTTGTGTTTACTTTGATTACTATGGTGCAATTGTTGTGATACATTACATGACGTCCTCCACCCCCCGAACGTTTCCACCGTTCCGGTTTTGGGGGTGTGACACATGAACCATGTTTCAAACATTGTCCTTTGCTATGATGATACGAGATGCTTTGATAAAACTCACACGTGTGTCAAAACAATTATGAAGAGGGATATCGTAATCATAATTTTTAGACCTTTTTTCCATTTCTCACAAGTCCATGTTAGTGTGTCGGTTAACCACACACGCTCCACTAACGACTTTGAGAATGCAAATATCACAATTGCTATCTACTTAAAATCTACTTAGTTGACACCATAATCACAAGATTTGTCAACCTTGATTTTTATAGTGTATGTGTTCCTATCCATATGAATTTGTCAAAACCATAATCACAAGACAAGGTTAGTGACAAACTCAAAACCATATGGAT
The DNA here is from genome assembly GCF_002870075.4 of Lactuca sativa. Lineage (NCBI taxonomy): Eukaryota > Viridiplantae > Streptophyta > Magnoliopsida > Asterales > Asteraceae > Lactuca > Lactuca sativa. The sequence continues at coordinate 181,313,711 of NC_056625.2, read as the reverse complement.
TGAACGTGTTCAACCTTGATTTCTTGCCTCTTGGTAGCGCAAGCGCCTACCATTGCTTCCAAGCTGTTATGCACACAATTGAGAACTCACGGAACTCATATACATACACAACTTTACCGGAATAGGCACAAAAACAAGAATTATGTCAACACGATAGGTTACAAACATCAAGCCGTGTACTAGCAATAAACTATAGGTTTTATCCTTGATTAGCTCTTGAAACTTTCAAGACCTTTAAGACTCCCACTGTTCTCTTGACATATAAGTTTCTCTTTGTCAAGAACCATTCCTTGACAACCAAACAAATATTCAAGAGTCAGTGCAGATTCTTATCAAGATAAACACTTCATTGGCCTTAGTTGGTCTTTGTTTTATCCAAAACATCACAACTTACCAATTTCAAATGTACAAGAGTAGAAAACATTTTACTCTTACATTTGACAAGTGTTATAAACCTTCTTTAAGAAGTGTCACTCAAGTTACAATCTTGGAGTATGACTCTAAGACTTGTTTTGGAACGAAGTATGACTCGTCTTCTTGATTTCAACCACTTCAATAATTCATGACTTTGCTTCTTATCCATAAGAATGCACTAAGATGTCCCAAGAGGATGAATTGTGATATGGTCTCACAATCATTAAGATGATCATAAAACATGATACTAAAGTACTCTCCCATCCTTTCAGATTTGAGAAACTTTTATCTTTCTGCCAAATTTGATTCTTCTCATTCGTTCTGCCATACATTGAAACTTTTCCAATGCTTCAGAATTATACTTAAACTATTAAGCATAACCATATTTACTAAACTCTAGTAAATCATGAGGAATAGTCTTATCGATCTTTTTGATGGACTTTGACCTGCACACACCCAATGTAACCGATCCTTTAGTCTTTCACCTGACTCACATATACATGTGGTCAGGGAATTTCTCTTAACTTTCCAAAAATGAAATTTTCATTCATCATGCAATACAACCTACATGATTCCAAGTTTCGGTCCAATTGAAACTTGGGTGATGAGAATCTTTCCTTATTTGGTAAATTTAGACACTACCACAGATGAAAGAATCAATTCATTATTGCTAGAAACATACACACATTAACTTTTCATAAACTCCATTGCAAGGAGATATAAAATGAAGTAAAACAAAATTTTTATTCATTTATAAAATACGAAAAAAAAATCCTTATAATGCAACTTTAAATGGAAACTATGCTATTACATATTTCCTAGCAATCTATCATAACTCCTAAGCAGCAGCTTAGGAATCCGATCTTCGAACCATGCGATTGAAATCCATCTTTGCAATCAGATTTAGCATACTCTTCTTTTAAGCTTCCTTCCCTTTTCTTAATCCTGCAAAACATTAAAATGCAACCCGATCACATCATGTATTAAGGATCAACAATTAGGAACTTAACAGAGTTATATAGTTGACTTACCTAAAGTAGAACCATACATTCTGACTAAAGATCTCAGGTAGTCAGGGCAGCTTCGATTCCAATGTCCCTTTCCTTGGCAATAGAAACACACAGGCTCATCTGAGCCAGCACATATAGCAGTCTCATAAATGGCCTTTCTCTTATGATCATCACTTTTGACCATGGCCAACTCCTTCCCTTTAGGAGAAGGAATCATTTTTGGGATGTCCATGTCAGCTTGGGAGGCAGACCTTCCATTCCAAGTTGCTTAACCATTGCGCCAAATCATTGTTGATTCAGCAACAATTAGCAAATAGGTAAGATCTACTAGGGTCATGTCTAGATCTGTCACATAGTAGTCTTTAACAAACTCACTATATGACTCAGGAAGTGATTGAAGAACCCAGTTAATAGCCAACTTCCTTGGGAACCCGACACCCATCATCCTTAGCTTGTCAATGTGTGCCTTCATCTCTAAGACATGTGCACACACTGGCTTTCCATCCTTGTGTTTACTATCCAATAGGACTTGAGTGAGTTTGAACTTTTCAAGTCTTTGAGCTTATGGGTCGGGGAGAACAATTGGAGAAGGTGGAGGAAGTGAAGCATGATGTTGTGGGACATCATCTTCAAGAGATTTGGGAAGATCATACTTGTCTGAATCAGACATCTACAATGGGAGAAATTCAGGTTAGTTAATTTAAAATCCTTAATATAACACCCAATATGAAATATTAAGGCTAGGACCCAACACAATATTTTATAAATTAGAAGAGGGATGTCGTAATCCAAGATATAGAATATTTGAAGGTAGGCGAATGACGATTCACCAATTTCCACCATGAAAAACGAAATGATTTATTAGGTTTTAATTGGATTCGAAACTCCTAGATCTTTTGAGATTCATTGAACTTTTCAATGGCATGTTTCATTCTCGATTGTGCCCTTCAGATTTTGTGACTAGGATGCCGAGGATCACAAAACAAGATGTGAATAACCATGCAAATTCACTTGGTACCCTTAATATTATTACCTAATCAAAATGACGGTTAACCACACACGCTCCACCGATCTATGATAAACATTAAGTCACCCTTTTCCATCCTTACTAATTCAAGTTGGTGTGCCGGTTAACCACACATGCTCCACCAACGACTTGGTAAGGTACAAAGTGTAAATTTCATGGGTTAGCACCAAATTCACATTTTCCTAAAGTAACTAAGATTGGGATTTTATAAAAGGTTTAGTTACTTTATATTCATCATTATACTTCTAATGAGAATTATAGTCCTTGTCCTACACGTTCAGCTAACGACCCTCCACCAGTCAAGGAAGCGGTGGGTGAGAGTGGTCACCCATTAAGTTGCCATTTTATAGGCAACAACCTTATACCGCCTTATAGACCGGCTTCGTGAATGAGGCATACTAATGGTAAGACTGACTTGCTCTTATACATACATACATATATATATATATATATATATATATATATATATATATATATATATATATTATTAACTTATAATACAATAAAGTATAAGGGTTGAATTTTAACTTTTAAAACTCTAAGGGCTGGAACTAAAGTGTGTGTGAGACTTTACAAATACCTAAACTTGAGGGCAAGTTTTGAACAATTCAAAAACTTTTGGATTTTCATAACTTATGAGTTTAAATAAGGTTTTAAAAACTTTTAATGAAGAGACTCTTGGTCATCCATAACTTCAGGACAAGTTATGGAGTCCATAAAAACATTTATGATGAAAAGACTCTTCAACTTGTGAAACCTATGGTTTTTAATGGACTTTAAAGAAAAGACTTTTGGTAATCCATAACTTGAGGAAAAATTATGGATTCCATTAAAACACATCAAAATCAAGAATTAGCTAACAAACAATTTGCAAATAATTCCTATGATCTAACAAAACTCATAAGTTCATGAACATCCACATCAACAATTTCAAGAATCATATGAACACATACAAAGCTTGAAATTTTGATAATATACTTTGAAATTGGATTAGCATAATCATTACAACATAAAAAACAAGTTTTATAAGTCCAAAACAGTTTAATGTAATGATTTTAGTCCAATTCCAGCTTAAAAACTTGAAAAACTGCACTCTAGGCCTCTTACTCGTCGAGTGCATGAACCAACTCGACGAGTAGGATGAATGTATTCTTGGACTCATCGAGTCTCCCCATGGACTTGATGAGTCCACTGTCCAGACAGCAAAAAATTTCTATTTTTCAAGTGTTTGCATCAAGTATTCAAGAAAACAAGCCTAGTCTCCGATACAACTTGTCACACCCCAAAACCAAGAACGGCGGAAACGTTCTGGGGCGGAGGACGTCATGTAAGGTAATCACAACACAGTAAATGTAAATAGGCAAACAACATCATCCATTGCATTAAATATATAAATTTAATACATGCGTGTTCTGTTACAGTTTTAGACACCAAAAATATAACGTAAATCAAAATAATAAAATGATGAGTCTTAGAACACTCCATCTTCTCAAAAGCTGGCATCGGTACCTGTCTACTGATGACCTGAGAATACAAATTATTTTGAAAGAGTTTATCAGCATTAAGCTGGTGAGTTCATAAGTATTTTTGTGTCAATGTTCGTTGTCAAAAACGTTTGAACCTGTCTCAATGTATAAGTTTGTAAAAGTTTGAATCTCTCAGAAAATCCCATATTTTCTATAAAAGTAGCCTTCTACCAAGGCTTAACTGTTTTGTAAACTCGTCTGTTGTAAAAGTGTATAATTACCCAAGTATAACTATCATTTGTCAAAATATAGTTTGTACATTAATGCTTAAGTGAGATTATCACCAAAATATGTAATGGGTAAATCATTGTAGTACTGTAGTTTTGTAATATAAGAACTACTGTCGTACTAGTTACTACTACCTTAAACCGGATTTATATTAAGGTATAATGTGATAATTGCACCATACTATCGACTGATAACAACGACATAAAGAACGGTCGTAATAACGGAATGACGTTTGGCACCCGCAGACCTGCAGGTCCGGCTGTAGCTAGCAGCAAGGTGTAGGATAGTCAATCCAGTATAGATCTATACGCAAACTCAACGCTCTCCCTCCAAGAGAATTCTGGCTACAACTCGGGCCATGACATTTAAGGCATACTCCGATACAGTGGATCACATTTGTTATCGTGTTCTTGCATGTGTGATGGAATGTTTCTTGTTCTAGTATAGTTATATATGTTCTCGTAGTATAGTTATATATATTCCCTTCCTAGTATAGACTCATGAATGAACTGACTCATTGATTTAGCAGTTGTAATAGTGTGATTCTGTGTTACCCCGATGGTAACTTTGTTAACAGTGTGTTTAGTACGTATGATTATGGAAGTACTTTTATGTCTATATATGTATATTTGATATATAATTAATATGGAAACGACCTTCGGATGGTCACCCAAAATCCTATCAGACCACATCCAAATCGAGGAAAAGGAAACAAGGTGGATAGCCTTCCTAAGCCCTTTAAACATTATTTATACGTCTATACATATATGGGCATGCAATTTGTAATATAAAAGCATAAATAAGTATTTATAAGGCATTTGAAACATAAGTATTATTCTTAAAGAAAGATTGACTTGATGTCAATCTATAAAACAATTTGAAGGCGTAGATTTGATTAAAAACAGATTAAATATAAGGAACATTTGTTTAAATCACAGTTGCAGTGTAAAGTCGAAAAGTAAATGGGTTTGGAAAACATTTAGAAGTAAAACAGTTTGATAGATAGTTTGAATAGTGATAAAACCACTGATTTCCCCAGTTATTAATCACATGTGATTAGAGCAATCATAAGTGATTGAAACAATAACTATAAGTGTTTTAACTTGTATCCCCCCCCTTTGAAAGCATATAAACGCATTTAGAATATTTAACAGGTTGATTAAGGGGTATGAAACTCACTTGATTGATTGAAGAAAGCGAGATGGAAAACCGGGCAGAGTTTCGTCTCAGGAAACGGATTTTTCTCGGGATTCTCGGGAATCTCGGGAGTAAAATCGACCCTCGGGACTTGAGCAAAAAGACCAGAGCTTCGGGTTATAACGGGCACGGAAAACGAGACAAAGTTGTGAGAGAGAGGAGAGAAATGAGCAACATTTTCGGAAAGCCTCGCATTCTATTTATAGGAAGGCTGAACCGCCTCCGAACGCGGGGCGTACGCTCGTACGCAGCGCGTACGCGTACGTCATGCATGACCGAAGCCTCGACTGCCTCGGTTCGGATGGGACGGGTTGCTGGGTACGCGGGTCGGATGGGACGCCGGGTCGGATGGGACGTCGGGTCGGACGGGTCGGAGCTTCGGACGGGTCGGACGGGTTAGATTTTTCGGATAGCGCGACGTGGACGATCCGAGACCCTCGATTCTCAGTACGCGGGGCGTACGAAGGTACGCAGGGCGTACTTCGGTCCAATCCGATGACTCCCCTTCGGATATTACCGGGAATTTATAATTAAATTCTTATTTATTTTAAATAAACTTCAAAAATTCATATCTCTCTCATACGAATTCCGTTTTTGGCGTTCTTTATATCCACGCGAAGGTGAGACCATGATCTACAACTTTCGTTTAGATTCCGTTGGCTAATTCCGAAATTATTTTTATTATTTATTTATTAAAATGACGTGATTAAGGAATTTCTTCAAAATTTCATAACTTCCTCATCCGGAGTCAGATTTGGACGTTCTTTTTATGCACGCAAACCTTGATATGATTCCTATTACTTTATTTAATCCGAATAAGCTTTTAGGAAGGTTACATTTTGACCTAAATTTGATCGGTTTTTCATTACATTGACTCAAAATATCGGGTTGTCACATCATCCCCCCGTTAGAAGGAATTTCGTCCCGAAATTAGAATTTTAATCACGCTAGAATTTACAAATAACTAAGCAAAAAGGTGAGGGTATTTCAGTTTCATCTGATCCTCACGTTCCCAAGTGAATTCCGGTCCTCGCTTGGCAATCCAGCGAACCTTCACGATAGGGATACGGCTTTGCTTTGTCTGCTTGACCTCACGGTCCGTGATCTCTATAGGTTGTTCCACGAAGTTGAGGCTTTCGTTGATTTCGATCTCGTCGAGTGGGATTACGAGAGTCTCGTCGGATAGACACTTTTTCAAGTTAGATACGTGGAATGTAGAATGTACGTTACGAAGTGCGTCTGGTAGTTCGAGTTTGTAAGCTACGGGGCCGACTCTTGCAAGAATCTCGAAAGGCCCTATGTACCTCGGATTAAGCTTTCCACGCTTGCCGAAGCGTATCAAGCCCTTCCAGGGTGAGACTTTGAGGAGGACTCGGTCTCCCACCTGAAATTCCAAAGGTTTCCTTCGTTTATCAGCGTAGCTCTTCTGTCGGTCTCTGGAGGCTTTCAATCGTTCACGGATCTGAACGATTTTCTCTGTTGTTTCCCGAATGATCTCCGGACCGGTGAGAGTACTGTCGGAGGTTTGCCCCCTGGCTAATTGGGTATCACCCACCTCAGCCCAGCACAGAGGGGATCTGCACTTACGGCCGTAGAGAGCTTCAAATGGAGCAGCCTTGATGCTCGTGTGATAACTGTTATTATAGGAAAACTCGACAAGGGGTAAATGAGTATCCCATGCCTTCCCAAAGTCAATCACGCAGGCTCGCAACATATCTTCTAGAGTTTGGATGGTCCTCTCACTCTGTCCGTCGGTCTGAGGATGGTAGGCTGTGCTCATGTCCAGCCTCGTTCCTAGGGAATGTTGTAGTGATTGCCAAAATCTTGAGGTGAACCTACTATCTCTATCGGAGATAATGGACATAGGTACACCATGTAGCCGTACTATTTCCCTAATGTATGTTCTCGTAAGCTTCTCCATCTTGTCGGTTTCTTTGATGGGCAGGAAGTGTGCAGACTTGGTCAATCGATCAACGATGACCCATATGGTGTCAAGTCCACCCGTTGTCTTGGGCAACTTGGTTATGAAATCCATAGTAATCCGCTCCCACTTCCATTCCGGGATCTCTGGTTGCTGCAATAAACCAGAGGGCTTCTGGTACTCGACCTTAACCTTTGCGCAAGTAAGGCATTTACTTACGAAGGTAGCAATCTCTGCTTTCATATTAGGCCACCAGTATAGCTTCTTAAGATCCAGGTACATCTTATCTGAACCTGGGTGGACGGAATACCGAGTGTTGTGCGCCTCGGTCATGACCAAGTCTCGGAAGCCACCATGTTTCGGTGTCCAGATCCGGTTCATGAAATATAAAGCTCCGTCACCCTTGGCTTCTAAATTCTTGTCCATTCCTCTAAGGGATTCACTTGACACATTTTCAGATTTCATGGCCTCAAGTTGAGCCGCCTGAATTTGCTTAGTCAGGTGTGAATGGATGGTTATCGATAATGACTTGACCTTGCGACCAGAATATTCCTTCCGACTTAGGGCGTCTGCTACTACGTTGGCTTTACCCGGATGATAACGAATCTCGCATTCGTAATCACTGAGTAGCTCGACCCATCGTCGTTGTCTCATGTTGAGCTCCTTCTGATCGAAAATGTGTTGTAAACTTTTGTGGTCGGTAAAGATAGTGCTCTTCGTTCCATACAAGTAATGTCTCCAGATCTTCAGAGCAAACACTACTGCTCCTAGTTCAAGATCGTGGGTCGTGTAGTTAACCTCGTGTGTCTTCAATTGTCTCGAGGCGTAGGCGATGACCTTACCTCGCTGCATCAGAACACATCCGAGCCCTTGATTCGATGCATCGCAATAAACTACGAAGTCTTCTATTCCTTCTGGCAGGGATAGTATTGGTGCGGTGCACAAGGCTCGTTTGAGCGTTTGGAACGCTCTTTCTTGTTTCTCTTCCCAGTCGAAGGCCACACCTTTCTGGGTTAGGGTTGTAAGAGGCTTCGCTATTCGTGAGAAGTTCTGAATGAACCTGCGGTAGTAGCCAGCGAGACCTAGAAATTGACGAATTTCTGTAGGAGTCTTCGGTGCTGACCAGTTCTCAATGGCCTTAATTTTGGATGGGTCCACGTGGATTCCTTCTTCGCTTACCACGTGTCCTAAGAATTCGACTCTTCGGATCCAAAATTCACATTTCGAGAACTTCGCATAAAGTTTCTCTTTTCGTAATGTCCCTAGAACTTGTCGTAGATGATCGCCATGTTCTTTCTTACTTCGGGAGTAGATTAGGATGTCGTCAATGAAAACGATGACGAACTGATCCAAGTAGGGTCGGCATACTCTATTCATCAGATCCATGAAGACTGCGGGCGCATTGGTCAATCCGAATGGCATCACCACGAACTCGTAATGTCCGTAACGAGTTCGGAAGGCGGTCTTCGGCACATCCTCCTCTAGCACTCGTAACTGGTGATATCCGGATCTCAGATCAATCTTAGAAAAATAGTTCGCCCCTTGCAGTTGGTCGAATAGATCATCTATGCGTGGTAGAGGATAACGATTCTTGACCGTCAGTTTGTTGAGTTCTCTGTAGTCAATACACATACGGAAGGATCCGTCCTTCTTCTTAACAAACAAGACCGGTGCTCCCCAAGGTGAGAAACTTGGCCTTATAAAGCCCTTGCTGAGCAGTTCGTTAAGTTGACCAGAGAGTTCTTGCATTTCGGCTGGTGCTAAACGGTAGGGCGACTTGGCTACTGGGGTAGCTCCTGGGACTAAGTCGATTCTGAATTCGACTTGTCTTTGCGGAGGTAATCCGGGTAGTTCTTCTGGGAAAATGTCGGGGAAGTCGCTCACTACTGGGAGGTTCTTTAGTTCTTTCGTTTCTAGGTTCGTGTCGACGACGTGAGCAAGGAATGCGTGGTATTCCTTACGCAGGTATTTCTGTGCTTGGATACTTGATATGATGCGAAGACTTGCACCGGGTTTGTCGCCATAGACTATAAGAGTTTCGCTAGACGGAAGGTTTAGACGGACTGCTTTCTCGAAGCACATGATGTCGGCACGATGAAGGCTTAACCAGTCCATGCCAATGATGACGTCGAAACTTTTTATTGAGACTGGCATGAGGTCGATTGGAAATGAATGGTTGTCTAGGGTTAGGGTACAACCTAAGTATATGCTACTCGTGCTTTCAGTTTTTCCATTAGCCATTTCTACTGTGAATAGTTCTTTGAGTGCGTGCGGTGGTTGATTTAGCATGCAAGCAAATTTATGGTTTACGAAGCTTCGCTCCGCTCCACTATCGAATAGAATGCATGCATAGGAGTTATCGAGGAGGAACGTACCGGTTACTACTGTCGGGTCAGCAACTGCTTCCCCGTGGCCTATAGCCAGTACCCTCCCAGCTCCTCCAGCATTCCTCGCTTTGGGGCAATCCCTCTTAAAGTGGCCTGCTTCACCACATCCATAGCAGGTTGGGCTCGCGCCAGAGCCAGGGACTTGGTTGATAGGTTGTGCCGGGAACTTACAGAATCGGACGGTGTGTCCTTTCCTGTTGCAGTTAGAGCACTGCAATTCACGGCAGGGGCCGTTGTGGTGGTAGCTGCATTTGTTGCACTTGGGAGAACTTCCAGCATACCGACTAACCGGGGCAGTAGTAGCAGCAGTAGGGGTTACTGCGGCATGAATTGCCACCAATTGCTGCTTTTTGGCAGCCTGATGCTTCTTCCTTTCATCCCAGAATTTCCGCTTAGTATCGGCGGGTTTGGAGGGTTCCGGGATGGCTAGGGTGGTTGTGGTTGCAGAGGTTTTGACTCCATGGTCAATGAGTCGTTGCGCCAATCGTTTGGCACTGTCGAAGGTAGCGGGGTTTGACGCTAGCACATTCCCCTGATACGGAGGCACTAGTCCCCATATGTACCTCTCGATCTTTTTCCCCTCGGTAGGAACCATATTGGGGCAGAGGGCCACCAGCTCGCTGAATCGGGCAGTATAAGCGACCACATTGGTGCCCTTCATCGACAGGTTCCAGAGTTCCTGCTCCAGTTTCTGGATCTCGCCCCTCGGGCAGTATTCCTCAGTCATGAGGTCTTTCATTGTTTCCCAGCCCAGGTCGTTGGCTACGACGAGAGTTAGGGCTTTGACGTGGCCGTTCCACCACGTTAGGGCTTTACCCTCAAAGGTGCAGGCGGCATATTTCACCTTGCACGCAGCAGGGCATGAACAGATTTCGAAGACTGATTCAGTCTTCTCGAACCACTGCGAGAGAGCAATGATTCCGCCGGTGCCATAGAAAGGCTTCGGCTTGCAGTTTGTAAAATCCTTGTAAGAGCACTCCCTTGAGCGCACAGGGATTTCGATCGGAATAGATTCCACAGGGGTTCCACCTCTGCTGGCATCAGAAGAGTGATACTGAGCCATGGCGGTTGCCACTGCTGCAGCTACGACAGCATTCAGGGCTACAGTATCGATGACCGGAGGCGGAGGAGGTGGTGGAGGTGCAGGATTATTCCTATTCCTGGGAGACTTGCGAGGAGGCATCCTTCAGCTGAAAGTTTAAAAAAATATAGGAAAGATGGTAAGAACCAATTTGAAAGCAACGCGAGAGTGACACATGGACTAACTAAACATAGTCCAACAGTTGAAAGGGTGCTTGAAACCACAACAAGCATTATTAGTAGGAAAGCACAAGTGTATAGATTTTTCCCCAGATAGATAGATCTCAAAAATTTACTGGTATTACTGATGTAATAAGTTCAGGGAAAATCGACCTAACAGTAGGTCATACATCATACCATAAAGAAAAGTTTGACAGTCCTTAGATTTCAAATTTGAGTACAGAAAGTTAGAAATATTTTACACACAAGTGCTACTTGGAGCACAGATGTTAAAGGCTATCCTTTAATTAAAAGGCGGAGATGTACTAGACATCAACCAACGGCGATGGGAAAATCCCGGGCGAGTACTGCGGTCGGATACTTGACGAAACACCTCTTGAATGGGTCGATCCTGAGTCCTCTGACGAGCTCAAAGTTCCAATATTTCAGCTCGTGAGGCAGCCAACTGCTACTGCAGGGTTTTATTTGTCCTCCGGGTCCGTTCCATGTCTTCTTCAAGATGGCGGATGCTGACTGTGTTGACACCTGAGTCGGCATCAATCTCTATGACCCGGTCGACGGCTGCTCCACCTTGCTCGACAATACGAGCTATTCTGCGGATAATGACAGGCAGAGCTCGGTCAGTAGAGCCACCATCGCTGACGTTGTAAAAGGTTCGGTCCCCAATAGTATGGTAAGGGTTGTTGTTCGGGGCTTGACCTACAATCGGTAGGTTGTTGACTTCAGGCTCGGAGTCGGACCCTATCTGAAAAGCCTTCTGCGAGGCGATCATTCAAAGGGATTGGATGATCAACTTCGGGCTCTTCATCGATCCACTCGGCTTTGCCTTCATTGGGAAAGTACGGGTCGCCATGATGGATATCTAGCCATCAAGATCTACGCGAGAATAGAGTTATAAGAATATAGTATACGTGTAACTAGCAGCGCAAAGTACTCCTATAGTATTTTAAGTTTAAATTCTATTGATCTTCTTGTGGTATTGTTGGTAAGTTTTTAGACTTGCTAACCTATCACAACCCTTCTAAGGCATGTGCTAATCACTCCTAGGATCAGCAATAGTTGATCAGGCTATGCCATTCCCAGGACTGACCATACATCCCCGAGCTCACTTGTGATATTTAACAATCGTAATACTTTTGTTCTTGTCATTGTGACACTTATTTTAGTATGAATGCAGACTAGTATACTTAGTTAAATATTTTATTATTTAAAGTATAGACTCTTGGTCAGAGTTTAATCCCTAATGGGTTTATAGTTTAGTATATCTTTTATGGGTTGATATACTCAATTCACTATAAACAATGCTCTGATACCAATCTGTCACACCCCAAAACCAAGAACGGCGGAAACGTTCTGGGGCGGAGGACGTCATGTAAGGTAATCACAACACAGTAAATGTAAATAGGCAAACAACATCATCCATTGCATTAAATATATAAATTTAATACATGCGTGTTCTGTTACAGTTTTAGACACCAAAAATATAACGTAAATCAAAATAATAAAATGATGAGTCTTAGAACACTCCATCTTCTCAAAAGCTGGCATCGGTACCTGTCTACTGATGACCTGAGAATACAAATTATTTTGAAAGAGTTTATCAGCATTAAGCTGGTGAGTTCATAAGTATTTTTGTGTCAATGTTCGTTGTCAAAAACGTTTGAACCTGTCTCAATGTATAAGTTTGTAAAAGTTTGAATCTCTCAGAAAATCCCATATTTTCTATAAAAGTAGCCTTCTACCAAGGCTTAACTGTTTTGTAAACTCGTCTGTTGTAAAAGTGTATAATTACCCAAGTATAACTATCATTTGTCAAAATATAGTTTGTACATTAATGCTTAAGTGAGATTATCACCAAAATATGTAATGGGTAAATCATTGTAGTACTGTAGTTTTGTAATATAAGAACTACTGTCGTACTAGTTACTACTACCTTAAACCGGATTTATATTAAGGTATAATGTGATAATTGCACCATACTATCGACTGATAACAACGACATAAAGAACGGTCGTAATAACGGAATGACGTTTGGCACCCGCAGACCTGCAGGTCCGGCTGTAGCTAGCAGCAAGGTGTAGGATAGTCAATCCAGTATAGATCTATACGCAAACTCAACGCTCTCCCTCCAAGAGAATTCTGGCTACAACTCGGGCCATGACATTTAAGGCATACTCCGATACAGTGGATCACATTTGTTATCGTGTTCTTGCATGTGTGATGGAATGTTTCTTGTTCTAGTATAGTTATATATGTTCTCGTAGTATAGTTATATATATTCCCTTCCTAGTATAGACTCATGAATGAACTGACTCATTGATTTAGCAGTTGTAATAGTGTGATTCTGTGTTACCCCGATGGTAACTTTGTTAACAGTGTGTTTAGTACGTATGATTATGGAAGTACTTTTATGTCTATATATGTATATTTGATATATAATTAATATGGAAACGACCTTCGGATGGTCACCCAAAATCCTATCAGACCACATCCAAATCGAGGAAAAGGAAACAAGGTGGATAGCCTTCCTAAGCCCTTTAAACATTATTTATACGTCTATACATATATGGGCATGCAATTTGTAATATAAAAGCATAAATAAGTATTTATAAGGCATTTGAAACATAAGTATTATTCTTAAAGAAAGATTGACTTGATGTCAATCTATAAAACAATTTGAAGGCGTAGATTTGATTAAAAACAGATTAAATATAAGGAACATTTGTTTAAATCACAGTTGCAGTGTAAAGTCGAAAAGTAAATGGGTTTGGAAAACATTTAGAAGTAAAACAGTTTGATAGATAGTTTGAATAGTGATAAAACCACTGATTTCCCCAGTTATTAATCACATGTGATTAGAGCAATCATAAGTGATTGAAACAATAACTATAAGTGTTTTAACTTGTATCCCCCCCCTTTGAAAGCATATAAACGCATTTAGAATATTTAACAGGTTGATTAAGGGGTATGAAACTCACTTGATTGATTGAAGAAAGCGAGATGGAAAACCGGGCAGAGTTTCGTCTCAGGAAACGGATTTTTCTCGGGATTCTCGGGAATCTCGGGAGTAAAATCGACCCTCGGGACTTGAGCAAAAAGACCAGAGCTTCGGGTTATAACGGGCACGGAAAACGAGACAAAGTTGTGAGAGAGAGGAGAGAAATGAGCAACATTTTCGGAAAGCCTCGCATTCTATTTATAGGAAGGCTGAACCGCCTCCGAACGCGGGGCGTACGCTCGTACGCAGCGCGTACGCGTACGTCATGCATGACCGAAGCCTCGACTGCCTCGGTTCGGATGGGACGGGTTGCTGGGTACGCGGGTCGGATGGGACGCCGGGTCGGATGGGACGTCGGGTCGGACGGGTCGGAGCTTCGGACGGGTCGGACGGGTTAGATTTTTCGGATAGCGCGACGTGGACGATCCGAGACCCTCGATTCTCAGTACGCGGGGCGTACGAAGGTACGCAGGGCGTACTTCGGTCCAATCCGATGACTCCCCTTCGGATATTACCGGGAATTTATAATTAAATTCTTATTTATTTTAAATAAACTTCAAAAATTCATATCTCTCTCATACGAATTCCGTTTTTGGCGTTCTTTATATCCACGCGAAGGTGAGACCATGATCTACAACTTTCGTTTAGATTCCGTTGGCTAATTCCGAAATTATTTTTATTATTTATTTATTAAAATGACGTGATTAAGGAATTTCTTCAAAATTTCATAACTTCCTCATCCGGAGTCAGATTTGGACGTTCTTTTTATGCACGCAAACCTTGATATGATTCCTATTACTTTATTTAATCCGAATAAGCTTTTAGGAAGGTTACATTTTGACCTAAATTTGATCGGTTTTTCATTACATTGACTCAAAATATCGGGTTGTCACACAACTGTTGGATTTTGAGCATTCTAACACTCCTATGGTGTATATGCAACCCTATAAACCTTGGGCCTATGTTTTCTCTAAAATACATGCAAATAAGAATTTCCAAGGTTTACATCCTAACTAGCATGGCATAGGGAACTTGAATCACAAAATTACTAACAGTATGACATACCTTTTATTAGTGGTTGTTTGCTTGGAGTTTGAGAGCCTAGAACCAATAGTGTGGATGCATCAAATGGAAATCACAAATCACCACAAACTTTGGAAAACTCTAGAGAGAATAATGCACACTCTTGAATTGGCCACCACTCTTGTACACACACAACTAGTCACCATTTCAAGCATCATAGGCTCCTTTATATAGTGTGGAGGATTAGGGTTACATCCATGTAAGCCCTAATACCCATGACTCTTCCTTTCCAAGGATCCATGGGTTAAAAGCTCCATGGACTATCCATGGACTCCCATGCATGCCAAGCCCATACAAAATAAGCATTATCCCACACTATATAAATACAAGAGCCCATATTTAATTAGTCACCTTTTTTATCACTAAATCAATTCTAAATTAATTTATGATCAGTACTAATTAAATATTATGATTTCATATTAATATATTATAACTTATAATATATTAACAAATCATAAACATATTATTCTCAAAAGGTTATCCAAATCTTTCGGGTGAAGTGCAACCCAAATGGACCAAGTCGGGCCGGGTCAAGTGCATCTCAAATATTGTTATGGACTTAGACACCTTATCCAACACGCGCCTATCAATACTTTCCTCAAGAATCATCCTGAATCCTCTAAGTCATGTTCTCAAACTGATACATAAAATACTCGCTAAAAAGCACAACTAAATCCACAGAAGCACTTCCTAGGCTTTCCTAGGTTTCCGACCTCACCCTGCCATCAGCTGTTGAAGAACTCCCACTAACACTAGTTAACCGTCTCATGAATATAATCAAATGACACAGAGCTTAGATAACCCTTTGAGTAATAGACTCAACCCCACAACGGTTAGACTCAAACAAGAGTTGCACAATACAGTCAAATCCATCACTCTAAGATTATTTAACCTTTGCAACATGTGACTTGACATATTCACTTAATAGTTAGCTCGTACCACTAAGAGTTCCACAAAGCACAATGCAAGCAAGATTCGACCAATAACACTCCAATCCATAGAATAACGAAAGAACATTCAAGCTCACGTACCACAACTCATGCTAGGAACTTCAACTCTTACTAACGGTTGCCTTATGCATGCAACTCATACATATTACATGATCAAATATACTGTTGAATAAAAGACTCTTCCCTATGACCATAACCAAACAAGTAATAGGAAATAATACCAAATCAGTCATTCTAGGGCTATACGATCCTAACCGTGTACAATTTTTAAAGCATACATTTAGCAAATACTAATACCATTACATATTCCCAATCTAGAATACAATTCTTCCTAGGCTACATGGCATCACATATCAGACCAATCTTATTATGCAATTCCTGAAAGTATCCTTAGCCTTATCCTATCACACAAACATTCATATACCATATCAACATGTATGCGTATTCTGGGAATCACTTACTTAAGCTCGATCGATTGCACGCATCACACCCCCTTTGCCTTTATCAAATCCTCTAGGAAATTTATTCCCTTTACAAAATCTTTTTAGAAACTCATTTTCTTTCAAAATATTATCAACTACTTAGTTTGAGTTCAGGGATACCCGAGAGTGTCCCTGAATCCATCAAACCAAGGATCTGATACCAACTTGTAACGTCCCGAAAATTATGAGCTAGAAATTTCATTTTTAATTCAATTAAAACACTAATTAAATTTTATTCAAACATCCAAAAGTATTCCATAATAAAAAAAGTCATCGGAGTACAATCACAAAATCATCACAATGGGGAAACATGGGTGGATGAGCTGTGATCACGTCAGGCCCTTCCCTTTCGAACCGGAAGTACCTAAAACCATAACCATAAAAATCGTAAACACAAAGCTTTGTGAGTTCCCCAAAATACCACATACCATACATACCACTGGGCATAACCCTCACATTGGGCCTATCCCACATATTGGGCCAAACCCACCATAATATGCCTAGCCCTGCCAAACCAATGGGCCTAGCCCACTCATACAAATGCAAAAGTCACAAGCACCCTACGTAACATATAATAGGCTTAGCTCTTCCTGATCCATGGGCCTAGCCCAACATACAAATGGGCCTATCCCGATCATACAATGGGTCTAGTCCAACATACCATGCAAGATTCACAAAGACAACTAACATAACATATCTTAGTGGGCTGGCATTGGTGCCTTCAACCCACGAGTACAGTGAGGAGACTCACCTCAATCTACTGATAACCAAAAAATGCTTGGGTCGCTGAACCGAATAATCTCGCACCAACTAACAATAAATACAACCATAATTAATAATTAACCTAATAACCCAAGATCCAACGCCCAATCCATAATCCAACTGTTGGATTAATGTCTAATCCCGTAACTATATTTGGTATGTATTTGACCCGGTTGTGCATGGTCCTTTTGGGTTGC
Source organism: Lactuca sativa (assembly GCF_002870075.4). NCBI lineage: Eukaryota > Viridiplantae > Streptophyta > Magnoliopsida > Asterales > Asteraceae > Lactuca > Lactuca sativa. Next base: position 181,296,269 of record NC_056625.2, on the reverse strand, counting down.
CTTCACCAAAGCAACTTGATAAGGTAATTTGATGAGAGAGAGAGAGAGAGGATAATATGATTTATTAATATATTATAAGAGTAATATATTAAAGGAGAAATCATATTTATTTAGTTAGTATAAGTCATAAATTAATTAGGAATTAATTTGGTGACTAAAAGAGATTAATTAAATAAAGGGACATAAACTGTCAAATGTATGATAGTTGAGTTTTGGGCTGGGAAACCTAATGGACTAAGGGTGAACGAAATTATGATGAAGGATCATCATATTTTCATCCAAATCCCTATTCCAGAAGGTTCCTTGGGCTGCTTGGTGACTAAGTTGTCCATTAGGGTTTAGACTGAAACCCTAGTAGCCTGTAGTATAAATAAGACCCCTAGCCTTCAATTTTCGGCCACTTGCTTCCCAAGAGAAACCCTAGGCCGAAATTAAGCATCCTCCCTCCTCTCTCATAGTTTCCTTCTTGCTTGTGGTGTTTGTAAGCCATTAGAGGAGTTACAATTATGACTCTAAGCTCCAAGAAAGAAGATTCAAGCTTCCATTGAAGAGGTAAACATCTAGATCTGATTCTATATGTTAAATTATGAAATATGTATGCTAGTTTAGGGTTTGTAAGTCTTGGATTCATTCCATGTACAATAGAGAAACCTAGATCCAAGCATTAGGGTTTGTATGAGCACATATGATTGTTCTAATGCATAAAACCCATCAGTGGTATCAGAGCCTTGATTGCTTTCTGTTGTATGTGATGTAGTTGTCGTGTTTCTGCTGAAAAACATTGTTCTGGCCTCTGTCCAACTCAACCCGGCGAGTCAGTATCTTGACTCGGCGAGTTGGCCCAACTCGGCGAGTCCAGGATTGACTCGGCGAGTTCGGGAGTCAGACAGAGCATATCTCGGGATTTTCTTGCTGTTTTGCTATAGGATAAATGCCAAAATCGTTTTTTGATAATAAAATCTGAATTTTATTGTATGCAAATGATTATCCTTACCAAAACAAAAGATAATTTCAAATCTTTTGAATAATAGTTTCTTTATATGATAAATATGTATTATTTAAATTATTTGGTAATTATCTTGTGACTAAAATTGGATTAGGTCAAATATTGATAATCATAAAATTAATTGTTTAATTTATATTATTTGTTATTTGATACCTTGTGTTTTGAAAAGTTCAAAACTTGTCCTCAAGTTTTGAAATTTAAATTTTATGATTAAAAGTTTAATTTTGAATGATTTAAATTTCAAACCCTTAGAATTTTACAAGTTTAAAATTTAACCCTATACTGTTATATTATTACAAGATTAATTAATATATAGGTATAAGAATAAGCTAGTCTTATCACTAGTAGGCCTCATTCACGAAGCCAGTCTATAAGGTGGGTATAAGGTTGCTGCCTATAAAATGGCGCTTAATGGGTGTACACTCACACCCACCGCTTGCTTGACTGGTGAAGGGTCGTTAGCCGAACGGATAGGATAGGGCACTTAATTCCTCATTACAAGTATAATGAATTTATAAAGTAACTATAATGTTTTTTCAAATTCCCAATCTTGGTTACTTTAGGGTAAAATGTGAAAATGATGTTATTCCATGGAATTACACTTTGCACCCTTGTTAAACGTTAGTGGAGCGTGCGAGGTTAACTGGCACACTAATTTGGGATTGATATTGGTGGCGAAGGGTGACTCGATGTTTATCATAGATCAATGGAGCGTGTGTGGCTAACCGGCACATTGATTGGGTGATAGAGACATTGAGTGCACCATGTTGGTTCATATGGTTATTCATAACTTGTTTACAATCCTCGGTATCCCAGTCACAAATTTGAAGTGCATATCGAGATTTAAACATGCCATTGAAAAGTTTAATGAATCTTAAAGATCTAGGAGTTTTCAAATACATTTAAAACTTATCTTCTTTTTCGTTTTTCATGGTGAAAATTAGTGAATCGTCATTAACTTACCTTCAAATTAGCTACTTTTAGATTATGTCATCCCTTTTCTAAGTTGTAAATAATGTTGTTGGATCCTAGCCCTACTTTCTCATTTGGGTGTTTAACTGAGGATTCATTTCTAATCAAACTTTGTTCCTTTCTATTTCAGATGTCTAACGCAAACGCAAACAACGCTTCTGGGTCATTCTCGCTAATGAACCTATGCCAAAAGGTGACATTTGATGGGTCGAATTTCAACGAGTGGATGAGATACATTCGTATGATCACTCGTTACGAGGACAAAGAATATGTCCTCGATGAGAAACTTGAAAAGATCAACCCAGATGTTGCTACTCCTGAAGAGTTGGTTGCCTTCGAGGCCCACGAGCGTGATGCTACGAAAGTTCATTGCATCATGTTGGCCACCATGAACCTCGAACTCAAAAAGTCCTATGAGGACATGTATCCATATGAGATGCATCAAGATTTGTTGTACAGATACCACCAAAGCACGAGGCAAGATCGCTATGAGATCATTACTAACATGATCACCGCTAAGATGGGGAGTGGAGAATCCCTAACATCGCATTTGCAGAAAATGCAGAGGTATGTTGATCGTCTTCTCAAACTTAATGTTAAGTTTGATGAGGATTTGGCTATCGACATCATCCTCCATTCCTTGCCTTCCTGCTACAACCAGTTCAGAATGACCTACCACATGAATAAGGGGGAGGTCTCCTTGAGTAAGCTTCAAGGACTGCTGAGAGCAACCTCAAGGAAAAATCTGTTGCATCATCCCCTGCTGCGGCTGCTCCTGTGTTGGCAATTGGCTGAGGGTAGGGAAAGAAGAGGAAGGGTCCTTCAAAGAGCTACCAAAAGGGAAAGTCCCGTGATGGTTCATCCTCTAGTGGGATCAAAGCAGGTTCTGCTAAACCCTCCTCTGACCCTAAGGAAGCAGAGTGCTTCTATTGCCACGAGAAGGGCCACTGGAAACGTAGCTGCCCAAAATATTTGCAAGACGTTAAAGATGGGAAGATAAAGCCCACCTATGTATTCTATTAAATCTAACAACTCATCACTTGCTACTTCATGGGTTCTTGATACAGGATGTGGTTTCCACATTTGTTCTGATTTGCAGGGCCTAAGAAGAAGTAGGGAGGTGGAACATGGGAAGATAAACTTGATTATGGGAAATAGAAGATCGTCGCCTGTGACCAGAGTCGGAGTTTATTCTTTAGTGTTGAGTAGTGGGTTAGGATTATATTTAAATAATTGTTGCTATTCGCCAGATATGGCAAGGAACATCATTTCTTTTCATGGATTATATAAACAAGGTTTCAGATATTCATTTGATAATAGTAATGGTTCTATTAATGTTTATTTGAATGGTGTTTTTTATTTCAATGCATTACCTTGTAATGGGATTTATGAATCTGTGTTAATTGTTGATAATTTGGGAAATGATGTGTTGAATATTGATTCGTCCAATAGTTTGGACAAAGCATTCTTGTGGCATTGTCGCCTTGGCCATGTAAACAAGAAACACATAGCCCAACTCCAAAAGGATGGAGTCTTGGAGTCATTTGACCTTAGGGACGATGACGTGTGTGAATCTTGTTTACTTGGGAAGATAACCAAGTCACCCTTGACTGGCACTTGTGAAAGGGGTGAGGGTCTATTGGATCTCATACACACCGATGTGTGTGGGCCCTTTAGAGCCACCACAAGGGATGCTTGCTGCTTCTATGTGACTTTTACGGATGACTATAGAAGATATGGATATATCTACTTAATCAACCAAAAGTCAGAAACCTTTGAAAAGTTCCAAGAGTTTAAGAATGAAGTGGAGAATCAGTTGGACAGGAAAATCAAGATGCTTCGGTCAGACCGAGGAGGAGAGTACCTAAGTCTTGAGTTCCACGACTATCTAAAGGAATGTGGAATTGTTTCACAATTGACGCCTCCGAGAACGCCACAATTGAATGGTGTGGCTGGGAGATGTAATCGGACCTTGTTGGACATGGTTCGTTCCATGATGAGTCAGGATTCGTTACCGATAGCTTTCTGGGGGTACGCCTTAGAGACGTCCGCCCATATCCTTAATTTAGTTCCCACCAAGAAGGTCACAAAAACACCTCACGAGATGTGGACAGAGAAAGCTCCTTGTTGGAACATATCAGGGTTCGGGGTTGCAAGGCTTTCGTATGACAAGAGACTCACGACAAGATCAAACCTCGTAGTGAGAAGTGTTATTTCATCGGCTATCCACAAAAGTCTTTTGGTTATCTCTTCTACAGACCGAGTGACAATATTGTCTTCGTTGCGAGGAGAGGGGTTTTCCGAGAAAGAGAACTCATAAGCCAAGAGGACAGTGAGAGGCAAATTGATCTTGAAGAGATTCAAGAGCAAAGCGATGAAGGAAATTCTAACACCGGCATTCAACTTGAGGAGGAAACTCATGTTGAACATGTTGGCGAGTCCTAACCTCTTAGACATTCCAGTAGGGATAGTGTTCCACCACAGTTGTATGGATTCCATATTACTACTGAAGGGGATACATTTATTAGTTATAGTACACTAGTAAATTTTTACGAACCTAGAAGCTACAAGGAAGCCATGGTAGGCCCAGAGTCTACTAAGTGGAAAGAGCAATGGACAGCGAGATTTAGTCCATGTACAACAACCAAGTTTGGAATTTGGTTGATAATGTGTCGGGTCGTAAGACAGTCGGGTGCAATTGGATCTTTAAGAAGAAGCCAGACATGGATGGGAATCTGAACACTGATAAAGCGCGATTGGTTGCGAAGGGCTTTACTCAAACTCCTAGAGTTGACTATGATGAGACCTTCTCGCCAGTTGCCAAGATAAATTCTATTAGGGTGATGCTCGCAATAGCTGCATTTCATGATTATGAAATATGACAGATGGACATGAAAACCACTTTTCTTAATGGAAAGTTGCCTGAGGATGTTTACATGAATCCACCAGAGGGTTTTGTCGATGCGAAGCATCCAAATAGAGTGTGTAAGCTTAAGAAATCAATTTATGGATTAAAGCAAGCGTCTCGCAGATGGAATCTTTGTTTTGACGAGAAGCTCAAAGAGTTCGGCTTTCTGCGAAGCGAATATGAGTCATGTGTGCATGTCAAGGCCAGTGGAAGTATAGTGAGCTTCCTCGTATTGTATTTCGATGACATACTGCTCATAGGAAACGGCGTCCCAACCTTGCAGGAGGTCAAGTCCTGGCTTGGGAAGTGTTTCTCTATGAGGGACCTCGGAGAGGTTGCGTATATTTTGGGAATAAGGATAGTAAGAAACAGAAGTAAGAGACTGATAGGACTCAGTCAGGATACATACTTGGATAAGGTACTAAATCGTTTTAGTATGGAAAATTCCAAGAAAGGGGAGTGGCCAATCCAAAGCAATACCAAGTTGAGTAAGACTCAATGCCCAAGTACAGAGGCAGATATAGCTGATATGAGTTGCGTACCTTACGCTTTCGTAGTTGGCTCTATCATGTACGCTATGACTTGTACTCACCCTGATGTGGCCTCTGCTTTGAGCATGGTCAGTAGATATCAAGGGAACCCTGGTAAAGCACATTAGATTGATGTCAAGAATATTCTTAAGTACCTACGAAGGACCAAGGAATGGTTTCTAGTCCTCGATGGGAGTGATGACTTAAGGGTACGAGGGTACAGTGATGCTAGTTTTCAGACAGATCAGGATAATTATCGATCGCAGTCGGGCTGGGTCCTTACCCTGAACGGAGGAGCAGTGACTTGGAAAAGTTCCAAGCAATAGACTGTGGCTGATTCAACATGCGAATCAGAGTACATTGCGGCAATCAAAGCGTCTAAAGAGGCTATATGGTTGAAGAACTTCATTGGATACCTTGGAGTCGTGCCATCCATAAAGGAGCCCATGTGTGATAATGAAGGAGCGGTTGCCTTAACCAAGGGATCATGGCAGATCTCGACATATCGACAGAAAATACCATTTTATTAGACATCGGGTAGAAGAGAGACTCCTCGTTGTGAAGAGGGTATCGCGATAAGATACCCCAGCAGATCCCCTTACGAAGGGACTGAGTAGGGTCAAGCATTCGTAGCACGCTAGGAGCGTTGGGCTAAAGGACGATATTAGTTTAGATTAGATAGGTAGGAAACTTGTAATAGATAATTTTGTATTCAACATTTGATGATTAATTAAAGGTGTGTTATTTATAAGAAAGGTTACTATCTTGTGTTGATTATTTATCTATTGTTTCTATTTTGCATGTTTTGACTTCCTGAATAATAAGATTATTCAAACAGTCCGCAATCGTTCATATGTTGGAAGTAGTTGTCATGAATTTGTTTGTAGATTGTCTAAAAGGTTTTAGACATAGCAAAGGATTACTACAAAGTTCATGAGTGCTTTTGAAATATGATTTGAGCATTGGAGTAAACCCGCGCTTGCTGGTATCACTTCATGAGAAGTATCAAGAGTGATCGCAAGATGATAAAATCATATAATCTTTAAACCTAGAGATATGGTTATTATTTGCTAGTTGATTATACATTGATAATGCGAAAATGCATCAGTAACTTGATGTTATAAAACACATTATTGTGTGTGACTTAACTAGTGAATGATAAAAGCATATAATTCGAAGTTTTAATGTTCCTTTTATTCTAATAGGATAGAAGCGATATCTAGCCACTCGATGATTTGGTTTGACTTATGTGCCAGGCCCGGCCAGGATGAAGTTGACGTGTTCAACTAAATTCTATGTCAAATAAATCAGAAATCGAGGAAGAAAATGTTAGACAATAAGTATTGTTAGCATGATATCTAGAACAGAGGATTATACGATCACTTATTTGAAGGACAAGATTTTGATCAGAGTTGACAACAACGTATAAGAGCTATGATTGCTAATCGGATCCTGAAGACATATGTGAGATATAGTTGCTAGGCTTATCCAAGTGGGAGACTATTGGATTAGTGTCTAAGCCTGTAACTATATTTGGTATGTACTTGACCCGGTTGTGCATGGTCCTTTTGGGTTGCCTCCACCAAAGCAACTTGATAAGTTAATTTGATGAGAGAGATAGAGAGAGGATAATATGATTTATTAATATATTATAATAGTAATATGTTAAAGGAGAAATCATATTTATTTAGTTAGTATTAGTCATAAATTAATTAGGAATTAATTTGGTGACTAAAAGAGATTAATTAAATAAAGGGACATAAACTGTCAAATGTATGATAGTTGAGTTTTGGGCTGGGAAACCTAATAGACTAAGGGGGGACGAAATTATGATGAAGGATCATCATATTTTCGTCCAAATCCCTATTCCAGAAGGTTCCTTGGGCTGCTTGGTGACTAAGCTGTCCATTAGGGTTTAGACTGAAACCCTAGTAGCCTGCAGTATAAATAAGACCCCTAGCCTTCAATTTTCGGCCACTTGCTTCCCAAGAGAAACCCTAGGCCGAAATTAAGCATCCTCCCTCCTCTCTCATATTTTCCTTCTTGCTTGTGGTGTTTGTAAGCCATTAGAGGAGTTACAATTGTGACTCTAAGCTCCAAGAAAGAAGATTCAAGCTTCCATTGAAGAGGTAAACATCTAGATTTGATTCTATATGTTAAATTATGAAATATGTATGCTAGTTTAGGGTTTGTAAGTCTTGGATTCATTGCATGTACAATAGAGAAACCTAGATCCACGCATTAGGGTTTGTATGAGCACATATGTTTGTTCTTATGCATAAAACCCATCACCAACTTCCTAAAGGGTAAAAGAAAATTTTACCCCTCCCATAACTGGTCCCACCTCTAATGGCCCAACCCCTAAAAGGCCCAAAGCCCAAAAGGACCAAAAGGATTTCCTGGGGAGTACGCCCAACATACTCATAACGTATGCCCCGCGTACCGAATGTCGAAGCACAATATACAAGACGTTAATGCGCAGACCATGCATTACGCTAAGCGTACTCCTATGTACGCCTAACGTACTCCTATTATGCCCAATATACTCAACAGAGAGCCAAAAATCCCACAAAAGCTCTTAATGTTTAAGACAAGGACTTCCAAACTCAGATATGACCCTAAGGAGATGCATTAAAACGTAAAGTTCACAACTTTACCCCTTTCCATGGCTTTATGGGACCAAATCCTGAATAAAATCCATAATAAACACCCAAACTCATGCATGGTCCAAAATAACTCATCAAGATGACATTTTTATGAACAATGGACCTCACAAATGCCAATATCCAGCATTCTAAGCTCTTGGAGTAGCTCATACTCACATGGATGACTCTAAGGACCAAAATGAACCCAAAAAATTCCTTAGACTAGATTTAACACCTAGAGCCATCAAGTTAGAAACTTTATACCTCCAGAAGGTAGATCAGGGTGCACCAAGCCTGGATCCAAAAGCTTCAAGCAACCCCACACTTCTCCAATAAGCTCCTTCTTCTTCAATGAGCAACAAAATGCATGAAATACCACCAAAAGCTCAACAACCACACCAATGGGGATTAGGGTTTTGTTTCTAGGGTTTAATGGGATGGAGGCTGAAGATAAGAGGGTTTAGTGTTGAGTTAAGGAGCTTAAATAGGGTCCAAGACCCTAAATTAGGGTTCGGTTCTGACTAGAGTACACCATGCGTACTTCTGGTACGCCCAATGTACTCCAAAAAGCACCCACGATGTACCTGCATAGTACGCCAATCGTACTCCTATGTACGCCCTGCATACTAGGCTCAACCCTAAAACTACCAAATTTATGAAGGTCATAACTTCTTCGTTCTAAGTCCATTTTCGACGATACTTATATCCACAGAAAGGTAACGAGAAGCTCTACACTTTTATCAACTCATCCTTGCCTCAAAACTTCCCTAACTAAAATTCAAAATTCATAAAAAATTAAAACTGCCATTTTACAGTTATACCCTTGGGCTTCAAATCACAAACCGAACCCCCGAGTCATCTAACCTACATTACCCATAGCAAAAAGGGTCTAAATCTCTCTTTCCCAAAGGCCCTAAGCCTTATGATATTCGATCCTCGGGTCACAGTCCCAAATTAAGAAATGATTCGGAACAGGGTGTTACAAAATCTCTAATCCTAAGCTCTTAATGGTAGCGCCAATTGCATGAGCACTACACAAAGTCATACAAGGCCACTTTCCAACCAATGCCATGGTTTCGAAGCTATATAATGCACTCAAATGCTCTAGAGTTCACCAAATGTCAAAGGACAAGAAGGTTGGGACTGAAAAGCTCATAAAATAACCTAATACGAGATCTAAAGATATAATGAACAAGGTTGAGACTTTATACCTCCTCAGGGTCACAAATGAGATATAGATGCTAAATCCAAATCAAAGCCACGCTTCCAATCCACCATATGGACTCCTTCTTCTTCCAAGATTCACAAAATGGGTTCAACTCTCAAAACACACACCAAAAACGCTAAGGTTTGGGTGGGGGTCGTTCTCAGATGATGGAGGCTACCAAATGAGGCAAACCTATAAGTTAATGCCTTCAAATAGGGCACCAATTCCGAAATCTAGGGTTTTGAACCCTAGTTGTCGTGACGTCGTGGCCAAGAGCGTGCTACATCGTGCAGGCTCACAAATACACGTTTACTGGAACCAGGTTGCCATGTCATGATCATTCCATCACCACGTTTTGACATCGAGTTTTTTTTCTCACTTTTGTAATTGAATTTATAATTTTGTTGCAATGTCAACCAATTAACTAATTTAGGAGATGTTATTGTGGTTTAGAATCCTAATTTGTACAAAAAATAATTGAAGGCCGATCCAATGGTTCAAACCCACTTACAAGTCAGCAGAAAGGGCATAGTCACCCTTTCAGGAGATGTTATTGTGGTTTAGAAGCCTAATTTGTACAACAAGTAATTGAAGACCCCTAAAGGGTTGATATTTACAAAAAATAAATGAATACGCCTACAAGGTTGATTTATTTGTAAAACAAATAAGTGAAGACCCTTATAAATGAAGATCCTTACAAACTCACTTCTAACCCAATTGATTGGTTACCATCAATCTAGCAGGTTACCAAATAAATTACATGCTAGTATTTTGATATGGAAGCCACATAAGATCTTATGTGGTAGGATTAAGTTTCAAATATATGGTTTGCATCGAACCTAATTTCATATATCTTTTGTAGTCGCTCCAATGGTCCAAAATCACTTAAAAGTCAGCGAAAAGGGTGTACTCACCCTTTTAAGTGACGCTTTTTATTATAATGTTAAATGTTTAGTTCTTGTTAGACTATTTCTTTACAAATGGCGCTGAAGGTTAATCTAGTGGCTTAAACTTACTTAAAAGTTAGTGAAAGAGTACTCACCCTTTCAAGAGATGCTATTGTGGTTTAGAAGTTCGATTTGCACAAGTAAATGAAGACCCCTACAAGGTTGATCCAGGAGATTCTTAGTGAATTTGAACCACTAAATCGACCTTGTAAGGGTCTTCATTTACATGTTGTACAAATCGAACTTCTAAACCACAATAACATATCTAAAAAGGGCGATTATTCCCTTTTCGCTGACTTGTAAGTGATTTTGAACCATTAGACTGGTCTTTATTTATTTGTTATACAAATCGAGCTTCTAAATTACAATAATGTCTCTTAAATCGGTCAATTGGTTGACATTGTACAAACTTATAAATGTAAAGACATAATTGAGAAAAAAAAAGTCGGTGTCAAAATTGAAATTTTGTAGTAATATAGTGACTTTCTTTCCATTTGAAAACTCGATATCAAAATCAAAATTTTGATAAACTTAATGACTATTTTGCAATTCGGGAAAAGTGATTATTAGGAGAACCGGTTATTTGTTGATATTGCAACAAAATTGTAAATATAGTGATATAATTGAAAAAAAAAAAGATTGGTGTCAAAAACAAAATTTGATGATAATATAGTGAGGATTTTTTGTTTTGTTTTTTTTGTTTTTCGTTTTTCTTTTTTTTGCAATTTTCCCTATTTTATGTATATTCTTATTTGGATTTTGTCACACCCCAAAACCGGAACGGCGGAAACGTTTTGGGGTGGATGACGCCATGTCAAGTATCACAACACATGCATTATAGTAATCAAAGTACAACAAAACATTGCATTAATAGTAATAGTTTTACATAGTTTACATAACAGTACAACAAAGTAATACAGGTAATAATATAAGTACAGTTTGGTACTAAGCTATCTTCAACAATAGCTCCGGGAATGTACCTGTCTAATGCTGACCTGAGAATACAAGTTATTTGAAAAGCGAGTATCAGCATTTTTACAAATGTTGGTGAGTTCATAAGTATTTAGTGTCATTTTATCCAAATAACTTTAATAAAAGTGGTAGTTTTAGGGTATACATTTCATTAGTGTCTTTTCCAGAAAATCCTATATTTTCTTTAATAAAAGCAGTCATCTACCAAGACTGGACGGAGTTATGTGGTAAAAATGTAGTTTTCCCTTAATCGCTATCATTATCAAAATACAGAATTTGATTATTAAAGAAAGAAAGAGGAATCAGGGAAATAAGATATGCCTCAGCAGTGAAGACTGCTGACTAAGGCAAAGGAATCATAGACTCCAAGAGAGTATCGAACAAACGACATGCCTGGCTCAGTCTAACAAAGAAAGACACAGACCCCAGACGGTGCCAAATGAAAGGTACAACTGGCAAGGTCGAAACAGAGAATACAGACCGCAGACAGTATCAAATGAAAGATACGGCTAGCAAGGTCTAAAACAGAGAATACAGACCGCAGACAGTATCAAATGAAAGATACGACTAGCAAGGTCTAAAAACAGTGTGACTCTGAGAATGGGTTTCCCAGCATACAGTGTAAATTGCTGGTAAAATACCGTTACCTTAAAGCCATGAATTATAAGGTAACCTGGGATACTCGTAACCATACTAACCGAAACTAGAGTACCTGACGCCCTACAAGCGTCTATAAAATATGACATTTGTCACCCCTTGGCTTGGTGGGCCGTGGACTGTAGCTAGCAGTCAGGGTGCGGGGGTGTCAATCCCGTATAGATCTATACACACAATGTCCGCTCTCCCTACAGGAGACTCTGGTTACCAACTAGACGACAAAGAAGGTCGTGTCCCGAAGATGCATCCCATTTAGTGGGTAGTGGGTTTCATATGTAAGTGATGAACTAGAGGTAGAGACTCATAACTGGACTGACTAGAGTAAACCTATATGTCTATGCTCATATACATAACATATAGCTAATGAATCAAACGACCTTCGGATGGCCATCCGATCCCACCAGACCACATCTCAACGAAGAAAAGGAAATAGGGCGGACAAGCCTTCCTAAGTCCTTCAAACATTGTTTATATGCACCTATACGAGCACGGACATACATCTAACTGCGACTGAGTGTGTAACAAATGGAAAAGCATTGTGATGTATAACCGAATCGTGGTGTGTAAACGTACAGTGTGGAATAACCGAACCGTGATGTGTAGACGTACAGTGTGGAATAATCGAATCGTGATGTGTAGACGTACAGTGTGGAATAATCGAACCATGATATATAAACGTACAGTGTGGAATAATCGAATCATGATGTATAAACGTACAGTGTGGAATAAGAGCGTCTAACAGGTATAAGCGACTACAAGTATATGCGAGATAGAGACAATAATAAGTATAAACGCATCACGAAGTGAAAGCGTTATCAAGTACGAGTTTAACTAAGAAAGAGTATCAAAATATGGAAGAAAACCTTTATTCTTGAGAAAATCCCAACTTGGTGTCCTTTGGTAAAATAAGTTTGAAAACCTTTAGAAATTCTTTAGAAACTTTTCATAAACTAGTTTAAATTGTCTTTTGATAAAACAGTAAAAGTAAGAGTTTGAACAAGTGAAAACCTTTTAGAAAGCCATTTATAGTATCCTACTTGGTAAAACAATTACAGTGTGGTAAATCTCTGTGCATGCGGGTTATCAATCACATGTGATTGATATGATAACTGGCATGTTTAACTTGTATTCCCTCCCTATAAAACATGTAAAACATTTAAAAGGTCCATTCAGGGGTATGAACTCACCTGGTGTAAGTGGATCCGACGAAGGTGTCGGTTGGGTGCTCGGTGTCAAGTAAAGACTTGGATACACTTATTGACCTATTTAACATATGATAACATATGTTCACATACAATTAGTACATTTAATACTAATCAAACAAGTATACGCACCCTAAAGAGCGGAAAACACTTTGGTTAAGTGTTTGGGGTGTCTCGGGTAACATTTAAGGGTGTGAATGGCTTAGGAATGGAGTTTACTCTCCAAGAGTAAACTCACCTTATGGTGTTTACGGCCCAGGGACAACTCCCCATGAGTTTACGGCCGTAAACTCATGGTGAGGGGTTTCTAGGGTGTTTTAAGGCTTTAACTTGCTTGTGGAATTATTCTAGGTCCAAATCTAATTTGTATGTGTGGATTTAAGGGGTTTAAAGGGTCCAAATGGGAGTTTACGGCCCATGAACCACCCCTATGAGAGTTCACGGCCGTGAACTCCTATCCCTTGATTTTATGTAAGTTTTGAAGTCCCTGTTTCCTTCTAGTAATTTATAATGAAGTATAAGGCCATTTGGGGGGGGGGGGGGGACAAAAACCATCATTTGACATAGTTTAAGGGTGTTTATGGCCTAGGCACTTGCTTGGGCCGTAAACTCCAAGTTACCCCATATTTCCTTGTGTTTAAATGTTCCAAACCCTAAATAGCAAGCCCCTAATTTATGTATTAAGCCTAAGGGTGGTTTGGGAGTGTTTTTGGGGCATTTTTACAAGTTTAAGAGGTGTTTACGGCCTAAGCATGTGCTTGGGCCATAAACTCTCTTTTATGCCCTAAAATCTTATGTTTTGATGATTAAACACTCCTAGACAAATTCCTTAATTGGTTCCTAGGCTCAACGGGACAAGTTTGGGTCATTTTGGCCACTTTTTGGGTGTTTACGGCCTAAGGAGGCTCTTAGGCCGTAAACTCCTTTTTCATGTCTCAATCATGTGATTTTTAGGCTAAAAAGACAATAATGCACGCATAGAACACGTTAGGGTTGAAGGTCTTACGTTTAGTAGTCGGAAATCGCGGTTTTGGAGTCGAAAACGAGCCTAGAGAGAGAGAGAGAGAGAGTGAAAACGTACGGAAGGAAGTCCATTCCCCCTTATATGTGGGCTTGAATTGAAGCTCAGTGGGAATCTACCCAATACTGTCGTTTAACGGGGCTTTTGGTCGCACCCGATTTAGTGGTCGTAATAATAAAAACTAACTTTTTCCAATTAAATGGAAATGTAAGGTAAGTGTCTTTATTTATTTTATTACGACGTTAACGACATATAATATAAATAAATAAAACATTTATTTATTTGGCAACCTCCAATTAACGGAACTTTTATAAACTGGAATATTTCGTTAACGGTAACGGGGTAATGTAACGGAATAAACTTGGGTTGTCACAAATTTTTCATTTTTTTTCAAATTTGTTTACATGTTTGATTTCATGTATGTAGATTGTAAAGACAAAAAAAAATCTTTTAAATACTTATTTTTACAAACCAATATGCATTTTTATTTATAATTATTTGTAATCCTATTATAATTATGTCTTGTTATAGTTAATGTGAGTTTTTAAAGTACACTGTCATAACTGTTTTTTGTTTGTGGTTGTGTGTAACTCTGTGTGTTGGATATGATTATATCTTTTTGTACATGTGATTTTGTTGTGTGTGTATAGTTGTGTATAGGTGTTACAAACACAAAATACATTTGCTCTCTCTCTCTCTCTCTCTCTCTCTCTCTCTCTCTCTCTCTCTCTCTCTCTCTCTCTCTCTCTCTCTCTCTCTCTCCAACACAATCAATTTACTTAAAAAAAATATTGCTTAAACTCTCGTTGCAACGCTTGTAATTTAAACCCTCGTTTTACATAATAGTTACATTTTGAGAAATAAAAATAAAAATGAAAAAACATGTTATGGCTTAATTGAACCGACTAATTTGATTTGTGTCAAGGTTTACATGTTTGATCGGTTTCTTATATGAACCATCTAATTTGTCACAGTTTGTTATACTAAATAGTCATATATTTTAAAAATAATAGATATAATTAAAATATATTTGAAATATTTTTGGAAAATATTTATAAATTTATAAAAAACTATTTCAAAATAACTTTTTAAAAGTTAGCTTATAAGGCAAACCGGTATACCATCGACGAACGCGGTTGTTGTCTACGTGGCTACAAAAAACAGTCGTGCACACCAGCCCAACCGTTCTTGGTCACCCGTTTTCGTGGTGATTTGTGGTGGGGAGGATGAAGGGCAATGCTAATCATATTCATCTTCTCTCTCAATGTTCACCTTTCTCTCTCTTCATTTTCAATAAAGAGTATTTAGGTGGTGGTGTGGTGGTTTGTGGTCGCTCAACGAGCTGATCTGGAAGCTCTCCACTACTGTTGTCATGAAAAGTATAACCGATGGTCTAAGATAATAAACTAAAATAAATTATTTTTATACTTTTACAATAACTTATAATAAACTAGCTGCTAGTTTATTTTATTGCGACAAAACTACAAAAATGGTCCCTGTGGTATGCATTTTTTTGGGGTTTTAGTCCAAACCTCGACTTTTTTGGATTGGTGGTCCTTTTCGCCTAGTTTCGGTGCGTATTTGGTCCATCGGTAAACTGAAATGACTGTAATGCCCCTCATGTATTTATTTTTCATTTTTCTTTAATTTTTTTTAATTTAATATATATTTATCTATTTTAATAATTAAGAAATAAAAAGAGGGCCCACCTTTCTCTCTCTCTCTCTCGAACAGATACAATAAAAAACACATCCCCCTTCACTTCCCCTTCACTTGTTCTTCCTCCTTGCACCTCAAACCAACTAATAATCTTCCTATTTTGGAAGAAATCAATTTCTGGGCTACATCTTCTCCAGCCCAACAGCAACAGAGCATGTATTTTGTTGTCATATCTCTGTCGGATCTACCATCTGCCCACTGATCGACTCTGCCCCCTTTCCTCTTACCGGTAGATGGAATCAGATCGACTTCCACCTTTACCCACAAACAAGGATAGTAGATGAGAAAACTTCTTGCTCTGGTCGATGTGGGTCACAAAGACTTGCATTTGTTGTCATATTGAACTCAAATCCAAGAGAGAACAGCTCATCTTCTATTGCCTTCTGCTCCTATTTTAACCCCACAATCTCCATATCTTCTTCTTCCTCTTCATCATCTCTTCGCATATTCCCTGAATATTTTCCCCTACTACTGTTCATTTTCCTCATAAACATCGATCACAAACCACTCATTTACAAACTTCCATCGATCCGGATCCACTTTTCTGAATCCCTACACAAACATCAATCACAAATCAATCAGAAACACATACACATAAACTAAATATGAACTAAACAGGATTTCAATTGCTTACATAGGTATTGAGTTGGCAAATGAAACTGGAGAAATTATTGTGCTTAAAGTAAGTAGGTAAAAGGTGTTGTGAGAAAGCTAAAGAGTCAACGACGATGAAGCTGTTGTTGGAGTTTCCCCACCGGATTAGATCATCTAAGGAAGAATCGTTGAAGTCGACACCTTCCTGATGAACGAGAGATATAGAAGATGAAGAATGTGGATTTCGTTTTTGGAGGATTAGGTAATGACAAGGGCTGATTTCGTTTTTGGAGGATCTGGAGAGTGTATGTGTGTTTGTTGAGAGAGAGAGAGAGAGACCCTCTTATTTTTTAATTATTAAAATGAATACATAATTATTAAACAATAAAAACATGATTTTAAAAATTGAAAATAAATGTCCAAGGGCATTAAAGTCATTTCAGTTTATCGAGGGACCAAATCCACAATGAAACTAGCTCAAAAGGACCACGAAGCCAAAAAAGTCGAGGTTTGGACTAAACCTCATAAAAAATGCATACCACAGGGACAATTTTTGCAGTTTTGTCTTTTATTGCAAAGTCCTAAAGAATACACATGAAAAGGTTTGGAAATGCAAGGACTGTTAAAAATAGTGTAGAAAGTAAAGGGGTCCAAATAGTTAACTTCTAAAAGTTCTAGACGGCTTCTTTACCTTGTTCTTGTGCTTGCTTTTTGAACTTCTTGCGTACAAGAGAGAGAGGGAGTAGAAGAAGAAGAAGCACATTCTTTTATTCCTTCTTTAAGATAAAGAAAACCCAAAATTAAGAGTAGATTAACCTTCAATAATCCAACAAACTTATACACCAATGTCTTCTGCGTCTTGAAATTATTCCCAATTAGCGACACTTGATTCTTTCTCTCTCTATATCGCATTCGATCGGATCTGAAAAAGCTGCTAAAGTTCAGTTCTGTACAGCTATGAATCTTTAATCAGGTATGTTTTCACGTTAACAAAATGGGAGTTTTGAAATAATGATCCAAAATCCTAATTCGGCGTTTGGGTTTATAAATTTGTTGCGCATTTTTCTCTTCTGGGTGATTCATCGTTAGTTTTGTTCATAGATTTACGAATGGCGTTGTCCATTCACCAATTTGTTGGATTTATGAACTTCGCTGATTGAATGATTATGTTTTCCCCCACCTTGATAATTTATGGGTTTAACCTAGAAATGTCAAATATATTGATTTCATGAAATTTTTGGTAATATTTGGTTAACATAGAGATATCAAATAGATTGCTTTCAACTTTCAAGAACGTTTCGGCAGTTTGTGTTAACTTTAGAAATCTTGTATCGTTCCTAATCGGTTAATAGATTCTAATCATTCAAATTCATGAGGTATCCTGTTCAAGAAAACCTAAATTAATCAATTTTGTGATATATAAAAATCAAATTTGTCATTCAATAGATTAATTTCAAGAAACTTTCCTCTGTTTTAGCGATTAATTGAAGTTTATTGGATTACTGGCAGATCAATTTGATTATTTGAATGGATTCACTTATTGATGGAGTCGGTTCTTTGTCAACTAGCCATACCTCCGCCACCTTATTAGGGTTCAACCCACCCGGAAAAACCCGCCCACCACATCACCCAAAATCCGATACCACTTCAAATCGATCTCATAAAACCTCCAATGACCACAAAGGAAAATCCGAACTTGTGGGACCCAACACAATCCTTGATCAAACCGCAAAAGAATACTTCCACAAACAAATTTCAGCACTCGAAGCCAAGGCCGGAATCAAGCATTCCGATTCCGACCCCGACCCCGAGACCATGGACTCAATTACATTCTGCTCGAGCCCACAAAGTAGTTTATACTCCCTTACAAACTTCACCGATACCAAACAAAGCTTTACAAACACAGAAGTCAGCGAATCGGTCAAAAGTGGTGAAATTGGGATTCCGAGTGTTTATCGGGGCAGCACGGGCAGCGATGTAAGTGAGGAGAGCAGTTCGGGCAGTTTCACGAGTGCGGTTTATAAACCACACAAGCAAAATGACTCGAGATGGGAAGCGATTCAGGTAGTGAGGTCGATGAATAATGACACGGGTATTTTGGAAATGAAACATTTTAGGCATTTGAAGAGATTGGGGTGTGGAGATATTGGGAGTGTTTATCTTTCGGAATTGATTGGGACACGAAGTTATTTTGCCATGAAAGTTATGGATAAAGTGGCTCTTGCAAGCCGGAATAAGCTATTGAGGGCGCAAACGGAAAGAGAGATTTTGCAGTCGTTGGATCACCCGTTTCTTCCTACTTTGTATAGTCATTTTGATACCGAGAAATTGTCGTGCTTGGTGATGGAGTATTGCCCGGGTGGAGATTTGCACGCGCTTAGACAAAAACAACCCGGGAAACATTTCTCCGAACATGCGGCGCGGTTGGTTTTTTTCTTAATTTTTTATTTGAATTTGTGATAAATTATTGTTTCGTTCATGTGACGCTAAAATTCCGTGAGTTTTCTTAGGTTGTGTTTGTTACACTCGACTGGACAAGCTTTCCAAGACTATTTTCGATAGTCGGGATGAGAAGGGTATTTACGTCTTTTGCACAAACAAAAGATCGAGAAAGAGTCCTTGTCCCATCTTTTTGGGTGCGGCAAAAAATTGCAATTTTGTCCCCTTTATATCGATTCGGTCCAGTTCAATGCATGTCAACCCTAGTACAAGATTGTCTTGTTAACAAACGGGACTAGGCCCCGTTTGTACGTAGGACGGTACATGACAAGTTGTACAGCGTCAGACATAAATTTGACTAGGATTGAACTGATGTCAATGGGACAAAAAAATGCAAATTTTTGTCTTACCAAAAAAGGGTCTTTCTTGATCTTTTGTTTGTGCAAAAGACGTAAATACCCTTCTCACCTGATTATCAAAAATAGCCTTGGAAAGCTTGTCTAGTCGAGCGTAACAAATACAATCTAAGAAAACTAACGAAATTTTAGTTTCACGTAATTTATACCAAAATTTCGGATTAAAACTTCATATAAAGTTTGAAATT
The DNA here is from genome assembly GCF_002870075.4 of Lactuca sativa. Lineage (NCBI taxonomy): Eukaryota > Viridiplantae > Streptophyta > Magnoliopsida > Asterales > Asteraceae > Lactuca > Lactuca sativa. The sequence continues at coordinate 181,276,846 of NC_056625.2, read as the reverse complement.
TGTGCTAATTTCGAACAATTCTTTGTAGGTTTTATGTGGCGGAAGTTCTCCTAGCTATGGAGTACCTACACATGCTCGGGATCATCTACCGAGACCTCAAACCCGAAAACGTCTTAGTTCGTGAAGACGGTCACATAATGCTTTCCGACTTCGATCTCTCTTTACGATGCGTCGTGAACCCAAAACTCGTCCGATCGGCTAACCCAACCGTGGACCCCAAGAACTCCAACTACTGCATCCAACCATCTTGCGTGGTTCAACCCGCGTGCATCCAACCCTCATGTTTCGTCCCACGATTCATGTCCAAATCCAAAAAAGACAAAAAGCCCAAACCCAAATCCAAACCCAAAACCGAAATCTACAATCAAGTCTCACCACTCCCCGAGCTCATCGCGGAGCCCACAAGCGCCCGCTCCATGTCATTCGTCGGGACCCACGAATACTTAGCCCCCGAAATCATTAAAGGCGAAGGACACGGAAGCGCGGTTGACTGGTGGACTTTTGGGATTTTTTTGTATGAACTTTTATACGGGAAAACACCGTTTAAAGGGAACGGAAACCGGGCTACATTGTTTAACGTGGTGGGGCAACCGTTGAGGTTTCCGGATACTCCAGGGGTTAGTTTTGCAGCTAGGGATTTGATCAGGGGGTTATTGGTAAAAGAGCCGCAGCATAGATTGGCTTATAGAAGAGGGGCAACTGAGATTAAACAACATCCGTTTTTTCAAAGTGTCAATTGGGCTTTGATCCGGTGTGCTACACCTCCGGATGTTCCTGGGCCGTCGATGGAAAATGGAGGGGTGGATGTGAAGCCTTCGGGGAATTACTTAGAAATTGATTTCTTTTGAATGGGTTTAATGGATTGTATTATGGAATTTGTTTTTATTGGTTATGTTTATTGTGGTGTAATTCGCTGCAAATGCAGATTTGTTCGTAATTGTATTTTTAGTTGGAATAATTTGTCAACGGAAAGGGAGGTATATTATTGGGAAACATGCTAAAATGTAATCGAGTTCGATTGCCACATCAAAATTTTATTTTTCATACCAAATTATCTTCTAATTCCTACTATATATGGAAGTATCATTGTACAACGTTTATGGAATATATTTTTTTTTTAGTTAAACAACAAGTTCAATTGTCATCGTACAATGAGTGAGATGGCAAACGGGCAACAAAATACCATTTGTTCTGCAAAATGTGATAGAAAAGGTGTGTTATTATAATGCTCTATCGTTTATACCATTATTATAGATTTTATTCCTATTGTTTTGCATTTGTTTTCCACTTAAAATTGGGTTTTATAACTTTGTTCCGGAGTTTATTGATGTGTGAATGATAATAATAAGGGAAAATGAGCTATCCAAGTAACAAAGTTGTTTAAAATATTTAGGGGCTATTTGGTAGTGGTTTGATTGAAAAATTAAAAAGAAGACTCTTAATTTTGTGGATTCAGACTGATTGGTGGCATTTATATTTATGTCTCTTAATTTAGAAGATGCTTCTTAATTTTTCAATGTAAAGGTGTGTTTGAAAAAAAAAAAAAAAAAAAAAAAAGAACTTGTTTTCCCTCTTTTGCGCTAAAATACTTTAGCTCGTTTCCTTCTTCTCTTTCTTCTTCACAAACGTGGAACCTCTTGCTCCCTCCCACTGAATCATCAATCAATTCGTTGTTGTAGCATGTAACTCTACATGATTTGAATACATGTCATTCGTTGGGTGCAATATTCAGAAGATAAGCTAACAAGAGCAAAGGTTTTGGGCTTGAATGCAATTCAAGCTTATGTTCTAAGGAATGTGCACGAATCAAAAGAGGGTCATTGGATTTCAATGCTATAGCGGATATACTTTCATTTCTTGAGTTGTGTCAAAAGTTAGATTTGCTTGTGGGATTTTATTTGGATTTTAAAAAATTTTCTAGGATTTGAAAATATTTATGTTTAATCTGGATTGTATATGGTTTTTATGTTTTTTTATAATTACTCTATAAAAAAAGAAACATTGAATTCAACAAAAAAATATGGAAGGGTAAAATGATCGTTTTTATCATTCAACACAAAAATTTATAGGTTCCAACCAAACATAATGTTAAAAATTTAAAGTATCTTAGAAATTCAGACCTCTTAAAGATTCAGATTATGTCAAATAACCCCCTTTAAAACAATCAGTGTTATTACTATTAATGGTACAGTCCTTTTGGGTTTTCACGCAATGACATAAATAAGCAACTAATGTCATGAAAATAATTATATTATTTGGTTTATTAATTAATTAAGTTTTTAACTAATTAAATGAAATATGGAGATCTAGAAGGTTCTAGATAAAGGAATTTGAAAGTCATATAATTACCAAAGATAAGGATAATTATTTTGTGATCAGATAATTATCATTTAAGGGTTTAAATCATTCCATATAAATAGAGAGATCCTAGGCCGAATATGAGGATGGGTTTCTCTCTAGAAAAACACTAGATATTGGCAGTTCCCTCACATTCTCGAAACCTTATTTTCCCCCTCCTATGTGGTGCATACATATCAGATAAAGATTCTGGTTTATTGCGTTGAACTCGTTTGTCCATGGGGTGAAGTTAGATGTTATTGTTCTGTTCCTTGAGTGCAACTACAAAATAAGAACTCTCTGTTAGCTTCTTAACACTCATCATTCAATCAAGGTCTGAAAAGGTTTCAAAGACTTCAAAAGATATGTATTATAGTTTCTTTCTCTTTTAGTTTAAGTTGCAACTAACTGGATGAACATGGATCCTTGTTTGGCTTATGAGGTTAATGTCTTAGTTTCTTCCGTTGTGCGCCTTTCTGGCCTTTTAGATGCCTCATAACCCAACAGTGGTATAGTAGCCGAATGTTCACGTCTGTTGCACTTTTGATTTCCGTTCTTTTTGTGTTTAATCGAGTTTGTATATTCAGATCAGATCCGATCTTTAAAGTTTTAAATTACTTTTAAAAGTTTTAAGACGGAACTAAAAAAAATTGTCAAGGATTATCAGGTTTTTGCTTCTACACGACACGTAGGGGAGAAAATCTAAACCCTAATATTTTTCTCTGGAAATCATGGTTTTCGGCTGGTACGCGATGCGTAGGTCCTCCTACAAGGCGCGTAGCCCCTTTTTTCAAAAATCCTCGTCATCTGCTTCGAGTGTGTTTGTTCCTTACACAACTAGCTCGATTTCAAAATCATGCAATTTGTCAATTTTTATAGAAGTTGGAAATCAACGTGTATATTGGCTTAGTTAGTTGATTAAATGTTTACTTAATTAATTAAAAGTCAAAGAATCAAACCATATTTATTTATTGACATTACATTCTCACATGTCCAATTAGAATTAATAGACATAATTTGAATGGTTTAAATATCTTCTCTTTTATATATATATATATATATATATATATATATATATATATATATATATATATATATATATGTGTGTGTGTGTGTGTGTGTGTGTGTGTGTGTGTGTGTGTGGGGGGGGTTAGGTGTTTTTTTTTACTAACTATTGTGTGCCAAAATACACAAATCGGGACCACCGAATGGAATAGAATCAAAGGTCATGATTTGAGGGTCTATGATATTAAAATAGGATAACATGTACCATATAATCACACAAATTTCAGCAGAATGACACTTTAGTCAATTAACCTATATTAAAAAAGGAAATTTTCGGATTTTTAGGGATAATTAATTCCTTAATTTTTAAAAATCTAAATATTTTAAATTAACTCAAATTTAAAAATCCAATTTATTATGTCAGAATGATAGAATGCCAACCATAAACAGGTAAATATATTTTTTGATTTTATTCTGTCAGAATGTCAACCATAAACTAGTATATACATTCTGAAAGAATACACAAATCGATTCTAAACTAATAATATACTAGATAATTACATTGTATGAATGTGATTCATTGAATAATAACAACATTCTGAAAGAATAACAAATGTAATTCTTAAAAAATAACAACATTCTTAAACAGTGAATGTGATCATTCTTTAATTCATTCTTCAAGCCTTTCCCATCAGGTCTTCAAGCCATTCTTCAAGCCATTTCTATCAAAAATTCATTGCCAAATATTTTGTAATGATACACTTGTAACAACTGCACATTAAACATATAAATAATTAACTACAATTGTATCAGAATACAGCAATAATATTCTTACAGAATAAACTATTCTTGCAGAATGGTTTTGAATATTCTTAAAGAATTTGTATTATCAAGAATATACCCAACGAACAAAAACATTTGAAATATAAATGTATGAAAAGATCATGTTAACACAAAAGGTGACTAAGAAAAAAAATCAATTAAAATATATAAACAGAGAAGAGACCTCTATATATGATGCAGCAGCCTCAGAATGTTTCTCATTTGTCCTTGTGATAAATATATCCCAAAAGACAGACCACCATTCCAAAAGAAAACCACCAGGAGCATCAATAGTTGAAAACACAAATAGACTCAACTTCACATTGCATGCATCGTGTGTATAACATGTATATATGTGTTGGTGTGCTGTCATGCATAAGAATGATTGTTTAAAATCATTCTATGTTTTTATTACCCTTTGAAGCTCGAAACATCAATATAAGAAACAGAAATAAACCAATTAGTGAATTATCAAAAGCCTTATCATAATGTAGATGTATAAAGGATGCCCAGATTGTACACATGGGGACAACTCAACAACAAACCTACAGGATATGTAGCAAACTTCCCTTCTGCAATTACATTACTTCATGCTTATTATACCAAAAAATGAAAAATAAATTTGTTTATATTTCTTTTTTTTCGTGTGCCACATATACAAAATCCAAAAATAAAAACACATATAATATGTTTTTCTTCTCTTCGGCAGCAATAGGAAAGCCACATCAAAACACAAAAATATTGTTTTAAGCCCATTGGTGTAAAAATCAAATCAACAAATTGAAAAAAAATATATATTCCTCAAACAACATATTCAAAGTCGAATTTTCTTTTAGATTTATGTGTAGGATCAAAAATCAAATCAAAGAAATTAAAAGAAAAGTCAAATCAATAAAAGTGGAGATGCAATTCTTGATTTAACTCACCCTTGTTCTACGAGATGCAATTCTTGATTTAACTCCATCTTCGCATTCTGTTGTGGTAATAACTCTACCACTAATGAGTAAAGCTCTCTCCCGGCAAGGAAATCGTAGATCTAGAAAAAGAAAACCGGTGTTCTCAGAGTTAGGAGGGAGGCTATGGTCAGAGGAGTTGAAGAGGACTTCAAGGAGGCGAACGTCGGAGGTGGGGAAGGATACGATGGATTTTGATAAAGGGGTCGATGGGTGGTTTTGTAGGGTTTATAAATTGATTTTCCTTTTCAAGATTTAAAGGTTATTAAAGATTCCAATTAATTACCATAATTAATCATAGCAAGATTACAAATATACCCTCATAATTTAATTAATTATTTAGTTATTTCCTAAATTCCTATTGGTGCATTCATTCACACAATAGTTGCTAGAAACATTTGAACCTAGCTCTCTCTCTCTCTCTCTCTCTCTCTCATATATATATATATATATATATATATATATATATATATATATATATATATATATATATATATATATATATATATATATATATATATATATATGAGATAAAGTATAAACATTGCATCCTCGCATGTTTGAAAGCATTATCAGTCTTACCGGGTTAGGCTCAAGTACACCGAATGCTATAAAGGGGTTTAAGGAGGTTTTCTTTGAATCTAAATGAAGCCAGTTTTTAAAAGATTAGCGCTTACCACCCTCACCGCCTTCTTGTGTTTGGATTAGAGTTACGGAAAGGATTTGATATGAAGATGTATCAAATTAAGAGTATTAACTTAATGTATTAAAACAAAATCTTGTTTTAAAATAAATAAAAATGTGAATTTTATACCCATGAGAACACGCTTTTCATTATATTCTATTTATCGAGCATGTGTGGTTTATCGACCCATTAGAATGAGAATATAGTTAGAAAATGATGTGGCACTCACAAGAAATAAATATGTCGAGAGATCGTGTGTGGTTTATCGATACGTCAATATGAGAGTAATTTGAGTCGCGCATCAAATGTGTTTTTTGCATGGTTGATTTAATTTGGATTCATGATCCTCGGTAATCCATTCATGAATGTTAGATAAGCACGGAAACTATTAGCATGCTATTAACATACGTCAATAATTCTCAAAAGATATAGGAGTTTCATAGAGATTGAAACTGACAAATAATCGTCTACCTAATGTAACACTCCAAATAAGGTAATTACTCTTTATACCCTTGAATTAATAAATAAAGCATAATGGTCCCTTAATTACGTTGGGCGTACTCCAGGAGTACGCTTAGCGTACTAAGCATGGATGAACGCGGAGGTTCAGCACATACACTGGACGTACCAAAAGGTACACGAGGCGTACATAACGAACATGCAAACCTTAATTTTTGGACTTAAGACCTATATAAGCATCCTTATCTAATTTGAGCTTCACCCTAACCAGCTTCCTTCACCCTCAAATGTCCCTAAAACCCTAGAATCATTAGAGTGTGTGTTCTTGAGCCTATGAGTGCTTTAATACCATTTTCTTAGTGTGTTAGCTACAACGGGGAGGACGAAACAAGTTTGAACGAGGAAGGGCTTCTGGATCTTGCACTTTGAGTAGCTTAGGAAGCTTGAGGAGGTAAACAGCTTTCTTCTTGGTCATCATTGTCATTTCTAGAGCTAGGGTTTTCTATATAGTCCCTTTTTGTGTTTATAGATCATCTCTAGAGAGTTGGAGGACGTCTAATGTTTAGGAAGAGTAGATATGAGGTCCCTTGGTTCATTCATACCATGAAAATGTAGTCTTGATGAGGTCCCTTGGGAACATATGGAGCATGCAAAGGCATAAAGTTGCCAACTTTATGCCTTAGGACGTCTTAATGGACTCAGATCTAAAGTTGGACGTTGAAATCCCAAGTATTAAGCACCTAATGGTTATTTATGCATGCCAGACTAGTACGTTGCGTGTAGCAGCATGTACACAACGCGTACTGACTAAGACTCTAGTACGCTGAGCATACTGGAGTGGTACGTCGAGCGTATGCACCCCAGTGGGTTTTGGGCTTCGTGTGGGCCTGTAGGCCCTTTGGGCCTTAATTGGTTTTGGGCCAGGTCATGTTTTGGATTGGTGGTCCAATTTATCTATTTTGGGCCATAATTGCTATGGATGGGCCTTATTGGGCCATGTGGCCCAATAATAACTTTGGATATGGACTTTGAGCTCATTTAGCAAAGGAAATACTTTTGGGCCAATATGGAAGGACTTGGACTTAGGAAATTGGGCTCTTTAATCAGATTGTATTCAATCCTAATTTTGGGTTAATGGCATTATTGTTCAGCATGGGTGGTTTCAGACTGTTAGGCGATCAGTTTTCGGGTTCAGCAGACTAAGATGAGTCTCCTCACCATACCAATGGGTCGAAGGCACCAAGGTCGGCCCATTTTATGATTTGTGGCACACTAGTTGATGTAGTAACATATGAAATACTAGTTGGTTATATGTTATGTGATATGTTCGTTGCTTCTATGATATTTGTAGGAAAGACCATAGGGGGGTGCCCATGTCACTTGGTTGTAAGACCATGTGGGGTGCCCATGACATTCTAGGTAAAGACCATGGGGGTGCCAATGACAGTTGGTTGTAAGACTATATGGGGGTGCCTATGGCATTCCAAGTAAGACCATGGGGGTACCCATGGCACATAGGTGTAAGACCATGTGGGGGTGCCCATGACATCCTGGATTAAGACCTTGGAGGGTGTCTGGGGAATCCTTATATGTTTATATGCATGGCTTATGTGATTGATATGGATTATATGATTATGTAGATTATGTGGGGTATGCTCTGGGGAACTCACTAAGCATTAGCTTGCAATTTGTTGTTGGTTTCAGGTACTTCAAGAGCTAAGGGCAAGGGCCAAGCGTGATGACACGACATGCACTCTCTATCATTTTTGTTTGGGGACACTCTGATTTTTTGAATAATTTACCTGATGTTTGGATTTAAAAACACTTGTGATTGGAATTTTATAACTCATGGAAATGAAATTTGTTATTTAAAAATGAAAATTTTTATTGAGATTTTGGGATGTTACAAGTTGGTATTAGAGCCTTGGTTTGAGGGATCTAGCCATACTCTCGGGTGTGTTAGAACTCAAACTGAGGAAATGGTAAAAGAAAATGTTTTTTTTAATCAAAGTTAAAAACTTCTTAAAACCGACTTCTTGTAAGAAAAGGGAGAGTGCAATGTGCGCAATCAGCAGAATTCAAGTGTTTTTCCCCAATATGTTAGCCATGCTATATTGATATTTGGAATGTGATAATCGTATGGATCTTGCTATGTGTATGCTTTCAAAATTGTATACGGTTAGGGTCTTATAGCCTTATAATAATTGATTTGGCATTATTTCTTGTTCCTTGTTTAGCTGTGCTCCTAGGGTAGAGTCTGTTATTTGAAGGTCTATTTGATCCTGTTCTGTGTATAATTTGCATGCATAAGGCAATCTGTTATGATTGATTCGAATTCTGGTTTGATGGGATTGAGCAAATCTTAGGATAGCCTAGGATTTGAGTTATGCGGTAGTCTGTGAGATATGTTATGTTCTGTGACGAATTAGAGTTATTAGGTAGAGCCTTAGGGAAGGTACACGTAAGTATGGAAGGTAGTATTAGGCCCATACTACTTAAAGCATAGGACATGTACCCGAACTAATGCTAGATCTGGGAGCTCTAAGGAGAAATGGTGTGGAAGGATCCCCTTTTTTGAATATCTTGATCATTATGTCTTATGGTATTTCAGATCTAAATGGTGGTGACACGACATGGAGTAGGGGGATCAAGATCCGGATCAGGATCAGGATTCGGGTCGGGCTACGTATAGAGCCCATTGACGAGAGGATGCGCAAGCTTATCACAGCCGAGGTTACGAGAGGCATTCTTGATGCTACCCCAATGATTTTCAGGACCGTCAAGGAGGGGATGATGGATATCATAGAGGAGCGGTTCTGGTCTTTCAGAGCCGAGATTGCTGTAGGCCAGGTCAGGGCTCGAGGTCCCTTGTTCCGGGAGTTCAAGGCGTGTGGGGCACCTGAGTTCTTTGGGGTCAAGGACCCCATAGTTAGTCGACACTGGGTGGCAGACATGGAGAATGCCCAACATACGAGCTCTTGCCCTAAGGCGGCAAAAGTGGGGTTTTCTTCATGTATGTTGAGGGATCGAGCTACGGATTGGTGGGAGGAGGTGACCCATCAGGTGGGATTAGCAGGAGTAGCGAAAATGTCAAGGGAGGTGTTTGTTAGGCATTTTGAGTTGGAGTATGCACTATACATCGAGGTGCAACAGATTGTGAGGGAGTTCCAGGAGTTACAGCAGACCACCAAGACTATGGCGGAGATCACTGCCAAGTTTCGGGAACGAGCACTATTGATCCCACAGTATGCTACATATGAAAATATGAGGAGGACAAGGTATCATTCCCTGCCAAGGGATGATATCCATGAGTTCGTGAGCTTTTCAGGGTGCAAAACCCTGAATGAGATGGTGGAGAAGGCCCGAGAGCGGGAGATGGAGTTGGAGTTCCGCACCAAGCGGAAGCCAAAGCAGGCACAGACAACTGTAAGTCAGGCTAAAATGCCTAAGACCTCTGATTCTTCCAGTAGAGGCCAGCATGTTCGTAGTCGGTATGCCAAGTGCGGTTAGCTGCACAATAGGGCTTGTTGAGCGGAGGACTTAGGATGTTACACGTGTGGACAACAGGGCTACATGAGCAGGGATCGCCCCAAGAAGGGGTTGATTTGTTTCCAGTGCAACCAGACTGTCCATAAAAAGGTCGATTGTCCGAGGTTGCAGGGAGGAGGAGGAGCAGTGGTGGCGCCTACGCTCGCCACTATGAGTATCACTGATGGCCTCCCTTCCAAGGCGGAAGCTCCTACAGTGAAGAGTTGTGCATTTCAGCTGACCACAGAGGAGGCTCAATCTGCACCAGACGTCTTGGCTGGTACGTAATCTATTTTTCTTGTTTGATATTATTTTATTATGCTTATATATATATATATATATATATATATATATATATATATATATATATATGTGTGTGTGTGTGTGTGTGTGTGTATGTGTGTGTGTATGCACTTGCATAGGGACCTTTTGATCAACGGTATGTCAACTTATGTTCTTTTCGATTCGGGAGCTACCTGATTGTTCGTATCTCTTGCGCCTAGAAAGAAGTTCTGGGATGCTCCGGGGACTTTGGATTCCGCACTGGAGGTTGAGATTGCGGATGAACGCACCGTGAGTGCTACGAGGGTATATTGGGACTACGTCCTGAACATATTTGTGAAGAGGTTCCGTGTTGATTTGGTTCTGAAACTACTATGACGGTTGAAGGCGATTATCAGGATTGACTGGTTGGGGCCAATGGGGCAATGATAGACTACGAGCGTCGGGTGGTGAGAGTTCGAACCCCAAGTGCGGAAGAACTGGTTATTCATGGGGAGAGGGCCTCGCAGGGGCCAAATCTCTATTCGGATGCGAGGGTTAGGAGACTTCTCCATCAGGGTTGTTCGAGGTTTTTGGCATACATCTCAGATACGATGGTTGAGCCCACAACAGATTTGGGTAGTGTACCGGTTGTATGAGATTTTCAGAATGTCTTTCCCAAAGAGTTTCCAGGGGTGCTTCCGGAGAGGCAAGTAGAGTTTTACATTGATTTGGTTCCGGGTGCTGCTCCGACAGCTAAGGCACCGTACCGGCTAGCTCCGCCCGAGATGCAGGATCTGTCTACGCAGCTTCAGGAGCTGCTAGACTGAGGGTTCAGCCGTCCGATCAACTCTCCATGGGGAACACCGACCCTGTTTGTCAATAAGAAGGACGGGTCACATAGGATGTGCATCGATTATCGGGAGCTGAACAAGCTAACGGTGAAAAACTGTTATCCGCTTCCGAAGATCGTTCATTTGTTCGATCACCTTCAGGGTGAATCTTGGTTTTCCAAGATTTAAATTCGGTCAGGGTACCACCAGATGAGGATTATGGATGAGGATATATCGAAGATAGCTTTCAGGACATGGTATGACCACTATGAGTTTGTGGTGATATCATTCGGGCTCAACAACGTTCATGGACCTCATAAATAGGGTGTGTAGGCCGATGTTGGATCGGTCTGTGATTGTTTTTTATTGATGATATCTTGGTCTATTCTAAGACCAAGGAGCAGCACGAGTAGCATCTGAGGGAAGTATTGGAGACACTGAGGACGGAAAAGCTTTATGCCAAGTTCTCAAAGTGTGATTTCTGGTTGCATGAGGTGTAGTTTTTGGGGCACATCATCAACCAATAGGGTATTTTGGTTGATCCAGCCAAGATTGATGCAATGATGCGATGGCAAGTACCGAAAAATACATCTGAGATCTGTTGCTTCTTGGGCCTAGTGGGGTATTACCGGAGATTTATTCAGGATTTCTCCAAGATTTTCATACCCTTGACTCGCTTGACCAAGAAGAATGTGATATTTCGGTGGGGTCCAGATCAGCAATCGGCCTTCGAGACTTTGAGATAGAGATTATGCGAGGCCCCGATTTGAGCACTACCCGAGGGATTGGATGATTTGGTGGTGTATTGTGATTCACTTATCACATGGTTAGGGGTTGTTTTGATGTAGATGGGGTATGTGATCGCGTACGCCTTGAGGCAGTTGAAGCCTCATGAGGCGAACTACCTCACTCACGACCTGGAATTGGGGGCGATGGTGTTTGCCCTAAAAATCTGGAGGCATTACTTGTACGGGGTTCGGTGCACCATCTATACCGACCACAAAAGTTTGAAATATTTGATGGATCAGTAGAACCTCAACATCCAACACACACACACACATCTCTCTTCTTTCTCTCTCTAGAAAACTCTCTCTACCTTCTCTCTAATTTTTTTTCTCCAAACACCACAACCACAACCTCTTAACCACGAAATTATGGAGATTCATAAGGGTTTTTCAAGCCACAAATAAATTTAAGGTAAAGAACATACATCTCTTGAAGATCCACAACAATGATTTAAGCCATGCATGTGCATTTTACTTCAAAAACCGACTTCTACTTCTTCATCTTCTTCAAACTTGTTTTTTTTGTTAAAATGGTTATTATAACATCATGGATGTGTTTTAACACCATGCATGTATGTTAAACAAGGTTTCATGTTCATGATCTTAGAGCAAAAATCGATTTTAAGGATCAAAACATCAAACTCATTTTTAAGAGTTCTTGAGAAATAAGATTATTGTATTTTAATGCATGTATGTAAATTATGATTTTTAAATATATTTGATCTCTGAAAACATGACCATAACAAGCATGGATCATGATATCTTTAAAATATTTCAAAATATTTACTCAAAGAAATGATGAAAACTCACTTTTCTAACCAATCATCATGCATGCAATCTGCCAGATTTCTTTACCTGAATTTAAACTGTCATATCTCACTCATTTCTTAACCAAAATTCAAGATTATTTTTATGAAATATAATATTTTGAGTTAGATTTCAAACCCATCTGACCTCACTGGAAAATTCTAATATTTCAATTTTTAGCAACTTTTACAAAACTGTTGCTCAATCAGCATCTTTTTGTGAATACTAGTTTTGTATTGCATGTTCAAAGGTCTTATTCCTCACTAAAAATCTAGGAAAAATTAATTTGAGCACTTAACATCATGTATTAAGAGTTACAAAAAGATATTGATTCAAAAGTCTTTGGAACATGTTGCAAAAATTCTCAAAATAACATCAATAATCTTTACCAAAATCACAAGTATCAAGTTGTCTTTACAATTTATTGAGCCTTTAGGCATGTTTTTAGACATCAAAAATAAGAAAACAATTTTTCATTGATATTAAATTGTATGAAGATGCATTCTGGAAATTTTCAGTTCAATATATATATTCTTTATTTTTACATGTAAATAATAAGAAAATAGAGTGTTAAAGAATATAAAATATTTACACTTGTAAATAAATTTCGGAAAAATTTTTGGGTGATCCTTTTAGTTAATAAACATCTTTCATGAAGTTTCATGGATTGTTGTTACTGTTTAGTATGGTTTTAAATTTTTTTATTTAGCTCCAATAAATCATAAAACCACTTTATAGAATGTCAAAATATTATCTATTATTTTTCGTAACTTCTACCTTATGTTTTAGACTCAGAAAAATATTTTGGGAATTTTTCAAAATGTGTATCTATTTTTCCATGATTTTGTGTTTATAATGGATTAAAAACAGAAAAAATATTTTTACTCATCCAAAATTCATGAACATTTACCAGAAACTCTTATAATGTATTAGGATGCTACATAAACATTGTTAGGTCTAGTTTGTATTGCGTCTTGGGCTCGTTAGCTAGTCCAGTTTAGTCTCCGGTATGGGCCTGTCCATCCGAGAGTGATTTTGTAGGGTTTATTATTTAGAGATGCTTGCATGCATTCTAGAACGTAAGATTTGATAGAGATTTTTATAGCGTTCAAGTTCTTATTCTTTTGTAACCCTAATATCCTCTACAGCGGAAGTTCTTCATCGAGCTCTGCTGAGGATTGAGTTAATTGAATCATTCGACTCATTCAGATCCATTCTTGTGTTTTTATCTTACTGTTATTACTTTCTTGATTCGCCTGTTATAAGATCTAATCGATCAAAGAGTTTTATAAATTCATCAATTGGTATCAGAGCAGGAGGCTGTGTAATTCATACACATCTCTTCTGTGAAAGAAGTGACTAGGGTTATTCCGCATTAACTGATATTTATTGAGCCGTCACTCCATAATTGACGTATCTCATTATTTATTCGTTTTTCCCTAATATTACATATTACAAGTCTGATCTTGCAACAGGTTAAACGATCAAGCATGGACGATTCTCAATCTAATCCTATCAACATCTCAAACAGTATTGGATCAACAACAAAGATTCCAATTCTTTACACTCAAGATTATGAGGTATGGGTGCATCACTTTGAAGACTATGTCATCGGATCTGAAGATAATGGGTATCTTATATAGGAAGCTATTGTGTCTGGACCATTTGCTCATTCAGGAACATCCAGAATCATTAAAACTCAGAAAGAGTATAATGATCTGTTAAAAGATATGAAAGACATTGCTCAAGACGAAAAGGAGAAGTTTCATTGCAACATCAAAGCATTGAGACTGATCAGATTCGCTCTTCAGTCTGACACGTTTAGGTTGGTGAGTTCCTGCAGTACAGCTAAAGAAATCTGGGATCGGCTGCGAGAGCTGTATTCTATAGATGAAGATTTGGAAAATTCAGACCTTGCTTTTGTCTGAGTTTGGTGAGTTCAAGCAAAACTCCGATGAGTCTGTTACACAGACGTTTGATCGCTTCAATCATCTTCTCAGCAAGATGATCAAACATGATATTGAAAGGAAGCTGATTGAACAGAAGGTCACCTTTCTGAATGGCTTAAGATCCGAATGGAGAGCGGTTGTGTCTACAGTTAAAGCTCACGAGCAGTTCAAGTCATATTTGCTGGCGAAAATGGTGGGAATTCTAAAATCCCAAGAAAAGATAGTGATGCAAGAGAAGAGTGTGGTCTCAAATTTGGGGTCCTTGGCCCTCCTATCTAGAAGCAAGAATGTAGTAGAAGATGAAGATCTGAACCTGGACGACTACGATCTAACTTCAGAAGATTATGCTATGATGGTGTCCAATCCAAAAAGGTTCATCAAGAAGAGGTTTCCTACCAATAAGAACCGAAATTGGCAGGGAAACTACAGTTCAGAAAAAGTAAGGGAGGAGCCGAAGACTGAGGAACCAAAGAAAGAGGCAAAGGTTGAAGGAGATTCTGGTGTCAGCTGCTATTACTGTGGAGGAAAGAATCATTATGCCAAAGATTGTGTTCTGAAGAAAATGGCAGAGAAAGATGAGGAGAAAGATGAAGAGGCATTCCTGATGAAAAAGCTAGAAGAGATTAAGAGAAAGAAAGTTGCTACTAATCCTTCTATGAATGCTCTTATTGTATAGGGTTCGGCAGAGGATGAGGAGTTCGGTGGCGTACAGGTGTGGTCGACCGACTCAGAAGATGATGAGGTGAGAAAGCCTTCTCATGGAAAAGCGTATGTAGCAAAAGGTGGTGAAAGCAGTGGAAAGTGTCTAATGGTGACTGACGTATCTCACATGAGGGGATACAATACAGATGGTGGAAATGAGGACACTAAGGAGCGAGAGGACTTATGCTTCACAGCAAAACCTCTCAGTGTGCAGATCAATGAACTTGATGAATTGATCAAGAAGGTACAATCACTTTTTATTTCGTTCAAAATTCCACAGAAATCATATGAAAAGGAATTAAATAACTTAAATTCAAGAATCTCAAATCTGGATAGTTGTTTAACTCAAACACGGGTCACCAATTCTAACCTAACTGACCAAATAAGCAGGGTGTCATCCAAGAGTGAGGAGCGAAGGATGTGGATTGAGCAGAAGGAGTCAGAGCTGATTAAGTCTAAGGATGAAAACATTTATTTGCAAAGAGACAATTTGAAACTCTTAAAACAAAGAAATGTTTTTTGTTTGATTGCTAAAAGACTTTATGCTAACATTACTCAACTGCATCTGAATTGTGAAATAGGGCAGAAAATACATCGCATGATTTTACCCTTCCTTGAGTTTAAGGAGGATGAAATCGATGCTGAAGCATACAACTGTGAAAGTGTTGTATCGTCTGATGATGCGAATCCTACTTATATGTATGGTCTGGACAAAATAGAATCTTTTATAAAGTCCAAAGACCATAAGGACATGCTGAAAAATCTTTTGGATGAAAACGATAAGCTGAAACTAAGGACCGAAACCATACAAAAATTCGACTCATTGAGTGCCAATTTAAGTTCAGAAAATAAAATTGATGTTGAAAACACATCTGAACTTAATGAAGATGATGATATGAGTGAAATTTTTGTAAAGGTTGAAGTTGACTGTTCTGAGTTTGTCAAGAGCGAACCCGAAAACCACAAAAACCTAATTTCTGAAAATTCTGTGGAATTCGCTCGTTTGTCCAAGAATAAGTCCCCAGCCCTCAAAGAAAAAGCTCTTGTGTTTCAGAAGGTTAGAACTACTCCAAATCAAGTGTATAAAGTCACATGGGTAACCGAACATCAAACAGCCGAACTCACTGCCATAGTGAACGAAGATAACGCAGATGGCTATGATGAGTTCTTCTGGTCAGCTCCTATAGATAATGCCGACGAAACAGTTGGTTTGTCAGAGCGAACGTCCTGGAAAACAAAAGGAAGATATGTACCAGAGCCGCTGAATAAGCCTGACAACTTTGACGTGCCAAGCACAAGTGGCACAAAAGAAATACCTGTAGAAGAAGTCAACTCCACAAGCGAAACCTCATCTACGGAGAGCGAACCGGCTGTCAAGAAGCTAAAGCAAAAGGCTAATATCCATAGACAACCGAAACAGGTGAAAAATCAAAAGCAGCAAAGAAACCTAAGATACAAAAAGAATCTCTCAGAGCGAAAGCAGTTTTGGCGCTCTCAAAACACTCATTTCTCTTATCATGATAGAAATTCAAAGTCAGAGAAAAAGACTTTCGGGCTGCATGAGGAATAGAACCGAAAGGTTAGGTTCGGTCCTGAAAGCAAAAGCAACCGAAAGGACAGGTTCGGTCCTGAGAGCAACAGCAACCGAAAGGATAGGTTCGGTCACGAAGGCAAAAGCTAACGAAGGTCCAAGTTCGGTCCCTCAAATGACCAAAAACAAAAGGGTCATTTAGAACCTCAAGTCAGGAAAAACTCCCAGTCTAAATTCACCCATTCTAATACTTCTCATTCTTAATTCTCTTCTAAACCCTATTCTGTTCCTGCACAAAATTCAAAATCATCAACGAACTTGAAAGAAAAATTGAAGATTTCCTCGGTCCAGGAAGACCGAAAGCAGACTAATACCCAAACACCAAAATCTGAAACCAAAATGTTTGTAACTAACCCTAACAAAATCAAAGTTTCCACTATTAAGAGGAAAGATAAAACAACATTAATAAAAAGAACATATCTTGTTGATGTTTCTCTTACTATTCTTGTTCCTGTGAAAGGCTCACGTGGACCCAATAAACTTTGGGTTCCTAAATCTGCTTAATTTTTGCATGTTATAAGTGACGAGCAGTTTGACGAAGAATGGTACATTGACAGTGGCTGCTCACGTCACATGACAGGAAGGAAGGAAGAGCTAAGGGAGTTTCGATCTCTTCAAAATGGTGGGAATGTCAAGTTCGGCAACAACTCTTATGGAACGATAAAGGGTTATGGGATGATAACCAATGGAGACCTTACAATAAGAAGGGTGGCGTACGTTGAAGGGTTGCAGCACAATCTCATCAGTGTATCTCAACTGGTGGGCGGTACCAGTCTCAAGGTTTCATTCGATGATGAAGGTTTAGAGATTATAGAGAAGAAATCCAACAAGGTCATTCTTAAATCAGACCGAAAAGGCGAAATGTTTCCTCTCAATCTCAAACCAATCAAATGAAATCCAGTTATGTGTCTTTTGTCCAAAGCTCATTCTAACGAAAGCTGGTTGTGGCACCGAAGGCTCTCACATCTCAACTTCAAAGACATCAACAAGCTTGTCACCGGAGGTCATGTTCGGGGTCTTCCATTACTCAAGTTTGATCGAGAACACTTGTGCATTGCATGTGAAATGGGGAAACAAAGTCGTCAAAGTCACCCATCCATCATAAACACAAAAGTTGTTGAACCACTTGAGTTGCTTCACATTGACTTGTGTGGTCCATCATCAATCGAAAGCATTGGCGGTAGCAAGTATATTCTTGTTATTGTTGATGATTTCTCATGTTTTACATGGGTGTTCTTTTGAAGCACAAATCTGAGGCTACTCCTAAGCTAAAGATGTTCATCAAGCAAGTTGAAGTGCAACTGAGAAAAGTTGTTCGCAACATCAGGAGCGACAATGCACTGGAGTTTAAGAACAGAGAATTTGAAGACTTTTTGGCAGAAAAAGGAACCAATCACAACTTCTTAGCCCCCTACACGCCTCAACAGACCGGAATTGTCAAAAGACGAAACCGATCCTTGTGTGAGGCGGCCCGAACTATGCTAAGTTTCGCTTCTCTTCCTTTATCTTTCTGGGCTGATGCTATTGCTGCAGCGTGTTTTACGCAGAACAGGTCTTATCTCAACAAGCGTTTCTCTCTTACTCCTTATGAGATCTTCAATAACAGGAAGCCGAACATAAAATTCTTCCATGTGTTCGGCTCACGATGCTTCATCTTCAACTACAGAGAACATCGTAACAAGTTTGACGTTAAAGCTGATGAAGGAATATTTCTGGGATATTCTCTTACTTCAAAAACATACCGGGTCTTAAACAAGTGTTCTAGGAAGATCGAAGAAACATATTATGTGACTTTCGATGATAACTACGTCAAGAAGCTAAAGGCCGCTGAAGAAGCAATTAGAGAGATTTTCTCTCAAACAGGTCAGGTCACGGCCACCATTGCTAATTTGTTTGATCAGTTTGTGGAATTATTCGATGAACCTGAGAAAGCTACTCTCTCGGAAGCCAAGGCAGTAGACAACAAAATCGACCATCTAAAGCAAATCGTCGAAGATGCAGCCAAACAAATGGGTGAAGGAGAACAAGTTCCAAACGAACCTCCTCAGCAAGGTACTTCAGTCGAGGGGGAGAATCCATTTCCTTCAAATCAACCGAACTCACACTTTCAGGGAGAGAATTCTATTCCTGCTACACCCGAAAGTCCTGTAGCACCCGAAAGCTCTGCTACACCCGAGAGTCCTGTAGCACCAGAAAGTCCAGCTACACCTGAGAGTTTTGCTGCACCTGAGAGCTCATCAGTCGAGGGGGAGAATTCCGACATGTTTTTCGATGAAGATAGTCAATCTGAATTGGAAGAAATGGTCAACACTGAATTGGATCCATCTTATGATCCAAATTATCCTCCTCTTATTAAATGGACCAGAGATCATCATGTATCTCAGATAGTGGGTAATGTCTCTGAAAAAGTCCTGACCCGATCTCAACTAAAGGCAAAGCAATCATCTCTATTCTCCAAAGTAGAGTTCTGCATGTATAATTATTTCGTATCCAAAGTTGAGCCTAAGACTGTCAACACAGCTCTTGATCATTCCGATTGGGTACAAGCCATGCAAGATGAACTCAATGAGTTTGAAAGAAACAAGGTATGGCGCCTCATTCCAATTCCTAAAGATGCCTCAGTCGTTGGTCTCAAATGGGTTTTCAGAAACAAAATGGACAAGGAAGGTAATGTAATTCGAAATAAAGCTCGTCTCATGGTGAAAGGATACTGTCAGGAAGAATGAATTGATTACGAAGAAACTTTTGCTCCGGTAGCTAGACTGGAATCTGTTCGAATATTTCTGGCCTATGCTGCACACAAGAACTTCGAGGTCTACCAAATGGATGTAAAATGCGCCTTTCTGAATGGAGAACTTGAAGAAACGGTTTATGTGGAGCAACCTCCAGGTTTTGTCAATGAAAAGTACCCAAATCACTATTATATTCTGGACAAAGCAGTTTACGGTCTGAAACAAGCACCTAGGGCATGGTATGAAACGCTAACTAAGTTCTTAAAGATGTCAAAATTTAAACAAGGTTCGGTTGACCCAACCTTCTTTCGTAAGAATGAAGGTAACCACCTTATGATAGTTCAAATCTATGTCGATGATATCATCTTTGGCTCAACGAATCCTAGCTTAACTGGAGACTAAATTTGAAATGAGCTCAATGGGTCTGATTAACTTTTTCCTTGGTTTAAATATTAGATAGGGACCCGAAGGCATCTTTATCAACCAGGAAGCATACACCAAGACTCTTCTTGCTAAATTTGGCATGATGGGAGACTCAAAGGTTAAAGTTCCAATGGCGTTTGGCACCAAGCTCACACCATCCTTGGAAAAACCGGCAGTCGACATTACGTTATACCGCCAGATGATTGGTTCTTTGATGTACTTCACTGCTAGCAGGCCTGATATAATGTTCTCTGTGTGTTATTGTGCTAGGTTTCAGGCGAATCCTCATGAACCACATATGCTTGCAGTGAAAAACATACTCCGGTATCTGAAACGAACCACCTCCCTCGGTCTTTGGTATCCATCAAACTCAGGTTTCTTCGTTCAAGCCTACTCAGACGTAGACCTTGGAGGATGTGGTTTAGACATGAAAAGCACCACTGGAGGCTGCCAATTTCTAGATGGGAAGTTGGTTAGCTGGCAATCGAAGAAACAGACATGTGTTTCTCTGTCTACAGCCGAAGCAGAGTACATCGCAGCTGCCTCCTGTACATCTCAAGTGATTTGGATTCAAAGCCAGCTTCGTGATTATGGACTCAATATGAAAAAGATCCCACTTTATTGCGATTCAGAAAGTGCAATTAGGATCTGTCATAACCCAGTGCAAAATTCCAAGACCAAGCATATAGCACTAAGGTATCACTTTATAAAGGATCATGTGGAAGATGGAAACGTCGAAATTCACTTTGTTCGAACCACCGATCAACTGGCCGATAACTTCACCAAAGCTCTTCCTAAAGCGAGTTTCAATAAAATTTTACAAGGGCTAGGAATGATGGAATCGGAGTCAGTACCAAAAACTACTTCTCAAAACTAAAAGTTGGAAGCGAAATGAACCGAACGTTCGGGTTCGGTTCACGTGTGTGCCGAAATGAACCGAACGCTCGGGTTCGGTCCTATTCTCTTATCTTCGCTTATCACTCAAAGGTAGTTTCTTTGGCTATAAACCTTTTGTATCTTTTTCAAATTTCATCTCTCTTATTTTCAAAGTTTTTTTTCTCAAAGTTCTTTTTTTTCAAATTTTTTTTTTTTGCAACCGAAATAGACCGAACGCTCGGGTTCGGTTCCAAATTTGTTTTGTCTCATTTTTTTTCTCTTTAAATCAAAAATTCCAAGATCTTTTTTCTTATTTTTTTTTATTTTCTATAAATCAAAAACTCCAAAAACAATTTTTATTTTTGTGTTCGTTAATTTTTTTTGTGTGGCTATTTGTGTGGAAATTCTTTCATTAGTTAAGTGTCCCTAGAAGCATGCTGTTGTATGTGTCCAAAGCCTCACTCGATTCTGAATAATAGCCTTACTGACTTGGTATATACAAACCTTGTCTTCCCAATTAGGCTTTTATATTTATTCTAATCATGAGCTACCTTACTCTCTTTTCACATGAGATAAGAGTTTTCTTCTTGGTCCTTATTTTAATAGCAGAGGTACTTTGGTTTCTTTACACCATCTACACTACTTTTCTCCATCTCATTCGCTTCATAAATGTAACCCTTGAGACTCTCAGAAATTACCATTGAGGTTTATGGTTACACAATTTCTGTATTCATGATCTTAGCTTCATGTCACTACGTGCTAAGTGAAATCCACAATTCAATACCTACTATGCATTGACGGTGAACAATCAACTTTGTTCTAGCTTTCACTAACGAATTGACGAACTTATCCATGGGGATGTACCATGAAATCTCTAATTTCTTTTTGTGTGATTCCTATGAAATTGTTAAATCCCATAACATTTCTTCCCTTGGAATCCAGTTTTATTTTTCTTTGAGATTTCACATAAAATATTTTCACGATGCCACTTAGATTCTTTTCAAACCTACTTGTTTAGCAGACTACATTGGTCTCACAAGTACTTCGGTAGATTTCTGTCTTATGTCAAGATCAGGAATTCTAAACTGAAGCCAAAGCCACCCAAATTAGCCTGATTAAAAGAAGCCTTTCAACACTTCTCAATAAGTGTCTGATCGTTATTCAACGGGAAACCAAACAATCACTTTAAGGTCTCTCTTGACTTTGAAGGAAGAGATTCGTGCCCGGGATCCATTGTTTCGTGTCTTTATTGACATCACAATTTCCCACATATGTGTTGCTTTATTTCTTTTTCTTTTACACACTAAGCACGAAAATCTTTTTGATTTTCCATAATTCTGGTCTCATTACTTACAAGGCAATTTTTTTTAAAGAGATGTGGCTCACATTGTTACACGTGGTCATTTTGCTTTAATATGGCGTTCCCTCTAAAGGGATAAGATGCTGACTCAGGCGGGAGTCCAATCGCTTTGATTTTCAAATGGCGCTTGAATGACAGGCATGCGAAGTGGAACCATTTTTCTTAAAACGGCGCCTGATGGGAAGGCGTGTGAATCGGGATAGTTCTTCTCTCTCCTGCGTAATCATCAGGGCTACCAACTGTCACGCATCAATCACCTCCGAAAAACCCTTCGTATTTCTTTCGAAGATTTGGGAATGGATTCTTCTCTCTCCTTTAGCCACAGTATAAAAGGTAATCTTGACCATTATTTACCTCTTTACTGCACCCAAAATTCAGAGAGCAAGAAAAGATTTGAGAATTCTACTGTTCATCATCTCTCCCAACTTCTTTACTTCAATGGCGGATTCATCATTTGTTCATACCACTTCCCACATCCTGCCGATTCGTCCTCAACAGAGTCTGATCATCGATCTTACTCCACATGTTTATGATGCCTTCATGTTCCCGATCATCGAATGCCTCAAATACTCACCGCTTGCTCCCGCTCTCACCAAAGCTGAAGTTGTTCCAATGGAATGTTTATCCCAAATCTTTGCCACTGCTCATTATGATAAGTCTGTTGATAGGATCTTCTTCGACATTCTTGATCACAAGGCATCAATCTCCAAGCAGCGATTTTGCTCACTTTTAGGGTTTGAACCCAATTCATCTAGGGTTAATCCTGAATCTATTCCGGTGGGTCACCTGTTTTCTATGTTCTATAACATGGGATACACTGAGGTTCTGACGACGGTCACTAAGTTCAAGAAATCATGCCTGCCTCCACAATGGAACGGGTTATTTACGATGCTATTCAAGGGGTTATCGGAACGCAGTGCCGGTTCAGACGGACCAAGTCGTCTGTTCATCACGATTCTTTATGGGGTATACAATGGAATCAACCTCGACTATGGGTCGGTGTTATGGCAGCAACTGATCCAGAGCCTTGCATCCACGTCTCGACACTCCGAGATCTCCTACGCTCGATTCTGGACTCTAGTCACAAAATGGGTGATGGACAAGTATCACATCCCCATTGTTGCTGATTCTCCACTCTCTTCAATAGGTACTTTCCATACCACGAAGATAATAGTCTCCGATGCATCAAAATTTCAGTTTATTGGCTCCATCCCTGAGTTAATGTTTGGAGATGTTCCTGCCGACAGCCGCATCATCTGAACATACAAGGAGTTTCGTCGCTCTGGTCCTAGAGAGCTCACTCCTGAGATGATCAAATCCATCCACGAAGCTGATAAGCCCGCTCCTAGGGGAAAGAAGAATGAAAAGGGAAAAGACAAGCAGGTTGGCAAGGGAGTGAAAGGCCCTTCTCCCAAGAAACGAAAACCTACCAAGGCTGCTCAATCTCCTCCACTGAAGAAGCGAAAAACCCAACCCAGGTGAAACCTGATACTCGCTTCCTCCTCAAGTGAATCTGAGGAAGAAAATTTAGACTCTGACGAGTCTCCTCGTGGTAACACTCCTCCACGATCGCCTACCCCAGAAGTACACTTTTCCAGTTCACCTGTCTCTTCTCCACCAATCACCATTCCTATTTCCATTCCCCCCCCCCCCCCCCCCCCCATAACCTCTAACACTCAAATACCACCTACCTCTATCCCAGTACCCCCTCCCATTTTTACTGAAGCTACCACAACAACCGCTGAAGTAAGAACCAACATATCTGATATGGGGGCTCCTACTAAAGCACCCGAACCCACTCCCACTACCGAACACACATCAAAACCCGAACCTACTTCCACAACCGAGCCTCCACCATCCCCTCCACCCTCAACTCCTGCTCCCTCCGCAGACGAGACAATCACTTCTTCTTGCTGGGTCCAGCTGCCGGAACCTTCTTAGTGGTATCAAACAGACGAGGGGTAAGAGCAAGGATTGTCTGTCTGAAGCGAATGTACCATTGGATCATATCATCGAAGTATTTCTTGTCGTCTGCTGAGTTTTGCTTGCAACGATGAATGATACCCAAAACATGTTCCAGGCATGAAGTACTTCTTGTCGTCTGCTGAGTTCGCTTTGGCAGACAAACATCTATACACCACTGCATGCCTGGAACATGTTTTGGGTATCATTCATCATTGCAAGCAAAACTCAGCAGATGACAAGAAGTACTTCGATGATATGATCCAGTGGTACATTCGCTTCAGACAGACAATCCTTGCTCTTATCCCTCGTCTGTTTGATACCACTAAGAAGGTTCCGACAGTTGGACCCAACAAGAAGAAGTGATTGTCTCGCTCCAATTGACGCATAGGGGGAGATTGTAAGGTCTAGTTTGTGTTGCGTCTTGGGCTCGTTAGCTAGTCCAATTTAGTCTTCAGTATGGGCCTGTCCATCCGTGAGTTATTTTGTAGGGTTTATTATTTATAGATGCTTGCATGCATTCTAGAACGTAAGATTTGATAGAGATTTTTATAGCGTTCAAGTTCTTATTCTTTTGTAACCCTAATATCCTCTACAGTGGAAGTTCTTCATCGAGCTCTGTTGAGGATTGAGTTAATTGAATCATTCGACTCATTCAGATCCATTCTTGTGTTTTTATCTTACTGTTATTACTTTCTTGATTCGCCTATTATAAGATCTAATCGATCAAAGAGTTTTATAAATTCATCAAACATTTTGATGATTTTCTCTTCTATATGCTATTTTTCTTCTATTTTTTCAAAATTTAATACACTTAAATGCACAAAAATCATAAAATTGGGTTAAACAGTTTAGAAATCCATTTTTATATTTTTCCCAACTTAAGTATGTGTAATAACACTTGTAAAAAGGAGTTTGGTGAATTTCTGAAACTGTTATATATTTATTTCTATTTTTATAGAATAAATACACAAAAATTAGATAATTGCGTTAACCTTTTTGAAAACACATATTAATATTTTTTCCAGATTATGTACACTGTAAAAGAGTTACACAAAAATTATAAGAATTTTTCATGATAATTTACTATTTTTCCATGATTTTATGATTATTCAAGGAATTGAATGGTGAAAAATAGTTAGACAAATCAAAAATTCAAGAACATATATCTTAAGGTCTTTGACTTCAATTAAAACTGAAAATGCAAACTTTGGGAAAGTTAAAACCAAATTGATTTAGTTTTAGAATATTTAATCACTGGAACACCTCTTAAAATGTTAAATATTAACATTTCAATAATGAGAATTTTCCACTTAAATTGTTATATAACAATTGATTCATTAAAATTTAATTTTCACAGAAATATGTTTTTAAGTTATCAATATTAATTTTGACACAATATTGGCATAATTGTACTGTAGTAGTAAGTATACTAGTGTTAGATTTCAATTAAAGACTCACTAGCAAATACCATTATTGTAGGAATCGGTAGTAATACAAGTGGAACGTAGTTCAAGACACCATTTGCATCATCTCAATGCATAGTGAGTATTTACGACTCCCACTATTTTTGATTTTTATGTTTTGGGGTGGAAAAGCATGTCCTAAACTATTTATGTTCGTTGTATTTAATTTGACTTGTATCAAACTTGGTTGTTATATGTTGCTATGTATGTGTATGCTATTGTTAATTCATGAGGCCTTATCATGTTAAAGTCCCTGGAATCAGTTCACACAACTCATTAACTCATTTGAGCCTACGGTTATTATGGATATCGCTATTAGGAGGTAGACAACTTCTCACTCGCACGATTCGCTTGAGTGCATTTTACCATATTTCCCTATGTTAGCGATAGACATAGAAGAGGGCACCCTCGGTCATTAGGCTTGGGTTATGAACTCATGGTATAATCATTATGCACATACGAACCTTGTATCTCGTTTTAGCATCAAACTTTATTTCTCATGAGAATATGAACGTTGCATCTCATTTGGGCAACATACTTTATCTCTCATGATGACAACGAACTTTGTTTATACAAACTTGTTTACTCATTGTTTTTGCAATATATTTCTATTTATGGAAACTTTATTTCCCATGAGAATATGAACTTTGCATCTCATTTGGGCAACATACTTCATTTCTCATGATGACAACAAACTTTGTTTACGCAAACTTATGTACTAATATTTGCAATATATTTCTATTTATGGAAACTTTATTTCCCATGAGAATATGAATGTTACATCTCATTTGGGCAACATACTTCATTTCTCATGATGACAACAAACTTTGTTTATGCAAACTTATTTACTCATTTTTGGAATATATTTTCATTTATGGAAACTCTTATCAGAACTTTGAGTTCAATTCATGAAACTAATATTATTTTTAAATCTGTGAGTACTCACCAACTATTTTTGTAGTTGACACTCGTTTTACATGCTTTTTCAGGAATCATTTAGTAAGAGGCACGTAGAGACACATCACTTTTAGGAGCATGCGCATGTGTTGTATTTCAATTCACATTGTAATTTTTTTTAAGTTGTTCAAACCCATTGTAAATTTGTAATGCTTTTTAATACTATGGTTGGTGTTATCTTTATCTTTTGCTAAGAAACCCTTTGTACTGCCACGCCCTGTATTTCCGCTTTAGCGGGGTGTAACATGATGGAAGCTACTAGCTAACACGATGCCCAAGGGAGAAGCAAACAAGATGTCTTGGGAAGATTTCCTAATGCAATTAAAGATGCAGTACTGCTCTTAGCAAGATCTTCTGGAGATCAACAATGAATTCCAGAATCTGAAGAAAGGGAGGATGAGTGTCACCAAGCATGCTGCAAGTTTTACGGAGAAGATGAAGCTCGTTCCTTATCTAGTTCCAACTGAGCTCTCCAAGGTCAACAAGTTTGCCCACGGATTACCAGCGGACTTTGGTCCAATGGTCAAGCAAGCAACCACTATGAAAGCCACCATATGGGCTGCTAAGAATGTGGAGACCCAAATAAGAGAGAAGGGTCTAGAGAGAGCTGAAGTTGGCGAGAAAAGGAAGCATGAAGGATCTTCAAGGTCCAATAAGGAGAGAAAATTCCCGAAGTTTGGAGGAGGGGGAGGTGAAGCAAGATGGTGTGATAAATGCAAGAAGAAACACTTTGGAAAATGCGGCGAGGAGGTGACATGTTTCAAGTGTGGAAAGTTTGGGCATTACGCCGATGAGTGTACATCCAACTAGAGGGTGTGTTACGAATGTAAAGAAGGAGGGCATCTTTCAAATAATTGCCCAAAGAAGAATGAAGCAGCAAGGCCAAACACACCACCAAGGCCAAGGGCATTCCACATGATTCTCGATGAAGCAGAAAACAATGTGAGGAATCGAGGATGAGGACTTCATCAAGTTAAGTCGTGAGGATAGTATCGCATGGTGTAGCCTATTAGAGGCATAGGCTAGGGTGAACTTGAACATATATGTAATCATTTCAAGGAATAATATAAAACCGTTGTTTTGTTATCTGGTGTGTTAAGTTGTTATGTGATTTTCTTGTATGGTGACTTGGAAAACTGCGAGACAATACTTGGGATGAGTATGAGTAGGTGTGAATGGTAGTAGAGGCCTATACTGATGGGTTTTGATCAATCTAACACTCCTATGGTGTACATGCAACCCTAGAAACCTTGGATCTATGTTTTCTCTAAAATACATACAAATTTGATTTTTCCAAGGTTTGCTTCCTATCTAGCATGGCATGGGGAACATGAAACATAATACTAGAAGAAGAACATACCTTTCTTGTTGCTTGAATTCCTTTCTGACTTTGTGAGCCTAGCACCCCAAATGTTGTGCCTCAAATGCTTCACACAACACCACAAGACTTGGAAATAACTTGAGAGAATGTCACTAACACTCAAAATCGGCTATGCCCTCTTGAAATCAACTAGTTGCCCATTTTGCTAGCCATAGGGTCCCTTCTATAGAGTTGTCACAATTAGGGTTTACATATGTATGCCCTTAATTGTCATGACTCTTCATTTCCAATGATCCATGGGTTTGTAACCCCCATGGACTATCCATGGAGCTCCTAATGGGTTATAGCCCAACTCCATTAACCATGGATCATTAGCCCACTATAAAAGAATAGATGGTTGACATAATCAACCCTATAGATTTAATTAGTCTCAAATTGATCACCAAATCAATTCTAAATTAATTCTTGATCAACACTAATTAAATAATACTATTATTAATATATTATAACTTATAATATATTAATAACCATAAGTGTCCTTTCTCTCATTTTGTTAATCCAAGTATTGCAATGACATGCAACCTAAATGGACCATGCCGGGTCGAGTCAAGTACATACCAAATATAGTTATGGACTTAGACACTATATCCAACAGTCTCCCACTTGGATAAGTCTAACAACTATATTTGCAGATATGAATTCAGGATCCGGCTAGCAATCATAGCTCTTTCAAAGTCTCTCGGAACTGAGATGATAATGATACGTCATTTAAGATAAGTGATCATATAATCCTATGCTCTCAAGATATCAGTCGGACAAACACACGGAACATGGTCTTACTTATTCTCCATCATTTGTTTCTCGATCTCTGATTTGTTTCGACATAGAACTAAATTGAACACATCTGTTGGATATTATTCCTTTTATATCAGCTCAGATACCGATTATTGGAAATATAAAAATCTGATTACCACAACAAAAGGCTCGGCTACCAGTTACTGTGTGACAGATATATGAGTTAAAGGTATAAGATATAGATATATATAAAGAATAATAATTGCGGAATAAGTATAAATATGAAAGCTATAAATGACTGAAAGCTATAATAATATAAATGACTGTATTTAAATGACGTAAAACTATAAATAATATAAATGACTGTATTTAAATAACATAAAGCTATAAATAATATAAATGAATATATTTAAATGACATAAAGCTATAATAAAGTATATAAGTATATAAATATATATCAAGTAGGTTCGTCAATAAATTGACTGAACTGGACTCGTGGAACGACTGGTCGATATTTGTTCTTTGAATGGACTGGTCGATATTGGGACTCTTGGAGCGACTGGTCGATATTTGTTTAATGATCAATCCGGTATTTGATAAGTAGTAAAAAGTTCATTTTCATATAAATGGGTTGTTTACAAAACAGTGCAAAGTACACGAGTCATGTATTTGTATACGGGTATAGGGTGTTTGAGGAGATTTGATGAGGTTGGAGTGGGTATTTGGAGGGTGTTAGGAGGTGGAATAAGGTTGTAATTTTGGTGGTGTAACGCAACAAAGATGGTGAAGTTGAAGGAGCTTTGGGTGGTGATGGATGTAGATTTTCGGAGTAAATCTCTCTGGATAGCCAATTCTCTCTCGCGTCTCTTTGGGGTTTCCCGTGGTCAAAATCGTCCACGAAAATTTCTAGATGTAGGTAAGGTTCTGAAGAATTGATGGTGAAAATCTCCCTAGTAGTATTTTGGCTGTGTTGTGCTCGGTTTTTTGTTTTCTAACATGAAGATTCTGAACTTGAAAACAGAAATCTCTCTGGATAGCCAATACTCTCTCGCGTCTCTCTGGGGTTTCCCATGGCCAAAATCGTCCACG
This sequence comes from Lactuca sativa, assembly GCF_002870075.4. Lineage (NCBI taxonomy): Eukaryota > Viridiplantae > Streptophyta > Magnoliopsida > Asterales > Asteraceae > Lactuca > Lactuca sativa. The sequence continues at coordinate 181,247,148 of NC_056625.2, read as the reverse complement.
AAAATTTCTAGACGTAGGTAAGGTCCTGAAGAATTGATGGTGAAAATCTCCCTAGCAGTATTTTGGCTTTGTTGTGCTCGGTTTTTTCTTTTCTAACATGAAGATTCTGATGTCGAAAAACAGCAAGGTGGTGATGGTTGTGGTGATTTGAAAGGGTTTTTGGAGGAGGTTTAAGGAGGGTTTTTGGAGGGTGTTTGGAGAGTATTTTGAGGTTGTTTGGAAGGTATTTGGAGGTTGTTTTAGTTGTTCTTGAAGGTTGAAGTTGCAAAAGTTGTTCTTGAAGATTGAAGTTGCAAGAGTTGTTCTTGAAGAGGGAGGTGGTGTTCTTGGTTGGGAGAGTTTTTTTGTGTATGGAGATGTAGCTGGAGGTATTACAAAGAAAAAGAACACACACTTCTTACATTACATACACACATATGTATATACATACAAGAGAAATTAGCAAATATCTAATGCACTTGAGTGATAAAAGTTTGTGAGTAAAGGATTTGTTGACTTTGTGTCAAGTAGTAGATATTTGTTTGAGAAGCTAGATAGGCACGTTGCTTTTTCTTTGCTTCTGTATTTCACAGGGAATATTCAATTAAGACAATTGAATTTCCATTATAGTCCCTTGAGGTTTTTATGTCTTGACAATTTTTGGGTTTGACTTTTAATTCTCCACTTCATAGAGAAATCAAATATGTATGTTAAATTCAATTAATGAATTGAATTTCCATATTTGACCCTTGAGTTTTTTGAAATCCTGACACTTTTTTTTTATCCCTTGTTTTCTTTTGTCTTCAAACGACCAAATAAGCGGCTATTTTCCGTCTTTGTGTATTCCGCCTTTCACGTATTTTTGTATTTTCCATTCGATCATGATTCCACGCAACCTGAAATAACTGATAATAGTTGTCAGATAAAATAAGAATAGTTTGTCTTATTTCAACGATGGTCACATACAAAAACATTTTTCAACAACATCAATTAGGTTCTAACCGGGCCCGATAAATAAGTCAAAACCAAATCATCGAGGGGCCCAGATATCGCTTCTATTTCTAGAAGAAACAGATAAACTTTGACTCATATGCTTGTACTGACTACTTGTTGAATTATGCACAAAAGCATGTTTTATAACGTCGAGTTACCAATGCGTTTTCGTACAATCAAGGGATAACCAACTCATAATCAACAACTCATATCTCTAGGTTTGAAGATTTATATGATATTACCATCTCACGATCACTCGAGATAAATTCCATGAAGTGATGCAAATGAGCGTGCGTTGAATCCAATACTCAGGCCTTATGAGTACTCAAGAATGTTGCAGCAACCATTGCTATGTCCAATTCACATTAGACAAATCATATAAGCCAAATTCATGACAGTCTTAAATCAATACCTACTTCCAAAGTATGACTGGCTGTGGAGAGTTTGAATAATAACATAATTATTCAGGAAGTCAAAACATGCAAAATTGAAACCATAGTAAACGATTAACATAAGATAGTAACACTTTACTCATAAATCAATAACAACTTTTATTTAATCATCAAATGTCAATTACATTTTACAAGTTTTAGAAAACTATCTAATTATTAAAACTAATATCATCCTTCAGCCCAATGCGACTCGCATGAAATGGTATTTTCTGTCAATGTGCCTAGATTTCCCGTGATCTCTTGGTTCTTTAGCCAAAGCAACCGCACTTTCACTGTCACAGAAAATTTCCATTGGCTCCTTTATAGCTGGTACAACTCCAAGGTCTCCGATGAAGTTCTTCAGCCATATCGCCTCTTTTGTTGCCTCGCTTGCTGCTATGTACTCTGATTCACAAGTCAAATCAGCTACTGTCTCCTGCTTGGAACTTTTCCAAGTAATTGTCCCTCCATTTAGGATAACGACCCCGCCTGACTGAGAGCGGAAATTATCCATATCAGTCTGAAAGCTAGCATCGCTATATCCTTCCACTCTCAAGTCATCACTGCCACCGAGGGTAAGGACTCAGTCCTTAGTCCTCCGCAGATACTTGAGAATGTTCTTTACTGCAATCCAGTGAGCCTTGTTAGGGTTCCCTTGATATCTACTGACCATGCTCAAAGCAAAGGCCACATCAGGGCAAGTACAAGTCATAGCATACATGATGGAGCTCACAGCGGAAGCATATGGTATATGACTCATCTCATCTATCTCAACCTTTGTACTCGGCCTCTGAGTCTTACTCAGCTTGGCATTACTTTGGATAGGTAATTCCCCTTTCTTGGATTCTTGCATGTTGAACCTCTTCAGCACCTTATCCAAGTAGGTACTTTGACTAAGTCCAATTAGTCTCTTACTCCTGTCTCTCAATATCCTTATCCATAGGATATAGGCAACTTCTCCGAGGTTCTTCATAGCGAAACACTTCCCAAGCCAGGACTTAACCTCCTGCAAGGTTGGGATGTCATATCCTATGAGTAGTATGTCATCCACATACAACACCAAAAAGCTAACTATGCTCCCACTAGCCCTAACATATACACATGGCTCATCCTCTCTCCTTGAAAAACCAAACTCTTTGACTTTCTCATCAAAGAAAATATTCCATCTACGAGATGCTTGCTTTAATCCATAAATGGATTTCTCACGTTTACACACTCTATTAGGGTATTTTGTATCGACAAAACCCTCTGGCTGATTCATGTAAACATCCTCAGCCAACTTCCCATTGAGGAAAGTGGTTTTGACATTCATTTGCCATATTTCATAATCAAGAAATGCGGCTATAGCCAGTAAAACCCTAATAGACTTATTCTTCGCCACTGGTGAGAAGGTCTCATCATAGTCAACTCCCGGAGTTTGAGTGAAGCCCTTCGTTACCAGTCGCGCTTTGTAAGTGTGTACCTTCCCATCCATGCCGGTCTTCTTCTTGAAGATCCACTTGCACCCAACTGTTTTACGACCTGGTACATTGTCAACCAAGTTCCAAAATTGATTGTCATACATGGACTAAATCTCGTTGTCCATAGCCTCTTTCCATTTTTCAAATTCAAGGCCTGCTATGGCTTCCTTATAATTATTAGGTTCATCCAAATCTATCAGCATACTATCACTGATAAATGTATCACCTACAGTAGTGATACGATAACCATAATAAAAATCAGGTGTGTTCTTAACTCTAGTGGAATGCCTTGGAGGTACAGACTCATATATCAGCTCAACAGAAGTTTCCTCCTCAGGTTGTCTGATAGTATTTGAGGTTCCTTCACCACTTGAATCTTGAAGCTCTTCAAGGTCAATTTGCCTCCTACTGTCCCCTTGGCTTATAAATTCTCTCTCACGAAAGACTCCTCTTCTTGCTACAAAGACCACATTATCACTGGGTCTGTAGAAGAGATAACCAAAGGATCTATGTGGGTAGCCGATGAAAATACACATCTCACTTCGAGGTTCAAGCTTGTCATGAGTATCACACCTCACGAAAGCTTCACAACCCCAAATCTTGATGTGGTCTAAATTGGGAATTTTCCCAGTCCACATCTGGTGAGGTGTTTTGGCAACCTTTTTAATAGGGACTAGATTAAGGATATGGGTGACAGTCTCTAAGGCATACCCCCAGAATGAAATTGGTAACGAAGCTCGACTCATCATGCAACGAACTATGTCCAACAAGGTTCGATTGCGCCTCTAAATCACACCATTCAGCTGCGGTGTCCTAGGAGGTGTCAATTGTGAGACAATCCCACATTTCTTAAGATATTCAAGGAACTCAATGCTAAGATACTCTCCTCCTCGATCAGTTCGGAGCATCTTGATGTTCCTGCCTAATTGATTCACAACTTCTTGTTTAAACTCTTTGAACTTTTCAAAGGTTTCTGACTTATGCTTGATTAAGTAGATATATCCATATCTGCTATAATCATCAGTAAAAGTCACATAATAGCGATTAGCATCCCTTGTGGCAGTTTTGAAGGGTCCACACACATCTGTGTGAATGAGGTCCAACAAACTTTCACCCCTCTCACAAGTGCCAGTAAAGGGTGACTCTGTCATTTTTCCAGGTAAGCAAGACTCGCAACTATCATCCAACTTTAGGTCAAATGATTCCAAAACTCCAGCCTTTTGGAGTTGGCCTATGAGCTTCTTGCTGACATGTCCAAGATGACAATGCCACAAGGATGCTTTATCCAAGCTATTTGAAGAATCAATATACAACACATTATTCCCTAGATTGTCTACAACATTCACAGCTTCATATACACCATCACAAGGTAATGCTTTAAAGTAAAATACATCATTGTAATAAACATTAATAGCACCATTATTATTATCAAACGAAAATGTAAACCCTTGTTTGTACAAGCCATGAAAGGAAATAATATTTCTCGCCATTTCGGACGAGTAACAACATTTATTCAAATCTAACATTAACCCATTATTAAGCAATAAAGAATAAACTCCTATCTTGGTAACAAGTGATGCTTTCCTATTGCCCATGACTAAGTTTATCTTCTCGTGCTCCACTTGCTCACTTCTTCTTAGGCCCTGCAAATCAGTACAAATGTGAATACCACAACCTGTATCAAGCACCCAAGAATTAGCATTAGATGAGTTATTCGACAATATTGTATAAATACCTGCTTGGGTGGGTTTAACTTTCCCATCCTTTACATATTGCAGGTACTTGGGGCAGCTTCGTTTCCAGTGCCCCATTTCCTGACAATAGAAGCATAGTGCTTCCTTAGGGTTTGAGGAAGGAGTGATGAGACCTTTCTTTGTCCCACTTGAAGAGGAACCATCAAAGGACTTTCCTTTGGTACCCTTTGAAGGGGTTTTCCTCTTCTTCCCCTTTCCCTGCCCAATTGCTAAAACAGGGGTTGTTGAAGGAGTAGAAGTAACAAACGCTTTACCCTTAAGGCCATTTTCTGCTTTCCTTAAGAGTCCTTGAAGTTTGCTAAGTGTGACTTCCTCCTTGTTCATATGATAAGTCATACGAAACTGATCATAACTTGGAGGTAAGGAATGGAGAATGATATCAATCGCCATGTCCTCAGGGAAGTCAACATTGAGCTTTAGCTACCGATCAACGAACCTTTGCATCTTCTGCAAGTGACCGGTGATGGGTTCACCATCCTTCATTCTGGCTGTTATCATGGAAGAGATGATTTCATACCTCTCCTAACACGCACTCTGATGGTACCTATCCATTAGATCCTGGTGCATCTCATAGGGGTAGAAATCTTCATAGGATTTTTGAAGTTCAGGAGTCATGGTGGCCAACATGATGTCGGACACTTTAGTAGCATCTTTCTCATGTGCAACAAACTCCACAAACTCTTCAGGAGTAGCAGTGGATTCATTCACAACCTTAAGCTCCCTATCGAGGACATACTCCTTGTCCTCATAGCGGGTAATCATCCTGATGTTTCTGATCCATTCATTGAAGTTGGATTCATCAAAAGTGACTTTCCCACACAAGTTCATAAGGGAAAAGGAGCTTGTAGGGTTTGAGCCAGCAACATTGTTGGAAGACATCTGAAAGAAAGAAATACAAGTTTTATTAAGTAAATAGTCCTTAATAAGTTACCCAAATGAAATATTAAGGCTAGGATCCAACAAACTACTTATAGTTCGAAGAGGGATGTTGTAATCCAAGCTATAAAATATTTGAAGGTAGGTAAATGACGATTTACCAATTTCCACCATAAAAACGAAATATTTTATTATTAGGTTTTACTGGATTTGAAACTCCTAGATCTTTTAAGATACATTGAAATTTTCAATGGCATGTTTTAATCTCAATTGTGCCCTCTCAATTTTGTGACTGAGATGCCGAGGATCACAAACAAGGTGTGAATAACCATGCAAATTGACTTTGTACCCTTAACTATATTACCTAATCGATGTGCCGGTTAACCACATACACTCCACCGATCTATAATAAAGTCAAGTTACCCTTTGCCACTCTTACTAGTCCTTATTAATGTGTCGGTTAACCACAGACGCTCCACTAACAACTTGGTAAGGTACAAAGTGTAATTTCATGGGTTAGCACCTTTTTCACATTTTCCTAAAGTAACTAAAATTGAGAACTAATAATGTATAGTTACTTTATAATTTCATTATACTTTTAATGAGGATTAAGGTCATATCCTACCTTTTTCGACTAACGAGCCTCGACCAGTCAAGGAAGCGGTGGGTGCGAGTGGACACCCATTAAACTGCCATTTTATAGGCATTAACCTTATACCCCCCTTATAGACCAGCTTCGTGAATGAGGCCTACTAATGGTACTACTGACTTATTCTTATACATACATATATATATATATATATATATATATATATATATATATATATATAATAATTAAACTCTTAATATTATAAAAGTATAAGGTTTGAATTTTAAACTCTTAAAATCCTAAGGTTTAATTTGGAATTAAAGTATTAAAGTGTAAGACTTTACAAATTCCAAAACTTGAGGCAAGTTTTGAAACTATTTCAAGACTCTTCAATTCATAACTTATGAGTTTAATGGTTCATAAAAATGAAGACTCTTCATTTTATGAAACCTCTTATTCTTTAATGACAATTTTAAAGAAGTGACGTTTGGTTATCCATAACTTGAGGACAAGTTATGGACACCATCATTAAGCATTAAGATCATGAATTAATCAACCATGTAAGTTACAAACAATTCCTATGATCTTCTAAAACTCATAAGAACAAACTTTCATATCAAACAATTTCAAGAAATCATATTAACACATATAAAACTTGAAATTTGATAATAGTCATTTGAAATGGATTAACATAATCATTACCACAATGAAAAACAGATTTTACACATTCAAAATAGTTTGGGGTAATGATTCTAGCCCATTTCCAGCAACAAAACTCAGAAAACTGCACGACACACACCTACTCGTCGGGTGCATGATCCTACTCGATGAGTAGGATGAATTTTTCCTTGGACTCCTCGAGTCCCCCCATGAACTCGTCGAGTCCAGACGAACAGTGAGCAGTTTTTCGATTTTTCAAGCAGTTTGCATCAAGTATACCGAAAACAAGCCTAGGTTCTGATACCACTAATGGGTTTTTGGAAGATCCAACTTTCGTATTTTTGAAAGACCTAAACTTTCATACTTCACAATATTATTACTCTAAAACATGCTACTTGCATATTCATAAAAGCAATATATTACATTGATAAAGAGATTACAAACTACTGGATACAAACCGACTATTACAAAGTGTTATATATTACATAATTACCCAGGATATTGTAATTTATACAAACATAAACTGTAGTACAAAAGTACTATTACAAACTATTCTAAATCTTTCAACAGTATAAGATCATACTGGTTACTTATCACCTGCAATTGTTAAATATTGATAGGGTAAGCGGTGACGCTTAGTGAGTTCAATAATAGATACAATATAACGTTATGCCATATATATACTTAAATATGGCAGAAGCAAAGAGAAACAAGGAACAACAAAGGCATATGAGAATCATGTGTTAAGCTTTTCATATCATGCGATGACTTGATTCAAAGATACACAATCAATAAGACATAACAATTTCCATACTTGATATACATCAATAAAACTTTGGCCCAAATGGCATAGAAGACATACAATTTCTGATTAACATCCTGTTAGATTTCAGGCTTATAGTCCTGTCTAACCATTTGCCAATAACATAGAATAGAAGTCATTCTCTTACGGAGACATGCTCTACATGGCCAGAGGCTACGTACCAGTACCAATGTGAATCTAAGTCCTTTCACTGATCACATGGTCAAAGGTATTACATTTACTATAAAAATAGCGAAATAAAAATAACACGGGAAAATAACTCGGAATAATAACACTGAAAAGCACATAGCACATATAACACATAACATACAATTGTTCCTATATATTGAACTCACCTTGAATTAACTGGGGGTCAAAATAGTAATTTGGGCAGCACTTCGGCTTTAAATATGACTTTCTATGTTGAAAACCGGGAGCTTAATTGAAAACAGGGCTCTACGAAGGTAGGGATTCAAAACCAAAAAGATAAAATTTTCGGGCTTCTTGGGAGCTTCGGGACGTGTTTCGGGTGCTAAAATCGATACCGGGGCTTCGGGGAAAGTCAAAATGAAGAAAATATGGAAAGAGGAGCTAAAAGTGTCAAAATTTCAAAGTTAGTCGGCAAGTCTCGCAACCCCCTTATTTATAGGGTGAGAGACCGAAGGTTCATGGCTAGGGAGGTTCCACGTCGCCTCTGCGAGGCTCGGTCCGGAGGTTGACGAAGCAGCTTGCGAAGCAGCTCGGTGGCATCAGCAGCGAGGGCCACGTCGCATCCGCGAAGCTCGGACGTGGCTCCGATGCGAGGGGCGCATCAGAGGCTCGTGTGCGATACGTGGCTGCTTCGGATCGGGACACGCGTCGCTTCTCGAATTGGGCCACGCCTCGGTGACGCACCTGCTTCGTGCGAGGTGACGTGGCCTCGCCTTATCGACGCGAATTTCTCGAGAAATGCACCTAAATCTTCTATAATCCATAACTTTCGCATACGAGCTCCGTTTTTACGTTCTTTATATGCACGCGTAGCTAAAATTATGCTCTACAACTTTCTTTTAGACTTCGTCGGCTAATTTTGAAATTATTTTTAATATTGTTATTTTTAACAGACCGGGACAGGAAAATCCGTTAAAAATTCATAACTTCTTCATCTGACAACCATTTTTGTCATACTTTTTACCGTTTTACTACAAATGACGAGGCCTTCGATTCTCATTTAGGTTGTGTCGGCTAAAAATCACTCGATCTAAAATTCGAGTTTTTAGCTGTAGACTGATAAGCTGAAACTTCGACAAATCATAACTTCCTCATACAAAGTCAGATTTTGGCGTTCTTTTTATTGAATTTCTCGGTTTAACGAATACTAAGACTTTCATTTAGATTACTAAGGCTAAAAAGTAGTTTATCAAAATCTCACTTTTTACGTCATTCGGCGCCATGTCGGTTTTGTCGCGGATCTTCGGTTGGTCATAACTCGGATTTCGACGAGGTTTTCGCCTATAAGTTTCTAACGAGATTATTTACAACTTTCAATAATAAAATTTTACTTATTTCAAATTTTATATTTTCGCAAAATTTCATTATTTGGCTATTAATTAGAATCTCATAAGACTTCTAATATTTTCTGAGTGATTCTAAACATAGTTTTACTTTATTTCTAGTAAAAACCATCTGTTAGAACTCAACACTCCATTTCACATAGTATTTCACAATTTTATTCATTACAAAACACGATTTCAAAATGTGTATGTTACAAATAACTCCTCCTTTTGAGGATTTCGTCCCCGAAATTACATCGATTAAAATATATGGGGATATTTTGCTTTTATCTCATTCTTATTCTCCCAAGTATAGTTTGGGCCTCGATGGTGTTTCCACTTAACAAGCACCAATTCTACTTCTTTATTGCGTAGTTTAGTTGTTCTTTCATTCACAATTTCTTCAGGCTCTTCAACAAATCTTAACTTATTATCCAATTTCACCTCGGATAATGGAACTGTCTCATCATAGATGCTCAAGCATTTGCGCAGATAACTCACATGAAACACATCATGAATACCTGCCAAATCTTCGGGTAATTCGAAGCGGTATGCTTGCTTTCCAATTTTATGGATGATTTTGAAAGGACCAACAAATCTAGGACTCAACTTTCCTTTCTGCCCAAATCTCATAAGGCCTTTCCATGGGGATACCTTCAGCATCATGAAATCACCCACTTGGAATTCTATAGGTCATCTTCTCTTTTCTGTATAGGACTTCTGTCGATCTTGGGCTGCTTTCATTCTTTCTCGTACGATTTGAATCTTGTCGGTGGTGTCTTGAATCGTTTCAGGGCCTCCAAGGATCTTCTGTCCTACATCACGCCACCATAATGGTGTACGGCATTTGCGACCATATAATGCTTTATATGGTGGCATTTTGATTGAAGTGTGGTAACTATTATTGTATGAAAATTCGACAAGAGGCAAGGATTTATCCCAGTTACCACCGAACTCCAAGACACATGCACGAAGCATATCTTCTACTATTTGGATTGTTCTCTCTGTCTGACCGTCTGTCTGGGGATGATAAGTTGTGCTGAGGGCAACTCGAGATCCTAATTTGCGTTGCATGCTTGCCCAAAAATTAGAAGTGAAACGAGTATCGCGATCGGAAATGATCTTTAGTGGCACACCATGTCTTGCGACAATCTCATCCAAGTATACTTGTGCGTATTTCTCCATTGGAGTCGTTTCACGCATGGCGAGAAAATGTGCACTCTTAGTCAGGCGGTCGACGATTACCCAAATGCTATCATGCTGTCTAGAAGTCTTTGGCAATTTAGTAATAAAATCCACGGACAATTCTTCCCACTTCCATACAGGAACACTAAGGCTTTCTGGAGTTCGGTAAGGCTTTTGGTGCTCTGTTTTGACTTGTAAGCATACTAAGCATTCCTGCATGTATCGCCCAATGTCTCTCTTTAATCCAGGCCACCAATAACCAGCTCTTACATGATAGTACATTTTAATTGTACCAGGATGTATTGAAAACTTAGACTTATGAGCTTCATCTAAAATCTTCTGTCTTAATCCACCAATCTTTGGAATCCATAGCCGATTCTTAAATACTTTTAATCCTCGTGGATCATCAAGTAAAACATCAGCATAATGTACCATTCCTTCCTTCTTCACATTTTCTAGCTTTAAGGCCTCAACTTGCCACTTCTATAGTTCATTAAGAATAGTGAACTTCACTGTAGTGTGATTAATAGTATAACACATACTATTACGATAAACCTTCCTGCTAAGTGCGTCTGCAACCACATTAGCCTTTCCAGGATGGTACAGGATTTCACAGTCATATTCTTTGATCAGCTCCATGGCTCGTTGTTGTCTCATATTCAGAGTTTGCTGACTGAATATATACTTGAGACTCTTGTGGTCGGTAAACAATTGGCATTTCGTACCAAAAAGATAACGTCTCCAGAGTTTTAGGGCAAATACCACTGCAGCGAGTTCAAGATCATGGGTGGGATAATTCTTTTCATAATCTTTTAGTTTTCTTGAGGCATAGGCTATCACTTTACCACGCTGCATCAACACACAACCGAGTCCTAATCTTGAAGCATCGCTATACACGGAGAAATCATCATCACCTTCTGGGAGTGATAAAATGGGAGCATGAGTCAAAAGATCTTTTAAAGTCGAGAAAGCTTTTTCTTGGGCTTCACTCCATTCGAACTTTGCTTCTTTTCGAGTAAGACTAGTGAGAGGTACAGCTATACGAGAAAAATCTTTAATGAATCTTCGGTAATAACCCGCAAGACCCATGAAACTACGAATTTCGTAAGGATTACGGGGCACTTCCCAATTTTGAATGGCTTCGATTTTGGTAGGATCCACGGATATACCATCACCAGAAATAACATGGCCGAGAAATTGAACTTGGCAAAGCCAAAATTCATATTTCGAGAATTTAGCATAAAGTTTCTACTTTCGAAGAAGTTCTAAGATTTCACGAATATGAACGGCATGATCAGCTTCAGACTTGGAATAGATTAGAATATCATCAATGAATACGATGACAGACTTATCGAGCATTGGGCGGCATACTCGATTCATCATATCCATGAATACAGCAGGAGCATTTGTCAAACCAAATGGCATGACAAGGAATTTGAAATGCCCATAACGAGTACGGAATGCAGTCTTCGGTACATCTTGCTCTTGTACTTTCAACTGATGATAGCCAGATCTCAAATCAATCTTTGAGAAATAGCTAACACCCTGAAGTTGATCAAATAAATCGTCAATGCGAGGTAGTGGGTACTTGTTCTTGATAGTCACCTTATTCAGCTCACGATAATCTATGCACATTCGCATCGATCCGTCTTTCTTCTTGACAAATAGTACTGGAGCACCCTAGGGAGAGGTACTCGGTCGAATAAAGCCTTTGTCAAGTAATTCCTGCAGTTGGATCATCATTTCTTTCATCTCGGCTGGCGCAAGACGATAAGGAGTCTTTGTAATCGGAGCAGCACCAGGCACAAGGTCAATTCGGAATTCTACTTGCCTGTCTGGAGGAAGTCCAGGCAGATCATCGGGGAAAACATCAGGATATTCGTTAACGATGGGAACACCATTTACAGTTTTATTCTCCTTTCTTGAGATGTCAACTGTATAGGCTAGATAGATAGGGCAACCTTTCGATATAAATTTATGAGCTTTGAGGAAAGAGATTATTTTTAAGATCCTTTGTTCACCGTAGACATGAATAGAATCTTCCCCTTCAATAGGAATGCGTACCATCTTTTCGTAACACAAGAGTTCTGCATGGTTCTTTGACAACCAATCCATGCCGAGAATAATATCGAAGTTGGGCAAGGAAATAGGGATTAGGTTAGCAAGAAAATTATAGCCTTCAATTTCTATGACACAATCCCTATAGATTTTATCAGCAAGTAATGATATACTTCCCACAGTATCTACGTGAAATGGTTGCGCGAATGCATAGCAAGCAGTTTGAAAAGAATGCGCAAATTCATAAGATACGAAAGAATCTGAGGCACTAGAATCAAATAAGATGTGAGCAGGTCTAGAATTGACAAGAAATGTACCCGTCACAACATTCGGGTCCTCACGTGCTTCCTCTGTGGTAATCTGGAATGCACGACCTTTAGCTTTTGGCACCTCCTCCTTTTTAGCTGGAGTATTCTTTGGTTGTTGGATAGGGACTTGACTTCTCGCTGGCTGTTGAACAGAAGCTTGACTTCCCGTCACTTGGCTGGTAAGAGTAGGGCAAAAACGCTTCTTGTGGCCAGTAATACCACATGCATAGCAAGTCACATCCTTCCTTGGGCAAGCTGGCTTTATATGACCAGTTTCTCCACACCCATAACAGACAATGGATTCCTTGTCTATTTTGCATTAACCCGGATGATTCCTTCCACAAACGCGACATGAAGGCGATTGAATAGAAAAAGATTGTGACCTGCCACGGCCACGAAAAGCACTTTGAGATTGCGCTTGCTTGCTAGGATCAGTTCGAACAGATTGAGCTGGTGGAATATTGGAAACAGGAGTGGTTCTTTCAGTACGTGGATGCTTTGGAATAGTAAAAGTGGCACCACGTATCTCTAAGTCATGCTCACGCCTTCGAGCATACTCAACAGCTTTATCAAATGACAGAACATCCCGATTGGCTACAAAATCATGGATTTCATGTCGTAGTCCTTCTAAGAATAACTGAATTTTCTCGTCTTCAGTTGGAATGTACTTTGCAGCAAACCATGTTTTTTGATTGAACTGAGTCTCATACTTATTCACATTCATTCCTCCTTGTTTGAGCTCAAGGAATTCCTTCTCCAATCTTCTCCTCATATCTAGAGGACAATACTTCTCTAGCACACGAGTTTTGAACAACTCCCAGGATAAGTTCTCCTGGTCACATCCGTTGAGAGCTTCATATGTTGCTTCCCACCAGACCAAGGCTTCTCCAATGAGCATTGCAGAAGCATAGATAGCCTTGTCTTCATCATCCACATGAGAGACACGAAATACTTTCTCGATGTTCTGAATCCAATTTAGAACAACTATAGGATTAAGGACACTAGAAAACTCCGTAGCACCACTACTCTTTAAATCTTTGAACGAGGGATGCTTCACCTTTCTGCTTGAAGATTCTCCAATGGCTTTCTCTTTTCCTTTATCACCATTCTTTTTGTGTTCTTCGAGAGTCTGTCGAATAACACCAGTAAGTTAACCCAAGAGTCCCTCCTCGCGAGGAGATACTGGAGTATTCACTTCCTCGGGTTGAGGACCTCCACCAACCTCAAGGGTATGGCTACTTACTTGTTCAACCATTGATCTGAAATAAGGGGTAAGATAGCATTTTAGAATATTAGGGTTTATTATTACCTAATACTTTTACTTATATATTTCCTATGGTTTGTTTCCCTAAACTTACAATGATTAAGTTCATATATTGAACTTCCAATAGTTTAAGTCTAAATACCAATCCGTGGAATTTAGTTCGCTTAAACCACTGCTCTGATACCATGATTGGAAGACCCAACTTTCGTATTTTTGAAAGACCCAAACTTTCATACTTCACAATATTATTACTCTAAAACATGCTACTTGCATATTCATAAAAGCAATATATTACATTGATAAAGAGATTACAAACTACTGGATACAAACCGACTATTACAAAGTGTTATATATTACATAACTACCCAGGATATTGTAATTTATACAAACATAAACTGTAGTACAAAAGTACTATTACAAACTATTCTAAATCTTTCAACAGTATAAGATCATACTGGTTACTTATCACCTGCAATTGTTAAATATTGATAGGGTAAGCGGTGACGCTTAGTGAGTTCAATAATAGATACAATATAACGTTATGCCATATATATACTTAAATATGGCAGAAGCAAAGAGAAACAAGGAACAACAAAGGCATATGAGAATCATGTGTTAAGCTTTTCATATCATGCGATGACTTGATTCAAAGATACACAATCAATAAGACATAACAATTTCCATACTTGATATACATCAATAAAACTTTGGCCCAAATGGCATAGAAGACATACAATTTCTGATTAACATCCTGTTAGATTTCAGGCTTATAGTCCTGTCTAACCATTTGCCAATAACATAGAATAGAAGTTATTCTCTTACGGAGACATGCTCTACATGGCCAGAGGCTACGTACCAGTACCAATGTGAATCTAAGTCCTTTCACTGATCACATGGTCAAATGTATTACATTTACTATAAAAATAGCGAAATAAAAATAACACGGGAAATAACTCGGAATAATAACACTGAAAAGCACATAGCACATATAACACATAACATACAATTGTTCCTATATATTGAACTCACCTTGAATTAACTGGGGGTCAAAATAGTAATTTGGGCAGCATTTCGGCTTTAAATATGACTTTCTATGTTGAAAACCGGGAGCTTAATTGAAAACAGGGCTCTACGAAGGTAGGGATTCAAAACCAAAAAGATAAAATTTTCGGGCTTCTTGGGAGCTTCGGGACGTGTTTCGGGTGCTAAAATCGATATCGGGGCTTCGGGGAAAGTCAAAATGAAGAAAATATGGAAAGAGGAGCTAAAAGTGTCAAAATTTCAAAGTTAGTTGGCAAGTCTTGCAACCCCCTTATTTTTAGGGTGCGAGACCGAAGGTTCGTGGCTAGGGAGGTTCCACGTCGCCTCTGCGAGGCTCGGTCCGGAGGTTGACGAAGCAGCTCGGTGGCATCAGCAGCGAGGGCCACGTCGCATCCACGAGGCTCGGACGTGGCTCCGATGCGAGGGGCACATCAGAGGCTTGTGTGCGATACGTGGCTGCTTCGTATCGGGACACTCGTCGCTTCTCGGATTGGGCCACGACCTCGGTGACGCACCTGCTTCGTGCGAGGTGACGTGGCCTCACCTTATCCATGCGAATTTCTCGAGGAATACACACAAATCTTCTAAAATCCATAACTTTTCGCATACGAGCTCTGTTTTTGACGTTCTACAACTTTTGTTTAGACTTCGTCGGCTAATTTTGAATTTATTTTTAATATTATTATTTTTTACAGACCGGGACAGGAAAATCCATTAAAAATTCATAACTTCTTCATCCGACATCCATTTTTGTCAGACTTTTTACCGTTGTACTACAAATGACGAGAACTTCGATTCTCGTTTAGGTTGTGTCGGCTAAAAATCACTCGATCTAAAATTTGAGTTTTTAGCTGTCTACTGCTAAGCTGAAACTTCGAAAAATCATAACTTCCTCATACAAAGTCTGATTTTGGCGTTCTTTTTATTGAATTTCTCGGTTTAACGAATACTAGGACTTTCATTTAGATCACTAAGGCTAAAAAAGTAGTTTATCAAAAACTCACTTTTTACGTCATTCGGCGCCGTGTCGGTTTTGTCGCGGATCTTCGGTTGGTCATAACTTATTCGTTATAACTCGGATTTCGACGAGGTTTTCGCCTATAAGTTTCTAACGAGATTATTTACAAATTTCAATAATAAAATTTTACTTATTTCAAATTTTATATTTTCGCTAAATTTCACTATTTGGCTATTAATTGGAATCTCATAAGACTTCCAATATTTTCTGAGTGATTCTAAACATAGTTTTACTTCATTTCTAATAAAAACCATCTGTTAGAACTCAACACTCCATTTCACTTAGTATTTCACAATTTTATTCATTAAAAAACACGATTTCAAAATGTGTATGTTACAGTTTTGAGCAATCTAACACTCTTATGGTATACATGCAACCCTAGAAACCTTGGATCTATGTTTTTTCAAAAATACATACAAATTTGATTTTTCCAAGGTTTGCTTCCTATATAGCATGGCATGGGGAACATGAAACATAATACTAGAAGAAGAACATACCTTTCTTGTTGCTTGAATTCCTTGATGACTTTGTGAGCCTAGCACCCCAAATGTTGTGCCTCAAATGCTTCACATAACACCACAAGACTTGGAAATAACTTGAGAGAATGTCACTAACACTAAAAATCAGCTATGCCCTCTTGAAATCAACTAGTTGCCCATTTTGCTAGCCATAGGGTCCCTTTTATTGTGTTGTCACAATTAGGGTTTACATATGTATGCCTTTAATTGTCATGACTCTTCATTTGCAATGATCCATAGGTTTGTAATCCTCATGGACTATCCATGGAGCTCTTAATGGGTTATAGCCCAACTCCATTAACCATGGATCATTAGCCCACTATAAAAGAATAGATGATTGACATAATCAACCCTATATATTTAATTAGTCTCAAATTGATCACCAAATCAATTCTAAATTAATTATTGATCAACACTAATTAAATAATACTATTATTAATATATTAGAACTTATAATATATTAATAACCATAAGTGTCCTTTCTCTCATTTTGTTAATCCAAGTATTGTAATGCCATGCAACCCAAATGGACCATGACGGGTCGGTTCAAGTACATACCAAATATAGTTATGGACTTAGACACTATATCCAACATATACTAACGGAAGCACATGACTCGCACTTAGATCAGGGAAAGTCACAAGTTTACCAAGAAGCTAGTAATTGATTCCGTTTTATTCAAGTATGTCGTTACCATCGTTTCGGTAATGATTAAGAAGATGATTTTTGTTTCGACCCTAGTGGTCATATCAAATTGAGTCCGACTAAGATGAGTATGTTACATGATTCAAAGAACCAAGTTCGATGTAGCACCTAACTTAACCCAGAAGATTGAAGTGAAAGATAATCGAAGCGGTCAATAGAAGTATCGCGCTAGTTAAAGAAGTTGGTAGCTAGAAATGCTACAAGTTAAAATGTGATTATATCACTTTAGAACATGAAGGAAAGTATATTCTATTCTAGAATTTGACTCTAAGAGACCTGAGTCTGAGCATTGCAACATACGATGAGAGTTCATTAGAACGTGACCCATCGGTCTATCATGGAAATCAAATAAACTTATCTTAAGTTTGTTAAGAAGAAGAAGGAGTCTCTGATAAAGAGAGAGTTTGTGACACGAAGGTCATGATTGAAAGTGTGACAAGACATAGAGAACGGGTGCAAGATCAAGCACCGCTTGTAGTCAAGAAGACTAGGAGTTAGATACGCATTCGAAAAAACATCAAAGTTACGATTATTAATTAGTATGATGAGATAACGTACGGATTCATCATTTAATCCCTATTTCGTTGATGATTCCGGGACCTAATCATCCTAAGGGGAGATAGTTGTAACACCCGTAGATCCGGGCTAGTTAATTTAGAGACAATAAGCATCAAAAATGAGTTATTGATGGAATATTATTTAGAAGGAGTAATCTTAACCAAGTGTTAGTATATGTTATAAGGGTTCCGTACATATAAAGAAACGCCGAAATCCGAGTTATAATGAAGAAGTTATGGCACGTCGAAGTTTTACGGAAAAACCGGCACGGCACCGGGAGACGTAAATAGTGAATTTACGATAAATGACTTTTTGGCCTTAGTGATCTAAAAAAAGGTTGTAGTATACGTTAAACCGAGAACATACAAAAAAGAGTGCCCAAATCTGACTTCGTATGAGGAAGTTATGAATTTTCAAAGATTTGGCATAGCAGTGCACTGCCCAAAACTCGAATTTTAGATAGAGCGGTTTTTGGCCTACGTGGCCTAAATTAGAGTTGAAGATCTCATTAATAGGAACTCAATGGTAAAAAGACAGACGAAAACGGAGTCCGTATGTAGAAGTTATGAATTTTACGCGGACATTTAACTGTATAATCTCCTCCTACCATTAAATTTAAGATCGGTCGAGAATTAGCCGACAGAGTCAAAATGAAAGTTGTAGATCTTAATTTACCTACGCGTGGATATAAAGAACGTAAAAAACGGAGCTCGTATGCGAAAGTTACGGATTTTAGAAGTCGGAAGTGTGCTGTGCGAAAATGGGTGATGTGACACAATCTTGGCCATTGCTTTCTCCCCAAGTCTTGCCACCAGATGGTGACATGTGGCATCAAGTTCAGCCATATTTCACCCTATAAATAGAACCTCTCCAACCCTCATTTTCTTCACATCTTTCCCATTCTTTCTTCTCTCTACACTCTCTCTAAACCTCCCAAAACTCCCCTAGCGCTAGAAGAAAGCCCCGGAGCGCTCGACGGCTCCAAGAAGAAGAGCTTTCGGCTCGGAAGTTCTACCCCTACAGAGCCCAGCTTCTAGCCAAACCCCCTCGTAGGTAATATACGCCTACGCTATTTTAAATATAGTTTTTATTTAAATATAGTAATGTTATTAGGACCTTATAATAAATATTTGGGCTATTATTATGAGTTATATAAATGTCGTTATAATATCTTTTTAACCACTCGCGGTACGGGGAATCTGGTTTGCAGGGCCGCTTGGGTTGCTGGATTTCAGAAATGCTATATGCCAAAATGATCCTGCCCTCCGGTGTTCCATGTTTGGCCCCTATCTGTACATAGTGGGTGAAAAGTATTGTGTTAACGCTTATATAATAGTAATAATAGTTAGACTATTAATTAGTCTCATCGAGCATTAGACTAAACTCTAGTGGTAATGATACTAGGTTATGTCAAAGGAGTTATTTAAAGTAAACGAAGTGTCGTCTGAGTGTCGAGTCACCACATTTTCAAGTGAGTGTATAGTCCATTTCGTCTTACACATAGATATGAAGTATTTTAATATAAATTACGTGCTAAGTATGCATATTATCTGAATACTTGTTGTCTATGTTGGGTGAAAGATTTTTTATACATGTTTTAAATGATCTGAACTGTATATGTATTTTATATCTACAAAACGTGTTGGGTAAAATATGGGTAGATGAAATAGTTACTGTGTGATAACACGATGAAAGACATCAATGTTGATAGTGATCCAATCATCTAGTGGAGTATAGATGTCGACCACAGATACTAGACAGTCCAGTGGAACGCTAGCAGGCTCATAACCTGTAGGTGTTTTTGAACTAAGTGCTCGTTAGGTATTTTGAACTGAGTGTGTTCACTAGGTATTTTTGAGCTAAGTGTTTTCACTATTTATTTTTGAACTAAGTGTTCACCAGATGTTTTGGACTACGTGTTCACCAGTTGTAATCTATAAATCTTGGTAACGATGGACTTCGTACCTATTCCTTAGGATAATCCTTAAGAATAAATGAACGAGGAATAGTTGATTCTTAGGATAGATCCTTAAGAGTAAAGAAGATAATGGGGATGGGTAATTGGGTTGATTAATTATTTGAAGATTAAACATAATAATTATATTATTGTGGGTTGAAAACCCTACGTACTCACCAGGTTTTCCAACCTGACCCACTCAGTTTATTTATATCACAGGTGTTGATATGAGTCACATTACACTAAGATATTAAAGAGATATAAATCACTAGTGATAATGAATGTAAGTTCTGTTTATGCTTATGTTTCTACATTGACGATGACACCCTAAATGTTTTAAAATGAATAAAAATATTTTTCTTCGGAAATGCATTGATAACGTATTTATCATGTTTTATTGGGAACAAATTTCGCAACATTTTTATTAAAAGAGGTACTCTGATTTTTATAAAACATAAACAAAATCGGTCTTTTCTGACCGTGAAAATGGGGATGTCAAATTATTATTTACCAACTATTATATAAATAAAAATTAAAGCTATTCCTTTTTTATTTTGTCAAATGTGATAAAATAAGTAAGTGTTTATTATTCTTTAATAAATTAATTAAAAAAATTATTAATTAAAGGCTTTTGATTATTAAATAATTACGAAATAATAATAACTTGGGTTGTGATTTATTTATTTACAAGGAAAACGTTTGAGAAAAGTTCATAGTTGTCTCAAATAAAAAAATTGTCTTGTTAGGTCATTTGAGAATTATACTAGAAATTTGACAACTGTTTGGAACGTTCCCCTTTAACACGTATCATAATATTGTCCGCTTTGGGTTCCCGAAACGAAAACTTCCCATGGAGTTACTCATCCCTGAATTGCTCTCACCCTCACGGCTTTAATACACGTTGTCACATAGATGGTATCCACACCCCTTATATGGAATGCTTCGTTCTCCTTCCCAGCCAATGTGGGATCAGATACAACCTACCTTCACCTCCCATTATAGGGTTTGAAGTCCCTGTCGAACAAATCGACCCGTTCCCTAACTCTTATACCATTTGTAACGTCCCCATCTTGCATGTATCACAATATTGTCCGCTTTGGGCTCCCTGTACGATTCTGAATTGCTCTCATCCAGACACGCTTAACTTCAGAGTTCTTATAGGATATGTTTCCCTCACCACTTTAAAACACGTTGTGACAGGGAAGGTATCCACGCCCTTTATAAGGAATGTTTTGTTCTCCTTCCTAGTCGATGAGGGATCAAGTACAACCCACCTTCTCATCAAGAGTAGCCCTAGTAGTCCCTACATGCCCTCTTTGTGTGTGTGTGTGTGTGTGTGTTGGGTACAACAATGGGAAGAATAAAGGTTTGCTTGATCAATGTGGAAGTTTTATGTAGATCATTCATTAAGATTATTTAATTTGATAATAAGTCTCAATTAGTGAAGTAGTATTCTAAAACATCCTATGATACAGAGCTTTTGTTAGCATTTGGGAGTTTCTAGTTTTTGACAAAACTCTCTAATTTAAACAAAAAAATCGTTTGGCAATACGAGCATTTAGCTTTTACTTTGAAGGAAACGTTCCAAATCTAAAACATACTTCATATAGCGCTTAACAAAACACTACTGAGCTTTTGAAATCAATATTCATAATTTCCCTTAAATAAATAAATATATATATATATATATATATATATATATATATATATATATATATATATATATATATATATATAAACAGTTGTACATTTATGTAAATCCTCCTTAATAAATGAAGGTTTTTTTGCCACATGTCAATCTCTCATGAGTTTTGACACTTGTCATTTTGTGGTATTTTGAAATAAATATTATCCACTTGTCAATTTTTTGTTTGTTTCAATTTTTAAAATTAAAATCATATACTTATATATGTAAAGTATTAAATATCATATATATGATATTAAATTGTAATAAATACATTTCTTTCTTTCTTATTTTGAAGTTTTACATTAAAAATTATTAAAAAAATATTTTTTGTTTACACTTTAATGTTTAATATTTTTTTTAAATTAACCCGTGTAATACACGGGGTTCACACCTAGTTTATATATTTCAAAAGTTTCCAGTTATTTTTGTCAAACACTCATATAACAAATTAAAACTACAGCTGCCAACTATTAGCTATCTGCTACGCGCTACCAACTAAACGCTACCAGCTACCTACTCTCTAATTCCAGCTAACAACAATTTTGCCAAACACGTCCAAAATGATGTTGATTTAATTAGATCAGTTCATTTGATAATAAGTCTCAATTGTTTTTCAATACGACCAATGCGTTGTTCATGTAATGATTAGATAATATTTTGTTTTTTGGTTGTCATTCTTGGTTGTTTTTAATATTGTGATAAAAGGTTATGTATTTGGGGTTGTAATGTTGTATCAAAATTGTTTGTAATCTAGAACCAAGTAAACGATATAACTAAATAAACCTGATCCTATATTGCACTCTGGCTTAAGAGGCATCAACGGAATAGATGAGTCAGGGCCGGTCTATTGTTTTTTACTACCCGGGGCGAGATAAAAAAATTATGCCCTTATATGTGTACCGTACAATAACAAAAACATAAAATGTAGTAATTTCTAATATAAAAAATGCAGTAATTTTTATAATCAAACAAATAATACAAACAAAATATACAAAAAATCACCTAAAGCGATGTCTTCGCGTATTTTTTGAAGCGAAAACATCTCTTATTTTACAATAGTCAATATTTTTTTAAAAAATCATTTTCAATCTTTCTTGAGTCATGGTACTTCGGAGATACGATTTCAAAAGCTTCAATTTTGAAAAACTTCTTTCCGCGGAAGCAACCGTAACCGGCACCTTCAATAATATCTTATATGCAACCAACACATTAGGGAACATATCCGTTCTTCTTGCATACTCCATTATTTGAATAGATGTCCAAGGACTTCGACTTTTGTATGCTTCATCCGACAACATTTTCTGCAAAAGTTTTAACTCAATGAATAAACCATCTTCATCAATATCATAATCTTCACCATTTTTCAAATTGGACTCAATATTTAAACAACATTTCTTTAATTCATCATCAAATAAAGAAACTAATTTGGAACCATCAAACAAAAAACCAAATATCGATTCAAAATATTGCATTTGTTCAAATCTACTTTTCAATTGAACAAGAGCCATATCAACAAGAATAAAAAAAAATAATCCCTTTTAAACGCTTCTTGAGAAGATTGGTGTTCTCTTTCGGTATTTGGAATTTCATCAAAATGTTGTTTTCTTTTTTTATTGCGTTTTTGAGGAATTTCGGGTTTAACTTTAACACTATTTGCTATTTCTTTTGCTTCACTAATAGCAAAGTCAAACCCATTTTCCCTATATCCTTCAAAATAATTAATTAACCCCTCTAAATTTTTTACAACAACATCAAGAAGCATTTCTTTGGATTGTAACTTTTTGCTTACCAAATTAATTTTGTACAAAATATCATACCATATAACTAAACTTAAAATAAATTCAAAACTAGAAAATTCATCATTTACTAGTGAATCGGCATCTCTACACACTTGTCTATTATCACTTATTATAGATAGTTTTTTTAAAGCTTTTCTTATTTGATAAAATTGTGTTTTTATTGCTTTAACACATTCAATATGACTTTCCCAACGAGTAGCTGATAATGATTTAAGTGTTAGATCATCAACAAACTCAAGTAAAACACTCCATCTTTTGGTTGAATTAGAAAAAACATTATAAATATACCAAAAAAAGTTTTTGCCTTTTGGCAAGAATTTGTCATATCACACAAAACCAAATTTAAACTATGACATCCACAAGGCATATAAAAAGCTCTATTATTTATATCAAGCAATTGTTTTTGAACACCTTGGTGTTTACCTTTCATATTTGCCCCATTATCATACCCTTGACCACGAACATAATTAATATCCAAATCAAGAGATTTTGGGGCATCTTGTAAAACATTAAAAAGACCTAGACCGGATGTATCTTCTACAATTAAAAACTCTAAAAAAACTCTTCAACTTTTAATGGAACACTTTCCAAATCTACACATCTTATAATCAAAGTCATTTGTTCTTGGTGACTAGCATCCAGAGTGCAATCAAGAATTACAGAAAAATATTTTGCCTTTTTGATTTTTTTTTTTATAATTGTACATTTTACCTCGGATGCTAACATTTCAATTAATTCATTTTGAATTTTATGACTAAGATAATGATTATGTGTTTCTTTGTCTTGAATCATTCGAAAATGTTCTTTCATTACCGGATCCCACTCCGCAATCGATTCAATTACACTTAAAAAATTGTCATTTGAGTTTTCATAAATTTTTTCATTTGTACCACGAAAAGCCAAATTATTTTTTGCTAAACATTTTACAACATAAATAATTCTAACCATAACTTCTTTCCAATGTTCGGTATCTTTTTTTATAATTTCTTGAATTTCTTTGTCAATTGTTTCGTTTTTATTTAACCTAATTCGTGTTTCATTCCATGTTCTTAAATTATCCATATGATCGGAACTATTTTCATGTTGTTTTAATGTTTCACTAAGATGTTTCCAATCTTTAATTCCTTCAGTTGCCAAACTACTTTTAGTTCGAATGGTTTTAAACAACTTAAAACAAAAACAAAAAACTTTATCAAGTTCTTTTGAATACACTAACCATTTTCTATCAAAAGAATCATCATTTCTTAATTTCCGAATGAAAAAATCAAATGAAAAATGTCTACCAAGTGAATCTTTTGGAAAAATTGTGTTGGTATCAACTTCTCTATTTGGCCCTTTTTCTATTAGTAAATCTTTCATTTTTGAATCTAAATTATTCCATACTCTAGGATCAAAAATATTAAAATCACTTGGTTTATCTTTATCAAAAAAATCATTTTTTTCAAAATCATTGGAAATATCAACCGAATCATTGGAAGTACTAGGTGGAACATTAAAATTATTAACCGGATCATTAGAATTTTGATTTCTAACAAAATATTTGTTCAAAGACCCTCTTAATTGATTAGCCTCTTCTTGTTCTTTTCTTTTTCGTCTTCTATTTTGAGCACCCGATGGTTGTTTTCGGGGAAACATATTTAAAAATCAGCAAATCTAGTTATAAAAGCTAAGCAAAAAAACAATCAATAATTCTAGTTATAAAAGCTAAACAAAGAAAGATACAACCTGGCCAAAGTTTTCGTCTTTATTTCCCACTTTGAAAATGCCGATAATCTGAAAATTAAAACATACAATCAGAAATACAAATCCATTTTCAACAACTATTGACTAATAACACTACAATGATTCACATGATCACATCACAAAAACAAAAACAAAACAAAACTTTAGAAAATTAATTCAAAATTTTGTATCATAAACAAACCATAGACTATAGTAATCAGAAACTATACCTAAAGTAAACCATAAATCTCATATACCAACAACAGAATTTGATGCTTTTATTTGTTTCAAAAACAAAAGATTACTTTTTTTTTATTGTAATCCAGCAGATCCAACAGGTAAGAAAAAAACTTCCTAACTCCTAATCAGTTGAAGATGCAACAGCCAAGAAGTTTGATGTTCAAACAGAAATAAAAAAAAATCATTTGAAGAAAAGTAGAGAACTTACCCTAATCAGTTGAAGAGCAGAAGATGAGAACTGAAAAGAGAATTCAGAAACTGTCGTTCACTTCGTTTTCTATTTGAAAACAATAGAAAATTCTAATTTCCAAGTCTGCAACTCAAACAACAAATCACAAATTCACAATATTCGATTAAACAAAAAAACAATGATTGAAGAAAACTCACAGTCAATTGAAGAAAACTCACCCAAAATTCGAGTTTATGAGTTTTAGAGAAGAAAACTTGCAATCGGATTGTGTCTCCACTCTCCGGTCACGGGTTGTGTTTGATTTGTCTTTTCCCTTCCCCCTTCGTTTGAAAGATTGATTGAACCGAAGTAGATTGATTGATTAAATCAGAAATTGAGAAGAAGATTGAATAAGAAATTGAGAGCGAGAGGAAGGAATGAGAATCGGCTGAATCGGTGATGCCCACACTGCCACACAACAAATACATTGAATCCATTTGAACGTTGGTCGACCGACGACCGTCTCCTCGATCTCTCGACTGCTTCAATTGACGATTGCGCTACTCAAGGCGTTCAAGGTCAAGAATCGTTGAATCGGTAATATTGCTGCCCCTAAGTAACGTTGATCATTATTGGATTGGGTAATTGGGTTTAATTTTTGGGCCAAAATTACATAGATATATTATGACTTGCTGCATAAAAAATATGCCCCTATTTTTTTGATGCCCTGGGCCTAAGCCCAACTGGCCCATATAATAGGGCCAACCCTGAGATGAGTCCATCAATCTTCGAAAAAAAAAATTATACATCAATTCGAATCTTGGTTAGAACTCATTTAAAAAATGAATCTCATATTTAAGTTTGAGTTGGGCTCAGACTTATTTAATTCGATCTCAAGTCAAACTTTTAACGAGTCGATCCGAATAAGTTTGGCTCACTTACACCTTTAATTAGTCTTTACTACAACTGAGTCCGTGATTGCACGGCCTCAAATATTTGTAGTTAATGTTGGTTTTAAAATTAAACTAAAACTTGCAACCTATAACGATTTTTAGTTAAATTCACCTTTTCTATTCATTTTGACACTATTAAAGTATGATATATGATAAAAAAAAAAAAATAAGAAAATGACATCCAACTATAATTATTGAAGCCATAACGTAGATCACGAGTCATGACAAATATAGCAAGATATAAAAACAATACCATATCTCGTCCACAAAAGATGGAAACTAAAACAAAATAGATACCACGACACGTGTACCCTATTTTATCCAATAATAATTTATATGGGATTCTTCCTTATCATAACTGTTTTGTCTATTAATGTAACTTGTAAGTTTATGCAACGCCATTTTAACAAGACATCGGTATTTAATTTTTGTAGAATTTATATAAAAAAACATATAAAATAGACTCTTACATTATATACGAATAAATATAAATATGCTAAAAAGCTCGTCATGACTTCGTCATTGCGTATCAAGGCTCCAAAATTTGTACTTAACGTCATCTTTTAACAAAATGACGTCTTAGGTCATGTATATAAAAATGAATAAAATTAGAAAATACATCTAAATGAATTTTTCAATCCATTAAGTTCTTTTATGAGATTCTATTATCTTTATAATATAATGGCATCCGTATTTATGTGTTTCAACCTTAAGAGTGTCAATATAGTTATATAAAATGTCTTTCAACCAACTATATTTTTGTAACACCTAGTTTTATGATGTTTCTAATACCAGGGAGAGTGGGATGTAAATGAATCGAGTAAAGATCTTGGGCTTCAAGAGAATAGAGTCTAGACCCTTTCAGATATTTATAATTTTGGATTCAGTGATTTAAGCCATCGATTTGTGCTCTGAAGTAAAGGGGTAAAATGGGAAAAGTAATATATGGGTTTCTTGCATGAATTCTGGTTTTAGCTCGACATATATTAACTCAAAAGTAACTATATAGAGTTGTGGGGCTCGTCAATACCTTTATGTGCATATAAGGATCACTGAAAACGGAGTTGAAACGAAGAAGTTATGATTGTTTGAAGCTGAAGTAGAATTGGGTGAAAAACCGTCCTCACGACATGACAAGCATGTTGTCACGGCATGAGAGCTATCACGAGGTGACAAATAGGTTGACATGAGGTGAATGTTGTGCAGCCCAAGCCCATATATTTTAGGGTTTTCAACGTATTTAAAGGTAAGGATGGATGTTTTAGGGTATTTTCTTAGCCTCCATGTAACAACTCGTTTATTAATTAAATAAATAGATAAGGGTTAATATGCATAGAAACCCTAAAATCGATAATAATATAGCAAGGTGTTGGTCTCGAGGTGCTAATTGTCACGATTTTAGAGGTTGGGGGTTAAAAGAGTAAGTTCCGGAGTGGTTTATAAATATTTATGAAGGCAAGGGCTGCTTGGTAAATTATTGGGACTTAATTTGAATAGAATTTTGGGAAGCAAGAACTTAATGGAAAATTTCGGATTTAATTTGTAAAGATTTTCTAGGGCAGGGGCTATTAGGTAAGTTTTGGACTTAGTTTGAAGGAAATATGGGGAGGAGGGACTGAACTTGTAAAAAACGTGAATGTTTGGAGGAAGTGCGGGTTATAACCGGTACTCCTTTCCCCGTCATCTAACCTGTCCATTCCCCATCGCATGATGATGAGAAAAACCCTAAACCTAGATCATAACCTCCAGCTGCAAACCTCTTGAGTCGCTGCCTAGTGGAGATCGACCGACATAGCCCGCAGTCGGTAACGCCATGAGTAGCTGAGTACTTGCTGCGACACCACTACCGACGAAGTCGGAAGCCCGGGGCTAATCTCGCACACTGTCGTCGCCGGTGACTGCAAAGATTGAAGAGTTCGTGGTAGCGAGCTACCGAGAAGTTGCTGGTAATGTCATTTGTCACTTATCTGTCTCATCTACTTCGTTTATTTCAGTGGTTTGACGTTGTGTATGACGGTTGTGGATACCGGCGACCCTTGGACCACCATTTTTGTTTGTTTCGGCGACCATAGCCTCCTATCCGAAGGTTAGGAGCTTAGTTCTCGTGTCATTTGTGTGTTGTGTTGCTGTTACGAGCTGAGTACATGGTCATGCGCGTGTTTTTGGTAAAAGACCCACCGCCACCACTACATGGTGATGGCTGCCACCATTCTGCCACCCATTTCTGCCTTCTGTCGTTCTTTTGCCGCCACCAGCCACCGTGGGAGGTGGCTGTGTGCGTGTGTATTTTATGTGTGAGATTATTATGCACTCTTTGGGCAGGAACCACCACCACCACCATTGGAAATGGTGGCTGCCGCCTCGCCGCCCATGACCACCACTACCCGGGGTAGTAGTGGGTGGTTCTTGGAATAGTGAACCCTAATCGTATCAAATGCTTGATTTGGGCTTGTTGGATGGTTATTGGGCTAGAAAACCCTAATTTTGGGTTTGTTGGTTTGGGCCTATTGGGACCCATATTTGGACCAGTGGACTGAAGATATAACTCATGACGATTCTATTGTATGATGGCTTATTGGAATAATGAACTTAATGGGTTAAGTCCTTAATGGGTTAAGTCGTTAATGGGTTAAGTGAGAAACACTTAACCCTAATTGTCATTTTATGTGAAAACCCTAATTTTGCTTAGGCCTTGAGTTGGGCCTTTTTATTGGGCTTTGGTGTTTGGGCCATTGATGAGTCATCCAAGAGCAGTCACGTGGACTAGAATATTTAGATGGGCTTTAGGGTAAGGCCCATGTGAGGGTTCGGGCCCAATTTGAAAAATTGGGCCATAGTTGGGCCAATAGAGGACTTTTTGTGAACCCATTTGGTATTGGGCCTTAGTGGGCCCATTGGGCTTGGATCATTTATGGACCGAATTGGTGAACTATATTTAGACCTAATAATGTGAAGGTTTGTCTTATATCCTAATGGGGTTATTTGTGGGTTTGGCTTAGTGATAGAAGCCGGAGTGTAGCAGCAGCATTTTTAGGATCTATTCGTCATCCGAGGTGAGTCTTCTAACTATACTTTACCTAGAGTGGTAATCAGGTGTGACCAGAGGGTCTTATGTGCTTGCTTGAGTTACGCATTACTATGTGATTTGTGTTGTGTACTATACTATGTGGCATTTTGATCGGACCAGTGGGTCCATTGAGCTATGACCGGACCAGTGGGTCCAACGAGCTATGATCGGACCAGTGGGTCCAACAAGCTATGACCGGACCAGTGGGTCCAATGAGCTATGACCGGACCATTAGGTCCAACGAGCTATGACCAGAGCAGAGGGTTCAACGAGCTATGGGACCGGAGGGTTCCACTGAGACACATTGACTAGAAAGTCTTACCGAGCTATAGCCTCGAGTGGCTGATTACTTGTGTGTGGTATTTTGGGGAACCCACTAAGCTTTGTGCTTACCGTGTTATGTGATATGTGTTTCAGGTTCTCTCAAGATCGCAGGAAGGCGCCGACTTGATTGTACACACCAGAGAAAGAGTTATATTTTGAGAGGATCCTGGAGTTGTGATATATACAGTTTTTGAATATATGTTTTGATGATTTGATATTGTGACATTTTTGTGATTTTTGGATTGAGATAAATGCGTTTTTAAATTAAAATTTACGTCGTTATACTCCATCACATCTAGAATTTCTTGGGTGCAACCCTAGCCTCCCTTTTCATGATTTGAGCCCCCCCCCCCCCCCCCCCCCCTCCTCTCCTCTCTTTTCTTTTGGATGTTCTTGGTGATATTTTGATGAAGCTTGAAGATCATGAAGGTTATTTTGGTTACAGGGAATGTTGTTTCAAGTTTGGATCCATCAAAGTCACTCCATTTCTAGATTATTATGAGTTTAAAGCTCATATCTTGCTCCTTAGTTCTTTAGATCTCTTCATTTGTGGTTTTTAGCACTTTTGGTCCATTTTTTGGGTGATCTTGGAGTTGAATTAACTCCAACATCTTTTGATCGGTTTGAAATGCTTCTTGGACCTCATACACTAGGAAAGTTATGATCTTTTGCCTCCCCTTTTAGCTATGCAAGTTATATTGGTTCTTTACGTCATTTTCGCACATTAAACTTTAGATCTTGAAAGTTTGAGACATTATTATGAATAAAGTTGGAAACTTTATCCATTTAAACATCATTTGGATTCAGATCTGAAGGATGGAGACTTGGACTTAATGGATTAAGTTGAGAAAGATGCATTATTGGCCCTTTTTACACATAAAGACTAGATCTTGGTTGTTTGGACCATCCTAATGGATAAAGTTGGAAACTTTATCTATTAAGAAGCTATTTAGAAACTAGATCTGAGGTTATGGGCCTTGGTCTGAAGTGAGTAAGCACTTAATGAAGATTTTTGGTTTTATAACCAGAAGTCACAACATGACATAAGATGTGTCAGAGCGTGACGATGCCCGGAATGACTTTTATTTTGGCTTTTCATCCCAACGAGGTGACGAAGGAATGGTCATGACGTGATGCTGACTTTAACTAAGTTGACCATTGGCCTTGTAGACCTTTGACCGTTGAATTTTAACCAGTTTGACCTGGGGTCAAACTTGGAGGAAATTGGGTGTTAATTGAAGATTAATCAGTTATGGGTATTAGTCGGTTCGAAGGATTGATCAGTGCAAGGAGCTATAGCACTTTTATATTTCTTTGGTTCTGCGAGGTGAGTTTTCCTCACTATACTCGTGGCTTGAAGGCACCAATTCCTGCCCACTAGGTTGTATGTGTATCCTGGTTTATACGATGTTGTTTTGTTGTAGTGATCTGTTAGATTGGTAGACCTGTATGATTACCCGTACTTGCTGGTTATTGTTTAGATGTTGCATATGTTGACATAGTCTGGTTGGGTTGAGCCTTTAGTGCTCTGTGTTGTAAGCCACCAAACCTAGGGCAATTCAGTCCGATGACTATGGGCTAGGTAAATCCAGTCTAATGACTGTGGGCCGGGGCAATCCAATCTAATGACTGTGGGTCGGGGCAATCCAGTCTTATGATTGTGGGTCGGGGATAATCCAGTCCGATGACTGTGGACCCAATACACATGCTTGTATATGTATTATTGCCTGGGATATTTTAGGGGAACTCACTAAGCTTTGGCTTAGAGTTATTGATTTCAATGTTTTCAGGTACATCATATGATCGGGGAAAGGCGAAGGCGTGATTGTAGACATCCTCCTGTTGATTTATGTTTCGAGAGTTAATTGAGACTATGATTTTATGAATTTGATTTGGAAACAATGGTTGGTCATCTTATGGCTTTGTGAAAATGTTTTATAAAAATGAAAATGTAACATCCATAAAATTTACACAAAATTTAAACTTTTTAATCATAAATAAAAACCAACAAACGATTGTTTAAAAAATGTTTTTAATTCATTATCCATCAGAGTGTCCCAAAATCATAGCATAAGGATGAGGAGCGGTACGGTCACGCCTTTGCCTTGCCACGGTCTCCTGAAGTACCTGAAACAATAAACTAAAAACTGTAAGCCCGAGGGCTTAGTGAGCTACCCCCAAAATACCAATACCACACTAACAAAAACCATTTCAGTACAATCAATCAATCAACATGCATACTGGGCCACCGGCCTGACTGGTCCGCCCTACTGGGCCTACAGTCTATCTGGATCTAACCCGAGCCTTCGGCATGACTGGTCCGCCACATGGGCCTACTGTCTCCCCGGATCGCTCATAGGGTATGTTGGCCTTCAGCACGAAGTAGGACCACCTCAACCCGACCAACAAGCAAATAACCATGTGCGCATAACTATCATATAGAAGCATATACAAACATCAAGCATATCTATCTTACTGATCATCAATCATAGAATTCTCTAGAACACTGACCTAGCAGGTCACTAACATACCAATCCCTACGGATCATAAAGCATAACATATTGTCTACCCTGATTCCAATCAAGCAAAGCATAATGAAATGTAGCATACCATAACAATAACAACTAAAGGGTCGGCCTTGGTGCCGTAGACCCTATCGATATAGTGAGGATAACTCATCTCGCAGATGTCAGCTCGGAAGGTAAACTCCAACACTCGGATCACTCGGCACCGGCTCCACCACCTATGATCATAGTTCAATATACTCATAAGTCCTTAACCTTATAAGGTACTCCATAACCCACTATTCAACCCCTGATCAAAATCAAAGTCCTCAGTCAAGGTCAATAGTCCATGTTAACCTCAACTCGCCGAGTTCACTCGACTACTCGCCGAGTCCCTTGAAGCACATTCCAACTCGCCAAGTCATCGGAGTGACTCGTCGAGCTCCTTCGAATCTCGATCAACCCTTAAGGCCACCCGTCTAGTTTCCTCCTTGCAAATCGATGGATATACATGCAAACATATCTTGATTAAAACTCATCCGACACGCCGAGTTGTTCTTCAACTCGTCGAGTCTTATGGCAATCTTCATCGGACTCGCTGAAGTTGTTCATCCAACTCGTCGAGTTCACGGACATCTTCATGAGACTCGCTGAGTCACCCTTGCGAATCGCCGAGTCCATTTAGTCCTCTTTCCATACAGATCAATTTTTGAGCCATGCAGCGGCTTCAAATCACAGATCCAAGCTTCTAGGGTATGCTTATCACGTAAAGTTGCAAACTTTACGTGCATGCATGGATTTAAAAGGCTCTAAATGGCAAATCTAAGCTATTTATGGGTCTTCATGCACGAAGGGGACCTCAATCACGGCTAAAGCTGCAACTTTATGTTTCTAAAATTCAAAGAGGGTCCAGATCTGAAGTTACAACTTCAGATCTAGCCCATAGCTCAACATACCAACTTGATATTCCATGAAAACCCTAAAACTCACCCAATAAAGGAAATCTATAAGGAGAGTGACGGTTTGGGTACCTTTTGGAGTTTCTATCTGAGATGATGTTGATTCCCACACTCCAATTGCTTCAACCTCCTTCTCCTCCAAGTCTTCTCCCTCCATGGACTCTCTTTCAAGCTTCAACACACACACAAGGCACACACACACGAATAAGGCTCTCAAGGGTTCTTTGGAACTGTAAAGAGGTCCAAGGGAGGCTAAGGTCCCTTTAAATAGGGGTGCAAACCCCGGAAATTAGGGTTTCACCTGCCAGCTCCTACTCGTCAAGTCCCAATATGGACTCGTCGAGTAGGTCACTTAACCCGCGATCCATCCTGCTGCTACTCGACGAGTAGGTCAACCAACTCGTCTAGTAGAGCTTAACCCAATAACTCATATTTAAACAATACCTGAGAATCGGGGGGTTACAGAAAAAAAATTATCATGGTTTTTGGGACGTTACAAGTTGATATCAGATCCTTGTTTTGAGAGAATTAGATGAACAATTGCCTGATTCCATACTCAAACTATGGATCTACAAAATGTTTTTCATAAATAATTTTTAATAATCAAACGAGAGGATGTGATATGTACAATCAGCCGAAGCCCAAGGAAAGTAATTCCATAAGATAACCACACTTGTTCTATGTTCATTGATGATATGTTAAAAATGAATGATAAATTATAGGCTACGGATCATCAAGAATTGCATGATAGAATTGCTTGATTTATGGCCCAGGGGATTTCTAATGTCCCTCTTGAGCATACTCAGATATCGGTTCATCTGAGCCTGCTCCGACGCAAATTCAGGGCAAAACATCGCCCTCTCCGTAAACATCTTAGTGATTTCCGTCACCGACTCGGAACCCTACTTCAGCTCCAAAAACTCCTGTGCCAATCTCTCCCGCTCCACCCGCGGAACATAACGAGCACTAAACATGTCTCAGAACTGATCCCAAGTAACCGCAGCCCGCTGCGCATCAAAATAAGACCCCGTAGTCAACCTCCACCAATCCTTCGTCCCGAGCCTTAACAGGTTCATAGCACACCTCACCCTCTGATCTACAGGGCATAAACACATGAAGAAACACCCCTCTACGTCTTACAACCATCTCATAGCAACAATCGGATCCTGAACTCCATCGAAGGTAGGGGCTTCGTATTATCGAAGTCCCGATACTGAAAACCTCTACCGGATCCTCCTCCTGCCGCTACTACAGCCGCCGCGGCAGCCGTCTCCATGAGAGTTGCATAGCGCTCATCAAAGTACTCAACCATAGAGGTCTTGATTGACCCAAACAGTTCCAGCAACTCGGCCCGAAACATAGCAGCAACCTCATCATGTAGGATCTCGCCGTACTCATCTGACCGATGACCTCGGGTGGCACCGATCCACCCTGACCGCCCTCTCCTGCTCCCGATCCTGACCCGGATCCACTCCCAGCATGCCTCGTAACCACCATACTGAAAACACTGCAAAACATCAGATAATTTCCACTATCCCGGAAACCAACTCCCAACCCAACCCTAGGGGTTGTGACTTCCTTGATACGCGTATGGGTCATGTGCTTTCAGTAGTACGGGCCCATACTACCTTCCACACCTACCCATAGTTATATCAAGTATCACCACAAAACCCTAATGTTGAACATACATGACAAGCAATCAACCCTCACCCCTAGAGGAACACTGAAAATCTCATGCAGGAGGAATCCTAGGCTAGCAGGCATCATAAATCAGGCAACTCTATCATGTAATTCCTGAAAATCCCTAGCCTAGTGCTAGCATGTTGTTCTATCATATCTCATAAACAAATAATTTGTATGGTATTTTGGGGCTACTTACTGGCTCCGGCTGATCGTACCTCCGCGTCCTCCTTTGCTCATTTTTGAAAACCATTTTAATTTCTCTTTTGAAAACTCTCCTTGATTTGAGACTGGATTCACACGAATGTTCCTCTAACTCACTCAAACCAAGGCTCTGATACCAACTTGTAACGCTCTAAAAATTTCAACCAATTTAAACTTTTCAAAAACAACCCATATTCATTAAATCATGAAAAAAAGGTTTTCAATACATTTATTATCAAAGTATTCCCAGAACCATCTCATAAAACATAAACATGAGGAGCGGTACGATCACGCCTTTGCCTTGCCACGGTCTCCTGAAGTACCTGAAACATAAAACCACAACTGTAAGCCTGAAAGCTTAGTGAGATACCCCCAAAATACCAACCACAATACCATACTCATAACATATCATATCATAAACAGAACAGAACAGCCAGGCACTTCGGACCGCTCGTTGGGCCTTCGGAATATACGGTCCGCCCTGGGTATGTTGGCCTACAACACAAAGCAGGACCCGCCTCAACCCAACCCCAGTCAACCAATCATGTGCACATAAACATATAATCATATAGCAATTCACAATTAATCAATCAATCTAGCAGATCACACATATAGCACATCCCTACCAGGATACCGACTTAACCGGTCACTAGCATAGCATTATCCTATAACCCAGGATACCGACCCTAACCAGGTCTCTGACATATACCATCCTAACTACTAGGATGCAACATAGCAAAGCAATAACATAACAAACAACTACCCGGATTTCCATCCGATAAAGGGCCGGCCTTGGTGCCGTAGACCCTGTCGATATAGTGAGGATAACTCACCTCGCAACCGCTAACTGAAGAGATAAGATCACGCTGCTCCAACCTCCGATACGAACTTCACCACTGGCCAATACTAAATAACCACATACAATAATTACCAAAATACCCCTGGAAGTCAAACTGGTTAACCCTTGGTCAAAGTCAAAGTCCTCAGTCAAAGTCAAACTTCCTGACTGACTCTACTCGCCGAGTCAGCCTGCTGACTCGGTGAGTCCATAGGCTCTGAAAACTCCCATATCGCGACTCAACTCGCCGAGTCACCCCAAGGCTCGCTGAGTTCAACAAACTCTGAGTCCTTTCATGCTCAACTCACCGAGTCGTCCCTTGAATCACCGATTCACGACTTAACCAGACAAGGTTTGGGTTCCACGACCAGACTCGCCGAGTCCAAGGCAATCTTCAACAGACTCGCCGAGTTGTTCTTCCAACTCGTTGAGTTCATGCACGTATTCATACTACTCGACGAGTTCACCCATGTGACTCACCGAGTCCAGACGTGACATCTTCATCCAGACGATTTCAGGCCATTCCATTGCTTCCAATACATTGATTTGGACTCCTAGGGCCAGATTCACATGTAAAGTTTCCAACTTTACGTGCATGAAAGGCTCAACAAGATCCATCAAGCTAAAAATGAAGGTTTAAGGCAAGAACACTCTCAATCAAGCCCAAGGACTGATGCTTTCCGCCCTTATGACTCCAATACAACCTAGATCTGAAGTTACAACTTCAGATCTAACCTCTAAACCCAAAATGGATCCAAACCAAGCTAAAACCCCAAATTAACAACCCAATAATAGATCTAGAAGAGGAATACTCAAGGTGATGGTTTATTACCTCAGAAATGCACCCAATAAGGAGTAGATTCCGGATCTACACAAGCCCCTTGATGATGGTCTCCAAATCCCCAAGCTTCTTACACCAAACTTCTCTTCCAAGCTCTAACTCTTCATCAATGGAGTCACACACACAAGATGAAGGTTTACTGGATCTCCAATGGCACTAAAGAGGCTGAGGGTGGATATAATGAGCTTTATATATGGTACAAACCCCGGATTAGGGTTTTACTCCCTTCAGCACCAACACACCGAGTCCAGATGTCGACTCGCCGAGTTGGTCATTTAACACGCGTCCATAATCATGACTCGACTCGCCGAGTCTATCCATTGACTCGCTGAGTCG
Organism: Lactuca sativa; assembly: GCF_002870075.4. Lineage (NCBI taxonomy): Eukaryota > Viridiplantae > Streptophyta > Magnoliopsida > Asterales > Asteraceae > Lactuca > Lactuca sativa. Next base: position 181,210,137 of record NC_056625.2, on the reverse strand, counting down.
ACCTTCTTATTTACACTTTAGCCCTTCAACTCTACTTCTGAATTTCCGGGATGTTACAATTCTCCCCCACTTAAATTAGGCTTCGCCCTCAAAGCCTGATACGGCACACCACCCAGATAATCCTCCCACAATGCAACTTCTGCTCTCGAACCGACTCAGGTTCCTCCCACCACCGCTATCCAACTCCTATAAAGCCCGAATCTTTCTCACAGAGTCACAAAAACTGCTTCAAGCCGGCCACCAGCTTCTTCTCTGATAATAACCCTTGCTAACCGACGATCACCCGATGATACCTTCATCTCCCCAAATCACAACAATCACTTGACCCTTACAAAGCTAGACATCGCCCTGAACCACCGGGTCCTGACCCGGTACCGAGCTTCTACCCCTTTTCTCGACTGGCATATCCTTTATCGCATTCACTTTTGGGACTCATCCCGCTTTCCTTTCCGAATCCGACTCATTTCTTTCCAAGCTGAAAGGATGGCACATCCTTCAGCTCCTGAGCAACTCCCATGAGCTCTCCCCTGCAATCACATACGCATGTTGAACCTGCTCTAACATCCTCGGGGTGGGAAAACCCGACACACTGACGATACTTCCAGACATCCCTGGGATGAATTACCACTACATACATAACCTCCTGATCACAACCAAACAGGAAACCCAAGGCTCCCCTTTACATCCCTTCCGAACTCCTCTGGTTCTACCCTATTGAAAACCCTTTCGCAACCTCAACAGACACCCAACCCGGATGTGTTCCCATATCACTGGCACAATCCCAGTTCTTACTACCAATAGCTGAAGCACTGACGATAATCCACTTACTATACTTCCTCCTCTTTTGGAGTACCCACGCTCCTTCCGGAGCTACATGCCTTTCCTTTCCAGGAAATCCACTCAACAACCCTTACCGCACCTGCACGTGCCACTGAGCTACACTTCACTTTACATTATCCCTGTAGAGCAACTGCTATTCTCGAACTTCCATATACTCTGAATCTTCTTGCAAGGACTCTCATGTAACTCCCCATTCCCGGTATGTATTTAAACAAGTTTATTCCATTTTTGAGAGGAACTCGATGAGTCCGTTGCCCGACTCGTCGAGTAGAGACGGGATGAGCACGCATATTTAGATGGCTACTCGGCGAGTCCATACGCTGGACTCGGCGAGTCCATACGCTGGACTCGGCGAGTTTTCCTGTCTGGAGGAAACCCTAATTTTAGGGTTTTGCACCTATTTAAACCCTCTTATGCGCCCAAACTCGTCTCTTTCACCTCCCAGAGCACCTACTAACAAACCCTAGCCATTTTCTTAGTGAGTGTGTGTGTGTGTGTGTGTGTTTATTGCTTGTGAAGACATTTTTGGAGTAAGAAGGAGAAGGAGAAAGTTGGAGAGTTCAAGGAAGAAGAAGTAGATCCAGAATACACACTCTATTGGCCATCTTTTCTAGTATTAAATTCTATACCTTGCTTATTGATCATATAGATCGAGGTTGTCCCTAATTTGTGGTTTCTAAGCCCAAAAACCCCAAATCCTTTATGATTATGCCTTATGGTCGGGTTATATCTCAGATCTGGACACTCATAGCGTGCTAGAAGTATAAAGTTTTGGTTGTGGTTGTGATTGAAGTCCCTATTGAGCCTAGAACCTCATTAAGAGCCTATTTTGGTCATATGAAGCCTTTAAAGCGATGCATGCACGTAAAGTTAGCAACTTTACATGAAAAACATGCCCTAGAAGTTTAGATCCATGATTTGGAACAACTGCATGGCTCAGATCGGGCCTGTATGAAAAAAGGACTGAATGAACTAGGCGAGTCCCCAGGGTGACTCGGCGAGTTATATGAAGATAGCCGTCGACTCGACGAGTTGGAAGAACAACTCGGCGAGTCCGATGAAGTTTGCCTTAGAACTCGACGAGTTGTATGAGCAACTCGGCGAGTCGGATGAGTTTTCCCGAGTAAAGTTGTGTTTGAGTAGGATGACTTCATTCCTTTGTAGTTACACGTAAAGTTAGCAACTTTACGTGTTCGGATGGTTCCAAGATTTCAGATCTACGAGTTAGGAACCTTGGCACGGATTCGAATGCAGTTGTTTGGAGTCTGCACGGCAGAACTCGGCGAGTAGTTCCTCAGACTCGACGAGTAGTTCCTCAGACTCGGCGAGTAGTTCTTCGGACTCGACGAGTCTAGTCGCGAGTCCCCGTCTTTCTTTGAGTCGAGAGTTCGAAGTGAATTAGTGAGTGGAAAAGGGACTCGATGAGTTAAAGTTAGAGTCGGTAAAGGAAGGACTCGGCGAGTTTGCGCCCTAACTCGGCGAGTCCGGTCAGCTGGAAGTTGACTTTGACCAGGAGGTTGACTTTGACCAGGGGTAAAATAGTCATTTTACCCTCAGTACATTTATCAGTAATTGATTGAGTGTATTTATGGAAATTGTAGTCAGGGAGATACCGGAGCAGCAGCAGACAATTTCCAGAGCAGTTCATTTAGCAGCCAGTGTACGAGGTGAGTTTCCTTCCGGTAGGAACGGGTCTACGGCCACAATGCCGGCCCGACTAGTTAGTAGTAGTTTCCGGGCTTCAGTCCGATGCAGCAGTTAGTGTGTTTGATGCCTTCGTGGCTCAGACAAGATTTATGTGTTATATGTTCCGGGCTACGGCCTGATGCAGTATGCAGTATATGTGTTTATGTTGGTTGATATATGTATATGCTAGGTTATATGTATTTATGTTATGCTATGTTCAGTCAGTTCCAGACTTCGGTCCGATGCAGTTAGTTCCGGACTTCAATCTGATGCAATCAGTTCCAGACTTCGGTCCGATGCAGCTAGTTCCGGACTTCGGTCCGATGAAGGGGACGATGTCCCAGTCAGTTCCGGACTTCGGTCCGATGCAGTGGGCATGGCCCAATAGTTGCTTATATGTGATTGTATGATATGTGGTAGTTTGGGGGAGCTCACTAAGCTTCGTGCTTACAGTTTTAGTTTTGGTTTCAGGTACTTCCGTAAGAAAAGGGAAGAGCTCGGATTGATAGCATCGCACACACCACAGCTTCGGCAGTTTTTCCTGGGAGTTTGATTAGACGTTTTCACATGTTTGATCCAGTTTGATATGATACATTCTATTATGTGTTGAGATTTATGACATACGTTTTATATTATGGTTTTCAGTATCATGGTTTTAATATTATAAAACAAAAATTTTTGGGTCGGATTTTGGGTTGTTACATCTCAGGTCTATGCACCGCTTTCCATTAACATGACCCATGCTTAGGGCCAGACCTATCAATTATCATCCCCTGGTGACGCTTTTTTCTCGATCTCCTTGTATCGATCCACTAACACCGGGAGACGTGAATAGTGAATTTACGATGGAGGAATTTTTAGCCTTAGTAATCTAAACAAAAGTCGTAGAATATGTTAAGCTGAGAGCGTCCATAAAAAGAACATCCAAATCTGACTTCGTATGAGGAAGTTATGATTGTTCTAAGATTTAGCATAACCGTGCACAACCTGTAATTCAAATTTTAGATCGAGCGGTTTTTGGCCAACGCGACCTAAATGAGAATTGAAGATCTCATTCATAGGAACTCAACAACAAAAAGACAGAAGAAAACGGAGTCCGTATGTAAAAGTTATGAATTTTTAAGGGACCAATCATGTCCCGGTCTGTTAAGAATATAACTTTAAAAATAAAGTCAAAATTAGCCGACGGAGTTCAAACGAAAGTTGGAGAGTACGTCTCCGCCTACGCATGGATATAAATAACGTCAAAAATGGAGTTTGTATGAACGAGTTACAAATTATAATAGCATATTTACGTATTAAAATAAAGTATAAATTATATATACGTACATATATATATATATATATATATATATATATATATACATATCTATATATCATTACAAATGTATCGACGATGCGGTCATTATAAGACTAATGTTGAGTTTCTTTCGACATTAGTTTAGTACAAATATCGTTAAATCTATTTAAAATAGTATTATAAAGGGGTGTTTAGTTGTTTATATAACTATAAGGTCATTAAGTAATTATGGAGGGTAGTTTTTGAAAATTCAGTTACTATAAATAAGAGGTTTGGGCTCTCATATTTCTTGCACCATTCTATTGATTCAAGAGTCTTTCTCTTCTTATCCCCCGAGCATTTCGGTCCCTCATGATTCGACTTCTCTTTCTGTAGTTTTAGTATAGTAAGGTGAGCGCTGAAGCATTGCACGAATCTTTGTTAGAAAGATTCAGTGACGAAGTTCTGCCCCTGCAGAGCCCGACTCCTAGCTAAAATCCCATTGTAAGTAAGTTATGCTTACCCCATTTTAAATATAGTTTATATTTAAAATTAGTATTGTTATTATGAACTTATAATAAATATTTGAGCTATTATTATGACTTATATAAGTGTCGTTATAATATCTTTTTAACTACTCGCGGTACGGAGAATCTGGCTTAAAGGGCCACATAGGGTTGTTGGATTTCAGAAGTGCTATATGCCAAAATGGTCCTGCCCTCCGGTGTTTTATGTTTGGCCCCTGTCTGTACATAGTGGTTGCAAAGTATTGTTTAAACGCTTATATAATAATAATAATAATAATAATAATAATAATAATAATAATAATAATAATAATAATAATAATAATAATAATAATAATAATAATAATAATAATAATAATAATAAGAGTAATAAGTTGTCACGGTAAATATTAGACTAAAATCTAGTGGTAATAATACTAGGTTTCGTCGAAGGAAATTATTTTAAAGTAAACGAAGCGCTATCCGAGTACCAAGTCACCACCTTATCAAGTGATTGCATGGTCCCTGTCATCTTACACATAGATATGAAGTATTTAATATAAATTACGTGTTGTGAGTGCATAGTTACTTTCATCTTACACATAGATATGAAGTATTTTATATAAACTACATGCTATGTGTGCATATTATCTGAATACTTGCTGTCTATGTTGGATGAACGTTTTTATACATGTTTTAAATGATTTAAACTGTATACGTATTTTATATATACAAATATGTTGGGCATGACATGAGTAGATGAATGATGAGAGATAAAAGATGATGTGAGTAAACATTGGCAGCTATAGACTTAGTGCCTATTGGACAAACACTGGTAGCTATGGACTTAGTACCTGTTAGGAATTGGTAGCTATGGACTTAGTACCTATTAGATAAACACTGGTAGCTATGGATTTAGTACCCGATGAATAAACTATAGCAGCTATGGAATTAGTGTTTTACGAACGAGCATTGGCAGCTATGGATTTAGTGCCAGTCCTATAAGAATAAAGAAGATAATGGGGAAGGGTAATTGGGTTGATTGTTTGATTGTTTAAACACAATAATTATATTATTGTGGGTTGAAAACCCTATGTACTCACCAGGTTTCCCAACCTGACCCACTCAGTTTATTTATGTCATAGGTGTTGTTATGAAGTCACATTACACTGAGAGATTAAAGAGATGTAGATCACTAGTGTAAATAAATGTAAGCTCTGTTTATGCTTATGTTTCTGTATTGACGATGACATCCCAAACGTTTTAAAATGAATAAAATACGTTTCTTCGAAAATGTTTTGATAACATATTTATCATGTTTTTCTGGGAACAAATTCCGCAACATTTTTATGAAAAGAAGTACTCTGATTTTTATAAAGCATAAACAAAATCGGTCTTTTCTGGCCGTGAAAATGGGGATGTCACAGTTGGTATCAGAGCATTAGTTTAAGTGAACTAGGAATATGGATTTATTTCTAGACTTAAACTTAGAATGCTAAGCAATGATTGTGAGGAGTGTGTCTAATAAAATTTAGGTAATACACCTGAATAGACACAAGCACTAGATTATTTAGGGAAAATGCCTAACATGCTTTTATGTGCTAAATGATTTATGATGCTAAATGTATGATCGGATCTATGGTCTGTTGCCGACCGGATCTGGATATTTTATGTGCTCAGATTTCTAAACATTTAATTACGGTATTAGTACTGGCATGTAATTTTTCGAAGTAATAAGGAGGATTATATGTCTAAATCTTCTCTATCTATATTCTCGTCTTGATGCACTGAATGCATGCTTTCGTGAACAAAGCATCATGGTGAAGACTCATAGAGAATCTAGTAAATGGAGGAAATGAAAAGGCTTATGATAGTGAATGAAACATATAAGAAGATATCGTAAGAGTGGTATCTTGCCTTTAGAATATGTATGATAAGATAACAATACATTCAGAGGAGTATGGTACGTCTAAAGTACACCTTCGATTGGCAGGATGATGGAACGATTGGTGTAATTCTTTAAGTTGTCCCATCGTATGGCGTTTCCACCACCAACCGAGTTGAAGCAGAATTGATGATTGGAGATACGCATGGAAGAAGTCCTAGTAGAGTCTAGGGAAAATTATATGATTGTTTGGACACATTTGTATGTGTTAAAATTGTCTTTGTGATAATAACTTGGAAAACTGCGAGACAATGCTTGGGACGAGTATGAGTAGGTGTGAAAGGTAGTATATGCATATACTACCGGAAGCACAGGACTCACGCTTGGATCAGGGAAAGTCAAAAGGTTACCAAGAAGCCAATAGTTGATTCCGTTTTATTCATGTATGTCGTTACCATCGTCTCGGTAATGACTAAGAAGATTGTTGTTATTCCGACCCTAGTGGTCATATCAAATTGAGTCTGACTAAGACAAGTATGTTAAATGGTTCAGTGAGCCAATCCGATGTAGCATCTAACTTAAGCTAGAAGCTTGATGTGAAAGACAATCAAAGCGATCAGTAGAGGTATAGCGATAGTTGCTTGTAGCTAGGAATGCTACCTTTTAAGATGTGATTATATCACATTAGAACATGAAGGAAAGTATATTCCATTCTAGAATTTGACTCTAAGAGACCTGAGTCTAAGCGCTGCGACACACAATGAGAAGTCATCGGAAAATGATCCATCGGTCTATTATGGAAATCAAACAACTTATCTTAAGTTGTTAAGAAGAAGAAGGAGTCTCCATTAAGGATCGATATTGTGACTTGAAGATCATAATTTGGAGTCTAACATGAGATAGGGAGTGGGTCCAAGATCGGGCACCGCCTGCAGTTAGGAAGTCTTAGAGTTAGATACTCGTTCGAAGAAACATGAAAGTTACGGTTACTACTTAGGATGAAGAGATAACGTATGAAGTCATCATGTGAGCCCTATTTCGTTGATGATTTTGGGACGTAATCATCCTAAGGGGGAGATAATTGTAACGCCCGCAGATCCGGGCTAGTCAATTTAGAGGCAATAGGGATCGAAAACGACTTTTCGACAAAATATTATTTAGAATAAATAATCTTAACCAAGTTGTAGAATATGTCTCAAGGGTTCCGTATATATAAAGAACATCGAAATCCGAGTTATAATGAAGAAGTTATGGCCCGTCGAAGTTTTACGGCAAAACGGGCACGACACCGGGAGACGTAAATAGTGAATTTACGATGGAGGACTTTTTAGCCTTAGTAATCTCAACAAAAGTCGTAGAATATGTTAAGCTGAGAGCGTCCATAAAAAGAACGCCCAAATCTGACTTCGTATGAGGAAGTTATGATTGTTCTAAGATTTAGCATAACCATGCACAACCCGTAATTCAAATTTTAGATCGAGCGGTTTTTGGCCAATGCGACCTAAATGAGAATTGAAGATCTCATTCATAGGAACTCAACAACAAAAAGAAAGACGAAAACGGAGTCCGTATGTAAAAGTTATGAATTTTTAAGGGACCAATCATGTCCCGGTCTGTTAAAAATATAACTTTAAAAATAAAGTCAAAATTAGCCGACAGAGTCTAAACGAAAGTTAGAGAGTACGTCTCCGCCTACGCATGGATATAAATAACGTCAAAAATGGAGTTTGTATGAAAGAGTTACAAATTATAATAACATATTTACGTATTAAAATAAAGTATAAATTATATATACGTACACACACACACACACACATATATATATATACATATGTATATATCATTACAAAGGTATCGATGATGCGGTCATTATAAGACTAATGTTGAGTTCTTTCGACATTAGTTTAGTACAAATATCGTTAAATCTATTTAAAATAGTATTATAAAGGGGTGTTTAGTTGTTTATATAACTATAAGGTCATTAAGTAATTATGGAGGGTAGTTTTTGAAAATTCAGTTACTATAAATAAGAGGCTTGGGCTCTCATATTTCTTGCACCATTCTATTGATTCAAGAGTCTTTCTCTTCTTATCCCCCGAGCATTTCGGTCCCTCATGATTCGACTTCTCTTTCTGTAGTTTTAGTATAGTAGGGTGAGCGCTGAAGCGTTGCACGAATCTTTGTTAGAAAGATTCAGCGACGAAGTTCTGCCCCTGCAGAGCCCGACTCCTAGCTAAAATCCCATTGTAAGTAAGTTATGCTTACCCCATTTTAAATATAGTTTATATTTAAAATTAGTATTGTTATTATGAACTTATAATAAATATTTGAGCTATTATTATGACTTATATAAGTGTCGTTATAATATCTTTTTAACTACTCGCGGTACGGAGAATCTGGCTTAAAGGGCCGCATAGGGTTGTTGGATTTCAGAAGTGTTATATGCCAAAATGGTCCTGCCCTCCGGTGTTTTATGTTTGGCCCCTGTCTGTACATAGTGGTTGCAAAGTATTGTTTAAACGCTTATATAATAATAATAATAATAAGAGTAATAAGTAGTCACGGTAAATATTAGACTAAAATCTAGTGGTAATAATACTAGGTTTCGTCGAAGGAAATTATTTTAAAGTAAACGAAGCGTTATCCGAGTACCAAGTCACCACCTTATCAAGTGATTGCATGGTCCCTGTCATCTTACACATAGATATGAAGTATTTAATATAAATTACGTGTTGTGAGTGCATAGTTACTTTCATCTTACACATAGATATGAAGTATTTTATATAAACTACATGCTATGTGTGCATATTATCTGAATACTTGTTGTCTATGCTGGATGAACGTTTTTATACATGTTTTAAATGATTTAAACTGTATATGTATTTTATATATACAAATATGTTGGGCATGACATGGGTAGATGAATGATGAGAGATAAAAGATGATGTGAGTAAACATTGGCAGCTATAGACTTAGTGCCTATTGGACAAACACTGGTAGCTATGGACTTAGTACCTGTTAGGAATTGGTAGCTATGGACTTAGGACCTATTAGATAAACACTGGTAGCTATGGATTTAGTACCCGATGAATAATCTATAGTAGCTATGGAATTAGTGTTTTATGAACAAGCATTGGCAGCTATGGATTTAATGCCAGTCCTATAAGAATAAAGAAGATAATGGGGATGGGTAATTGGGTTGATAGTTTGATTGTTTAAACATAATAATTATATTATTGTGGGTTGAAAACCCTATGTACTCACCAGGTTTCCCAACCTGACCCACTCAATTTATTTATTTCACAGGTGTTGTTATGAAGTCACATTACACTGAGAGATTAAAGAGATGTAGATCACTAGTGTAAATAAATGTAAGTTCTGTTTATGCTTATGTTTCTGTATTGACGATGACATCCCAAAAGTTTTAAAATGAATAAAATACGTTTCTTCAAAAATGTTTTGATAACATATTTATCATGTTTTTCTGGGAACAAATTCCGCAACATTTTTATGAAAAGAAGTACTCTGATTTTTATAAAGCATAAACAAAATCGGTCTTTTCTGGCCGTGAAAATGGGGATGTCACAGTTGGTATCAGAGCATTAGTTTAAGCGAACTAGGAATTTGTAGGAAATTTCTAGACTTAAACTTAGAATGCTAAGTGGTGATTATGAGGAGTGTGTCAAATAGATTTAGGTAATACACCTGAATAGAAACAAGCACTAGCTTATTTTAGGAAATGATGCCTAAATCGCTTTTATGTGCTAAATGATTTGTTATGCTATAGTTTGATCGGATCTATGGTCTGTTGCCGACCGGATCTGGAAACCTTATGTGTTTAGGATTCTAAATGTACGACAACGATATTAGAACTAGCATGTAAACGTTTCAGAGGGATAAGGATGATTTAAACGTCAATCCTAAGTAAAGGTCTAGATTCACATTATTCGGTGTATAGATCAAGATGGCAAGGACCCGTAACGGAAACGTGAATGCAAATGGGAACCGAAACCAACGCCCAGTGATTGAGCAAATACCGGTTGTGGTGGCCGTTGCTGAGCCAATAACGATGGCCAGAGTGCAAGCGATGATCCAGGCGATGTTGGATCGTCAAATGGAGGAAACCAGACGTTTGCTCCAACAAAATTGAGAGGAAGTAACCATACAGGTCGAACAGCCTGAGTTGAACGAAGGGCAGACTGAGGAGGGAAACTAAAGTGGGACTGTTGGTCAAGCCAACCCACCGATAGTTAGGCAAAACCATCAGGATGGAGGAAATGATGGACGTGGATGCAAATATAAGGATTTCATGGCATCCAAACCACCGAGTCTATCTGGAAGCCCGACGCCGGTGGAAGTCATGAACTGGATCTCTAAGATGGAGACGATGTTTGAGAGTTGCGAGTGTAGCAACAGGCAGAAGACCGCTCTCGTGGTTCCTCTATTGAAATCTGGAGTACTAAGCTGGTGGAAGCTACTAGCCGATTCGATGCCCAAAGGAGAAGCGAGATAGATGTCATGGGAAGATATCTGGTGCAGTTAAAGATGCAGTACTGCTTTGAGCAGGATCTTCTGGAGATCAACAATGAGTTCCAGAATCTAAAGAAGGGAAGGATGAGTGTCATTGAGTATGTTGCAAGTTTTACGGAGAAAATGAAGCTTGTTCCTTACCTAGTTCCAACTGAGCTCTCCAAGGTCAACAAGTTTGCCCATGGATTACCAGCAGACTTTGGGCCAATGATCAAGCAAGCGACCACTTTGAAAGGAGCCATCTGGGTAGCCAGGAATGTTGGGACCCAGATTAGGGAAAAAGGTCTGGAGAGAGCTGAAGTTGGCGAGAAAAGGAAGCATGAAGGATCTTCAAAATCCAAAAAAGAAAGGAAATTCTCAAAGATTGATGAAGGAGGAGGAGGTGAAGCCAAGTAGTGCGAAAAGTGTAAAAAGAAGCACTTTGAGAAATGTAGCGAGGAGGTGACTTGCTACAAATGTGGAAAGGCAGGGCATTACGCTAACAAGTGTGTGTCCAACAAGAAGGTGTGTTATGGATGTAACAAAGAAGGGCATATTTCTAGGGACTGCCCAAAGAAAAACAAGGCAGCAAGGCCAGACACTCCACCAAGGCCAAGGGCATTCCACATGATCCTCGACGAAGCAGAAAACCATGCGAGGAATCAAGGATGAGGACTTCATACCTGAAGATTAAGTTATGCAGTAGCCATAGTATCTTATGATGTAGCCTATTAGAGGCATAGTCTAGGGTGAACTTGAACACCTATGTAATCATTTCAAGAAATAATAAAACCTTCGTTTTGTTATCTGATGTGTTAAACTGTTATGTGATTTTCCTGTATGGTGACTTGGGGACTGCGAGATAATACTCGGTACGAGTATGAGTAGGTGCGAAAGGTAGTAGATGCATATACTACCGGAAGCACAGGACTCACACTTGGATCAGGGAAAGTCACAAGGTTACCAAGAAGCTAGTAAATGATTTCGTTTTATTCAAGCATGTCGTTACCATCGTTTCGGTAATGACTAAGAGGATGATTGTTATTCCGACCCTAGTGGTCATATCGAATTGAGTCCAACTATGATAAGTATGTTACGAGGTTCGGAGAACCAAGTTTGATGTAGCGTCCGACTTAAACCAAACGATGGAAATAAAAGCGATCAATAGAAGTATCGCGCTCATTGTTAAAAGAAGTTGGTAGCTAGAAATGCTACAAGTTAAAATGTGATTATATCACATTAGACTATGAAGGAAGGCATATTCCATTCCGAAATTTGACTCTAAGAGACCTGAGTCTAGGAGACTTGAAGGAATATAGAAGTTATAATTATTACCTAGGATGAAGAGATGATGTATGGAGTCATTATACGAGCCCTGTTTCGTTGATGATTCCGGGACGTAATCATCCTAAAGGGGAGATAATTGTAACGCCCGCAGATCCGGGCTAACCAATTTAGAGGCAATAAGGGTCGAAAACGACTTTTCGACAATAGATTATTTAGAATAAATAATTTTAACCAAGTTGTAGAATATGTCTCAAGGTTTCCTGTGACAACCCTATATTTTCCAAAAGCATTGTAACGCTCAAAAGTCAAATACAACTAAATTAACCTTGAAAATAAAGTGTTCAAATATCTAAGTTGGGATGCATCAAATATTAGATAACGTGTCAAGGTTTCCGAAAACATAAAGAACGCTCAAAACCGGGTTATATTGAAGAAATTATAACCACTCGTATATTTACGACACGCCGTTAAAACATTATTTGACGTAAAAAGTAAAATCTCAATAATATGCATTTTAGCCTTAAGTATCTAAACAAAAATCGTAGATCTCGTTGAAAGGTGAGCGTGCATAAAAAGATCGCCCAAATTGGACCTCGTATGAAGAAGTTACGAATTTTCAAAGTTTCGTAACAGTAGTAGAGGGCTAAAAACTCGAATTGAAGATCGAGTGTTAATTAGATAACGCAATCTAAATGAGATTTGAAGATCTCCACAATAGGAGCAAATTGATAAAAAGACAAACGGAAACCGACGCCGAATAAAGAACCTATAAATCTTTAACGAACTTTAGGAGGCCCGGCCTATTTAAAATTATGTCATTAAAAATAAAGTAAAAAATAGCCGACGGAGTCTAAAGGAAAGTTGTAGAGCGTAATCTCACCTACGCGTGGATATAAAGAACACGAAAAACGGAGCTCGTACGCGAAAGTTACAGAATTTAGAAGAGGACAGGCCATATTACGCCCCGCGTACTAGACCCAGAGTCGAGTCCCATCGGCCCGCCCACTCTACGCTTAGCTAGCCAGGAGTCGTAAGCCATGACGCATTCTTACGCCCAGCGTAACGACGTACGCACTGCGTACGTGAGTACGCCCCGCGTACTCCAAAAATTACGCCCCGCGTACTCACTCTCCCAGCACTATAAATAGATGGCATCAGCTGCGAATTTAGGTACACTTTCTCAAATCTCCAGTTACTCTCACACACTTCCAAGCACAAGAAGCTGTCCCGACGACCTCGGTTTCCGCACTCGAGCCCCCGACGAAAGATTTATGCTGCAGAGATCCCCGAAGAGCCCGACGACGCAACTATCCGCGGTCGAAGTTCTACTCAACCCTAGCCTCTCTCTTCAAACTTAACGAGTGAGTTCATACCCCTACTTTTCAATTCTTTTCACATTTTAAGGGGGGGGGGGGATACAAGTACATTACAAATCAAAGTATCGTTTTATAAACATAGTTATAATACCTTTCTTATAGGGCTTTGATACAAATATCTTTATGTTTAAAGGGCTATTATAACACTAAGTTGTTCTTACAAAATGGAAACATACTTTTTGAGAAACTATAATGGATATAGTTATCAAGCTATTCGTACATTATACATATACATCTTGACAAACGAAATACTTTCAAAAGAAGTAAAGTCTTTATTTCCGTAAATCTGTTTATACCAAGTAATGTGAGACATTCAAACTTCACGTACGTTCGAGTATGCATTTTAAAGTCCTGTATTATATACCATAATCTCTTGGAGGGAGAGCGTGATACTTGTGTATAGATCTATACGGGATTGACAATCACGCACCTAAACTATTAGTTATAGTTAGACCGGCAGGTCTGGGGTGACAAATGTCATAACACTACAACACCGGAAGAATGTTGTTACAGGCCATCAATGTCAATAGTATGTTTATAAAACTCACATAAAAGTATAAAAACAAGTTTGATTTACGAGAATCATTATGCATTCATGTTTTCTACATCATTTTGGCACACAATTATCATTATTATTCTAGTATGGAACATACTAATTCTAAAAACTATTCAAACCATTTATAGAAAATATTGGATTTTCTGAAAACCTCGTTCATCGATTTACTACTAAAAAGGACACACTTTTCAATGCAAAACAATTCATGAACTCACCAACTTAATTGTTGACACTTTTTCAAAACCACTTGTATTTCTCAGGGAATCAGTAATACAGGTAACTACCAGCTTTTGGGAGAAGGAACACTAAGGATGTTTTTATTATTGAACATTTATCATCATATGGTAATATTCTTTTGATAACATGTATAACGCAACAATATACGTTTTCATTATATATATATGATGGTTGTGTTACTTTCTTTACAATATTCAATTGTTGTGATACTACGTGAAGTCATCCACCCCCGAATGTTTCCGTCATTCTGGTTTGGGGGTGTGACATTTCCATACATATAAAGAACGCCGAAATCCGAGTTATAACGAAGAAGTTATGGCCCGTCGAAGTTTTACGGCAAAACCGGCACGGCACCGGGAAGCGTAAAAAGTGAATTTATGATAGAGCGAGATTTAGCCTTAGTGATCTAAACGAAAGTTGTAGAATATGTTAAACCGAGAAAATCCATAAAAAGAACGCCCAAATCTGACTTCGTATGAGGAAGTTATGATTTTTCTAAGATTCAGCTTAGAAGTGCACAGCCCGAAACTCGAATTTTAGTTCGAGCGGTTATTCGCTTACGCGGCCTAAATGAGAGTTGAAGATCTCATTAATAGGAACTCAACGGTAAAAAGATAGACAAAAACGGAGTCTGTATGAAGGAGTTACGAATGCTTCGCGATCATTTAACAGTCTAAACGCCTCCTACTGTTAAATTTGAGATCGGTCGAGAATTAGCCGATGGGGTCTAAATGAAAGTTGTAGATCCTGTTTTTACCTACGTGTGGAAAGAAAGAACGTCAAAAACAGAGCTCGTATGCGAAAGTTACGGGGTTTAGAAGTCAGCAGGGTGCTGCTGCAAAAAGGGTAGATCCTGTTTTTACCTATTTTTACCTGTTTTTACATACGTGTGGAAAGAAAGAACGTCAAAAACAGAGCTCGTATGCGAAAGTTACGGGGTTTAGAAGTCAGCAGGGTGCTGCTGCAAAAAGGGTGACATGGCTGAATATGAGCCAAGGCTTTCTCCCCAAGGAAAGCCATCAGGTGATGACACGTGCACTGACTCGGCGAGTCAGTAAACCGACTCGGCGAGTCCGTCAGGATTTCACCCTATAAATAGAAGTGTCGGGTTCTCTCATTTCTCACACCTTTCCCCACTTCTTTCTCTCTCTATACTCTCTCTCTCTAGCCTATCCTAACCCCCCCCCCCCCCTAAAGCCTAGGTAAACCCCCTAGCACCCGAAGGAAGCCCCGAGGCTCCCGGAGTCCCGAGAAAAGAGCCTTTCGGCTCGGGAACGCTGCTCCAGCAAAGCCCGGTTTTCGAGAAAACCCGCTGTTTGTCGAGGAAATCGTTTTAAGAGTAACGAAGTGTTGTCCGAGTGACGAGTCACCACCTTCCCAGGTGAGTGCATAGTTACTTTCATCTTACACATAAATATGAAGTATTTTATATAAATTACGTGCTATGTGTGCATATTATCTGAATACTTGCTGTCTATGCTGGATGAACAATTTTATACATGTTTTAAATTATTTAAACTGTATATGTATTTTATATCTACGATAATGTTAGGATAAAACTTAGGTAGATGTAATAGATGGAATATGAGTTGGATGATGAGTTGAGAGGTGTTATAGACCGCGAGGTGAGGGTGAGAGGTGGACGATGTGAGAAGCCTTTTTCCCAAACGATGTCCCCGTCATTCAGCAGAGTATGGATGACAACCACGGACAATTCTAGACAGTTCGGTGGAACACTAGCAGGCTCGCAACCTGTAGGTGTTCTGAACGATGTGTTCACCCGGTGTACTGTAACCCTTGGTGACCATGCAGACTTGGTGCCAAAACCTTGGTGATCATGCAGACTTGATTCCAAAACCCTGGCGACTATGCAGACTTAGTGCCTAAACCCTGGAGATTATGCAGACTTAGTGCCTGTTGTGTAGACCATGGCAACGATGGACTTCATGTTGATTCCTTAGGATGATCCTTAGGAATGAATGAACGAGGAATATCTGATTCTTAAGGTAAGTCCTTAAGAATAGAAAATATAATGGGGATGGGTAATGGGGTTTAATTGCTTGATTGTTTAAACATAATAATTATATTATTGTGGGTTGAAAACCCTATGTACTCACCAGGTTTCCCAACCTGACCCACTCAGTTTATTTATATCACGGGTGTCGATATGAAGTGACATTACACTGAGAGATTAAAGAGATGTAGATCACTAGTGTAAATAAATGTAAGTTTCATTTATGCTTATGTTCCTGTATTGACGATGACATCCCAAACGTTTTAAAATGAATAAAATACGTTTCTTCGAAAATGTTTTAATAATGTATTTATCATGTTTTTCTGGGGACAAATTCCGCAACATTTTTATTAAAAGAAGTACTCTGATTTTTATAAAGCATAAACAAAATCGGTCTTTTCTGGCCGTGAAAATGGGGATGTCACATTAGTCTTTTGTTGTATTAGACAATCAGAATGTTAGAGTTATTTCTATTGTCCAGTCCTATGTAAATTACTTAGTTAATTTGTTGTAACATTCTCTCCTATTTATAGGAGTATTCAATGCAAAGTCAAACACGGATCATTTTACTCTATAGTTGGCTTCTAATATACTATTTCAAACTTCTTTCAAACATTCTACTTGTTCTTCATTTATTATCTTTACTCTGATCATTAATCCTTGTTCTTCATTTAATGACTTGATCATTTGTTGAATATATTATCTAAGACTAGACTGGTCTTTCCACGCTAGACTTATACATCTATTAGCAACCAGACATTAATCTTAAGCATTCATTCAAGGTTTGAATTCTCAAACCTTGTCCTTGCGCAACTGATCACATTCTAGTTCTCACAATTGGTATCAGAGCTTGAGTGGTTGTCCTTTAAATCCATAAGAGCAGATTATAGTTGGTTTGAATATACCTTGGTATTTTAACCATTTCTTTGTTAAGGATAAAAGTTCTTCTATATACCACTTTATCTTGAAGATATCTTAACTTCAATGGCTGTTTCTAATCCTCAACAAATGATTTCAATGCAAATCACAAATAGTGTGGGTGGCCCTACCCGTGCCCCATTACTAGTTGTGGAAGAATATGATCAGTGGAAAGTTAGAATGGAAAGATTTTTGTTGGCCAAAGAAAATGGTGAAGAAATCTGGAGATCTATCAAAGAAGGTTGTCATGTTCCTGTAAGAACCACTATAAGAGATGCTGCTACTCAGCTTATGGGTCAAGAAGAAAACCGTCCAGCTCCTCTAACTGCAGATGATACTGAGAAGTTGCATGCTGACCAAGTTGTGTTCTCTGAAATGGTGTATGGTGTTCCTCCCTCACTTTTCGAGCACATCAAGTTGTGCAAATCAGCTAAAGAGATTTGGGACACTCCTCAGGACCTAACTGAAGGCTCGGAAAATATGAAATACAAGCGCCTTACTTCGGTTGTCAATGACTTTGATACCTTCACGACCACTCCTGGTGAATCAGTAGCTTCTGCCTCCAATCGTTACCAAATAGTGGTGAAGAACATGACTACTCATGGGATTTTTCGAACTCCCTTGGAGTACAATCTCAAATTCATAAATAGTCTTGGCAAAGGATGGGGAAATGTCAAATCTTGTCTTCAAAGCAATGGTTCTCTGAAAAAAGTTGAAGCTCTATCAACTCTTTGATGAACTTCAAGGACACGAGTCTAATGTTGCTCAAACCATAAGGGAACTCTCCGGAGGACCCCTTGCCCTTGTACGCTCCTTCGATTCAACCATTCCGAACCTGCTCACTCCGGATTCTTTCAAATCCATCATTCCATCTGTTCACTCCAATCCTACTTCATCCTCACAAATCTATCCCTCAAATGATTCCGAAGGCATGGACTCTGAACTCCGCTTCCAATAGGAGTTTGCTCTTCTCTCAATGAAATACAAACATCCTTTCAACCCTTCCTTCAAACATTACCAAAACGGATTCCAAGCTCCTCACCACAACAATCCTCAACCATACTTAGCTCCTGAATCTAAACCAACTTCGGAAAATCCTCCCGCATACAAACCAAACCTCTCTAAGCCAAACTCTGCTTTTGATTCTTCCTACAACTCCAATTCGAACAAACCAAAAATTATGTGTCATAAGTGTGGACATGCAAACCATTTTGCAAAAGATTGTCGAGCTGATGCTCCACTGAAACCAAACAAGGATTCTGCCTACTACGTCTGAAAAGTGCAAGAGATGGCTGAAAGTGAAAAAGCATTTATAACAATTGTTTCAAGAGATGTTGAAGGATATTGGTCATCCGGAGATGATGATGATACAGTGATTGGAAGAAATATGTGTTTGATGGCAAGACAAGATGTTGAATGCATTGAAGGTTATTGGTCTTCAAGATCAGATGATGATGATAATGTTGCTGAGCCTCACTATTGCTACATGGCCACCAATGATCCACCAGGTCAAAGCATCGTTCAGCAGGTAAAATCTATGATCTCTGAAAATAACTTTGACTTGTCTCTCTATGAACCTTTTCTAACCCAAATTCAAACAGATATGAACATCATCTATAAGGCTTATGAATCCGCAATAGAAGCCGGTGAGAAGAAGGAGTGTGAGTTAAATCGTATTAGGTTACGTTTCGAGGATAAAAAGTTAAGAATAGAGTCTTTAGAATGTGAGCTTGTAATGTCCAAAGATGAATGTATCATTTTGAATGACAAATGTGAAATTACCTACTATGAAAGAAATGTCTTGATTTCTGATAAGAAATGTATTAATGCTAAAATAAATGCTTTGCATAAGTCTATTGACTTGCTTGAAGAAAATGAACGAATGACACATAATTTTCGTCATCCATGGTCCAAAGCACTAAGCCTTGGAAGCGAGTTTCCGAAGCCTATTGCTCGTCCTCTGAAGGAATTGCAAAATCTAACTTTTATAGGAGAGGTTCTGAACATCAAACATTCAGACACCCCTGTTTCTCCCTTGTCACCCCTTCCTGGGACAAATGACCACTTTGCATCTTTGATCCCTAAGTTTCAACCAATTGTTGTTAAGTGTCCTGATTCCACGCCTCTTCCGCCGCTGAAAAACATGGACCTGAATCGGACCACGGAATTTCATCACAGTGTTTCCAATAGGATAGATCGTATTCCAAACAACAATCCTCCTAACAACTGTGTTATTGAGGAAATTATTCCCAATGTAACTGAAACCACTTCATCTAAGTTTGTATGGGCATCCTTGGATGATAATGTCGAAACCTCAAGCAATGTTACCTCAGATTCTTTCGAATCTGAATCCTTAGTTACTTTAAAAACAAAGTTGGTTCCCATTGACCCCAAGTTTAGCAATCCATAAGCTGGTCAAACCTCAAAATATATGTCTCAATCAAAGAAAAAACCAATGCTCAATAGGAAGGATATTGTAGATCCTAAAGTAGAAGCTAGGAATCCTCACAAAAAGGAAATAAAGTCTAGGAAAAATTCTCGATTCCTTGAAAACTCCAAAATAAGTATATCTTGGAACTCTAGCACTTCAGCACCTAGGCAAAAATCATTCATTCCTACTAAGATTCTCAAAAGACCTTCAAGCTCTCCTAGCCTAAAACAACCAAGGACTGATGTCTGTCCCACTCCCAGAGCTAATAAAAGTACCACATCAGTCTGAAACACTCCTTCTCGGAATGTTTCTTTTGTCTTCATTGCCAAAACTAATGGTACTATTTTTAAGTCTAGCTCCTCAAAACTCATTTGTCATCTAGCAAATCAAAGACCGCACCGAACACAAGTTCCTCAAAATCTTCTAAACAAAATCTTGTGTGAAAGGTCAAAACTCACTCTAAAGAAAAAGTGACTCCAGAAATATCAATTAATTTCACCTCTTCGGAAGATCATGTTTAGAAGCGCACAGCTCCGGAAATCAAAGTCATTAAATACGACTACTGGATTGATGAAAGAACGTTATCTTTCTGTTTGTTCCCTAAGGAATCTAGGAATAAACCCTCCAAATCTTCTGTTGCTCATAAGTCCCTTCGAAAGCCTAAGTCCCGTGCCCTTGTCCCAAAATCTAACTTGGAGCCTAAAAACTCCATCATTCACTAATTTTTCCAGGCACTTTATGCTTTGGAGTAAGAAACAGTATGGTATATTGATAGTGCTTGCTCCATGCACATAACGGGGCAAAAGAATTTTCTGCGAGATCTAAAGCTTGAACCAAATGTTGTATATGTAACATATGGAAACAACTCAAACTCTCAAATCCGAGGTTATGGCATCCTAACAACTGGAAACTTCTCAATCTCAAGTGTGGCGTATGTAGCTGACTTAAAGCACAACTTGATAAGTGTGGCTCAACTCACTGATGCAAATCGTCGAGTTGAATTTTGCAAGAAACATAGCTACATCATGGTTGAAGACCGAAGTGAATGGCTGATCAAGTCCAACCGTAACAAGAACATGTACCCATTTGACATCAACATGATCATTGGCAAGCCTCAGTTGTGCTTACTTTCCAAAGCCATTCATGACGTCAGTTGGTTATGGCACCGCAGGCTTGCTCATTTAAATTTCAGATACATGAATGATCTTGTGTCAGGGGAAATGGTTCGAGGACTATCACTGCTTAAATTTGAGAATGATCATTTATGTGTTGTGTGTGAGTGTGGTAAGCAGTCAAAGAAAGGTCACCCTGTCATCATTGAAAAATCCATCTCGGAACCTCTAGAACTTCTACACATTGATCTATGTGGACCATCAACAGTGGAAAGTTTGCATCACAAAAAGTACATTCTTGTGATTGTGGATGATTTCACTAGGTTCACTTGGGTCTTCTTCCTCAGGCTTAAGTCAGAAACAACCTCCAAACTCATCAACTTTATCAAAGGAATAGAAGTCCTCATCAAGCTCCCAGTTAGACGTATCCGAAGTGACAATGGTTCAGAATTTACTAACTCCACCATTGAGAACTTCCTCTCCGAGAAGGGTATTGACCACAATTTCTCTGCTCCATACACTCCTCAACAAAATGGTGTAGTTGAACGATGAAACAGAACTCTTGTTGAATCTGCTCGATCAATGCTCAACTTTGCAAATCTTCCACACTATCTCTGGGCTGAAGTCGTTTCCACTGCATGCTTCACTCAGAATAGAAGCATCATAAATCATCGCCTCAACAAAACGCCATACAAAGAAATGAATGGTCGGAAGCCTACAATCTTATTTCTACATGTCTTCGGATGCAGATGTTTCATCAAGAACAACCGTGATCAGCTTACCAAGTTTCAACCCAAAGCTGATGAAGCTATTTTCCTTGGGTACTCCTCAAAATCAAAGGCTTATCAAGTCCTCAACAGACGCACTCGAGTTATTAAAGAAAGTTTTGATATTACCTTTGATGACAACTTCATTCAGAATTCCGGTCCTACTCACGTTACCACTCACATCATGGAGTCCGATGCCCTTGTACCGGAATGTATGAACATTTAAGTAATTCATGAAGTAGATTTTGATACTCTTTTTGGACCATCCGAAACAGCCCTTGATTTAGAATCTCAAATAAGGCATAACTCCACTCTGACTCCTGAAGCTCCTGTTTCTCAAAATGTCTCTGGTCCTATCCCAAGCCTCCCTCCATTTGATTTTGAACCGTTTCAACCTTCTCAGGTTGAGGGGGAGAATGCTCACTCCTCTCTTGAATCAAATGTAGACGGATTCCAAGATGCAGCTGCTGATTTTGATGACTCCAAATTGATCAACATTCATGACAATGAAAAGTTCTTTAAGTTCCCTTCTAATGATGATGTCAATCTCTCTGGTTTAGAAGTTCAAGGGGAGCATCATCCTCAAGTTCAAATCATTCAAGGGGAGAAAATCAATCCTATTGTTGATATCGGATCATCTGTTGCTCAAGAACTTCCAAGATTACACGTTTGGACCAAAGATCACCCTCCGAACCAAGTGATTGGAAACCTCAATACTGGAGTACAAACTCGTTTTGCTACAAGTATCCAAAATGAATGTCATTTCTCCGCATTCATATCCATGGTTGAACCTAAATCAATTAAGGAAGCATTAGATCATGCTGACTGGATCACAGCCATGCAAGAAGAATTGGCAAAATTTGACCGAAATGAAGTATGGACCCTCGTACCTCCTCCTCCAAACCATCCCATTGTCGGCACAAGTTGGGTATTTCGCAACAACCTAGATGATGCAGGAGTTATCATCCGAAATAAAGCAAGACTAGTGGCCAAGGGTTTTACTTAGATTGAAGGGCTCGACTACGACGAGACCTTTGCTCCTGTTGCATGACTTGAAGCTATCAGAATTTTCCTTGCTTATGCTGCTCACAAAGGCTTCAAAGTTTACCAAATGGATGTTAAGAGTGCTTTTCTAAATGGTGAACTTGACACCGAATTTTATCTTCACCAACCTCCTGGATTCATCAATCTTGCATTTCCAAATCACTGCTACAAGCTCCGAAAAGCAGTCTATGGTCTCAAACAAGCTCCTCGCGCATGGTACGCAACCCTTACCGACTTTGTCAAGCGCTCTGGTTTTCAAAGACGTGTTCTCGATCCCACCTTGTTCCGAATATCAAATGGAAAGCATCTCATGCTGGTTCAAATTTATGTGGACGACATTATTTTTGGAACTACGGATCCATCAATGGTACAAGACTTTGCTAACCTAATGATCAATCGATTCTAAATGAGAATGAACAAGGAATTAAGTTTTATTTCTTGGTCTCCAAGTAAAACAGACCAACCAAGGAATCTTTATTAACCAAGAAAAGTACATTTCGGAACTTCTCAAAAAGTACTCTATGGACACATGTGCCTCTGCCAAGTTACCTATGGGCTTCGGTCACAAGATCTTTGTCGACCCTTCAGCTGTTTCAATTGATGAAAAGAAGTATCGAGGAATGATTGGATCTCTGCTCTATCTCACAGCAAGTCATCTTGAAATCATGTTTTCTACATGATTATGTGCCAGATTTCATGTCAACCCTAAGATGTCTCATCTTTTGGCTGTCAAGCAAATTTTCCGATACCTCAAAGGCACTAAGAATCTCGGAATCTGGTACTCAGCTAATGAGAGTTTCCTTCTCCAAGCCTACTCAGATTCAAACTATGGTGGACTTCAACTCGATAGGAAAAGTACATCAAGTGGATGTCAATTCCTAGGTGGTCGACTAGTCAGCTGGTCATCCAAGAAAAAGAACTGCATTGCTCTCTCTACAGCCGAAGTTGAATACATTGTGTGACATCCCCATTTTCATGGCCAGAAAAGACCGATTTTGTTTATGCTTTATAAAAATCAGAGTATCTCTTTTAATAAAAGTGTTGCAGAATTTGTTCCTAAAAAAACATGATAAATATGTTATCAAAGCATTTCCGAACAAATGTATTTTTATTCATTTTCAAAACCTTGGGATGTCATCGTCAATACAGAAACATAAGCATAAACAGAACTTACATTCATTATCACTAGTGATTTATATTTCCTTAATCTCTCAGTGTAATGTGACTTCATATCAACACCTGTGATATAAATAAACTGAGTGGGTCAGGTTGGGAAACTTGGTGAGTACATATGATTTTTAACCCACAAAATAAGTTTATTAATTTTATCAAACCAAACAAACCCGATTACCTGTTCCCGTTATCCTCACTTTACGTCCCTAAAACATCTAACACAAGGGACCTAGTCTA
Source organism: Lactuca sativa (assembly GCF_002870075.4). Classification (NCBI taxonomy): domain Eukaryota; kingdom Viridiplantae; phylum Streptophyta; class Magnoliopsida; order Asterales; family Asteraceae; genus Lactuca; species Lactuca sativa. The sequence goes on along the minus strand of NC_056625.2, from coordinate 181,186,283 downwards.
AGGACTTTCATCGGGGTGACAACACATGCTTCGGGGGTTCCTCAGCAATTTATGTCAAATAAGGCAAGCATGTGGGGGATGGAGTACTTCACACAGATCAAATAAACACACAGTTCAAATAAACACCTACAGGTTGCGAGCCTGCTAGTGTTCCACTGGACTGTCTAGAAAAGTTCGTAGTTGTCATCTATACTCCGCTAGATGACTGGATCATCAAAACATCTATATCGAGGCCTCTCATTATATTATTTGGTCACACAGAAACTATTACATCTACCCATGTTTTATCCAACACATTTTGTAGATATAAAATACATATACAGTTTAAATCATGTAAAACTTGTATAAAATCGTTCATCCAGCATAGATAGCAAGTATACAGATAATATGCACACATAGCACGTAATTTATTTAAAATACTTCATATCTATGTGTAAGATGAAAGTAACTATGCACTCACTTGATTAGGTGGTGACTCGGTACTTGAACAACACTTTGTTATCTCAAAACAATTTTTCCTTGACCAAAACCTAGTATCAATACCACTAGAGTTTAGTTTTAACGTTAACTGCGACTAATTAATAGTTGTTATTATTATTATTATAAGAATTAAATAACACTCAATATAACTCATAATAATAGCCCAAATAATTATTTTAAGGACCTAATAACATTACTATATTAAAACATAAGCTATACTTAAGATAGGTTAGGCGTAGCTCAGTTACAACGGGTTTTTCTCAAAACCGGGCTTCACTGGAGCAGCGTTTCCGAGCCGAAAGGCTCTTTTCTCGGAGCCGTCGGGCGCTCCAGGGCTTCCGCCTCGTGCGAGGGAGTTACCCTAGGCTTTGGGGGTTAGGGAGCTTAGAGAGAGTGTAGAGAGAGAAAGAGAAATTGGAAGGTGTGAGGAAGTGAGGGAACCTGACACCTCTATTTATAGGGGTGATGACTGATGGAATCGCCGAGTAGGAGGACCTACTTGCCGAGTTGGGGCATGTGGCAGCCCTCTGGTGGTGCCACGTCACCCCTATCGCGTATCAGCCTCCCGACTTAGAAAAATCATAACTCTCACATACAAGCTCCGTTTTCGACGTTCTTTATATTCACGCGTAGGTAAAATCAAGATCTACAACTTTCATTTAGACTCCGTTGGCTAATTCTCGGCTGATCTTAAATTTAACAGTAGGAGGAGTTTAGACTGCTACATGACTGTGAAGAATTCGTAACTCCTTCATACAGACTTCGTTTTCGTCTGTCTTTTTACCATTGAGTTCCTATTAATGATATCTTCAACTCTCATTTAGGTCGAATAAGCCAAAAACCACTCGAACTAAAATTCGAGTTGCGGGTTGTACACTGCTAAGCTGAATCTTAGAAAAATCATAACTTCCTCATACGAAGTCAGATTTGGGCGTTCTTTTTATGGATGTTCTCGGTTTAACGTATACTACAACTTTGGTTTAGATCGCTAAGGCTAAAAAATCCTCTATCATAAATTCACTATTTACGTCTCCAGGTGTCGTGCCGGTTTTGCCGTAAAACTTCGGCGGGCATTGACAAGTGTATGAAAATAAAGACAACAATTACAAGAAAAGTTCCAATATCTAGATTCGCTTGGTGGCATTGACAAGCAAACACATAGGCACACACACCATAGTTACACATAAAAGATCATCATAAAAGCATAATTTTTTTAATAACTTGATTTAGTATATCACTATGCATGAATAAACAATCAAAAAGTAGAATAAAAAGTAAAATATCGACTCATTAATGGAAAAATCATGGAATAGAAGATTGACATTATATCAAACATAATAAAAGAAAATTAAGAAATCATACTTAAAAATGCATTAAGTTACTTACCTTATGTCGTTCTTAGTCTTCTTAATGTTGATTTTGTAGAAGATGCATCGAGTTACCAACAAACATTTTTCATTGACCGAATCCTAAAACAAATTACATAAATCATAAACTGAGTGTAATTTGTTTCAAAGCAGGGCCGACCCAAGGGCAGGGCGAGCTGGGCCACTACCCAGGGCATCAATGGACATAGGGGCATCAACTTTTGCTTTCTTCTTTTGGGTATGCATTACATTTAGGCCCAAGACATCTATTTCCTGACAAGGGCACGATTTGAGGTTTGAGAAAGCAGAAGCCGAGCGGGGAAAAAAAGAAGCACGCCTTAATTTTCTTGGTGAACGCACCCAACACGCTTAATTCCAAGAGTCGAGAGAATCAGAGAAGACGAGGAGACCTGGAGCTGTATTAAATATCAACGGTAGTTCTGTTTTCTTATTTTAGTTTTTTAGTTCATCTTCTCCCTTAGTCCCTTTACAACTTTACACTATCGAGAAATCCTAGTTCTTCTGATTTATGAGTTCAAATATGATATTACTAGTTTTCTGGTTAACTGAAAGTCCAAAGCGCATGAAGCAGTATTAGACAACAACAGTTGACTTCAGCGGTTTTCATTAAGTATTGTTAATATTAGTTATTTATTATTATTATTATTATTATTATTGTAGTATTGTTAACATAAGTTTTGCACTAATTTTGATTAAGTATTGTTAATATTGGTTCTGAATTGATTTTGATTTCTGTTAATCTCCATAATTTCATTAGTTTTGAATTCTGATTTTTTGGATTTTATTAACAATGATTATTGATTCTGATTTCAGGATTTTTTTTTTGAATACTGATTTTGATTTCTAGAACCCTTCTTGCGTTTAGGACACTTGCAGTACGCCATTAGGCCTTTTTTTTTCTTCTTCTTCTTGATTTAATTTTAGGCGAGACTTATTGTTTTTTTATAATATTTTTTTTTGTTGTTTTGCTAGTTTTGTTTTATAAGAAACTACATCAGGTTATCATTTTTTGATATGGTTAATTAACTTTTCATTTATTCATATGTTTTGTTGAAATTTATTGTTTTATTTTCGATTCCACATCAATGCTTTTGTTTTTCTTTAGTTTATAGAAAAATTTATTTTGATTTATTTAGTTATGTTCTCATTTGTCATTAAAAATTGTTGAAAGATATAGAATCTTTATATATATAATCTTATTAAATATCATATTGATTATGGGATTATAAATTATATAGATAATATATTGATGCAACAAATGAAACTTTTTAACTCTCATTAACGATTTCTAATTTCAGGTTTTAGGTTATGATGAACAGAATGCAAATTTTACTATTATTATAAGATAATTGATGTTTTTGCTTCAAGAATTGCTTTGTAACATTTAGTTTGTACTTTGTATGATTAAGTAATCTAACAAAAAGTTGTTTTAAGTAGCTGCTTTAGAAGATTATGTTATAAAATTTTGGAATTGTATTAACATAGTATAAAAATAGGGCACCGTTTTTTCTATTTGCCCGGGGCATAGAATTCCATTGGACCAGCCCTGTTTCAAAGTAAATTGAGAAATAGTTTTGAAATATGAATGGATTCATAATTCAATCTCTAAATTAAAATGAAACAATAAAATCGATGCCTGATTGTTGGAGGATGAGAACGTAAATGGAAGGCTTACAACGCTACATTCAAAATTTGGCTCAATTGCTGTATTTAGATGATATACATTAGAGAAAATGACAAAAATAGCCAATTACACTAATTGTATTACAAAAATAGCCAAAAAAAATCGGGATTACATATTTAGCCACTCATTTCGCAGATGAGAAGGTCCCATCTGCGAAATGGGCTTCTCATCTGCGAAAGTACAAGTGCCTGAAGCACAGTTGTGCTTCAGGCACTTGTACTTTCGCAGATGATAATTTTATTTTATTTTTTTTAAATTTTTTCGGTATAAATAGGGGTAATTTCGCAGATGGAGAAGGTCCCATCTGCGAAATCCTCTGATCCTATCTGCGAAATGATGCAATTTTTTTTTTTTTTTTTTTTTTTTTTTTTTTTTTTTTTTTTAAGTTTGACTATGGAATGAATTGGTTTGACTACGAAATGAGCTTTGCTATATAAAAACTTTTGTAGAAAAAATATCATTTTGGTTGTTATTTGTTTGTGAAATACTCTCTATCTCTACAATTTGTTCAAAAAATGATTGAATACTTGGTTTGTCTTGTAACCAAAATGATATTTTTTCTACAAAAGTTTTTATATAGCAAAGCCCATTTCTAGTCAAACCAATTCATTCCATAGTCAAACTTAAAAAAAAAAAAAAAAAAAAAAAAAAAAAAAAAAAAAAAATTGCATCATTTCGCAGATAGGATCAGAGGATTTCGCAGATGGGACCTTCTCCATCTGCGAAATTACCCCTATTTATACCGAAAAAATTTTAAAAAAAAAAAAAAAATTATCATCTGCGAAAGTACAAGTGCCTGAAGCACAACTGTGCTTCAGGCACTTGTACTTTCGCAGATGAGAAGCCCATTTCGCAGATGGGACCTTCTCATCTGCGAAATGGGTGGCTAAATATGTAATCTCGATTTTTTTTGGCTATTTTTATAATACAATTAGTGTAATTGGCTATTTTTGTCATTTTCTCTATACATTATTATTAGTATAAGTTTAGATATTAATATATCCTTATTATTAATAGATGGCATTATCTCAGGTTGCGTGGTTTTTGTCTGAAATTACCTATTTACCCCCCTTGAGGTGTTTTTATATTCATTGTTCCGTGATCGGTGCCCTAATCTACGCCTTCTTTCTTGGAGACGAATCGCACCATAATCGGAGACGCACCGTCGAAGCGCAGCTTTCGCTAACGTCGCATCACAGTAAGAATCTTCTATTTTGATATCCATTCGACTCAAAACGCGATTATTTAGATTCCGATTTGATTCAGCTGTTTAGTTTGATTGTGATTTAGATATGATTCGAACCGTTGATTGCGGACCTCCTCCTTGTATGGAGTTGTTATAGATTTTAGGAGACATTGATTTGATTTCGGACTGTTTTCTCTTCTCTGTTAGATCTAGCTCGCATGAATGTGTTATGTTATTCAGTCGAATCTAACTTTTTTGTGAATACACCCAAATCATCATACCTAAGATCACGTTAAACTGTTAAATACATCACAAGTTACTTTTGGCAAGGTGAACTGAGTATCTACCTCAAACAAGGACGTTAAACCAGCTAATTCTGTTGTCGAACATTCCATTATTTGGCTTAGTCAAGTTATTAGATTCGCATCTATCATAATCGATCGTTGTTCATCATGATCTCAGTTCAGAATATATGTAGCCTAATTTCTCTCTCAACGCCTTACAACGTTCCCAACATAAGCATTCCTCATTTGACTCAACATGTTGATATCAATCCAAAAATACAATCATGATGTTATTCCACTCATAAGATGTTGAATTTTTTTTTCTTTTATGTGTGGATCTAGTTGAAACTAATATTTTACTTATTTGATTGTGTTTTCAAATACAACAATTACATAAATTGCATTCCATTGCCCATAACATTTACAACCATGTTTAAAAAATGCAGTGGCAGAGACAGACACAGGGACAGGAAAGGAGGACCCCAAGGACGAGGAGACAAAGAAAGCCTTGGTCAGCACATCTTTGAAACTACTGGAGGGATCAGCTTTGCGTATTAACAATTTAATCGATGTTGCCACTGAGGGTGGTATGTACCTCAACCGTATTGATGGGAAGAACAACCCAAACGTGTGTGCTTACAGGATGACCCCTGAGGCTAGTTTTCCGGTTGAAGATGTTCGTGGCTACTACTTGAGCAGGTGGTATGTTCAAAATGGTTTTTTTGTTTGTTTTATGAAGATTTGGTTCTAATAAATATCATTTTAAATACAGCCCTATCACTTTCACCCTAAAACCTAAGGAGTCGATTGATCTTGATCTGGAGCTTCGATTCGATATACCATTTGGTCTCAATGTTATGATCAGTAAGCTCTGCTAACAAATGCAAATATATATCAAATTTTGCTAAAATTTCTCTTTTAACTCCATGTGTTCTCAATTGTTTTCTCAAAAAGTATATGTATGAAAGAATATGCATGATAATCAGTTAGATTTCTCCATTTTTCCTTGGTTCTGCATGTGTTTTTATTTCATTATATATATATATATATATATATATATATATATATATATATATTTAAATGTTTAACTGTTTGAGTGATTGTATACTTTTTAACTAATCTAAAAAGTTATTTCTGTTTTTCATGTGCATTCGTTTATATGTAGATTTGTTTTTCCTTGGTTCTGCATGTGATATGTATATATAAACGGATGTAAAACAATATGCATGGCAATTATTAAGGATTTCTTCCAAAAAAAACATTCATATGCTTAACAGTTTGAATGATTGTATGTAGGTACTGAACCAGGACAGTCGAACTTGATAGCTGATGGGATGCTTCTTGAAGCAAATTACAGAAAGAGTGTTAAGATTCATCTGAAAAATGAAACCCCAGGTGATCAAACCATTCTTCCAGGTGAGATCGTGGCAAGATGCGACACTAGTCTCGCATAAATAACCGAGTATTCAGTCTCTTACTTCCACTGAAAACAGCTGTTAATGACATTCTACTTTTTCTTCTTTTTTGTTTCTTTTTTTCCCTACTATGTTGCATTCTATTGCAAGACAATTTTCTACTGGGTATGAAATATGACATATTTTGTCATTTCGTTTAACATGGCAAACATGAGATAAAGATGAGCTAAATTGATTTCTAGTTTATAGTCCAAAATAGAATGATTTAAATACCGGAAATCATAATCATTAGGCTTCTTAGTTAACTCGAATAATTGATCTTCATTTAACCATTTTTCCTTTACATAGACTAACTCAATCTTTATTTGAGTGAGGTGTCAATCCGACTTTCAAGATGAGGAAACTATGATATTTTTTAAAACAATGGAGGCAAAACATTTTGTACAATTAGGTTCGTCTTGGTGTTTATTAAAGAGAGACAAAGAGGGACTGAGGGAGGGAGAGTGAAAAGCGGTGGTTTAGACATATTAATTATTCTGTCACACACACAAGAACCAGAAATTAAATGTCCTATTTTTTATTTCTATTATCTTTCTATCAATTTTAGATTGTGACAAGTATCATTAAATTTAATTTAAATTTGATTGAAATGTTAAATTTGTATACTAATCATCATCTTAAATAGGTATAGGTAAGAAGAAAAATAGGAACAAAACATAGAAGGATTATTAAAAATAGGGAAATTACATTTCAACCGTTTATTTGAAAAGGTATTGCTTTATTTTATAGTTTCTGGAAATCATTAACATATGCGAAAATATTATTATTTTTAAAGAAAACTCCTCTTTTTGAGAATCAAATGTTTACCATGGCCTTTATTACTTTGTCATCTTAAAAGCACCTAAAAAACACCAAATTTTAGGGATCGGTTAAGAGACACCCCATATGACTAAATAAGGAACCCATAATAATTATATAATGATTATCTGCTTTTTACTTTTTAACAATAATTATTATTTGTTATTTCTAAATAATTATTTTTATTAACTGTTATTTTAAACAATATTTTATAACAAAATATTAACTAACATAATTTTTTTTTAACTTATGTACGTATGCTTTACTTTTTGTTTTTTATATTTTAAATAATATTTTATAACAAAATATTAACTAACATAATTTTTTTTAACTTATATAGGTATGTTTTACTTTTGGTTTTTTATATTAAAACAATAATAAACACTAATAACTATTTTTATTAACTTTTATTTTAAATAATATTTTATAACAAAATATTAACTAACATTTTTTTTTAACTTTTGAGAAGTACATACTACCGCTTTACTTTTTTTTTTTTTTTTTTTTTTTTTTTTTTTTTTTTATACTAAAACAATAATAAACACTATTAATAAATATATTTGTAAAGTTTGTTCTAATTAATTTACGTATATACTTATAGACTACGAGTGTTTAATCATTTTTATTAAATTTATAATATAATTATTATATAACTATATAATTATTGTTTGTTATTTCCAAATAATCATTTTTATTAACCTTCTATTTTAAATGATATTATCTAATAATTATAAATAAATAAATACATAAACACAAAAATGTGAGACAAACTTTGATCATTCAATAATCAACTAATTTAAAAGTTCTTCAAATACAATACATAAATAATATTCTTTAATAATCCTTTATAGTTATAAAATCACGATTACAAGGTTTTAGTTGTCTATAAATTTGCAGACGTGACATAAACATTGTTTCCCATCCAGTTGCACATGGGGCTCTGTGACGGATCCAAAAGGCCGAAATGGTAGGCAACGGACAATCTTCTTTTAATTGTACCATAACATAATGAGGACCACGTATAAGTGAAATTGTAATAATCCGATGGTCCAAAAATTCTTCCGGACCTTTCCAAAGAGGAAAGAAAGTTAAGGAACCACGATTGGTTAAGAAAGTAAGGGCCACACCAAACCTGTTAGCAATTAGAATACCTGTTTCAGGCATAAGCATCTAATGTTCCGTTGGTTCACTCGGTCCGACGAAATACAATGAATTCCACAATTCATGGATTCCATTTGTGAAAACCGTAGCATATACATCGAATGCACTCTGTAACTCGTGTACTAGTCGTTCTTTAAAATATTGTGATGTACAACTCTGTTAAGTATAAATTGTTAGAAATTTAGGGTTTGTGGTGGAGATCTGGATACTAACTTGGATTGTGAGAACACTTACCGAACTGATATTTCTATCCTATATCTGGGTTGCAAGAAATTCAGCCTAGGATAATCCAAGTGGAAACTTACGATACCAGGCACATAAATTGTAAGCCAAATTGCTAGAAAGATTTTGTGAAAGTTTGAAGAAAACGAGAGCTAAATTTCGTGTCCTTCTGAGAAGGAAGAACCGTTTATATAATAAACGAGATTAGAGTTTCATTAGGGTTGGGCCGTCATGAGTTGCTTTTGAAGCAAGTCAGGGTAATTCGGATTTTAATGAGGATTTAGGGTTACCAAAACTAATGAGCTTCGTTAGTTTACCATAATCACCCTCAATAATCCTAATTTCCCAGCCAGGGGCTCTACCCCTTGGACCCCGCTAGGGGCGCTGCCTCTAGACCCCGCCAAAGGGGCGCTGCCCCTTTTGAAACCCCGGACCTTGGCGGAGCCTGAAACTTTAGATGAGGGGGCTTAGACTTACATCGTGAGTATATATATATATATATATATATATATATATATATATATATATATATATATATATATATATATATATACTAGCTGTTTACCCGCGCCAAGCGTCGGGCGACAAAGAGTTTCTTTCGGAAGATAGTTTTAATGTGATTATTATTTTCCTTTAGAGGTGAGCTATTCATTGAGGTCTTTTGGTAAACTATTTTGTGGCGGATAGTTCATTTCAATGGATAGTTTCTAGCTAGGTGCATAGTCTTACAATACAGCAGAGGTTAAGGATTTACCCGGTGTGAGATATCACATTGTTTGAGGAACCCTAGATGTTGTCGGAGTAAAGGATCGTCAACAAGGGCGTTCTAGTGTGTTGTAGATTCTTATCCAAGACTTGTATCATTTGATGATGTCATGTGAATCGCTAAAAACATGTGAAGTGTATGGCTAACCCAATAACGAAAATTTCGTAAGGAGACTGGAGCAGGCTACCATGAGACAAAAGATCTTTCTAAATAGATTCGATTCGGAACTATAGTTTATACTTGATTTTACAATATATATACATTACAACAATCGGCACTAATGTAGTTTTGTACATTTATAACATTCCAATATATAAACTACACCAATCTACAATCATGTTGTTTCATCTTCTAGCCCTGCATTAAGCATCAAATAAGCATATAAAATACATATTTGAACAAATTGTAAAATAATAAGTTATTGATTGTACATTGTTAATCACATAAAACTTCTTTGTACAACTTAAAATCGACATACTGATAACCTGTTATATAATATCTATATTATTACTAAAGACAATCTATCTATTACTTAAAAACAAAATAAATAATGATATATACCTCAAGAAAGAAAAAGGTCAATAAAAAATGATGGCTAACGGTGATATGTCAAAATAAAATAAAATATTTTATTATATATTATGTTTAACAATTTGTTTAAAAAAAGTAAATATAAAAATGCTATTTTTTAAAACAAATCATTTTACTTTTTGTACAAATATACCCATTAAATTCCATATATTTAACTAACTACGAAGTGTCTAGTCCCTTGAACCTTAAAAGAACGTCATTGAGTCATTTGTTTCTCTGTTGCTAAAAGTATAGCAAAATGAAAAAACCAAAAGGTTTTTGTATACATTAGAAAGTTTCCTTTTGTTTTGTTTTTTCATTATCGTGTGCATCTACATGGTTTCTTTTGTTTTTGTATAAATATACCCATTAACTTCCATATATTTAACTAACTACTAAGTGTCCAGTCCCTTGAAACTTAAAAGAACGTCATGGAGTTATTTGTTTCACTGTTGCTAAAATTATAGCAAAATGAAAAAACCAAAAGGTTTTTGTATACATTAGAAAGTTTCCTTTTGTTTTGTTTTTTCATTATCGTGTGCATCTACATGTGGGAATTCCCTCCAACGTTTGAATTTGTACCAGAAATCATAAAACAAATGTTTACTCTTAAGTCTTGTATGAGTAATTTTGGAATTTTAAAGCAATGTTTACTCTTAATGGCTTTCAAATAAGTTAAATTTTGTTGATTTAGACATGTAGGAATGATTTTATCCTATTTTTGTAGTGGTGAAAGAATAAAAAATAAACAATGTCTTCGTTAAACAAAAATATTAATCATTTTTTAGTGCACGACCTAGGTGATTCTTCTTTAAACATGAAAGTGTTAGCATATTCAAGTTGCATACAAAAAAACACTTACTATTACAAGTTAATACGTCTTTAAACATGAAATTGTAAGCATATTTCAAGTTACATACACAAAAAAAAACTTTACTATTACAGTTTCAATAAGCAAACGCAAGCCTACTTTTCAAGTTGCTTTGAGCAGATTAACCTGCAAAATACCCACAAAATAGACCATGTAATAGTCACAAAATTACTTTTCTCCATACTAACAAGAAAAAAAAAATACAAAGTATGATGCTATAAATACACACATAGACACACATTCACACACAGAGACATTATGTAACAACCCAAAGTTGTTCATCGCCGAAACCCATTTCGTCCGTAAAAACCGTCTTTAACGATTCGTTCCTATTCTGTTTTTAGGCTAAGATATTTAAACTTATAAGTTTATTTTAATATCATGAGTGTTCAAATCCCTTAGAAACTCATAATAATGGCCCAAAATCATTAATTTGTAAAGTTCTAAATTCTATCCTGTCGGATTACGATAACTTAATCGGGTGCGACCAAAAGCCCCGTTTAACATCGGTATCGGGTAGAATTCCTCCGTGTCCAAATCATAGAACCTATTTAAAGAGGATAAAGCTTCTATTTGAAGCTTTTGCTCTCTCTCTACTCTCTCTCTAACCTCTCTCCTCAAATCAAATCTAAGGGTCCAAAATCATCAATTTAAGGCTTCAAATCATCAAGGTAACTTCCCTAACTCCTTGTATATCATCCTTAGCATTCAAATTCGAGTTTAAATCATGATTTAAGGCCTTGTTCATGTGTTTACGGCCCTGGAACATGCTTGGGCCGTAAACACATATAAAGGGGTCATTTATGCCTTAAAACACTTCCAAAACACCATTAAGGCTTAGATATGGCTTGCAGAATTATGGAATTGGACTTAGAACACCTTGAATATCAATTTAGAGGAGTAAACATGAGTTTACTGCCCAAGAACATGCTTGGGCCGTAAACTCATCTCCATGGGGAGTAAACTCCTTCTAAGGTGTTAAATTGCCACTTATACACCTCCTAAGCCTTGAACAAAAATCTAAAAGCGACCACAAACAACTTAGAAGCCTAAAGCATAAAGAAATCAACCCCCTAAGGAGTTCACGGCCATAAGGTGGAGTCATGGGCCGTAAACTCCTAAAACCATGTCAAATGATGCCCAAATTTCACCCCTAGACTTGTAAAATAGCTTAAAATCACATGTGATTAATTAAGGACCAGCAAAACATCAAGGATTTAGTGTGAGGGGAGTTTACGACCGTAAACTCCAAGTTTACTGCCGTAAACTCCAATATATGGTCCATGTGTGAGTTAAATCCATTCCAATGCCCTAGTTGTCACCCTAGCTAATTTTCCCAAGTGATATAAAGCCATTTAGCAACCAAAAGCACCCCACCATGAGTTTACGGCTGTAAAATCATGGGGAATATGTCATTAGGGCCGAAAACACTCCTAAGAGTTTACTCTTGAAGAGTAAACTCCATATCCAAGCCTTATGTGTCCTCAAATGCCACCCGGGTCCTTCCAAACACTTGTAATGAAGTGTTTTCGCATCTTGAAGCATATGTCCTCATCTAATAAATAATTTAAGTTCTAATTAGATACAAATGTGTATCTTTTCATAATACATAAGAATCTTGTGCGTTTGCAAACCCAGAACTGACGTTTAGGATCCAAACTGACGCGTTCCTTAACCGGTGAGTTCATACCCCTACCTTTTTTTCCGTGTTTTTCAAATGTTTTCAGGGGGGAATACAAGCAAAAGTACAAGGAAAATCTTGTACTTAAGCTTATTTTCAGCTCAAATGTTTCATTTTATGTATGTTTTCAATATCGAAAATCGTGTTAATTAATGTTTCGAATTGCAGGATAAACTGTTAGACTAAACCCAGATTTCTTTAAAAAGTATTATAAGTATATTACATTTTGCAAAAGAAATCGTACTAATCATAAACTAAGACTAATACTAATAGAATACGAATACGAATACGAATACGAATATAACCAATAGGATAGTACGAATACGAATACGAATGTAACCAATAGGATAGTACGAATAGGATAGAACGAATACGAAATACGAAAGAACCGTTAGGATAGAACGAATACGAATGCGAATACGAAATAACGCCTTTGGATGACGCATAACATATTGTCTACCCTGATTCCAATCAAGCAAAACATAATGAAATGTAGCATACCATAACAATAACAACTAAAGGGTCGGCCTTGGTGCCGTAGACCCTATCGATATAGTGAGGATAACTCATCTCGCAGATGTCAGCTCGGAAGGTAAACTCCAACACTCGGATCACTCGACACCGGCTCCACCACCTATGATCATAGTTCAATATACTCATAAGTCCTTAACCTTATAAGGTACTCCATAACCCACTATTCAACCCCTGATCAAAGTCAAAGTCCTCAGTCAAGGTCAATAGTCCATGTTAACCTCAACTCGCCGAGTTCACTCGACTACTCGCCGAGTCCCTTGAAGCACATTCCAACTCGCCAAGTCATCAGAGTGACTCGTCGAGCTCCTTCGAATCTCGATCAACCCTTAAGGCCACCCGTCTAGTTTCCTCCTTGCAAATCGATGGATATACATGCAAACATATCTTGATTAAAACTCATCCGACACGCCGAGTTGTTCTTCAACTCGTCGAGTCTTATGGCAATCTTCATCGGACTCGCTGAAGTTGTTCATCCAACTCGTCGAGTTCACGGACATCTTCATGAGACTCGCTGAGTCACCCTTGCGAATCGCCGAGTCCATTTAGTCCTCTTTCCATACAGATCAATTTTTGAGCCATGCAGCGGCTTCAAATCACAGATCCAAGCTTCTAGGGTATGCTTATCACGTAAAGTTGCAAACTTTACGTGCATGCATGGATTTAAAGGCTCTAAATGGCAAATCTAAGCTATTTATGGGTCTTCATGCACGAAGGGGACCTCAATCACGGCTAAAGCTGCAACTTTATGTTTCTAAAATTCAAAGAGGGTCCAGATCTGAAGTTACAACTTCAGATCTAGCCCATAGCTCAACATACCAACTTGATATTCCATGAAAACCCTAAAACTCACCCAATAAAGGAAATCTATAAGGAGAGTGACGGTTTGGGTACCTTTTGGAGTTTCTATCTGAGATGATGTTGATTCCCACACTCCAATTGCTTCAACCTCCTTCTCCTCCAAGTCTTCTCCCTCCATGGACTCTCTTTCAAGCTTCAACACACACACAAGGCACACACACACGAATAAGGCTCTCAAGGGTTCTTTGGAACTGTAAAGAGGTCCAAGGGAGGCTAAGGTCCCTTTAAATAGGGGTGCAAACCCCGGAAATTAGGGTTTCACCTGCCAGCTCCTACTCGTCAAGTCCCAATATGGACTCGTCGAGTAGGTCACTTAACCCGCGATCCATCCTGCTGCTACTCGACGAGTAGGTCAACCAACTCGTCTAGTAGAGCTTAACCCAATAACTCATATTTAAACAATACCTGAGAATCGGGGGGTTACAGAAAAAAAATTATCATGGTTTTTGGGACGTTACAAGTTGATATCAGATCCTTGTTTTGAGAGAATTAGATGAACAATTGCCTGATTCCATACTCAAACTATGGATCTACAAAATGTTTTTCATAAATAATTTTTAATAATCAAACGAGAGGATGTGATATGTACAATCAGCCGAAGCCCAAGGAAAGTAATTCCATAAGATAACCACACTTGTTCTATGTTCATTGATGATATGTTAAAAATGAATGATAAATTATAGGCTACGGATCATCAAGAATTGCATGATAGAATTACTTGATTTATGGCCCAGGGGATTTCTAATGTCCCTCTTGAGCATACTCAGATATCGGTTCATCTGAGCCTGCTCCGACGCAAATTCAGGGCAAAACATCGCCCTCTCCGTAAACATCTTAGTGATTTCCGTCACCGACTCGGAACCCTACTTCAGCTCCAAAAACTCCTGTGCCAATCTCTCCCGCTCCACCCGCGGAACATAACGAGCACTAAACATGTCTCAGAACTGATCCCAAGTAACCGCAGCCCGCTGCGCATCAAAATAAGACCCCGTAGTCAACCTCCACCAATCCTTCGTCCCGAGCCTTAACAGGTTCATAGCACACCTCACCCTCTGATCTACAGGGCATAAACACATGAAGAAACACCCCTCTACGTCTTACAACCATCTCATAGCAACAATCGGATCCTGAACTCCATCGAAGGTAGGGGCTTCGTATTATCGAAGTCCCGATACTGAAAACCTCTACCGGATCCTCCTCCTGCCGCTACTACAGCCGCCGCGGCAGCCGTCTCCATGAGAGTTGCATAGCGCTCATCAAAGTACTCAACCATAGAGGTCTTGATTGACCCAAACAGTTCCAGCAACTCGGCCCGAAACATAGCAGCAACCTCATCATGTAGGATCTCGCCGTACTCATCTGACCGATGACCTCGGGTGGCACCGATCCACCCTGACCGCCCTCTCCTGCTCCCGATCCTGACCCGGATCCACTCCCAGCATGCCTCGTAACCACCATACTGAAAACACTGCAAAACATCAGATAATTTCCACTATCCCGGAAACCAACTCCCAACCCAACCCTAGGGGTTGTGACTTCCTTGATACGCGTATGGGTCATGTGCTTTCAGTAGTACGGGCCCATACTACCTTCCACACCTACCCATAGTTATATCAAGTATCACCACAAAACCCTAATGTTGAACATACATGACAAGCAATCAACCCTCACCCCTAGAGGAACACTGAAAATCTCATGCAGGAGGAATCCTAGGCTAGCAGGCATCATAAATCAGGCAACTCTATCATGTAATTCCTGAAAATCCCTAGCCTAGTGCTAGCATGTTGTTCTATCATATCTCATAAACAAATAATTTGTATGGTATTTTGGGGCTACTTACTGGCTCCGGCTGATCGTACCTCCGCGTCCTCCTTTGCTCATTTTTGAAAACCATTTTAATTTCTCTTTTGAAAACTCTCCTTGATTTGAGACTGGATTCACACGAATGTTCCTCTAACTCACTCAAACCAAGGCTCTGATACCAACTTGTAACGCTCTAAAAATTTCAACCAATTTAAACTTTTCAAAAACAACCCATATTCATTAAATCATGAAAAAAAGGTTTTCAATACATTTATTATCAAAGTATTCCCAGAACCATCTCATAAAACATAAACATGAGGAGCGGTACGATCACGCCTTTGCCTTGCCACGGTCTCCTGAAGTACCTGAAACATAAAACCACAACTGTAAGCCTGAAAGCTTAGTGAGATACCCCCAAAATACCAACCACAATACCATACTCATAACATATCATATCATAAACAGAACAGAACAGCCAGGCACTTCGGGTCTACTGTGTGACTGGTCCGCCGCACCAGGCCTACAGTCCACCTGGTCCACCCTCCGAGTCTAGCCATATACATCGAGTCTACAGTGTGGTTGGTTTGCCCGCATCGGGCCTTCAACCCACCTGGTCCACTCTCTGAGTCTACAGTATGACTGGTCCGCCCGCACCGGGCCTTCAGTCGGCCTGGTCCACTCTCCGAGCCTCGGCACGTCAGGTCCGCCCTCTCAGGGCCTACAGCCTATTCGGACCGCTCGTTGGGCCTTCGGAATATACGGTCCGCCCTGGGTATGTTGGCCTACAACACAAAGCAGGACCCGCCTCAACCCAACCCCAGTCAACCAATCATGTGCACATAAACATATAATCATATAGCAATTCACAATTAATCAATCAATCTAGCAGATCACACATATAGCACATCCCTACCAGGATACCGACCTAACCGGTCACTAGCATAGCATTATCCTATAACCCAGGATACCGACCCTAACCAGGTCTCTGACATATACCATCCTAACTACTAGGATGCAACATAGCAAAGCAATAACATAACAAACAACTACCCGAATTTCCATCCGATAAAGGGTCGGCCTTGGTGCCGTAGACCCTGTCGATATAGTGAGGATAACTCACCTCGCAACCGCTAACTGAAGAGATAAGATCACGCTGCTCCAACCTCCGATACGAACTTCACCACTGGCCAATACTAAATAACCACATACAATAATTACCAAAATACCCCTGGAAGTCAAACTGGTTAACCCTTGGTCAAAGTCAAAGTCCTCAGTCAAAGTCAAACTTCCTGACTGACTCTACTCGCCGAGTCAGCCTGCTGACTCGGTGAGTCCATAGGCTCTGAAAACTCCTATATCGCGACTCAACTCGCCGAGTCACCCCAAGGCTCGCTGAGTTCAACAAACTCTGAGTCCTTTCATGCTCAACTCACCGAGTCGTCCCTTGAATCACCGATTCACGACTTAACCAGACAAAGTTTGGGTTCCACGACCAGACTCGCCGAGTCCAAGGCAATCTTCAACAGACTCGCCGAGTTGTTCTTCCAACTCGTTGAGTTCATGCACGTATTCATACTACTCGACGAGTTCACCCATGTGACTCGCCGAGTCCAGACGTGACATCTTCATCCAGACGATTTCAGGCCATTCCATTGCTTCCAATACATTGATTTGGACTCCTAGGGCCAGATTCACATGTAAAGTTTCCAACTTTACGTGCATGAAAGGCTCAACAAGATCCATCAAGCTAAAAATGAAGGTTTAAGGCAAGAACACTCTCAATCAAGCCCAAGGACTGATGCTTTCCGCCCTTATGACTCCAATACAACCTAGATCTGAAGTTACAACTTCAGATCTAACCTCTAAACCCAAAATGGATCCAAACCAAGCTAAAACCCCAAATTAACAACCCAATAATAGATCTAGAAGAGGAATACTCAAGGTGATGGTTTATTACCTCAGAAATGCACCCAATAAGGAGTAGATTCCGGATCTACACAAGCCCCTTGATGATGGTCTCCAAATCCCCAAGCTTCTTACACCAAACTTCTCTTCCAAGCTCTAACTCTTCATCAATGGAGTCACACACACAAGATGAAGGTTTACTGGATCTCCAATGGCACTAAAGAGGCTGAGGGTAGATATAATGAGCTTTATATATGGTACAAACCCCGGATTAGGGTTTTACTCCCTTCAGCACCAACACACCGAGTCCAGATGTCGACTCGCCGAGTTGGTCATTTAACACGCGTCCATAATCATGACTCGACTCGCCGAGTCTATCCATTGACTCGCCGAGTCGACCTTCTTATTTACACTTTAGCCCTTCAACTCTACTTCTGAATTTCCGGGATGTTACAATTCTCCCCCACTTAAATTAGGCTTCGCCCTCAAAGCCTGATACGGCACACCACCCAGATAATCCTCCCACAATGCAACTTATGCTCTCGAACCGACTCAGGTTCCTCCCACCACCGTTATCCAACTCCTATAAAGCCCGAATCTTTCTCACAGAGTCACAAAAACTGCTTCAAGCCGGCCACCAGCTTCTTCTCTGATAATAACCCTTGCTAACCGACGATCACCCGATGATACCTTCATCTCCCCAAATCACAACAATCACTTGACCCTTACAAAGCTAGACATCGCCCTGAACCACCGGGTCCTGACCCGGTACCGAGCTTCTACCCCTTTTCTCGACTGGCATATCCTTTATCGCATTCACTTTTGGGACTCATCCCGCTTTCCTTTCCGAATCCGACTCATTTCTTTCCAAGCTGACAGGATGGCACATCCTTCAGCTCCTGAGCAACTCCCATGAGCTCTCCCCTGCAATCACATACGCATGTTGAACCTGCTCTAACATCCTCGGGGTGGGAAAACCCGACACACTGACGATACTTCCAGACATCCCTGGGATGAATTACCACTACATACATAACCTCCTGATCACAACCAAACAGGAAACCCAAGGCTCCCCTTTACATCCCTTCCGAACTCCTCTGGTTCTACCCTATTGAAAATCCTTTCGCAACCTCAACAGACACCCAACCCGGATGTGTTCCCATATCACTGGCACAATCCCAGTTCTTACTACCAATAGCTGAAGCACTGACGATAATCCACTTACTATACTTCCTCCTCTTTTGGAGTACCCACGCTCCTTCCGGAGCTACATGCCTTTCCTTTCCAGGAAATCCACTCAACAACCCTTACCGCACCTGCACGTGCCACTGAGCTACACTTCACTTTACATTATCCCTGTAGAGCAACTGCTATTCTCGAACTTCCATATACTCTGAATCTTCTTGCAAGGACTCTCATGTAACGCCCCATTCCCGGTATGTATTTAAACAAGTTTATTCCATTTTTGAGAGGAACTCGATGAGTCCGTTGCCCGACTCGTCGAGTAGAGACGGGATGAGCACGCATATTTAGATGGCTACTCGGCGAGTCCATACGTTGGACTCGGCGAGTCCATACGTTGGACTCGGCGAGTTTTCCTGTCTGGAGGAAACCCTAATTTTAGGGTTTTGCACCTATTTAAACCCTCTTATGCGCCCAAACTCGTCTCTTTCACCTCCCAGAGCACCTACTAACAAACCCTAGCCATTTTCTTAGTGAGTGTGTGTGTGTGTGTGTGTTTATTGCTTGTGAAGACATTTTTGGAGTAAGAAGGAGAAGGAGAAAGTTGGAGAGTTCAAGGAAGAAGAAGTAGATCCAGAATACACACTCTATTGGCCATCTTTTCTAGTATTAAATTCTATACCTTGCTTATTGATCATATAGATCGAGGTTGTCCCTAATTTGTGGTTTCTAAGCCCAAAAACCCCAAATCCTTTATGATTATGCCTTATGGTCGGGTTATATCTCAGATCTGGACACTCATAGCGTGCTAGAAGTATAAAGTTTTGGTTGTGGTTGTGATTGAAGTCCCTATTGAGCCTAGAACCTCATTAAGAGCCTATTTTGGTCATATGAAGCCTTTAAAGCGATGCATGCACGTAAAGTTAGCAACTTTACATGAAAAACATGCCCTAGAAGTTTAGATCCATGATTTGGAACAACTGCATGGCTCAGATCGGGCCTGTATGAAAAAAGGACTGAATGAACTAGGCGAGTCCCCAGGGTGACTCGGCGAGTTATATGAAGATAGCCGTCGACTCGACGAGTTGGAAGAACAACTCGGCGAGTCCGATGAAGTTTGCCTTAGAACTCGACGAGTTGTATGAGCAACTCGGCGAGTCGGATGAGTTTTCCCGAGTAAAGTTGTGTTTGAGTAGGATGACTTCATTCCTTTGTAGTTACACGTAAAGTTAGCAACTTTACATGTTCGGATGGTTCCAAGATTTCAGATCTACGAGTTAGGAACCTTGGCACGGATTCGAATGCAGTTGTTTGGAGTCTGCACGGCAGAACTCGGCGAGTAGTTCCTCAGACTCGACGAGTAGTTCCTCAGACTCGGCGAGTAGTTCTTCAGACTCGACGAGTCTAGTCGCGAGTCCCCGTCTTTCTTTGAGTCGAGAGTTCGAAGTGAATTAGTGAGTGGAAAAGGGACTCGATGAGTTAAAGTTAGAGTCGGTAAAGGAAGGACTCGGCGAGTTTGCGCCCTAACTCGGCGAGTCCGGTCAGCTGGAAGTTGACTTTGACCAGGAGGTTGACTTTGACCAGGGGTAAAATAGTCATTTTACCCTCAGTACATTTATCAGTAATTGATTGAGTGTATTTATGGAAATTGTAGTCAGGGAGATACCGGAGCAGCAGCAGACAATTTCCAGAGCAGTTCATTTAGCAGCCAGTGTACGAGGTGAGTTTCCTTCCGGTAGGAACGGGTCTACGGCCACAATGCCGGCCCGACTAGTTAGTAGTAGTTTCCGGGCTTCGGTCCGATGCAGCAGTTAGTGTGTTTGATGCCTTCGTGGCTCAGACAGGATTTATGTGTTATATGTTCCGGGCTACGGCCTGATGCAGTATGCAGTATATGTGTTTATGTTGGTTGATATATGTATATGCTAGGTTATATGTATTTATGTTATGCTATGTTCAGTCAGTTCCAGACTTCGGTCCGATGCAGTTAGTTCCGGACTTCAATCTGATGCAGTCAGTTCCAGACTTCGGTCCGATGCAGCTAGTTCCGGACTTCGGTCCGATGCAGGGGACGATGTCCCAGTCAGTTCCAGACTTCGGTCCGATGCAGTGGGCATGGCCCAATAGTTGCTTATATGTGATTGTATGATATGTGGTAGTTTGGGGGAGCTCACTAAGCTTCGTGCTTACAGTTTTAGTTTTGGTTTCAGGTACTTCCGTAAGAAAAGGGAAGAGCTCGGATTGATAGCATCGCACACACCACAGCTTCGGCAGTTTTTCCTGGGAGTTTGATTAGACGTTTTCACATGTTTGATCCAGTTTGATATGATACATTCTATTATGTGTTGAGATTTATGACATACGTTTTATATTATGGTTTTCAGTATCATGGTTTTAATATTATAAAACAAACATTTTTGGGTCGGATTTTGGGTTGTTACATCTCAGGTCTACGCACCGCTTTCCATTAACATGACCCATGCTTGGGGCCAGACCTATCAATTATCATCCCCTGGTGACGCTTTTTTCTCGATCTCCTAGTATCGATCCACTAACACCGGGAGACGTGAATAGTGAATTTACGATGGAGGAATTTTTAGCCTTAGTAATCTAAACAAAAGTCGTAGAATATGTTAAGCTGAGAGCGTCCATAAAAAAGAACATCCAAATCTGACTTCGTATGAGGAAATTATGATTGTTCTAAGATTTAGCATAACCGTGCACAACCCGTAATTCAAATTTTAGATCGAGCGGTTTTTGGCCAACGCGACCTAAATGAGAATTGAAGATCTCATTCATAGGAACTCAACAACAAAAAGACAGAAGAAAACGGAGTCCGTATGTAAAAGTTATGAATTTTTAAGGGACCAATCATGTCCCGGTCTGTTAAAAATATAACTTTAAAAATAAAGTCAAAATTAGCCGACGGAGTTTAAACGAAAGTTGGAGAGTACGTCTCCGCCTACGCATGGATATAAATAACGTCAAAAATGGAGTTTGTATGAACGAGTTACAAATTATAATAACATATTTACGTATTAAAATAAAGTATAAATTATATATACGTACATATATATATATATATATATATATATATATATATATATATATATATATATATATATACATATGTATATATCATTACAAATGTATCGACGATGCGGTCATTATAAGACTAATGTTGAGTTCTTTCGACATTAGTTTAGTACAAATATCGTTAAATCTATTTAAAATAGTATTATAAAGGGGTGTTTAGTTGTTTATATAACTATAAGGTCATTAAGTAATTATGGAGGGTAGTTTTTGAAAATTCAGTTACTATAAATAAGAGGCTTGGGCTCTCATATTTCTTGCACCATTCTATTGATTCAAGAGTCTTTCTCTTCTTATCCCCCGAGCATTTCGGTCCCTCATGATTCGACTTCTCTTTCTGTAGTTTTAGTATAGTAAGGTGAGCGCTGAAGCGTTGCACGAATCTTTGTTAGAAAGATTCAGCGACGAAGTTCTGCCCCTGCAGAGCCCGACTCCTAGCTAAAATCCCATTGTAAGTAAGTTATGCTTACCCCATTTTAAATATAGTTTATATTTAAAATTAGTATTGTTATTATGAACTTATAATAAATATTTGAGCTATTATTATGACTTATATAAGTGTCGTTATAATATCTTTTTAACTACTCGCGGTACGGAGAATCTGGCTTAAAGGGCCGCATAGGGTTGTTGGATTTCAGAAGTGCTATATGCCAAAATGGTCCTGCCCTCCGGTGTTTTATGTTTGGCCCCTGTCTGTACATAGTGGTTGCAAAGTATTGTTTAAACGCTTATATAATAATAATAATAATAATAATAATAATAATAATAATAATAATAATAATAATAATAATAATAATAATAAGAGTAATAAGTTGTCACGGTAAATATTAGACTAAAATCTAGTGGTAATAATACTAGGTTTCGTCGAAGGAAATTATTTTAAAGTAAACGAAGCGCTATCCGAGTACCAAGTCACCACCTTATCAAGTGATTGCATGGTCCCTGTCATCTTACACATAGATATGAAGTATTTAATATAAATTACGTGTTGTGAGTGCATAGTTACTTTCATCTTACACATAGATATGAAGTATTTTATATAAACTACATGCTATGTGTGCATATTATCTGAATACTTGCTGTCTATGTTGGATGAACGTTTTTATACATGTTTTAAATGATTTAAACTGTATACGTATTTTATATATACAAATATGTTGGGCATGACATGAGTAGATGAATGATGAGAGATAAAAGATGATGTGAGTAAACATTGGCAGCTATAGACTTAGTGCCTATTGGACAAACACTGGTAGCTATGGACTTAGTACCTGTTAGGAATTGGTAGCTATGGACTTAGTACCTATTAGATAAACACTGGTAGCTATGGATTTAGTACCCGATGAATAAACTATAGCAGCTATGGAATTAGTGTTTTACGAACGAGCATTGGCAGCTATGGATTTAGTGCCAGTCCTATAAGAATAAAGAAGATAATGGGGGAAGGGTAATTGGGTTGATTGTTTGATTGTTTAAACACAATAATTATATTATTGTGGGTTGAAAACCCTATGTACTCACCAGGTTTCCCAACCTGACCCACTCAGTTTATTTATGTCATAGGTGTTGTTATGAAGTCACATTACACTGAGAGATTAAAGAGATGTAGATCACTAGTGTAAATAAATGTAAGTTCTGTTTATGCTTATGTTTCTGTATTGACGATGACATCCCAAACGTTTTAAAATGAATAAAATACGTTTCTTCGGAAATGTTTTGATAACATATTTATCATGTTTTTCTGGGAACAAATTCCGCAACATTTTTATGAAAAGAAGTACTCTGATTTTTATAAAGCATAAACAAAATCGGTCTTTTCTGGCCGTGAAAATGGGGATGTCACAGTTGGTATCAGAGCATTAGTTTAAGTGAACTAGGAATATGGATTTATTTCTAGACTTAAACTTAGAATGCTAAGCAATGATTGTGAGGAGTGTGTCTAATAAAATTTAGGTAATACACCTGAATAGACACAAGCACTAGATTATTTAGGGAAAATGCCTAACATGCTTTTATGTGCTAAATGATTTATGATGCTAAATGTATGATCGGATCTATGGTCTGTTGCCGACCGGATCTGGAAATTTTATGTGCTCAGATTTCTAAACATTTAATTACGGTATTAGTACTGGCATGTAATTTTTCGAAGTAATAAGGAGGATTATACGTCTAAATCTTCTCTATCTATATTCTCGTCTTGATGCACTGAATGCATGCTTTCGTGAACAAAGCATCATGGTGAAGACTCATAGAGAATCTAGTAAATGGAGGAAATGAAAAGGCTTATGATAGTGAATGAAACATATAAGAAGATATCGTAAGAGTGGTATCTTGCCTTTAGAATATGTATGATAAGATAACAATACATTCAGAGGAGTATGGTACGTCTAAAGTACACCTTCGATTGGCAGGATGATGGAACGATTGGTGTAATTCTTTAAGTTGTCCCATCGTATGGCGTTTCCACCACCAACCGAGTTGAAGCAGAATTGATGATTGGAGATACGCATGGAAGAAGTCCTAGTAGAGTCTAGGGAAAATTATATGATTGTTTGGACACATTTGTATGTGTTAAAATTGTCTTTGTGATAATAACTTGGAAAACTGCGAGACAATACGAGTATGAGTAGGTGTGAAAGGTAGTATATGCATATACTACCGGAAGCACAGGACTCACGCTTGGATCAGGGAAAGTCAAAAGGTTACCAAGAAGCCAATAGTTGATTCCGTTTTATTCATGTATGTCGTTACCATCGTCTCGGTAATGACTAAGAAGATTGTTGTTATTCCGACCCTAGTGGTCATATCAAATTGAGTCTGACTAAGACAAGTATGTTAAATGGTTCAGTGAGCCAAGTCCGATGTAGCATCTGACTTAAGCTAGAAGCTTGATGTGAAAGACAATCAAAGCGATCAGTAGAGGTATAGCAATAGTTGCTTGTAGCTAGGAATGCTACCTTTTAAGATGTGATTATATCACATTAGAACATGAAGGAAAGTATATTCCATTCTGGAATTTGACTCTAAGAGACCTGAGTCTAAGCGTTGCGACACACAATGAGAAGTCATCGGAAAATGATCCATCGGTCTATTATGGAAATCAAACAACTTATCTTAAGTTGTTAAGAAGAAGAAGGAGTCTCCATTAAGGATCGATATTGTGACTTGAAGATCATAATTTGGAGTCTAACATGAGATAGGGAGCGGGTCCAAGATCGGGCACCGCCTGCAGTTAGGAAGTCTTAGAGTTAGATACTCGTTCGAAGAAACATGAAAGTTACGGTTACTACTTAGGATGAAGAGATAACGTATGAAGTCATCATGTGAGCCCTATTTCGTTGATGATTTTGGGACGTAATCATCCTAAGGGGGAGATAATTGTAATGCCCGCAGATCCGGGCTAGTCAATTTAGAGGCAATAGGGATCGAAAACGACTTTTCGACAAAATATTATTTAGAATAAATAATCTTAACCAAGTTGTAGAATATGTCTCAAGGGTTCCGTATATATAAAGAACATCGAAATCCGAGTTATAATGAAGAAGTTATGACCCGTCGAAGTTTTACGGCAAAACGGGCACGACACCGGGAGACGTAAATAGTGAATTTACGATGGAGGACTTTTTAGCCTTAGTAATCTCAACAAAAGTCGTAGAATATGTTAAGCTGAGAGCGTCCATAAAAAGAACGCCCAAATCTGACTTCGTATGAGGAAGTTATGATTGTTCTAAGATTTAGCATAACCGTGCACAACCCGTAATTCAAATTTTAGATCGAGCGGTTTTTGGCCAATGCGACCTAAATGAGAATTAAAGATCTCATTCATAGGAACTCAACAACAAAAATAAAGACGAAAACGGAGTCCGTATGTAAAAGTTATGAATTTTTAAGGGACCAATCATGTCCCGGTCTGTTAAAAATATAACTTTAAAAATAAAGTCAAAATTAGCCGACGGAGTCTAAACGAAAGTTAGAGAATACGTCTCCGCCTACGCATGGATATAAATAACGTCAAAAATGGAGTTTGTATGAACGAGTTACAAATTATAATAACATATTTACGTATTAAAATAAAGTATAAATTATATATACGTACACACACACACACACACACACATATATATATATATATATATATATATATATATATATATATATATATATATATATACATATGTATATATCATTACAAAGGTATCGATGATGCGGTCATTATAAGATTAATGTTGAGTTCTTTCGACATTAGTTTAGTACAAATATCGTTAAATCTATTTAAAATAGTATTATAAAGGGGTGTTTAGTTGTTTATATAACTATAAGGTCATTAAGTAATTATGGAGGGTAGTTTTTGAAAATTCAGTTACTATAAATAAGAGGCTTGGGCTCTCATATTTCTTGCACCATTCTATTGATTCAAGAGTCTTTCTCTTCTTATCCCCCGAGCATTTCGGTCCCTCATGATTCGACTTCTCTTTTTGTAGTTTTAGTATAGTAAGGTGAGCGCTGAAGCGTTGCACGAATCTTTGTTAGAAAGATTCAGCGACGAAGTTCTGCCCCTACAGAGCCCGACTCCTAGCTAAAATCCCATTGTAAGTAAGTTATGCTTACCCCATTTTAAATATAGTTTATATTTAAAATTAGTATTGTTATTATGAACTTATAATAAATATTTGAGCTATTATTATGACTTATATAAGTGTCGTTATAATATCTTTTTAACTACTCGCGGTACGGAGAATCTGGCTTAAAGGGCCGCATAGGGTTGTTGGATTTCAGAAGTGTTATATGCCAAAATGGTCCTGCCCTCCGGTGTTTTATGTTTGGCCCCTGTCTGTACATAGTGGTTGCAAAGTATTGTTTAAACGCTTATATAATAATAATAATAATAATAATAATAAGAGTAATAAGTAGTCACGGTAAATATTAGACTAAAATCTAGTGGTAATAATACTAGGTTTCGTCGAAGGAAATTATTTTAAAGTAAACGAAGCGCTATCCGAGTACCAAGTCACCACCTTATCAAGTGATTGCATGGTCCCTGTCATCTTACACATAGATATGAAGTATTTAATATAAATTACGTGTTGTGAGTGCATAGTTACTTTCATCTTACACATAGATATGAAGTATTTTATATAAACTACATGCTATGTGTGCATATTATCTGAATACTTGCTGTCTATGCTGGATGAACGTTTTTATATATGTTTTAAATGATTTAAACTGTATATGTATTTTATATATACAAATATGTTGGGCATGACATGGGTAGATGAATGATGAGAGATAAAAGATGATGTGAGTAAACATTGGCAGCTATAGACTTAGTGCCTATTGGACAAACACTGGTAGCTATGGACTTAGTACCTGTTAGGAATTGGTAGCTATGGACTTAGGACCTATTAGATAAACACTGGTAGCTATGGATTTAGTACCCGATGAATAATCTATAGTAGCTATGGAATTAGTGTTTTATGAACAAGCATTGGCAGCTATGGATTTAATGCCAGTCCTATAAGAATAAAGAAGATAATGGGGATGGGTAATTGGGTTGATAGTTTGATTGTTTAAACATAATAATTATATTATTGTGGGTTGAAAACCCTATGTACTCACCAGGTTTCCCAACCTGACCCACTCAGTTTATTTATTTCACAGGTGTTGTTATGAAGTCACATTACACTGAGAGATTAAAGAGATGTAGATCACTAGTGTAAATAAATGTAAGTTCTGTTTATGCTTATGTTTCTGTATTGACGATGACATCCCAAACGTTTTAAAATGAATAAAATACGTTTCTTCAAAAATGTTTTGATAACGTATTTATCATGTTTTTCTGGGAACAAATTCCGCAACATTTTTATGAAAAGAAGTACTCTGATTTTTATAAAGCATAAACAAAATCGGTCTTTTCTGGCCGTGAAAATGGGGATGTCACATTGTCACTAGTAGCCTCGAGTTTGGCAGATGTCCTTGGTTGTTGGAAGTTTGGGAGTCAAAGCGGTGTTGTTCAGTTTTTTGGGTGTGACCATGGAACTACACAGAGTTCGATTTAGGCGTATCGCTTTGACAAGGTCGATATTGGGTTGATCCAATCAGGTTTCTATCAAAATTTCTAGATAATTTTGGAATTCTCTCCAAATTTAGAAGTATTCATGAGTTCGTTGGGCATTGATGGGATTTGTTCAGTTTTAGTTAAGCTCTAGGGTCTTGTTTTGGTTATTAGGAGAGCATTTATGTAGCAGTTGAGGTTCGATATTTCGCCCGACCCGTTGGTGCTTCACCCTTTAAGTAAGGTTATGATAAAGAAGGAACATGATCTGGCCTTATGGAATAGTTCTTATTAGATTTATTGCTTTCGAGTTGGACAAGAGTTCAACAGTTTATCTTATTTCCTGGTGACATGCGAGAATGTTTTGTTTGATGATGCATCAGTAGCAATTTAGACCATGGTAGGGTTACATGTTATAGAATCGTATGGCTCCAATGGTTGCTGGTAAGTGTACGTTAGATGTGGACTGGGTTCCTGCGGGTCGATGGGCTGATGGTTGTGTGACTATAGACCCACTGGGTGTTTGTTGGGAGTCTTCATGTCTAAAATTGGGTGATGGCAAGAACGATGAGGAGTTGTGAGCTTCTTATTCCAATGGTTGGATGGTGTCACGACGTGTCTTGAACCATCGTGGATTTCACTTGTGTTTTGGATCAACAGTTGTGTCGTGGATATCTGTGTTGGGTTTTGAGCATTCTAACACTCCTAAATGTACATGTAACCCTAAATACCTTGGATCTATATTTTCTCTATTATACATGCAAATATGAATATTCCAAGGTATTATCCTATCTAGCATACAAACCATTGATTCATATGTAATAAAGTAAGTTAGAAGACATACCTTATGATGTAGCTTGATTCCATGGAGCTTAAGAGCCTAGTGCCTTAAGTGTGATACCTCAAATGATTCACACAACATCAAATACACTTGGAATAACTTAGAGAGAAATGAACCACTTCATGAAATCGGCTAGCCCTCACCCTTCTTGCTTGGTCACTGATTTTGGGAAGAATATGATGCTTATATAGTGTGTCACAATTAGGGTTATACCATGTAAACCATAATTGTCATGGCTTTTCATTTCTTGAATCCATGGGTTCAAAAACACCATGGAACATCCATGGAGTATCCTATGGGTTTTAGCCCAACTTGATAAACCATGGAGCATTAGCCCACTATACACAATCAACCCATATATTTAATTAGTCTCCTTTTGATCAATTAATTAATTCCAAATTAATTCTTGATAGATACTAATTAAATAATATTATTAATATATTAGAACTTATAATTTAAATAAACCTTAAGTGTTATTTCTCTCATTTTAGTCTATCCAAATGCATGATGCCATGCAACCCAAATGGACCATGCCAAGTTGGGTCAAGTACATACCAATTATAGTTATGGACTTAGACACTAATCCAACAGTCTTCCACTTGGATAAGTCTAAAACTATTATTGTGTATGACTTCAAAACCTGACTGGCAATCGTAGCTCTTAAAGTTGTTACCGTACTCTGAACAAATCAATGACACGTCTATTAGATAAGGGATCATATATTCCTCCATTCTAGATATCATACGGACGGAGACATGAATTATAATCATTCTCTCTGTCCATTTGTTGTTTCTCGATTTCCAATTTATGATGATCGACTAATTGAACAAATCAAATCAGTCCAGGCTTGGCCAAGCACTTCGGGGTGTCATCACTAAATCATCGAGGGGCCCACAAATATCGCTTTTATCCGTTTAAGGGTAAAATGAATGGATAAACTTCGACTCATATGCTTGTTCTACGTTGGAAGCAACCAACGTGATTAACCTAACAAAGTTGATATTGTTGCTTATATCTATACCAAAACATATATAGTCTGGAACAATATACTGTATAGATCTCTTGATTGCCATCAACTAGAAACTGGCACTTGAAAAAAATCCTTATACATACTCATTTTTTTAGTATACGAAAACTATCAAAAAACACTACTTGTGGAGGAATAAATACAAAGAAATATACTGCAATGAAGGAACAAAGACAAAGAAATATACTACTTGTGCCTTATGGAAGAACAAAAAACACACAAATACCATAATATTACCTCTCCAGAACAACATTTGGAACGCCTGTACATTCTGGAATACAGTCCGAAATACATTTTTCAATCCAAAAACGTACATGTATTAGATTTCATATCCAAAACCCACCAACCACCACCAACTCCGAAATAAACATAACTATTCCTGCATTCTAAAATAAATAGTCGTTTTACAAAATTTATATAAAAAAAAAAAATTGGTTATTATTATCGAATTATTTTAGATTAATTAATTTCCCAAAAGTTTAATATATTTAGTTGTTTTGACTTTAATTCTTCTCACCTCCTTAAATTTTAGGTGCATTAGAAACTTTGAAAAACACTAGCGCGTGGTTCCACAACATCGTTTCTTCAACATCCAAAAACACTAGGTGGGGAAGAGCCTCCATGACCTACCACCGCCGGTACCCATCCATAACTATTGGACTGTTATTGACTCACAAATGCAACTAACTATAACAACAAATCGTAGCCGGTTTCCCGCCGTACACTTTGCTATCTCCTATCTCTCTGCCTCCTCTCATTTTCACTCATCCAACATGGCCGCCGTATCGGAGAATGCCACCACAGAACCTCCGGTGATCGACGACAATGTCAAGTTCGGATTCTTACGGAAGGAGATGAACACCGAGAAACTCGCCGGAACCGCTATCGCTTACGACCGTCATGTTATCCTTTGCTATAAAACTCACGAGACGTGGCCTTCTCGAGTTGAATCCTCCGACAGCCATCCGTTCCCTAAGCTTCTCGCTGGAGCTCTTAAAGCTCGTAAGAACGACATTCCTGTGAAGGTTACTCCTCCATTTATAAGTTTAATTTCGTTAAGCGTTTATTCTGATGCGATGTTTGGAAATTGTGAAAGTTTGATGCGTTGTTTTTGGTTTCTGATATGGATTTTGTAGACTTTAATGACGATTTGCGAGGGTCGTGAAGGTACAGAGCTATCAGATGGAGATGTATTGCTTTTCCCTGAAATGGTTAAGTATAGGTAATCTATGAATCCCTTAGGGTTTTAATTTGGTTAGATATACAAGTATATAAGTTTTTTTTGGTGAAGAACTGGTGATTAGGTTTATATATCTGTTAATCTATGCCCTTTGCATATGTTAATTTGGGCATATGAAATAGAATTTGGCATAAAAAGTGTTTATCAATATTAGTTTTGTGAAACTTTCTACTGTTGATAAGGAAATAGATTAGTAGTTGCAGGTTTGCTTCTTGTTTCTTTTTCTGCAAGCTTCTACCTCTTTATATGTTCATGTAAAAGGTGATTAGTGATCATTTTCATTTGCAACAGTTAGTTTTAGAAATTTCACTCAATTAACCATGTTTTAACTTCACATATAATTCATAGGAAGTTTTTGGCTATTTTCTCAAAATAAAGAAATCTTATGAACCCAAATTATTACATTAGTTTATAATGGTGAATGGTGATACTAACACACAAATAGAAAATTTCAATCTGTGATATCCCAAAAGGAAACTAATCTTTTTTTTTTGTGGGACATTGGGAATATATGAAAGAAACATGAAATATCTAAAAAAAAACATTGTCTTAAACCATAAAGCAATATGGTATATAAAAAACAAACACTAAAAAACATCTTCTCCACCACTTTAAAAGAGAAAACAAACAAGCAAACATGGGTTTGTACCTTCTTACATTTTATTCGCATAATTTGTTTGTAAAATGATTTGGCATTTTACTTATTGTTTTTCTTTTTCATTAAAGGGGATTGAAAGAACCGGATATTAATAGCTTTGTGGATGAAGTTATTGTGAATAGAAAACAATGGTCTACAGGGGTTCAAGAAAAGATGACAGGTTCACACATATTTGTGTGTGCTCATAGTAGTCGAGATAAAAGGTGTGGCTTTTGTGGGCCCATTTTAATCAAGAAATTCAAAGAGGAAGCTGAATTAAGAGGATTGAAGAATGTGTATGTTAGTGCATGTTCACATGTTGGTGGCCATAAGTATGCAGGAAACTTGATAATTTATAGTGTTCAAAATAACAAAGTTTCTGGTCATTGGTAAAATAATCTATTCCCATTTTTTATATTCCTTTTGTTTGTTCTTGTTATGTTTTAATTGCTCTTATTGTTTTTGTGTTATAGGTATGGTTATGTTAGTCCAAATGATGTGCCTGAATTGCTTGATGATCATATTGGAAAAGGTCAAATCATTGAGAGAATTTGGAGGTACCTTCTTTTTGTGTATTAATTTGGCTCGTTTAGTAAGAATTAAATGCAAAGATGCATACGCGAAGGGCATTCTCGTCTTTTGTACATCGAGTTCGAGAGCAAGTCCTAGTCCCACTTTTTTCGGTGGGAGAAAAAATCAAAGTTTTTCTCCCGTTAACATGTCACAGTCTCAATTCAAATGCAGTACAACCTGTTATATCATGTCGGATGACAGATGACAGAACAGAACAGGTTGTACATCGAGTTCGAGAGCAAATCCTTGTCCCACTTTTTTCGGCAGGACAAGAATTTTTTTGTCCCATAAACATTTGTCCCTGACACAGTCCAAATACAGGACAACTTGTTCTGTTATGTCAGTCAAGTCATGTCAAAACAGAACAAGTTGTGCATCGAGTTCGAAAGCAAGTCCTTGTCCCACTTTTTTAGGTGGGACAAAAAATAACAATTTTTGTCCCATTAACATTTGTCACAGTCCCGGTCCAAATACAATACAACCTGTTCTGACAGAATATGTTCTGACCTGTCACGTCATGTCAGTTTGTACATCGAGTTCGAGAGCAAGTCCTGTCCCACTTTTTTCGGTGGGACAAGAAATCACAAATTTTGTCCCATTAACATCTGTCTCTTTCACAGTCCAAATACAGTACAACCTGTTCTGTCATGTCATGTTGCATTAATGAGAAACGAATTTAAATTGAGTTGAATAAATTTTAGGGGCCAAATGGGAGTTCCACTTCTAAAGAAAGTTTCTTCATTGAAAGCGGTTGAACCATCACTTCCAAATGGAAACAATTTAATCAATGAAAAGAATAATGAAACAAAAGAAACCAAAGAAGAGAAAGAAGAAGAAGAAGAGAACATTAAAAAAGAGAAAGAAGAAGAAGATAACATTAAAAAAGAGAAAGATTTTGGGATTGGGGAAGGGGGAGGAGGGTGTTGTCAAGGTTTGAATGGGTTCTCATGCTGTAGAGATGAAAAAGAGGAAAAAGAATCGAAGAGTAAAATTGATTTGTTATGGAAAAAATGGGAGGAAAATGAGATAGTTACAGTGGCTGTTGTGGTTGGAGTTGTGGTAACTTTTGGTTTGGCCTATAGCTTTTATAAAAGGATAAGATGAGAAATAAACTTCAAACTTCAAAATGAGATTATTATCACCAAACTTATTATTGGGTATACTTTGTATTGTTGTGTATAATTTTATACGGGATTTAATATAGTGACTCTTCTTTCTTGTACTCATTATTATTATTATTATCTATAGGGTAATGATGCATTTATCTAATTTAATTATCAAAAAAAAAAAAAAAAAAAAAAAATCTACGAGATACTCCAATTGCCTACAATTCATGTTCGAGAGTTGCTATCAATGTATCAAGGTTGTTAAAATTGTGATCTTGCTTGTAGGATTGTATGATTCTTCCTATCTATGTAAATTGTTTCCGATCTTTTAAGCTCGTAGTAGGATTGTTTCCTTTAAAAAAATTAATATTTTTTATTGGACTAACTAAGTAGAATACACATTTGAATTGTTTATTGTTAAATAATGTGGAAATGACATATTTGCCCAATGATGTATTTTGAATATGACCATTCACTCTCGTAACTTATTTTCGTTCTTTATGAAGATTTTCCGTTTAGTTCACTGAATCGAACCATCTTTCTCTTACGAAAAAAACTTTTTTTTTTTTTTTTTTTTTTTTTTTTTTTTTTTTTTTGTGAATTTGAGTCCTTTTGGGTTTTTGTTATCTTTCCTGGTTTTGTTTTGATGAGCATATTTTTTTCTTTCTTCATGTTACTATTTGAATTCTAGATGCACAAAACAACCTTCAATCTTGTTTCTTGACTCATTAAAAAGATGTTATATTCGATTCTTTCAAAAGAAAAACCATTTGTGTTGATGGATTGTTCTTCAATGGACCCTTATCAACACCAAAGAACATATCCAGAATCATTAAAGTGTGTGCTATTTTAGTTAAATTACAAATATTCCAAATCCACAATAGTCTTCCGATTTTCCAAAAATGGGTTATGATTGCGAAAACCGTCGTGATGCAAGATCGATGGTGTATTGTCGATCAGACGAAGCTTACTTATGTTTATCATGTGATTGGAATGTTCATTCCACAAACGCATTATTAAAACCCCATTCAAGAACATTTGTATGTGATAGATGCAATTCAGAATCAGCATTCGTTAGATGCATTGATGTAAAACTATCACTTAGTCAAATGTAATTGAGAAGGTCACACTGGTTCCTTAAAGAAAGCACCCACGCCGGCGGAGAAGATGATGGCAGGATAAAGGAGTTTCATGATGCGTTCAAGCTTTATGATCTTGAACAATAACATGTTGATTTCGGCTTCAGAGTTGCACAGATGACGACGTGATTTTGACTTTTAAATGGAAAAATGTTTGAGTGGCACTGGCTAATATAGGTTAAAAAGACTAAAAAGATAGACTACTTTAGAGTTTATTCCTTCATAAAACACAAAACAAGTTATGGGGCTGAATGAATAAATTCGAAATACATGGTTAGGTAATATGTCATTTCCCCTTAAATAATATATATTTTTATGTTTTAGATTATTTATTATTAACTGATAAATGAAAATATATTTTTTGGGTAGTGATTCGTACACAACAGTTTTTTGTCATATATAACAATTTATGCATTATAGAGTTGTACAATACAACACTTTAAAACACAAATTGTTGTGTACGGAGAAAAAATGTTGTGTACGAATCAATTCTCATATTTTTTATGTTTTAAAATTATTTTTGTTGGATTTTACGACCCAATTTGATTTTAGATCTTCCAAAAGAAAATACGATTTTAAATGAGTCTTGATAAATAAATTAAAGAATGGTTTTAGGCTTTTTGAACAATTGCACGTGTGGTGTATATAGAAATATAATTTGTAGTGTGTAATTTTATTTTGACAGTTATGATGGTCGATTTACAAAATTTAAAATGAAACGACAAGTATAGCTGTTAAAAAGTTGATTCAATTTCGGAAACAGATATTGTCCTAACGAACATATATTTTAATTGCTTTTGAGAGTGCCAATCGATTTAAAGTCTAGGATACAAAATTTCATAAATGGCAAAAAATTAAATAAATTAAATGTTATTTGAATTATTAGTTAAGATTTAAGACAATAAAAGAGATAACGGGGTTGCATCCTCCACTCCCGCCTATACCCCCGAATTCCCTTTATTATCCCTGCCTTCACTCCTGTCCTGTTTTCCCATTCCCAATTGACTTTGAGCTATTTTTTTGGGCTAAAAAACTATTTTTGGGTAACAAATAGTTATTTATAGCAAAATTTTATATGTTACAAACAATTTAAAAAAACTTACTAGTATTTTTTTGCTGAATTTTGGCAGGTCAAAATCATATTATTGTTCATTATATATATATATATATATATATATATATATATATATATATATATATATATATATATATATATATATATATATATAATTTATTAACGTGGCCACCATAAGAGTTTCGAGACGAGACTGCCCATCCCCACCCCTACCTCGCCCCCAATTTATTTAAACAAATATCCCCATACGGGGCACCCACGGGAATGAGTCCCATGAAACTTTTTGACTTCCTGTCATCTTACTATTTCTATTTACAAAAACAAGGAATAGTCCACTACCGAATCAACAATGGAGTCATTTCTTTGTATATCAGTTCGAAAAACTATCAAATTTCTAAACCGTCATAACACCCATAAAATAGTAATAATAATTGCTTCCACGACTAACTTTTTGGACTTGTGTATATTGAGATTATCGAACCACATCTACAAGCTCACTGTTAGGGTGTTCATCGGTTGAAATCTAATGGATCTTGATGAAACTGACTAATACAATTATAATTGAATGTTGTATTTTATGAATCGATCAAATCCAATTCGTGATATACAACCAAACCGATGCAATTGGATATTGGATCGGATCAGTATTATCTATTTTTGCAAAGAGTCAACTTTCATATGTATTCACTATGTATTCACTAACGATGAATATCATACTAACATTGTGTCTATATATCCTTTGATCTAAGATATATGTTTACTTTTTTAGTTAATGTAACATTGTGTCTTGATGTATATTTTGAGGTTAATTTATAATTTTTTATAATGAAATTACAAGAATGTTATTATCAGGAAACTATTTCAATCACTTGAATAAAAGCATTGTCTTATTGACCATATGATTTAATAGTCATATCAAAACAATTTAAATACAAACATTGCTTTATTGACCATATAATTTAATCGTCATATCAAAACAATGTTTTACATCTCTTATAAAAAATATTCCTCTTATGTGATTGAAAATAAATGTTTATCATGAAAAATATTAATTTGATTTTTTGTAATCTCTTATAAAAAATACCATTCCTCTTATATGATTGAAAATAAATGTTTATCATGAAAAATATTAATTTGTTATTTTGTAATATAATAAACTTCTTTATTAATTAATTTTTACTTGACAACTTTTTAATCCCTTTTAACTTTCAACATAATATATTTAGTTTTTGAATTTAATTGTGATAACCTAATAAACTCAATTTATTAATTTAAATATTATATTAAAATAAAACATAAATTAAAACCTAAAATATACTAAAAAAGGTCCAAAAGCAATCCTTAAAATAATTATGACTTTTAATGTAGTATTTAATTAAAAAAAAAAACTTTAATCTAGCGCTATTAGATGTATTTTAAGGCGTCTTTAATGGACAAGAATGTAGTTTTTGAGTAAGTGTGCCATTCAGAACAGTTAATATAAGTATAAATATAAATATAAAACCTAAAGTTAAAATGTAAAATAAACTAAAAAATGTTCGATTCTATTTTTATCACATAAAACACAGTGGCACGTACAGTGACAATGAACAATGAAGTTCAAGACAGAGATTAAGGGGGTGTTTGGGATTGCGATTGAAAAATGGTTATTTGCTTATTGGCTTCTTGAAAAGCTAATAAGTCAAAAAAAAGTGTTTGACAAACTCAAAAACACTTTTGAGAGTAGTTTTTTCATAAGCTTCAATAAACACTTTTTAATAAGAATGTAAAACGTAGCTTTTTGAAACTGTTTATGGCTTTTTAACCAATATAACTTCAAAAAGCATTTTTTAAGCTAAACACTTTTTAACTTATTAACTTTTTCACTATAAAATCTTATCTAAACACTTTTTAAAAAACTCTTTTTACCGCCACTATAAGCAAATAAATACTTTTATTTAAAAACACTTTTCTAGTTCAAAAAGTACTCCCAAACACCCCTAAAAGCTAGACAACCTTCTGGACAATGAGTAATTTAATTATATAGGCAAAAAAAAAAGTTAAATAAAAAAAATATTTAGCTACCCAAAATAATCATAATCAATAGTTTAATATGTAAAGATGATCGACATATATGATACCCAATCCAAACATGGCATAAAAACGCTGACACTGAATCTTAAAGACCACGTGGAGGGCACAAGCGGGTTAAAGATAGGTTGTCTAAACCCGATTCGAGTCCATTTTATAAGAACCGACGATTTCACCCGGTGACTCTCGTCCACTAATTTATTAAAAAAAGAAAAACAAAATAAATAAATAAATAAATGCATAGACTCACATAGTTGGTGGCCTGTTCTTCCAATCGGATCGATTCTGTTACAATAAATCATTAAAAAATCTTAGTCAAATTAAGATTAAGCATAAGATCCTGCTACTTTTTAATTTAAGATTTGCAATCTATTGTATTTAATGATGATCTGTTTTGTTTTTGTTTTATTCCATTTTTTAGTATTTAAATCTTTGTATTTTATTGGATGAATGGATGAAATACGCGGTGTTTATAGAAACAGAATGATTCTATTTATACGTCTTATTCTCATTCCATTTTGCTGTGATTTTGTCCACCGTTTTCAAATTCTTCATTTTCGTCGTATTCCGTTTCTGTCGCTTTGGATTCTTCGTTTTTCTTTATAATTGCTGTGTGTGTAATTCTGTGAACTCTGAAGGATTCGACATGGCTGTTAATATCATCAATGATGGAGATCGATCGCCTAGAGTTGTACTCAGTGAGCCAACCGGATCAACAGCGGAGGTTCGTTAACACGTTTATTGTGTCTTTGTTTGTTCATCACAGAATTCTCTACCAGTTTCTACATGTTTCGTTTGTTTTTTTTTGATGTGAAAGAGTAATTTGAGAAATTTGGTGCCAGAAGCAAGTTGTTGATCGATTGTCGAACGATGAACAAGTGGTTAATCGCCTTTTTCTGGCTCCACATTTCTTCAATTCTGTAGCATTGTTGTTTTGAGTTGTGATTTTTGGTTCGAAGGAGTTAATTATGATCACAAACTTTTGGGGAAAATGTCAAATATGTGAAGTATTTTTTCGAGTCAGAATGATGGAATTATACATTGCAAGTCCACAATCATCAATCTACTGATTCGTCAATCGTAAAAATCTCGTGTATTTATTAAGCGACTGTTTCAGACTTTCAGCCCAGAATTCTAGGGCTTTCACTTTGAGTATACTATTGAATGCCGAATGTCTTTACTCTCTATTTGCTTCTTTTCTAGTAACATACAACTTTCTGACTCAATTTCAGATTGAAATTACTGTTTATCAGTTACTGATTTTGATTCATTCTCTTCTTCTTCTTCTTCTTCCATCTAGGTGCTCTTGTATGGAGGTCAGGTTGTTTCTTGGAAGAATGAAAGGCGAGAAGAGCTACTTTTCATGAGCAGTAAGGTGATCCAACTATGTATTTCAAACTTCAAAGCCAAAATCTCTTCATTTTTTTTTGCAATATAGTTAAATATCATATAAGCAATGATCTGAATTCATGTATATTATGTGCATTTGTATGATCATGACTCATGAGGACATTCTCTATGTGTGTAGGCTGTTTGGAAACCACCAAAATCCATAAGAGGTGGCATACCCATTTGCTTTCCTCAGGTATGCATTCAACAATCCACAAAACCATTTTTTTAGTTTTCTTTTTTTTTCTCAATAGAACACAGTTATAAAGTATAAACTGTAATATCCATTACAGGTTGCAAATTTTGGTGCACTTGAGCAACATGGATTTGCAAGGAATAGGTTATGGTCAATAGATGAAGATCCTTCACCTTTACCTCCACCCAACAATCAATCAATGGTGGATCTTGTATTGAAATCAACAGAAGAGGATCTGAAAACATGGCCTCATAGGTACTTTCTAGTTTCCACATGATTTAATCAAATCTTTAATGGATTTTGGGTGATTATTTTATATATGTTTTTTGTTTAGATTTGAGTTGAGGCTGCGTGTGATTGTTGGTGTTGGGAAGCTTACTTTGATCCCTCGTGTGAGAAATGTTGATAGCAAAGCTTTCTCATTTTCTATTGCTCTTCATAACTACTTTTCTTTATCAGATGTCAGGTTTGCATAATCCTACTTTTGATTTTTAGTATTAATTGTAAATATTATTGTTTTTAGATAAGTAGAATGATATATGGAGTTTTTAAAATGCAGTGAAGTACGTGTTGAAGGGTTGGAGACACTTGATTACTTTGACAATTTGTTAATGAGAGAAAGGTATACAGAGCAAGCAGATGCAATTACCTTTGATGGAGATGTAAGATTTTATTTTTATTACAACACAGTTTCATTTCTTTCTTTACAACAATCTACTTTCAATTTTTTTTTTTATTCTTATGATCTTATAAAAAAATCTACCTTTTTGAGTTGATATAATTAAAGACCTTATATATTGTGTTTTTTTTTTTGGATCAAACCCCAACTTTATATTTTTCCTGAAAAAGACCTTGCATTTTGTTATATTTTTTCAAAAAAAAAACCCTCAATTTTTTTTGGGTTAATCTTATAAAAGACCTTATATTTTGTATTTTTTCCGGATTAAACTTCAACTTTATTTTTTTTTTCATGAAAAAGACCTTGCATTTTTTTCATTTTTTTTCGGTCCGGACCTTTTAGTCATTTTTCTCTAAAAAAGTTGTAAAATGTGAGGTTTTTTCAGGAAAAACTAAAAAAGTTGAGGATTTATTTGTAAACATTTAGAAGGTTGAGGGTTTTTTTCGAAAAAAAAAGATAAAGTTGAGGGTTTTTTCAGAAAGAAGGAAAGTATAAGATGATGTTTAATCCGGAAAAAACACAAAATATAAGGTCTTTTATGAGATTAACCCAAAAAAATTGAGGGTTTTTTTGAAAACATATAGCAAAATGCAAGGTCTTTTTCATGAAAAAAAATAAAGTTGGGGTTTAATCCAAAAAAAACACAATATAAGGTCTTTTATGAGATTAACCATTTTTTTTGAAAAAACCCCTCAACCTTTTAATTTAGATTAGTTTAAAAAAAGACTTAATATTTTGTGTTTTTTCCGGATTAAACCTCAATTTTATTTTTGTCCTGAAAAACACCCTCAATATTTTAACCGCTTCCAGATAAACCCTAAACATTTTTAGTTTTCCTTGAAAAATCCCTAACATTTTACAATTCTTTTTGAAAAAAAAAATGACTAAATGGGTCAGATCGGAAGAAATGAAAAAAACACAAGGTGTATTTCAAGCAAAAAATAAATTCGAGGTTTAATCCAAAAAAACACAAAGTATAAGGTCTTTTAAAAGTACATTGCGATTCCTTGCATTAACCATGTTTTATTTTTATAGATCGACCGCGTGTACTTAAGCACACCCAACAAAATTGCGATAATCGACCACGAAAGAAAACGAACAATCGTCCTACGTAAAGAAGGCATGGTGGATGCAGGTTTATCTCATCACATATTCACATACCAATTAAATTAAATTCCATTATCATAAATTAAAAAATAAAAAAAAAATCCCAAAATGTATTATAATAAAATTACATTGCTATTTCGATAGTTGTCTGGAACCCTTGGGATAAAAAGTCAAAGGCGATTCAAGATTTGGGCGATGAAGACTACAAAACAATGCTATGTCTTGATGCCGCAGCCATTGAAAATCCAATAAGTTTAAAACTGAATCAAGAGTGGAAAGGTCGGCAAGAACTTTCTATTGTCTCTTCGAGTTATTTCAGTGGACAGCTCGACCCACGCAAGGTTCTTGGCTCGCGCTAATTATAATAAGTTTTTTTTTTTTTTTTTTTTTTGAATCGATTTGTTTGTTTTGGTGCGTAATAGTACGATGATTTGGTGTTGGAATTGTTTAGAGAGAGAGAGAGAAGGTTTGTTTGGTAAAAGGTGTCGCTTTTTTCTAGACATCGTTTGAAACTTTTTAGAATCGGTGTTTGATTAAGTTAAAAAAAGTAGCATCTTGTTTGCAATTGTAGTACTAATGCTGGTATATGACAAAACATGATAGTATTATACTGCTCTAGACATGTATCGAATATATCGAATTGAGTTATGAGTGATGTGTGAGTGATGTCAAGTCAGTGTGACAAAAGACAAAAATAAAAGATAAAAGATAGAAGTTGCAACTTTTTCTCTTGTCTTAGGAAAATATGTGAATGTCGTTTTTATAACTGAAAATAATCATAGAAAGCTTTTTTGTAGAATTGTTTGGAAGGATTCTATTTTTCTCATAAATGGTTGTGTGTACATGATACACAATTACACAAACCGTAGAGGATGACCAAAATACCCCTCGGTCTCTTCTTTATCACGGCTATTGTATTTATACTTATTTTGTATCTTTTTAAAACTATTATGAAATGTAACAAATAATAAGGAAAACTTGAGATGCTAAAGAATGTAGGTGGTAAAGTGGGTGGATTGGGGTATTATAAAAGAACTAATATATTAAATAGTTATCAATTCTTTTGTAGTAATCGAATTTAGGAGGTTGTAAATATTTGAAATGAAGATATAATTTTCATTTGATACATCCATTTGTCAATAAAAGTTGATGTAAATTTACTTTTGAATAAATGACTTGGACAATGTGGAGATATCATATTGTATGTATTACTTGTTAGATAAATGATGAGAAGTAAATTTCTTAAAAGGTAAAATTAATGGATTGGAAACTGCCTAACAAATTTAAACGTATATATTTTTAATAAGCATTAGAATCAGTTTGTTGGGTTGATCCATAAACATTTTTTTTATAGAATAGGTCAAATACGACTTTTGACCCATTTGGCCGTTTGATCCAATCCAGTTTTAGTCAAATTTGATTCATTTGACTTCGAGAATTTAAATAGTTCAAAATAATGTTACATATAACTGGAGGTGAACAAACTGTATATTTTGGAAAGTGGATTGGTTTGGGTCAACAAAAGTTAAAACCAGTTTGAGTGAACACCGATCGAGATGATTCTAGATCATAGTCGAGTTATGTTTTCACCCACAATGGAGGAGTCATTTCCTGGAAAAGGTTAAAACAAGAAGTGATTGTACTATCTACAACAACATCTGAGTACATAGTCATTGAGATGCTTTGCGACAATACTTGTGTCATTGTTATCGCAAGAGACCTGATGGTTACCAATAAAGCTATACATATTCAATGGAAATACAGTTTCATTCGTCAGGAATTGGAATTGAAAAATGTATTCATTAGCAAGGTTCATATAGATGATAATTTAGCGGTTTCATTCACGAAGCTTCTTTATCAAAATAAGTTTGAGAGTCATGCAAAAGGAATATGAATTTGATTAGCTAGTGATTGGATTTAATTTTATACTTTATTAATGTTTACATATTCTAAACCATATTGTATTGACATTTTATCTTATTCGAAATATGGGATATCTTTTTTTTTTACATTAATGTTATTGTGTTCTATGTTAGCATGTTCAATCCATGAATAACCTAGTTATTCTAAATTGTTATTGTGTTCTATATTAGCATGTTTAATCCATGAATAACCTAGTTATTCTAAATTGACCATATTCGTTCATTGTTGTGGGAATAACTATGAATAAAGACTAATATGAATTGGATTGATTGATTTTCATGTGATGACAATGGAAATGTGTT
The DNA here is from genome assembly GCF_002870075.4 of Lactuca sativa. Taxonomy (NCBI): domain Eukaryota; kingdom Viridiplantae; phylum Streptophyta; class Magnoliopsida; order Asterales; family Asteraceae; genus Lactuca; species Lactuca sativa. The sequence goes on along the minus strand of NC_056625.2, from coordinate 181,142,986 downwards.
GCAACCAAGTTTATATATACTTGTTAGAGAACAACTATTGGACATGACCCACTTCAAAGATCACTTTATGGATCGTTATAATAAGTGAATCTTGAACAAAAGTAATATCTTTGTATCCTTTGACATGAGATACATATCAGGGACTCGAGTATAGAAAATTGCTATGCTTTGACATGGCTAAACACAGTTCGTAACCGTGAAATTATAAAGGCCACAGTTGTGTATAATATGAACTATACAAGATGTGTATGTAGTCAAGACGAGAACTGTTCCTATTATATGTTGAGAGTTAGCATCTAAGGCGCATCACCTAAAGTTGGACAACAAATAACAATGATTGTATTCCATGTCTCATGTACAACATGACGTCTTAAACATATGGAATATTGATTAGCTTACCATATGCATCAATTGCAGCTTTGAGCCCTTGGAATTGGATGTTGATAGATTCCATCTCTCCATGTGTTATTTGGGGAAGTAGTGTGTTGCTAGACATCAACTACCATCCATATCAATCCATAATGCATAGCATGAGATTGTTGGATCTATATGCTCAAGAATCAGTTTGGATAATATTGTCAATTGACATATGATCCTATAAGGTCACACCTATTATCAAGCAGTCACTTATTGAATATTTATTAGATTTCTATTACTAATAAATATTATTAACTATTGTATTTAAATTGGAATTGTGTTTATGAAATAATAATATTTTCTAAAGAGCATATCTAAGTATTAACTCATGAGTTATGAATTAATATGTCATGTATAAAGTTTTGGAACCCGTTGAGTTCATTAGATTAAACATGTACGTGTAGGAAATGTGATGGAATGTTAACCACTCCACCATTCTCTCTCTTTCTTTCTTTCGGCTGAACCCACCGAAGTATGGATGAAGGTTTCTTGTTTGTCTTACTCTTACACACATCATGCTCCCAATAAGCCTTACCTTTGACCATGATGAAAGTATGGTCCTTAGATATTTTGTCTGTGTATATATAAGGGAAAAAAGGCTTTTATTTGAGGTTGGTCTTCTTCTTCTTCTTTTCCCCTTTGGCCAAAGATACGCTCTCCCTTCTCCTCTTTCTCTCTCAATATGGCTAGAAAAGTTTTGGTGATTTAAAGTGCTTCTCCTGTAAGACTAAATTTTGTTTAGTTCTTAAAGGCTTAAGAAGTTCTAAATACAAGTAAGAACTTTAATTTTTGGTAGCTTGAACTTGTTGGTGGATACCAATAGAGAAGATCATAGTCTTTGTCTTTTCCATCTTCTTCAACTCCCTTATTCTGAGTGGGATCAAAGGTTGCCACCCTTATACACTATATGGTTGTTTTATAATCTTTCTAACTCATGCGATTGGATCCTTGATAGGTTTGTTTTAAAATGGTCTTAAAATAATAGTTATTTTATTTAATGCTTCCGTTGTCATAATAAGAAAATGTATAATATTAGCTACAAAACTCCATATCAGATCCACATGATTATAGAAAATGGAATCCCATTGTTCTTCTATGTTGAGCATGGTTGGGCTAGTAACAATCATAATATTATCTTTTAAGAAAAGCAACATCTTCATATTTTCCAATTCCAACAAAATCAATAACATCGGACCTATGATGTATACCATTAGAGTAGCCAAAAAGGAATTGGGACTCTAGCATATAGTAGTATAGCTTCACACATTTATTTTATGTGTATTTTTTAAGATAAGCAACACCTTCATCTTTTTCAATTCCAAAAAAATCAATAAGATTGAACTTATGATGTATCCCATTAGAGTAACAAAAAAGGGTACCTGGTAAATGTTAGCCTAATAAGATTTTGGGCTTTATTTTATATGGGGTCTTTTTCGCTAGGAAAATCTAATTAGCTTGTTTCCATTTCATTGTATATGTACTTCTCTTTGATAATAATATGAAACCCTAGCCGTTATATGTCTTTCACTTGTTAGTTTACATGGTATCAGAGCCCGATTGATTATCTGTACTTTTTCGTTTTTTGGGGCAAACTACTGTTCATCGGCGATTACTGTTCACGGTTACTATTCACATGTGTTACTGTTTACGGTTGATTATTGTTCACACGGCGTTACTGTTCACGGTACTGTTCACCCCCGACACTATTCATCAACGTTACTGTTCATCGGTACTGTTTACGTGCACTATTCATTGCCATTACTTGCAATTTTGGGTATGCTTTTCTTGATTGTTTCTGTACTCGGTTTGGTTTGATTTGTTCGTTTTGTCAGTTTTGAGGGTTTTGTTTCGTCTAGCTTTGTTGATTTCGAGATCTTGATCGTTTTCGCTGCTACTCGTATTTTACTGTTTGAGTGATATTGAAATGTGACCCCAAGAGATGATTCTCTTCAGTTCATTAGTATTCAAATTGATGGCAAAAACTATGCCTATTGGAGTTATGTTATGAAAAATTTCTTGCGGGGCAAGACTATGTGGGGGATTGTTACAGGTGATAAGAAGAAACCAACAGACGAGAAGGCCGATAATTATGCAACCTTACTGGATTCATGGGAGACTGATAACTCCTGGATCATTACTTGGATTAATAATTCTGTCATCCGGTCTATTGGTACTCAGTTGGTGAAGTATGACACGACAAAGGAGGTTTGGGATCACTTAGCTGGGTTGTATACTCAGTCTAACTTTGCAAAGCAGTATCAGTTAGAGTTTGATATTCGAGCCCTCCAATAGAACAATCTTAGTGTTCAGGAATTTTATGCAACTATGTCGGATTTGTGGGATCAGTTAGCTTTTACAGAACTTGATGTGTTGAAGGCTTTTAAGCCTTATATTGAAAGAAGGGAAGAGCAATGTTTGGTTCAGTTCTTGATGCATTATGTTCAGATTTTGAAGGTCTGCATGGATCAATCTTGCATCATACACCTCTTCCCACGGTTGATTTGGTTGTTCACGAGTTGATTGCTGAAGAAACTCGTATCAAGTCCCATGCTAGCAAAGCTCCCAAGACAGCCACTCCTGCTATCTTTGCTGTTCCACAACGACCTCAATCTTCAAACCAAAGTCGTCTCAGAGTTGCATTTGACGAGTGTGCTTTCTGTAAGAAGAAGAACCATTGGAAGGCAAATTGTCCTTTGCTGACAAGCAAGGGAAATCAACAGCAACAACAAACAAGATCACCAGCACACTCTCAGTCTTCACAGCAGAACAAGTCTTCTAGACAGTTACCACCACAATATGCTGCTGCTACACCTTCAATTGAGAATGAAACAGATTTCACACCACCATCAGCCTTAGATCCATAGATTGTTGAGCAGTTCAGATAGTTCTTAGTTACCAATCCAACTGCCATGTCAGCTTCCATATCTCATTCAGGTCTGTCTTCATCCAACACGTCAGGTATTCCTTCATCCTTGTGGATATTGGATTCTGGTGCATCTCATCACATGTTACCATATTTTTCATCTTTTGCTTCATTATCTTCTCATACACCTGTCTGTGTTATGTCTGCTAGTGCTACACCCATGTCAGTATAGGGTGTTGGTTCCATTGTAACTCTTTATATATCTTTAACAGATGTGTATTACATTCCTACACTTTCTTTGAGTCTTGCATCGGTCAGTCAGTTATGTAAATCTGGTTGTTGGGTCTTCTTTTCTGATTGATTTTGCTATGTACAAGACATTCAGTCTCAGAGGGTGATTGGGATAGGCCATAGAATTGGGGAGCTTTATGTCTTGGAGCAGCTACATGTTGATGATGTTGCTGCATCTAGTGTCGATTTGCCATCTTTTTGTTTACACCCTTCATCGTCTCCTTTTTATCTTTGGCATTCTCGTTTAGGACATGTGTCAACGTCTCGTTTATAGTTTTTGGTTTCCACTGGTGTGTTAGGCTCTTTGAAATTTGATGATATTTCTGATTGTTGTGGTTGTAAACTGGGAAAATTTTATGCTTTACCGTTTAATAAAAGCGTCACTCGTTCTATTGCTCCTTTTGATATTGTGCATTCTGATGTGTGGGGTCCCTCTCCGATCACCTCTAAATCAGGAGCTAACTATTATGTTTCATTCATTTATGATTACACTCGTTATATGTGAGTGTATTTTATGAAGCGTAGGTCTGACTTTTTCACCATATATAGTGAATTCAGAGCTCTTGTCAAGACTCAACACTCTGCTGTCATAAAATGTTTTTGGTGTGATCTGGGAGGAGAATTTACCTCCAATGATTTTAAAAAATTAATTGGCATCTGATGGCACTATACATCAATCATCTTGTACAGACACTCCTCAACAAAATGGTGTTGCAGAAAGAAAACATTGACATCTCCTAGAAACTGCTAGATCCTTACTACTCTCTGCTCAAGTTCCCAATGTGTTTTGGGGAGAAGGTGTTTATACCGCCACTTATGTTATTAATCGCATTCCTACTGCATACACTTCGACGAAATCTCCTTATGAAATGATTTTTGGACAACTCGCAGAGTATTCTTCATTACGAGTGTTTGGGTGTACATGTGTTTGTCTTGAAGCCTCATGTAGAGAGAGACAAGTTGTCTTCAAAATCAGCTCTTTGTGTTTTTCTGGGATATGGTATTGGTTAGAAAGGTTATCGGTGCTATGATCCTTCAAATCAGAAACTGTATGTATCTCGCAATGTCACCTTTTTGTAGCATATTCCATTCTATAGCATTCCTGTTCAGTCACATGATGCAACCCGAGAGGAGCTTCGTACTATTGATCCGTTTAGCATTGACATTGATAATCCACCACGTGTCACTGATCCACCACTTGCTGCTGATCCACCACATGTGGCTGATCCAACACCTATCATTGATCCTCTGCCTGTAAATCATCAAGTTCCTTCCATCGAGGCCTTATCGTAATAAGAAGTCCACAAAGCTTCCTGATTTTTCTATTCCTCTTACTCATTGGCTTTTGCCTCTTTTATTGCTAATGTACATTATCTCTCTGAGCCAACATCCTACAAAGAGTTCGTTTCTGATCTCCTTTGGCAGACCGCTATGGCTGAGGAACTTGCAGCTCTTTATCAGACTCATACATGGGATCTGGTTCGGCTTCCACCCGGAAAACACACGATTGGTTGTTGTTAGGTTTATAAAATCAAAACAAAGTCTAATGGATCCGTTGAGCGTTATAAATCCAGACTTGTTGCAAAAGGGTCCGCGTAAAAGTATGGTATGAATTATGAGGAGACATTTGCTCCTGTTACAAAAATGAAGACTGTTCGCACCTTGATTGCAGTTTCTTCCATTCGCCAATGGAAGATTTATCATATGGATGTAGAGAATGCTTTCTTGAATGGTGATCTTCATGAGCAGGTATACATGTCTCCTCCCCTTGGTATTGCTCACTAACCAAGTGAAGTTTGTCGACTTCGGAAGGCTCTATATGGCCTCAAACAAGCCCCTCGTGCTTGGTTTAAGAAATTTTCTACGGTAATTAATTCTCTTGGTTTTCAACCAAGTAACCATGACTCGATTCTATTTATTTGATGAACGAATGTAGGTCGGATTATTCTTTCCTTATATGTCGATGACATGATTATTACCAGTGATGATCATGATGGTATAGAGTCTTTAAAGTGTGATTTGGCTCACCGTTTTGCTATGAAATACTTGGGATTGCTACGTTATTTCTTAGGGATTGAAGTTGCTTAATCTCCAAAGGGTTATCTTTTATCTCAAACGAAGTTTATTTTAGATTTGTTTGAACGTGCACGACTCACGGATAATCGAACAGTTGATACGCCTATAGAGAGTAATGTAAAGTACTCTCTAACTGATGGTGTCCCATTATCAGATCCAAGCATTTATCGTACCATTGTTGCGAGTTTGGTTTACTTGACTGTCACTAGACCTGATATTGCTCATGCAGTTCATGTGGTTAGCCAGTTTGTCACTGCTCCTACTACTGTTCATTAGGGAGCTATTCTTCATATTTTGAGAGATTTACATGGTACTCAGTTCCGCACTCTTATGTTTCCATCTTCATCCTCTCTTGAGCTGTGTGCCTATAGTGATGCAAATTGGGATAGTGATATTTATGATCGTAAGTCCACTACTGGGTATTATGTTTTTCTTAGAGATTCATTGATATCATGGAAAAGCAAGAAACAAGATGTTGTTTCTCGATCTTCTACAAAATCCTAGTATTGAGCCATGGCTATCGCTACTTGTGAGATTGTTTGGTTGAGATAGCTTCTTGCAGATATGGGCGTTCACTTCTCTCAGCCTACCCCTTTGTATTGTGATAACAAGTGTGCGATAATGATTGCCAAGAATTCAGTGTTTCATGAGCCCACAAAGCACATTGAGATTGACTGTCATTTCACTCGTTGCCATCTCCAGAAGGGCACTATCTCCCCTCCTTATGTTCCTTCCTCTTTGCAAATTGCTGATATTCTTATGAAGCCGTTGACTGCTCCTCGATTCCATTTATGTCTGACAAACTCTCAGTGTTTATTGTTGTTGCATTGTGAGTTTGAAGGGGGATGTTAGCCTAATAAGATTTTGGGCTTTATTCTGTATTGGGCCTTTTCACTAGGAAACCCTAATTAGCTTATCTATATATTATGTCTTTCCCTTTCATTATATTGTACTTCTATTTGATAATAATATGAAACCCTAGCCGTTATATGTCTTTCACTTGTTAGTTTACAGTAAAAACTCTTTGGAGGTGCACAACAACTATCATGTATTTTGTCGTTGTCAACTAACACCAACATGGAACAAAGCAGACAAGTTTTCAGGAGAAGGAGGAAGTAGAAGAAGTCTAATTCATCGGTCTTCCTAATTTACATCCTCCAATGTAACTCATTTTTATAACGTGACACCTCCTTTAATGATTTTTCTTTTATTTAAATTACGTGGAGTTTTTCTTTTAATGAGGGGGCACAAAGGGGCCTGGGAGTACGGGTGTTCAAAAATAACCGAATTCGAAAATCTGATCCGAAGTATCCGAAAATCTGATCCGAAATTTCAGATATTCAATATTTTGGATTCGGATACGGATAGTGATATTTAAAATTCCGGATAGTTCGGATATCCGAAATCCGAAAATATAAAATTTATTTTCTTTTATTTTAGTTGATCTTTTTATTAAAAATGAAACTTATGGAAAATTTAACCTTTTATATATGTTTATTTTTATAATTGTTTAGATGGTTCATGCTTTTGCAAGAGATTACGTATGCTATTTGTATGCTATTTATATTTTTTGGTCGTATGTATATTTAACTATTTAAGCTGCTCTAAGTGTGTGAATATCTTATTTTCCGCTAATATCTTAATGGCTTGTAATTGATTTATTTGAGTTTTATGACTTTATCTCATATACTATTAACAGGAAGTTATTAGTTATTACTTAATTGCTAACAAAGCTTGTTTGATTAATTTGAAATTTGATAATAATCAAAATCATAAAATATCGGATGTCCGATTTTGGTATCCGAATCTGTATCCAAATTTTCGGATATTTGAATTTCGGATACAGATTTGGATACTCAAAATCCATTATCTGAAATTTCGGATATCCGAAAGGTAATGCCAAAAAAACCCTCATATTTTCAAGAAATGTTTGGTTATATCCTAAGTCTATTTTTATGTCCACAAAACCGCACATTTGGGAAAAAATTGTCATAATAGCCATCTTTTCCAATTTTACCCTTGTATGACATTATGGGATGTTTGGTTACAGATTGACCCATTTGGAGAAGACAATAAAACCTACTTTTAAGGCGTATTGTGCTTGTAAATGTTGTTAATCTGAATGTTTAGAAAATGTTAGAGCTAGATTGGGTTCTTTTCGATGAAGACGATGATTAAGGTTAGGGTTGTATTACTGGTTGTGTATTGTCCTGCTATGAGTCATCTTTATTCCCATGATATTTCAGTATTACACGAGTTTAAAAAAGGAATCAAGCATGACCCAACTGGGTTTGTTCTTAGTTCATGGAATGAAGAGTCAATTAACTTTAATGGCTGCCCATCTTCCTAGAATGGAATCATGTGTAATGGTGGTAGTGTTGTTGGTATGGTCCTTGATCATTGTCTCTATCAACTGACCTCGATTTGAATGTATTCTCATATCTCACAAAATTGGTAACCCTTTATATCCAACAACTCCATTACCGGAAAATTCCTAAACAAATTAGGCGAAATGCTTGCATTTCTAGACATTTCTGATAACCTCTTCAATTCGTCTCTCCCACCTGATATCGGTAAAGGTCAATAGCTTAATGAATCTATCTTTTGCAAAACAACTTCTCAGGGTCCATTCCCAGATGGATTTTAGAACTGAGCAACCTAAAATCTCTTGATTTAAGTTGGAACTTAGCTTCTCAGGACATGATAGCACTTGAAGTTCTTGATCTCCATGATGCTCGATGGTGATTTCGTTCTTGAATTCCTGCTTTTTACAACTTCCATTCATGTTGATATTAGTGGGAATCTCTTAACTTCTTCAAATCAAGATGGGAAGTTCTTACTTGTGATTTCTAAAACTGTGAAATACTTGAATCTTAGTCGGAATCGGTTAACCGGATCTTTAGTTTCTGGTGGTTTGTTGAAGTTTGGAAGCTTAGTTATGTTGGATTTGAGCTACAATCAGTTATCCAGATTTGAGCTTAGTCTGTATCCAAACATCCTCTAATGTCATTGAAGGGTAAAATCGGAAAAGAGGGCAATTATGACAATTTTTGTCCAAATGTGCGGTTTTTGTGGACATAAAAATAGACTTAGTATATAACCGAACATTTCTTGAAAATTTGAGGGCTTTTATGACATTAACCCTATCCGAAATTCGAATATCTGAATTTTCGGATATCCGGTTTTAAACACCCCTACCTGGGAGTAACAAGGTTATCCCATCAATATTGACTTGAAGCACATTTTAAACCATATTCTTTGACCTTAATGATGTATTAAGCCTTCAAATAGATGTTTAAACACCTAGAAACAATATTGACTTAAAGCACATTTTAAACCATATTTTTTGACCTTAATGATGTATTAAGCCTTCAAATAGAAGTTTAAACACCTAGAAAACCAAAAAACATGAGGGATCAATTAAACCAATTCATAAACGTTTGTATGACAACAATGACATTATCGCTTTCTACTAATACTTATCCCATTATCCCTTTATTTTATACATTATCACTTGTTTCTACCTTTACATATATCCCTAAGTAACATATATTTATAAAATTATATATCAACTATTCAAGGGGTCATTCTATCATTTAGATAGTGTTTCTAATTGATTTTTACGTTTGTTTCTTCTCTTGTAGCTCTCTAAATTCTTAACTAGATTTTTATATTGACTAGTTTGACATATTTGTCAATACTAGTTCGACATGAATCGGTGAGTTGTGATCATAATTTGTGAATTGCCTTTAGGATAACATAAAGTGAAGTATTCTTTTGTCAAGCTTAATGACTTAAGAGAGTAACATACTTTGTTTCTTGTTCATATTTTGCCAACAATATTTTTTTTATACACTTGAGCATTCAACTTGTTTCTTATGTTCAAAAGGATAATATTACCGATTGTTATATGTAATATTTTTTTTTATCATGTTAAACAAATTCAATGGTCACATTATTGGCTAAATATGTACATGAAACAAAATATGATTTGTTTTCATACTACTTTTTAAAGCTGATTATCTTTTTATGTTGTAAACTAAACAATAACACTGTATGAAATCACATATATTTATTTAATTTTGAAGTTTTTATCAATATAAAAATTGATGTTATACATTATTAAAAGTATTATTTTATATTCTTATCTTATTATTGTATTAACTTAATTTAATAGAAATATATAACAAAGCACGCCTATAATTTAACATATTTCATTTAAAAGGATTCATTAATACCTTCGAAATGTTAGATAAATTAGGGTTTGTGGTGGAGATCTGGATACCAACTTGGATTGTGATTACACTTTCTAAACTGATATTTCTACCCTACGCATGGGTTGCAAGCAATTCAGGTGGACACTTATGATTCTAGGCACAAAAATCGTAAGCCAATTTTCTAGAGAGATTCTGTGAGAGTATGATGAAAACGAGAGCTAAAATTCATGTTCCTCTTCTGTGAAGGAACATCCGTTTATATATTAAACGTGATTAGGGTTTTAGTAGGGTTGGGTCGTCATTAGTTGCTTTGGAAGCAAGTCAGGATAATCCAGATTTGATGAGGATTAAGAGTTATAAAAATTAACGAGTTTTGTTAGTTTTACCATAATCAACCTCAAGAAATTGCTTTGTGCGGATGTGTATGTAAAGTGTTATTTTATAAAAATGACTAAGAGAATATGTTGTTTGGTAAGGTGAATACATTTAACCTGACACAACTATCGTCATTATCATGCATCCTCACTAGTTCTCATTCATTATTGTTCTCACACATCGTTTTTCACTCATTTTGATTGTTAGTAAATACGATTATAAATAACATATTCTGACAACATTTTGATAGAATGAGAATTATAAAAAAAAATCTATAATAACCTTATAGACGACTTAATTAGTGAGAATATGTGATAATAACAATAGTTATATGAGATTGAACGTATTCACATTACCAAACAACATATTTTCTTAGTCATTCTCACAGAATAACATTAGCATTGTCCACACATATGCACTATAGATGTTCTCCACATATATATATATATATATATATATATATATATATATATATATATATATATATATATATAGGCTTAGGTTATTATATTGAAAGTAATTATTGTGTTATTGTATGCATAAATGTGGGCTAGTCATTTTACTTATTTTAAGAAAATGCTTAATACATATTATTGAATTAAATATAATTGAAAATTACCATCTAATTTAACTAGAAGGGTATTTTAGTCAATTAATATATATTTAATAAAGGACATTTTGCATATTCTAAGGGATCGTAAATTCTATTAATTTTAAAAATCCGATTTTATGAATTATAAAGTTTTTAATTCGGATATTCTGACAGAATATATTTGAATATGTTCAAAAAATAAAAATATTCTAAAACCATACAATAATAAAAATATTCTTGAATATATTTCTTGATCATGACTTTAAAAATTTCTTGTAGAATAACAAAATTCTCGAACCATCAATTGAAGAATTAAAACAAAAATTACATTAATTCTTATAGAATACATGTAACAATTGCTAAGAATTACATTTATTGTTAAAGAATAAAACTAAAAAAACTTTCAAATCTGGAAAAAAACATCAAAATCTAACAAATACTCTAATACATTCTACAAGAATAATGTTGCTAAGAGGCGTTGTTCAAATTTCGTGGTCCGTTCTTTAAGCATCAGCTTCTGTGGAAACAAATCCAATGAATAAATTAGTGAGAAAATATCCATATTCCATTCCAACATAACTGTAATTCGTGATTCCATTCCAATAGAATTGGAATTCATTTACCAATAATTATATTAATTCGGGGAATTCTAACAGAATATGTTCATGATTATCATAAAAAAACATTCTTTTATGATAGAATACTATAAACGAAGAAATACCATTCAGTTGAAACATTTTAGTTAGCGGTTGGTGTGCATCAAAACAACTTTCAATTTCTTGTAAAAATTAGACAATCAGAACAAATTCCCAATTCACCAAAAATATTACACCTTGAAAGAATTAGACAATAAACCAAAACACATCCAAAATTTCTTTGATTTCTGTCAAACAATCAACCCAAAACATCCATTCTATATATTGAAATCAAATCAAATTAAAAAACCCATTTGAAGATTAAACTTCATTGGTTTATAGTAAATCAATCTAAAGTACACCTGCAAACAAGAACACGTTTGTGTTTCCTTTCCTTCCCTGTCAAACACCCAATCCAAACACCCATTGGTTTCTATCAAATGAAACAAACCCAAACACCCCAATGATTTCTATCTAGCAGTCAAACAAAAAGAAAAGGGAAGAGAACCTGTTACTGATCAGAGCAACACCCGTCACAACCCCTCTTCTTCTTCTTCCGTCGAGCAAACCCACTGAGGACCCCGACTTCTACACTTCTACTGATGGCGACACCCCACCATATATCTCTTATTAACACTTTTATCTTCTAAGTTTGACTATCCCTAAGAAGTCAGACATAGGTCAACTCTGGTCAACGGTCAACGGTCAACAGTCAACTTGACCGGACTCGGCGAGTGCTAGGGCGACTCGGCGAGTCTAGACGTCCTCACCAATTCTCTAAGATTCCCTTTCTACACGTCGAGTATCCCCCTTGACTCGACGAGCTCCTCCTGGAAGAATCGCGGGGCCACCCCGACTCAACTCGCCGAGTCTGAAGAACAACTCGACGAGTCCCAGTTAATCTTCAAGCTACTCGTCGAGTCTGTTCATCGGACTCGGCGAGTCCATGCCATGCAACCGCTCAAACTGCTTTCTAAGGTCAGAACTGCTCCGACCATTCATAGGTCTGGCCTTCCTAGACTGATTCATCACGTAAGGTCCTCATTTCGGTGCTCATAATACACCCCATGACTCATAATTTACATTTTGACCTAAGGCATAAGGATTCCAATCCAAAACCTCCATTGATTCCCAAAATGCTCAGGCATGGGACATTCTGGACTTCCAAAGGTCCCAATACAGGGTTCCAATCGCTTGGGGGACTAAGGTAACACTCAATCTAGCCACAAAAGGGTTCAATAAACCCTAAATCCATATACACATCAACATAGAAGAATGTAACTCGAAATATTACCTGAATAATGTGCTCTCTGTGTCCCCAATCCACAGAACGTGGCTCCTCTTGTTGTTCCCTTAACCAAGCCTCCTCTTCCTTGCAAAACAACACTTCCAAAATCAACAATGGTCTTCTACCTTGCTCTAGATGCTCACAATCGAATTAGGGTTTCTCTCAGAGGACTAGGGTGAACAATGACGGCCATAAGGTCCCTCATATACGTCCTAAACCTGAACGGTTAGGGTTTTCGCTAAACAGCGCAGACTCGCCGAGTCCATATTCGGACTCGTCGAGTCCAGTCGCGAACCCGCGACCAGATCCGCGATCCTACTCGGCGAGTCTAGGCTCCAACTCGCCGAGTCCCCTCTTAAAACACCCAAAATCATAAATATAACAATACCTGGAATTCCGGGCTGTTACAACTCTCCCCCACTAGGAATAGACTTCGCCCTCGAAGTCTCACTCTGAAAATAGCTCCGGATGCTGCTCCCGCATCTCACGCTCTGGCTCCCAAGTCATTTCCGATCCCTTCCGGTGTTGCCACTAAACCAACACCAGAGGTACCTCCTTGTTCCTCAGAACCTTGATCTTCCGATCCCTGATGGCCACTGGTCTCTCGGCATAATTCAGGCTCGCATCCACCTGAATATCCTCTAATGGAACCACTGCCGACTCATCGGCTATACACTTCCTCAATTGCGACACATGAAAAGTGTCGTGGATCTGTCCCAACTCTGCTGGCAACTCCAAACGATAGGCTACCCGGCCTATCCTTGCAATCACACGAAATGGCCCAATATACCGGGGTCCCAACTTGCCCCTCTTCCTGAATCGAATCACTCCTTTCCAAGGAGAGACCTTCAGGAGAACGAAGTCGCCGACTTGAAACTCAAGCTCGGATCGGCGTCTGTCTGCATAACTTTTCTGTCGGCTCTGGGCGGTCAATAACCTCTGTCTAACCTGCTGAATCTGCTCTGTCGTCTGAAGCACGATCTCTGTACTGCCCATCACTCTCTGTCCCACCTCTCCCCAGCAAATGGGGGTCCGACACCTCCTACCATACAACAGCTCAAAGGGTGGCATACCAATGCTCGAATGATGGCTGTTGTTGTAGGAAAACTCTGCCAAGGGTAAATACGCATCCCAGCTACCCCCAAAATCTAACACACACGCTCGAAGCATGTCCTCCAGCGTCTGAATCGTTCGCTCGCTCTGACCGTCTGTCTGGGGATGGTATGCGGTACTAAAATGCAATTTAGTACCCAGCTCCTCATGGAATTTCTTCCAGAATCTGGAAGTGAAGCGCACATCACAGTCTGAAACAATAGAGATCGGCACCCCATGCCGAGATACCACTTCTCTCACATATATCTCCACCAACTTCTCCGCTGAAGAACTCTCACTGATGGCCAGGAAGTGTGCACTCTTCGTCAACCTATCCACAATCACCCAAATGGCATCGACTCCTCTGGCAGTCCTCGGCAATTTGGTGATGAAATCCATAGTGATCTGTTCCCACTTCCACTCGGGAACCTCCAATGGCTGCAACTTGCCATGCGGTCTCTAGTGCTCGGCCTTAACCCTACGGCAGGTCAAGCACCTCTCAACGAACCATGTGACGTCCCTCTTCATACAGGGCCACCAATACTCTTTCCTCAAATCCAAATACATCTTCGTAGCCCCGGGATGGATCGAGAATTTCGATCGATGAGCCTCTTCCATCAAAGTAATACGCGTACCACCCACGAACGGTACCCAAATCCGACCCTGAAACGTCATAAGCCCTCGACCATCCGTAACAAACTCTGAAACCAAACCAACGACCCGCTCTCTCTTCTGCATCTCTGGTCGCACAGCCTCGGCCTGTGCCCCACGAATAGCATCCAATACTTGAGCTATCACAGTCAATCTCAAACATACATCTCGCAGTGGAGTGCTCTCCGCCCTGCGACTCAATGCATCGGCTACCACATTAGCCTTGCCTGGGTGGTACAGGATCTCACAATCATAATCCTTGACCACATCCAACCACCTCCTCTGACGCATATTTAGGTTGGGCTGATCCATCAAATACTTCAAGCTCTTATGGTCCGTGTATATCGTACATCGAACCCCATACAAGTAGTGACGCCAAATCTTGAGAGCGAACACTACTGCCCCCAACTCTAAATCATGCGTGGGATATCTCGCCTCATGAGGCTTCAGCTGCCTCGACGCATAAGCTATCACATGACCCCTCTGCATCAACACTGCACCCAGCCCCGAAATCGATGCATCGCAATATACTACAAAATCCTCCATCCCTTCCGGGAGAGCTAATACCGGGGCTTCGCACAACCTTTGGCGAAGTGTCTCAAAGGAGGTCTGCTGCTCGGGTCCCCATGAGAATGCAACACCCTTCCGGGTCAATCTGGTGAGCGGCACTGCGATCTTGGAGAAATCCTTAATAAATCTCCGATAATACCCTGCCAACCCAAGGAAGCTCCTGATCTCATAGGGTGACTTTGGCACCTCCCAACTCATCACCGCCTCAACCTTGGCTGGATCGACCAATATCCCTTCCTGATTAACAACATGTCCTAGGAATTGGACCTCCCGCAACCAGAAGTCACATTTGGAGAACTTTGCGTAAAGCTTCTCCGATCTCAATACCTCAAGGACCTCCCTCAAATGCTCCTCATGCTGCTCTCTAGATCTCGAATACACTAGAATATCGTCGATAAATACAATCACTGACCGATCCAACATCGGCCTGCATACCCTGTTCATGAGATCCATGAACACAGCCGGGGCATTGGTGAGCCCGAAAGGCATCACCACAAACTCATAATGCCCATATCGCGTCCTAAACGCTGTCTTCTGGACGTCCTCATCCCGCACTCTCACCTGATGGTACCCTGACCTCAGATCGATCTTGGAAAACCAAGATGCTCCCTGCAACTGATCGAATAAATCATCGATCCTCGGTAACGGGTAACGGTTCTTGACCATCAACTTGTTCAACTCCCGGTAATCAACGCACATCCGGTGTGAACCATCATTCTTCTTGACGAACAGAATAGGCGCTCCCCACGGCGAGCTGCTCGGCCGAATGAATCCCTTCCCCAGCAACTCCTGAAGCTGCGAGGACAACTCTTGCATCTCTGGAGGTGCAAGACGATAAGGCACCTTAGCAATAGGCGCGGCCCCCGGAACCAGATCGATACCAAACTCTACTTGCCTCACAGGAGGTACTCCCGGCAGCTCCTCGGGGAAAACATCTGGAAACTCACGCACCACTGGGACCTCCTCAACTGATCTCGGTCTCTCGGAAACCTCCCGCGTGTCCATCACATACGCCACAAAACCCTTACAGCCCTGCTGTAGACACTGCCTCGCCCTAGCGGCCGAACAAAAAGCTGATTCCGAACGGGTACCCTCACCGTACACCGAAAGAACTCCCCCACTAGGGTCTCGTATAGTCACCAGCTGACGCTCACAGTCGATGACGGCGCCGAATCGGCTCAACCAGTCTATGCCCACAATGACACAAACATCACCCATCGTAATAGGAATCAGGTCAATCGGAAACTCAACCCCGAAAATCTCTAACACACATCCCCGGAGAACCTCCGTGGCACAAATCACTCTCTCGTCAGCTATAGAAACTCTCAGAGGCCGACTCAACGACTCACGACTAACGCTGATATGCTGACTAAAAGCTAAAGATACAAAGGACCTACTCGCACCCGAGTCAAATAACACTAAAGCAGGCATAGAGTTCACAAGGAAAGTACCTACGCATATCATAACATAAGCATAACATCTCGACATCAAAATAAATACATGAAATACAGCATACCTGCCACAACATCGGGCGCAGCGCGGACCTCCTCCGCAGTCAGCTGAAAGGCTCTCTCACGAGCCCTTGGGGCCTCGGCCTTCACCGGTCGAGTCGCAGTATCCCTGGCAGTAGGTGCAGATCCCTGAAGAAGCTGAGGGCACTCGGCCTTCCGATGGCCTGTCTGGTTGCAATGAAAGCAAACCGTAAACCCCTTGGGGGCAATCCCTAGCAATGTGCCCCTCCTTGCCACACTTGTAGCAAGCACCAGATCGACATGACCCATCATGATTCTTGCCGCACCTTCCGCAAGTGCGGCCCTTCGGACCTCCCGTCCTCGAATCGGCGGACTTAGTCCGCTTGGCTGTCGGCTGAGACTGAGCCGGCCGCCGGTCCACCCGCTGAGACTCGGCCTCCTCCCTGGCCTGGGTCTCCAACTCAATCTCACGCTTCCTGGCATTCGCCTGAAGCTCAGCAAAGGTATGATAGGTGGAGTTTGACACAAACTCCCGGATATCCCTCCTCAAAACTCCCAAGTACCGGCTTATCCGAGCCTGCTCTGTGGACACCAGCTCGGGGCAGAACATCGCCCTCTCATGAAACTTCCGCGTGATCACCGCAACCGAATCAGTACCCTGCTTGAGGGTCAAGAACTCCTGAACCAATCGTTCCCTCTCCACCGGGGGAACGTACTCGTCTCTGAACATGGAGGTAAACCCCTCCCATGTCACCGCTGAAATCTCTGCCAATGTGAAGTTCGCCGTCACGAACTTCCACCAATCCTTCGCTCCCAGACGGAGCTGGTTCAAAGCGAACCGTACCCTCAGATGCTCCGGACATGAACAAGTGTAGAAGCACCCCTCAATATCAGCGATCCACCTCATCGCAGCAATTGGATCCCGTGTCCCATCAAACTCAGGTGGCTTCGTGTTGCTGAACTCCCGAAACAGCAACGAGTCGCCCCCCTGTGGCCTGGCAGCGGCCACAGCTGCGGTAGCTGCAGCGGCTGCAGCCTCAGTCAATGCGGCGTACCGCTCCTCAAAAGTCTCCATCAAGGTGGTCTTAATAGACCCAAACATCTCCGGAATCTCAGCCCGGATCGCTGCAGCCACCTCCTCATGAATCATCTGACGAATCTCCTCGTCACTCACACCGCTCGTACTCGCTCCGTGGCATGGTCTAACCATGATGTCTCTGAAATACAACATAAAACTATCAGAGACTCCATCGATTATAATATTGCACTCGATAACGCAACCCTACTCAGTCTCCGATATCCAGAGATTCTTACTTGGGTCTCCCGCTGACCCGGTGTCTTCGGTAGTACGGCCCAATACTACCGACCACACCGCATCAGCATTCATCCCAAGTCTTCCTCCCCAAACCCCGGATAGTGAGCACTCTACTTTTGTTATGCACTATCTACCCGCACACTATCAAAGCATCTCATATCAGCAACCTCCCTAGACTAAGGCATCACAAATCAGGCCACTCTAGTCCTATCATGAATACCTAGTCTTCTAGCATGCATAACAATTCATATCATAACTTATCTCATAACATAACATTGTAAGGTATTTTGGGGATCTTTACCGTTCGGGCGCTGACTGATCGTACACACTGCTTCTCTCTTGTTTACCACAAAATTATTTATAAAAGTTTATGCCTTTATTTTAAAAGTTTTCCTCAAATCCTCGGTTTGAGTTCAGTTACGCCCGAAGGTGCACCCGAATCCCTCAAACCAGGCTCTGATACCAATTGTAACAACGTAAATTTTCAACAAATTTTTTTCATTTCAAAATAAGTTATTTTCATTCAAAACAAGGCATAAACATTTCAAGTGTTGTCAAAATACAAATCATCTGAATCCCAAGATCACAAAACATCTATCAGTGTGTACAGATCATGCCGGCGCCTTCCCACGGTCCTCGCTAGTACCTGAAACACATACACAAAACTGTAAGCATAAATGCTTAGTGAGTTCCCCAATATACAACTTACGCACATACGCCTTTCCAGGCCCTGACCTTCCGGTCCATGTGTCTCAGGGGACTTCCGTCCCTGCTGGGTAAACCTTCCGGTCCTACCCACGCCGACCTTCCGGTCCACAACACAACGCCTTCCGGCCCATAACATAATCGCCTTCCGGCCCATAACATAATGCCTTCCGGCCCATAACATAATGCCTTCCGGCCCATAACATAATGCCTTCCGGCCCACATAACATACAAAGCACGTATAACAATTAACTTATCACATATAGCACATATATCTCATATCATATCCGACCTTCCGGTCACACAGTCAAACCCTTCCGGGTACAGTATAGTGAGAAGACTCACCTCGTGAATATCGAAAGCTAGCAAATCCCGAAATCACTCGTGCTCGATCCGCCGAGCTACAATCTCCCTATAACATCATATATCTCTTATTAACACTTTTATCTTCTAAGTTTGACTATCCCTAAGAAGTCAGACATAGGTCAACTCTGGTCAACGGTCAACGGTCAACGGTCAACTTGACCGGACTCGGCGAGTGCTAGGGCGACTCGGCGAGTCTAGACGTCCTCACCAATTCTCTAAGATTCCCTTTCTACACGTCGAGTATCCCCCTTGACTCGACGAGCTCCTCCTGGAAGAATCGCGGTGCCACCCCGACTCAACTCGCCGAGTCTGAAGAACAACTCGACGAGTCCCAGTTAATCTTCAAGCTACTCGTCGAGTCTGTTCATCGGACTCGGCGAGTCCATGCCATGCAACCGCTCAAACTGCTTTCTAAGGTCAGAACTGCTCCGACCATTCATAGGTCTGGCCTTCCTAGACTGATTCATCACGTAAGGTCCTCATTTCGGTGCTCATAATACACCCCATGACTCATAATTTACATTTTGACCTAAGGCATAAGGATTCCAATCCAAAACCTCCATTGATTCCCAAAATGCTCAGGCATGGGACATTCTGGACTTCCAAAGGTCCCAATACAGGGTTCCAATCGCTTGGGGGACTAAGGTAACACTCAATCTAGCCACAAAAGGGTTCAATAAACCCTAAATCCATATACACATCAACATAGAAGAATGTAACTCGAAATATTACCTGAATAACGTGCTCTCTGTGTCCCCAATCCACAGAACGTGGCTCCTCTTGTTGTTCCCTTAACCAAGCCTCCTCTTCCTTGCAAAACAACACTTCCAAAATCAACAATGGTCTTCTACCTTGCTCCAGATGCTCACAATCGAATTAGGGTTTCTCTCAGAGGACTAGGGTGAACAATGACGGCCATAAGGTCCCTCATATACGTCCCAAACCTGAACGGTTAGGGTTTTCGCTAAACAGCGCAGACTCGCCGAGTCCATATCCGGACTCGTCGAGTCCAGTCGCGAACCCGCGACCAGATCCGCGATCCTACTCGGCGAGTCTAGGCTCCAACTCGCCGAGTCCCCTCTTAAAACACCCAAAATCATAAATATAACAATACCTGGAATTCCGGGCTGTTACACAAATATATTACTAATCCATCGTTCATCATCCAAATTTCTTCTCCAACCTTCAACGATGATCTAGATTTCTTTAATTAAATCATCAATCAACATCATCCAATGTTAATAAATCATCGATCTTTGTCAATAACACGTTTATCAACACCATTCAACAGTAGACAACAAAAATTCATTTTTGTTCTTTCAATCCAACCTTCAATTCTGCTTGAATACGAGCATATCTTCAACATCTACGGTTAATTATACTTCCAACGTCATTAGATCAACATCATCAATAATCAACAACAGTTCCACTTCATATCATCCATTCAACATCGATCATTAAACGAAACTTCGAAATTAAGGTTAGAAAAACATCAACTCATTTTTTTTTGAAATTTTTTATATAATTCTCTATCAATCTACTATTTTGTAAGTTTTAAATAGTCAAAGTATTATGTTTTTAGCATTTTTAAAAAAGCAAACTTGTATGCATTCCAACTGTTTGATGAAATGCATAAACTAAATTACCATGTTATATTCACATATGAATATATTTTCGTACCTGAATCAGTATATGATTATTAAAACACAAAACAAATATGCAAGTCTGTATGTTATTCATATGTGAATAACATATAAAAATTATATATATTTGTGAATACACCTTATAATATTCATATGTGAATATAGTGTGTAATATTCACATATGAATATACCATCTAATATTCATAAGTGAATATTAAATTTAATATTTACAAGTGAATATACTATGTAATATTTATATGTGATATACCATGTAATACTATGTAATATTCACATATAAAGATACCATCTAATATTCATAAGTGAATATACCATCTAAAATCACAACTAAACTATGTAATATTTATATTCACAAGTATATATACTATATAATATTCATATGTGAATATACTATGTAAATCGCTACTATTATGAACTAACAATATATTTTTTTATCATTTTTGATGTGTATTCTTGTAACATCCTGTTCCAAATTGTTTTGTGATTTAAGGCCCGTGGGCCTTACTCCGAGTATGAGAATGTTTTGAGGCTTTGAAGGAGAAAGGTTTAGGACTTTTTGGGATGTGGGTAAGGTAGGTTGTGTGACAAAAGAGTTCAGTTTGTGCTTTAGAGCCCAAATGTATTGTTAAAGGCGCTGGTGCGGGCTTTTCATGAATTTGGATTTGAGTTCGAGTGGGCTTCAAGAGGAATAAAGTTGATAAAAGTGTGGAGATTCTCTTTACCTTTTCGTGGATATAAGGATCATCGGAAGCAAATTTATAACGAAAAAGTTATGGCCTTCAGAAGTTTCGTGGTTTCAAGGTTAGCCGAGTACGCTGGGCGTACACAAAGCATACACGCGGCGTACTAGTGAAGAAGGCAGTACATTGGGTGTACTTTGAAGTACGCTACGCGTACTAAACAAAATGGTCGCGAATTTTCTTTGGAGTATGTTGGGCGTACCATATGTACGTTGGGCGTACGCCAATCAGACCTGAACCCTATTTTAGGGTCTTGGACCCTATTTAAGCTCCTTATCTCATAACCTAACCCTAATATCTTCAGCCTCCATCCCTCTAAACCCTAAAAATTGACCCTAAGCCTGCATTGGAGTGATTCTTGAGCTTTTTGGTGATTTCGTGAAGTTTTTGGTGCTTGTTGTGGAAGAAGGAGTTCCTTAAGGAAGCATTGCTTGGCTTGGAGCTTATGGATCCAAGCCCTAATCATATTGCTCTAGCTCCAGGAAACATAAAGTTTGAATCTTGGTGAATTTCTTATGTGGATCTAGTGGGGTGATGACTTGTTATGTTTGTCCTTGGAAGAAGAAGGAACCTTGAAAAAGAATAGCTTGAGCATCTAACTTTTGGATTTGAGTTATACACTTGTTGGTGCATCTTCCAGAGGTATCAAGTTTGAAACTTGCTCTTTATTGTGCTAGTTCTTGTTTTGAGTCCATGTTTGGGGTTTTATGTCCCAAGCATGGAACTTTATGAGTTTGATGAACTCCAGAGTATAATATTTGTCCTTATAGATGCTTTTAGTCGTTTGGAGTCATAAAAAGGAGATATTGGTTGTCAAGATCTCTCCATGCATGAGATGTGAGCATTTTTGGGAGTAAAGAGTGAGTGTATTTGGGTTTGGGACTTTATCAGCCATGCAAAGGCTTAAAGTTACTGATTTTATGGAGTAAGAGCCATTAGGGAATCCAGATCTGGAATTTGAGTTGATGTCTTAACTGATTAAGACGAAATGACTAGAAAGAGAGAATATAGGGAGTACGCTGAGTGTAATTCCTGTACGCCCCGCATACTGCCCTAGTGTCCCCGATGGCTAATATGGATTCATGAGTACACTGAGCGTACCAAGGGAGGTACGCCCCGTGTAACCTCACTGTGGACTTTTGGGCCTTGAGTGTTGGGCCTGGAGTTTGGGCTTGTTGCAATAGAGTTTTGGACCAGAGGAATATATATAAGTGCTTTGGGCCCTTAAGTTGGGCTTTGGGAGAACCCATTTATTATTGGGCCTTGGTGGGCCCAATGGGTTTTAGGTTATTGATGAGCTAGTTAGTGGACTACCTTTAGACCTAATGAGTGAGAGTTTGGACTTAGTTCCTAATTGGGTTAATTGTGGGTTTGGCACAGAGTTAGTGGCCGGTACGTAGCAGCAGCGTTTATAGAGGCTGTTCATCATCCGAGTTGAGTCTTCTCACTATACTTACCATGAGTGGTACCTTTGTGTGATTAAGATATTTATTATGATTATCTGTGTATTTGATATTCTACATTATGTCTTTGTGATTTATGCTGCGTATTGTTATTATGTGCTTGTTGAGTTGGGACCGGAGGGTCTCACTGAGACACATAGACCAGAGGGTCTTACTGAGTTATAGCCTAGAGTGGCTAATGATTTGTGTGTGGTATTTTGGGGAACTCACTAAGCTTTGTGCTTACCGTGTTACGTGATATGTGTTTCAGGAACTTCTCTGGATCGGGGGAAGGCGTCGGTTCGATTGTACACACAAGGGAAAAAGTTAGTTTTGAGGATCCTGGATTATTAATCGAACAATTATGGAGTTGCGTTTTGTAAATTAAATAAATGGGATTTGTGTGAGATATGTTATGAGAATTATGTGGTTTTAAAAATGAAAAAAAATTGGTTTGAAAATTTAAGTTGTTACTGTTGGATAAGGTGTCTAAGTCCATAACTTATTTGGTATATACTTGACCCGACCGGCATGGTCCATTTGGGTTGCATCTCATCCAAACTATTATGGATAATTTTATGAGAGTTATACACATATGTTTATTAATATATTATGAGTTATAATATATTAATATGAAGTTACGTTGTTTAATTAGTTTTAGTCTTAAATTAATTATGGATTAATTTAGAGATTAAAAGGAATACTAATTAAATTATGGGCTATTTGTTTTATATAGTGTGGGCTAATACTCATTTGTTAATGGGCTAGGCTTATGTGGAAGTCCATGGATGATCCATGGAGCTTTTAACCCATGGATCCTTGGAATAGGAAAAGACATGGGTTATTAGGGTTTCACCCTAACCATGCATACTATATAAGCATGCTTATGGAGCATGAAAAAGAGCCTAAGATAGCCTAAGAGAAAGCTAGTGTTCTAGTGTGTGTGTGCATGTGTGTGGCCGAAAATACAAGAGTGTGTATACTCTCTCAAAGTTTTCCAAGAGTTTGTGGTGTTTGTGATTCCATTTGAGGCATTCACACTATTGGTGCTTGGCCCTCAAACTCCTAAGAACCCAACACAACAAAGGTATGTAATCTCTTCTAACTCTTTTATGTTGAAATGTTCCCCATGCCATGTTAGATAGGTTATAAACCTTGGAAAATTATTATTTTGCATGTATTTAGACAAACATAGATCCAAGGTTTATTAGGGTTGCATGCACACTTAGGAAGTGTTAGATTGCTCAAAACCCAACAGTGGTATCAGAGCCTAGGCTTGCTTGTTTGATACTTGATGCAAAATAGTGAAAAAAGTCGAAATCGTTGCTGTCTGCATGCTAGACTCGCCGAGTCCATTGGGGGGACTCGCCGAGTCCAAGGCAAACTTCAACCTACTCGACGAGTCCGTTCGTGCACTCGGCGAGTAGGATCGAAAGAATGCAGAATCTCGACTTTTGCTGCTGGAAATGGACTGAAAACATTACCCTAAATTGTTTTGGTGTTGTAAAACTTATTTTAGTTGGTGTAATGGTTGTTCTAATCCATTTACAATAGCATATATCAAAAATCCATGATTTTATGTGTTCATATAATTCTTGAATTTTTGATGATCATGTTCATGTTCTTATGAATTTAGAAAATGATAGGAATTATTTGCTGAATTGTTTAGAATTAATTCTTAATCATTTATGTGTTTTAATGGAGTCCATAATTTGTCCTCAAGTTATGGATTACCAAAGGTCACTTTCATTTAACACACACTTAAAACACATAAGTTACATGAAAATGAAGAGTCTTCATTTTTATGAACCTTTAATTCATAAGTTATGAAATGAAGAGTTTTGCAAAGTTACAAAACTTGTCCTCAAGTTTTGGAATTTGTAAAGTTTCACACACTTTAATAAACTTTAATTCCAAACCTTAGAGTTTTAATAGTTAAAA
This sequence comes from Lactuca sativa, assembly GCF_002870075.4. Classification (NCBI taxonomy): domain Eukaryota; kingdom Viridiplantae; phylum Streptophyta; class Magnoliopsida; order Asterales; family Asteraceae; genus Lactuca; species Lactuca sativa. The sequence continues at coordinate 181,118,277 of NC_056625.2, read as the reverse complement.
TTCAACCCTTATACTATTTATAACATTAATGGTTAATTATTATATATATGTATAAGAATAAGTCGTTTTACCGTTAGTAGGCCTCATTCACGAAGCCGGTCTATAAGGTGGGTATAAGGTTGTTGCCTATAAAATGGCGACTTAATGGGTGTATACTCTCACCCACCGCTTGCTTGATCGGTGGAGGGTCGTTAGCCGAACGGGTAGAACAACGACTTTAAATCCTCATTAAAAGTATAATGAATATTATAAAATAACTAAACTCTTTTAATTCCCAATCTTAGTTATTTTAGGAAAATGTGAACATGGTGCTAATCCATGGAATTCACACTTTGTACCTTACCAAGTCGTTAGTGGAGCGTGTGTGGTTAACCGGCACACTATTTAGACTAGTAAGGATCACGAAGGGTAACTTAATGTTGTCATAGATCAATGGAGCGTGTGTGGTTAACCGGCACATTGATTAGGTGATAATATTAGGAGTACCAAGTGAGTTAGCATGGTTATTCACACCTTGTTTTGTGATCCTCGGCATCCCAGTCACAAAACTTGAAGGGCACAATCGAGATTGAAACATGCCATTGAAAAGTTCAATGAATCTCAAAAGAATCTAGGAATTTCAAATCCAATTAAACCTAATTAATCATTTCGTTTTCATGGTGGAAATTGGTGAATCGTCATTCGCCTACCTTTCAAATATATTATTACTTAGATTACGGCATCCCTCTTCTAAGTGTAATATATTGTGATTGGATCCTAGCCTTAATATTACATTTGGGTGTCTTATTAAGGATCCTAAATATCTAATCTAAACTTACTTTCTTCTTTCAGATGTCTTCCAACACTAATGCTTCAGGCTCTAACCCAACTGGTTCTTTCTCTCTCATGAATCTTTGTGGGAGGGTCATCTTTGATGGTTCCAACTTCATGGATTGGATTAGGAACATCAGGATGGTTACTCGTTACGAGGACAAGGAATATGTCCTCGATAAGGAGTTAAAAGAACTTGATGAGTCTACTGCTACTCCTGAGGAGATCGCTGAATTTAGGACTCATGAGAGAGATGCTACTAAGGTGGCATGTATCATGATGGCCACGATGACAGCCGAGCTCCAAAAGTCATATGAAGATTTCTACCCTTTTGAGATGCACCAAGACTTGATGGAAAGGTACCATCAGAGTGCTCGTCAGGAGCGGTATGAAATAATCTCCTCCATAATAACTACCCGCATGAAGGACGGTGAATCCGTCACGGGCCACATGCAAAAGATGCAAAGGTATGTGGACCGTTTGCTGAAGCTGAATGTTAACATCCCCGAGGAGTTAGCAATTGACATCATTTTGCACTCCTTGCCTTCTTGTTATGATCATTTTCGAATGACATATCATATGAACAAGGAGGAAGTTACCCTCAGCAAGCTTCAAGGACTCTTGAAGACCGCTGAAACCGGTCTTAAGGGTAAAGCGGTTGTTACCTCTACTACTCCTACTCCAACTTCTACCCCTGTTTTAGCTATTGGGCAAGGCAAAGGGAAAAAGAGGAAGCACCCTTCGAAGGGTACCAAGGGAAAGTCTCTTGAAGGCTCCTCATCCAAGACTAAGAACGGTTCTGTCACTCCTTCTGCCATTCCAAAGGATGCTGAATGCTTTTATTGCCATGAAAAGGCACACTGGAAGCGAAACTGCCCTAAGTACTTGCAGGATCTAAAGGATGGGAAAGTGAAACCCACCTATGCAGGTATTTACACTATATTGTCTAATTACTCAACATATTCTAACTCTTGGGTTCTTGATACAGGATGTGGTATTCACATATGTTCTGATTTGCAGGGCCTAAGAAGAAGTGAGGATGTGGAGCACGGGAAGATAAACTTAATCATGGGGAATAGGAAGGCTTCACCTGTTTCCAAGATTGGAGTTTATACTTTGTTGCTTAATAATGGGTTAAAATTAGATTTGAATAAATGTGTATACTCGTCTGAAATGGCGAGGAATATTATTTCTTTTCATGCTTTGTACAAACAAGGTTTTACCTTTTCGTTTGATAATGAATGTGGTGGTATTAATGCTTTCTTTAATAATGTGTTTTATTTTAAAGCATTACCTTGTGATGGCGTGTATGAAACTGTGTCGATTGTAGACAACTTAGGAAATAATGTGTTGTATATTGATTCTTCTACTAGCCTAGATAAAGCATCATTGTGGCATTGTCGTCTTGGACATGTAAACAAGAAACGCATAGACCAACTCCAAAAGAGTGGAGTCTTGGAATCATTTGACCTCAAATCAGATGATAGTTGTGAATCTTGTCTACTTGGAAAAATGACAAAATCACCCTTCACTGGAACTTGTGAGAGGGGTGAAGGTTTGTTGGACCTAATACATACTGATGTATGTGGGCCATTCAAAACCGCCACAAGGGACGCTAATCGGTATTATGTGACTTTTATTGATGATTATAGTAGATATGGGTATGTCTACTTGATCAAACACAAGTCCGAAACCTTTGAAAGGTTTAAGGAATTCAAACAGGAAGTAGAAAATCAATTGGGCAGGAACATTAAGATGCTTCGATCCGATCGAGGTGGTGAGTATCTTAGTACCGAGTTCCTTGACTATCTTAAGGAGTGTGGGATTGTCTCACAATTGACTCCTCCCAGGACACCACAGCTGAATGGTGTAGCTGAGAGGCGTAATCGTACCTTGTTGGACATGGTTCGCTCTATGATGAGTCGAGTTTCGTTACCAATCTCTTTTTGGGGGTATGCCTTAGAGACTGCCGCCCATATCCTTAATCTAGTCCCTACAAAGAAGGTTACCAAAACACCTCATGAAATGTGGACTGGGAAGGTTCCCAATTTGGACCACATCAAAATTTGGGGTTGCAAAGCCTTCGTGAGGCGTGAAACTCATGATAAGCTTGAACCCCGAAGTGAAAGGTGTATTTTCATCGGCTACCCACAGAAATCCTTCGGTTACCTTTTCTACAGACCCAGTGAGAATGTGGTCTTTGTAGCACGAAGAGGGATCTTTCGCGAGAAAGAATTTATCAGCCAAGGAGACAGTGGGAGGCAGATTGATCTTGAAGAAATTCAAGAATCAATTGGTGAAGGAACCTCAGACACTAGCAATCAACCTGAGGAAGAAACTCCTGTTGATCCAGCTGACGAGTCTGTACCTCCGAGACGTTCCACACGGGTTAGGAACACACCTTCGTTTTATTATGGTTTTCATATTACTACGGAAGGTGATACGTTTATTAGTGATAGTACACTAGTAAATTTGGATGAACCTAGCAGTGTTAAGGAAGCCATGGCAGGCCCGGAGTCTGCTAAATGGAAGGAGGCTATGGACAGCGAGATACAGTCCATGTATGACAATCAAGTTTGGAACTTGGTTGACAATGTACCAGGCCGTAAAACAGTCGGGTGCAAATGGATCTTCAAAAAGAAGACCGACATGGAAGGAAAAGTGCATACTTATAAGGCTCGACTGGTTGCGAAGGGTTTTACTCAAACTCAAGGTATTGATTATGATGAAACCTTCTCGCCGGTGGCCAAGATTAAGTCTATTAGGGTTATGTTAGCCATTGCAGCATTTCATGATTATGAAATATGGCAAATGGATGTCAAAACCGCTTTCCTTAATGGAAAGTTGGCTGAGGATGTGTACATGAATCAGCCAGAGGGTTTTGTCAATGCAGAGCACCCTAATAGAGTATGCAAGCTTAAGAAATCCATTTATGGATTAAAACAAGCATCTTGTAGCTGGAATCTTTGTTTTGATGAGAAGGTAAAAGAGTTTGGCTTCTTGAGAAGCGAAGATGAGTCTTGCGTGTATGTCAGAGCTAGTGGGAGTATAGTTAGCTTCTTGGTACTGTATGTGGATGACATACTACTCATAGGAAATGACATCCCAACCTTGCAGGAGGTTAAGTCCTGGCTTGGGAAGTGCTTTGCTATGAAGGACCTAGGGGAGGCTACCTATATCCTAGGGATAAGGATATTAAGAGAAAGGAGTAGAAGACTAATTGGACTTAGTCAGAGCATCTACTTGGATAAGGTGTTGAAAAGGTTCAACATGGAGAATTCCAAGAAAGGAGATTTACCGATCCAAAGCAATACCAAACTGAGTAAGACTCAGAGTCCGAGTACAGAGGCTGAGATAGCTGAGATGAGCCAATTACCATATGCTTCCGCAGTTGGCTCGATCATGTATGCTATGACTTGTACCCGTCCTGATGTGGCATTTGCTTTGAGCATGGTCAGCAGGTATCAGGGGAACCCTGGCAAGGCTCATTGGACCGCGGTAAAGAACATTCTCAAGTACCTGCGGAGGACTAAGGATTGGGTCCTTACCCTTGGTGGCAGTGATGACTTGAGAATATTAGGGTATAGTGATGCTGGTTTTCAGACTGATAGGGATAATTTCCGCTCTCAGTCGGGCTGGATCTTTACCTTAAATGGAGGGGCAATTTCTTGGAAGAGTTCCAAGCAGGAGACGGTGGCTGATTCGACTTGTGAATCAGAGTATATAGCAGCGAGTGAAGCAGCGAAGGAGGCGATATGGCTAAAGAACTTCATCGGAGACCTTGGAGTTGTACCAGCTATTAAGGAACCTATAGAGATTTTCTGTGACAACAATGCTGCGGTTATCTTAGCCAAGGAACCAAGAGATCATGGCAGATCCCGACACATTGACAGAAAATATCACTTCATAAGGCACAAGATTGAAGAAGGACTCCTTGTGACAAGGAGGATATCATCAGATGAGAATCCTGCAGATCCCCTTACGAAGGGACTGACGAGGGTTAAGCATTTTCAGCATGCGAGACGCATCGGGCTGAGGGACGATATTAGTTTTACAGATTAGATAGTTTTCCTGAAACTTGTAAAATGTAATCGACGTTTGATGATGAATAAAATTTGTGATTTATTTATGAGTAAAGTGTTACTATCATTGTCAATTATTTACTATTGTTTCAGTTTTGCATGTTTTGACTTCCAGAATAATTAATTTGTTCAAACCTCCACAATCGATCATACGTCGGAAGTAGGTATGAATCAAGATTGTCATGAATTGGGTTTGTAGATGCCTTAAAGGTGTTTAGGCATGGCAATGGTTGCTGCAACATTCATGAGTACTCATAAGTTATGAGTATTGGTATAAACCCACGCTCACTTGTATCACTTCATGGAATTTATCTCGAGTGATCGTGAGACGATAACATCATATAAATCTTTAAACCTAGAGATATGAGTTGTTACCTATGAGTTGGTTGTGCATTGATTGCACGTAAACGCATCAGTAACTTGATGTTATAAAACGTGCCTTTGTGTACAATTCAATAAGTAGTAGAACAAGCATATCAGTCGAAGTTTATCTGTTCCTTCTAGAAATAGAAGCGATATCCGGGCCCCTCGATGATTTTGTGTTGACCCATATACCAGGCCTGGTCAGAACTAAACCGATGTGTTCAGTGAAGTTCTTCGTCAAACAAATCGGATAATCGAGAAACAACTGCTAGACAATAAGCAAGACATAGTTCCATGTGTTTGTCCGGCTGATATCATGAGAACAGAGGATTATGTGATCACTTATCTAAAATGGCGCTTCATAGTTCGACAGAGTCTTCATTGTTCGAGGGAGTTTTCGAGAGCTACGATTGTTGGTTGGTTCCTGAAGTTATAGGCAAATATAGTTATTAGACTTATCCAAGTGGGAGTCTGTTGGATAAGGTGTCTAAGTCCATAACTTATTTGGTATATACTTGACCCGACCGGCATGGTCCATTTGGGTTGCATCTCATCCAAACTATTATGGATAATTTTATGAGAGTTATACACATATGTTTATTAATATATTATGAGTTATAATATATTAATATGAAGTTACGTTGTTTAATTAGTTTTAGTCTTAAATTAATTATGGATTAATTTAGAGATTAAAAGGAATACTAATTAAATTATGGGCTATTTGTTTTATATAGTGTGGGCTAATACTCATTTGTTAATGGGCTAGGCTTATGTGGAAGTCCATGGATGATCCATGGAGCTTTTAACCCATGGATCCTTGGAATAGGAAAAGACATGGGTTATTAGGGTTTCACCCTAACCATGCATACTATATAAGCATGCTTATGGAGCATGAAAAAGAGCCTAAGATAGCCTAAGAGAAAGCTAGTGTTCTAGTGTGTGTGTGCATGTGTGTGGCTGAAAATACAAGAGTGTGTATACTCTCTCAAAGTTTTCCAAGAGTTTGTGGTGTTTGTGATTCCATTTGAGGCATTCACACTATTGGTGCTTGGCCCTCAAACTCCTAAGAACCCAACACAACAAAGGTATGTAATCTCTTCTAACTCTTTTATGTTGAAATGTTCCCCATGCCATGTTAGATAGGTTATAAACCTTGGAAAATTATTATTTTGCATGTATTTAGACAAACATAGATCCAAGGTTTATTAGGGTTGCATGCACACTTAGGAAGTGTTAGATTGCTCAAAAGCCAACAGTTACAAGTTGGTATCAGAGCCTTGGTTTGAGGGATTCGGATGCACCTTCGGGTATGTCTGGACTCAAACTGGGGATTTGAGAAAAATTTTCAAAAGAAATGATTTTTCTATAACGAGAAAGAGTTTCTAAGAGAAAACCAGAAGAAGAAGTGTATACAATCAGCCAGAGCCCGAACGGTGATTTCCTAAAATACCCTTACTTATTTGTTTGTGTTATGAGTTCTTATTGAGATATTGGTGATGAATGCTAGAACATAGGCTAGGTGTTTCATATTCTAGGGCTAGATTTGCCTGATTTGTGATGCCTTAGCCTAGGATTGTTGCTGTCGGTGATGTGTTTTGAGTATGTGCGGAGTAAGTGTATCCAGCAGGAATATTTTAAAGAGAGAGCTTTGAGTAGAGGAGTAACCTAGGAGAGATACCTAGATGAGCATTAGAGGAGCCTACTGAGAGAGTAGTTAGATACCCACGAGGGGTAGAGTTGCTCGAGTTCGGTGATACCTTTCGAGAGCAAGTAGAGCAAATAGAGTTGTAACCTAGAGTGGTTTTACGTGTTAGTGGAGATTATTCGATGCCTGAATGCTGCTTGCTTTGTGCTTTATGGAACTCTTTATGATGGGAGTCAACTACTAAGTGAATATGACGATATTCAGGAGGTAGATGGTTGGTATCATAAGGAGTTCCTTAGCAGTTGATAGCAGAGAAGTGTGAGAACCTAGGAAGAGCCTAGGGAGTGTTCGTAGTCAGATGAGTATGCTTATAGAGGAAAGTGTTCGCTGGGTAGCGACCAAGTATATCGGGATTGGTGATCGAGAAGGTTGAGCAACTACTTAGGAAATCCGGGATGGTCCGTGTGGAATGTATGGGTAGATGTGGCAGGTAGTATGGGCCCGTACTACTTAAAGCAGAGGAACCATACTCGAAACAGGGAAAATTCTAGAGGTTTTAAGTGGCAGATTGAGAGGTGATATCATGGTTCGAGTACCATGATTCGTGGCGGTTAATGCTTCAGAGTTTATCAATTATTCCGTTGTGATTGTTTAGACTAAGAGCAGATATGATAGAGTGTGGGGCCAGGGGGCATGTCGAACGAGTTTCAGAGGAGCATATGTTGAGAGGGAAATCAAGTTAGTTTCCGAAATGTTTTTTTGGTGAGATGCCAGTTCGAGTCGCACGACTCAGGGATGAGTAGAGATGCTGCTTATTGAAGGATTGCGATCTGAGTTGAGCAATCGACCGATAAATGAGACGTCACCTTCTGTGACAAGAGTTGCGTTGTCCCCGTTTCTGGGAGAAGCAAAGGAGATAACAAGTTTCCGGGTTCAGAGTTTTGAAGGTAAACCTCGTAGGGTAGCATAGGGTTGCAACATTTTCACAAGAGTATTTGGGCAGTATTTTTGCTGCAAGGTATTTTTTTAATATACCATGATAGAGTCATTAGTGGGACTAAGATGGAAGAGAATAAGGAGGTGACTTATTGAGGGAGGCATACTTTTAGCCGCAGTTCTAGGTAATTAAGAGGAATATATCGAGACGGTGGCCCTCGTTATCTACGTTGTGTATCGAATGTGAGAGTGAGGTCTCTTGCTTTATGATGATTCCTGCGATGGAAGGCTGGTCGAGGAATCAGAGACCAGGTGTGTGATAGTGCATTATTTCCAGATTGAGAGTCAGGACTAATTTGGAATGGTTGGGGTATCCGGCGATGTGTCAGTTTGAGGCTTCGAGATGACTAAAGGTAGTCATGTTGGCAGGATTCTGAGATTTTTGCCTGAGTTACGAGATATTTGGAGTTGCTTGGTTTCCGTCAGGAAGATCATTGAGTGTTTCGTGGTACGTTCCATGAATCAAGTGTGATGTACCTGGTGAAACAGTCTATGAAGTAGATTGTTGGTATGCCGACTGGTGATGGTTCGAACCCTATGTGGGAGAGAACTGGGTATTCAATTGAGAAGATTAGCAATTCGTTCAAGTGTGGTTAGAGAAATGATTATGGAGATCTGCGGCGCGGAGACATGAGACCTGAGTTATTGGTGGATGAGGCGAGGTGCAAGGCGGGATGATGTATGGGTATGTGCTTAGGAAAGGATGAGCAAATCCACAGCAGGTGGCCGAGGTCAGAGGATTTATTATGGATAGAGATTTTTCGGCTTTGCAAATATTGAGATCGAGGCAGTTGGGTCGCTGAGTTCAGGGTGCAATAGCTGAGATTTGCGGGTATAGGTATATATTATGATCTATACTCCAGAAGGGGCAGCAGTTGAATTGTCAACCAATTTCAGAGTCGGTATGAGTAGTTCATATGGGCGGTCATCAGTAGAGGGTGGAGCTTTGGATTTTCGTCAACATGTAGTCAGTCGTTGAAGATTCCTCCGTGTTTTAATTTGTAAGATGGGAGCATTTCGAGGTTTCGAGTTGCATAAGTGGAAGATCAGTGGTTGAGGCAAGACAGCGTGAGATGCAGTGATGGTGTACCGAGGTACCCGTGTATTGGTGTCCTAAATATTTATCGTGTTGAGACTCGAGTTGTGTGATGGCGAGTGGAGTACCGAGTGATTTTTGTTCTAGTGGGAACCCACCAGTTAGTTTTCGTCGGAATGGGACAGTCTAAGGGTGTATTTGTATTGAGAAAAGTGCCTTGCCGATGAGAACTTGCAACATAGTGGTGGTGCATAAGTTGGGTGGGTGTAAACACCTATCAATGTTGAGTTGCGGAGCATGAGTTGGTGAACTCAGTGTAGTGATGACTTGATGAAGAGATTATGGGGTGGTAAGAGAGCAAGTGGATCCGAGTGGGAGTAATCGCTTGGGATTATCAGGAAAAAACATGGAGTGAGCCCATCATGAGTCAGTGAGCGAGAGAGTGTTGTAAGACTACGAGGAGCCGTAGCATCCATGAGTTAGTTCGAGAGAGTATCGTGGTACTGCGGGGAGCCGTAGTATTCGCTAGTCAGCGAGAGAGTGTCGTGATACTGCGGGGAGCCGTAGTTTTAACTGGATAGCGGGAGAGTGTTGTGATACTGCGGGGGGTCGTAGTACTCACTAGTCAGTGAGAGAGTGTCGTGATACTGCGAGGAGCTATAGTATTCAATGGATAGTGGGAGAGTGTTGCGATATCACGGGGAACCATAGCACTCAATAGTCGATAAGAGTGAATATTGTTTTGCGGGGAGCTTTAGTATTCACTAGTCAGAGTATGACACAGAGGAGTTCTTAGGCTTGGGTAGCCTTACCACTTGAGTCTTCGGGAACCTGGTGGCTGGACTAGGGGCGAGATTGGGGTCTCCATGGTGGTCAGGGACCGTTATATCGTGATTTTAGGGAGGGGGTTGTCGTCAATCGGAAGGGAATTGGAGAGGTAATGTATACAAAAATTTGTGGATCTCGGGTTTTGAATTTAGTATCAGATTGGACATGAGTGGTTCCAATTCTGTTGTTAAACCAAACTCTCGAGTTCGAGTTTGGATCTTTTTGCGCATTGGGTAGGCAAGATGAGATTCCAGATTTTCAGATGGATCTCATTCTGGGTGGTAATGGTTTCCATATGATGTTTTAGACCCGAGTGGGTCGGTTCGTTGGTTAGGAAGGACCACGAGACACGTGGAACTAGTAAGTGGTAGATGATAGAGGCCGGAGGTGAGGCGGCATCAGATAGGTTGAAGTATTTGCTTGAGGTAAAGCAAACTTCGTGACTTTGTGTGTAATATGATGGGCTGAGATAGGTATTGTGAAAAGGAGGGTTGTAAATGTTGGGTTTTGAGCAATCTAACACTTCCTAAGTGTGCATGCAACCCTAATAAACCTTGGATCTATGTTTATCTAAATACATGCAAAATAATAATTTTCCAAGGTTCATAACCTATCTAACATGGCATGGGGTACTTTTAAACATAAAAGAATTAGATGAGATTACATACCTTTTGATGAGTTTAATTCCTTGGAGTTTGAGAGCCAAGCACCAATAGTATGAATGCCTCAAATGGAAATCACAAATCACCACAAACACTTGGAAAACTTTGAGAGAGTGTATACACACTTACAAATTCGGTCACACACAAACACACACACTAGTGGCTATTTCATGTAACATAAGCATGCTTATATAGTGTGCATGGTTAGGGTGAAACCCTAATAACCCATGACCTTTCCTTTTCCAAGGATCCATGGGTTAAAAGCTCCATGGATCATCCATGGACTTCCATATAAGCCTAGCCCATTAACAAATGAGTGTTAGCCCACACCATATAAAAACAATAGCCTACAATTTAATTAGTCTTCCTTTTAATCTCTAAATTAATTCATAATTAATTTAAGACTAAGACTAATTAAATAACTTCATATTAATATATTATAACTTACAATATATTAATAAACATATGTGTATAACTCACATAAAATTATCCATAAATAGTTCGGGTGAAGTGCAACCCAAATGGACCATGTCGGGTCGGGTCAAGTATATACCAAATAAGTTATGGACTTAGACACCTTATCCAACAGATTCCCACTTGGATAAGTCTAATAACTGTATTTGCCTATATTACTTTAGGAACCAACTAGCAATCATAGCTCTCGAAAACTCTGTTGAACTATGAAGCGCCATTTTAAGATAAGTGATCATATAATCCTCTGTTCTTATGATATCAGCCGGACAAACACATGGAACTATGTCTTGCTTATTGTTTGGCAGTTGTTTCTCGATTTCCGATTTGTTTGACAAAGAAATTAACTGAACACATCAATTTAGTTCTGACCGGGCCCGGTACATGGGTCAACACGAAATCATCGAGGGGCCCAGATATCGCTTCTATTTCTAGAAGGAACAGATAAACTTCGACTCATATGCTTGTTCTACTACTTGTTGAATTGTACACAAAGGCACGTTTTATAACATCAAGTTACTGATGTGTTTACGTGCAATCAATGCACAACCAACTCATAGGTAACAACTCATATCTCTAGGTTTGAAGACTTATATGATATTATCGTCTCACGATCACTCGAGATAAATTCCATGAAGTGATACAAGTGAGCGTGGGTTTATTCCAATACTCATAACTTATGAGTACTCATGAACGTTGTAGCAACCATTGCCATGTATAAACACCTTTAGCCATCTACAAACCCAATTCATGACAATCTTGATTCATACCTACTTCCGACGTATGACCGATTGTGGAGGTTTGAATAAATTAATTATTCTGGAAGTCAAAACATGCAAAACTGAAACAATAGTAAATAATTGACAATGATAGTAACACTTTACTCATAAATAAATCACAAATTTTATTCATCATCAAACGTCGATGACATTTTACAAGTTTTAGAAAAGGCTATCTAATCTGTAAAACTAATATCATCACTCAGCCCGATGCGCATCGCATGCTGCAAATGCTTAACCCTTGTCAGTCCCTTCGTAAGGGGATCTGCAGGATTCTCATCTGACGATACCCTCTTTGCCACGAGTAGTCCTTCTTCAATCTTGTGTCTTATGAAGTGATATTTTCAGTCAATGTGTCGGGATCTGCCATGATCTCTTGGTTCCTTGGCTAAGGCAACCGCACTATTGCTATCACAGAAAATCTCCATAGGCTCCTTAACAGCTGGCACAATTCCAAAGTCTCCGATGAAGTTCTTCAGCCATATCGCCTCCTTCACTGCTTCACTCGCTGCTATATACTCTGATTCACAAGTCGAAACAGCCACCGTCTCCTGCTTGGAACTCTTCCAAGAGATTGCCCATCCATTTAAGGTAAAGACCCAGCCCGACTGAGAGCAAAAGTTATGCCTATCAGTCTGAAAACTAGCATCACTATACCCTAATACTCTCAAGTCATCACTCCCACCAAGGGTAAGGATCCAATCCTTAGTCCTCCGCAGGTACTTGAGAATGTTCTTTACCGCAGTCTAATGAGCATTGTCAGGGTTCCCCTGATACCTGCTGACCATGCTCAAAGCAAAGGCCACATCAGGGCGGGTACAAGTCATAACATATATGATCAAGCCAACAATGGAAGCATACGGTAATTGGCTCATCTCAGCTATCTCTGCCTCTGTACTCGGACTCTGAGTCTTACTCAGCTTGGTGTTGCTTTGGATCGGTAAATCTCCTTTCTTGGAATTCTGCATGTTGAACCTTTTCAACACCTTATCCAAGTAGGTACTCTAACTAAGTCCAATTAGTCTTTTACTCCTTTCTCTTAATATCCTTATCCCTAGGATATAGGCAGCTTCCCCTAGGTCCTTCATAGCAAAGCACTTCCCAAGCCAGGACTTAACCTCCTGCAAGGTTGGGATGTCATTTCCTATAAGTAGTATGTCATCTACATATAGTACCAAGAAGCTAACTATACTCCCACTAGCTCTAACATACACGCAAGACTCATCTTCACTTCTCGAGAAACCAAACTCTTTGACCTTCTCATCGAAACAAAGATTCCAGCTACGAGATGCTTGTTTTAATCCATAAATGGATTTCTCAAGCTTGCATACTCTATTAGGGTACTTTGCACTGACAAAACCCTCTGGCTGACTCATGTACACATCCTCAGCCAACTTTCCATTAAGAAAGGCGGTTTTGACATCTATTTGCCATATTTCATAATCATGAAATGCAGCAATGGCTAGCATAACCCTAATAGACTTAATCTTTGCTACCAGCGAGAAGGTTTCATCATAATTAATACTTTGAGTCTAAGTAAAACCCTTCGCAACCAGTCGAGCCTTATAAGTATGCACTTTTCCTTCCATGTCGGTCTTCTTCTTGAAGATCCATTTGCACCCGACTGTTTTACGGCCTGGTACATTGTCAACCAAGTTCCAAACTTGATTGTCATACATGGACTGTATCTCGCTGTCTATAGCCTCCTTCCATTTAGCAGACTTTGGGCCTGTCATCGCTTCCTTAACACTGCTAGGTTCATCCAAATTTACCAGTGTACTATCGCTGATAAATGTATCACCTTCCGTAGTAATATGAAAGCCATAATAAAACGCAGGTGTGTTCCTAACCCGTGTGGAACGCCTCGGAGGTACAGACTCGTCAGCTGGCTCAACAGGAGTTTCCTCCTCAGGTTGATTGCTAGTGTCTGAGGTTCCTTCACCAATAGATTCTTGAATTTCTTCAAGATCAATTTGCCTCCCACTGTCTCCTTGGCTTATAAATTCTCTCTCACGAAAGACCCCTCGTCTTGCTACAAAGACCACATTCTCACTGGGTCTGTAGAAGAGGTAACCAAAGGATTTCTGTGGGTAGCCGATGAAAATACACCTTTCACTTCGGGGTTCGAGCTTATCATGAGTCTCACGCCTCACGAAAGCTTTGCAACCCCAAATCTTGATGTGGTCTAAATTGGGAACCTTCCCAGTCCACATCTCATGAGGTGTTTTGGTAACCTTCTTTGTAGGGACTAGATTAAGGATATGGGCGGCAGTCTCAAAGGCATACCCCCAAAAAAAGATTGGTAGCGAAGCTCGACTCATCATAGAACAAACCATGTCTAACAAGGTTTGATTACGCCTCTCAGCTACACCATTTAGCTGTGGTGTCCTGGGAGGAGTCAATTGTGAGACAATCCCACACTCCTTAAGATAGTCAAGGAACTTGGTACTAAGATACTCACCACCTCTATTTGATCGAAACATCTTAATGTTCCCACCCAATTGATTTTCTACTTCCTGTTTGAATTCCTTAAACCTTTCAAAGGTTTCTGACATATGTTTGATCAAGTAGACATAACCATATCTACTAAAATCATCAATAAAAGTCAAATAATACCGATTAGCATCCCTTGTGGTGGTTTTGAATGGGCCACATACATTAGTGTGTATTAGGTCCAACAAACCCTCACCCCTTTCACAAGTTCCAGTGAAGGGCGATTTTGTCATCTTTCCAAGTAGACAAGATTCACAACTATCATCCGATTTAAGGTCGAATGACTCCAAGACTCCACTCTTTTGGAGTTGGCCTATGCGTTTCTTGTTTACATGTCCAAGACGACAATGCCACAATGATGCTTTATCTAGGATAGTAGAAGAATCAATATACAACACATTATTTCCTAAGTTGTCTACAATCGACACAGTTTCATACACACCATCACAAGGTAATGCTTTAAAATAAAACACATTATTAAAGAAAGCATTAATACCACCACATTCATTATCAAACGAAAAGGTAAAACCTTGTTTGTACAAAGCATGAAAGGAAATAATATTCCTCGTCATTTCAGACGAGTACACACATTTATTCAAATCTAATTTTAACCCATTATTCAGCAACAAAGTATAAACTCCAATCTTGGAAACAGGTGAAGCCTTCCTATTCCCCATGATCAAGTTAATCTTCCCGTGCTCCACATCCGCACTTCTTCTTAGGCCCTGCAAATCAGAACATATGTGAATTCCACATCCTGTATCAAGCACCCAAGAGTTAGAATATGGTGAGTAATTAGACAATATTGTGTAAATACCTGCATGGGTGGGTTTCACTTTCCCATCCTTTAGATCCTGCAAGTACTTAGGGCAGTTTCGCTTCCAGTGCCCCTTGTCCAGGCAATAGTAGCAATCAGCATCCTTGGGAATGGCAGAAGGAGTGACAGAACCGCTCTTGGTCCTTGATGAGGAGCCTTCAAGAGACTTTCCCTTGGTACCCTTTGAAGGGGACTTCCTCTTTTTCCCTTTGCCTTGCCCGATAGCCAAAACAGGGGTAGATGTTGGAGTAGGAGTAGTAGAGGCAACAACCGCCTTGCCCTTAAGACCTGTTTCAGCGGTCTTCAAGAGTTCTTGAAGTTTGCTAAGGGTAACTTCCTCCTTGTTCATATGATATGTCATACGAAAATGGTCATAACAAGAAGGTAAGGAGTGCAAAATGATGTCAATTGCCAACTCCCCAGGGAAGTTCACATTCAGCTTCAGCAAACGGTCCACATACCTTTGCATCTTTTGCATGTGGCCCGTGACGGATTCACCATCCTTCATGCGGGTTGTTATCATGGAGGAGATTATTTCATACCGCTCCTGACGAGCACTCTGATGGTACCTTTCCATCAGGTCTTGGTGCATCTCAAAAGGGTAGAAGTCCTCATAGGACTTTTGGAGCTCGGCTGTCATCGTGGCCATCATGATGCATGCCACCTTAGTAGCATCTCTCTCATGTGTCCTGAATTCAGCGATCTCCTCAGGAGTAGCAGTGGACTCATCAAGCTCCTTTAAATCCTTATCGAGGACATATTCCTTGTCCTCATAACGAGTAACCATCCTGATGTTCCTGATCCAGTCCATGAAGTTGGAACCATCAAAGATGACTCTCCCACAAAGATTCATGAGAGAGAAAGAACCAGTTGGGTTAGAGCCTGAAGCATTAGTGTTGGAAGACATCTGAAAGAAGAAAGCAAGTTTAGATTAGATATATAGAGTCCTTAATAAGACACCCAAATGTAATATTAAGGCTAGGATCCAATCACAATATATTATACTTAGAAGAGGGATGTCGTAATCTAAGTAATAATATATTTGAAAGGTAGGTGAATGACGATTCACCAATTTCCACCATGAAAATGAAATGAATTATTAGGTTTTAATTGGATTTGAAATTCCTAGATTCTTTTGAGATTCATTGAACTTTTCAATGGCATGTTTCAATCTCGATTGTGCCCTTCAAGTTTTGTGACTGGGATGCCGAGGATCACAAAACAATGTGTGAATAACCATGCTAATTCACTTGGTACCCTTAATATTATCACCTAATCAATGTGTTGGTTAACCACACACGCTCCATTGATCTATGACAAACATTAAGTCACCCTTCGTGATCCTTACTAGTCGAAGTTGGTGTGCCGGTTAACCACACACGCTCCACCAACGACTTGGTAAGGTACAAAGTGTGAATTCCATGGACTAGCACCATGTTCACATTTTCTTAAAGTAACTAAGATTGGGAATTAAAATGTTTAGTTACTTTATAATAATCATTATACTTTTAATGAGGATTTAAAGCCATTGTCCTACCCGTTCGGCTAATGACCCTCCACCGATCAAGGAAGCGGTGGGTAAGAGTGGACACCCATTAAGCTGCCATTTTATATAGGCAACAACCTTATACCCCCTTATAGACCGGCTTCGTGAATGAGGCCTACTAACGGTAGAACGACTTATTCTTATACATATATATATATATATATATATATATATATATATATATATATATATATATATATATATATATATATATAATAATTAACCATTAATGTTATAAATAGTATAAGTGTTGAATTTTAACTATTAAAACTCTAAGGGTTGGAATTAAAGTTTATTAAAGTGTGTGAAACTTTACAAATTCCAAAACTTGAGGGCAAGTTTTGTAACTATCCAAAACTTTTCATTTCATAACTTATGAATTAAAGGTTCATAAAATGAAGACTCTTCATTTTCATGTAACTTATGTGTTTTAAATGTGTGTTTAAAATAAGTGACCTTTGGATATCCATAACTTGAGGACAAATTATGGACTCTATTAAAACACATAAATGATTGAGAATTAGTTCTAAACAATTCAGCAAATAATTCCTATCATCTTCTAAATTCATAAGAACATGAACATCAAAATTTCAAGAACACATGAACACATATAAGACATGAAATTTTGATATAAGCCATTGTAAATGGATTAGAACAACCATTACACCAACTAAAACAAGTTTTAAAACATCAAAACAGTTTAGGGTAAAGTTTCTAGTCCATTTCCAGCAGCAAAAGTCGAAATTCTGCATTCTGAACCTTCTACTCGCCGAGTGCACGAAGCTACTCGGCGAGTAGGATGAATTTTGCCTTGAACTCGGCGAGTCCCCCATGGACTCGGCGAGTCCATCATGCAGACAACAAAAATTTTGACTTTTTTCAGTATTTTGCATCAAGTATCAAACAAGCAAGCCTAGGCTCTGATACCACTGTTGGGTTTTGAGCAATCTAACACTTCCTAAGTGTGCATGCAACCCTAATAAACCTTGGATCTATGTTTGTCTAAATACATGCAAAATAATATTTTTCCAAGGTTCATAACCTATCTACCATGGCATGGGGTACTTTTAAACATAAAAGAATTAGATGGGATTACATACCTTTTGATGAGTTTAATTCCTTGGAGTTTGAGAGCCAAGCACCAATAGTATGAATGCCTCAAATGGAAATCACAAATCACCACAAACACTTGGAAAACTTTGAGAGAGTGTATACACACTTACAAATTCGGTCACACACAAACACACACACTAGTGGCTATTTCATGCAACATAAGCATGCTTATATAGTGTGCATGGTTAGGGTGAAACCCTAATAACCCATGACCTTTCCTTTTCCAAGGATCCATGGGTTAAAAGCTCCATGGATCATCCATGGACTTCCATATAAGCCTAGCCCATTAACAAATGAGTGTTAGCCCACACCATATAAAAACAATAGCCTACAATTTAATTAGTCTTCCTTTTAATCTCTAAATTAATTCATAATTAATTTAAGACTAAGACTAATTAAATAACTTCATATTAATATATTATAACTTACAATATATTAATAAACATATGTGTATAACTCACATAAAATTATCCATAAATAGTTCGGGTGAAGTGCAACCCAAATGGACCATGCCGGGTCGGGTCAAGTATATACCAAATAAGTTATGGACTTAGACACCTTATCCAACAGTAAAGTCATTTTATAGGGTGTGCAAGGGGGTAGCCCTTAGACGTTCAACCGTTGGGTCAGGAGCTGACATGATACTCAGAGTTAGAAGTGTTTTATCCAATTCTATTATTCTATGAGCGATTATCAGGGTGATATTCTGCATGGGCGGTCTATCGGGGAGACAGACCACTATAGTTTCCAGTCCTGGAGAGTTAGAGCAGATACTTCCACGGAAAAGGGGTCTGTACTTCTTCAACTTGGGAATTTCTATTTGGTTTCGGATGTCTTGAGAGAGGGATCGTTGAATGTTAAGATATTTTCCGATTGTGTTTCTCGGGTTATTTGTTTCGATCTATGCAAAGATAAAGAACGATTTCGAGGGCGAAATCTAATTTAAGTTGGGGAGAATTGTAACATCCTGTTCCGGATTGTTTTGTGATTTAAGGCCCGTGGGCCTTAATCCGTGTATAGAAGGTTTTGAGGCTTTGAAGGAGAAAGGTTTAGGCCTTTTTGGGATGTGGGTAAGGTAGGTTGTGTGACAAAAGAGTTCAGTTTGTGCTTTAGAACCCAAATGTATTGTTAAAGGCGTTGGTGCGGGCTTTTCATGAATTTAGATCTGAGTTCGAGTGGGCTTCAAGAGGAATAAAGTTGATAGAAGTATGGGGCTTCTCTTTACTTTTTCGTGGATATAAGGTGTAACAGCCCAAAATCTCAAGTATTGTTAAATTGCATTTTGGGGTGTTTTAAAGGGGAGACTCGGCGAGTTGGAGCCAGACTCGCCGAGTAGGGTCGCAGAGTTGGTCGCGGGTTCGCGACTGGACTCGACGAGTCCAGGTATGGACTCGGCGAGTCGACGCTGTTCAGTGGAAAACCCTAGCCGTTCGGTTTGGGAAGTATTTAAGGGATCTTATGCCTCCATTGTTCGCTTTTTGGCCGACTGAGAAGGACCCTTAATTGTTGTGGACGTCTAGAGCAGGAGAGAAAGCTTTTGGAACCTTGAAGAATTTGTTAGGCAAGAAGAAGAAGAGTTTTGGCCAAAGGAATATCAAGGGGATCGAGTTCTGAGGTTTGGGGTCACAGAGAGGGGTTATTCAGGTAATATTTCGGATCATTTCTGCTATGTTGATGTGTGCACGATTTTAGGGTTTGTGAAACCCATTTGGAGTCTAGATGGATTGTTATGTTGTTATACAAAAGTTTATACCCTGTATTAGTACCCCTTAGAGGTCCAGAAGGTCCTATGTTTGTATATTCGGGAAAATATGCATCTCAGGAAGCAGTTTGATCGACTGCATGGCGTGAACTCGCCGAGTTGTTCTTCAGACTCGGCGAGTAGCTTGAAGATTCACTGGAACTCGCCGAGTTGTTCTTCAGACTCGGCGAGTAGCTTGAAGATCTACTGGAACTCGTCGAGTCGTTCTTCAGACTCGGCGAGTGGTGTCAGGATGTTTATACTCGTCGAGTTACCCTTTGCACTCGACGAGTCCGGTCAAGATTGACCGTTGACCTGTATATATCTTAGAGGGGTCAGTTGTCTTGTTTGATAAGATCATTAACTAAGGCTGTGGTATTATAGGGAACCTGCGGACTAGCGGATTGTGTGCGAGTAGCTCGAAGAGGTTATAGCCTGCGTACTACGAGGTGAGTCTTCTCACTATACCTCACCCGGAAGGGTTTGATTGTGTGACCGGAAGGTCAAGTATGTTGTGTGTTATGTTTATATGCTATGAATGGAAAGTTAGCTGCTACGCGTGATATACATGCTTATATATGGGCCGAAAGGCAAGGTATTATGTGACAGAAAGGTCAGGTATGATATATGATATATGTGCTTTATGTGTTAGAGTATTTGTATTATGTGTTATATATGTGTATGGGCCGGAAGGCAATTATCTTGTGGACCGAAAGGTCCGGGCCGGAAGGCAATGTTATATGGATCGAAAGATCCGGGCCGGAAGGCAATGTTATGTGGATCGAAAGATCCGGGCTGGAAGGCAATGTTATGTGGATCGAAAGATCCGGGCCGGAAGGCAATGTTATGTGGACCGTAAGGTCCGGGCCGGAAGGCAATGTTATGTGGACCGAAAGGTCCGGGCCGGAAGGCGTATGTGCGTAAGGTATATTGGGGAACTCACTAAGCTTCGTGCTTACGTTGTTTATGTTATGTTGTTTCAGGTTCTTACAGTAACGCGGGATGGCAACGGTTCGATTGTACACACCGAAGAAAGAGTTGTGTTTTGGAGGATCCTGGTCTTCTATTATAAAGAAAATGAAACTATGTTTTGTAATTTGAATGTGAATAAGATTTTAAACAAGTGTTTTTAATATTAAATTGATTAATTAAATGAAAATTTTGTTTTTGGAAATCACGGTGTTACAAATTGGTATCAGAGCCTTGGTTTGAGGGATTCGGACGCGCCTACGGGTAAATCTGGACTCAAACTGAGGAAGTAAGAAAAAGTTTTCCAAATAAATGGTTTTCTAAAAGTGAATAAGAGTTCAAAGAGAAAGCAAGAAAGAGCAGTGTGTACAATCAGCCAGAGCCAAACGGTGATTTCCCAAAATACCCTTACTTTTGTATTATGAAATATCCATTATGCACTTTATGAGACATTATTGCATGCTAGAGACAGGCTAGGTATTTCATATCTTAGGACTAGAGTGGCCTGATTTGTGATGCCTTAGTCTAGGGTTTGCTGTTATATGTGCGTTATGCTTTTGTGTGTATGTGATGAGTGAGAGTATCTAGTTAGAACGCACAAGGGGTAAAGCTACGGGGTACAGAGGTACTTCCGAGGATGAGCCGAGAAGGTGGAGCTACCACAGATGGGGAGTCCTATGTATGCTTCAATGCTCGAATGCTGCTTGCTTTGTGCTTTGTGGAGTTATCGATGATGGGAGTCAGCTACCAAGTGAGTATGACGATACTCAGGAGGTAGAGGGCTGGCATCATTAGAAACTCTTCAGCAGCTGATAGCAAAGAAGTGGGAGGACGGCAGAAGGGACTAGGGAGTAAACCTAGCCAGATGAGTGCGCTGGTAGAGTAGAGGATTTCGCTGGAAAGCGAGCACGCGCGATGAGATGGGTGGAAGAGCAGGTTTATCAGCTACTTAGGAACTCTGGGATGGTCCGTGTGGAAAGTATGGGTAGATGTGGCAGGTAGTATGGGCCCGTACTACTGAAAGCAGAGGACCCATACTTGATACAGGGGGCATTTTGAAGGTCCTAAGGAACAGATTGAGGAGTGATGTTATGGTTCGAATACCATACATCGGAGCGGATACAGAGTGATGTTATGGTCAGGGCACAATACATCGGAACAGTTTGAGATAGATGTTGTGGTTCGAGTGCTATACATTGGAGCAGATTGAGGAGTGGTGCTATGGTTCAGGTACCATACACCGAAGCATGTTGAGGAGGGATGTCATGGGATGAGTACCATGGTTCGTAGTGGATGATGCTTGTGGCTATCTTGTTATCCGGTTATCGATCGGACGAGCACGAGCGAGCGGGATGCGAGGATTCGCGAGATCCGGCGTGATGAGGTTGCTGCATTGTTGCGGGCTGAGTCGCCAGAATTGTTTGGGTCGATCAGGACCACTATGATTGAAGTAGTTTGATGAGCGATATGCGGCTTTCGCAGAGACGGCTGCCGCGGCGGTTACAGCGGCTGTAGCAACGGCAAAGAAAGGGGCTAGTCGGGGTTTTCAGTATCGGGACTTCTATTATGCGAAGCCTCCCACATTCGATGGAGTTCAGGACTCGATTTTTGCTATGAGATGGTTATCAGACATGGAGGGGTGTTTCTCCACGAGTTTATGCCCTGCTGATCAGAGGGTGAGGTGTGCTCTGAACCTATTGAGGCTCGGGGCGAAGGATTGGTGGAGATTGACCACGAGGTCATTTTCCGATGCGCAGAGGGCTGCGGTTTCATGGGGTCAATTCGGAGGGATGTTCAGTACTCGCTATGTTCCGCGGGACGAAAAGGAGAGATTGGCTCGGGAATTCCTTGAGCTGAGGCAGGATTTGGAGTCGGTGACTGAGATCACCAAGAGGTTTATTGGGAGGGCGATGTTTTTCCCTAAGTTCGCTTCGGAGCAGGCTCGGATGCCCCGATATCTGAGTATGCTCAAGGGGGTATCAGACAGTTCGTGTCTGCGCAGAGGTGTGAGACCCTGTTGGAGTTGCAGGAGGCCGCCATGTGGCGTGAGTTAGAGGTTGAGTTGCAGTTGCGTGAGATGAGGCAGGCCCCGATGCAGACGCAGTCGGCGCCGAAACGGTCCATGACCGTAGACGTTAGAATGGGGGATCGGAGCGGTCACACTTGTGGGAAGTGTGAGAGAGATGGCACCGGAGCTTGTTGGCCCAGTGGTGCATGCCGCAAGTGCGGAAAGGAGGGGCATGGTGCACGGGATTGTCGGCAGTCAGTGCCAATTCGGGATTTCAGGATTTGTTATCAGTGTCGGCAGGTTGGACATTTGAGGGTCAACCGTCCACAGTTCCTGCAGGACCGGTGCAGGCTCTAGCATCGGCCACCTTGAGGGGTCCAGGAGGAGGACAGGATGGAGCAGAGCCCAAGGGCTCAAGGTCGTGCTTATCGGCTTGCGGCAGAGGGAGACGGAGCAGTGCCGGAGGCAGCTGCGGGTATGATGCCCTCTTGATGTCTTGACTAGCTTGCGTTGATTGTGGCGTATTGTTTGTGCTGGTGTCTGGTGTGGATTTCGATGCGGTATTCGTTGCTTCGAGGGTTTGGCATGGTTATGGATTGGTGCTTCAGGTTTTCGCTTGGCATTCGTTGTTCCCTGATGGTTTAGTATGATTATAGTTTGGTGTTTTGGTACCGGTAGCCTTGTGCGGTTTTCGATGCGATATTCAACCTTTGGCAGGTTGTGGGTTTGGTTATGGGTTATTGCTTGGGAATTCCGTTGGTCATCGTTCGTGAGGGTTGATAGTGGAGATGCGGCACTGGGTGAATGACGGGTAGCATCTGCAGTTGTGGAGTGGATAATTGAAAGATCGGATTCTTTTGAGCGGATTGATCAGGGAGGAGATGTGTTTTGCTGAGGGTTGCTTACGCTTGCGGGAAGCAGTCAGTGGGTAAACGTTCTCTTTGTGCAGGATGGTTCTGAAAGGCCGTTAATGACGATCGGTGGCAGTTAGTCAGTGCCTTAGTGGGGGAGAATTGTAAAATTCTCCGGGAGATCGATGAGTATGTGAGGGTGCTTAGCTGTTGGGATTCAGCAGTGTTGTCAGCGCGAAGTATAGGCCGACGAGAGCGAGTGTTGGGTATGCGGGGCGAGATACAGACCTAGGGCATTTGATTGTGGAGGCCTGAGAGGAGGTCGGGATCAAGCTTGAGTAAGTAATCGGAATTTTGCGATCAGAATATTGGTACGTTGAGGTACGTGATGGGTTGTACTGCATTAATCCCACGGGATTATGTTGTGCATGTTTCTAGAGCTGGAACCGGAAGGTTCCCAGGGTTAGAACCTGAGGGTTCGCAGAGTTTGGGTGTACGGACCCACAGGGATATAGCCTCGAGTGGCTAGTATGTGTTATGAGAGTCGGTCCAGTCATACTGGAGACTCTGTTGGTATTGCCGGATTAGTTTGAGATTTGCGGATCGTGTATGTTGCAGTGTGATTGCATTGGAAGGTCTGGCCCCGGGTTTTTGATCTTGTTTAGCGGAGGCAGTGATTTTGATGAGTGGAGAGAGTGCGTGGGATTAAGAGCCCCTGCAAGGGGAACCAGAGTATGCGAATAGCAGTTACGCAAAAAGGGTGGTGTCGCTTGGGGCGAGCACCGTGGCACCGGTTGGAGTGACATTATGTTCAAGAGAGTTCCGTGGAAAAGGAAAAGAGGAGGGTATGTAACTCCGAAGGGGGTGCAAGTTCACGAAAGTGAAAGCTGCAGAGCAGAGTTATGGTTAGAGTATTTCGAGTATGGTTTTGAGCATCGTGTTCGCGGCAGTGGAGTAGGAACCCATCCGGTTGGGATGTCTGTTGAGGCTCAGAGGGGAGGCATGGAGAGGGAAAATTTTAAATTCTCAGTGTGAATCTGATCAGAGTGTAGGGTGGATGTAGCGGTTCATCTTGGGAGATGTTCGAGGATATCATCAGTGTATCGGGTCTTTCCACCTGCGGGTGTTGGGACTAGTTCAGTATGTGTATGTGATGGCAAGAGGGAACTTGTGAGAGTTGATCTGAGAGGGAGAACGGATCTCTCAGTCGGTCCGGAATGGGCAAAGTGGGCTTTGGATCGGGGATCCGGTGGTTCAGGGTTTCCTAACCCTTATGGGTTGAGTGATCGTTGAGATTTGGAGCAGAGTGCATCTTGGGTAATTTCCGATTACAGAGAGTGATGAGCAGTTCAGAGTTCGTACTTTAGTTGATAAAGCAGACTCAGCAGGTTAAAGAGAGTTAGTGATCTTCTAGAGTTAACAGGAAAGTTATGCAGGCAGACGCCGTTTCGAGCATGTGATTCAGGTCAGCGATTTCGTATTTCTGACGGGGTGCTTCGATTTAGGAAGAGGGGTAAATGAGGAGCCCCGGTAGGTTGGGTCTTTTCGTGAAGGTGCGAAGGTAAGAAGGGTGACCTATCGTTGGAGCTGTCAACGGAATAGGGACGGATCCATGACACTTGTATGTGTCGCAATTGAAGAGGTGTATAGCGGGTGAGTCAGCAGTGGTTCTACTAGAGAACGATTAGGTGGATGCGAGCCTGTGTTACGTCGAGAGGCCAGTGGCCGTCGGAGATCGGAAGATCAAGGTTCTGAGGAACAAGGAGGTACCTCTGGTATTGGTTCAGTAGCGGCCTCGGGAGAGATCGGTAGTGTCTAGGGAAGCCGAAACGTGAGATGCGGGAGCAGCAGCCGGAGCTATTTTCAGGGTGAGACTTCGAGGGCGAAGTCTAATTCTAGTGGGGGAGAATTGTAACAGCCCAAAATCTCAAGTATTGTTAAATTGCATTTTGGGGTGTTTTAAAGGGGAGACTCGGCGAGTTGGAGCCAGACTCGCCGAGTAGGGTCGCAGAGTTGGTCGCGGGTTCGCGACTGGACTCGACGAGTCCAGGTATGGACTCGACGAGTCCAGGTATGGACTCGGCGAGTCGACGCTGTTCAGTGGAAAACCCTAGCCGTTCGGTTTGGGAAGTATTTAAGGGATCTTATGCCTCCATTGTTCGCTTTTTGGCCGACTGAGAAGGACCCTTAATTGTTGTGGACGTCTAGAGAAGGAGAGAAAGCTTTTGGAACCTTGAAGAATTTGTTAGGCAAGAAGAAGAAGAGTTTTGGCCAAAGGAATATCAAGGGGATCGAGTTCTGAGGTTTGGGGTCACAGAGAGGGGTTATTCAGGTAATATTTCGGATCATTTCTGCTATGTTGATGTGTGCACGATTTTAGGGTTTGTGAAACCCATTTGGAGTCTAGATGGATTGTTATGTTGTTATACAAAAGTTTATACCCTGTATTAGTACCCCTTAGAGGTCCAGAAGGTCCTATGTTTGTATATTCGGGAAAATATGCATCTTAGGAAGCAGTTTGATCGACTGCATGGCGTGAACTCGCCGAGTTGTTCTTCAGACTCGGCGAGTAGCTTGAAGATTCACTGGAACTCACCGAGTTGTTCTTCAGACTCGGCGAGTAGCTTGAAGATCTACTGGAACTCGTCGAGTCGTTCTTCAGACTCGGCGAGTGGTGTCAGGATGTTTATACTCGTCGAGTTACCCTTTGCACTCGACGAGTCCGGTCAAGATTGACCGTTGACCTGTATATATCTTAGAGGGGTCAGTTGTCTTGTTTGATAAGATCATTAACTAAGGCTGTGGTATTATAGGGAACCTGCGGACTAGCGGATTGTGTGCGAGTAGCTCGAAGAGGTTATAGCCTGCGTACTACGAGGTGAGTCTTCTCACTATACCTCACCCGGAAGGGTTTGATTGTGTGACCGGAAGGTCAAGTATGTTGTGTGTTATGTTTATATGCTATGAATGGAAAGTTAGCTGCTACGCGTGATATACATGCTTATATATGGGCCGGAAGGCAAGGTATTATGTGACAGAAAGGTCAGGTATGATATATGATATATGTGCTTTATGTGTTAGAGTATTTGTATTATGTGTTATATATGTGTATGGGCCGGAAGGCAATTATCTTGTGGACCGAAAGGTCCGGGCCGGAAGGCAATGTTATGTGGATCGAAAGATCCGGGCCGGAAGGCAATGTTATATGGATCGAAAGATCCGGGCCGGAAGGCAATGTTATGTGGATCGAAAGATCCGGGCCGGAAGGCAATGTTATGTGGACCGTAAGGTCCGGGCCGGAAGGCAATGTTATGTGGACCGAAAGGTCCGGGCCGGAAGGCGTATGTGCGTAAGGTATATTGGGGAACTCACTAAGCTTCGTGCTTACGTTGTTTATGTTATGTTGTTTCAGGTTCTTACAGTAACGCGGGATGGCAACGGTTCGATTGTACACACCGAAGAAAGAGTTGTGTTTTGGAGGATCCTGGTCTTCTATTATAAAGAAAATGAAACTATGTTTTGTAATTCGAATGTGAATAAGATTTTAAACAAGTGTTTTTAATATTAAATTGATTAATTAAATGAAAATTTTGTTTTTGGAAATCACGGTGTTACATAAGGATCATCGGAAGCGGATTTATAACGAAGAAGTTATGGCCTTCGGAAGTTTCATGGTTTCAGGGTTAGCCGAGTACACTGGGCGTACACAAAGCGTATCCGGGGAGTACTAGTGAAGAAGGCAGTACATTGGGCGTACTGACCAGGATGGTCACGAATGTTCTTTGGAGTATGCTGGGCGTACGCCAATCAGACCTGAACCCTATTTTGGGGTCTTGGACCTATTTAAGCTCCTTATCTCATAACCTAACCCTAATATCTTTAGCCTCCATCCCTCTAAACCCTAGAAATCGACCCTAAGCCTCGATTGCAGTGATTCTTGAGCTTTTTGGTGATTTAGTGAAGTTATTCGTGCTTATTGTGGAAGAAGGAGTTCCTTGAGGAAACATTGCTTGGCTTGGAGCTTGTGGATCTAAGCCCTAATCATATTGATCTAGCGCCAGGAAGCATAAAGTTTGAATCATGGTGGCTTTATTATGTGGATCTAATGGGGTGATGACTTGTTATGTTTGTCCTTGGAAGAAGAAGGAGCCTTGAGAAAGAATAGCTTGAGCATCTAGCTTTTGGATATGAGTTATACACTTGTTGGTGCATCTTCCAGAGGTATCAAGTTTGAAACTTTCTCTTTGTTGTGATAGTTCTTGTTTTGAGTTCATTTTTGGGGTTTTATGTCCCAAGCATGGAACTTTATGTGTTTGATGAACTCCAGAGTATAATATATGTCCTTATAGATGCTTTTAGTCGTCTGGAGTCATAAAAATAAGATATTGGTTGTCAAGATCTCTCCATGCATGAGATGTGAGCATTTTTGGGAGTAAAGAGTGAGTGTATTTGGGTTTGGGACTTTATTAGCCATGCAAAGGCTTGAAGTCACTGATTTTATGGAGTAAGAGCCATTAGGGAATCCAGATCTGGAATTTGAGTTAATGTCTTAACTGATTAAGACGAAATGACTAGAAAGAGTGAATCTAGGGAGTACGCTGAGTGTAATTCCTATACGCCCCGCATACTGCCCCAGTGTCCCCGATGGCCAATCTGGATTCGTGAGTACGCTGAGCGTACCAAGGGAGGTACGCCCCGCGTAACCTCACTGTGGACTTTTGGGCCTTGAGTGGTGGGCCTAGAGTTTGGGCTTGTTGCAATAGAGTTTTGGACCAGAGGAATATATATAAGTGCTTTGGGCCCTTAAGTTGGGCTTGCCATTTAGATTTGAGAGTTGGGCCTTGGGAGAGCCCATTTATTATTAGGCCTTGGTGGGCCCAATAGGTTTTAGGTTATTGATGAGCTAGTTAGTGGACTACCTTTAGACCTAATGAGTGAGAGTTTGGACTTAGTTCCTAATTGGGTTAATTGTGGGTTTGACACAGAGTTAATGGCCGGTGCGTAGCAGCAGCGTTTATAGAGGTTGTTCGTCATCCGAGGTGAGTCTTCTCACTATACTTACCATGAGTGGTACCTTTGTATGATTAAGATGTTTATTATGCTTATCTGTGTATTTGATATTCTACATTATGTCTTTGTGATTTATGCTGAGTATTGTTATTATGAGCTTATTGAGTTGGGACCGGAGGGTCCCACTGAGACACATAGACCAGAGGGTCTTATTGAGTTGTAGCCAAGAGTGGCTAATGAGCCGTGTGTGGTATTTTGGGGAACTCACTGTGACATCCCCAAAATCTCGGCCAGAAAAGACCGATTTTCATTTATGCTTTTAAATATTTTCAGAGTAAATCCTTTTGATTTGAAAGAGTTGCGGAATTTGTTCCCAAAAACAAAACATGATAAAACATTGTTTACCGAAGCATTTCATAAAAGAAATGTATTTTCATTATAATCAAAACTCGGGGTGTCATGTTCCGATACAGACCAATAAGCATAAACGAATACATTACAAGTCATATAACAAATATAAACATATGCAGACTTGTAAACAAAACAACTTGATGGTTCATCCATCTCATGCCCTTCCGCCACTACCTGTAATACAATTTAAAACTGAGTGGGTCAGGCTTGGGAGCCTGGTGAGCATATAGGGTTTTCAACCCACAATAAATATCATATTTAATTTTCACCAACCAACAATAACCCAATTACCCATTCCCGTTATTCTCACTTTAATGTCCCTAAAACAACTAACATAAGGGACCTAGTCTAAGAATATTTCATCGGGGCGACAACACATGCTTCGGGGGTACCTCAGCAATATAAGTCAAATAAGGCAACCATGAGGGGGATGGAGTACAGCGAATGAACACCCAAGTTCATTAACACCTACAGGTGGCGAACCTGCTAATGTTTCCACAAGACTGTCTAGAATAGCCAGTGGTCGTCATCTAAACTCCGCTAGATGACTCAATCAAACAACAACGAGGCCTCTCATCTGTTTATTACACACCAACTGTCTACCCATGTTCTACCCAACATATTAGTAGATAAAAATATACATTTGTATACATAGTTTAAAGAAAACCTGTATAGCATGCTTTAATCAACACATATATCACATAACAGATGAGGCACACACACACATAACACATATCTCATAAAGAAATAAGCAGATCTATAAGATAGAAGAGAGTGAATACACATTCACACATAACACAACCAAATATATACACATAGCACGTATTTTTATATAAAATACTTCGTATTATTGTATTAGAAGAAAATAACTACACACTCACTTGATCAGAAGATGATCGGACAGCACTACGGCTTATAGAAGTAGTAATCCACAGCAGATCTGGAAGATCTCCTCAAAAATCGAACTTCTCGCGGGCAGAGCTTCGACTCGGGAACCGCACTTTTCGGGATCTTCGGGATCTCGGGACTTGCCTCGGGGCTAGAGTATGATACCGGGGCTTCGGAGTGGCTTCGGGGGTTTACGCGCAGAGCTTCGGCACAAAAACGAGAGGAAATTAGCAAATGACTCGGCTGCCTTCGGATTCCTTTATAGAGGCTGGAGCCTCGGAGTACGCGGGGCGTACAGGCGTACGCAGCGCGTACGCGTCCGAAATCGTCATTGCATGCGTCATCCGAAGTGTCGACACTTTGCTGAGTACGCGATAGCGTACCCTCGTACGCGGGGCGTACTCCGGATCACACCGGTGACTCGGCTTCGGATAATGCTTCCGATTTAGAATTAAAAATAAATATAAAATGATTACTAAACTTCGGAAATTCATAACTTCTTCATACGAACTCCGTTTTCGACGTTCTTTATATCCACGCGAAGGTGAGACCATGCTCTACGACTTTCGTTTAGACTCCGTCGGCTAATTTCGAATTTATTTTTATTTTTTATTTTTAATAGGCCGCGACAGAAAAACTTCGTTATAAATTCATAACTTCTTCGTTTGACGTCCGTTCTCGCCTAACTTTTTATCGTTTCAATACCAACAATGAGATCTTCGATTCTCATGTAGATTGTTTCGGCTAACAACCGCTCGATCTCAAATCGAGTAAAACAGGCTGTATATCGCTAAGCCGGAACTTCGATAAATCATAACTTCCTCATACGAAGTCAGATTTGGGCGTTCTATATATATTCGGAAACCTCGTTTCAATTACTACAACATTAACCAAAGATATTAAGTTTATTTTACACTTAAATTTTGACGCTTATTTTTATTCTTAATTAATCAAACCACATAATTAAGCAATTAAGCACAAAACACATAATACTCAAATAATACACTTTTATTATTTCAAAACGGGTTACAAAGGTCAACCTAGACTATTACATTGCTACAAATGGCAAGCCCGAAACACAGGCGTTACAATTCTCTCCACCTTAGAATGATTCCGTCCCCGGAATCACACATCAACAAACAAATGCGGATAGCGACTCAACATGTCACTCTCCGTCTCCCAGGTGAGATTCGGCCCATTCGTGTGTTTCCATCGGACAAGCACTAACCCAACCATTTTGCGTCGCAACTTCTTAGTCTTTCGGTCAACAATTGCCTCTGGTTCTTCAATCAACCTTTTGTTCTCATCAATTCTCAATTCAGAAATTGGAATTATATCGGGAACTTCTCCCGTGAACTTCCTCAAATAACACACATGAAAGGTGTTGTGAATTCCATTCAGTTCTTCGGGTAATTCGAGCTTGTAAGCTTGGTTCCCAACCCTCTGAAGAACTTTAAAAGGTCCAATAAACCTTGGACTCAACTTTCCCCTTTTACCAAATCTTATAAGTCCCTTCCACGGCGAGACTTTAAGCAAAACCGAATCTCCAACCTCAAAAGTTATCGGTCTTCGCTTCTTGTCAGCATAGCTCTTTTGACGATCTTGAGCTGCTAACATTCTTTCCCTAATTATTTTCAACTTTTCAGTAGTTTGATGAACCACCTCCGGTCCCATAAACTGCTTTTCCCCAGCCTCAAGCCAACAAGACGGCGTACGACACTTCTGTCCATACAAAGCTTGATAAGGTGCCATCTTAATGCTCGAGTGAAAACTATTATTATATGAAAATTCTACCAACGGTAAATGTTCATCCCAATTACCTAGGAATTCCAAGGTACATGCTCTCAGCATATCTTCAAGTGTTTGTATTGTTCTTTCACTCTGACCATCAGTCTGCGGATGGTAAGCTGTGCTTAAACATAACTTGGTACCCATTTCCTCTTGTAGACTTTTCCAAAACCTTGAGGTGAAACGACTATCACGATCCGATACAATCGTTAACGGAACACCGTGAAGCCTCACAATTTCTTTCACGTAAGAATTCGCAAGCTTTTCCATAGACCACTTCTCCCTGGCCGCTATGAAATGCGCACTCTTAGTGAATCGATCAACGACCACCCAAATCATGTCGTGACCATTCTTTGTTCTGGGCAGTTTAGTGACAAAATCCATAGCAATGTCTTCCCACTTACCCATAGGCACAGGCAAAGGTTCTAAACTCCCGTAAGGTTTCTGATGTTGTGTCTTGACTCTCGCACAAGTCACACACTCAGCCACATACTTTGCAACATCAAGCTTCATCGTCGGCCACCAGTAGTAGGGTTTTAGGTCCCTATACATTTTAGTGCTACCCGGATGA
Source organism: Lactuca sativa (assembly GCF_002870075.4). NCBI lineage: Eukaryota > Viridiplantae > Streptophyta > Magnoliopsida > Asterales > Asteraceae > Lactuca > Lactuca sativa. The sequence continues at coordinate 181,086,399 of NC_056625.2, read as the reverse complement.
ATTGAGTACATGGTTTTGTGAGCTTCTTCCATCAGAAGATCCCTAATTCCTCCTGACTTAGGTACCCAAATACGATCTTGGAATACCTTCAGTCCATGACCGTTAGTACCAAACACCAACGTTTTACCCAAACGTTCCTCCTTTCGGTCATTTTTCTCAGAAGCTTCCTCTTGAGCTTTCTTTATACTTTCCACAATGGTCGAGACAACTTCAATTTTCAATGCTCTTGGCCTCTTCCTTTCAAGATTGACCTTCCGACTGAGAGCATCAGCAACAACATTAGCTTTACCGGGGTGGTAAAGTATCTCGCAGTCGTAGTCTTTAAGTAATTCTAGCCAGCGTCGTTGCCTCATATTCAATTCCTTCTGATTAAAGAGGTATTGGAGACTCTTATGATCAGTGAAAAGTTTGCACTTCGTGCCATAGAGGTAATGCCTCCATATTTTCAGAGCGAAAACTACCGCTGCCAACTCCAAATCATGAGTCGGGTAATTCTTTTCATGCTCTTTCAACTGTCGAGACGCATATGCTATCACCTTTTCTCTTTGGGTCAAAACACAACCCAATCCAACACCAGACGCATCGCTATAAACAGCGAAGTCTTCAACTCCATCGGGTAGAGAAAGTATCGGTGCCTCGCATAGCTTTTTCTTTAACTTCTCGAATGCTTCTCTATGCTTATCACTCCAAGCATAAGTAGCTCCTTTGTGGGTCAAAGCTGTCAATGGAGTAGCAATCGAAGAAAAGCCTTGGATAAACCTTCGGTAATATCCGGCTAATCCCAAAAAGCTTCGAATCTCCGTGGGACTTTTCGGTTGTTCCCACTTCATCACAGCTTCGATCTTCGCTGGATCAACCATTATCCCTTCTTGGTTGACCACGTGACCCAAGAATTGGACTTCTCGAATCCAAAAATCACATTTGGAGAACTTCTCATAAAGCTTCTCCTTCTTCAAAACTTCTAACACTTCTCGCAAGTGTCTGCCATGCTCCTCCTGGCTTTTCGAGTAGATCAGAATGTCGTCTATGAACACTATCACAAATTTATCAAGGAACGGGTTACAAACCCTATTCATCAAATCCATGAACGCTGCTGGAGCATTGGTTAGTCCAAACGACATAACCAAGAACTCGTAGTGTCCATATCTAGTTCTGAATGCAGTTTTCTCGATATCTTGCTCTCTTACTTTCAGCTGATGATATCCTGACCTAAGATCGATCTTCGAGTAATAGCTCGAACCTTGCAATTGATCAAACAGGTCATCAATCCTCGGCAACGGATATCTATTCTTTATTGTTGCCTTGTTCAGCTCTCTGTAATCGATGCACATTCTCATACTTCCATCTTTCTTCTTTACAAATAACACCGGAGCTCCCCAGGGCGATGAACTAGGTCTAATGAAACCTTTGTCCAACAACTCCTGAAGTTGTATCATCAGCTCCTTCATCTCCGTCGGTGCTAATCGATAAGGTGCTTTTGCAATTGGCGTGGTTCCTGGTAACAAGTCTATTCTGAACTCCACTTGTCTATCAGGTGGTAATCCAGGAAGATCCTCGGGGAACACTTCCGGAAAATCACACACCACTGGAATGCTCTGCATCACCTTCTTTTCCTTCTTAGCATCAATCACAAATGCTAAATATGATGTACATCCCTTGGTCAAACACTTTCTGGCTTTCATTAGAGAAATGATCCCAGAATTCACTCGCCGTTTGTCCCCATACACCATAAACGAATCTTTTCCAGGCGGGTTTACTTTAACTATCTTCTTCTTGCACAAAATTTCGGCATCATTGGCGCTAAGCCAATCCATTCCCAAGACGATGTCGAAACCATTTAGTTCGATAGGCAATAATTCCTCGAGAAACTTATTCCCATTAAGGTCGATCAAGACGTTTTTCATACGATGGCTAACAGGTACAAACTTGCCACTAGCTACTTCGACTAATAAGGCATCATCTAGTCTATCAACAGGCAAAGCTAGCTTTCTACCAAACTCATGCGAAATAAAGGAGTAGTTGGCTCCAGAATCAAACAATATATGAGCAGGTAATTTGTTTACGAGAAAGGTACCTGAAGCGACATCAGCTTCATCTTTCGCAGCCTCAAGTGTCATCTGGAAGGCTCTTGCCTTCGGCTTTGGTGGAATGTTGGGCTTTGCCGCCTCCTTCTTCTTCGGACAGTCTTTCAAAATATGCCCCTCTTCATTACACCCAAAACACATCCTTTTGTTGTTCGGACATTCATTGGCAAAATGTCCAACCTTTCCACACTTGTAGCAGGTTACATCCTCGCTACATTTCCCAAAGTGCTTTTTCCTACACTTATCACACCACTTTGCTTCGCCTCCTTTTCCTCCAAACTTTTTCGAATCAGATTTCGAAAATTTTCCTTTCTTACCGGAACCAGATGTTCCCTCAAACTTTCTTTTCTCACCAACCTCAACCTTGACGGTGGTTCTCCCCTTGATCATGTTCTCCACAGACTTGGCAGCCCAGATAGCTGCCTCTAGAGTAAGTGCCTGACGTACCGGCACCTCGTACTCCCATGGAAGTCCCTTCGCATACCGATCCACCTTTGTCAGCTCGTCTGGAACGATACGCAAGGCAAACTCCATCTTATCGGTGAAGTTATTGGTGTACTCATCCACTGACATGCTACCCTTCGTCAATGTCAAAAACTTGTTCTCCAACTCCAACAGATTTTGAGCCGAGCAGAACTTGCGCTTGAACTGCACCAAGAACTCTGCCCATGACAATTGCAGTGGCTCGCTAGGGCTTAAGGTCTTCCCTAGAGTGTTCCACCAACGAACGGCTCCACCTCGGAATTGTCGCACGGCATAGATAGTCTGCAACTTGCCTCTACAGCCACATGTCATAAAGGCTAACTCCATTTCGGAGATCCAATCCATAACCCCAATCGGATCCTCCTTTCCATTGAAGGTCGATGGTTTACAAGTCAAAAAGTCCTTGTACTTGCATCCCATTCCATCATTCCTTCCTTCATGGTTATCTTGCCTAACTATCGGTGGGTTGGCTGGACCAACAGACCCACTGAAGTTTCCACCTTCTGAGTGCCCTTCATTCAGTTCAGGCTCTTCCACACGAATCGACAGTTCTTCACGATTTTGTTGAAGCAACCGTCTAGTTTCATCCATCTGACGATCCAACATCGTCTGAATCATCAATTGCACACCAGCCATGGTTATTGGCTCAGGTGCTGCTGCTACGACAGGTATTGGCTCAATCACTGGTGGTTGATTCCTGTTTTCGTCAGCATTTCCAACTCCACTTCTTGTTCTCACCATTTTGATCTACACCGAATAAGGTGAAATTAGATCCTCAATCATGATAGATATTCAAATCATCCTTATCACTCCGAAACGTTTACATGCTAGTTCTAATATCGTAGACGTACGCTTAGAATCCTACACACATAAGGTTTCTAGATCCGGTCGGCAACAGACCATAGATCCGAACAAATAATATCATATATGGCAACATATAACATTTAGCACATAAAGCATTTTAGGCAACTTTCCTAAAATAAACTAGTGCTCGTGTCTAAAACTCAACAGACACGCATCTCAAAACTTCACTTAGCATTCTAAGTTTAAGTCTAGAAATCCAACAAATTCCTAGTTCGCTTAAACTAATGCTCTGATACCAACTGTGACATCCCCAAAATCTCGGCCAGAAAAGACCGATTTTCATTTATGCTTTTAAATATTTTCAGAGTAAATCCTTTTGATTTGAAAGAGTTGCGGAATTTGTTCCCAAAAACAAAACATGATAAAACATTGTTTACCGAAGCATTTCATAAAAGAAATGTATTTTCATTATAATCAAAACTCGGGGTGTCATGTTCCGATACAGACCAATAAGCATAAACGAATACATTACAAGTCATATAACAAATATAAACATATGCAGACTTGTAAACAAAACAACTTGATGGTTCATCCATCTCATGCCCTTCCGCCACTACCTGTAATACAATTTAAAACTGAGTGGGTCAGGCTTGGGAGCCTGGTGAGCATATAGGGTTTTCAACCCACAATAAATATCATATTTAATTTTCACCAACCAACAATAACCCAATTACCCATTCCCGTTATTCTCACTTTAATGTCCCTAAAACAACTAACATAAGGGACCTAGTCTAAGAATATTTCATCGGGGCGACAACACATGCTTCGGGGGTACCTCAGCAATATAAGTCAAATAAGGCAACCATGAGGGGGATGGAGTACAGCGAATGAACACCCAAGTTCATTAACACCTACAGGTGGCGAACCTGCTAATGTTTCCACAAGACTGTCTAGAATAGCCAGTGGTCGTCATCTAAACTCCGCTAGATGACTCAATCAAACAACAACGAGGCCTCTCATCTGTTTATTACACACCAACTGTCTACCCATGTTCTACCCAACATATTAGTAGATAAAAATATACATTTGTATACATAGTTTAAAGAAAACCTGTATAGCATGCTTTAATCAACACATATATCACATAACAGATGAGGCACACACACACATAACACATATCTCATAAAGAAATAAGCAGATCTATAAGATAGAAGAGAGTGAATACACATTCACACATAACACAACCAAATATATACACATAGCACGTATTTTTATATAAAATACTTCGTATTATTGTATTAGAAGAAAATAACTACACACTCACTTGATCAGAAGATGATCGGACAGCACTACGGCTTATAGAAGTAGTAATCCACAGCAGATCTGGAAGATCTCCTCAAAAATCGAACTTCTCGCGGGCAGAGCTTCGACTCGGGAACCGCACTTTTCGGGATCTTCGGGATCTCGGGACTTGCCTCGGGGCTAGAGTATGATACCGGGGCTTCGGAGTGGCTTCGGGGGTTTACGCGCAGAGCTTCGGCACAAAAACGAGAGGAAATTAGCAAATGACTCGGCTGCCTTCGGATTCCTTTATAGAGGCTGGAGCCTCGGAGTACGCGGGGCGTACAGGCGTACGCAGCGCGTACGCGTCCGAAATCGTCATTGCATGCGTCATCCGAAGTGTCGACACTTTGCTGAGTACGCGATAGCGTACCCTCGTACGCGGGGCGTACTCCGGATCACACCGGTGACTCGGCTTCGGATAATGCTTCCGATTTAGAATTAAAAATAAATATAAAATGATTACTAAACTTCGGAAATTCATAACTTCTTCATACGAACTCCGTTTTCGACGTTCTTTATATCCACGCGAAGGTGAGACCATGCTCTACGACTTTCGTTTAGACTCCGTCGGCTAATTTCGAATTTATTTTTATTTTTTATTTTTAATAGGCCGCGACAGAAAAACTTCGTTATAAATTCATAACTTCTTCGTTTGACGTCCGTTCTCGCCTAACTTTTTATCGTTTCAATACCAACAATGAGATCTTCGATTCTCATGTAGATTGTTTCGGCTAACAACCGCTCGATCTCAAATCGAGTAAAACAGGCTGTATATCGCTAAGCCGGAACTTCGATAAATCATAACTTCCTCATACGAAGTCAGATTTGGGCGTTCTATATATATTCGGAAACCTCGTTTCAATTACTACAACATTAACCAAAGATATTAAGTTTATTTTACACTTAAATTTTGACGCTTATTTTTATTCTTAATTAATCAAACCACATAATTAAGCAATTAAGCACAAAACACATAATACTCAAATAATACACTTTTATTATTTCAAAACGGGTTACAAAGGTCAACCTAGACTATTACATTGCTACAAATGGCAAGCCCGAAACACAGGCGTTACACTCACTAAGGTTCGTGCTTACCGTGTTATGTGGTATGTATTTAAGGTACTTCTCAGGGTCGCGGGAAGGCGTTGGTTCGATTGTACACACAAGAGAAAAAGTTATGTTTTGAGGACCCTGGATTATTAATCGAACAATTATGGAGTTGCGTTTTGTAAATTAAATAAATAGGATTTTTGTGAGATATGTTATGAGAATTATGTGGTTTTAAAAATGAAAAAAAAATTGGTTTGAAAATTTACGTCGTTACAATTCACATGTTTTTTCCAGGTATGGATATAACTCAATAAATGAATAACATTTCAATCAATGGTTGGTTCATATCCTAGTGGTCGACGATTGGTTGACGTAATTAAGAAGATATCATTGACGAAGACAATATATTTTTATATTCATGTGTAAATGTTATACAATTTAATATATTCTTCATTTTGATCATGTTAAATTCAAATGCGAATGATATTCATTAACCAATACAATGTCGTTTGTCTTATTATAATATTGAATTTACATGTAAAATAATATTGTTACAGTATTTAAAAAAAAACTATTCAGAAACCAATTCTTATAGTGTATTATTTATTTTATATATATAAAGGTTTTATTCACAAAATAAATAAATCAACATGTATAGTTTATTCACATAAATACAAATAACAGATTATAATCATGTTTTTATTAGTGGGATTGAAGTTAGTAACATTATCAGTAAATATGTCATAATGATTTCTAAACTTTATTCATATATGAATAAATAACATGTCATGATGATGTCATCACTAGTACGAATGAAAATATAGTGACATCATCAAAAAAATTTGCCGCAATGAAGTTTAGTCTCGGAATTGGACGAAATTCGCATATTTGATGTAAAATGGTGTGATTTACAAAACACATTGCTTCGTCGTGACGTACGGCGTTTTTTGGCCATTCGGGACTGTTTAGGCCTCAAAATCACATTTTTCTATTTTTATAATTTTCCAAAAAAACAGTTATCATTTATTCACAAATGAATATAACATTAATAAAAAAATATGTTTATATATATATATATATATATATATATATATATATATATATATATATATATATATATATATATATATTATTTTATTAACCTAAAAAGATAAGTTGTATTTGAGTAAATATATGTTTTTACGAAATACTTTTTTTATCTTTAATTTTATATATTTTGTAGTTCTCGGTTTTATTGACAGTTTTATTCAATTGTGAATAATACATATATATTCACAGTTATATATATATATATATATATATATATATATTCATTTGTGAATATTACATATGTTCACATGTGGATATAATTCTTATATGTTATTCACATATGAATTACAAACTTGCTTAGGACCTCAAAATGATGTATTTTCCCCCAAAAAAAATACGTTATCATTTAGGGAAAATACCGGCAATAGTAAAAAAATAGGGGGTATTTTCAAAATATAAACACAAAAAATTGGATTTCTGGATATAGACATGAATTCCGCGGAGGTAGCTCCGCGAAATGTACTGTAGCTCCCCAGAATGGCAAAATCGTAAATAAATGAGCGTATTAAAAAAAACTCAAGATCCATTCCACGGAGCTACCTCCGAGGAATGAACGCATTTCTTGGAGGTAGCTCCGAAGAATGGAACTTCAGCTTTTTTTTTTTTTTTTTTTTCACATTGATTCTTCGGTGTTTATATTCATTGCCCAACTAATTATTTTCAAGAAAATATTATCATACTATCATAATCTTTTCTTGAAAATAATTAGTTGGGGAATTAATATAAACCCTGAAGAATCGATGTGGAAAAAAAATCTGAAGATCCATTCCTCGGAGTTACCTCCGTGGAATGAGTTCATTCCTCAGAGGTAGCTCTGCGGAATGAATCTTGAGTTTTTTTAATACACTAATTTTTTTTTTACAATTTTGTCATTCCGCGGAGCTACAGTAGATTCCGCGGAGCTACCTCCGCGTAATGCATGTTTATATCCGGAAATGTCTACCCCTATTTTTTTTACTATTGCCGGTATTTTTCTTATCATTTATGAATATTACCTGTATTCATTTGTGAATATTACATGTATTTGCATGTGAATATATTTTTTATATATTATTCACATATGAATTACATACTTGCTCTGTGTTTTTAAAAGACATACATTGATTATCGTGTAAAGACTTATTCACTTGTGAATATTACGTGATATATTTAGCTTATGCATTTCATCGAACAATTGACGTGCCAATAAATTAACTTATATAACTATGGTAAAAAATTCACAATTGTTGCCAATAATTACAAAACAAATCAAATCCTATCAAAATCGATCAATAATAAATAGGTTTAGACAAAAAATTATGAAAAAAACGTATGAAAAGCGAAGTTTTTCAAACCTGATAAACAATTTTAAAAAATTCTTCAAATATATGGTTATGTTGATGAACTTTCGATTACTATCTGTTGTTTGATATTGGTGAAAGTTCCTTTGATGAAGTTTCGATGATTGACGATCGCGAAATGATGTGACATCGATAAATATGGATTATTTTTAACGATTTTGCTTGATGTCAACGAAACTAGACAAGATTGAATCACGATTTACACTTAATAGTATGAATAAATGTTTTTAGTGACGAATCACAACATTTTGATGAATAAACAAAGATTTTTGATGAAGAATTGATGTTTTTATGAAGTGTCGATGTCTTTTTTTATGAAGAACATGTGACTTTGATAGCGAACAAGTAGTAGAACATATGATATTGATGAAAAACATATGATGTTGATGAAGAACACAAAGGAACGATCGAGATGAATAAATAACATATGGTGTTGATGAAGAACAGATAAACGATCCAGAAGAAATGATATCTGTGATTGAAGGTTAATATATCATATTTACAAGTTTGCCTCCGTGTATTTTATGCTAAGATGCTAATTAAATGATTGGCTGAGAATAATTCTCCTATTCTCAATCTTTTTTATTTTCTCAATTGAACTTACGTCTCTCTCTCTCTATATATATATATATATATATATATATATATATATATATATATATGTGTGTGTGTGTGTATATATATATATATACATATATATAGGTAGAGGTTCATTTGAGACCACTTATATTTTCTGAAACATGGGGACCAAATTTGCGCCTTTGATCAAAACTAATCTTGTGGCTCATAAGAAAACGTGATTAACACTAATTAATCTAAAAGATTAGTTAATTAGGGGTAGATTATTCACTAGGTTAAATTTTAGATCATCAGATCTGTTATCTTCACGTTATCACAAAACCCAGTTGCTTCGATTCTTTCTACCAATTCACACTAATCGATCAACATTCCTTAATCTTCGATTCAAGCTAATCAATATTCTATTTGCTTTGATTTGAGTGATTGAGGTTTATGTTCATCAATCGACATCAACAATTCATTACAATATTTTTTATCGATTTTAGCTCTGTGATCATCAATTTCATCCAAGGTAGAAGTTCAAGTTTTCAGTCGATTTCTGCTAATCTTCATCTTCAACAATTGCTAACGATATTTCAAGCTGTGCTTTTTACTATACATCATGATTTCATAAATTGATCAAGGTTTGAGTTTTCTTCCCCTGAGTTTTCATCGCTTTCAGATCAACAATTTTTAGCCATTCATCAACATTGGTAATCAATCATCGACTGATATCGATTTCCATCAGATTGATGCTTCGAGTTTACTCTCAAATCAAGTGTTTTATCAATTTAACTCCATCTTAAATCTATTATCATTTCAATTATTTGATTTCAGCCATTTATGATCAATTTCAAGCTTTTGGTTTTTTCTGTGCATTCGAGCACATATTAAATGAAGATAAGCAAGCAAAAACAACGTATCTTCAGTTATTTTGTGCTCCTTCTATAAAATCAATGAGGTATGTACATAACTATCATTGTTATTGAGCCAATTCTCTTACATTATACATGCACTCTGTAACGCCCGCAAATCCGGGCTAGTCAAATTAGAGGCATTAGGGGTCGAAAACGACTTTTCGACAAAAGATTATTTAGAATAAATAATCTTAACCAAGTTGTAGAGTATGTTACAAGGTTTTCGTACATATAAAGAACGCCGAAATCCGAGTTATAACGAAGAAGTTATGACCCGTTGAAGTTTCGCGACGGAACCGGCACGATACCGGGAAGCGTAAATAGTGAATTTACGATAGAGCGAGATTTAGCCTTAGCGATCTAAACGAAAGTCGTAGAATATGTTAAACTAAGAACATCGATAAAAAGAACGCCCAAATCTGACTTCGTATGAGGAAGTTATGATTTTTCTAAGATTTAGCATAGCAGTGCACAGCCCGAAATCTGAATTTTAGATCGGTCGATTTTTAGCCGACGGGATCTAAATGAAATTTGTAGTACTCATAAATACCAACGCGTGGATATAAAGAACGTCAATAATAGAGCTCGTATGCAAAAGTTATGGACGAAGCTTAGTCCCTACTTTTCGAGCGCGGCGAATTCGATACAGTTTTGTAAATCCGAGATAGAATGAGAATTAGCCAACGAGGTCTAAATGAAAGTTGAAGATCTCATTAATAGGAACTCAACGGTAAAAAGACAGACAAAAACGGAACTCGTATGCGAAAGTTATGGACGAAGCTTAGTCCCTACTTTTCGAGCGCGGCGAATTCGATACAGTTTTGTAAATCCGAGATAGAATGAGAATTAGCCAACGAGGTCTAAATGAAAGTTGAAGATCTCATTAATAGGAACTCAACGGTAAAAAGACAGACAAAAACGGAGCTCGTATGCAAAAGTTACGGACGAAGCTTAGAGACTACTTTACTATAAAACTCCTATAAATACAAGGGTGAACTCCTCATATTTTCTTCACACCATAAGCCTTTCTTTCTCTCTCTAACTTCTCTCTAACCTCCCTAAACCCCTCCCAAGTCTAGGGAACCTCCCTATCACGAGAAGAAAGCCCCGGAACGCCCGACGGCTCCGAGAAGAAAAGCTTTCGGCTCGGAAACGCTGCTCCAGCGAAGCCCGGTTTTTAATAAAAACCCGCTGTAAGTGAGCTACGCCTATAGTATATTTAATATAGATTTTATTTAATTATAGTAACATTGTTAGGACCTTAAAATAATTATTTGGGCTATTATTATGAGTTATATTGAGTGTTATTTAACGCTTATATAATAGTAATAATAGCTAGGCTATTAAATTAGTCTCGTCAAGCGTTAGACTAAACTTTAGTGGTAATGATACTAGGTCTCGTCAAGGGATAATTGTTTTAAGAGTAACGAAGTGCTGTTCGAGTGCCGACTCACCACCTTTCAGGTGAGTGCATAGTCCCTTTCATCTTACACATAGATATGAAGTATTTTATATAAACTACGTGCTATGTGTGCATATTATCTGAATACTTGCTGTCTATGCTGGTTGAACGTTTTATACATGTTTTAAAGGACTTAAACTGTATACGTATCTTATATATACGAAAATGTTGGGTATGAGATGGGTAGATGAATGATGAGAGATAGAAGATGATGTGAGTATACATTGGCAGCTATAGACTTAGTGCCTATGGGACAAACACCGGTAGCTATGGACTTAGTACCTTTTAGACGTTGGTAGCTATGGATTTAGTACCTGTTGGGAATTGGTAGCTATGGACTTAGTACCTATTAGTTAGACGTTGGTAGCTAAGGATTTAGTACCTGTAGGAATTGGTAGCTATGGACTTAGTACCTGTTGAACATTGGTAGCTATGGACTTAGTACCTATTAGATAAAGACTGGTAGCTATGGATTTAGTACCCGATGAATAGACTATAGCAGCTATGGAATTAGTGCTTTATGAATGAACATTGGCAGCTATGGATTTAGTGCCAGTCCTATAACTCTGGAGGTAAGGGACTTCAGAATAAACGAATGCAGGATTGATGACTCTTAGGTTAAATCCTTAAAGAGTAAAGAAGATAATGAGGATGGGTAATTGGGTTGATTGTTTGATTGAACATAATAATTATATTATTGTGGGTTGAAAACCCTATGTACTCACCAGGTTTCCCAACCTGACCCACTCAGTTTATGTATATCACAGGTGACGAAGTGAAGTGACATTACACTGAGAGATTTAAAAGAGATGTAGATCACTAGTGTAAATCATTGTAAGTTCTGTTTATGCTTATGTTTCGGTATTAACGATGACATCCCAAACATTTTAAAATGAAATAAATACGTTTCTTCAAAAATGTTTTAATAACGTATTTACCATGTTTTTCTGGGAACAAATTCCGCAACCTTTTTATAAAATGAAGTACTCTGATTTTTATAAAGCATAAACAAAAAAATCGGTCTTTTCTGGCCGTGATTTTGGGGATGTCACAGTTGGTATCAGAGCATTAGTTTAAGCGAACTAGGAATATGGATTTATTTCTAGACTTAAATTTAGAATGCTAAGCGATGATTGTGAGGTGTGAGCACTAGCTTATTTTAGGAATGATGCCTAAATTGCTTTTATGTGCTAAATGATTTGTTATGCTATAGTTTGATCGGATCTATGGTCTGTTGCCGACCGGATCTGGAAACCTTATGTGTTTAGGATTCTAAACGTACGACTACGATATTAGAACTAGCATGTAAACGTTTCGGAGTGATAAGGATGATTTAAACGTCAATCCTAAGTAAAGGTCTAGATTCACCTCATTAGGTGTATAGATCAAGATGGTAAGAACCCGTAGTGGAAACGTAAATGCAAATGGGAACAGAAACCAACCCCCAGTGATTGACCAAATACCGATGATGGAAGCCACTGCTGAGCCAGTCACAATGGCCGGAGTGCAAGCGATGATCCAAGCGATGTTGGATCGTCAAATGGAGGAAACCAGGCGTTTGCTCCAGCAAAATCGAGAGGAAGCAACCATTCAGATCGAACGGCCCGAGTTGAACGAGGGGCAGACTGAGGAAGGAAACTACAGTGGGACTGTTGGTCAAGCCAACCCACCAATGGTTAAGCAAAACCACCAGGATGGAGGAAATGATGGACGTGGATGCAAATACAAGGATTTCATGGCGTCCAAACCACCGAGTCTATATGGAAGCCCGACGCCGGTGGAAGTCATAAACTGGATCTCCGAGATGGAGATGATGTTTGAGAGTTGTGAGTGTAGCAACAGGCAAAAGACCGCTCTCGCGGTTCCTCTGTTGAAATCTGGAGTACTAAGCTGGTGGAAGCTACTAGCTGATTTGATGCCCAAAGGAGAAGCGAACAAGATGTCATGGGAGGATTTTCTGGTGCAGCTAAAAATGCAGTACTGCTCTGAACAGGATCTTCTGGAAATCAACAAAGAGTTTCAGAATCTAAAGAAGGGAAAGATGAGTGTCATCGAGTATGCTGCAAGTTTTACGGAGAAAATGAAGCTTGTTCCTTATCTAGTTCCAACTGAACTCTCCAAGGTCAATAAGTTTGCCCATGGATTACCAGCAGACTTTGGTCCAATGGTCAAACAAGCAAGCACTTTGAAAGCCGCCATCTGGGCAGCCAAGAATGTTGAGACCCAAATAAGGGAAAAGGGTCTGGAGAAAGTTGAAGTTGGTGAGAAGAGGAAGTCGGAAGGATCCTCAAGACCTGATAATAAGGGAAAGTTCTCGAAGTCTAACCTGGACGACCGAAGGAATGAAGCCAAGTGGTGTGAGAAGTGCAAGAAGAAACACTTCGGAAGATGCGATGGTGAAGTGACGTGCTATAAGTGTGGTAGGACCGGTCACTATTCCAGAGATTGTACATTCGAAAACAAGAAGTGCTACGAATGTGGAAATGATGGGCATATTTCAAAGAACTGTCCAAAGAAAAACGAAGCTGCAAGACCAAATGCACCGCCGAAACCAAGGGCATTTCACATGATCCTCGACGAAGCAGAAAGCCGTGCGAGGAATCAAGGATGAGGACTTCATATCCGAAGATCAAGTTATGCAGTAGCCATAGTATTGTATGATGTAGCCTATTAGAGGCATAGCCTAGGGTGAACTTGAACACCTATGTAATCATTTCAAGAAATAATATAAAACCTTTGTTTCGTTATCTGATGTGTTAAGTTGATTCGCTGCATGGTGACTTGGGAAACTGCGAGACAATACTTGGGACGAGTATGAGTAGGTGTGAATGGTAGTAGAGGCCTATACTACCGGAAGCACAGGACTCACACTTGGATCAGGGAAAGTCACAAGGTTACCAAGAAGCTAGTAATTGATTTTGTTTTATTCAAGTGTGTTGTTACCATCGTTTCGGTAATGACTAAGAAGATTGTTGATATTCCGACCCTAGTGGTCATATCGAATCGAGTCCGACTACGATGAGTATGTTGTGTGGTTCAGAGAACCAAGTTTGATGTAGCGTCCGACTTAAACCAAACGGTTGAAATCAAAGCGATCAATAGAAGTATCGCACTCGTTGTTAAAGAAGTTGGTGGATAGAAATGCCTAATGTTAAAGTGTGATTATATCACATTAGAACATGAAGGAAGGCATAGTCTGTTTTAGAATTTAACTCTGGGAGACCTAAGTCTAAGTGTTGTAACATACGATGATAGGTCATTAGAATATGACACATCGATCTATAGTAGTAATAAAAGAACTTATCTCAAGTCCATATCCAGCAAGGATCGAGATTGTGACTTGAAGGTCATAATTTGGAGTCTAACCTGAGGTAGAGAGCAGGTGCACGATCGAGTACTCTTACAGTCAATGAGTTTAAGAGATAGAATTGAAGGAATGTAGAAGTTATAATTATTACCTAGGATGAAGAGATGACGTATGGAGTCATTATACGACCCTGTTTCGTTGATGATTCCGGGACGTAATCATCCTAAGGGGGAGATAATTGTAACGCCCGCAAATCCGGGCTAGTCAAATTAGAGGCATTAGGGGTCGAAAACGACTTTTCGACAAAAGATTATTTAGAATAAATAATCTTAACCAAGTTGTAGAGTATGTTACAAGGTTTTCGTACATATAAAGAACGCCGAAATCCGAGTTATAACGAAGAAGTTATGACCCGTTGAAGTTTCGCGACGGAACCGGCACGATACCGGGAAGCGTAAATAGTGAATTTACGATAGAGCGAGATTTAGCCTTAGCGATCTAAACGAAAGTCGTAGAATATGTTAAACTAAGAACATCGATAAAAAGAACGCCCAAATCTGACTTCGTATGAGGAAGTTATGATTTTTCTAAGATTTAGCATAGCAGTGCACAGCCCGAAATCTGAATTTTAGATCGGTCGATTTTTAGCCGATGGGATCTAAATGAAAGTTGTAGTACTCATAAATACCAACGCGTGGATATAAAGAACGTCGATAATAGAGCTCGTATGCAAAAGTTATGGACAAAGCTTAGTCCCTACTTTTCGAGCGCGGCGAATTCGATACAGTTTTGTAAATCCGAGATAGAATGAGAATTAGCCAACGAGGTCTAAATGAAAGTTGAAGATCTCATTAATAGGAACTCAACGGTAAAAAGACAGACAAAAATGGAACTCGTATGCGAAAGTTATGGACGAAGCTTAGTCCCTACTTTTCGAGCGCGGCGAATTCGATACAGTTTTGTAAATCCGAGATAGAATGAGAATTAGCCAACGAGGTCTAAATGAAAGTTGAAGATATCATTAATAGGAACTCAACGGTAAAAAGACAGACAAAAACGGAGCTCGTATGCAAAAGTTACGGACGAAGCTTAGAGACTACTTTACTATAAAACTCCTATAAATACAAGGGTGAACTCCTCATATTTTCTTCACACCATAAGCCTTTCTTTCTCTCTCTAACTTCTCTCTAACCTCCCTAAACCCCTCCCAAGTCTAGGGAACCTCCCTATCACGAGAAGAAAGCCCCGGAACGCCCGACGGCTCCGAGAAGAAAAGCTTTCGGCTCGGAAACGCTGCTCCAGCGAAGCCCGGTTTTTAATAAAAACCCGCTGTAAGTGAGCTACGCCTATAGTATATTTAATATAGATTTTATTTAATTATAGTAACATTGTTAGGACCTTAAAATAATTATTTGGGCTATTATTATGAGTTATATTGAGTGTTATTTAACGCTTATATAATAGTAATAATAGCTAGACTATTAAATTAGTCTCGTCAAGCGTTAGACTAAACTTTAGTGGTAATGATACTAGGTCTCGTCAAGGGATAATTGTTTTAAGAGTAACGAAGTGCTGTTCGAGTGCCGACTCACCACCTTTCAGGTGAGTGCATAGTCCCTTTCATCTTACACATAGATATGAAGTATTTTATATAAACTACGTGCTATGTGTGCATATTATCTGAATACTTGCTGTCTATGCTGGTTGAACGTTTTATACATGTTTTAAAGGACTTAAACTGTATACGTATCTTATATATACGAAAATGTTGGGTATGAGATGGGTAGATGAATGATGAGAGATAGAAGATGACGTGAGTATACATTGGCAGCTATAGACTTAGTGCCTATGGGACAAACACCGGTAGCTATGGACTTAGTACCTTTTAGACGTTGGTAGCTATGGATTTAGTACCTGTTGGGAATTGGTAGCTATGGACTTAGTACCTATTAGTTAGACGTTGGTAGCTAAGGATTTAGTACCTGTAGGAATTGGTAGCTATGGACTTAGTACCTGTTGAACATTGGTAGCTATGGACTTAGTACCTATTAGATAAAGACTGGTAGCTATGGATTTAGTACCCGATGAATAGACTATAGCAGCTATGGAATTAGTGCTTTATGAATGAACATTGGCAGCTATGGATTTAGTGCCAGTCCTATAACTCTGGAGGTAAGGGTCTTCAGAATAAACGAATGCAGGATTGATGACTCTTAGGTTAAATCCTTAAAGAGTAAAGAAGATAATGAGGATGGGTAATTGGGTTGATTGTTTGATTGAACATAATAATTATATTATTGTGGGTTGAAAACCCTATGTACTCACCAGGTTTCCCAACCTGACCCACTCAGTTTATGTATATCACAGGTGACGAAGTGAAGTGACATTACACTGAGAGATTTAAAAGAGATGTAGATCACTAGTGTAAATCATTGTAAGTTCTGTTTATGCTTATGTTTCGGTATTAACGATGACATCCCAAACATTTTAAAATGAAATAAATACGTTTCTTCAAAAATGTTTTAATAACGTATTTACCATGTTTTTCTGGGAACAAATTCCGCAACCTTTTTATAAAATGAAGTACTCTGATTTTTTATAAAGCATAAACAAAAAAATCGGTCTTTTCTGGCCTTGATTTTGGGGATGTCACACACTCTACCTGTTTGATGAAAGTCCTGAATGAATAAAGAGTCTGATATATCACTCCTTCCTTCCCAACCTTAAACTTTGTTACTATTTAATGATATTGACCCCAAATTCCAAGCTGTTTTTTCTTAAATTTGTGATGACTGGTGTACTTCTTTTTTTCAGTGATTGAAGGACATAAAACTGTCATCGATGCAAATGTTCAGTGCATATGTTGGAAGAAGCATATCATCCATATCTTGCCATCATTAATTAATGATGAGAACTTCAAGAAGCATATTGACATGTTGGTTTCAATGGTGCTTGGTCCATAAAGAGTTAAAGTGGCTAAGAAGTTCATGGATGATGAGGACTTGGTTCATCTTTAGAATCAAAATCTATAATGAGGATGTTAGTTTAATTTACTCCATGCACTCTCTTTATTTCTTTCTTGATGAAATTGTTTTCTACATTTGTGCAACTTTAAACATTGTTATTGCAACAGATATATATCCTAATACCCATCAAACCCGTTTCATCCCTTTCACAGTGTAAAGTGGTACATATAGTTATGAAATTAGCTAAAACTCCGATGTTTTCTATCATTACAATAGGTAAGTCTTGAATGGAACTATAGTGAATGTGGCTCGATAATAATTTCTCGAAGTGTCTCATTCAATGTAGTGGGTTGTTGTAAATTTGCTTATATTTTTTTGTTTGGTTTCAAGTGATGTATTTAAAGTAATTGAATAAAACGATAACACTATATTCTAAGTTTTTACTTTTACATTGGTATTTACAAATAAACTGTGCATTATTTTAATTTTCTTACATATATATTGTTAAATTCTAGTTCGATATTTGATGTTCATATAATCATTTAGTGTTACATTCTATTTAGAATGTTCTACATATACAAACATCATGTAGCATTATTCTATAAGAATATTAAGTTGTAACTTGAATATAGACAACATAATTAAATTATTCTGTTAGAATGGTATGTATATTCAGACTACTAAATATAACATTAGAATCTTATGTAATATAAGTTCATTTTGTATGTTATAACAAAATTTAGAATATTACACTTTAATATCAGAATATTCCATACAATTTCATAATATTACGTATCGGTTAACAACGTATTAGTAAATACTGTAACCTTGTGATATATTTTTTATAATACAAACTTGAAATTTGGTTTTTAATCTATGAGTGTTTTAGAATACGTTTCAACTTCCAGAGAAAAGTTTGATATTTATCCTAAAACTAATCATTTCATTTTATAAACTTATATGTTTCTTACTTGTTTAAAACGTTTATTAGTCTAGGTTCCTACATATTTTTTGGTTTCGTACACATTTGAAGGGAATCATTGTCTGAATTAGAATATTTCATCTTATAATATAATATTACATCATATTACAATCTTTCAGATTATTACACATTAACATTATAAACTTTTCTTTTCTATAAATCAATTTTTTTTTCTATAGACTATTCTATATATTCCAATAACACTATAAATTGTAAATTCAGAATATTACATAATATTTCATATAATATTAGAATCTTACATAATGTAAGTTAATTGTACACACTACAACATAATTTTAGAATACTACGCTTAAATTTCATTATATTACAAATAACTTCATAATATTACATATTAACAACACATTATAAAAATATTGAATATTTTGAATAACTAGATTAATATCATATCATTGAGTACTAAAAGCGAAAATTTAATTAGACATTGTTGTATTACAATATCTTGCATATAACTTAGAATGTCACAGAATATTATTCTATCAAAATATTCTACATATAGATTATAAAAACCTATAACTTTATTTTATTAGATTATAGACATCATACATCATAAACTAAAATATTCTAATGATTTTAAACATCATACACTCTACTTATAAAATTTACCTTGAATAGTGACTTAAATTCTAGACATGAACATCAATTGACGATAACAAACAACAAATAAAATTATTCTATTAGAATATATATATATATATATATATATATATATATATATATATATATATATATATATATATATATATATATATATATATATATATATATATATATATATATACTTATTATAACATAAAACATACAATATTATTCTGATGAAATATTTTTTATAGAGACTTTAATATTAAACTCGTCTAATATGTGAAAGATATTACTACAATTACACGACATAAACTACAAAATTACATGTATTATCATTTAAGACATAACTATTGTTCAACCACAATATTGTTTTATTAAATATTCACCAATCTTCAAACATTCAAAACATAACTATTATTTACCAAACATTCAACCATACATGTTAATCGAAATATAGAAAATATAGTCAATATTCAAAGAGAAAAATACTCCAAATTCATTAACCATTAAATTCTTGCAAATATTTTACCAATTCGATCAACAATCTTCATTTCACTGCATCGCTTCCTATGCCAGGTTAAGAAGCTTTAGTCGGCCAGATTTTATAATATTAGAATGTTACATAATATAATTTCATTTTACACATTAAAATATTAGAATATTACACATAAATATTAGAATAGTACACACAGTTTTAGAATATTAAATCTCAACACAGCATTAAATGTTAAATAGTTAGAATAGCCAGAATAATAACATATCGATGAGTATTAAACAAGCCTAAATTTAATTAGGTATTATTCTATTATACATATACTTATTATGACATAATACATAGAATATTACTAACATTACATTACATAAACTATAACATTACATCTATTATTCTTTAAAATACATAACACAAATTGAATTTCAAAATTATACATCTTATATTATAAAATTACAACTATATTTTCATATATACTTGTTTCATATTTTGTTGGCGTGTATTTGATCAGTTGATGAGCTATCTGACGAGGCACCATGAACTACAAATTTTTATAGACCTTGTCGTAGATTCTTTTCTTTAGGATCAAAAACTCATTTTCCCTTGATTTGGTAATTTCGTTATCTCATCTGCATCAAAAAAATAAACCATACTTTTGTTAAAACAATAAACTAGGATATAAACAATAATTTTTTAAAAATGTTCTAAACATGTTGTTTCCAACTAAATTCATTTTGTTTAAAATCATATATTACACATTACTTAACAAAAATGTTCAAAACAAGTTATTTCAACAAAATTAAGATGTCTAAAATAATATAATACATATTACTTAACAAAAAGTTTGAAAGAAAGTTGTTTCCAACAAAATCAAAATGTCTGAAATTAGAATATGACATATAATTTTAAAATATTTCACATTATTGCAATGTATATCAAATGCTCACTGAATATTACACATTACTTCACGAAAATGTTCAAATCAAGCAGTTTAGACAAAATCAGAATATTTAGATAGCAAAACCCATATCACTCTATTTGTACTACATCTTCCAACTAAATAATGCAATAACATTTGAACTTAGATTATATTAATAAGAATACGCAGAACATCAAAATTGAAAAAACCTTTTACTAAATTTAAACCAAAAGATAAATAATTAACATAATACCTGAAATAACTCACATATGGTCCTCACTGGAATCATAATGTTACTTTGTTTGAGAACTTTCTTTGAATCCTTTATACTCGACTCTTTGGTATTGAATTTTCTGAAAATCTGAAATTCATAGCTAAACCACTCGACAATAAAACTACATCATAAATGTAAAATAATTCAAAAACAGTTAGACTTCAATGTTATAAAACACTATATCATTTAATGAAATAAAGTTATGAAGTAACATATAACATCATATTAGAATAGCTAGAATATAAACTTATGAAACATCAGATTATTAAACTTTTCTTCAATATCCAAATAATGAGTAAAATAGCAATAACATCTAAGATTATACTATAGTTCAGACACCTATAATATCTTAGAAAATTCTAAAATTCATAGCTAAACCTATATACAATAAGCCTATATCATAAACTCTAAAGAAATCGTAAACAATTAGACTCTAATGTTATAAAACACTATATCATATAATAAAATAAAGTTATGAACTTACCTATGAAATCATATCTGAATACCTAGAATATCAACTTATTAAACTTTTTTTCTAGAATATCAACTAATAAGCAAAATAACAATAACATATCAGATAAAATTATAGTCCAAACACATGTAAAAAATCTAGAAAAAACCTATATGATGTTATAAATTAATTGTTAAATGTAGCTAGAGTACACAATTTCATAAAAAATGCTTCATAAATCATAATCATTGAATAATTAGAATCAAAATCAAGGATGACTCAAGAGCATGTAGAATACAAATGCTTGAATTGTTGTTGATTTATAAATCAAAATAACTATATCATAAACCCTAACTATGTAAATCAAAATAATTTTATTACCAAGTTATAGTTGAAATATAGAAAAAATCAATACATGTTTTGTGAATTAGAGAATGATCAAGTGTATAATCCAAATATGAATCTATAGAATGAAGCATTTCTAGGACCGGTTTAGTGTTTATCGTGATGAAATCTGAAACAAATTATAATCACAAAAAACGTGTTGATTCAAAATTAGATGAAAATGAAACTTGCTGATTCTGTTTTCTTCGGTTTTGAATTTTTACAACAACACATAATAGCAAACATAATATATATAATTTTACATTAAAACACACATTTCGATTCATAAACTAACAAGATACCATGTAATAACATTTCAGAATATCTAGAATATTTTACTAGAACATAAATTATAATAATTAAAATAGTTAAATTATACTATAATAACAATCAAGAATATATAAAATAAATATCAATCCAAAATATACATAGTATTCAACTAAAACATACATTATACTTCATATAAGAGTTAGAATATCACATAAAAACATTCCAGAATATATAGACTTTAGTGGAATTATAAAAGTTCACAGTTTTGCAAAGTGGAGATTCATCATGTATATAATCAGAATATGATTGTGTAGAATGAGCCATTTTTGTGATCATTTTAGTGTTTTGTTGTGATGAATACGAAACAAACTAACTTAAATTAACCACAAACATCAAATATTAGTAGCATTCTAAAGCTTTACAACATACAAGAGATTCAATTAAATACCAAATCAAAAAATTGAAGTGATAATCCATTGATTAATATAAATCAAAATCATATACAAATCAGAATCATGTAAGAACATCTGGAATACTAACATATCAACCCATATTATACAGATTTAGTACCAGGTCATGTCATTAATCAACAAATCTACTTCTAAAATCAAATCTATGATTCATCAAATAAGCAAATCCAATATTATTAAGACATTACAAGGAGATAAAACCTAATTTATCAATTATTGAAACCTAAAATACATGCAATAGATGTAATTTCCTCATGTTCTGGATCTTTTAAGTCATCAGCGGAAGTTTTTTGTATGAAAACTTAAATCTAATGCCTTTGATTGAGAATCAACTACTTCTGACAAATCATCACACAAACCAGAGCTATAATTAGAATCAATTTTAGCAGAACGAGCCACGATTAATGCTTGATTAGAAAAAAAAATCTTTAGATTGGTGTACCCGAGGTTTGATTTTGTTGAATGAAATCGTAGTTTTAGAATAAGAATCAGAAACAATTTCTTCGTGTTTTTCTTGAGAGATTGGAAACAAAGTTTAATCATGAACAAACTTTGAATCGATGAAAGTAAAATGTAATCATGATTCAAGATTAGAATTTGAATCAGAACATTGAAAATCAAAATGATAATGAATCATAATCGATTTTTAGGGTTTTAATGAGAATAAATTAGAATATTTTAACTCAAAATCACTCACAGATATAAAATCAAGAAGAAATTATAGTATTATATGTCACATGGATTAACTGTAGATGCAAAATCTGAATCTGATTCTGAATGACCCATATGTTGTAAAACCAAGCTTCGATTTCTTTTGATTCCAGAATGTTGATGCTCGAGAACTTGATTCGATTTTATGATTAATCTGAAACAAATTTGTGAAGGAAGCAGAATATGTCGATGATTGAGATTTGGATCAAATGGGTTTTAGTGTTCTTATCTAGGGTTTTTAGGAAGAATACCGAGTGTTTTTTGTGAGCTGAATGAAAAAAAATGTAAAATTTCATTCCTGCCCCTCCGTGTCTTATTCTAATCCCAAAGTTTCATTTATTTACAAAAATGTCACCGTCTACTTTATGCTCCTTGTGGTTTAATCTGATTGAATATCACCATTTGATTATTCAAGATGAGTGGTCAAAATTTGATCTCCCCGTCTCAGAAAATATAGTGGTCTTACATGAATTTAACCCTATATATATATATATATATATATATATATATATATATATATATATATATATATATATATATATATATATATATATATATATATATATATATATATAGAAAATAAGAAAAATTACCCTTCAGCAAACGACCATATCTTCTCCAAGTGCGCATATTACATAGATGTAGATCAAATTAATAAAATTTTGAATTAATTGACGAATACTTATTTCTCGATGATATCGGAAAAATATTAAGCCAAATTCGACGACTGAAAAATTTATGAGCGTTGAGAGAATTGTGGGAAGCCACATAATGTTCTAATAATGGATTCATAATTTCATAGTTTTATGGTGGTGCCCAGTGGAAATATCAAGTACCGAAAGCGCAAATTCATGAATTATTTTTCACGAATCACATGGTCATTTGATACATTGTGATACGAATAAAAAAACTGTTATCTTGATATATAAATCTAGCATTTCTAGTCATTTTTATAACTCTGAAATTAAAGATTACAATTCTCATCAATTGTTATATCAAAGAATGCTAGTTTATATTAGATTCTTTTTTTAACCGATCAAATAGTTAATTTCAAAACTAAACAAAGATATAAAAGAATGTACTAAATTATTCTATGAAAGTATGATATTATAATATATAATTTTTATAACATAATCTTTATAATCATACTATATAACTTGATTATATGTCAAAATCCGATAAAGAAAAACTGAAAAGGGTATTGACTACGTAAATTTGTCCTGATGTTGTTTGGACTTTTGAGACATCCAAAACTTTATTAGATTTGATACGAATATATGTTTTTATATTACATAACTCATTCACTACATTGAAAACAGATAAAATATATAAAATTAGCATTACTCAAATATATTTTGATCCATATTTAAGTTATTTTATTATAGATAAACATCTTTTAACCTA
The DNA here is from genome assembly GCF_002870075.4 of Lactuca sativa. NCBI lineage: Eukaryota > Viridiplantae > Streptophyta > Magnoliopsida > Asterales > Asteraceae > Lactuca > Lactuca sativa. The sequence goes on along the minus strand of NC_056625.2, from coordinate 181,062,037 downwards.
ATTTTGATTTGTTCATGTTACCATATCTAACGGAAAGTAACAGAAACTAACGGAATCGACTATAAAATCTTTCTATAAAGCTAAGTTTTAAAGAGTAGGCAAGTCGGCGACTATAAGTTGGAAAATGTCAGAAATGGTCAAACGTAAATTTTCTTATTTTGCAAGTGTGAACACAGAAATAAAGATAGAAATTATAAGCACCGACATGGCTTTGCAAACCAACCCTTTTGTTTGTTTCCCAAAAACCTGCACTTTGAATCTTTTCTGGAAGAGAAAAAGAAAGGACAACAAAGAAAATAAGTAAAAAAGTAGAGTTAACAATTTGGTTGTGATATTGTGTTTGAAAAGAAAAAAAAAGCTGATAAAGTTAGAAAAAGGTAAATAATTTAATACTTTTGTCTTATAAAATATCTATGATTGTAACATAAAAAACGTATAATTGTACCACGGTCGACATTGGACCTCTTCTAAGACATAATGTGTATGTTGTATTTGTGATTATATATTTATATATGAACGTATTTGGTCAGTGAAGAGCATTGTAAAGAAATAAAGAAATAAATATTAATGGATACATTAAATTATTACCAATTAATATAAATAAATAAATAAATAAATTAGTTATTATACATTAAATAAAAGTATTTATTTATTTAACTAAGTGAATTAATTAAGAGGTTGGACTATTTTAGTTGATTGGCTAGAAAAAGCTTGAAAAAATACCCACCAACTTAGTATAAAAAAAGAGAGGTTCTTAAAAAAGAAAGTCAATACATTTAAAACCCGATTTAGCTCCCTCCCATATCTGTTCGGTGATGCCACGTAACAGTCTACATTTATACTCATTCCAATAGTTCACAAGTTTTATAAAAAGACAATACAACAAAACTACACAAAAGTCTCTAGTGGGTATCATGATCAACACTCTCCCCAAAACAAGAAAGTACACATCACTCGTCTCTAAGCTAATTATCTCTTTACTCTTATTAGTTTGTCATGAACCTCAAAGGGACATCATCACCACTATAAGCTACATGAGCTTAGTAAATAATAAGCACAATATAGATAGGAAATAAACTCTTTAATATCAACACAATGAGATAATTAGTTAGAGAACCACATTTACACACACATAAGAGGTAGTAAAAAGGCTTATCCTCCTCATTCACAAAGCTTTACGTTGTCATCATAGCAATTTAATAACTTAAGACTTTGGGTTTTGTCGTTTCTCGGTTCAAAGAGCACCTATTGTGCTTTTGACACCTCATGTGTCATTAAACCATTAAGAACACCTCATACTTTTTTAGATACTACGATATCTCATTAACCTTCCGTTCCAGAATTCAACTTAACGAGAGAAAGAAAGAAAATTGATGAAAATGAGAAGAAAATAAAAGAATTTGGTGTTGTTGAGTTTTATAAAGGAACGAAGTGAAATGATCACTTTCCCTCCTAACTTTTCTTCCGATTTGAGAGCATTTGGAAAGAAAGAATAAAACGAATAATTTTCCTTTCATTTCTCTCTAACTCGGGAACATAAAAGAAAATTTTGTTTTCCTTTCCTTTTTTCTCCTGACTTTCTTTTCTCTTCTTTTATTTTCTTTTGTTAAACTCATGAACTAGACGTAAAAGATATATGACGCCACATACGTATATAAATAACTCTTGTATGTCACTTAAATGCAGACACCTCATGTATCTCTCTCAAATTAAACACCGAAAATCCCCGGCGTGGGATATTTTAAATAACATTTAAAAAAAACCATCTCAAAATAATTTCAGAGTTTTAAATTGCCTAAAAACGGTCCAAAATAAAATTTTAAATCCTTTTTAGAGTACAAATGCATAGCTTAGTCCAAAAGTCTAAATAAGTATTACTTTTAAAAAGAGTTTGTAAAACATCATGTGAGTGTAATATTCAAATTGATGTGTCCTAAATTATAAATATTTTAAGAGACATTTTAGATACTATTATGAACATTTTTATTATGAAAAATACAAGAAAATGTGCTTAATTGTTTTATATTTATATTTTGCAGATAAAAATGACATGTTGATGAAATAAAATATATAAAGTGCCATTTGAAGCATATTTTCATGAAGTATTGAACAAGAAAAATACCTAGAGATTAGCATGGAAAAAATCAAACGATTTTGAAGATTATTGTCGAAGTTATAATTTTGTGTCACGACTTCGAGTCGGTCAGAAAAACCATAAATAGAGCCCTAACTTCGTTCAAAACTGAATATTACAGAAGATACCTCATTATCAAGAGGAAACCTAAAAGGAAATGACCAAGGAGGGCCATTTTGAGGGTCCTTAGGCGATATCAGCCGAAAGGCTAATATGTAGCAGAAATTTGAAGATCAAGAGAAAAATCATTAGGTTATCATTTTGTTTATTTTTTGTCTATAATTAGTCAATTCTTTGATTCCTTAAAAGTTCTTGTTGACATTTAAGATCATACCTTTTATTAATATTTGATATTTATGAAACCCTAATTTCAGTGTTGATTGATATTTGGATATTAAAAAAATGTTTAATATATCATGTTTGTTTGATTAAAGATCCACGAGTATTAACATTGGTATTTTTATATTTATGTAATTGATCCTCATAATATAGATTGACTTTGGATTATGTTTCTTGTAACATCCGTTTTTCGGGTCTAAAAGTTGTTGGGCTTTTATTCAAAATAATCTATAATAAACTGCAAGTTTAGCAATTGAAAGATTTTAAAATGAATAAACTTAAAACCATTTTAACCCACCAAAGATAATTTTTCAAGCATGAAAATATTAAATCAACCATAGGCGGAAAAGGAACTATAACCGTTGAGGACTTTGATTCTCATTGGAGATTGGAAGTTAATGAAGTGAGACAAAAACTCCAAAGTAGAAGCTCTTTATATGTATCAACCAAGAAAAGGTAAACCACTAAAAGATGTTAGTCTTCACTTGCATAATATATTTCTTAGGCATTAAATAACTTATACCAAATACGCATTAAAGGTGAAGCATATTAAGCACTCAATTCTTCATTACACAATGTAAGAATGAGGAGAGGGGAGGATCATAAATTCTCTTGGAAATTCAAAGAAAATGAAGAGAATAATGGATGGAAAAGCTAACTAGTTTTTGGTTCATTCACTTCTTTGAATACTTAGATACATGTACTAATGGACCATTTCTTCCACAAAGTCAAAGCAAGCAATGTATGGAAGCATGGGTGTGTAATACTTTTCTTCACGAGCAACCTCAAGTATGATGGCATACTTTCGACCCTACATACTTCCAACGAGAGTGATGTGACTTTCACTAGCTCTTACTTTATAACATGTATAAGTATCAAATAATAACGTACTTCAATAGGTCCAAAAATATGTACATAGCTTATAAATATATACCTTATGATTTACAAGTTGTTTTCTCTTCTAAAGAATATTATTTTCATAAATAATAATTTCCCAATTTTAATAGAAGTGTTGATTATATTTATTAAGAATCAAATTACTTTAATTAGTAATCAACAAGTAGTAACTTGCTATAAGGTGTGAACCGATAGGATCACATGCCATTAGAAAATATCATTTTATAATGACTATTAGGCATATAGATCTTTCAATCTACCACTTGCACATGACTCATCATAGATTGATATAGACAGTGGTGAACATCTAACAACATTTCACTACCTCCAATATCGCATGCTGAAGAATGCCATTCATCAACATCCGATTCCTAAAAGCTCAAAGCTACAATTGATGTATAAGGTAATTTTATCAATTATCCCTTTATTACAGACATCCTATTGAACATGAGAATTGGATCACAATCAATCTCATTTGGTGTTCAAGTTTGGGGAATGCATGTTACATATCTAACTCTCAATACATAAGAGGGAAAAATCCCATCTTGACTACATACACTTCTTGTATAGTACATACCACACCTGAAAATGACCTTTATAATCGTTTGGTCAAAGAACATTATATGACCATGTCAAAGTATATGGCTCCCTACGCTCAAGTCCCAATATGCATATCATGTATTAAGGATACAAAGATAGTGCCTTTTTCAATTATCACTCATGATAGCGATCAATGAGGTGATCTTGATACAGGTCATGTCCGATAATTTTTCTCCGACAAGTACCTATAAATATTGGTTACAACCTCTTACCTACTTTCATCTTATAAGATTTAACCAATCCAATTCATATTAGTCTTACTTCATAATTGCTCCAACAATTATGAATAACTATGAACAAGTGTTACAAGAGTCCTTAGTCTTGTACAAACTACGAAAGACTCATCTAACGCTCTATAAGATGGACTATTTTATTGGACATCCCAACTACGTTTTTGGAAACCCTATGAGAACAAAGTATTTGTTGCTCGAAGGAAAATCTTTCGCAAAAGGGAGTTGATATCAAAAAAGAACTAGTGGGAGCCACATTGATCTTGATAAGACTCAAGAATCAATTAACAAAGAGCCAAGAGGAAAAACACTAGCACTTAATTAGAGGTTAAAACCTATTAAGAATGATGATATTCCTATATCTCTTCCATATAGATTTGATATAAGAAGTCGTTGACCTCGTTGACTCCATGTCGCTAGGGAAATAAGTCACTGATAGATTGTGATCAGAGTCTATCAACTATTGAAAGATAGGAAAGGCCCAATAAAGTAAAATTAGAGGAAGATATGATGAATGAGATTCAATCCATGTATGTTTGAATTGATCCAAAACTTGGATTTAAAACCATATAGTGTTTATAGATCTTCAAAAGATAATGAACACAGATAGGAATACACATATATTCAAACCAAGATGGGTTGTGAAAGATATGTAGGCTTGAGAAGTCCATTGATGGACTGTAACAAGAATATCATGTTTGAATCATTTGTTTCGATGAGAAATTCAAAAGGTTGAATTAAGAGAAACAAAAGATAGTCCATATAAATGTCAGAGCTAGTGGGAGCAATGAAATCCCTTGTATTGAAATAGGAAACAATGTCCTAACTCTCCTAAGTGTAAAAGCTTTAGATAACTTAGGAATTGCCTCGATATGAAACACATGGGAGGAACAAGAAATCATGCTTAGATTCCATGGAGATATCTCTAAGTTACTCATTGAATTATGAGTTGAGGTCGAAAGATTTTGTGAGGTGTCAAAGTTTGTCTAGGTTATTCTTAGTGTCGAAGTGTGTTTGTATGTTTGTTTATTATAAGGGCATTTTGTTTCGAAGCTTAAGTGTCTTAGCCCCTTATATTTTTTGTACGCTTTCCTTATATATATATATATATATATATATATATATATATATATATATATATATATATATATATATATATATATGGGATGAATACTAGAGTTAGGAAAAAAATCTTTTGCATTCAACTTGTACTCTCTGATACTTTTCTATATTTCCAGAAAGCATAATCGAGCCAACCAGATTATATTTACATCTCGTGTTTAGAATTCTTCAAATACTCTGATCTAGTTTCATATACTCGATTAGACATAACTACATTTGGTATCAGAGCAGGATTTATTCAGTTTTGATCTGATTTTCTTAGTTTTCAAAAGGTTTTAAGTCTCGTTCTAGATTCAAAGTATTCTGCTCTTTTGTTTCTAAAAATCATCACAGATCATCTGTTTTGATTCGATTATGCTTACGTCTTGATAGATCGAGTATTTTGTGTCAGTTTTCTGGAAGTTTTGTCAATCAAATCTCAATTTCTGAAGCTTTTCACAATTTCGTCTGTACAACAACGGTGAACTTTAGCATGAACACCATGACTTCATACTCTCATCTTCTTGGTTCATCCACTAAAATTCCTATATTGATTCCTGAGTTCTACGATCAATGAGTTGATCGTATGGAGGACTATTTGAATAGAATAGATGAGGATCTCTGGAAATGCATCATTGGTGATGTTTGTCCTCCTACTGTTGTACAAAGTGTTGGAACTGCTGCTAATAATCCAGATGTTGCAGAACAGATTGAGAAACTACACAAAATGAAAAGAAATGTATGCGTAAACTCCGTGGTGCTCTTCCACCAGTTGTATATAATTATTTGCGCAAATGTAAAACCTCTAAGGAGATCTGGGATACACTGAAGGAGAAGTATCAAGGTAGTGATAAAACAAAGATCAACACAGTCAAACAATGTCTGTTAGAGTTGGGAGAGTTTAAGCAGAAGGAAGAAGAAACCATTAAGCTCTATTATGACCGTCTGAATGAAATCATATTCAAATGTAACAGATATGGAGTTACAAGGTCTACAATGGAGTTCAATATAACATTTATCATGGGGCTTCGCAAAGAATGGCGAAATGTCAGCCTTATGATAAAGACACAACAAAGTTTCGACTATTTTTCACCGAATGATCTCTATAATGTGTTAAAAGCACATGAATCTAAAGTGAATGAGATTGCTGAGGAAGAAAGGATCAGTCTGGGTGGTCCTCTTACTCTTGTGTCGAAGGTTGCTGGAAGAGAGGTTGAGAAAGAAATTACTGAGAAGGAGAATTTGGAAGATGAAGGCTTGATCGTCAATTCTGATGACGAGGCTGTGGCCTTTTACTCGATTAATCGAGTGAAGAAATTCTTCAAAAAGCCTTTTAATGTGAACCCACAAGCAATTGAAGTGAAGGGAAGTTTTTCTAGAAATCATGTGAGTGAGGAAAAGAAATTGGAGAAGAAGGATATCAAGGTTGAAGATGCGAAGATGAAGAAAAAGCTTAAAGGTGACTCAAGATTCGACTGCTATTACTATAATGGAGCGAAACACATGGCAAATGATTGTATGCTTAAGCAGAGGGATGAGAAGAAGAATAGAGTTAAGGACAAATCCTACTGCGTTGAGTGGCTTGAAGAAGTGAGAACAAAGGTGAAGGGAAGGTCCTTAGTTGCGAAGGGAATGACTGATGAAGAAGGGACATATCAAATATGGTCACCAGGTTCAGATGATGATGAAATGCGAAATCCCACTCATAGAGCGATGTTCGCAAGTTTCGAGGAAGAGGATGATGACAAAGTCACTAGGAGGTGTTTTGTTTCGACATCTACTTATAAGTCCCCCATGACTTCGCGGGTATGTTCGCCTTTTCAATCTTTTAACATTCCCTTTAGTGCAAATAATTCGTTACCATCTGAGTTTGATGGAGCTATTATGTACATTAATAATCTGCTTATTTCTACTAGTTGTGATGCCAAAAAGTTGAATACACAACTACTAGAAACTCAGAGGATTTTGGAGACCAAGAAAACTATGATAGATCAATTAGATATACAATTGACTCATGTAATGTGTGACCGAGACAGTCTCAGATCTTTTAAAAAAGATTTGCATAAACAACAAAACATTTATTGTAATACCGCTAAAAGGTGGTATGGGAAGTTAACTTCTTTACATCATTCGTCTGATATTAGCAAAGAACGACATAGGAAACTTCTTCCCTTTTTAGCTTTCGAAAGGGAGAAGATATATTCGACTTCCTATCAGTGTGAAAAGAACATTTTTGAATATGATAAGGTCCCAATAGATTCTTATACATATGGTGTTATGAAAATTGATGAATGTTTAGATGCAAATGATCTTGTTGAAATTGTAAATGAGACCCTGACCAAAAAACAAACAAACCAAAATTTTGAAAAGAAATGAGAATTCGACATATAACTCTCCAAAAAATTTTGTTGATATTGAAGACGATTCGGATGATATGAGAGAAATTGAGGCAGAGGAAGTTGTTGACTGTTCTCAGTTATCTATCATTAATGTCACTTCTCTAGCGAAGGGTAAAGAAAAATGTAATGATTCTTCGGTTAAAGTTGACACTGACCAACCATCGACTTCGAAAGTTCATGATCTTGACCATGTGACCTTTGAATATAGTCAAATAGACAGTGATGATGACAACGATGATGGTTCGAAAGAAACAACCATTCCCCGAGTTGTTGTTGATCAGGTCTACGAGAAAACTGAGAAGTTCGACAAAATCCTGAAAGAAAAGGGTTCTCATTATCTTGAATCAAATAAGGTTGTGTATCCTAACTTTAAATGCTCAGATGAAGTTATCTTCCCAAATCAGGTGTTTGTTACCTCAGGAAATGGTGATAAAGTTAAACTGGAAATCAACAAAATTCTTGAAGAGGATAACAAGGAAGCTTCAAAAGAAGGATTTTTCCCAAACCAAAGCACTGTCGAAAATAATCTCAAAATTGTTTCTTTTATTTTGTTTGTTTAACATGCTTGTAAAGATTTCTATTGAAGATATATAATGGAACCTGCTTTGCAGCTCTAGAGAAAGGTAAATCTTCGATATTGTCACATCCCCAAACCAGGAAACAGCGGAAACGTCTGGGGTGGATGACTTCATGTACAATATCATAACAATTGAATAATAGAGATCAAAACATTACAACCATCATATTGGTAATTTAATATTTACATTGAGTTCGATTCACTATTTGTTTTACTCCAAAAACATACAACAAAATATAAGATGCAACATTGCTATGCTCCATCTTCACAAAACCTGTGCGAGTACCTGTCTACTAATACCTTGAGAATACAAGTGGTTTTAAAAAAAAGTGTCAACATTTAAATTGGTGAGTTCATAAGCATTTTGTATGAGAAAGATATGCCATTGTTCCTTGAAAATGATAGTGTGTTCTTCCAGAAAATCCAATATTTCCCTTTTAAAGTGAATTGTAGTCTTAGGAACCCTATGACTGAAAATGTATAAGTATTTCTATACCCTAAAGTAGTATAATGTAGTTTAAAATCTTTATAAAACCATTTGAATGCATGTTTCCATAAATGTAAACTGTATTGTACTGGAAAATAGTGTAATGTAGTTTTATCTCAATAAAACCATTTGAAGGTATATATGTATTCTTAAACCAAACGTATTGTTAATACCACTTGTGAGTTATTATAACATGCTAGCGACTAGTGGCCTATTACGACGTTCTTCAAGCGTCTGAATGGTACGACATTTGTCACCCTAGAGCTGTTGGTCCAACTGTAGCTATCAGTTTAGGTGCGGGATTGTCAGTCCCATATAGATCTATACATAAGTGTCACGCTCTCCCTACAAGAGACTCTGGTTATACTACAGGACTTTAATGTGTACTATGGTAGGTACGATGAAGCCAAATGTCTCACAAAGCTGTATCGACGATTTACGTGTAGTATAATGAAAATCCATTTTGTAATGTGGAAGTATTATCCTTCCCTAGTAGTTACGTGGTGTAAAATAATTATGCCTTTAAATAGATATTTTTGTATTGTATACCGAAATGGTAAAATAGAGTGTATGTTTCATAAACTATGCCTATTATAGTTTATAAAAATGTTTCGTTGTATTGAAGAATCCGTTGTTTGTACATTATCATTTTTATTATGATAATGAAAGGAAATAATTATATATGTATTTTTATATAATTATACCCTTCTGCTCAACATATTACAAAAGGGTTAAAGTCTTACAAACTATATTCATAACGTTTATTATTGTAATCAAATTTGTGTGTGTGTGTGTCTATATATATATATATATATATATATATATATATATATATATATATATATGAGTAAATTACACGAATGATCCCTATGGTTTTGGGTTATTTGCATGCTTGGTCCCCAACTTATTTTTTTAACTCGGAAGGTCCCTACTATTAATTTTTGTTTCATGCTTGGTCCTTACTGTTTGTTTTTGTTGCGCGATTGGTCTCTGTCTTACATAAAAAGACTATTATTTAAATAGGGAAAAATGGTGGAGTAGGTAAGATAAGGTAATGAGGGTGATGTTGGAGGTATGTTTATTTAAATAAAGTAAAAATCAAGGGAAAAATAGTTTTTTTAGGTAAGACAAAGACCAAACGCGTAACAAAAAAAAAACAATAGGGACCTTCCGAGTTAAAAAAAATAAACTAGGGACCAAAGGAGCAAATTACCCTAAACCATAAGGACCATGCGTGTAATTTACTCTCTCTCTCTCTCTCTCTCTCTATATATATATATATATATATATATATATATATATATATATATATATATATATATATGTATATTGTAAGAATAATATATGTAATTGCTTGTATATTAACACAAGTTTTCTTGTGTTTTACTTGTATACCCCCACCCTAAAACATAGAAAAATCTTGAGAACTGTTGGGGTATGAACTCACCTCGATTGTGTTCTTGGCTGAATAATGAAGTAAAAACGATGATCTTCAAGTTATAATACATGAAAGTGTTCGGATCCTATGATTATTTAACACATGATATTTTGTGTAAATTAGTTGAACTAACATGAAAGTGTTATAAAACACTAGATTATATAAAGAATACTTACAAAGATCTTCTAAAATAATTATTGAAGATATGGTTCTTCTTGGAATATTGAAGATGTTTCTGGGAATATTTGATGATGTTCTTGGGTAGATGTATGAAGGTTTGAAAATTTGAAGATGTTTGTATGAATTTTAAGAGAAAAGGTAAGGGATTTGAAGATGTTTGAGGATGGAAATGAGAATTATGAAGGACGATTTTAGCCTAATTTTATATATGAGGGTAAAAGTGATGTGATGTTTGCATTGAATTGTGTATATTATCACATTGGGAAAAGTGTCATCGGATAAGATATTGTAAATTCGACCTAAGCACCAACCGAGAACCCTCTTAACGCCACCGAAATCACATGTGATTTTGGTCCAAGGGAGATCTCGCCCTCGCATGATCTCGGTCAAAGAAGTGATTTCGGTCTCGCATGTTCTAGGGCCAAGAAGTGATTTTGGTCTAGAGGTGATTTCGGTTCTTCATAACTGAAATCTCTATGTTTTTGGGTTTCAAAACCAAAAACCCCAAATGCAAGGTGTAAAATAAAATAAAATAAGTTGTTTTGTCTAACTATTTGACTTTTGTTGAATTAATTGACTTTTGTTAACCCGAAATAGCCGGTTGTCACATTATCCCCCCGTTAGAGGGAATTTCGTCTCGAAATTATTTCTAGAGTGGGTACTTATGAACTAGGGAAAAGATGTGGGTACTTTTGTTTCATATGGTCTTCTCGTTCCCAAGTGAATTCAAGTCCTCGCTTGGCGTTCCAGCGAACCTTAACAATTGGTATACGACTTTGTTTTGTTCTCTTGATCTCCCTGTCCATGATTTCCAAAGGTTTCTCTACTAAGATTAGACTCTCTTTTATCTCGATTTCATCTAGTGGGATTACAAGAGTCTCGCTGGACAGAAACTTCTTCAAATTAGACACGTGGAAAGTGGGGTGTATGTTGCTGAGTTTCTGCGGTAGTTGAAGTTTGTAAGCCATCGGACCGATTCTAACAAGAATCTCGAATGGCCCGATGTACCTTGGATTTATTTTTCCATCTTTTCCAAAATGTATCATTCCCTTCCAAGGTGAGACCTTTAACAGAACGCAGTCACCAACCTAGAATTTCAGGGGTTTGCGTTGCTTATCTGTATAGCTCTTTTGTTGACCCCGAGATGATTTTAATTGTTCATGGATTTGGACAATCTTCTTTGTTATCTCCCTTCTGATTTCGAGGCCGGTGAGTGTGCTATTAGGAACTTGCCCTCTTGCTAGTTGTGTGTCACCTACCTCAACCCAACACAAAGGTGATCTATACTTGCGTCCATAGAGAGCTTCGAATGATGCGACTTTGATGCTAGTGTGATAGCTGTTATTGTATGAGAATTCAATGAGTGGTAAATGGGTATCCCAAGCTTTACCAAAGTCGATCACACAAGCTCTCAACATGTCTTCCAGCATTTGAATGGTTCTCTTGCTTTGCCCGTCAGTCTGGGGATGGTACACTGTACTCATATCAAGTTTGGTTCCTAAGGAATTTTGTAGTGATTGCCAAAACCGTGAGGTAAATCTACTATCTCCGTCGGAGATGATGGATATTGGCACACCATGCAATCGTATGATCTCTTTAATGTACGCCCTGCTTAGCTTCTCCATTTTGTCGCTCTCTTTTATTGGTAGGAAGTGCGTGGATTTGGTTAACCTGTCAATGATTACCCAAATGGTGTCAAGACCACCCGTTGTCTTGGGGAACTTGGTTATCAAATCCATGGTTATCCGCTCCCACTTCTACTCGGGTATATCTGGTTATTGTGGTAAACCCGAGGGCTTCTGATATTCTACCTTGACCTTGGTGCAAGTCAGGCACTTGCCCACATAGTTAGCGATTTCTGCCATCATGTTTGGCCACCAATAAAGTTTCTCAAGGTCCAGTTACATCTTGTCTGAACGAGATGAATGGAGTATCTGGTCTTGTGAGCTACGTTCATGACAACGTCTCCGTACCCACCGAACTTTGGTGTCCAGATCCGATTCATGAGGTAACGAACTCCGTTATCCTTAACTTCCAGGTTTTTTTCCATTCCTCTTAGGGCTTCACCTGCTACATTCTCGGGTTTCAAGGCTTCCAGCTGAGCCTCTATGATCTGCATGGGCATGTGTGAATGGATGGTCATGGTTAATGATTTTACTCGGCGGCCCGAGTATTCTTTTCGAATAAGGCATCTGATACTACATTGGCCTTGCCTGGATGATATTGAATCTCGCATCCGTAATCATTTAGTAGTTCTACCCATCGTCGTTGCCTGATGTTGATTTCCTTTTGATCGAAGATGTGCTGGAGACTCTTATGATCCGTGAAGATTGTGCACTTCATACCATAAAGGTAGTGCCTCCAGATCTTGAAAGCAAATGCAACTGCTCCCAGTTCGAGTTCATGTGTGGTATAGTTAACCTCGTGATTCTTAAGTTGTCTCAAGGCATAGGAAATAAGTTTTTCTCGTTTCATAAGTACACAACCTAGCCCTTGCTTAGACGCATGGCAGTAGACCACAAAATCTTCCATCCCTTCTGGGAGGGACAAGATCGGGGCACTGCATAGGGCTTGCTTTAGTGTCTAGAAAGCAGTTTCTTGTTTCTCTTCCCAATTGAAGGTTACACCCTTCTGAGTCAACGTGGTGAGTGGCTTTGCGATCTTGGAGAAGTTTTGTATGAACCTTCTGTAGTAGCCAACTAGGCTTAAAAATTGACGAATTTTAGTTGGGGTTCTTGTTGTTGTCTAGTTTTCGATTACCTGATTTTGGAGGGATCCACATGTATCCCTTCCTTGCTAACTACGTGACCTAGGCAATCCACCTTTCGAATCCAAAATTTGCATTTCGAGAACTTTACATACAACTTTTCCTCCCTTAATGTTTCCAAGACTTGTCGTAGGTGCTGACTGTGTTCATCCTTACTTCGTGAGTAGACTAGTATGTCATCGATGAATACTATCATGAATTTGTCTAAGTAAGGTCGGCATACACAGTTCATCAGGTCCATGAACATCGCGGGTGCATTTGTTAATCCGAATGGCATTACTACGAATCTGTAGAGACCGTAGCGAGTTCTGAATGCGGTCTTGGGAATATCTTCCTCCTAGACTCGCAAGTGATGGTATCCGGATATTAGGTCTGTCTTTGAGAAGTAACTTGATCCTTGTAGTTGGTCGAAGAGGTCGTCAATTTGAGGTAAACTATATCGATTTTTAATGGTGAGTTTATTTAGTTCCCGATAGTCTATGCACATGCGGAATGATCCATCCTTCTTCACGAACAAGACCGATGCTCCCAAGGTGAGAAGCTTGGTCTGATGAATCCTTTGCTTAACAGTTCATTCAGTTGACTAGACAATTCCTGCATTTCTGCCAGTGCTAAGCGGTATGGGGATTTGGCTACAGGGGTGGCTCTGGGAATCAAGTCGATTCTAAACTCGACTTGGAGTTCGAGTGGTACTCCTGGGAGGCCTTTAGGAAATATATCAGGGAATTTACAGACTTCGGGAATATCTTTGATGTCTTTCACTTCTTGTTTCTCATTCACCACGCGGGCTAAGAAGGCGTAGTATTCCTTGCGTAGATACTTTTGAGCCTTGACGCAAGAGATGATTTGTAGGTTTAAACTGGGTTTGTCGCCATAAATGATGAGGGTTTGGCTACTTGGCAGATTAAGGTGAACGACTTTTTCATGACACATGATATCGACATGGTGAGGAATTAACCAATCCATGCCAATGATGACGTCGGAAATTTTTATTGTGACCAACATTAGGTCGATTTGGAAAGAATGGTTGTTTAGAGTGAGGGTACATCCTATGTATATATTGTTAGTGCTCTCTACTTTTCCATTTGCCATTTCTACGGTGAATGTGTCATTTAGTGATTGGGGATTTTGTTTAAGTAAGTGCTTAAACTTGTGGCTCACGAACCTTTTCTTCGCACCACTATCTAATAATACGCGTGCATATGAATTATTGAGGAGGAACGTACTAGTAATCACAGTAGGATTATTCATGGCCTCCTCATGCCCCATTGTTAAAACTCCTCCCACACCTCCGACATTCCTTGCTTTTGGACAATCCATCTTGAAATGCCCTGTTTCACCACATTCGTAGCAAGCCTAGCTCATCCCAGTGTTAGCGGCTTGGGTGGTTTGTTGTGCCGATGCCTTACAGAAAAGTGTGATGTGCCCCTTCGTGTTGCAATTAATACAGTGCAACTCGCGACAGGCTCCATAGTGATGAAAGTTGCACTTGTTGCATTTTGGGAGAGTTCAACATATTGTTTGCCGGGTGCTGGAGCGACAAGAACAGTATCAGCATGGACTGCCATAGTTTGTTGTTTCTTTGTGGGCTCTTGTGTCGATTGGCCCTTCTTTTTGTTCCAGAACTTTCTCTTATTGTCACTCCCTTTTGTTTGCTCGGGTATGGCCGTCATAAATCCCTGGCAGACTCCATGATCCACAAGTGTTTGTGCTAAGCGTTTGGCACTGTCAAAAGTGGACGGATTTGCAGATATCATATTTCCTTGAATCTGGGGGGATAGTCCCCAAATGTATTGCTCCACCTTTATACTTTCCGGGGTGACCATCCCGGGACATAGTACTACTAGATCACTAAATTTGGCAGTATAGGCTACGATGTTAGAGTCCTTCATTGTAAGGTTCCAGAGCTCTTGCTCCAGCTTTTGTACTTCACCCCTCGGGCAGTATTCTACTAGCATCAAAATCTTCAAGTCTTCCCAGCTCATGGCATTGGCCACTGGGAGAGTCAGCGATTTGACATAACCGTTCCACCGGGAGAGGGCTTTATCCATGAATGTGCAGGATGTGAATTTAACCTTGCTAACTTTTGGGCATGCGTAGATTTCGAATACAGACTATGTTTTCTCGAACCGCCTCGTTAGAGCAATGAAACCTCTGCTGCCATCGAAAGAATTTGGTTTGCCATTTGTGAATTGTTTGTAGGAACATTCCCTTGGGTGTCCCTGACTATCTCCCTGGTTAGTATTATTGGTACCGCCTCCTGTCCTACTGGCACCATTCGTGCTGATTTGTGTTATGGTAGATGTTACAGCAGCTTGGAAAATGGTAATGTCCATTTGTGGAGGTGATGGTTGTGGCGGAGTTGGTGGTGTGTTGTTGACACGCTTGATAGATTTGTGTGGTGGCATAATTCTGCCATAAAGTTTAAAAGTGGATTGATGATAAGTACTTGATAATTGTCATAAATCGAGTATTATCGAAACAGAGTGTCTTAACTATTTAGTTATATTGACTGTGCCAGAATAGCGGTATAAAGACACATGAAGAGTTTAGTTGTATGGTTCTATAGTATCATAAAAGACTCCTATAGTATTTTTAATCTTGGTGTTTGATTCTTAATGTTTCTTGGTATATAGGGTTGGTAAGTTTTAGACTCGTTGTTAACCACGATCATTCCTAAACACATGTTGGTTATATCTTGTATAAATATAGTTGATCAGGCTATATTCATCCCCGATATGATTACATAACTATCTAGGCTTAACTGCAACGTCCAACTTATCTGAATAATTTTATATGGTTCTTATTTCGACACTTGTTCTAGTATGCATGTAGGTACATATACTTTTAAAAAAATACTCATATTTTAAAAGTATACTTTTAGTCAGAGTGTTTTAGCCCCATTGTATTTACAGTTGTATATATTACATGGTTTGATATACTTAGTTCACTATAAACAATGCTCTGGTACCAATCTGCCACACCCCCAAACCAAGAAACATTGGAAACGTCTAAGGGTGGATGAATTC
Organism: Lactuca sativa; assembly: GCF_002870075.4. Classification (NCBI taxonomy): domain Eukaryota; kingdom Viridiplantae; phylum Streptophyta; class Magnoliopsida; order Asterales; family Asteraceae; genus Lactuca; species Lactuca sativa. The sequence continues at coordinate 181,045,859 of NC_056625.2, read as the reverse complement.
ATGTACAATATCATAACAATTGAATAATAGAGATCCAAGCATTACAACCATCAAATTGATAATTTAATATTTACACTGAGTTCGATTCACTATTTGTTTAACGCCAAAAACATACGGAAAAATATAAGGCGTGACATTGCTACGCTCCATCTTCACAAAACCTGTGCGAGTACCTGTCTACTACTTCCTTGAGAGAACATGTGGTTTTAAAAAAAAGTGTCAACATTTAAGTTGGTGAGTTCATAAGCATTTTGTTTGAGAAAGATATGCCATTGTTCCTTGAAAATGATAGTGTGTTCTTCCAGAAAATCCAATATTTCCTTTTAAAGTGAATTGTAGTCTTAGGAACCCTAAGACTGAAAATGTATAAGTATTTCTATACTCTAAAGTAGTATAATGTAGTTTTATATCTTTATAAAACCATTTGAATGCATGTTTCCAGAAATGTAAACTGTATTCTACTGGAAAATAGTGTAATGTAGTTTTATATAAATAAAACCATTTGAAGGTATATATGTATTCTTAAACCAAGCGTATTTTTAATACCCCTTGTGAGTTATTATAACCATGCTAGCGACTAGTGGCCTGTTACGACGTTCTTCAGGCATCCGAATGGTGCGACATTTGTCACCCCAGACCTGCTGGTCCAACTGTAGCTAATAGTTTAGATGCGGGATTGTCAGTCACATATAGATATATACATAAGTGTCACACTCTCCTACAAAGAGACTCTGGTTATAATACAGGACTTTAGTGTGTACTCTGGTAGGTACGGTGAAGCTAAATGTCTCACAAAGTCGTATCGACGGTTTACGTGTAGTATAATGAAAAGCCATTTTGTAGTGTGGAAGTATTATCCTTCCCTAGTAGTTACGTGGTGTAAAATAATTAAGCCTTTAAATAGTTATTTTTATATTGTATCCCGAAATGGAAAAATAGAGTGTATGTCTCATAAACTATACCTATTATAGTTTATAAAAATGTTTTGTTGTATTGAAGAATCCTTTGTTTGTATATTATCATTTTTACTATGATAATAAAATGGAATGAAATAATTATATATGTATTTTTATATAATTATACCCTTTTTCTCAACATATTACAAAAGGGTTAAAGTCATACAAACTATATTTACAAAGTTTATTATTGTAATAAAATATATATATATATATATATATATATATATATATATATATATACATATATATATATATATATATATATACATACATACATACATACATACATATATATATATATATATATATATATATATATATATATATATATATATTGTAAGAATAATATATGTAATTTTTTTTGTATATTAACAGAAGTTTTCTTGTGTTTTACTTGTATCTTCCCCCCTAAAACATAGAAAAATCCTGAGAATTGTAGAGGTATGAACTCACCTCAAATGTGTTCTTGGATGAACAACGAAGTAAAAACGATGATCCTCAAGTTGTAATATTTGAAAGTGCTCGTATCCTACGAGTATTTAACACACAATATTGTATGTAAATTAGGTTAACTAACATGAAAGTGTTATAAAACAGTAGATTATATAAAGAATACTTACAAAGATCTTCTAAAATAATTATTGAAGATATGGTTCTTCTTGGAATATTAAGATGTTTATGGGAATATTTGATGATGTTATTGGGAAGATGTACGAAGGTTTGAGGATTTGATGATGTTCGTATGAATTTTGAGTGAAAAGGTAAGGGATTTATAGATGTTTGAGGATGGAAATGAGAATTATGAAGGATGATTTTGGCCTAATTTTATATATGGTGGTAAAAGTGATGTGATGTTTGCATTGGATTGTGTATTTTATCACATTGGGAAAAGTGTCACCGGATAAGATATTGCTAATTCGGCCTAAGCACCAACCGAGAACTCTCTTAATGCCACCGAAATCACATGTAATTCGGACCAAGGGAGATCTTGGCGTCTCATGATCTCGGTCAAAGAAGTGATTTCGGTCTCCACATGTTCTTAGTCCAAGAAGTGATTTCGGTTCTTCATAACCGAAATCTCTATTTTTTTGGGTTTCACAACCGAAAACCCCAAATGCAAGGTGTAAAATAAAAAAATAAGATGTTTTGTCTAACTATTTGACTTTTGTTGAATTAATTGACTTTTGTTGACCTGAAATAGCCGGTTGTCACAGATACTTTGCACTAGTCAGGAGTCCCTAGAAGCATGCTGCAGCATGTCGACTCAAGCCTCCATGACTCAATGTGTTTTGAAGCCTTAATGGATTTCTCATCACGAGGATCACTTCCCAATATGGCTATATTCACATTAGTCCCTGAGCTACCTACTCTTCCCAAATGAGTTAAGAGTTTCCTGCTTGGTCCAGTAACAACAAAGGTACTTTTGTTTCTCTAGCCAATCCTTTTCATCAACTATTCTTACACGATCACACACAAAGACATATAACCAAGACATCTTTGGTCCGAACCCACCGGGTTATAGGTACGTAAACAATCTGTGTTTATGATCTAGATTCATGAGACCATGATGAAGGTGAAACCCAATATTTCGAAACATTTAAGGAATTGCCGGGGAACTTTTATTTAAGTTTGTTGCGAAAAATTTGTTTCAGTAGCTCACTTATATGTTCAAAATCATAGTCTTTCTTTTTGCGTGGTCTTGCTAAAATGTTTGAAACCCACGACATTTTTACCCAACAAGATCCAAGTCTTATTTTTTTTGGAATATGATTTCCATCTGAATATCAGTTCGATTCTTTGTTACTTGAAATATTTTTCCCACTTTATTTGTCACTGACTACACTGGTCAAACAAGTAATTTCGTTTTCAATTTCTCCCACTTATATTGAGTTGTGATATGTAACAAAATTTTTGTCCACCCGCGAAACCTTATAAAAGAAGCCCTTCGATACTTTTCCATAAGCATTCGATTATAATTCATGTGAAACCACACAAGTTGTTCGATATCTCTCTTGATGTAGAATGAAGCGATCTTTGTCTGGGATATTATTGCTTTATGTCGATTTTTCATTGACATTACAGATCTAATATTTTTTATCTTGATCTTATCCTAATTTTTGGTACACATCAACACACACTAAAATCCTTGAGTTTCTGAGTAATACCAACTCAGGCTGATGATTTCGAAATGTTTGGCGTATGACTTCGCTTCTCCACCCAAAAGAGAAAGAGCCTTGCCTCCATGCTGAAGGGTTACTGACGGATCCTATCTTCTTGGGGAAAACGAACAGACTAATTGATGTGATGTTGTGGTTACCTTGTGGTTTTCAAGGAGAAAGTGATCATCACTTTTCAGATGCGACTACTTTTATGGCTACTGGTCTGGTTTTCAAGGTGACACGTGGATTGCATTTAATGCTCAAACCGCTTCAAATTCAAATTAGGGTTTACGTATAACAAGGTTTTGGGTTACCTCTTTCCAACTTTATGTGATCAAAAATTTCCCAAATACCTTCTTGCCTAATACGTTCTATTCTCTCAAGTTCTTTCAAAACCCTAACAATGGCGGCTGTTCATGATCATGTTGATCCATCTCAAACAACAGACGACGTTACTTCTCAACCTTTAATGAAGATTCAAAGCACTAATTACTAAGTTCAACTGGATGTTACTCAGTATCCTGAAAAATTGAAGATGTTCATAGGTGCTTTGAACCATTCTATTTTGTCTACCGCATTGTCGGCATCTTTTTTTGTACTGATGAAATGGTTGTCTCTTCTTGGTTGCATTGCGATGTACAACAAGTTAATCAAGGTGTTTACCGTTCAGTTGTCTACTGAAAGAAGTTCACATTAACTAAGAAGATGTTTGCTCAAATCCTGAAACTTCCCAATGTCGGCCCTTTCTATGAAGTCTCGAATGAACAAGTGCTTCACATGTTCAATGAAATGGGTTATCAACCAACGTTAACCAAGATAAGTGATTTCAAGAAATCTTCTTTTCCTTGCATCTGGAATTTCTTGTTTGGTATTTTTCTTCGATGCTGATGGGTCAAACAGTTGGATTGGATAAGGCGAAACTGGAAATTATGCCATGGTTGCAGGTATTTATTATGATTTATAGGTGGATTATGCGACACCTTTGTGGGAAGAACTTGTTAAAAGCATCGGTAACACGAATATGATGAATGGAATTTTGTACTGGAGTCTAATCTTGCAGTATTTATATGAGAAGGAAGGTATTGTTGTTCTAGATGATGTACCTAAGGCTGAATTTTCTCTGTATTATCACCCTAAGGCGGTGGAGGATAATCCAAATGAGTTTCCTTTGATTGCACGAATTACTGATGCTATGTTTTGAAGAGTTGATCCCACAAATCCAGTTTTGGTGAGTTATCTTACAACGATCAATCCTTCGATTGAAACTAGTGTGTTACTATCAAAAGTTGTTGGTGGTCCATCCAAGAAGAGCAAAGGTTTGAAGAAGGGCGTTAAGGCTAGTCCTTCGAAGCTTAGTCCTGAGCAAATAGAGAAAGTTGTTCCTATCTCTCTAAATAAAGTCACAAAGAAAATAGTTACTCAACCAATTGTTGAAGATACTACTACACATGCGAAGGAGACTATGCCTTTGAAATATGAAGTACTCAAACACTCGAAGAAAATGGCTCACATGCTTCGCCATTCCCCAGACAGGCCAATTGGTAAAGATGCGAAACCCAAGATTATTCGCAAGCCCCAGCTAAATAGCATAGGAGTTGTTATTCGCGAAATTCCTTCCCCTATGTCTCTAGCATCCAAAAAGCGTAGAATTGAAGATATGGTGAAACGCACATCCAAAAAGAAGAAGAAGAAAGTTGTTTATGATTCTATGGATGAAGTTGTTCCTGATGAATCAGATTTTAATGAAAGCGGTAAGTCTCAATCACCACATCGTGATATTGATATGGGTATTCCATCACCAACAAGAGGCTATCCAATAAAGTCGAATGTCGAGGAGATTGGAGGTCCTAGTGGCTCTGTGAAAACATCTAATGTGGACACAACCACTAATCAAGGTTCTCCTACGAACATAGCCACTCCTGAGAAGACTTTTGTCATACCACCTGAAGTTTCGCATACCGAATCAGTTTCTGAGGAGGTTCGGACTTCAGGCATCACTGTGAACATATCTCATATGGACCCAAATGTCAACATGGGTGAAGGAGTGTCAACCAATGAAACCCAAGGTATTTCTCCTATTATCATTTCATCTTCTTTCGAAACTTCTACCATTGACACCACTGTTTCTCTACTTCCATACCATCCTTCTATCTCTAGCACATTACCTCAATCTACCCAATCACCCACTTTTGACAACATCCTTAATTAACCTATCACTTCGTTATTTCCATCACAATCCACTGAAGGACCCAAAATAATTCAAGAAGATGAAACCACTGAAAATGGTGAATTTATGGGTTCTTTTGCTGATATTGAATTTGATCTAGAAGAAGAGAACATTCCAGATCACATGTTGATGTCAGGGAAACAATTCATGATTCTCAATAGGAAGCTTAATTCTTTATTGCAGCTTCAAGCTGATACAGGGGGTCGGAATTATGTGTCTGGAATTGAATTTGAAGTGATGCACAAGGCTCAAGAGCTTCGATTGAGATATGAGTTGGATCTATTGGACATGAATAATGAGAACCGTGTAAAGGCTTAATCTTCGACTTTCAATCACGAGCTTAAGGAATTGAAAGTTGTGGCAAAAGAAAGGCATCTTTTATTTGTTGAAGATGTCAAGAAGGTTCATAAAGAGTTCAACCTGAAGATTGAGGAACTAAGGGTTGATATGGCGAAGGAAGTTATAGCTCTTACTCATGATTATTCTTCTCTCCACACAAAAGTGGATATAGTCACTGATGTTGTTACAAATGTTGTTAAGTGGTATCATTCGTTACTTCCAAAGATTGATAAGAAGGTTGAACTTGATGTTCAGAGTTTTGGTAAACTAGAAGACATGGTGAATAATCTTAAGGAATTAGTTTCGAAGATTGGTTCCTCATCATCATCGTTGCTCACTCCTGAGTTTTTAACTCAAAAGTTTCGATTGTTGGAATCTATCATTCACATTGAATTAGCTCATATTGCCAAGCTAATTAAATTGATGCCAACAGATGCCCCACATGTTCACACAGGGGTGAAAGGAGGAGAAAAGGTAAGTGCTAGCATGAGCATGGGTTTGAAGGCCAGTATGGGAGGAAGTGGTTCTTCGAAAGGTGATGATGATGTGAAAGTAGTTGGGAAAGTCATGTCTACTCAAATTCCCATTCCTTTTCCCAAGACTTCATCTACAATTACTTCAGCAGCAGCAGCAGCAGCAACAACAACAACAACAACAACAACAACAACAACAACAACAACAACAACAACAAGACCATTGACAAAAGGTATTGTGATTGGTTCTGCTGTTGGAGGTTCAAGTTCTTCGAAGCTACCTCCATCGACAGAACAGATGAAAAACAAAGGGAAAGTTATCTCAACAGAACCCACTGCCGAAGAAAAGAAAGTTGCTATTGAAAAACAAATGGAGAAGCAAAGGCAGATTCAAAGCATTCTTTGACAAAGAGCTAATGAACCTCCTGGCCTGGATAAGGGTGATCCTTCGAGACACTATTGTTATGAAAATATTGAAGCTTTAGTTGTTACAAGGGAAATGCATGACTTTGATAAAATTCCCAAAAAGAGTTATGCTATAGAGAATACTGATTTTAATTAGTTATATTTCCCTATCAACAAGATGATGTTCATGGCTAAACAATATCAAATTGTTGAAAGTTTCAAAGACAAAGAAGAATTCAAACGGTTGACATTCGATTTCATGCCATTCTTAGAGAAAGAGAATGTTGAATAAGAGGTTACTTATGATTTATTAATATATTATAAGTTCTAATAGATTAATATGAAATCATATTATTTAATTATTATTGATCAATAATTAATTTGGAATTAGTTATATGAACAAAAGAGACTAATTAAATATATGAGGATTGATTTGGTAAATCAATGATTCTTATAGTGTGGGCTAATTGTTATTTAGGATGCGCTAAACCAATATGGTAGTCCATGGATAGTCCATGGAGGTTTAACCCATGGAGCCTAAGTAATATGAAAGTCATGGGAATTAGGGTTTGCATGGATGTAACCCTAGACTTTTCCACACTATAAAAGGACTCCCTTAGCACCCAAAATTGGCAACTAGAGTTCTTGGAGTTCATTTGAGCCGATGTTGGAGCTAGCAACATCTCTCTCAAGTTCTCCTTTGTCCTAGGTGTGTTGTGAACCGTTTGAGGCACCACACTTGGGATGTTAAGTTCTTAAAGGCCAAATACAACAAGTTCTACAAGCTACATAAAGAGGTAAACTCCTAACAAGTATTTTATGTTGTTTATGTCAAATGTATGCTAGTTGTAGGCTTAATGCTTTGGAAACAATATTGCATGTATAATTAGAGAAAACATAGATCCAAAACATTTACGGTTGTATGTGTTGGGTTTGAAGCATTCTAACACTCCTATGGTGTACATGCAACCCTAAATACCTTGGATCTAAGTTTTCTCTACTATACATGCAAACTTGAACTTTCCAAGGTATTACCCTAACTAACATACAAAAGATTAATACTAGGGTAATAAAAACAAGTAGGATGACATACCTTTTGATGGAGCTTGAAGTCTTAAACCTTTAAGAGCTTAGTGCCCCAACTGTTGCACCTCAAATGGAATCACACAACACCACCAATAATTGGAATAACTTGAGAAGAGGTTACTTGGTTCACTCTATGAAATCGACTTTGCCCTCTTTGTGTATCCACTAGTCACCTTAGTCACTTAAGTGCACATTTCATGAACCATAGGGTCCTTTATATAGTGTGGCTCATTTTGGGTTACACCATGTAACTCATGACTTTCCACATTCCTCATAATCCATTAGTTTTAACCTCCATGGAGTATCCATGGGTTAAGCCTAACTTGAAGGACTACGGATCATAAGCCCACATATATAAGATTGAATGATTTAGATAATCAATCTCCATATATTTAATTAGTCTCTTTTGATCACAAAATTGATTCCAAATTAATTCTTGATCAATACTAATTAAATAATATGATTTCATATTAATATATTAGAACTTATAATATATTAATATAAATCATAAATAACCTTTTCTCATTTGTCTATCCAATTGTTTCGATGCCATGAAACGCAAATGGACAATGCTACTCTCGGGTCGAGTACATACCAATAATAGTTACGGTCTAGACATCTAATCCAACAATCTCTTACTTGGATAACTCTAAAACTATTATTCAAGTATGACTCGAAGATCCCGACTATCAATCATAGCTCATAAAGCCGCTGTCGAACTCTGATCTAGTCAATGACGTGTCCATTAGATAAGGGATCATATATTCCTCCATTCTAGATATCATATGGACTGAGACATGGATTATAATAATTCTCTCTTTCCATCTGTTGTTTCCCAATTTTCGATTTATGACAACTAAATAATTGAACAAATCAAATCAGTCCAGGCTTGGCCAAGCACTTAGGGGTGTCATCACTAAATCATCGAAGGGCCCACATGTATCGCTTTTATCCACATGGGGTAAAAGAAATGGATACACGTCGACTCAAATGCTTGCTTGTACTTACTCATCAAACCACACACAACAATATATTTTATAACACCAAGTTACTGGTGCATTTACATATGTCAATGTGCAACCGATTCGCAACTACAACTCACATGTCTCCGTTTGAAGAATATATAGGATATTATCGTCTCATGATCACTCGTGATAAAATCCATGAAGTGATACAAATGAGCGTGGGTTGAATCCAATACTCGAATCTAATTCCATGAGTACTCATGAACACTACAGTCACTTTGTCCTAGACTAACTAAAGACCCATTCATGACAATCTTGCCTCAATACCTACTTCCAAAGTATGATCAACTATGGATGGTTTGAATAACCTAGTTATTCGGGAAGTCAAAACGTTCAAAGTGAAACACAAGAATAATATTAATCCTATATGGCCCCAAAACGTTTAAGTCATATTGATTACTCATTATTCATTTTATATTGTTTCGAATAATAAACTTAATACTTGACTTAAAACCACTGTCATGTCATGCTCCCATCATGCACACTATGTTTGTCTAAACAATAGTTATCCCATGCTCCAAGCATGCACACTATGTTTTTCTATTGTCCTTACTTTGTGAAATAGATCAATTGAAAAACATTTCAATGATGCTCATTTCACAATTCCAAATCTTTATTGCAAGTGTAAGAATTCCAAATTCTTGTCAGTGCTAAACTATCATGTAATGCAGCCCTTTGTAATGTCATTGTACCAAAAGTCACAGAGACTTGACTAACAATATTACAAAACTTTCCACTGGAGATTGTTAACAAAACAATTCCAAGGAAGCGAAGTCTCAAATTTAAAGTACATTCCCTTGAACATCCTTCTTGTATTAAGTTTCCTAATCTTACACATATTTAAAGAATAACTTCCACTCATGGAAACATTTCCATATTCCCATTTTGACTATCACTTCTAAACAAGAGTTGCCTCTTATCAGAATATGTCAATATGGTCCATCCATTTTATACTTCCAACTATAAGTGACCAATCCTTAGCGAATCTTAGATCGTCCTTAATAGTTGTTAACCACTGTAGTCATATATGGGTCTAGTCCTTTTTCCCTCTTAATTCCCTGGGCATTTGGAAAATTTAGAACACGAGAATATTATAACATATACAATCGATCATATACCCGAAGCATATGGGATGCGATTCATAATGTCTAACATAAAGACATGATACTTGATCAGTCTTTTGCTACAATATTTTTATTTTTCCATGTTCTCAAAATTTAGATTATGAAAAAGGATGCCATAATCATAACCAAATTTTTGAGAACACAATTAACCTTTCCATATATAAAATTTCCTTATGTTGAACCATTCCAACATAACATTCATATATATATTTTGACTAAAACTGATTAAAATCTCTATCTAAGCTTTTAGATTTGAAATGAAGTATGAATTCCTCTCCGTTAATAATAACAAAACAACTTTTCAAACCCCGAAACTTTTGTTTTCTATAATTAACATTGCTAACTTGCAACATTTTCCATAATAATTATGCTCCCACTAGCATCACAATTATTAACTTACTAGCATAACACTTAATCCTCCCACTAGCTTTGACTTGTACCCAGAAATCGGATGGACTTCTAGAAATCAATACTTATTGACTTTCTTACCAAATTTTAGATTTCTGATATGAGATGCTTCGATAAGACTTTATCTAGGCTTCTCAAAATCATACACTTTTCCTTCGACAGCTCACATGTGTGTCTAAACAATTCTAGAACTTACAACAATAAGTCTGAAATGTTTAGACCATTTCCATTTATCACAATTCAAATTATGAAGAGGGATGTCGTAATCATAATCGAATTTGAGAATGCAAATACCATAATTGTTATCTCCTTAAAATCTACTTAGTGAAAGCGTTTCCTCACCATCATTTTCATGAATCGGAGAGAAACCTTATGACACTTAGATTTTATGGTGTATGTGTTCCTATTCGTGTGAATTTGTCAAAAACATAATCACAAGACAAGGTTAGTGAAAAATCCAAACTCATATGGACTGAACTTGCTCAATATAAATTTCTTGCCACTTGGTAGCACAAAGGGCCTACCATTGCTTCCTAGGTTGTTATGCAAACAATTGAGAACTCATAGAACTCTCATGCATAGTCAACTTTAACTATAATGGGCATAGAAATAAGAATATATCAACACGATAGGTTAAAAAACGTTAAGTCGTGTGCTAGTGATAAAGAATAGGTTTATTCTTGATTAGTTCTTGAAACTTGTCAAGATCTTTAAGGCTTCCACTGACCTCTTGGCATATAAGACTCTCTTTCCAAGACAAATCAAATATTCAAGAGTTAGTGTGGATTCTTATCAAGACAAACACTTCACACAATTGGTCTTAGTTGGTCTTTGTTTTATCCAAAACATCATAACTTACCAATTTCAAATGTACAAGAGTATAAAACTTTTACTCTACATTTGATAATGTTTTAAACCTTTCTTCATGTCACTCATGGTTACAATCTTGGAGTATGACTCTAAGACTTGTTATGGAACAAAGTATGACTCATCTTCTTAAATTAACCATTTCAACAATTCACGATTCCTCTCCTTAGCCATATAAATGCACTAAGATATCCTTAGAGGATCAATTGTGACATGGTTTTTCATAATCATTAAGATGATCATAAAACACGATACTGAAGTAATCTCCCATCTTTTTAGAATGGAGAAACTTTTATCTTTCTGCCTAATTTGATTCTTCTCATTCGTCCTGCCATACATTGAAACTTTTCCAATGTTCCGAATTATACTTAAACTTGTAAGCATAACCATACTCACTAAACTTTATTAATACATGACGAATACTCTTATCGATCTTTGTGGTGGACCTGACCAGCGCACACCCAGTGTACCTAATCCCTTAGTCCTTCACTTGACTCATATATATATATATATATATATATATATATATATATATATATATATGTGTGTGTGTGTGTGAGAGAGAGAGAGAACAAAGAATTAGACTTAATTTATCAAAGATGAAAATTCTCATTTATCATAATACAACTTGCATGATTCCAAGTTTCTGTCCAATTGAAACTTGGGTGATGAGAATCTTTTCTCATTTGGTAAATTATGACACTACCACAAATGAAAGAATCAAGTTCATATTGCTAACAATAGAAACATACAACCATCGATTTTCACAAATGTCATTGCAAGGAGATATAATAAAATAAAACAAAATTTTATTTATTTATAAAATGCGGAAAAAACTTTTCCTTACAATGCATCTTCAAATGAAAACTATGCAATTACGTATTTCCTAGCAATCTACCATAACTCCTAAGCATCAGCTCAAAAAATCCGAGCTTCGAACCATGCGATTGAAATCCATCTTTGCGATCAGATTCAACATACTCTTCCTTTAAGTTTCCTTCCCTTTACATGATCCTACAAAACATAACAATGCAACCTTGTCACATCATGTATTTAGAATCAACCATTAGGAACTTAATAGAGTTAGACAGTAGACCTACCTGAAACAGAACCATACAATCTGATTAAACTTCTCAGGTAGTCAGGGCAGCTTCGATTCCAGTGTACCTTTCCTTGGCAACAAAAACACACAGGCTCACATGGAATAGTCTCAGAATTGGCCTTTCTCTTATGATCAAAACTTTTAACCATGGCCAATTCCTTTCCTTTAGGAGAAGGAATCTTTTCTGGGATGTCCATGTCAGTTTGGGATGTTGATCTTCTAGTCAAATTTTCTTGACCATTGCACCAAATCATTTTTGATTCAGCAGCAATTAGCAAATTGGTGAGATCAATTAGGGTCATGTCGTGATCTGTCACATAGTAGTCTTTAACGAACTCACTATATGACTCAAGAAGTGACTGAAAAACAAAGTCAATAGCCAACTTCCTTGGGAATACGACACCTAACATCCTCAGCCTATCAATATGCAACTTCATGTCAAAGACATGAGTACATACAGGCCTTCCATCTTTGTGTTTACTATTCAATAGGGATTGAGTGATCCTGAACTTTTCAAGTCTATGAGCTTGTGGGTCAGGGAGAATAATTGGAGGAGGTGGAGGAAGTGAAGTATGATTTTCACTTCCACGATCCAATCGTGGAACATCATCTTCGGAATGAAAGCTTGTTCTAGAAGATTTGGGAAGACCATAGTTGTCTAAGGTAGACGTCTACAAGGGAGAAATTCAAGTTAGTTGATTTAGTACTTAATATAACACCCAAATGAAATATCAAGGCTAGGACCCAACACAATATTTTACGATTTGGAAGAGGGATGTCATAATCCAAACTGCAAAATATTTGAAGGTAGGTACATGACGATTTACCAATTTCCACCACGAAAAACGAAAAGGAATTTTAGGTTTTAGGTGAATTAAAACTCCTAGATCCTTTGAGATTCAATGAAATATTCAATGGCATATTAAAATCTCGATTGTTCCCTTCAAGTTTGTGACTGGGATGTCGAGGATCACAAACAAGGTATGAATAACCATGCAAACTAGCTTGGTACACCCAATGTTACAACCACCTAATCAATGTGCCGGTTAACCACACACGCTCCATTGATCTATGAATAACATTAAGCTACCCTTTGCCACGCACTGTCAGACCCGATTAGTGTGTCGGTTAACCACACACGCTCCACTAACAGCTTAACAAGGTGCAAAGTGCAAGTTCATGGGTTAGCACCATACTAGAATTTTAAAAGTTTAAAATTCAACCGTTATACTATTATAATATTATAGGTTTAATATTTATATATATATATATATATATATATATATATATATATATGTATAAGAGTAAAGTCAGTCTTATCATTAGTAGGCCTCATTCACGAAGCTGGTCAATAAGGGGGTATAAGGTTACTGCCTATAAAATGGCAGTTTAATGGGTGTCCACTATCACCCACTGCTTCCTTGACTGGTGGATGGTCGTTAGCCGAACGGTTATTAGGAACTTATAATAGCCCAAATACTTATTATAAGTTCCTAATAACGTTACTAGGAACTTATAATAGTCCAAGTACTTATAAGTACTTGGGCTATTATAAATTCCTAATAACGTTACTATAATTAAATAAAAGCTATATTAAAAATAGTGTAGGCGTAGCTCACTTACAACGGGTTTTATAGAAAACTGGGCTTTCCTTGGAACAGCGTTCCCGAGCCGGAAAGATCTTCTTCTCGGAGCCGTCGAGCACTCCGGGGCTTCCGCCTCGTGCTAGGGAGGTTCCCTAGGCTTTTCGGGGGGTTTCGAGGCTAGAGAGAGGTTCTAGAGAGAGAGAGAGTAAAGAGAAGAAAGAATGGGACATGTGTGAAAAAAATTAGGGTGGGAGAGGTTCTATATATAGGGTGAAAAATGGCTGAACTTGGTGCCACATGTCACCATCTAGTGGCAAGACTTGGGGAGAAAGCAATGGTCAAGATTGTGCCACATCACCTATTTTCGCACAACACACTTCTGACTTCGAAAATCCATAAATTTCACATACGACCTCTGTTTTTGACGTTCTTTATATCCACGCATAGGTAAACATAAGATCTACAACTTTCATTTTGACTTTGTCGGCTAATTCTCGATCGATCTTAAATTTAATAGTACGAGGAGATTATACTGTTAAATGTCTGCGTAAAATTCATAACTTCTACATACGGACTCTATTTTCGTCTTTCTTTTTACCGATGATTTCCTATTAATGAGATCCTTCAATTCTCATTTAGGTCGCGTAGGCCAAAAACCGCTCGATCTAAAATTCGAGTTTCGGGTTGCGTACTGCTAAGCCAAATCTTAGAAAATTCATAACTTCCTCATACGAAGTCAGATTTGGGTGTTCTTTTTCTATATGTTCTTGGTTTAACGTATACTAAAACTTTTTTTTTTATACTTCTAACGCTAAAAATTCCTCCATCGTAAATTCACTATTTACGTCTCCCCGTGTCGTGTCGGTTCTGCCGTAAAACTTCGACGGACCATAACTTCTTCATTATAACTCGGATTTTGGCATTCTTTATATGTAAGGAACCCTTGAGACGTATTCTAAAACTCGGCTAAGATTATTTATTCTAAATAATCTTTTTTCGAAAAGTCATTTTCGACCCCTATTATCTCTAAATTGGCTAGCCCGGATCTACGGACGTTACAATTATCTCCCCCTTAGGATGATTACGTCCCGAAATCATCAACGAAATAGGGCTCACATGATGAATCCATACGTAATCTCTTCATCCTAAGTAATAACCGTAACTTTGATGTTCGAACGAGTATCTAACTCTAAGACTTCCTGATTGCAGGCGGTGCTCGATCTTGCACTTGCTCCCTATCTCACGTTAGACTCCAAATTATGACCTTCAAGTCACAATCTTGATCCTTACTGGAGACTGCTTCTTCATCTTAACAAACTTAAGATAAGTTATTTTATTACTACAATGGATCGATGTGTCATATTCTAATGACTTATCATCTTATGTTCCCACACTTAGACTCATGTCTCTTAGAGTCTTCCAGAACAGACTATACATTTCTTCATGTTCTAATCACATCTTAAAAGTTAGCATTTCTAGCTACAAGCAACTATC
The DNA here is from genome assembly GCF_002870075.4 of Lactuca sativa. Taxonomy (NCBI): domain Eukaryota; kingdom Viridiplantae; phylum Streptophyta; class Magnoliopsida; order Asterales; family Asteraceae; genus Lactuca; species Lactuca sativa. Next base: position 181,030,605 of record NC_056625.2, on the reverse strand, counting down.
ACGATACCTCTACCGATTGCTTTGATTATCTTTTATTTCAATCTTCCGACTTAAGTCAGATGCTACATCAAACTTGGTTCTCTGAACCATGTAACATACTTATCATAGTCAGACTCAATTCGATATGACCACTAGGGTTGGAATAACAATCATCCTCTTTGTGACAACTCAAAATTTTCATTCGGTCAAACCCTAGCAGTCAATCACTTCATATTATAAGTCAAGTTCACTTTTACTTGTTTTTGGGAAAAATAAGTTCATTTGATTATTTTAATGTTATTCTTTAAACGAACGGGTGAAAGAAAGTGTCGTCTCGGGTTTTGATTTTTAGAAACCGCAAACACCTCGCGTCTTAGAAGTTCCCGGCCAAACTATTATGTTTGGGTCGAAAAATCATCCAAAAATCGTAAACTCATGCATAAACATGAGTTTACGCCCCAAGACTAGTCATTCTTGAGTTTACTCCCCAAACACCAAAAGAGTAAACTCCAAAATATCCTTTCAAGTATCATCCTTGATTTTGTTCTAGATCTTCAAACTAGTAAGTGTTCTAACCATTTCAAGTTGGTTTAATACTTAATCTAGTGATTGTACATCCTTTAATCCATTCATTTATGTGTTTTGACTAGTTTTTCCAAAACACCAAGAACACCAAGAACACACACTAGTGTTGTTGGACTTAAAGTTCATTTCAAGCTTCTACAATGTAAGTACTTCTATCCTAGAGTCATTTAAAGCTAGCTATACATGTTTATACCAAGGAAAAGTCCCAAGAACACCAATAACAAGGTGTTCACGGTTTTGGGAGGCTCCCAAAACCGTAAACACCAAATATAGTGCCTTAGGGTGCTTTAGGGTGTCTAAATGCTTCACAATGCCTTAGGGACTTGTCTAGATCCATCCTTGATGAGTATATCACAAAAAAAGCACAAAAATACTAAATTTATATGTGTTTACGGTTTGGGGATCTCCCAAAACCGTAAACACCTTAAAAGTTGTATAAATGTCCCATGGTTGTTCCTTATGCCTAGAATCTAACCTAGACTAGTGCCATGATTGAGCTAAGGACTTGAAAACCCCCAAATACCAAACTTGTGAGTTTAACATATTAAACTCATGGAGAAATGGTCCTTAGACCGTAAACTCCATTTAGGAGTGTTTTGATGCCACACAACACTTCCTAAGGCTAAATCATGAAGTAGGAATGTTTAGAATAGCTTAGAAGACTTCAAACCAACAAATGGTCAAAAGGTTAGGAGTTTACGACTGTAAACTCAAGAGTTTACGACCGTAAACTCAAGGGGTGTTGGTCCTTAGGGAGTAAACTCATTTTAAGAGTGTTCCTTGAACCCCAATCATACTAGCCTTTCCCTACAACACTAAGATGCACTCCTTAGCACTTAAAACACTTATACAAAGTGTTTGTCATGTCCTAGAGTGTCTTGACTTGCTTTTTAGTTGTTTAAAGACTAATTGTTTATATACATATGTCCTCATATGTAATTAGGATCTTTGTGTGTGTCTAAGTCTTCACTTGACACCAAGCACTTATCTGACACTTCCTTCCGATCCACTTGCAACAGGTGAGTTCATACACCTTAATCAATGTTTTAACTGTTTTTAAATGTTTTATGGGGGGGGATACAAGTAGAATCATGCTAGTTACTATATCAATCACATGTGATTGATAAGCAACATTCAAATGATTGGCTACTCATTATCCGTTTTACCAAACAGTTTCCTTCAAATGATTTTTATAAACACTTCATATGTTTGAAACTCCTTATTAAACTGTACATTTTACTCTGTATGTTCCATTTCAAACTCATTTACAATTGTGTTTCAAATAAATGTTTATTTATACATAAACTGTTTTATCAAACCCATGCTTTCAAACCGTTTTATAGATTGACATCAAGTCGATCTTTTCTTAGATAATAATTATGATCAAAGGTTTTACAAAACTTATTTTATGCTTTTATATTATCAATTGCATGCCTCTATATGTATAGTAATATGAGAAATGTTTAAAAGACTTAGGAAGGCTATCCACCCTATTTCCTTTTCGCGCTGGAGATGTGGTCTGGTGGGACATCGGGTATCCGTCCAAAGGTTGTTTAAATATTAGTTATATATCTTATGTACATATATAGTCATAAAGGTCCTTCCAGTTCATCCAATGCCCTTGGGTAGCAAGGGTATACATCCATGTTCATACGTACGAGTTAAATTACTAGTGAGCTACCATATGGGTAGTTTAGGAAGATACTAGAGCTATTACTAGAACGTGATATCATACAATGAGTCAGTTCATTCATGAGTCAATACTTGCTAGATAGACAGAGCATACATTACGGATAGTACACACAGTACATTACTATACATGCTAGATAGAGAGAGAACACACATTACAGCTAGCACACGTAGAACATTACAGTACATTACTATACTATTACATAGATATGTTTACATGATTACACTTACATGAGTACATTTACATGATCACACTTACATGAGTACGCTTACATATACGATGATAGGACAGACATCACTAGGTGCTATAGCATGGAACGACTTCAGGATCTAACTACACCGATGAATCACAACGCAATTGTGATAGTTATATCGGGTATACATGATCATAGTAATGTGGATGTGTCACGGCGTGCATATATGCATGGGCGTGTAAAGGTCTCAAAATACCTTTGACAGGGGAGCGTCTAGCCTGGTATCTAGCCATCACATTATGCCTTATCCCTCAAATAAGGCAATAGGAGTACAGAAGTAGTCACTTATTACAAATACTACAGTGCTCACATAATTACCCTAGACTTAAGGTAATTAGTACGGTTGTAGTTCGACACTACACCATAGTACTATTTCATTTTCCCATTACATTCACTTCGTGAATTTTGACACGGCGCACAGTAATGTAGAAACTATATTTTTGGTTAATGATAGTCAGATTTGGGAAAATACACTCTCTTACAAGAGCCACACACACAGACACTAGATGCCTTGGTAGAAGGATACGATTAGTAGGAAACATAGGGCTTCCTAGGATCATACAAAACATTTTTTTATACTTACAGTTCATATACATTTTTATACTTACAGTTCATATACATTTTCAATACTTACAATTCATATACATACAAATACTTACATATAAATTAAGACACTAAAATACTTATGATCTCACCAGCTTTAAAGCTGATACTCTCTTTCAAAATAACTTGTATCCTTAGGTCAACCATAGACAGGTACCGATGCAAGGTTCAGAGAAGATGGTGCTCGTTCAAGACTCATCTTTCATTTTGTTTATACTTTAGTGTCTATTATAATTTGATAGAACACTTGTATTAAAATTATATTATTAATGCAATGGATGATGTTGTTGCTTGTTTACTACTGTTCATTGTTGTGATACTATACATGACGTCCTCCGCCCTAGAATGTTTCCGCCGTTCTTGGTTTTGGGGCGTGACACTCTTAGTCATTAACGAAACGATGGTAACGACATATTTGAATAAAACGGAATCAATTACTAGCTTCTTGGTAACCTTGTGACTTTCCCTGATCCAAGCATGAGTCATGTGCTTCCGGTAGTATAGGCCTCTACTACCTTTCACACCTACTTATACTCATCCCAAGTATTGTCTCGCAGTTTATCCAAGTCACCATGCAAGAAAATCACACAATCATTCAACACATTAGATAACAAAACGAAGGTTTTATATTATTTCTTGAAACAGTTACATAGGTGTTCAAGTTCACCCTAGACTATGCCTCTAATAGGCTACCCCTACGATACTATGGATACTTTATAACTCAATCTTTTGATATCAAGCCTTCACTCCTGAAACCTTGCATTGTCAATAGCTTCACTAAGGATCCTCTGGAATGCTCTTTCCTTCGGCTTTGGCGGCATATTTGGTCTTGCTGCTTCATTTTTCTTCGGGCAGTCCCTAGACATGTGCCCCTTGTCTATGCATCTGTAACATACTTTATCCCTATGTGTACAGTCCTTGGAGTAGTGACTGATTCTTCCACACATGTAACAAGTCACTTCTTCGTCGCATCCCTCATAGTGCTTCAGCGGTACATTTGGCATTGTAACCCTTATCGGACAATCTCTCTTGAAGTGTCCCTTTCCACTACACTTAAGGCAAACTTCCTATTTGGTTGAGCACTTGGGGGCATAGTGACCAGTATTCCTGCATTTAAAGCAGGTCACTTCCTTATAGCATCCCTCGTTGTGTTTCCTTCCATACTCGTAACACCATTTTGCTTCACCTCTTCCTCCTCCAGACTGTGAGAACATGTTGCTCTTGTTGGGCCTTGAAGTTCCCTCAAATTTCCTCTTTTTGCCAACCTCAACCCAGATGGCTGCCTCAAGAGTAGGTGCCTGGCATACTGGCACAGTAAGTTCGTTTTTACTTTGTTGAAGTAAATGTCTTGTTTCTTCCATTTGTTGATCCAACATCACCCGCACCATTGCATGTACTCCTGCCATCGTGATTGGCTCAAGAGTGGCTACTACAACAGGTATTTGCTCAATCACTGGGGGTTGATTTCTGTTTCCGTTCGCATTCCCGACTCCACTTCAGGTTCTTTCCATCTCGTTCTATACACCAAATCGGACGTTCGAAGTGAAACCACGAGAATTAAGATAGGAAAGATTTTATTTACAATCAACGTGTAAATCTCCCTATTACTTAGAAAAGTTACATGCCAGTTCTAATACCGTAATTAAACGTTTAGAAATCTGAACACATAAAATTTCCAGATCTGGTCGGCAACAGACCATAGATCCTATCAAACGATAGCATAAAGCATCACAAATCATTTAGCACATAAAAGCATTTTAGGCATCTTCCCTAATTAAGCTAGTGCTTGTGTCTATTCAGGTGTACTTCCTAAAATATATTAGACACACTCCCCAAGATCATCGCTTAACATTCTAAGTTTAAGTCTAGAAATAAATCCTTATTCCTAGTTCGCTTAAACTAATGCTCTGATACCAACCGTGACATCCCCAATTTCTCGGCCACAAAAGACCAATTTTGTTTATGCTTTATAAAAATCAGAGTACCACTTTTAATAAAAATGTTGCGGAATTCATTCCCAGTAAAATATGATAAATACATTATCAAAGAATTTCCGAAGAAAAGTATTTTTATTCATTTTAAAACATTTGGGATGTCATCGTCAATACAGAAACATAAGCATAAACAGAACTTACATTCATTATCGCTAGTGATTTATATCTCCTTAATTTCTCCGTGTAATGTGACTTCATATCAACACCTGTGATATAAATAAACTGAGTGGGTCAGGTTGGGAAATCTGGTGAGTACATAGGGTTTTCAACCCACAATAATATAATTATTATGTTTAATCATCAAACAGTTAACCCAATTACCCATCCCCATTATCTTCTTTAATCTTAAGGATCTACCCTAAGATTCAGCTATTTCTCGTTCATTCATTTCTAAGGATTATCCTAAGGAATAGGTACGAAGTCCATCGTTGTCAATGACACAGCTGTCAAGCACATCTGCTAGTTCTATCACTTAGGCGTAACTGTCATAATTGTGATATTCTATATGAGGCGCAGCTGCCAGTATTGTCCTTCGAGCACAACTGCTAGGGTTATATCGTTTATTGACAGTATCGTTTTCGAGAGTCCACTCTCAATACATGTCAATGGGTTTTTAGAGTACACTGGTGAACACATCGTTCACAACACCTACAGGTTACGAGCCTGCTAGTGTTCCACTAGATTATCTAGAATAGTCTGTGGTTGTCATCCATACTCTGCTAGATGACAGCGCCAACATTTGGGAACAAGGCTTCTCACATCGTCCACCTCTCACCCTTACCTAATGGTCTATATCACCTCTCAAGTCATCATCCAACTCATATTTCATCTACCCATGTTTTACCCAACATATTACGTAGATATAAATACATATACAGTTTAAATCATATAAAACTTGTATAAAATCGTTCATCCAACATAGATAGAAAGTATACATATAATATGCACACATAACACATAGTTTATATAACTTGAAAAGGTGGTGATTCCGATCTCAGACAGCGCTTCACTTCTTAGAAGTAATTTCCTTCAACGAAACCAAGTATTATTACCACTAGAGTTTAGTCTTTTATTCGCTGAGACTAATTAATATTGTAGCTATTATTACTATTAGATAAGCGTTATACAATACTTATATAACCCATAATAATAGCCCAAGTACTTATTATAAGTTCCAAATAACGTTACTATAATTAAATAAAAGATATATTAAAAATAGCGTAGGCGTAGCTCACTTACGACAAGTTTTATAGAAAACCGGGCTTTCCTTGGTGCAGCGTTCCTGAGCCGAAAATCTATTCTTCTCTGAGCCGTCGAGCACTCCGGGGCTTCTGCCTCGTGCCAGGGACGTTCCCTAGGCTTTTCGAGGGGTTTCGGGGGCTAGAGAGAGGTTCTAGAGAGAGAGTAAGGAGAAGAAAGAATGGGATAGGTGTGAAAAAATTAGGATGGGAGAGGTTCTATATATAGGGTGAAAAATGGTTGAACTTGGTGCCACATGTCACCATCTAGTGGCAAGACTTGGGGAGAAAGCAATGGCCAAGATTGTGCCACATCACCGATTTTCGCACAGCACACTTCCGACTTCGAAAATCCGTAACTTTCACATATGACCTCCATTTTTGACGTTATTTATATCCACGCGTAGGTAAAAATAAGATCTACAACTTTCATTTTGACTCTGTCGGCTAATTCTCGATCGATCTTAAATTTAATAGTACGAGGAGATTATACTGTTAAATGTCAGCGTAAAATTCATAACTTCTACATACGGACTCTGTTTTCGTTTGTCTTTTTACCGATGAGTTCCTATTAATGAGATCTTCAATTCTCATTTAGGTCGCGTAGGCCAAAAACTGCTCGGTCTAAAATTCAAGTTTCGGGCTGTGCACTGTTAAGCCAAATCTTAGAAAATTCATAACTTCCTCATACGAAGTCAGATTTGGGCGTTCATTTTCTATATGTTCTTGGATTAACATATACTAAAACTTTTGTTTATATTTCTAACGCTAAAAAGTCCTCTATCGTAAATTCACTATTTACGTCTCCCTGTGTCGTGTCGGTTTTGCCGTAAAAATTCGACGGACCATAACTTCTTCGTCATAACTCGGATTTCGGCGTTCTGTATATGTACGGAACCCTTGAGATGTATTCTAAGACTTGGCTAAGATTATTTATTCTAAATAATCTTTTGTCGAAAAGTCGTTTTCGACCCCTATTATCTTTAAATTGACTAGCCCGGATCTACGGACGTTACAATTATCTCCCCCTTAGGATGATTACGTCCCGGAATCATCAATGAAATAGGGCTCACATGATGACTCCAAATGTAATCTCTTCATCCTAAGTAATAACCGTAACTTTGATGTTTCTTCGAACGAGTATCTAACTCTAAGACTTCCTTATTGCAGGCGGTGCTCGATCTTGCACTTGCTCCCTATCTCACGTTAGACTACAAATTATGACCTTCAAGTCACAATCTCGATCCTTACTGGAGACTGCTTCTTCATCTTAACAAACTTAAGATAAGTTATTTTATTACTATAATGGACCGATGTGTCATATTCTAATGAGTTATCATCTTATGTTCCCACGCTTAGAATCAGGTCTCTTAGAGTCTTCCAGAACAGACTATACATTTCTTCATGTTCTAATCACATCTTAAAAGTTAGCATTTCTAGCTACAAGCAACTATCACGATACCTCAACCGATCGCTTTGATTATCTTTTATTTCAATCTTCCGACTTAAGTCGGATGCTACATCAAACTTGGTTCTCTGAACCACGTAACATACTTATCATCGTGGGACTCAATTTGATATGACCACTAGGGTCGGAATAACAATCATCCTCTTAGTCATTAACGAAACGATGGTAATGACATATTTGAATAAAACGGAATCAATTACTAGCTTCATGGTAACCTTGTGACTTTCCCTGATCCAAGCATGAGTCATGTGCTTCCGGTAGTATAGGCCTCTACTACCTTTCACACCTACTCATACTCATCCCAAGTATTGTCTTGGAGTTTATCCAAGTTACCATGCAATAAAATCACACAATCATTCAACACATCATATAACAAAACGAAGGTTTTATATTATTTCTTGAAACGATTACATAGGTGTTCAAGTTCACCCTAGACTATGCCTTTAATAGGCTACCCCTACAATACTATGGCTACTTCATAACTCGATCTTTTGATATCAAGCCTTCACTCCTGAAACCTTGCATTGTCAGTAGCTTCGCCAAGGATCCTCTGGAATGCTCTTTCCTTCAGCTTTGGCGGCACATTCGATCTTGCTGCTTCATTTTTCTTCAGGCAGTCCCTAGGCATGTGCCCCTTGTCTCTGTATCTGTAACATACTTTATCCCTATGTGTACAGTCCTTGGAGTAGTGACTGATTCTTCCACACCTGTAACAAGTCACTTCTTCTTCGCATCCCTGATAGTGCTTCAGCGGTACATTTGGCATTGTAGCCCTTATCGGACAATCTCTATTGAAGTGTCCCTTTCCACTACACTTAAGGCAAACTTCCTCCTTGGTTGAGCACTTGGGGGCATAGTGACTAGTATTCCCTTTCCACTACCCAATTATCTCTAAATTGACTAGCCTGGATCTATGGGCGTTACAGATTCCCTTGAGGGGATTGAAGATGATCATCAAGATAGACTAGTTGGGGCCCAATGGGGCCGTGACTAATTGTGAGCGGTAGTTGGTAAGAGTTCGAACCCCAAGTCAAGCCTTCACTCCTGAAACCTTGCATTGTCAGTAGCTTCGCCAAGGATCCTCTGGAATGCTCTTTCCTTCAGCTTTGGCGGCACATTCGATCTTGCTGCTTCATTTTTCTTCAGGCAGTCCCTAGGCATGTGCCCCTTGTCTCTGTATCTGTAACATACTTTATCCCTATGTGTACAGTCCTTGGAGTAGTGACTGATTCTTCCACACCTGTAACAAGTCACTTCTTCTTCGCATCCCTGATAGTGCTTCAGCGGTACATTTGGCATTGTAGCCCTTATCGGACAATCTCTATTGAAGTGTCCCTTTCCACTACACTTAAGGCAAACTTCCTCCTTGGTTGAGCACTTGGGGGCATAGTGACTAGTATTCCCTTTCCACTACCCAATTATCTCTAAATTGACTAGCCTGGATCTATGGGCGTTACAGATTCCCTTGAGGGGATTGAAGATGATCATCAAGATAGACTAGTTGGGGCCCAATGGGGCCGTGACTAATTGTGAGCGGTAGTTGGTAAGAGTTCGAACCCCAAGTGTGGGAGAGCCAGTCATTACTGGTGAGTTTGCTTTGCATGGGCCAGCTCTCTGTTCAGCCGTGCGGGCTTGGCGGCTTCTTCAGCAGGATTGTTTTGGGTTTCTGGCTTATGTCTTCAATTCGAGTGTAACACCGAAAAATTTTAAATTTATTTTATTCATATTTATTTCATAAAAATGCACATTTTTCTATATAAACACTTTTTATTTAAAAATCATCAACAAGGTTTTCAGAACATTTTGAAATTCCAGGATCTGTATTCATCACTCTTTTCTCCTGTGTGTGTACAATCGACCCGCCGCCTTCCTGTGACAACCCGAAATTTATTCCGTCATTTTTAACCCCTTCTTCCGTTAATAAGCCTCGTTTTATTTAACTGTCCGTTAACTTTTGGACTGGTTAATTTATTTGGTACTTTTAAATGACTTTACGAAGGTTGAAATAAATTACAAACACCCCAAATTTTTCCTTTGAAAAATTTTAATTTCAACCAAGTCAAAATACGACCCTTTAATCGGGTGCGACCAAAAAGCCCCCGTTTAACGGCAGTATCGGGTAGATTTACACTGAGCCTCAACTGAAGCCCCTATATAAGGGAGAGTAAAATTCATTTCCACCCTTTTTACTCTCTTTGTACACTCTCTCTCTACAACTTATTTTTCGAGCCAAAAATCGTCCGTTTCGAGCCCCAAACGAGTAAGCAATCTACCCTAACTTGTTGTATAGCTTACCTAGCATGAAAATTCGATTTTAAGACATCAAATAGGGGGTTAGATCATGTGTTTACTGCCCAAGAACACTCTTGGACCGTGAACACCATTAAATGGGGTTTTTAAGACCCAAAACCCCTCCAAATTGCCCTAAGGCTTAGATATGGCTGAATGACTTATGGAAATGGACTTAGAACACTTTGAAACGAGTTTTTGGAGAGTAAACTTGAGTTTACTACTCAAGAACACGTTTGGGCCGTAAACTCCCCTTCATGGGGAGTAAACTCAATTTCAAGTGTTAGAAATGCCCTCAAACACCTCCTATGGCCTTGGAAAAATGTCTAGAAGCAATCCCATTAGTGTAAATGCTTTAAACTTCAATAAATCCAAGGAAATAGGAGTTTACGGCCGTAAACCCCCCCCCCCCTAGGAAAGGTCCATGGGTCGTAAACTCCTAAAAGGTGCCCAAATGATGCCCTAAACTTCCCATTTGACTTGGAAAAATACATAGGATTTTATTCTCTACCATTTAAGACCCTTATACATCAAAGGAATGAGTGTATAGGAGCTTACGGCTATAAACTCCTTGTTTAGGGCCGTAAATCCTCAAATGGTCCCTTAAGAGCCTTAAACCCCTTCATATGCATTATATTGGGACCAAGCAAAATTCCACAAGTGATATAAGACATTTTGGCATCCTAGAACACCCTCACCATGAGTTTACGGCCGTAAACTCATGGGGAGTTAGTCCTAGGGTCGTGAACTCCATAAAGAGTTTACTCTTGAAGAGTAAACTCCCTATCTAAGCCATACACACCCTTAAATGTTACCCGGGACACTCCAAGCACTTAACCAAAGTGTTTTCCGCACTTTAGGATGTGTATACTTGTTTAATTAGTATTATATGTACTAATTGTATGTAAAAATTGTTGGATTAATGTCTAAGTCCATAACTATATTTGGTATGTACTTGACCCGACCCGACATGGTCCATTTGGGTTGCACTTCACCGACACAATTTATATGGATAGTCTTTTGAGAATAGTATATTTATGATTTAAATTAATATATTGTAAGTTCTAATATATTAATATATAATCATATTATTTAATTAGTATTGATCAAGAATTAATTTATAATTATTTAAGCGATCAAAATGAACTAATTAAATATGGACTCTTATATATATGGAATGGGCCAAGTTCATTTAGGTTGGGCTAAGCTTTCATGGATAGTCCATGGAGTGTTTAACCCATGGATCATATGAAATGAAAGGTCATGGGTTTAACCCTAGTCTCCATACTATATACAGATGTCCTTGGTTGGTGAAATTGGCACTAGTGTGGGTACACTAAGAAGGTCTAGCCGATTTCACTAGAGAGAACCAAGTATTCATATTCTCTAAAGACTTCCAAGGTGTTTTTGGTGATTTGTGATTCCATTTGAGGCTTCTACACTATTGGGGCTAAGCTCTTAAAGCTTGAAGACATCAAGCTACATCAAAAGGTATGTCATCTAACTAGTACTTTGTAGTATAAGATCTTCATAATATGCTAGTTAGGATTAAAACCTTGGAAAGTTCTTATTTGCATGTATAATAGAGAAAACATAGATCCAAGGTTTATAGGGTTGCATGTACACCATAGGAGTGTTAGAATGCTCAAAACCCAACAGTGGTATCAGAGCCTAGGCTTGCTTTCTTGTTATACTTGCAATAGTGGCTGAAAAATCGAGTTTTGATGTTGTCTGCCCAGCAGACTCGCTGAGTCCAAGGCAAAATGCATCCAACTCGCCGAGTTGGTTCGTGCACTCGACGAGTTGGACCCCCAGACAGCATATATTCGACCTTTTTGGCTGGAATTGGACTAGGAACATTACCCTAAGATGTTTTTGGACTTATAAACTTGTTTTTGATGTGGTAATGTTCATGCTAATCCAATTTCAAAGATAATTGTCAATAGATTCATGTTTTGTATTAGTTTAAGGTTTAGACTAATTACATGAAAAAGTTTGATTTGAATTATCTTGTTCTTATGAGTTGCTTAGATTAATAGAAAAGTTAATTGAATAGTTGTTTTCAATCCATTTTAATCTAAAAGTTGATTCTAAAATGTGTTTGTGTAACTTGTCCTCAAGTTACATGAAAGGTCACATTTAAGTTTCATAAAACTCATAAAAGTTGGCAATGGTTACAAAAATGAAGAGTCTTGTCTCATTGAATGGTTTTATGACTCCATAACTTGTCCTCAAGTTATGGAAGTTCAAGAGTCTCTTCATTAAATAATAAATAAATAAAAAGTGTAACCTTAATTAATTCCATAAGTTATAAAATAAAGAAAAGTTAATTCTTTTATTAGTTTAAAGTCTTCCATAACTTGTCCTCAAGTTATGGAACTTGAAGAGTTTTTGGATTAAAACTACTTTAAACACATAAGTTATGGAGTTAATTAGTTTTGAATAGTTTCAAAACTTGCCCTCAAGTTTTGGAATTTGAAAAGTTTTCACTTATGAATACTTTAATTCCAAGTTAGCCCTTAGAATTTTAAAAGTTAAAATTCAACTCTTATACTTTATAATATTATAAGTTAATAATATATATATATATATATATATATATATATATATATATATATGTATAAGAGCAAAGTCAGTCTTACCGTTAGTAGACCTCATTCACGAAGCCGGTCTATAAGGGGGTATAAGGTTACTGCCTATAAAATGGCAGTTTAATGGGTATCCACTCTCACCCACCGCTTCCTTGACTGGTGGAGGGTCGTTAGCCGAACGGGTAGGACAAAGACTATAAATTCTCCCTTCATTAAAAGTATTAATGATATATACTAAGTAACTAAACCTTTTATAAATACCCAATCTTAGTTACTTAGGAAAATGTGAATAAGGTGCTAATCCATGAAATTACACTTTGCACTTTGTTTAAGTCGGTTAGTGGAGCGTGTGTGGTTAACCGGCACACTAACTTGTATTTAACAAGGTAGGCAAAGGGTAACTTAATGTTTATCATAGTATCTATGGAGCGTGTGTGGTTAACCGGCACATCGATTGAGGGGTAAACACTTAAGGGTACCAAGTAATTTGCATGGTTACTTCACACCTTGTTTTGTGATCCTCAGCATCCCAGTCACAAAACCTGAAGGGCACACTCGAGATTGAAACATGCCATTGAACAGTTCAATGAATCTCAAAAGATCTAGGAGTTTCAAATCCAATTAAAACCTAATTATACATTTCGTTTATCTTGGTGGAAATTGGTGAATCGTCATTCACCTACGTTCAAATATTTTATAGCTTGGATTACGACATCCCTCTTCTAAGTTATAAAATAGTTTGTTGGGTCCTAGCCTTAATATTTCATATTGGGTGTTATATTAAGGACTTTAAATCAACTATCTTGAATATCTCCCAAAAGATGTCAAGTTCAGACATCTATGATCTTCCCAAATATCTTGGAACCTCATTTCCTCCACCTCCTCCAATTATTCTCCCTAACCCACAAGTTCAAGGTCACTCAAGCCCTATTGGCAAGGCAAGGTCTAGGTGTGATCACATCTTGGAGATGAAGTCACATGCTGACAAGTCGGAAGAGTTGGGTGTCAAAGTCTTGAGAAAGTTAGTGGTTCGATCACTTTCTAAGTTACATAGTGAGTCCCTTTGGGACTCCTATGAAATAGACTATGACAAGACCCTTAATGATCTTATCTACTTGCTTGGTGCTGCTAAATCAGAAATGATTTAGTGTACTAGTAAAGCAAATTTGATTAGGAGATCAACTTCCTAAAACTTTATGGACAGGGATAATATTGACACAGGAAATCCAGAAATGCATTCTCTTCCCAATGGAAAGGGATTGGCCATAGTCAACTTGGTTGACCAAATGGTAAAGAGAAATGCTAAGTCTGAGATAGTCCCATGTACTATTACCTAAGGGTCCATATGTTTCTATTGCCAAAAAGGAAAAGGCTTTGGTTACGAACTGCCAAACTTACCTAAGGATGGTAAAGGCAATAAGTTTGACTTTATTTCAGGTAAAGTACATTGTCTAACTCTATTAAGTTCCTACTTGGAGATTCTTATTACATGATGTGGCTAAGTCACATGTTGATGTTTTAAGGATCAAAGAAAAGTAAAGAAACTTAAAGGAGGTATATGCTGATTCTGATCGCGAAGATGGATTTCAATCGCATGGTTCGGTGATCAGAATTTTGAGCAGGTGCTTAAGAGTTATGATAGATTGCTTAGGAATAGATGACAACAAATTTTCATATACATTTGCATTGTCAGGATTAGTTTTTCCGCAAAGTTTTAAAATAAAAGAAAAGTTTTTAATTTTATTTATTTTAAAATATCCTTACAATGGCATTTGGGAAAAAAGATGTTGCTTATATGATTCCATTGATAGCAATATTGGAAATATGAATTTGATTCTTTCATTTGTGGTAGTGTCTAAATTTACCAAATAAGGGAAGATTCTCATCAACCAAGTTTCAGTTGGATAGAAACTTGGAATCATGCAAGTTGTATAGTATGATGAATGAGAACTTTCGAGCATTGGAAAATTAAGACTAACTGCTTGTTCACAAGGATGTGTGAGTCAAGAGAAGGACTAAGGGATCAAGTACACTTTCTTGTGCACTTGTCAAAGTCCACCACAAAAGATGGATAAGACAATTCGTCATGATTTACTAAGGTTTAGTAAATATGATTATACTTACAAGCTTAAGTATAATTCTGAAGCATTGGAAAATTTTCAATGTATGACAGAACGAATAAGGAGAATCAAATTAGGCAGAAGGATAAAAGTTTCTCAAATCTGAAAAGATGGGAGAGTACTTTAGTATCATGTTTTAAGATCATCTTAATGATTTTGAGACCTTATCACAATTCATCCTCTAAGTACATTCTGATAGCTAAGAAGAGGAGCTATGAATTGTTGAAGTGGTCAAATCAAGAAGATGAGTCATACTTCGTTTCAAAACAAGTCTTAGAGTCATACTCCAAGACTATAAGTTGATTGATATATCTTAAAGATAGGTTTATAACACTTGTCAAATGTAAGAGTAAAAGGATCCTACTCTTGTACATTTGAAATTGGTAAGTTGTGATGTTTTGGATAAAACAAAGACCAACTAAGACCAATTGTGTTTGTCTTGATTAGAATCCACACTATCTCTTGAATATTTGTCAAGAAAGTCTTATAGGTCAAGGAGACAGTGGGAGTCTAAAAGATATTGAAAGGGTTTCAAGAAGTAATCAAGAATAAAAACCTGTATTTCATCACTAGCACACAACTAGAGGTTTATAACCTATCGTGTTGACATTTATGTGCCCATTCCAGTTAAGTTGGCAATACATGAGTTCTACATGTTCTCAATTGTTTGGATAACTACTTGGAAGCAATGGCAGGCCCTTGAGCTGCCAGGTGGCAAGAAGTTAAGATTGCACAAGTTCAATCCATATGAGTTAGGATTTGTCACTAACCTAGTCATGTGGTTATGGCTTTGACAAATTCACATGGATAAGAACACTTACACCATAAAATCTAAGTGTCATAAGGTTTATCTTCGATTCATGAAAATGATGGTAAGGAAACTCTTTCACTAGGTAGATTTTAAGTAGATAGCAATTGTGACTTTTGCAGTTCTCAAAGTCATTAGTGGAGCGTGCGTGGTTAACCGACACACTAACATTGAGTTATGAGAAATGGAAAAAGGTCTAAACAATTTAGACTATGATTACGGCATCCCTTTTCATAGTTCCGAAATTGTTTAGACACACTTGTGAGCTATCTAAGAGAGGTGTATGATTTTGATAAAGTCTTATCAAGGCAATATAGTATCAGAAATCTGAACTTTGGTAAGAAAGTCAATAAAGTATTGATTTCTAGAAGTCCAGTTGATTTCTGGGTACAAGTCAAAGCTAGTGGGAGCATAAGTGTTATGCTATTAATCATCATGTTAGTGGGATCATGATAATTATGATAAAGGTTGCAAGTTAGCAATGTTAATTATAGAAAAACAAAAGGTCTCAATTGGGAAAAAGTCGTTTTGCTATAATTAAGGGAGAGGATATTATACTTCATCTCAAATCTCAAAGCTTAGATTGAGGTCTTAATCGTATTTAGTCAAGAATATATATGAATTTCATGTTGGAATGGCTCAACATAAGGAAATTCTATATATGGGTTCATTATTTGCATTCTAAAATTCGATTATGACTACGGCATCCCTTTTCATAATCTGAATTATGAAAACTTGGCAAATAGAAATGGAAATATTACAGCAAAAGACTGGTTTAGTCTTTATGTGAGACATCGTGGATCGTGTCCCATTTGCTTCGGATATAGGATCGATTACATGTGCTATATTTATCCTTTCTAAAATTTTCCAAATGCTTGGGCCATTAAGAAGGGAAAAGGTCAAGAATTGGATATGACTAAAATGATTAAGCAATGGTTGAGGACAATCTAAGGTTTACCAAAGATTGGTTGCTCAAGGACAACTGGAAGTATAGTGTTAATTATGGAAGGACCATATTGACATAATCTGTAAGGAGGCAACTCCTGTTCAGAAGTGATAGTCAAAATGGAATATGGAAATGGTTCAAAGATAGAAAGTTGTTCAATGAATCTGTGTAAGATTAAGAAACTTAATGCAAGAAGGATGTTTCCAAGGAGTTGATCTCCTTTGGAATACTCTGTAATGATTGTTGCCAAGTGAATTTGTGCATAATCATTACAAGAGGATCAATGCATATAAGTTTAGAATCTAACAGATTTCGGTAAATGGCATGAATTTGGAATTCTTGCATTTGCAGTAAGGGTTTGGGACTGTGAAAAGATGATCATTGGAGTTATGTTCAATCAATCTAAGTCACAAAGTAAGGATCATAGACAAACATAGATTGCATACTTGGTGTATGGCAAAGCTATTGTTTAAGAAAAACATAGTGTACATGCTTGGAGCATGGGAAAACTAGTGTTTTTAATTCAAGTATAAAGTTGATAAAACCGAAACATTGAATAATGAGAAATCAGTATGGTGATAAATAAAAGTGTTTATTTATACTCATAGTGTTTGATACCATATTTGATTCATTTATTCTTGTGTTTCACTTTGCATGTTTTGACTTCCAAAATAAACTAGGTTATTCTTCTGGATTGACTAAGTTATTCAAACCATCCACAGTCGGTCATATGTTGGAAGTAGATATGAATTAAGACTGTCATGGGTTGGCATGTAGAGGTCTAAGATGTTGGACAAAGGGCTACAACACTCATGAGTTCTCATAAGTTCTGAGTATTGGATTCAACCCGCGCTCATTGGAATCACTTCATGGATTTTATCATGAGTGATCATGAGACGATAATATCTTATATTATTCAAGCCTAGAGATATGAGTTGTTACTATGAGTTGGTTGTACATTGATTGCACGAAAACGCATTCGGTAACTCGGTGTTATAAAACATGCCTTTGTGTATGATTCAACAAGTAGTAGAACAAGCCATATGAGTCGAAGTTTATCCATTACTTTTACCTTCGGGATAAAAGCGATATTTGTGGGCCCCTCGATGATTTAATGATGACACATGTGAGTGCTTGGCCAAGCCAGGACTGATTTGATTTGTTCAATCAGTCAGTCGTCATGAATCGGAAATCAGGAAACAACAAATGGACAGAGAGAATGATTATAATCCATGTCTCAGTCCATATGATATCTAGAATGGAGGAATATATGATCCCTTATCTAATGGACAAGTTCGTTGACAAAGCTCAGAGTTCGACAGCGGCTTTAAGAGCTACGATTGCCAGTTAGGTTTTGAAGTCATACTCAATAATAATTTTAGACTTATCCAAGTGGGAGACTGTTGGATTAATGTCTAAGTCCATAACTATATTTGGTATGTACTTGACCCGACCCGGCATGGTCCATTTGGGTTGCACTTCACCGACACAATTTATATGGATAGTCTTTTGAGAATAGTATATTTATGATTTATATTAATATATTATAAGTTCTAATATATTAATATATAATCATATTATTTAATTAGTATTGATCAAGAATTAATTTACAATTAATTAAGTGATCAAAATGAACTAGTTAAATATGGACTCTTATATATATGGAATGGGCCAAGTTCATTTAGGTTGGGCTAAGCTTTCATGGATAGTCCATGGAGTGTCTATCGGTATGGTTACGAGTATCTCGAGGTTACCTTATAATTCATGGCCTTAAGGTAACGGGTTTTTAACAATGTATACACTGTATTCATTGTATTCACTGTTTTTAGACCTTGCTAGACAAATCATTCATTTGATACTGTCTGTGGTCTGTATTCACTGTTTCGAGACCTTGATAGACATATCATTCATTTGATACTGTCTGGGGTCTGTATTCACTATTTTTAGACCTTGCTAAACGTATCATTCAGTTGATACTGTCTGGGGTCTGTGTTCACTGTTTTTGGACCTTACTAGACGTATCTTTCATTTGATACTGTCTGGGGTCTGTGTCTCCTTTTGAAAGACTGAGCCAGGCGTATCGTTCGTTCGATACTCTCCTGGAGTCGATGATTTCTTTCTGCCTTAGTCAGCAGTCTTCACTGCTGAGGCATATGTTATTTTCCCTGATATTCTCCTACTTCCTTTAAAATCAAACACCGTATTTTGGTAATGATAGTGTTTAAGGGAAAATTACTTTTTACAACATAACTCTATTGGGTCTTGGTAGAAGACTATTTTTATTTAAGAAAATATAGGATTTTCTAGAAAGGACTCTAATACACTGTTGATTCCAAACTACTACTTCTAATTAAGTTATTTGAATAAAATGACACTAAATACTTATGAACTCACCAGCATTTGTAAAAATGTTGATACTCGCTTTTCAAATAACTTGTATTCTCAGGTCAGTATTAGACATGTACATTCCAGGAGCTTCTGTTGAAAACGGTTTTGTGCCAAGCTGCATCTATACTAGTTTCTGTATTACTTTGATGATTCTATACAATGTAAACTATGTAAAACTATTACTATTAATGCAATGGTTGTTGTACTTTGATTACTATACTGCATATGTTGTGATACTTGACATGACGTCATCCACCCCAGAACGTTTCTGCCGTTCCGGTTTTGGGGTGTGACACTTCCCGCGATTCTGAAGAACCTGAAACACATAACACGTAACACGGTAAGCACAAAGCTTAGTGAGTTCCCCAAAATACCACGTACAACACATATGCCACTCAAGGATACAATATGACCCTCTGGTCGGTGTGTCTCAGCGGAACCCTCCAGTTCCGTATCGTTGGATCCTCCGGTCCGGTCTCTAAACTCCTCATAGCATAAATCACAAAGACATGATGCATAGCATATCACATATAACATAATACTCAATGTAAGCACATAAGACCCTCTGGTCACACATAACTACCACTAAAGGTAACGTATAGTGAGAAGACTCACCTCGGGTAATTCTCGAAAAGTATCGAACTCGAAATACCGATCTACCTGCCGCCTAATCACATAAATAAATAACTCTAAATCAGCAATAGCACTAAAAGGCTAGATAAGCCTCGTACTATGCTTCCCAGAAGGGTAAAAGACCATTCTACCCCTCCCCTGGCCCCATAGTCCACTGGTGGACTAAACACTAAAAGTCAACAGAAGTCAAAGGTCCAACTTTGACCAGACTCGTCGATTCAGGCAACGACTCGGCAAGTCCACACGCGTAATCAGATTTCTCACAAGGTCTCACTCGACTCACTGAGTCACCCCCCCAAATCGTCGGGTCTCCATTGATCACAAAACTCGGGTAAACTCAATCCGACTCGGCGAGTCCTCCGATGGACTCGACGAGTCTCCTCCATGGCCAAACTCATCTGACCTTCTGAGGTTAGATCTGCTTCACCAACTTGTAGATCTATCCTTCTAGCACCCACAAATCACATAAAGGTCTAAACTTTACATCCATGCATCATGATTAGAGCCATAAATGAAGAAATAGCCATCTAAATGGAAACTTAGGCTCAAACTCTCTATGTGACTGCATAAAGCTAAACATAAGGGACTCTCTGGACCTCCCATGGTCTAGATCTAAGGCTTATTCCATATTGGGACCTCAAACCTTCCATAAACCTTTAAAGAGAATGGTTAAGAAACCCTAGATTCATGAAATCAACATCAAACAGGAGAAATGGTCCGATTTGTTACCTCAAAGTGAAGCTCCAGGATTCATAACCTCAGCACATCAACCCCCTCTGGTCCCTCTTGCTAGAATCTCATCTTCTCTTTAGAAATGACACACCAAAATGCTCAAAATGGCTCTTCTTCACTCTCCAAGCTCTCAAGAATGATTTAGGGTTTCTCCAGGGTAAGGATAGCCGCAATTGAAGACCCTAAGGCTCTTTAAATAGGTCCCAAACCTGGACAATTAGCGTTTTCCTCCACAGTGCCGACTCGGCGAGTCCAATGCTCGACTCGTCGAGTCCATTCATTTAAACACGTCACCTGATCGCGCCCCTACTCGACGAGTTAATCCACCAACTCGCCGAGTTCCTTCGATTAAATCAAAATATATAGATAATATAACATACCCAAGAATCTGGATGTTACAATTCTCCCCCACTTGAATTAGATTTCGTCCTCGAAATCGCTCCTTGACCCCACATAATTAGAATCCAATAACCCGTAAGATACCACCGTAGGATCTCATACCACACCAAAATCACTAAAGAGGACACCTCCCGTACGAATTACCTCATGCCACCTTCTACCAGAATCATCAACTCTAACAACTCACTGTTCCTCTGATTCTTCCTAACAAAAACCATCGATCGACTATCGATCATCCATACCACTCACACCACGTGCTCCTCATCGCAATCAAAGGAGCAAAAGGATCACGCTACACAGGGAACCCATCCCCTGAACTATCATCGAAATTTTGTCTGAACAAAGACTCTCAAAACCTTGCCTCTGAACTCAGAGAAATGTTTATGTTTAATCATAATCATCTACTGACGCATAGCAATCTCAAGCCTCAACTTCCTGCCAGATCTCCCTTTCCAACCCTGAGCACCAGGTTACCCACGACTCTCACTATTGAACCTCCCAAGAAGATCCATGCATGACCCACCACTTCCTTCTCACAACAAGTGTTTCAACCCATGGTGACACACAAGTCACCAATTCTCGCTATCCCCAGCAAACACTAAAATCCACACTCGAATATCAGCTCACTCCTGACACTTGACATCTAAGGCTCAAAAATTTCGTGCAACTCACTGCACTATCCCATCCAAATACCGAACCTCTGGTCTCAATTCCAGATGACAACTAACTTTTCAGAGAAGTACTCATTCTCTGAATCTGAAACCTCATATCGCCTTCCCGACGCACTACTAAAATCAAACTCATCTCAAGAGTTTGATCAATCCCCGGGTTGGACCACTCATTTCGAGACTGATGAATCGCAACCAACACTTAACTCATTCATCTACAACAACCACGATTCCATCCAATATAACCACTCCACACAAATGAGATAACCATAATCTCGTCCCTGATTTAACCATCAGGCTCCCCTATCTCATATATTTGGGCTACCTAAGCCAAACAACCTTTCTGCGTTATTCTTTGATCATAGAATAGTTTATCTCAACATTCTCTTACTAACTAGAGAGTACTACCACCCTCGCAGTATCTCAACCCTTCCCTGATTAGTGCATACTACGGCTCCCCGTGGCATCACTACAACCTCTCTCTGATCCGTGAGTACTACGGCTCCCCGTAGCATCACCTCAACCTCTCTGATCCGTGAATACTACGGCTCCCCGTAGCATCACCCTAACCTCTCTGATCCATGAATACTACGACTCCTCGTAGCATCACTACAACCTATCTCCAATCCGTGAGTACTACGGCTCCCCGTAGCATCACTATAACCTCTCTCTGATTTGTGAGTACTACGGCTCCCCGTAGGATCACTACAACCTATCTCCGATCCGTGAGTACTACGGCTCCCCGTAGCATCACTACAACCTCTCTCAGATCTATGAGTACTACGGCACCCCGTAGCATCACCACAACCTCTACTCTAAGCCACTGAACTGCGTCTACCTGCAGTCTTACCGCACCAGCTCTTACCTCTTCATAATCTCATTTTCACGTAGACGCCACACCGCGATCATGAACTCATGCCCTGCGGACCGGCCACGCGTAGGTGTACACACATACTCAAGCTATGCACTGTCATTTCTAACAACCTCCGAACATACCTTTCCCTGCTCCAACCCACCTTCCTGAATAATCTCACCTAATGTCATTTGTCCATAGGGTTCTCACCGGAACCGTACTCACTTGATACCCACTATCTGCCTCCGACTCACAATTCCAAAATAATCTGAACTTAATGACCGCATGTTCTGATACTTCAGGACACCATCACAACATCCCACGATGCCTTATCTCAATCACTAATCTCACACTCACAACATCATATACAGATACTACCTCCCTTCATTAGAATCTCGAAATCGATCTTCATCTTGCAACACTTGCAACCTCGAAGTATTCCCTTTCCAAATTGAACACAGGACATCGCCATTAACCCGAAACTCGATTACAAGGACCCGAAAATTCACCCATTGTTCTTACTCATACCGTCTCCGAAATTAACTAACAGACCAATTGTTGCTTTTCTTGGTGAGGAGATCACATTCTGAACATATACCTGTCAACCTCTGCTGCTGCTCTCTGAACTCAAGGACTTAACTATCTTGTCTTGTTTTACACATTGAAATTCTGACTCGAACAACCTCTCTGACCGACGGCTACCTGCCATAAAATCACTCATTCCTTCCTGATCTTGCACGACAGGCATCATCTCACTTGCACCTCGCCCTATCCACTAATTTAGCCCTGAACCCATGAATCTGCCACATAATCACTATAACCCGTCCTCTAACTGCCTCTGCACAATTCTCAAATCCCTTCAACAATTACCTGGCTCTCCCCCACTTAGGGTTCGAACCATCGCCAATTGGCGCACTTTCAATCCATCCACAGACTGCTTCCATTAATAACATTGCATCTATTCTTTGATTGAGCTACTGTGACAACCGTCAATTTTCGGTCAAGTCAAAGTCAACTAAAGTCAACAAGTCAAACCGGTCAACTCGATTTGCCCGTAGGTACTAGAGTTTACGTTATGTAATTTCTAAACAACTCTCTATTCTAATGAGAGATCATAAATCGAAAAGTACGTACATCTAGATCTCCTTAACCTAAAACTGTGGTATGTGGCGAGCCAAACCGATAAAACAATGTTGCATACTCATCGGGAGTATGCAAGATCCTTAAACAAGGCTTAACGGGGTTACGGAACTTGCATTGTGAAGCCAGACACTCACATTCATCACACTCGAAACCGCTCTCAATCGTTTTCACTCTATCTCTTTGTATGAGAAATCTCTCCAAGAATGTCAAATCTCTCCCAAATCTCTCTAAGTATGTGAAATCTCTCCCAAATATCTCTTTGTATGAGAAATCTCTCCAAGAATGTCAAATCTCTCCCAAATCTCTCTAAGTATGTGAAATCTCTCCCAAATATCTCTTTGTATGAGAAATCTCTCCAAGAATGTCAAATCTCTCCCAAATCTCTCTAAGAATGTGAAATCTCTTCCACATATCTCTTTGTATGAGAAATCTCTCCAAGAATGTCAAATCTCTCCCAAATCTCTCTAAGTATGTGAAATCTATCCCAAATATCTCTTTGTATGAGAAATCTCTCCAAAAATGTCAAATCTCTCCCAAATCTCTCTAAGAATGTGAAATCTCTCCCACATATCTCTTTGTATGAGAAATCTCTCCAAGAATGTCAAATCTCTCCCAAATCTCTCTAAGAATGTGAAATCTCTCCCACATATCTCCTTGTATGAGAAATCTCTCCAAGAATGTCAAATCTCTCCCAAATCTCTCTAAGATTGTGAAATCTCTCCCACATATCTCTTTGTATGAGAAATCTCTCCAAGAATGTCAAGTCTCTCCCAAATCTCTCTAAGAATGTGAAATCTCTCCCACATATCTCTTTGTATGAGAAATCTCTCCAAGAATGTCAAATCTCTCCCAAATCTCTCTAAGAATGTGGAATCTCTCTCAAATATCTCTCAAAATCTCTCTCAACTTTCTATAATCACTCGGGGCATTCCGACCCTCGAATTTGGCGAAAACAGCCCAAAAGCGGAAGTCTACGCGAAAAACGGGCTTGAGGAACCGAAACCCCTCTTAGGACCCGAAAGTCCTCTTAGGAACCAAAACCCCTCTTAGGACCCGAAAGTCCTCTTAGGAACCGAAACCCCTCTTAGGACCCGAAAGTCCTCTTAGGAACCGAACCCTTCTGAGCCGAAGGCTGCTGAACCGAACCCGAAAGGTCCTCTTGGGCCCGAACCTCGCATGCCTCACCCGAACCCGAACGTTCGGCACATTTCGGGTTTGACCCCTTTCGCTTCTGATGACCTACCGAACCTTCGCTTCTGACCCTTCGGACCGAGCCTTCGGACTGAGCCCCTCGCCTTCGCCTTCTTCTTCTGGTTCGCACTTCGCTTCCGGCTCAGCACCAGCAAGGACCGAACCTCGGCCTTGGACCGAGAGGTCTCGCTGGGAATGCTTTTTCTCCCGGTTTTCGACTAAATTCGCATTTTAGGCCCGTTTTTAATTGTTTTAACACGGGATTTTCACCCAAAACTTTATTTTAACATATAAGGACCCTTAACTATTAATTAATCATGTTTTTAAGGATAAAACCTTATTCAAAAGAGAGTGGGTGAAGTACAAAGGTAGAGTGTTGACTTTACTTATTTCTATGACACAAGCAACCACTCCCATACCCACTCCATGTCACTATTCCCCATCAGCCCTTATCTAGTCATTTCATTGTATTTTTCCCACCTTTTTCCAACCACACAATTGGTCAAAGGTTAGAAAAGTCTCCTCTCTCCTCACTTCTCTCATTTTCTCTCTTTTCACCAAAAAGATCAAACTCTTTTCTCTCTCACTTCCTCTCTCTAGAATTCGAGATTCAAGAGCTGATCTTGGGTTTTTCCTCAACATTTGGTAAGCAAAATCCATTCTCCTTATGATTATTTCACTTCTTTCTACTCAAATCATGGATATCTTACACAAACTCCATCATAATTGTGTTAGATCTTCGAATCTTCAAGTGATTCTTCAAGTGTTCTTGGGTTGAACACTTCTCTTCTCCAACACTCATCTTCTGAAATCACTTAAGGTGAGTTCATACCCCTACATTTTCATGTTTTCTCAAGTTTTTAGGGGGGGGGGGGGGGGGGAATACAAGTTAAAACACCAAGAACATAACTAAACTTTTCTAACAGTCTTCATCAGAAACGTTCAACTCCATTCACGGACTGTTTTGGATGACTTAAACATTTTTGTTTTCAAAACTGTTTTAGGTGTAAGTAGTTCAAGTTCTTAGCTTTAAAATGACTACTTGCACATCTCCATACGATTTTTCTACAATTTATGGTGAATTTTACAAAACTGCCTATCATTTCAAACACCAATCCGGACCAGTCTGTGATTATGGACCTTTTCACCCAAGTTAGAGATCATTAAAAATCATGATAAAAACTATGAGTAAACTAGACACATTTTGGGAACTCTCAGAAGTTACGGATTTAGTTTTCGACTTCGTATGATTTTTCTATGGCCTTTCTAAAACAGTGCAGGAAGGTCTAATTTAGTTAACATCATATAATTTTCATAACACTTTGTATTATGTTGAGCAAAGTGTATAAATATAAATTCTAAGTATTGAATGTGTTTCTTTGTAAATTTTATCATCATAAACTGAAAATAAGCCATTCATGATAAGATTATTCATTCATTTAGAACACATATATAAGCTATAATAAGCATAGTTTAATGGATTTCATAACACTAACGCTTTTTCATAAAAGAGTTCTTATATATCACAAACATTTTGGATAAAACTATAATAGGTATAGTTTATGATACATCACATAACACACTCGTACAAAAAGGGCACATTCATACATAAAGGTTTTACACTCACGCACACAACTCGTAAACTTGTTAACCTAAATTGTGAGACAATCTCTTTCCGTACGTCCGAGTGCGGGATGTAATTCCTGTTAGTTATAATCAGAGTCTCCTGGAGGGAGAACGTGATAGTTGTGTATAGATTTATATTGGGTTTGACACCCCACACCTTGCTACTAGCTACAGTGGGACCTGCAGGTCTACGGGTGACAAATGTCATTTCAGTTTTACGACGCCTGAGAAACGTCGTGGCAGGTTCATTTAGTCATAGTATGATTATAGCGACTCACATAGGGATATAACAATACATAAAGTTTACGGGATTTTTATAAAACTTAAATGGGTTTTATGTCGATTTTAAAATCATTTTTTATCTCAATAAGTACAGATATTACTGTACACTTTCGGTTTTGGTATTTATGACTACACATCATTTGAAACCACATTTATATCTTTAAGTATGGACAATACTTGTTATTTTCTCGGTCATGGGATTTAGGACTACATATACATAAAGTATTAACAAACATAAGAATTTACGGGAATTTCATTTAATTCAAGCGCGTTTATGTCAATTTAAACACAAATCATTTTCTATTAGTAAGAGAGGTTACTTATACATTTTGGTCTATGGTTATAAGACTACATTACATAACTTTTATAAAGAAAATATCGGATTTTCTGGATACATATACTATCGCTTTTACAAGGAAAACGGTTTACTTCTCCAACAAAATCTCTTATGAACTCACCAACCTTTGTGTTGACACTTTTTCAAAACTACTTGTATTCTCAGGAAATCAATAAACAGGTAACCAAGTGCTTTTGAGGATGGGACGTTAAGGCGTCAAACATTTCATACTTAATGTCTACATATTGTAATTGATTTAGAACATGTAATTCATACAATGATGTAGCTCTTTCGAATAGATATATATGATTGGTTGCATTTACTTTGAGCACTATTATACTCGTTGTTGTGATACTATACATGAAGTCCTCCACCCCCGGACGTTTCCGCCATCCTTGGTTTGGGGGTGTGACAGCTACGCAACGCTTGATGATCTCCCCGATTAGAAACCTAGCAATACCAAATACTCCGAATCACAGACGAAGCTCTCATAACTTCTCCTCATGACTTCCTTTAATCATTCAGGACCTCATACTGCCCCATAACTGGACATCCCAACTGCCCCGATTCACCTAAGACTCTCCATTTCCACCATTGGCTCTATGGTACAAGAAATACTTCACCACGGACAAACCGCTCAAACACCCTGAAAAGATCACCACCAGTACTACTCCACGGCCTCCAATTTATGGAACCAAAAACTCGATAGCTCATTCCCCTTCTCAAGAACGGAAACCACTTAACTCTCGCCATAGAAGGTGATGGCTCATCCATCGGCCGGTGGCTTGACTCGAACCCCGCTTCTTCAACAACATAATCCCGCTTATCCTTAAGTCGTGCAGTTTCCACTGGCACCTCACAAAGAAAACATCTTAAAACGAATCCCATTTCTCTTTCAAGCATACTCCCTTGAACTCATTCAAATTGGCCCTCAAGCCGCATACTCTCTCATACCTGATCTCGGTATAATCAACATATGGCATAACTGGTAGGACCAGTAACACTAATCATCACAACCATGGTACTCGAACCATGTTGCTATCTCTCTGCCTGCTATAAATCATGGTTATCGAACCGTGTTATCTTCTCTCAATCCGCTACAAATCATGGTACTCAAACCATACGATCCCTCTCATCTGCTACTTAGAATCCTAGGAACTTTCCATGTATTGAGTATAGGTCCTCTGCTTTCAGTAGTACGGGCCCATACTACCTGCCACATCTACCCATACTTTCCACATAAATCATTCTGGATCTCCTAAGTAGCTGATCAACCTCCTCACTTACAAAGTCCACCCTGCTGGCCGCTCTTCCTACGAATACTCTCCCTTATCCGCCTACTCATCAAACAAAGATCACTTCCCAGGCTCTTCTAGGTTCCCACACCTTCCTGCCATCAGCTGCTGAAGAACTCCTAGTGATGCCAGCCGTCTACCTCCTGAATATCGTCATATTCACTTAGTAGCCGACTCCCATCACCGAGAATTCCACAAAGCACGAAGCAAGCAGAATTCAGGCATCGCATAGTCCCTTATCAACACGTATCACCACTCTAGGTTACAACTCTACTTGCTACACTCGTGATCAAAGACGTCACTGAGCTCAAGCAACTCCACCCCTCACGGGTATCCGACTACCTTATCAGAAGGCTCGTCAAATGCTCATATAGGTATCTCTCCTAGATTACTCTCTTGCTCAAATCCTTCTCTAAATAGGATTCCTGCTGGATGCTCATAATCCGCACATACACAAAAGCAATTCATAGATAACAATAACTCCTAGGCTAAGGCATCACAAATCAGGCCACTCTAGTGCTAAAATATGAAATACCTAGCCTACTCTCTAGCATATATAACATTTCACATAATACTCATAACACATAATGTAAGGGTATTTTTGGGAAATCACCGTTCGGGCGCTGGTTGATTGTACACACTGCTCGTTGTCTCTTTCTCTTATAAATTCTCTTACTCATTTTTAGAAAACCCATTTCTTTTGAAAACCTTTTTCTCAACCCTCAATTTGAGTCCGAACATACCTGAAGGTGTATCCGAATCCCTTAAACCAAGGCTCTGATACCAACTTGTAACACCGAAAACTTTTAAATTTATTTTATTCATATTTATTTCATAAAAATGCACATTTTTCTATATAAACACTTTTTATTTAAAAATCATCAACAAGGTTTTCAGAACATTATGAAATTCCAGGATCTGTATTCATCACTCTTTTCTCCTGTGTGTGTACAATCAAATCGCCGCCTTCCCACGATTCTGAAGAACCTGAAACAGATAACACGTAACACGGTAAGCACAAAGCTTAGTGAGTTCCCCAAAATACCACGTACAACACATACTCCACTCAAGGCTACAATATGACCCTCTGGTCGGTGTATCTCAGCGGAACCCTCCAGTTCCGTATCGTTGGACCCTCCGGTTCGGTGTGTATCGTTGGACCCTCCGGTCCGGTCTATATCGTTGGACCCTCCGGTTCGGTCTATAAACTCTGCATAGCATAAATCGCAAAGACATGATGCATAGCATATCACATATAACATAATACTCAATGTAAGCGCATAAGACCCTCCGGTCACACATAACTACCACTCAAGGTAACGTATAGTGAAAAGACTCACCTCGGGTAATTCTCGAAAATCTCGAACTCGAAATACCGATCTAGCCGCCGCCTAATCACATAAATAAATAACTCTAAATCAGTAATGGCTCTCAAAGGCTAGACAAGTCTCGTACTATGCTTCCCAGAAGGGTAAAAGACCATTCTACCCCTCCCTGGCCCCATAGTCCACTGGTGGACTAAACACTAAAAGTCAACAGAAGTCAAAGGTCCAACTTTGACCAGACTCGTCGATTCAGGCAACGACTCGGCGAGTCCACACGCGTAATCAGATTTCTCACAAGGTCTCACTCGACTCACTGAGTCACCCCCCAACTCGTCGGGTCTCCATTGATCATGAAACTCGGGTAAACTCAATCCGACTCGTCGAGTCCTCCGATGGACTTGACGAGTCTCCTCCATGGCCAAACTCATCTGACCTTCTGAGGTCAGATCTGCTTCACCAACTTGTAGATCTATCCTTCTAGCACCCACAAATCACGTAAAGGTCTAAACTTTACGTCCATGCATCATGATTAGAGCCATAAATGAAGAAATAGCCATCTAAACGGAAACTTAGGCTCAAACTCTCTATGTGACTGCATAAAGCTGAACATAAGGGACTCTCTGGACCTCCCATGGTCCAGATCTAAGGCTTATTCCACATTGGGACCTCAAACCTTCCATAAACCTTTAAAGAGAATGGTTAAGAAACCCTAGATTCACGAAATCAACATCAAACAGGAGAAATGGTCCGATTTGTTACCTCAAAGTGAAGCTCCAGGCTTCATAACCTCAGCACATCAACCCCCTCTAGTCCCTCTTGCTAGAATCTCATTTTCTCTTTAGAAATGACACACAAAAATGCTCAAAATGGCTCTTCTTTACTCTCCAAGCTCTCAAGAATGATTTAGGGTTTCTCCAGGGTAAGGATAGTCGCAATTGAAGACCCTAAGGCTCTTTAAATAGGTCCCAAACCCGGACAATTAGGGTTTTCCTCCACAGCGCCGACTCGGCGAGTCCAATGCTCGACTCGTCGAGTCCATTCATTTAAACACGTCACCTGATCGCGCCCCTACTCGACGAGTTAATCCACTAACTCGCCGAGTCCCTTTGATTAAATCAAAATATATAGATAATATAACATACCCAAGAATATGGATGTTACATCGAGGGTTGAGACCATGATGGATTTGAGCACCGTACCCATTATGGGAGATTTTCCTAAAGTCTTTCCCGAGGAGTTGTCGGGAGTGCCTCCCGATAGGCAGGTTAAGTTTTAGATTGATTTGATTCCTGGGTCGGCTTCGATAGCCAAGGCGCCATATCTCCTAGCACGGAATGATATGCAGGAGTTGTGTACGAAGCTGCAGGAGCTACTAGGCAAGGGTTTTATCCGTCCGAGCAGTTCCCTATGGGGAGCACCAATCCTGTTTGTGAAAAAGAAGGATAGGCCACATAAGATGTGTATCGATTATCAGGAATTTAATAAGCTAAAGGTGAAGAACCGTTACCCACTTCTGAGGATCGGTGACTTATTTGATCGTCTTCAATGTGTATCTTTGTTCTCCAACATTGATCTTCGATCAGGATAACATTAGATGAGGATCAGGGATGAGGATGTACAAAAGACGGCCTTCAAAACTCGTCATGGTCATTACGTGTTCGTGGTGATGCCATTCGGTCTCACTAATGCACTTGCAGCATTCATGGATCTCATGAACCGGGTTTGTAGGATGATGTTGGATCAGTCTGTGATTGTTTTCATTGATGATATTCTAGTCTACTCTAAGACCAAGGAGAAACATTTGCGAGAGGTGTTGGAGACCTTGAGGAGGGAGAGGCTTTATGCTAAATTCTACAAATGTGATTTGTGGTTGTGTGAGGTGCATTTTTTGGGGCACGTCATCAACCAGAGTGGTATCTTGGTGGACCTGGCCAAGATTGAGGTTGTGATGCATTAGGAAGTTCCAAAGAACGCATCTGAGATTCAGAGTTTCTTGGGTCTTGCGGGGTATTATCAGAGGTTTATTTAGGACTTCTCCAAGATTACAGTGCCTTTGAACCGCTTGACCAAGAAGAACGTGACCTTTCAGTAGGGTCCAGATCAGCAGATGACCTTCGAGACTCTAAGACAGAGATTATGCGAGGCCCCGTTTCTTGCGCTACTCGAGGGATTTGATGATTTTGTGGTTTATTGTGATGCTTTTATTTTGGGTTTGGGAATTGTCCTTATACAAAGAGGACATGTGATTACTTTTTCCTCGAAGCAGCTGAAGCCTCATGAGGCGAATTACCCCACACATGATTTGGAATTGGGGGCGGTGGTGTTTTCCCTCAAAATTTGGAGGTATTACTTGTACAGGGTCTGATGCACCATCTACACCGATCATAAGATTTTAAAGTATTTGATGGATCAGTCGAACTTGAATATGCGGCATCAGAGGTGGCTAGATGTGGTAAAAGACTACGACTGTGAGATTTTGTATCAGCCCGGGAAGGCCAATACGGTGGCCGGTGCTTTGAGCCGTAAGGCGGTGTGCCCACCTATCCGAGATATTTGTTTGAGGATGACTGTTACTTCACCGTTGATGGATTTGATCAAGGAGGCTCAAGTAGACGGATTGAAGAAGGAAAATTGGAAGACTGAGCGGATTGGAGGGCAAATTCCATTGTTTGTTAGAGACAGTCCGGGGTTATTGACTCGGTGTGGTAGGGTTTGGGTTCCAACATCAAGTGGGGTGAGATAGATGATTTTAGAGGAAGTGCATAAGTCCAAGTTTTCTATCCATCCGAGGGCCAAAAATATATACTGGGACTTGAGATTGAGCTACTAGTGGCCCTGCATAAAGAGGGAGTTTTCTTGGTTTGTTGAGCGGTGTTTGACCTGTAGGAAGGTTAAAGCCGAACATCAAAGACCTCACGACAAGGTCCAGCCGTTACCCATTCCCATGTGGAAGTGGGAAGAGATCACCATGGATTTTATCACAAAATTACCCAAGACGACACGGGGTGTTGATTCTATTTGGGTCATTGTGGATAGGTTGACCAATAGTGCACATTATCTTCTGATTGCCGAAAGTATATTCACTGTGAAGTTAGCAGATATCTATGTTAGGGAGATGGTAGTCAGGCATGGGTTGCTGGCATCTGTTGTCTCGGACCGTGGTGTTTGTTTTACCTCAAGATTTTTGAGGAAGTTCCATGAGGAGTTAGGCACTCAATTACATTTCAGTACAACGTACCACCTCCAGATCGACGGTCAGAGCGAGCGAACGATCCAGACACTCGAGGATATGCTTAGGTCTTGTGTTCTAGATTTTAGAGGGAGCTAGGATACTTACCTTCCGCTGTCAGAGTTCTCATATAACAACAATTATCATGATAGTATTGATTGACCACCATTCGAGATGTTGTATGGAAGGAGGTGCAGTACCCCGATTTGTTGAGGAGAGGTTGGAGATCAGGTCGTAGGAAGCACTAATTTGTTTCAGCAGGTACACGACAGGCTACGGTTCGCTCATAGCCTTCAGAAGAGTTATGTTGACCGACGTCGTGCGGATCTAGAGTTTCAGGTGGGAGACTTTGTGTTGCTAACGGTGTCACCTTGGAAAGGTGTCATCCAATTTCGGAAGAGGGGCAAGCTGGGTCCCCGATTCATTGGTCTATCTAGGATTTATGTCCGCGTTGGCAAGGTTTCATACTAGATAGATCTCCTTGATAAGCTCAGTCAGACCTATAACACTTTCCATGTGTCTCAGTTGTGAAAATGTGTAGTCAATGATTCTGCAGTGATCTTGTTTGATGATATTCAGGTGGATGAGCGTCTGAGCTATGTTGAGAACCCATTGTGATTCTTGATAAGAATACTAAGGTGTTGTTTTCTTTTCTGAGGTAAAATCTTTGCAGTCTGCAGACCATATTTGTAGACATCTGCAGTAGAAGAGGTGGACCAAACGTCTGTAGTCTGAAAAAAGAAGACTGTTTGCTTTTTTAACATATGCAGGCTACTAAAATAAACTAAAATAAAAATAAAATAATTTTTTCAAACTACAAAATGATTTTTTAATATTTTTGTAGCTTCGTTTTAAATAATTAACAAATCTAGACAAACTTTTATGTATTATTGTATAAAAAGTGAATAAAAATAGTTCAAATTAACGTATATATTTGATAAAAACCAATAATTTTTGTTGCAAAGTTATACCTAAACATTGTAATTAGGAATCAAAGGATTTTATACGTAAATTGATGGAAATAAACTTCGATTTTTTCAATTAAATCAATTAAAAACATGTCATAAATATTTTCTAAGAAATGGACGATACTATACTGAATAATGTTTTATAAAATTTGCACAAAAAATATAAGAATATATTATGTTTTTCTTCATATTTATATAAACAACTTCAACGACCATTATTGTAATAAATTTTTATTTATAAATTTTTCAAAAATATCATGTTTGTGTAGTCAATTTTTTTTAAAGTATTGTAAGTTTTTTTTCCAAATTGTTTATCACTAATAAAGTTGGGATAAATATAAATTCAAAAAAATAAAAATAAATAAATAAAGATATATGTGTTGTTTTAGGCTAGAAGATGTCTGAAGATGTTAGAAGACTCTGGTCCACATCTACGCCTAAAAGAGGGCGCACAAACATTTTTAGGTCTGCAGTCTTCAAAAAAACAAAGAGTTTGCGAAGGCTAATGTCTGTGTGGCCTGCGTTGCGCAGACAGAAGAGGCCAAGAAGATATGCAGACAAAAAACAAACACCACCTAAAAATCTATGTAATAAGGTGGTGAATTTGGTGAAGGTACAATGGCAGCACCGAAGAGGATTCGAGTGGACCTGGGAGCCAAAGGACGAGATGAGAGAGCATTACCTAGGTTTATTCGCATCATGAGACTTTTAGGACGAAGTCTAATTCAAGTGGGGGAGAGTTGTAACATTCAGATTTAGGTATCTTCCTTTTTGTTCCTTCGAATGAAATTTTATTGCAAAAAGGGTCCTCTTCGTACGCTGGGTATACGTACATGCACATGCGAAGTCGGGGCAAGGGGACCACGTATGATGGGCCTACGTAGCTTTCCACTAAAACCCTAATCTTAAGGCTTGAGTCATATTTAATCTCAATTATGACCTTGAACCCTGTTCCTTACCAGTATCCACTGCCTTTGAACGTCCCTAAAACCCAAGTTACCATTGAGTGTGATCTTGGAGCTTAAAAGCGACATTAGTGGTACTTTTTGGTGTGTTTGCAAGAAAAAGAAGTTGGTGAGCAAGCCTTGGACGTGGTTGAGCTTCAAGATCCAAAGTCTACATCATCTTGGGAAGCTTTTAAAGGTAAAAAGCTTCTACCTTGCTAATTCTTTTGTTTATTAGAGCTAGGCTCTGCTTAAAGTTCATTTTTTGGGTCCATGAAATCTTCTATGTGAGTTTATGCAACTCTAGAGGCTAGAAATGCTAGATCTTAGTCCCTTTGGCATGTTAGAAGCATAAAAATGTAATCTTTTTTGGTGGGTTTGAAGCCATGCATGAGTTTAGGACCTTTAAATGAGCTTTGATGGACTAAAATTGATTTCGTGCTCTCATAAGTCATGTTAAGGCATAAAGTTGCCAACTTTATGCCCTAAGACCCTTATTCTAATCGAGATATGGTATTGAATGGATTATCTGCATAGGTTAAGAGCCAAGTGGTTGTTTGGGTTAAGTTGGGCAGTACGTTGAGCATACCAAGGTGTACACAGCGCGTACTACATGACGGGAAAGTACGATGCGCGTTCATGGATTACGCCCCGCATACGCTCCCATTTAGCTTTTGGGCTTGCATTGGGCTTCTATGTAGTTTGGGCCCTATTTAATTTTGGGCCTTGATCTGTTAGGGTGGATTAAGCCTTTAAGCTTTCTATTGGACCTTAGGTGGCATTGTTGGGCCTTTTAGGACTTGTTGAGGCCGTTATGGTGGATGGGCTGAATATGGATAGGCCCATTATGGGATAGACTAAATGGGTCATAGTCTAAGAGTTGGACTTAGGGTTTTGGCCCATGTCTTGAGTTGTGAATTTATTCTAATTAGGGTAATTTGTGTATATTCAGTGTGAGATTATTAGAGCGGTGGCTGAGCAATCAGTATTTACCAGTAGACTGAGCTGAGTCTTCTCATTATATCAATGGGTCGAAGGCACCAACGTCATCCCATTACTTGGCATACGTAATGATAGTTGTCTATGTGTTGGTTTGACTGAAAGACCTCAAGGGTAGCCCGTGGCACCTGTATGGAAGGCCATGGGGTAGCCCATGGCACTTGGATGTCAGACCATGGTGGTAGCCTACGGCATCTCAGGAAAAATACCATGGGGGCAGCCCATGGAAATCATATATATATATATATATATATATATATATATATATATATATATATATATATATATAGCGCAACATTCACTCTCCATTATTTCCCATACCTGTTGTTACTGTTATTCTGATAATTAAACGTGTTTAAGGTGTAATGGATTTTGGAAACAATTTATGGATGTAATTTCCTTTTTTAAAATGAAAATTTTTATTGGGATTTTGAACCGTTACAACAAGATATCTACGATGGTAAGCTGAAGCCAACCTCGGAAGGTATTTACACAATCTTATCTAATAACTCATCATATTCTCATTCATAGGTCCTTGATACAGGATGCGGGTTTCACATTTGTTCTGATTTGCAGGGACAAACTTGATCATGGGGACTAGGCGATCTTCACCTGTCACTAAGATTGGAGTTTATAGCTTAGTGTTTAGTAGTGGGTTAGGTTTAAATTTAATAAATTGTTGCAACTCGTCAGATATGACATGAAACATCATTTCATTTCATGCTTTGTTTAAAAAAGGTTTTAGATATTCTTTTGATAATAAGAATGCTTATAAAAATGGTGTGTTTTATTTTAAAGCTTTACCATGTGATGGTGTGTATGAAACTGTGATGATTGTAGACAATTTAGGTAATAGTGTTTTTCATATTGATTCGTCTAATGGTATAGACAAAGCGTGCTTGTGGCATTGTCGTCTTGGACATGTTAACAAGAAACGCATGACCCAACTCCGAAAGGATGGAGTATTGGAATCATTTGACTTAAGGTCAGATGACACATGCGAGTCTTGTTTATTAGGAAAGATGACAAAATCACCTTTCACTGCTTCTTGTGAAAGAGGTGAAGGATTGTTGGATCTGTTGGGTTTTGAGCTTTCTAACACTCCTAAGTGTACATGCAACCCTAAATACCTTGGATCTATGTTTTCTCTATTATACATGCAAATATGAATATCCAAGGTATTACCCTAACTAACATACAAAAACATTGATACTAGGGTAATAAAATAGATAGAATACATACCTTGTAGTTGTTGCTTGACTCCATGAAGCTTGAGAGCCTAGTGCCCCAAGTGTGACACCTCAAATGGTTCACACAACATCATGAACTCTTGGAATAACCATGAGAAGAAGACACTCCAAGCTCAAATTGACTAGCCATCACATATGTATCACTTGTGCCAATTTCTTGAGCTAAAGGGGTCCTTATATAATGTGCACATTTGGGTTAGATCGTGTAACCCATGACTTTACCCATTCCTTATGCTCCATGGGTTTTAACCTCCATGGAGTTGATGGGTTTTGGTCATAAGACATCCTATGTGCTCATACAAACCCTAAAGCTCGGATCTAGGTTTCTCTATTGTACATACTTTGAATCCAAGACTTTGAACCCTAATTCTAGCATATGGAAATCAGAATTCACATGTAATTAGGTTTAAGAACATACCTTGATTGTTATATAGCAATAACAATCTAATTCCTCCTTGAATTGACCTTGGAAAGCTGAGAGTCACAAGTGTCACTCCTCTAATGGCTTACAAACACCATAAGCAAGTGGAGAAGGTATAAAGAGAGAGGAGGGAGGTTAGAATTCGTCCTTAGGACCTCTTGGGACGGGTTGGACGAATTCCTATGCCTTAGGGGGTTTATATAGGTGTAAAGATTAGGGTTTTAGTCCTTATCCTTATCTAGTTGCTTGTCCACCAAGCAACCATAAGATAAGTCCTAGAAATCCTTATCCTAGTCAAATTCTAAGGGATTTACACCTCAAATTCGTTCACCATATATATAAGATAATCCTTACCTTATTTTGTAACTATCACATAATTACAATTCAGCCCCTCTAGTTTAATTAATTACACTTGATCACAAAATTAATTCTTAATTAATTATTGACCAATATTAATTAAACAAATATGATTTCTCCTTTAATATATTATTCTTATAACATATTAATAAATCATAATAACCTCTCTCTCTATTTATTTCTCCAATCAAGTTGCTTTGGTGAAGGCAACCCAAAAGGACCATGCACCATCGGGTCAAGTACATACCAAAATAGTTATGGACTTAGACACTAATCCAACAGTCTCCCACTTGGATAAGTCTAACAACTATTCTGCGTATGACTTCGGATCCTGATCTGCAATCGTAGCTTTCCAAAGCCGCTGTCAACTCTGATCATATCAGATACGCGTGTCCTTAGATAAGGGATCATATATTCCTCCATTCTAGATATCATATGAGATATGATTTCTAATCATTCTCTTTGTACTACATCTCGATTTCTGATTTATGACGACTGACTAATTGAACAAATCAAATTAGCCCTAGCCCGGCCGAGCATTTACGTTTGTCATCACTAAACCATCGAGGGGCCCAAAGATATCGCTTTTATCCTACTTTGAATAAAAGGAACGGATAAACTTTGATACAATGCTTGCTTGTACTCACGCACCGAATCACACACAACAATATGTTTTATAACACCAACTTACTGGTGCGTTTACATATTATCAATGTGCAACCGATTTGCAAGATACAACTCACACATCTCGGTTTCAAGAATATAAGATGTTATCGTCTCACCAATCACTCGTGATACAATCCATGGAGTGATCCAAGTGAGCGTGGGTTTAATCCAATGCTCAAATCATATTCGTAAGCACTCATGAACGTTGCAGCAAACATTTGCTTATGTCTAATGCTCTTTTAGACAATCCACACACCAATTCACGACAGTCTTCATTCATATCTACTTCCAACATATGAACGACTGTGGCCCGTTTGAATAATTCGATTATTCTTAATAAACTCAATTATTCTGGAAGTCAAAACATGCAAATATGAAACACAAGAATAATACTAATCCCATAGGGCCTCAAACCTTTGAGTATAAATAAAACGCCTTTTATTTATCACCATATTGATTACTCATTATTTTTCGTTTCGGGTAATCAACTTCTTACTTGAATTCCAACACTTGTCCCATGCTCCTAGCATGAACACAATGTTTACCTATGGTTCTTACTTTGTGAAATAGATCTCATTGAATACATTTCCAATCCTTCTCATTTCACAACTCCAGATCCGTTTTTCATAAGTCAAAGAATATCAAATTCTTGCTACTTATAGAATATGCTAGATTCTAACATTCTTTGCAACTATCCTTTCGTAATGTCACTGCACCAAAGTCACAAAGAC
The DNA here is from genome assembly GCF_002870075.4 of Lactuca sativa. Classification (NCBI taxonomy): domain Eukaryota; kingdom Viridiplantae; phylum Streptophyta; class Magnoliopsida; order Asterales; family Asteraceae; genus Lactuca; species Lactuca sativa. The sequence continues at coordinate 180,991,604 of NC_056625.2, read as the reverse complement.
TATTGCCAATGATATTACACAGTCCTCTATCGGAGATTGTTACAAGACAATTCCAAAGACGTGATGTCTCTCACTCAAAGTACATTCTTTGAACATCCTTTTGCATAGAAGTTTCTAATCTAATCATAGATTTCTCAATATTCAATTCCTTATATGGACACACTTCCATATGTTCCATATGACAACTCATTCTTAATAGAATCTTATCTATTCGTAACGATGTCGATATAGTCCATCCAATATGGAAACATTTCCATATTTTCCAATACTATACTTCCAACTACTCACAAGCGACCAATCCTCGTCGAACTTGGATTGTCCTTTGATAGTTGTTTAATTATTTTAGTCTAAACCGATTCTAGTCCTTTTTCCCTCAAAATGTGCTAGACATTCGGAAAATTTTAGAATGGTCAAACATTAAAGCATTTGCAATCGATCCTATACCCGAAACGTATGGGACACGACGCATAATATTTTATTTGCTATGTTCTCAAAATTCGAATTGTGAAGAGGGATGCCGTAATCATAATCGAAATTTTAAGAACACACTTTGTACCTTTGACTAAATTTTATTAACATTTCTCAACCTAAACCTTTAGATTTGAAATGAAGCATAATATTCTCTCCCTTAATTATAGCAAAACAACTCTTCAACTATTGCGACTTTGCAAAGTATGACTCTTGTTTTCTATAATTAATATTGCTAATCTTGCAATACTTTCCTTAATAATCATACAATCATAACTTTTATGCTCCCACTATCTTGATGATTATTATAAAACATAACACTTATGCTCCCACTAGCTTCGACATGTATTCATAAACATCTTAACTTTCAGAAAAACAATGCTTATTGAATTTCTTAAGTTCATGTTTCTAATACTTAGTGCTTTGATAATCTTTTATCAACGTTTCTTGATATTATACACATTTTCCTTCGATAGTTCATATGTGTGTCTAAACAATTAAGACTAATTTCCAAACCTCACAATTCAAATTATGGAAAGGGATGCCGTAACCATGATTGAATTTGAGAATGCAATTTTACAATCACTATCTTCTTAAAATCTCTCTTAATGAAAGCATTTCCTCACAATCATTTTCATGAATGAGGAAATCTTATGACACTTAGATTTGAGCGGTGTATGTGTTCCTATCCATGTGAATTTGTCGAAACCAAGGTTTACGACAAATTCAAACTCTTATGGATCGAACTTTCTTGATCTCGATTTCTTGCCTTTATGGTAGCATAGCTGCCCACCATGTCTTCCAAGTAGTTAAGCAGCTCACCCTTTCCTATCAATGTACCTTTCATTGATTAAGGTGCTTTGCCTTTTATGCGTTCAAAATGAGAACTCATAGAACTCACATGCATAATTAACTCGATTGGATTGGCATAGAATCAAAATAATGTCAACACGATAGGTTGTAAACCTCAACTCGTGTGCTAGTGATGATCGATAAGGTTTATTTGATTTGTTCTTGAAACCTTTCAAGACCATTAAGACTCCCACTGACTCCTTGACATATATGATTCTCTTGTCAAAAACCATTTCTTGACAAACAAATATTCAAGAGTTAGTGTAGCTTTTATCAAAACACTTCATAAATTGGTCCTAGTTGGTCTTTGTCTTATCCAAGACATCACAACTTTCCACATTTAATGAAAGTTACAAACCTTCTTAATACCTTTCACTCAATGTCACAATCTTAACTTTAAGACTTGTTATTGGAACAAAGTATGATTGACTTATTGATTTAACCATTTCTTCAATTCTTGATTCCTCTTCTTAGACATACCATTGTACTAAAACTCACTTAGAGGATCAATTGAGGTATGGTTCCTAATCATTAAGACCTATCATAAAGCATAAAAGGTACTCTCCCATCTTCTTAGAATGGAGAAACTTTTATCTTTCTGCCTACTTGATTCTTCTTATTCGTTCTGCTAATGATCTAAACCCTTTAATCAATTCAGAATTACACTTAATCTTGTAAGTATAATCATATTTACTAAACCTTTAGTAAATCATGACGAATATCATTGTTACTCTTATGGTGGTCTTGATCAACACGCAACATTGTGTGCTCGATCTCTTAGTCCTTCACTTGACACTTTGTCAATGAATTAGTCTAATTTCCAAATATGAAATTTCTCATTCATCGTGCAACCAAGTTGCATGATTCCACATTTCTGTCCAATTGAAACTTTGGGCGATGAGAAACTCTCCCTATTTGGTAAATTCGCGATTTTTCCATAAACACCATAAATAAGAATCATATCCATTTGTTGTAGAAATATTCAAACACCAATTTTCATAACGATTTTATTGCAAGGAGATAAATAAATAAATAAGTCAAACGAAAATTTATTTTTATTTATAAAAGCAGTGGAAAACATTTGTCCTTACAATGCAAAATCCATTGAAAACTATGTATTTCAAAAGAAAATTTCTAACAACTCTATCATAACTATCTAAGCTCAAAATCTAATCTTCAAGTCCATGCGATCAAGATCCATTCCTTGTGATTAGATTCATCTTGTTCTTTCACCAAGCTTCCTTTCTTTTCACCGATCCTGTAAAACATTCAAATGCAATCTTATCACATTATGTATCAATGAATAGGAACTTAATGGAGTTAGATAGTGGATTTTACCTGAAGCACAGCCATACTCTTTGACTCTCCCATCTTCTGGACTCTTCAGGCTCTTTGGGCAGACTTGTATCCAACGCCCTCTCTTTTGGCAGCAAACGCAGGTCGGTTCTCCTAGAACGTCCTCGGAAGCATGGTTGGTTGACTTTTCCAACAAATACGCTCCATTGCTTCGCCAAATCATTTCTGATTCAGCGGCAATGAGCATGTAAGTTAGGTCAATGAGGTTGTCGTCATGATTCATCATATAATACTTTCATTTGAACTCATTATATGATTCAGGAAGTGACTGCAAAACCCAATTCACAGCCAACTCATCTGGGAATGACACACCCAACATTATAAACCTATCGATGTGTGATTTCATTCCTAGAACGTGGGCACACACGGGTTTACCATCTTCATGTTTCATTTCCAATAGGGCTTTAGTGATATTGAACCTTTCAATTCCTCGATCTTGTGGGTTGGGGAGAACAATAGGAGGAGGAGGAGGAAGTGAAGCATGATTTCTTGTTCCTCGATTGAATCGTGGAATACCATCTTCATGTGGAAAGCTTGTTCCACGGGATTTGGGAAAACCATAGTTGTCGAACTTTGACATCTACAAAATGGGAGAAAACGAATTCAAGTTAGTTGATAGATTGAGTCCTTGGTAAATCACCCAAATGAGATACTAAGGCTAGGACCCAACACAATATTCTACAACTCGGGAGAGGGATGTCGTAACCCAAATTGCAGAACATTTGAAGGTAAGTGAATGACGATTCACTAATTTCCACCACGAAAAACGAAAAGACATTTAAGTTTTAAATCTATGAAAACTCCTAGATCCTTTGAGATACATTGAACTTTCAATGACATGTTTAAATCTCGATATGCCCCTCTTGTTTGTGACTGGGATGCCGAGGATCACAAAGCGGGTGTGAATAACCATGCAAACTACATGGTGCCCTCACATGTTACAGTCACCTATTCGATGTGCCGGTAAACCACACACGCTCCACCGAACTATGACAAACATTGAGTCACCCTTTGCTACCTTTGCTTAGACCCATTTAGTGTGCCGGTTAACCACACACGCTCCACTAACGTCTTCGCAAGGGCACAAAGTGTAATTTCATGGAATTGCATCAATTCACTTTTGCCTAAGTAACTAAGATTGGGAATTTTATAAAAACATTTAGTTACTTTTATACTTATAATGGAAGGTTTTGTCCCATCCCACCCGTTCGGCTAACGACCCTCCACTAGTCAAGAGTGCGGTGGGTAAGAGTGGATACCCATTCAATCGCCATTTTATAGGCAATTTCCTTAAACACCCCTTATAGACCAGCTTCGTGAATGAGGCCTACTAACGGTAAGACTGACTTTTAGTTATACATATATATAATGTTAGACTTTTAATGTTATATATAGTATAGGGTGTATTTTATAACTTTTAAAATACTATGTGGTTAACTTTAACAATTACACTTTTAATTCTATTAAATGGTTAACCTAAACTTTTATGGATTTATTAAACCTCTTTTAATTATACACCTTAATTAATTAATAAAACCATAAGGGTGTGAATTGAACTCTTTCAAAACAATACTAGAGTTTTAGAATTTAACATTTCTAATTAAACTTTTAATCAACTTTTAAATTCCAAAACTTGAGGGCAAGTTTTGAAACATTTCAACACATTAGGGTTTAGAATTTAAATATACATCAAAATTAAACCATTTAATCAAAATTTAAATTCCAAAACTTGAGGGCAAGTTTTGAAACCTTTTTTCAAAACATTAGGGTTTCAACTATTTAAATTTCAAAACAACAAAACTTTTGGGGTTCAAATTTAAACTATGTAACCTAAAGGGCCAAATATGAAACTTTTCACAACAACAAGGATCAAATAACAAATAATTCAAATTAACATTTAATCACATAATTATCCATATTTGATGATTTCTTGCAAAATAATTTATCAATTTACTTAAAATAATTAATCAATTATCTTATAAGGAAACAATTATCTTATTAATTGATAAATATCTTCAATTAGATTAAAAATATAGTCAAATATATCATATAATCGGATTAATATTAATCTAACATGATAAGGTAATTATCCTAATGCAAAAATAGCAAGAAATCCCGAGATAAGCACTGTCTGACGCACCGACTCGCCGAGTCACCCTCTGGAACTCGCCGAGTAGGGATGACTCGCCGAGTCCAAGAGTGACTCGCCGAGTCAGGTCGAACAGTGAGGCCAAAACACGATTTTCAGTTACATCAAGCATCAATACAATAGAAACCAATCATGGCTCTGATACCACTGATGGGTTTTGGTTATAAGACATCCTATGTGCTCATACAAACCCTAAAGCTCGGATCTAGGTTTCTCTATTGTACATACTTTGAATCCAAGACTTTGAACCCTAATTCTAGCATATGGAAATCAGAATTCACATGTAATTAGGTTTAAGAACATACCTTGATTGTTATATAGCAATAACAATCTAATTCCTCCTTGAATTGACCTTGGAAAGCTGAGAGTCACAAGTGTCACTCCTCTAATGGCTTACAAACACCATAAGCAAGTGGAGAAGGTATAAAGAGAGAGGAGGGAGGTTAGAATTCGTCCTTAGGACCTCTTGGGAAGGGTTGGACGAATTCCTATGCCTTAGGGGGTTTATATAGGTGTAAAGATTAGGGTTTTAGTCTTTATCCTTATCTAGTTGCTTGTCCACCAAGCAACCATAAGATAAGTCCTAGAAATCCTTATCCTAGTCAAATTCTAAGGGATTTACACCTCAAATTCGTTCACCATATATATAAGATAATCCTTACCTTATTTTGTAACTATCACATAATTACAATTCAGCCCCTCTAGTTTAATTAATTACACTTGATCACAAAATTAATTCTTAATTAATTATTGACCAATATTAATTAAACAAATATGATTTCTCCTTTAATATATTATTCTTATAACATATTAATAAATCATAATAACCTCTCTCTCTCTCTATTTATTTCTCCAATCAAGTTGCTTTGGTGAAGGCAACCCAAAAGGACCATGCACCATTGGGTCAAGTACATACCAAAATAGTTATGGACTTAGACACTAATCCAACAGGAGTATCCATGGATCAGCACATGGGTTAAACCCAACATAAGGAATCATGGATCATAAGCCCACATATATAAGAATGAATGATTTACACAATCAATCCCCGTATATTTAATTAGTCTCCTTTTGATCACTAAATTAAGTCCAAATTAATTCTTGATCAATACTAATTAAATAACATTATTTCATATTAATATATTAGAACTTATAATATATTAATATGTCACAAATGTCTTCTCCTCACAAACAGTCTATCCAAATGTTCTAATGCCATGCAACCCAAATGGACCATGACTAGTCGGGTTAAGTACATACCAATTATAGTTATGGACTTGGACACTAATCCAATAGGATCTCATACACACAGATATGTGTGGGCCCTTCATATCCACCACAAGGGATGCAAATCGATTCTATGTGACTTCTACTGATGATTATAGCAGGTATGGCTATATCTACTTAATCAAGCATAAGTCAAAAACCTTTGAAAAGTTCAAAGAGTTCAAACAAGAAGTTGAGAATCAATTGGACATGAAGATAAAGATGCTTAGTTACGATAGAGGCAGTGAGTGTCTTAGTATCGAGTTCCATGGCTACCTCAAGGAATGTGGAATAGTTTCACAACTGACTCCTCCTATGACACCACAACTTAATGGTGTAACTAAGAGGCATAATCGAAACTTGTTGGACATGGTATGTTCCATGATGAGTCGAGCTTCATTTCCAATCTCTTTCTGAGGATATGCCTTAGAGACTATCACACACATTCTTAATCTTGTCCCAACTAAGAAGGTTGCCAAAACACCTCAAGAAATGTGGACAGGGACAGTTCCCTCATTGGCACATATCAAGGTTTGGGGTTGTGAAGCTTTTGCTATACGAGAGACTCATGACAAGCTTGAACCTAGAAGTGAGAGATGTAGTTTCTCGCAGATGGAATCTTTGTTTTGACAAGAAGGTCAAAGAGTTTAGTTTCTCTAGACGTGAAGATGAATCTTGTGTATATGTCAAAGATAGTGGGAGTATAGTAACCTTCCTGGTTTTGTATGTTGATGACATACTTCTTATAGGAAACAACATTCCAACCTTGCAAGAGGTTAAGTCTTGGCTTGGAATGTGTTTTACTATGAAGGATCTGGGAGAGGCTGCTTATATTTTGGGGATAAGGATTTTGATAGATAGGAGTAAAAGGCTAATAGGACTTAGCAAAGTAAATATTTGGATAAGGTACTAAAATGTTTTAGTATGGAGAATTCCAAGAAATGAGGACTGCCTATATAGAATAATACCAAATTGACTAAGACTCGGAGTCTGAGTACCGATGTAGAGATAGCAGAAATCGGTAGAGTTCCATTTGCTTCCGCCGTTGGATCTATCATGTATGATATGACATGTACTCGCTCTAATGTGGCTTTTTCTTTGAGCATGGTTAGTCGTTATCAGGGAAATATGTGTAGAGCTTATTGGATAGCGGTCAAGAATATTCTTAAGTATCTGTGAAGAACTAAGGACTGGGTCCTTGTGCTTGGTGGCAGTGACAACTTATGAGTAACGGGGTATACTGACGCCAACTTTCAGACAGATAGAGAAAAATTATGTTCTCGGTCTGGGTTGGTGTTTACCCTTAATGGATGAGCGGTAACTGGGAAAATTTCCAAACAGGAGACAATGGTTGATTCCACCTGTGAATAAGAGTACATAGTGGCAAGCCTATAATTTGCTAATCAATTTTGAAGAATACATTGACAGTTATAGTTATTAGACTTATCCAAGTGGGAGACTGTTGGATTAGGTGTCTAAGCCTATAACTATAATTGGTATATACTTAAATTAATAGTAGCACATTCCTTTTGGGTTGCCCTCAAGACTAACAACTAGACATGATGATTTTGGAGAAAAAGGTTGATTTCTAATTTGATTAATAAATTGAAATAAATGATTTTGTAACACCCAAAGTCTGGAAGGCCAAGAAAGGAAAGAAAACCCTAATTTTTAGGGACGACTCGGCGAGTCCAAAAAGGAACTCGGCGAGTCCGAGCGGGATCCGGGTCGAAGAGTAAGTGACCGACTCGGCGAGTCGGCCAAGGGGACTCGGCGAGTCTGGTCTGTACGAGGAAAACCCTAAATCCGGGACTTGGAGCCTATTTAAACGTCTCATTCTCTCCCCTAGGGTTCCTTTACTGCCTCTTTCACCCAGAACACCAAACCCTAGCCGCCATATCCATTGATTCAGCCAATTGTTGCCTTGAAGAGTGCATTAAATCTTGGAGAAGGAAGAAGGATCTTGGAGGTGCAAGAAGGGGCTATAGATCTGGGATTGGGAAGATATTTTTGAACATTTGGAGGTAATAAAATAGTTCTTGGACTCTTTTGCACCTAGATCTATATGTGAGTTTTGGGGCTTTTTAGCCATAATGGTATCCATTTGAGTTAGAAGCCAGATCTGAAGTTGCTACTTCGGATCTAAGCATATTATAGTCTTGAGAAGCATAAAGTATCTGCCCTTGAGTTGATTATGGAGCCTCTTTTCCTTAAACCCTAGTTTATGGTGTATTTTGCCTAGATCTCCTTCTCTACACGTAAAGTTTGCAACTTTACATGAGGAATAGGCTTGGAAAGGGTAGATCTACAGTTTGGAGTCCATGCATGAATCAAAAGTCCTCTGCATGTATGGAGATCTGAATGGACTCGGCGACCTTTGAGTGGACTCGGCGAGTAGAATGAAGATTTGGAGGAACTCGACGAGTGGGATGAACAACTCGTCGAGTCAGATGAAGTTAGGCATGAACTCGGCGAGTTGGAAGAACAACTCGGCGAGTCTGTTGAAGATTGTCTTGGACTCTGCGAGTCTGTTCGTGGACACGGCGAGTCAGGTCGCGAAACCCCAAACCCTTCGAGTTGAGACTCGAATCAGTGAGTCGAGTGGAGACTCGGTGAGTTGGACAGGTCAGGACTCGAAAATCGGTAGACTCGGCGAGTCATGGACTGACTCGGCGAGTCGAGTCGCGATTGGAAGGACTCTAGGCTTATGAACTCGGCGAGTCAATAGGTAGACTCGGCGAGTAGGGTTGACCTGGAAGGTTGACCTTGACCAGGACTTTGACTTTGACCAAAGTTGACTTGGTTGACTGTCGAGGGTCAGTTAGACTAAGTGTTGCATTGATTTTGGTAGCTCGGGGAGCTGGTGGAGTAGGAGTTCAGAGAGTTGCTGGTCAGCAGCCAATGGGATCATCAGCGAGTTCACCCAGTGCAGGTGAGTTTCCCTTTGTGTGAATGGGTCTCGGCCACAATGTCGGCCCATGTAGTTATGAGTAGAAGACCCGGGGGTTAGCCCTAGGCACAATATGCTAGTATGATATTCAGGACGAGGTCCAATAATAGCGGGCTGGTGCCCAAGGAATGGTTTATGTGATAGTTTATACTTGTTGTCTGTGTGATACTTGTATGTGCCTAGTAGGGAGGTGAGTGTGGGCGAGGTCCCATAACTCACCAATAGCAGAGTGTGGATGGTGTTCCACATCTCATTAGCAGTAGATTAGGGGCGAGGCCCAAGTTAGGGAAGGAGTGAGAGTGGGATGGGCCCGTACCTCACTATCGGCAAGAGTATGGACGGGGTTCCATGACTCATCAGTAGCAGGAAGAGGGCGAGGCCCAGAGACAGGCGAGGCCTTAGGACAAGATTCGTTAGTATGTGTTTATCTTATGTGATGTGATATGTTTATGTGCTATTATATGTTAGCGGGCGAGGCCCTATGACAGGCGAGGCCTAAGTGAAACATATCTATATCCGAGCGGGGCTCGAAGCCAGGCGGGGCCTGGAGCGGCGGGGCCGTTATATCGTGTAACGCCTGCAGATCCGGGCTAGTCAATTTAGAGGCAATAGGGGTCGAAAACGACTTTTCGACAAAAAGATTATTTAGAATAAATAATCTTAACCAAGTTGTAGAATATGTCACAGGGTTTCCGTACATATAAAGAACGCCGAAATCCGAATTATAACGAAGAAGTAATGACCCGTCGAAGTTTCACGTCAGAACCGGCACGGCGCCGGGAAGCGTAAATAGTAAATTTATGATAGAGAGAGATTTAGCCTTAGCGCTCTAAACGAAAGTCGTAGAATATGTTAAACTAAGAACATCAATAAAAAGAACGCCCAAATCTGACTTCGTATGAAGAAGTTATGATTTTTCGAAGTTTCGGATTAGCGGTGTACAGCCCGAAATTCGAATTTTAGATCGATTGATTTTTAGCCGACACAACCTAAACAAGAATCGAAGATCTCGTTATTAGTAGCGTAACGATAAAAAGACAGACGAAAATGGACATCGGATAAAGAAGTTATGAGATTTTAACGGACCAATCCTATCCCGGCCTGTTAAAAATATAACTTTAAAAATAAAGTCAAAATTAGCCGACGGAGTCTAAACGAAAGTTGTAGAGTACGTCTCCACCTACGCATGGATATAAAGAACGTCAAAAACGGAGTTTGTATGAACGAGTTACAAATTATAATAGCATATTTACGTATTAAAATAAAGTATAAATCATGTATACGTACACATATATATACATATGTATATATCATTAGAAAGGTATCGATGATGCGGTCATTATAAGACTAATGTTGAGTTCTTTCGACATTAGTTTAGTACAAATATCATTAAATCCATTTAAAATAGTATTATAGAGGGGTGTTTAGTTGTTTATATAACTAAAAGGTCATTAAGTAATTATAGAGGGTAGTTTTTGAAAATTCAATTAGTATAAATAAGAGCCTTGGGCTCTCATATTTCTTGCACCATTCTCTTGATTCAAGAGTCTTTCTCTCCTTATCCCCCGAGCATTTCGGTCCCTCGTGATTCGACTTCTCTTTCTGTAGTTTTAGTATAGTAAGGTGAGCGCTGAAGCGCTGCACGAATCTTTCTTAGAAAGATTCAGCGACGAAGTTCTGCCCCTACAGAGCCCGACTCCTAGCTAAAATCCCCTTGTAAGTAAGTTATGCTTATCCTATTTTAAATATAGTTTATATTTAAAATTAGTATTGTTATTATAAATTTATAATAAATATTTGAGCTATTATTATGAATTATATAAGTGTCGTTATAATATCTTTTTAACTACTCGCGGTACGGGGAATCTGGGTTAAAGGGCCGCATAGGGTTGTTGGATTTCAGAAGTGCTATATGCCAAAATGGTCCTGCCCTCCGGTGTTTTATGTATGGCCCCTGTCTGTACATAGTGGTTGGAAAGTATTGTTTAAACGCTTATATAATAATAATAATAATAAGACTAATAATTAGTCACGGTAAATCTTAGACTAAAATCTAGTGGTAATAATACTAGGTTTCGTCGAAGGAAATTATTTTAAAGTAAACGAAGCGCTGTCCGAGTACCGAGTCACCACCTTCTCAAGTGAGTGCATGGTCCCTTTCATCTTACACATAGATATGAAGTATTTTAAATATAAATTACGTGTTATGTGTGCATATTGTCTTAATACTTGCTGTCTATGCTGGTGAAAGATTTTTATACATGTTTTAAATGATGTAAACTGTATAAAGTATTTTATATCTACAAAATATGTTGCGTAAAACATGGGTAGATGAATGATGAGGGATAAAAGCTGAAATAGAGGAACATTAGTAGTACGGACCTAGTGCCCTATAGGTAATACATTGGCAGCAGTGGACCAAGTACCCTATAGATGAGCACTGGCAGCTGCGCCACAACCCGTAGATGTTTTAGATCTACGGTAAACGTCCTAGCAGCTGCGCTCTAAGGACAGTATCAACAGCTGTGCCTAATAGGGAGCCTTATGACCATGACAGTGGCGTTAAAAGGTCAATACCGGCAGAAGCGCCTCATAGGAAATGTCCCAATTCTGGCAGCTGCGCCTAAGTGACAAGATTAGCAGCTGCGCTTGACCAAAGTGTCATTGGCAACAATGGACTTCATGTTGTTTCCTTAGGATGATCCTTAGGAATGAATGAATGAGAAATAGCTGGTTCTTAGGGTAGATCCTTAAGAATAAAGAAGATAATGGGGATGAGTAATTGGATTGATTGTTTGATTGTTAAAACATAATAATTATATTATTGTGGGTTGAAAACCCTATGTACTCACCAGGTTTCCCAACCTGACCCACTCAGTTTATTTGTATCACAGGTGTCGATATGAAGTCACATTACACTGAGAGATTTAAAAGAGATGTAGATCACTAGTGTAAATAAATGTAAGTTCTGTTTATGCTTATGTTTCTGTATTGACGATGACATCCCAAATGTTTTTAAAAGTGAATAAAAATATATTTCTTTAAAAATGCTTTGATAACACGATTATCATGTTTTTCTGGGAACAAATTCCGCAACATTTTTATTAAAAGAAGTACTCTGATTTTTATAAAGCATAAACAAAATCGGTCTTTTCTGGCCGTGAAAATGGGGATGTCACAGTTGGTATCAGAGCATTAGTTTAAGCGAACTAGGAATATGGATTTATTTCTAGACTTAAACTTAGAATGCTAAGCGATGATTGTGAGGGGTGAGCACTAGCTTATTTTAGGAATTGTGCCTAAAATGCTTTTATGTGCTAAATGCTTGTGCCTGATATGCTGTTATTTGTTCGGATCTATGGTTTGTTGCCGACCGGATCTGGAAACCTTATGTGTTTAGGATTCTAAGCGTTTAACTACGATATTAGAACTAGCATATAAACGTTTCGGAGTGATAAGAATGATTTAAACGTCAATCCTAAGTAAAGGTCTAGATTCACCTTATTCGGCGTATAGATCAAGATGGCAAGAACCCGTAGCGGAAACGTGAATGCAAATGGGAACCGAGATCAACCCCCAGCGATTGAGCAAATACCGGTTGTGGTAGCCGCTGCTGAGCCAATAACGATGGCAGGAGTGCAAGCGATGATCCAAGCAATGTTGGATCGTCAAATGGAGGAAACCAGACGTTTGCTCCAGCAAAATCGTGAGGAAGCGACTATTCAGATCTAACAGCCCAAGTTGAACGAAGGGCAGACTGAGGAAGGAAACTACAGTGGGACTGTTGGTCAAGTCAACCCACCAATAGTTCGACAAAACAACCAAGATGACGAAGTCGAGAGGAATGGATGCAAGTACAAGGATTTTCTGACTTGCAAGCCATCGACTTTCACTGGAAAGGAGGATTCGATCGGGGTCATGGATTGGATCTCGGAGATGGAATTAGCTTTCATGACGTGTGGTTGCAAGGGAAAACAACAGACCACGTTTGCAGTGCGTCAGTTTCGAGGAGGCGCTGTACGATGGTGGAATACCTTGGGAAAGACGCTGAGCCCCAATGAGCCCCTGCAACTGACATGGGCAGAATTTTTGGTGCATTTCAAACGTAGGTACTGCTCAGCCCAAAATCTGCTCGAGCTAGAAAACCAATTCCTTACCTTAAAGAAAGGAAGCATGTCTATTGATGAATACACCAACAACTTCACAGAGAAGATGGAGTTCGCCTTACGTCTTGTTCCGGATGAGCTGACAAAAATTGACAAGTACGCAAAAGGACTTCCATGGGAATATGCAGTGCCAGTGCGTCAGGCACCTACTTTGGAGGCAGTTATCTGGGCTGCCAAGTCGGTTGAGGAGATGATCAAGGGAAGAGCCGCCAACAAGACCGAGGTTGGCGAGAAGAGGAAGTTTGAGGGGTCTGCAAAGCCCGATGAGAGAAGCAAATCAAGTACCAGGAAGTTTAGAGGAGGAGGGAGTGAAGAAAGATGGTGCGAGAAGTGCAAAAAGAAACACTCTGGAAAATGCAGTGAGGAAGTAACTTGTTTCAAGTGTGGGAAGCATGGGCATTATGCCAACGAGTGTAAATTCAATAAAAGGGTGTGTTACGAATGTAATGAGGAAGGACACTTCAAGCAAGATTGCCCAAAGAGAGAGGGGGCTACAAAGCCAAATGTGTCGCCAAAGCCAAAGGCGAGAGCATTTCAAATGATCCTTGACGAAGCAGATGACAATGCGAGGATTCAGGAGTGACAACTTGACATCCAAAGATCGAGTTATGAGGTAGCCATAGAATCGTATGATGTAGCCTGTTAGAGGCATATTCTAGGGTGAACTTGAACACCTATGTAATAGTTTCAAGGAATAATAAAAACCTTCGTTTTGATATCTGATGTGTTAAGCTGTTATATGATTTTCTTGTGTGGTGACTTGGAAAACTGTGGGACAATACCTGAGATGAGTATGAGTAGGTGTGAATGGTAGTAGAGGCCTATACTACCGGAAGCACAGGACTCACACTTGGATCAGGGAAAGTCACAAGGTTACCAAGAAGCTAGTAATTGGTTTCGTTTTATTCAAGTGTGTTGTTACCAACGTTTCGGTAATGACTAAGAAGATTGTTGATATTCCAACCCTAGTGGTCATATCGAATCGAGTCCGACTACGATGAGTATGTTGTGTGGTTCAGAGAACCAAGTTTGATGTAGCGTCCGACTTAAACCAAACGGTTGAAATCAAAGCGATCAATAGAAGTATCGCACTCGTTGTTAAGGAAGTTGGTGGCTAGAAATGCCTAATGTTAAAGTGTGATTATATCACATTAGAACATGAAGGAATGCATAGTCTGTTTTAGAATTTAACTCTAAGAGACCTAAGTCTAAGTGTTGCAACATACGATGATAGGTCATTAGAATATGACACATCGATCTATAGTAGTAATAAAAGAACTTATCTCAAGTCCATATCCAGCAAGGATCGAGATTGTGACTTGAAGGTCATAATTTGGAGTCTAACCTGAGGTAGAGAGCAGGTGCACGATCGAGTACTCTTACAGTCAATGAGTTTAAGAGATAGAATTGAAGGAATGTAGAAGTTATAATTATTACCTAGGATGAAGAGATGACGTATGGAGTCATTATATGACCCTGTTTCGTTGATGATTCCGGGACGTAATCATCCAAAGGGGGAGATAATTGTAACGCCTGCATATCCGGGCTAGTCAATTTAGAGGCAATAGGGGTCGAAAACGACTTTTCGACAAAAAGATTATTTAGAATAAATAATCTTAACCAAGTTGTAGAATATGTCACAGGGTTTCCGTACATATAAAGAACGCCGAAATCCGAATTATAACGAAGAAGTAATGACCCGTCGAAGTTTCACGTCAGAACCGGCACGGCGCCGGGAAGCGTAAATAGTAAATTTATGATAGAGAGAGATTTAGCCTTAGCGCTCTAAACGAAAGTCGTAGAATATGTTAAACTAAGAACATCGATAAAAAGAACGCCCAAATCTGACTTCGTATGAAGAAGTTATGATTTTTCGAAGTTTCGGATTAGCGGTGTACAGCCCGAAATTCGAATTTTAGATCGATTGATTTTTAGCCGACACAACCTAAACAAGAATCGAAGATCTCGTTATTAGTAGCGTAACGATAAAAAGACAGACGAAAATGGACATCGGATAAAGAAGTTATGAGATTTTAACGGACCAATCCTGTCCCGGCCTGTTAAAAATATAACTTTAAAAATAAAGTCAAACTTAGCCGACGGAGTCTAAACGAAAGTTGTAGAGTACGTCTCCACCTACGCATGGATATAAAGAACGTCAAAAACGGAGTTCGTATGAACGAGTTACAAATTATAATAGCATATTTACGTATTAAAATAAAGTATAAATCATGTATACGTACACATATATATACATATGTATATATCATTAGAAAGGTATCGATGATGCGGTCATTATAAGACTAATGTTGAGTTCTTTCGACATTAGTTTAGTACAAATATCATTAAATCCATTTAAAATAGTATTATAGAGGGGTGTTTAGTTGTTTATATAACTAAAAGGTCATTAAGTAATTATAGATGGTAGTTTTTGAAAATTCAATTAGTATAAATAAGAGCCTTGGGCTCTCATATTTCTTGCACCATTCTCTTGATTCAAGAGTCTTTCTCTCCTTATCCCCCGAGCATTTCGGTCCCTCGTGATTCGACTTCTCTTTCTGTAGTTTTAGTATAGTAAGGTGAGCGCTGAAGCGCTGCACGAATCTTTCTTAGAAAGATTCAGCGACGAAGTTCTGCCCCTACAGAGCCCGACTCCTAGCTAAAATCCCCTTGTAAGTAAGTTATGCTTATCCTATTTTAAATATAGTTTATATTTAAAATTAGTATTGTTATTATAAATTTATAATAAATATTTGAGCTATTATTATGAATTATATAAGTGTCGTTATAATATCTTTTTAACTACTCGCGGTACGGGGAATCTGGGTTAAAGGGCCGCATAGGGTTGTTGGATTTCAGAAGTGCTATATGCCAAAATGGTCCTGCCCTCCGGTGTTTTATGTCTGGCCCCTGTCTGTACATAGTGGTTGGAAAGTATTGTTTAAACGCTTATATAATAATAATAATAATAAGACTAATAATTAGTCACGGTAAATCTTAGACTAAAATCTAGTGGTAATAATACTAGGTTTCGTCGAAGGAAATTATTTTAAAGTAAACGAAGCGCTGTCCGAGTACCGAGTCACCACCTTCTCAAGTGAGTGCATGGTCCCTTTCATCTTACACATAGATATGAAGTATTTTAAATATAAATTACGTGTTATGTGTGCATATTGTCTTAATACTTGCTGTCTATGCTGGTGAAAGATTTTTATACATGTTTTAAATGATGTAAACTGTATAAAGTATTTTATATCTACAAAATATGTTGCGTAAAACATGGGTAGATGAATGATGAGGGATAAAAGCTGAAATAGAGGAACATTAGTAGTACGGACATAGTGCCCTATAGGTAATACATTGGCAGCAGTGGACCAAGTACCCTATAGATGAGCACTGGCAGCTGCGCCACAACCCGTAGATGTTTTAGATCTACGGTAAACGTCCTAGCAGCTGCGCTCTAAGGACAGTATCAACAGTTGTGCCTAATAGGGAGCCTTATGACCATGACAGTGGCGTTAAAAGGTCAATACCGGCAGAAGCGCCTCATAGGAAATGTCCCAATTCTGGCAGTTGCGCCTAAGTGACAAGATTAGCAGCTGCGCTTGACCAAAGTGTCATTGGCAACAATGGACTTCATGTTGTTTCCTTAGGATGATCCTTAGGAATGAATGAATGAGAAATAGCTGGTTCTTAGGGTAGATCCTTAAGAATAAAGAAGATAATGGGGATGAGTAATTGGATTGATTGTTTGATTGTTAAAACATAATAATTATATTATTGTGGGTTGAAAACCCTATGTACTCACCAGGTTTCCCAACCTGACCCACTCAGTTTATTTGTATCACAGGTGTCGATATGAAGTCACATTACACTGAGAGATTTAAAAGAGATGTAGATCACTAGTGTAAATAAATGTAAGTTCTGTTTATGCTTATGTTTCTGTATTGACGATGACATCCCAAATGTTTTTAAAAGTGAATAAAAATATATTTCTTTAAAAATGCTTTGATAACGCGATTATCATGTTTTTCTGGGAACAAATTCCGCAACATTTTTATTAAAAGAAGTACTCTGATTTTTATAAAGCATAAAATAAATCGGTCTTTTCTGGCTGTGAAAATGGGGATGTCACATATCGGGTGAGGCCCGAGGTAGGGGGCGAGGCCCAGGTTAGCGGGCGTGGCCTAGTATGTGCAGTATGTGGATATGCATGGTATGTGGTAGGGTGGGGAACTTACTAAGCTTCGTGCTTACGATTTTCAGTTTTGGTTTCAGGTGCTTCCGGTAGCGGAGGGAAGAGCTCGAGGTGATCTCATGGCACACACCATAGATTAGACAGCCTGGGGATGTTTACTCTGATAACGAACATGTATTTTGAAAATTAATACTCTGTTTATGTTTTGAAATTATGAATTTGCTTAAAGTAATGTTTTATTAAAAGAAATTTTTAGTCTTGAATTTTGGGACGTTACAAGTTGGTATCAGAGCCTTGGTTTGAGGGATTCGGGCATACTCTCGGGTGTGCCTGAACTCAAACTAAGGGGTCGGATAAAAAGTTTTCAAAATGAAAAAACAGTTTTGTAAAAAGAGGGTTTCGGGAAAGAAAACAGTTTTAGAAAAGCAAAAAGAATTCAGAAAGAAAAGAACTTTAAAAAGAGAAAAAGGGTGTGGTGCATGCAATCAGCCGAGCTCAAGTAAGTACCCCAAAATACCCATACAAGTTTATGATTTGATTATCAGTTAGTGGAACAACATGCTAGAATAGGGCTAAGGATCTAGGGATGATGCCTTATGTGCCTGTTATATGTGCTTTTGAGCTACATGATAGTGCTGATTAGACAGTAGTAGGATAGCCTGGTTAGGTTATGCTTGAGTCTATGAGTTGTGTGAGTCTATGAGTTTGTGTTGCATGCTAGTTCAGATTCTTGCTATGTGGATATGATTGCTTGAGCATATTATGGTTAGATTTTCCCTTGTCTGAATGTTGCTTGCTTTGTGCATTGTGGGATTATGAGTGATGGGAGTTAGCCATTAGGTGGATACGACACGTCACATGTGATCAGGGTTGAATAATCTCAGAGTGCTGGATTTGGTCCTATTGTGCAGCTCTTGTTTGAGTCCAACCGTTGTAGGGACGAGCCTTTTACTTGAAGGATTATCTGAGCCTCTTCACATGTGATGGTATCCAGGTGATGGCTAATTGGCATCACAAGGAGACCTTCAACAGCTAAGGACTGGTTTGATTTGAGTCATAGGTTTTCCTAGGGTAAGCCTAGGATGAGATAGTGCTGGGAGCAGTAGTAGTGGATAAGGGACCTGGTGGAGTCGAAGCAATTTCTGAGGAAAGTACGGATAGATGTGGAAGGTAGTATGGGCCCGTACTACTAAAAGCAGAGGATCCGTACTCGATTCGGGAAAGGCCGAGACAAGACCGGGAACCTGGTAGGGTGTGTTTGGTCTCGCATTAGTGATCAGTATTCTGATAGTGGTTGTGGTATATTTTCAGCATGGTGACATTGCGAGAGAGACCAGCGGGCGGATCAGGCGCCAGAGAGGGATCAGGCTCGGGTTTAGGGGCCGAGCAGCTCGAGGAGCGAATGAGGGAGTTGATATCCGCCGAGGTTACGCGCAGTATTCTAGATCAGACTCCTATGATCTTTGGCACGGTCAAGTAGGGTATATTGGAGATTTTGGATGAGAGGCTGGGAGCCTTTCGTACTGAGATGATGACATTGATGGGAGCGCGTACCTTGACATTTCGAGAGTTTAGGGCTTGCGGGGCACCAGATTATCATGGGGCTAGGGACCCCATCGCTAGCAGCAGATGGTTGGCTGATGTTGCCAACGCGTTCCGTGCGAGCCGGTGTCCTTATGAGGACAAGGTCAGACTCGCTTCCTGTCTTTTGAAGGGCAGAGCGAGGGATTGGTGGGAGGAGATTGGTCATGCTCTGGGCGATGATGCCGCGTTGGACGCGATGACTTGGAGCGATTTCTCGGCCAGGTTCATGGCGGAGTTTTCGCCAATTATTGAGGTGCAGCAGTTGGCAAGGGAGTTTCAGGATTTGACGCAGACCACTGAGACGGTGGCGGAGATCACCGCCAAGTTTAGGGAGAGGGCTCTTCTTATACCGTAGTATGTCGCGGATGAAGAGATGAAGAAGGACCGTTATCATGAGATGTTGAGGGCTGACATTAGGGAGTTCGTGAGCAGGTCCGGCTGTAAGACGCTGGAAGATATGATTTCTCAGGCTAGGGAGAGGGAAATTGATTTGGAGCAAATCCGGAAGAGGAAGCCGGATGAGGTTCAGGTAGCCGCGAGTTCGGGCAAAAGGACCAAGGGATCAGATTCGAGATCGGGGGATTATCAGGACCGCAGCCGATGCGGGAAGTGTGGCAGGGCGTACGGGGGCACGTGCAGGAGTGGTAGCGGTGGTGAGTCTGGCTGCCTCAAGTGCGGTCGGACTGGTCATTTCAGCAGGGATTGTACTATTACCGCCACACAGGGATCAGACTTGATATGTTTTCACTGCAATCAGCGGGGCCACAAGAAGGCCCAGTGCCCCAGTTTGTTTTCAGCAGGTCGGGTGATGGCACCTGCCCCTGCAACTTTGAGGATCACAGACGGCCGTCAGGGCCGTGCAGAGGCTCCTGCAGTAGGAGGCAGGGCTTTTCAGCTGGCTACCTTGGAGTCGCGAGCAGCGCCGGACGTTGCAGGTATGCGAATTCCGTTTTCAGTTCTTTTATTTGTGCATGATTATATTGTTATGGTTCTGCATCCATTTTGGTATGAGTATAGTATTATGGTGTGGCTTGCTTGTGATTATGTTATATGCCATCTGCATACCTTGGATATTTGAATGGTAGTTAGGGGATGTGCCCTATTGGAAAAGGTTACATAGGATGCAGTAACTGTAGCATGCTTGGGAGGGACTTGGTATGTCTCGCTAGATCGGAGTTGTATAGTGTTAGAGATGGATTGGTTAGATCCCTAGCTATGGTGAGCTTGGGTTCCTCAGTAGGTTGATATTGGAATGGTGGCAAGGATTGGGATTCTATCCGAGCTTTGAGCAGCAAAGGGTTAAGCAGGATCAAAGTGGGGAAGAATCCTCCGAGTGTGCAAGGATAAGAGCACGCAGGTCCAGGACGTGTGCACGATCTCTGAGAAGGAAAGGAGGTAGTGCAGCGTTTGATGGATTGAGGATTTCAGGGTTGGGAGTTTGAGAAACTCCCCATCAGCTAGTGCGTGAGATGGTGATGGTTAGTACGTGGTTGGAAATTCAGGTTGTGGATCGCCTTTGGGACTCGAGGGAGTCGGAATGAGGATCTTGAGAGCTAATGGCACATGGGTGCCTTCGTATTAGCAGTCAGTGGTAGAAAGTGATGTAAGCCTACGGGGCGGCCATAGCATTCACTAGCAGTCAGCGATGGATGGTGATGTAAGACTACGGGTAAGCCATAGCATTCCTTAGTAGCTTCCGTAGCGGAGTTGGGGGCCTTACCCCCTAGTGATCAGTCAAGGATCAGGAATGGGTAGTGGATGAGAATGATAGGGAGTTGCCTGTATAGCCCTAGAGAGGTGAGACCTTGGGAGAGGCCGCTCCAGGATATAGTTGGGTGAGACCCGTGGGCGAGGCCCTAGCGAGAGTGGTTAGACTAGTGGGACTAGAAGGTTAGAGGCGGGTGGGACCCGTGGGCGAGGCCCGTGAGTTTTAGCAGCACAGGTGGCACCTAGTAGGGACCTTAGTGTCAAGATAGGGGATCGGGGATCCCAGGATTGTAGTGCCTGAATGGCAGAATAGATTGAGCAGTTATAGGTGGTCGAAGTTTCTTCGAAGTCGCTGGGAGCGACTAGGAGTTGTGTTGGGTCTAGCGACTGGTGGGAGCCGGTAATCCAGATATTGGTAGATTGGTAAGGACCAGGGTGGTCTCAGTGCATCCGGAAGGAAGATATGGAATAGCAGAGTTTTCAGCCAGTAGTAGTGCAGGTAAGCAATCCATGGTGGAATTCAGTTAATTGATTGTGGAGTGCTCGACAACAAATTATAGTAGAAAGAAATGTCCGGTGGATACTGGCGATAATGACCCGTACTGGAAGTAGCGGGAATAATGGATTGGTGAAGATAGGATCTTCACAGTGACAGAGGAAATAGTTGGTTATGGAGCATCACCTTGGGAAGGCAAGGGAATCGCGTAAGGGAAGAAGGGGTGAACCCCTATGAGTTCAAGTGTAGTACCCGGAGAGTACCAGAAGGATTTTCGGTTGAGTAAGTTGTGTTTCTAAATTGTTCAGGGTCGGGGTTGACCCGAGGTTTTTATCCGCGAGGATTATGTTAGTCAGAATGACCGGGTGGAAGACCAGCGAAGGTAGGCAGCTGGTGTTGGGATAATTGGTGGGTATTGGAAGCCGATCGCAGGCGGTTGGCCATAGCAAACTTCGAGGACAAAGTTTAGTTTAAGTGGGGGAGAGTTGTAACACCCAAAGTCTGGAAGGCCAAGAAAGGAAAGAAAACCCTAATTTTAAGGGACGACTCAGCGAGTCCAAGGAGGAACTCAGCGAGCCCGAGCGGGATCCGGGTCGAGGAGTAAGTGACTGACTCGACGAGTCGGCCAAGGGGACTCGGCGAGTCTGTTCTGTACGAGGAAAACCCTAAATTCGAGACTTGGAGCCTATTTAAACGTCTTATTCTCTCCCCTAGGGTTCCTTTACTGTCTCTTTCACCCAGAACACCAAACCCTAGCCGCCATATCCATTGATTGAGCCAATTGTTGCCTTGAAGAGTGCATTAAAGCTTGGAGAAGGAAGAAGGATATTGGAGGTGCAAGAAGGGGCTATAGATCTGGGATTGGGAAGATATTTCTGAACATTTGGAGGTAATAAACTAGTTCTTGGACTCTTTTGCACCTAGATCTATATGTGAGTTTTGGGGCTTTTTAGCCATAATGGTATCCATTTGAGTTAGAAGCCAGATCTGAAGTTGCTACTTCGGATCTAAGCATATTATGGTCTTGAGAAGCATAAAGTATCTTCCCTTGAGTTGATTATGGAGCCTCTTTGCCTTAAACCCTATTTTATGGTGTATTTTGCCTAGATCTCCTTCTCTACACGTAAAGTTTGCAACTTTACATGAGGAATAGGCTTGGAAAGGGTAGATCTACAGTTTGGAGTCCATGCATGAATCAAAAGTCCTCTGCATGTATGGAGATCTGAATGGACTCGGCGAGTCCTTTGAGTGGACTCGGCAAGTAGCATGAAGATTTGGAGGAACTCGACGAGTGGGATGAACAACTCGTCGAGTCAGATGAAGTTGGGCATGAACTCGGCGAGTTGGAAGAACAACTCGGCGAGTCTGTTGAAGATTGTCTTGGACTCTGCGAGTCTGTTCGTGGACACGGCAAGTCAGGTCGCGAAACCCCAAACCCTTCGAGTTGAGACTCGAATCAGTGAGTCGAGTGGAGACTCGGTGAGTTGGACAGGTCAGGACTCGAAAATCGGTAGACTCGGCGAGTCATGGACTGACTCGGCGAGTCGAGTCGCGATTGGAAGGACTCTAGGCTTATGAACTCGGCGAGTAGGGTTGTTGACCTTGACCAGGACTTTGAATTTGACCAGAGTTGACTTGGTTGACTATCGGGGGTCAGTTAGACTAAGTGTTGCAATTATTTTGGTAGCTCGGGGTGCTAATGGAGCAGGAGTTCAGAGAGTTGCCGGTCAGCAGCCAGTGGGATCATCAGCGAGTTCAGCCAGTGCAGGTGAGTTTCCCTTTGTGTGAATGGGTCTACGGCCACAATGTCGGCCCATGTGGTTATGAGTAGAAGACTCGGGGGTTAGCCCTAGGCACAATATGCTAGTATGATATTCAAGAAGAGGTCCAATAATAGCGGGCGGGTGCCCAAGGAATGGTTTATGTGATAGTTTATACTTGTTGTCTGTGTGATACTTGTATGTGCCTAGTAGGGAGGTGAGTGTGGGCGAGGTCCCGTAACTCACCAATAGCAGAGTGTGGATGGTGTTCCACATCTCATTAGCAGTAGATCAAGGACGAGGCCCAAGTTAGGGAAGGAGTGAGAGTGGGTTGGGCCCGTACCTCACTATCGGCAGGAGTATGGACGGGGTTCCATGACTCATCAGTAGCAGGACAAGGGCGAGGCCCAGAGACAGGCGAGGCCTTAGGACGAGATTCGTTAGTATGTGTTTAGCTTATGTGATGTGATATGTTTATGTGCTATTATATGTTAGCGGGTGAGGCCCTATGACAGGCGAGGCCTAAGTGAAACAGATCTGTATCCGAGCGGGGCTCGAAGCCAGGAAGGGCCTGGAGTGACGGGGCCGTTGTATCCGACGAGGCCAGAGGTAGTGGGCGAGGCCCGAGGTAGGGAGCGAGGCCCAGGTTAGTGGGCGTGGCCCAGTATGTGCAGTATGTGGATATGCGTGGTATGTGGTAGTGTGGGGAACTCACTAAGCTTCGTGCTTACGGTTTTCAGTTTTGGTTTCAGGTGCTTCCGGTAGCGGAGGGAAGAGCTTATGGTGATCGCATGGCACACACCATAGATTAGACAGCCTAGGGATGTTTACTCTGATAACGAACATGTATTTTGAAAATTAATACTCTGTTTATGTTTTGAAATGATGAATTTGCTTAAAGTAATGTTTTATTAAAAGAAATTTTTAGTCTTGAATTTTGGGACGTTACAGATTTATTAATATATTATGAAAATAATATATTAATTAGAAATAGTAATATTTAATTAATATTTAATGAGAAATTAATTGGAGATAAATTGGGGATTAAAAGAATTAGTTAAAAGTGTAGGGACTGAATTCTAATTGTTCAATAGTTGAGCAAGAGGGAATCTAGAACCATCCATAGACTATGGACGGTTTCTTAGGGTTAAAGGGTTCTAGAATAATCCCTAATGGATAATCGGGAAAGTGGATGATTACCCGGTTTAAGATAATCTTGGATTTGGGCTTATCTAGGGTTTCCTATGTGCACTATAAATTGGGTCATAACCCTACTATTTTCGGCCACCTGTTTTCCAAGAGATCCAACAAAAAATTTGAAGCCTCCCTCCTCCTTCTCAATCATTCTCAATTGCTAGTGTTGGGTGTGAACCACTAGAGTCGTGACAATTGTGACGGTTGTTCTCAAAGCTTCAACAACACTAAGGATTTGCATTGTTATTTCTATATAACAATCAAGGTATATTTCAATAGCCCTAATTATTTGTTTTGATTATATACTAGTGTTCTAGGGTTTCTACATTTTTGTTCATATTGTATGTTCAATTAGAGAAAACATAGATCAATTTTTTTAGGGTTGCATGCACACTTAGGGTTATATGTTTTGCATAATATCCATCATGGAGGTGCTAAACAATAAGGTGCTTTAGTTATCAGAGCCCCACCTAGAACTAAATTAATTCGAAACTCCACCTGTCTCTGTGGAGGTACTCTTGGCAAATCCTTCAGGAACACATCCTGGTATTCCCGAACAATCGGTACATCGTCAATGGTCACCTCACCCTTTTACCAGGTATCTATCATAAAGGTCACAAACCCAGAATATCCTTACTGAAGATAACACATGGCCCTGGACGCTGAACAGAGAGCCAACCCTTGTTAAGCACCCTCAGCGTGGATCACCAACTCTCCCCTACTTAGGGTCCGAACACGTACTAACTAAAGTCCACAATCAATCATCGCCCTATTGGGGCTCAAACAATCTATCCCCACAATGACCTTGCTCTCGTGCAGGGGAATTGGAACCAAATAAATCAGATACGACTCACTGAATATCTCCAAGGTTCATCCCTGGTGAACCCTCGACACTCACATCGGATGGTCATCATCAATCTCAACCTCTAGTGGATAATCCAACTCTCACGAATCGAATAGGACCAACTTAGGAATATAGTTCACAAGGAACGACCCTAAACAAAATTACAACATATAAACATTACAAATAATATAAATAGGAAGATAAGGAAAAGATACATACCAGTGACCACATCGAGTGTCACACGAGCCTCCTCTGCTGTCAGCTGAAATGCCCTGTTCCTAACAACTGGCACCTCCGCCTTTCCCTGGCGGCCATATGCGATCCTCAGACTTGCCGGAGTAGGTGCTGCTACTAGTCCTCTTGATGCTAAAATTGGGCGGTTGGCCTTCTTGTGGCCCCTCTTATTGTAATGGAAGTAATTCAGATCCGATGCCTGGGTTGTGGTGGTCATAGTAGTGCAATCCCTGCTAAAATACCCCATATTGCCGCACTTGTAGCAGCCTGAACCACCTACTCTAAAAACCTTGTCATGTTCCCTGCCGCACTTATGATAGTGGCTCCGTCCCTACTGGCCCTTCGATTTAGAATCAAAGCCCATGGGTTTCTTCGTCGACACTCCAGTCGTCTGCCTATGCTCTGCCTTCCTCTTCCTTATGTGCTCCAAGTCAATCTCCCATTCGTAGGCCATGGATATCATGTCATCCAGTGTTCGACAGATAGAAAAACTGGCAAACTCCTGAATATTTGATCTCAACATGTCATGGTACCGAGTCTTCTACATTTCCTTGTCTGCGACATATTAGGGTACCAATAGGGCTCTCTCTCTCTCTCTGAACTTGGTGGTGATCTCTGCCACGGTCTCAGTCGTTTGTCTCATATCTAGAAACTCCCTAACTAGCTATTGCACCTCAATAGTTGGTGCAAACAATGCTCAGAATTGGGTCACAAAATCCCAGGTCATGGCCTCGATAGCTGGGGTTCCCTAAGTAAAGCCAACCTCCTCCCGCCAATCATGAGCTTGCTCCCTCAAACAACTAGCAAAGAACCTCACCATCGACCCCTCGGGGAAGAAGCTAGTCATCTGAGCACACTCAGTGTCTGTTATCCATCGTCTAGCTACAATGGGGTCCTTCGCCCTAAAGAATTCTGGCGCCCCACAACCCCTGAAATCCTTGAAGGAGAGAGTTTGGGTTCCGGACTGACTAGCGGCCAGAGCGGCCCTAAACATCCGAATGTGATCCTCCATCAACTCGATAATGCCCTCCTTGATTGATCCAAACATCAACTGGGTCGCATCAAGGATACCTCTTGTAATCTCAGACGCGATGAACTCGCATAAACCTGCATCAATTGGTTCGGCGCTTGATCCCGAACCAGATCTAGATCCTAAACCTCCTGCTCCACCGCCTATCATCACCATACTGAAACATAACACACACACAATCAATATACGCACATAAAGGCTCACACTCTCGAGCTTCCTAGGTTCATTGTGGTCTTCCTTGTCTCGGATGTAGATCATGTGCTTTCAGTAGTACGAGCCTAATACTACCTTCCACACCTATCTACAACTTCCCCAAGAACTATCACGAATCCTCCAAGTCACTCCCTTTTATCCACCACCCTCTCATACTTAAAACGTCCTACGCGCCAAGACATAATACAAAAACTTCCTAACGTTCATTCCTAGGGCTACCACCACACCACTCCCTACCATCAACTGTAGAAGGAACTCCCCCTAACACCCTCTAACTAGCTCCTGAACACAATTACATATTACTAGTACTAGATAATTTTTCGAATGAAAGGTCTCACATTACAACGGTTGGACTCAATAAGAGCTGTGCAAGAGAGTTAAACCTAGCCTTCCAAAATGATCTAATCTCAAATAAGAGCATATTTACTTAATAGTTAGCTGATATTAATGGGACTCCTAGTAGCACAAAGCAAGCAACATTCGAGCAGTGAGTAGTCGGAAATCAAGCATAACCTAAACATGTCATCCTATCATTGAAAATATGGGCAGATGTGGTGCGATCAGGTCGAGCCTTTCCCTTTCGAGCTAGAAGTACCTGAAACATAAATTGAAAACTGTAAGCAGAAAGCTTAAAGAGCTCCCCCAAAATACTCCATACCATACATACATAACAGTCAAAACATAATTGGGTCTAGTTCACCCCTTCAGTATCTTTCAACTGCTATTGGGTCTATTTCACCCCCTTCGGTATCTTTCAACCAGTACTGGGTCTATTTCACCCCCTTCGATACTGGGTCTACTTCACCCCCTTCAGTATCTTTCAATTGGTATCGAGTCTATTTTACCCCTACCACTAACACATATAATCGTAACAATAAGAGTCACAAAGACATCAAGCAGATACATGCATAACAGGTAATTGTCACGGATACAATCATCATACTAACAACATAATCTAGTTGGCCGAAATTAGTGCCTTCGACCCACAACTACAGCGAAGGAAACTCACCTCATACTGAAGATATCAAATCACACTCTGACTACATACTAGAGAAATCATCTCACTATATCATCGGTAAAGAAACCCTAATTAGAATTTAGGTCAATAATCTAACCTATGAGCCCAAACCCTAAATCTTGACTTCAAGGGCACAAATGCTGCTTAATCCTTGCCTTATTGGGCATACCCCACCAAGGGCCAAATCCAAACTAGCCCAAAAGGCATTCCAAGTCAAACTAAAAAGGACTTTAAGGCCCGACATGGGCCCAAGAGCTCCATGATGACCCAAAGCCCACACATGACTTAATACCACAAATACTCCTAAGGCTCAAACTCAATCAAGGCAATAAGCTCATCTAATTTCGAGCCCAAAACTCCAAAGGCTCACAGATGGATGTACGCGTGGTGTACCTAGCTCATACGTCCGACATACGTTGCTGATCCGGAATCGGGGCGCTGGCCCAATACGTGCAACGTACTCAGGAGTACACCTGACGTACTGGTCGGACAACCAAACTTCACCAAATGTCTTATACCATTAAGCTTTTGACGTCCAAAATTAGATCCAAGGTAATTAAAGTGTATTAAGACATAAAGTTGTCAACTTTATGCTTTTGCATGACTTGATGGGAATCAAACCATGGATTAAGCCTTCTATCTCCCTTAAGTGTTCACCAACTCAGGCATGGTTGAGTTCTAATCTCCAAGATCCGATTTTTATGACTTCATGCACCCCTAAGAGCCCAAAAGGACATCTCAAATGGTATGGAGTAGTCTATACTCCATGAGACCAAAGTCATGGGACCAAAATATGCCAAGTTCTTCTCCAAACTTAGATCTAAACTTAAAATGAACAAGTTTCAGAATTTATACCTCCGATGAGCTAGAAATGATGAACAACTTTTGGATCTACAAGCTCCTTCTTGTCCAATGCTTCTCATCGAGCCTTCTTCTTCAAGATCACAAAAGAACACTCAAAACTCTTTGTAAGCTCAATAATACTCTCAAGATGGCTAAGGTTTCAATATTAGCTCAAAAAGGTAATGGGGGCTGATAAGAAGAAGGACTTAGGGGGATTAATGAGCTTAAATAGGGTGCATACCCTAAAAATTAGGGTTTTCCCCTGGCTTACGTACGCCCTACGTACACATGGGTATGCCCATCGTACATATGGGACACCCCCGTTTCGCGCATGCATAGGAGTACGTCGTGCGTACCTTGTGTATGCCCAACGTACTCAGGTCTAGTCCTTGAATAATTGAAATATTTGCAAAAGTTTATACCTGGTGATTCGGGCGTTACACAATGCGTTTTCTAAACAAACATTTGTTTTTATTTAAGAAATGTTATTTTATGAATTAAGTAAGGTGTGTTTGACTATTCAAAAAACCTATGGGTTAGGGAGCGAGTTTCGATATCAGTTGATCTGGTGGATAAGGGTATGGATTTGATTATTCAAAACCTTGCGGGTTACGGAACGAGTTTGGATCGGATTTTAAAATTTGTTAAAAAGGTTTGGATCAATGTCGATTCGCTCCAAACCCGTCCTATTTCCACGTCTATCTATGCGATCCCATAAATATTCAACTTGAGTTTAATACTCATTGAATCGATTTTTTTCTAACGCAATATCATTCGCCCCAAATCAACATAAAAATAGGCTCACATAGTAGATAGGATACCTTTTCTTAACTAGATATACTATTACTCGACACTTCCCATCTTACATATTAGTAATAGATCATTTAATCTTATTGCTGAGTTGCTCACATCCAACAAATTCACTACCACTAGTCCACTAGGAGCAAGTTCATCACGAAGGGAAAAGACAGATTCATCAAGTAATATATATTTTCCTGCCAAATTTTTTTATAGACTTTTACCCTTTTTCGATACCACTACCGATTATAATATATTCAACAAAACACATGATATTATTGTTGCTGAAAATTATATAATTATATTTGATCTTTTTTATTTATTTATGTATTTATTTTTTTAGACTGGTTCATACACACACAAAGTTATAGTTGATCTAATTCATTAAAATATTTGTTTTTGTTTATTTTATTACAATTATAACATTAACAATAGATTTATAAATTATTATTATAAATTCAGAACTAATTTAACAAGACGAAATTTAACTCTTCAAAGATGGAGAGATAAAAAGAAGCCAGTATCTTTAGATTTTTTTTATTTTTTTTTAGTAAGAGTAGTAAGTTAAAAGTTACTAGGTTGGTTAGGTTGGTTAGTTGTAAAAATGCTATAAACTCAGTGTAATCATCTTGTTTTTCTAGTGTGTTGTTAGGTCTTCAATGAAAATTCTATCGTTTAAAAAATAACATAACCTCGGAGCACTTTGAGTAAATTTTCAAAATTATATTATTGATATACTTCGAGATAAAAGTTTTAATAACTTGAAGAGAATTGTAAGTATAATAAAGATGGTAACATATAATATAGGGATAATGACTTGAAAGGGTAATAAACTTTTGACTTTGTTCACATTTAGTCACTAAACTTTTTTTCGTTATCTATTTGTCACTGAACTACTGAAACTGTTCACATTTTACCCTTATGACCGGTTGTTACCGGTCATAAGGGTAAAATATGAACATTTTCAATAGTTTAGTGACAAATAGATAACGAAAAAAAGTTTAGTGACTAAATGTGAACAAAGTCAAAAGTTCGTTACCCTCTAAAAAAGTTCAATGACTAATTGTGAACAAACTTTCTCTTGTATTATGTTTTAGCAAATTATTTATTTTTGTTAAATTCTAGCAACATTTGTTGGTGAAGAAATCTATGAAATAAAAAAATAAAACCCCGAATAATATATTAAAAAAAACAAAAAATCGAAACAGAAATAAAAACCAATGTCCGTGAACGAAACTAAAAATTGAAGATTTTTTGGATTTTCCGAATTAAAGCAAAATGTTTATATCATGTGTTAAGGGGAAGTTTTGGATAAAAAAAATTCTGAATTGAGCATTTTCTCATTCCCTTTTTGGTTTTATAATCATTTTTCGATTATAAAAATAGGGATAGATTTAAATATGGAAATTCGAAAGTTGAATTTTTCATATTATGCGGACATGAAGACCGAAGTGACCTCGAGTATTTGAAGGTTATGAAATGATTCGAGTGGAGATTCGGAAGTGATTTCGGTTCATGATGGGTTTGGACTTATTGAAGATTTTTGGAGTGTGCATAAATGCTCAAATTTTGGGTAATTTTTTGGAGAATGAGAAACTCCTAATTACATTTTGATGCTCGGTTTGTATGGTCTCAAACTCTAGAACCCATATTTAAAAGTCATGAAAGAATTGAAGACTTGATGTTCATCTCTACATGTGTCACGTTTGAGGCTCGGTTCGTGAAGTTGCTCGAGTTTGGAAAATTTGAAGGTGTTCATCCATTCCTAACTTTGGGGGGGAGAATGTTGGGTACAAAGTTATCCATGTATGTCTTTGTAAATGGTTTGACTTTTGTAGACCCACTTGCATGTGGTAAAGTAGCCTTGTGACATGAGAGAGAGAAGAAAGAGAGAGAAAGAGACACACACAGAGAGAGAGGGAGACATTGGTTTTTTATTTCGGTTTCGGTTTTTCATTTTTTTAAATATATTTTCGGGGTTTTGTTTTTTTATTTCATAGAAATCTTCATTGACAAATGTTGTTAGAATTTAACAAAAATAAATAATTTGCTAAAACATAATACAAGAAGTTTGTTCACATTCAGTCGTTGAACTTGTTTAGAAGGAAACAAACTTTCGATTTTGTTCATATTTAGTCACTAAACTTTTTTTCATTATCTATTTGCCAATGAACTATTGAAACTGTTCACATTACCCACCCTTATGACCGGTAGCAACCAGTCATAAGGGTAAAATATGAACAATTTCAATAGTTCAGTGGCAAATAGAAAATGAAAAAAAGTTTAATGACTAAATGTGAACAAAGTCGAAAGTTCGTTACCCTTTCAAGTCATTATCCCTATAATATATCCACATACATTTTTCTACTAAAAAAACTAAATTATCACTAATTTTGTTAATTCTAACCTTCATCGCAGAATGTGTATTTTAAGCAATGAAGTTGATAAATAATGATTTAAATTAAGATGAGTGACCAATTTATGACTGATTGTGTAGTCTTATTGTAAGATATATATATATGAAGCTCAAAATTGTCTTTATAAAAAATTATTGGAGAGAGAAGACATTCCAATATATATATATATATATATATATATATATATATATATATATATATATAAAACAGCCCGGATTCCCAGGTATTATTTATTCTTCTTAATTTTGGTGTTTTGTGAGGAGACTCGGCGAGTTGGAGCTCAAACTCGCCGAGTATGATCGCGGTTTGGGAAAGGGTTCGCGTCCGGACTCGGCGAGTCCACGTTGTTTAATGAAACCCTAAATTCAGGGTATGAGACCTATTTAAAGGGGCTTATGGCCGTCATTTGCAGCCACCAACCCCAGAGAGAACCCTAAAAGAGTCCTGAGCGTTTTGTGAGAGAAAAGAGGGAGATCCTTGATTATTTGTGGGTGATTTGGCATATAGAAGAGGATCAAGGCAAGAGGAGACCAAAGGAGGTGCTAATCCAGTGATTCCTGAGTCCAGAGACTTCATTTGAGGTAACCATTCGTTCCTTTCTCAGCCCTTGGTGTAAATCTTAGAGTTAGGGCTTCTTTGTGGAATGATTCATGGAGTAATTGGCCTCTTTTTGTGTTGATGCTTTAGATCTGGACCCAAAGAGGTCCATAGACTCTTTTCCCTCAACCTTTTCAGATACATCCCCAACAACTTGAGAGACAGGATGATCTCTGGTCCATTTGACGAGAGGAGGGTAGTTTGGATCAAAGGTTGGATCCAATTCAACGTTTATCGTCTCTTCTGGTTCGGATGGACTTTCATCGTCGTAAAGCATATCGGCATGCTCCCCCTCGACAGATGAGCTTTCAGGAATGTCTTGTATGTCTGGTGCTGAGCTTGCGGGTGTTGATGCATCTTCGGGTGGTGAGGCACTTTCGGTTGGTGTGGTACTATCGGTTGATAAAGTGCGTTCGGGAGCAGCTTGAGAATTGTTCTCCCCCTCAACATGTGAGTTCGGCTGTGATGATGATGGCGGATCCTCCCCCTCAACTGAAGCATTGTGTTGTGGAGGGTCGTCAGAACTTGATCCTCCTTCATTCATTCTCTTTGCAGCATCATCGATAAGTTGCTTCAGATGATCTACCTTGTTGTCAGTTGCGTTGGCTTCTGAGAGAGTTGCCTTCTCTGGTTCATCAAATAACTCGACGAACCTCTCAAAGAGATTTGCGATTGAGGCTGTGACTTGGCCAGTTTGGGGAAAGATATCTCCATCTGTGTCTTCGTTGGCCTTTAGCTTTTTGACATAGCTATCATCAAAAGTTACGTAATAAGTTTCTTCTATTTTTCTCGAGCGCTTGTTTAATACCCTGTACGCTTTAGAAGTTAGAGAATAGCCCAGAAATATCCCCTCGTCGGCTTTGACATCAAACTTGTTGCGGTGTTCTTTGGAATTGAAAATGAAACACCGTGAACCAAACACATGGAAAAACTTTACGTTTGGTTTCCTGTTGTTGAGGATCTCATAAGGAGTGAGAGTGAAGCGCTTGTTGAGATATGACCTGTTCTGTGTAAAACAAGCAGCAGAAATAGCATCAGCCCAAAAATATAAGGGTAAGGAAGCGAAACTTAGCATGGTTCGGGCTGCTTCACACAAAGATCGGTTTCGTCTTTCGACAATCCCGTTTTGTTGAGGTGTGTAGGGAGCTGAGAAGTTGTGACTAGTTCCCTTTTCTGCCAGGAATTCTTCAAATTCTTTATTTTTGAACTCCGGTCCATTATCGCTCCTGATATTGCGAACGACTTTCTTCAGTTGTACTTCAATCTGCTTGATGAACACCTTTAGCTTATGAGTCGCTTCAGATTTAAGCTTCAGAAAGAACACCCATGTAAAACGCGAAAAGTCATCAACAATAACAAGAATGTACTTGCTACCACCGATACTTTCGATAGATGATGGACCACACAAATCAATATGAAGTAATTCTAGTGGTTCAACAACTTTAGTGTTTATTATAGATGGATGACTTTGACGACTCTGCTTCCCCATTTCACATGCAGCACACAAATGTTCTCTATCGAACTTGAGCAATGGAAGACCTCGAACATGACCTCCAGTGACAAGTTTGTTGATATCTTTAAAGTTGAGATGAGAGAGCCTTCGGTGCCACAACCAGCTTTCGTCAGATTGTGCTTTGGATAACAGGCAGATAGCTGGGTTCCCTTTGATAGGTTTGAGGTTCAGGGGAAACAACTCACCTTTACGCTCCGATTTGAGAATAATTCTTTTCGTCTTCTTCTCAATGATTTCAGAGCCCTCATCGTCGAATGAAACTTTGAGACCGGTACCTCCAACAAGTTGAGATACACTGATGAGGTTGTGTTGTAATCCTTCCACATATGCAACCTTCCGTATCGTGAAATCACCGTTTGTAATCATTCCATAGCCTTTTATGGTGCCGAAGGAGTTGTTCCCGAACTTGACATTTCCACCGTTTGAAAGAGACCTGTATTCTCTTAGCTCTTCCTTCCTTCCTGTCATGTGACGCGAGCAGCCACTATCAATGTACCATTCTTCGTCAAACTGCTCGTCACTGATAACCTGAAAAAATTAAGCAGATTTAGGAACCCAAAGTTTCTTGGGTCCTCGTGAGCCTTTCACAGGAACAGGAATAGTAAGAGAGATGTCAACAAGGTATGTTCTTTTTATTAGTGTTGTTTCATCTTTCTTTTTTATGGTGAATACTTTAATTTTATTGGGATTCGTTGCTTTTGGTTTGGACTCTGGTTTAACAGATGAGACCTTCGATTTTCCTTTCTGTTCAGTTGATGATTGAGGTTTTTGAGTGTGAACAGAATGAAATTTAGAATGAGGTGGAGAGGAGTTAGAAGCATTTGAAGAATTAGAGGACTTAGATTGAGATGACTTCTTAGCTGGAGATTCTAGGTGACCCTTTTGCTTTTGATCATTAGTGGGACGGACCCTAGAATTTTGATCTCTTTTGTTCTCAGAACCGAACCTCTGCTTTCGGTTGAAGTCATTCTCTGAACCGAACCTTTGCTTTCGGTTGATGTTTTTCTCTGAACCGAACTTCTGCTTTCGGTTGAAGTCTTTTTCTGAACCGAACCTCTGCTTTCGGTTGTTATTGCTCTCTTGTGATTCTACAGGACTTTTCTCTGACTTTAAGTTCCTGTCTTGATGTGAAAAATAGGCATTCTGAGATTGCCAAAATTGTTTTCTCTCAGAGAGATTCTTCTTGTATCTCTGATTCCTTTGTTGTTTTTGATTTCTCATCTGCTTCGATTGATGATGGATATTGGCTTTTGGTTTCGGTTTCCCTTTAGCTGGTTCACTCTGAACTGATGATGTTTCGCTTAAAGGAGTGACTTCTTTTGCAGGAATTCCTTTTTCTTGAGGAATATCTTTTGTCCCACTAGTACTTGGCACATCGAAGCTGTCAGGCTTATTTAAAGGTTCTGGCACATATCTGCCTTTGCTTTTCCATCAAGTTCTTTCAGACAGACCTACCGTTTCATCAGCATTGTCAATTGGAGCTGACCAGAAGAACTCGTCGCATCCATCAACATTGTCTTCGTTTACAATGGCTGTGAGTTCAGCAGTCTGATGTTCGGTTACGCCTGTGACCTTATACACCTGATTTGGAGTGGTCCTAACTTTTTTATATACTACTGCCTTTTCTGCAAGGATCGGGGACTTTTGTTGGGACAAACGAGCAAACTCCACTGAATTTTCTGAGATGAGATTCTTGTGGTTTTCGGGTTCGCTCTTAACAAATTCTAAACAATCAATTGTGTCCTCTACATAAATTTCACTCATATTGTCGTCCTCATTAAGCTCAGATGCATTTTCAACATCAATTTTATTGTCTGAGCTCAAGTTGGCGTTCAATGAGTCAAATTTTTGTATGGTTTCGGTCCTCAGTTTCAGTTTATCATTTTCATCCAAAAGGTTTTTAAGCATGTCCTTATGGTCCTTGGACTTAATGAAAGATTCAATTTTGTCCAGTCCATACATATACGTCGGATTAAGTTCCTCAGACGAAATAACACTTTCACAATTATACGCTTCAGCATCAATTTCATCCTCCTTAAACTCAAGGAAGGGCAAAATCATGCGATGAATCTTTTGTCCTATTTCACAATCCAAATGAAGCTGAGTGATATTAGTGTAAACACGTTTAGCAATCAAACAAAAAACATTTCGTTGTTTTAAAAGCTTTAAATTGTCTCTTTGCAAATAAATGTTTTCATCTTTTATTTTTATTAACTCCGACTCCTTCAGTTCGATCCACATCCTCCGTTCCTCACTCTCCGAAGATACCCTGCTTATTTGGTCAGTTAGGTTAGAATTGGTGACTCGAGTTTGAGTTAAACTACTGTCTAGATGAGAGATTCTTGAATTAACATTTTTTAATTCTTTTTCATATGAGCATTGTGGGACTTTGAATGAAACAAAAATGGATTGTACCTTCTTGATCACTTCATCAAGCTCGTTGAACTGTACGCTGAGCGGTTTTGCAATGAAGCACAAGTCCTCTCGCTCCTTTGCATCTTCAATCCCACCATCCGTGTTGTATCCCCTCATCTGAGAAACGTCGGACACCATCAAGCATTTTCCACCACTGCTCTCTTCTTTCGCCACATAAGCCTTTCCATGAGAAGGCTTCCTTACTTCATCATCTTCAGAGTCGGTTGACCAGACCTCCACGCCACCGAACTCATCATCTGCTACCGAACCCTGCACAATTAAAGCATTCATAAAAGGGTTAGCAGTAGATTTCTTCTTTCTGATTTCATCCAGCTTTTTCAGCAACAAAGCTTCTTCATCATTTTCATCATCCTTTTCTACCATTTTCTTGAGGACGCAATCTTTTGCATAGTGGTTCTTTCCCCCACAGTAATAGCAGCTCACTCCCGAATCTCCTTCAGCTTTCGGTTCCTTACTTGATTCTTCTGCCTTCGGTTCATCTTTGACCTTTTCAGAACTATAACTCCCTTGCCAATTTCGGTTCTTGTTTGTGGGGAATCTCTTCTTGATGAACCTCTTGGGGTTGGATACCATCATAGCATAGTCTTCAGAAGTGAGGTCATAGTCCTCCAAGTTGAGGTCTTCTTCTTCCATCACTGCTTTGCTTTGGGACAGGAGGGCCAACGAACCCAGGCTTGAAACCACATTTTTCTCCTGTAACACGATCTTTTCTTGGGATTTCAGGATGCCC
Source organism: Lactuca sativa (assembly GCF_002870075.4). NCBI lineage: Eukaryota > Viridiplantae > Streptophyta > Magnoliopsida > Asterales > Asteraceae > Lactuca > Lactuca sativa. The sequence goes on along the minus strand of NC_056625.2, from coordinate 180,954,785 downwards.
GCCAGTTTCGCCAAAGAATAAGATTTGAATTGCCCATGCGCTTTAACTGTGGACACTACTGCTCTCCACTCAGATCTGAGACCGTTCAAAAACGTAACCTTCTGCTCAATTAGCTTCCTTTCAATGTCATGTTTAATCATTTTGCTAAGAAGATGATTGAAGGGATCGAACGTTTGCGTCACAGTCTCTTCGGCTCCCTGTTTGAATTCACCAAATTCGGACAAGAGTAAGGTTTGAATGGAGTGTTCAAGATCTTCGTCTGTAGAGTATAATTCTCGTAGCCTGTCCCATATTTCTTTTGCAGTCGTGCATGAACTCACCAGTCTGAAAGTATCGGATTCAAGAGCGAATCTGATTAATCTCAATGCTTTGATATTGCACTGAAATTTATCTTTTTCGTCTTGAGCAATATCTTTAACGTCTTTCAAAAGATCATTATACTCCTTTTGAGTTTTAATAATCCTTGAAGTTGCTGAATGAGAAAAGGGTCCAGATATGATTGCTTCCCAGATGAGGTATCCATTGTCCTCAGATCCTATAACATAGTCTTCAAAGTGATGTGCCTAGACTTCATAATCATGGGTGTATAGGATGGGAATCTTCGTTGTTGATCCAATGTTGTTCGAAATATTAATGGGATTGGATTGTGACTCGTCCATGCTTGATCGAATAACCTGTTAAGAGATCAGACTTGTAATATAATAGATTAGGGCAAAACAATAAATATCGAGTTACGTCAATTATGGGATGACAGCTCAATAAATATCAGTAAATGCGGAATAACCCTAATAGAAACCTTTTTCACAGAAAAGAAGTGTATGATTTACACAGCCTCCTGCTCTGATACCAATTGATGAGTTAAAAACTAACTTGAAGATCGATTAGATCTTTAAAACAGGTAAAATAATAAACGAGTAAACAGCAAGAACACAATAATGGATCAAAGAGTGTCGAATGATTAATCAATAATCCTCAGCAGAGCTCGATAAAGAACTTCTACTGTAGAGGATTTAGGGTTTACAAGAACGATGAAGTAAAATCTGTGATCTATCGTAATCTCTATTGTCTTCTAGATCGTTAACCTAATATGTATGCAAGCATATATATTTATATTAAACCCTATCAGCTCACGGTTGGACAGGCCCAAACCGGAGTAACAAAACTTGGACTATTAACCGAGCCCAATGGACGCAATACATCAAAAAGCTACGCTACCCAACACTTTATGAGTGTTAATGGAGGCCATGAGCTTAGAATAGCATTCTAGAGACCATATCATCAAATAAGGCCTTTGGACCTTTGCATGAGCACCAAGATTGTAACTTTACGTGATAAATGTGCTTGGAAGGACTGGATCTATGAGTTACTGGAACAGATCTGACCTCAGGAGTGAGTTTGAGTTCATGCATGGCTTAGACTCGCCGAGTCCGAAGAACAGACTCGGCGAGTAGCATGAAGATTGTCCATAACCACTCAGCGAGTGGTCTTACCGAGTTAAGGGTTGACTCAGTGATTCAGGGAGAGTCAGAGAGGGTTGACTAGTGGACTGAGTCAAGCTGGAACTCGCCGAGTTGTTCTTGAGACTCGGCGAGTTGAGTCGTGGTGGCCCCGCGATTCATGCCAGGTGGAACTCGTCGAGTCAGGGAAGTACTCAACGTGTCAAGAGAGGATCCTAGGGAGTCAGTGAACACGTATAGACTCGCCGAGTCGCTCTAGTGCACTCGCCGAGTCCGGTCAAAGTTGACCGTTGACCAGAGTTGACCGGTGTTGACTTGATAGGGGTAGTCAACCTTAGTTGTGAAAGTGTTAATTAGAGATATATTGTGTTATAGGAGGATTATAGCTCGGAGGATCGAGCGCGAGTGATTTCCGGGATTTGCGAGTTATCGAGATACGCGAGGTGAGTCTTCTCACTATACTTTACCTTGAGTAGGTAACCAGATTTATGTGACAGAGTATTTGTATGCTATGTGTTGAACTGCATTATTTCTATGTGGTTTATGTTGTGCATGTTTACAGAGTTAGAACCGGAAGGTTCCCAGAGTTAGAACCGGAAGGTTCACAGAGCTAGAACCAGAGGGTTCATAGAGTAGGGTCCACGGACCCACAGAGTTATAGCCTCGAGTGGCTAATATGTGTTATGTGTGGTATTTTGGGGAACTCACTAAGCTTCGTGCTTACAGTGTTTTGTGTTATGTGTTTCAGGTTTCTCTCAGGATCACGGGACGGCACCGGCTCGATTGTACACACCAGAGAAAGAGTCATGTTTTGAGGATCCTGGTTTATTATGCAAGTGAAAATGGAGTTATGTTTTGTAATTCGATTATGAATGAGATTTTAAGCAAAGTGTTTTTAACAATTAAACGATTATTTTTAAATGAAAAATTGTTTTGAAATTTTCGGTGTTACAATATATATATATATATATATATATATATATATATATATATATATATATATATATATATATATATATATATAAGTGCGTTCAATCGAGGACATTTCTTATTGTGAGAACATTTGAGTATAAATTTGGACTACTTATTTTAAAAAGCGAGTTTATTTATATATTTAACAATTTTTTTATTATTCAAAAATATTATTATTTTGAATATAAATAAAATACCCCCACCTAACCGCTACATTACTTTATCACACCCCAAACACCGTTAAACACTGGACCACCGGCACCGCTAGGCCGCCGGTAAAACCGCTGGAATGCTGTTTTCTACGAATCTGCTTCACATCGTTTTCTCCTCCAAAACGCCTCCCATATCTAGTTTCACCAGATCTTGTTCCTCATCTCTACAAAACACATCAGGAATTTGGAGAAATCTTCACCAAAATCAAATATTGTCGGTTCAGAGGTAAGATTTGGGAAATCTCATAGCCTCATTTCAATTCCAGCAGCTGAAAAGCAAGTAATGGTTATCGTGATGAGCCTCCGTGTGGTCCAACCGGTATTTGAGGATTTTCAGACAGTTCGATCGATCATACAAGGATTCTGTTTCTTGATCGATGAGCGGTGATGAGGAGATCGAAATGACAAAACTAATGTTACCTAAGGTTTTCATCGGCGATATGTATGTCAGGGTGGGGAGGCAATCAAGTAGCGGAACGAAATCGACGAGTGTGATCTGTTGATGGACTCTAAATTCGTTATTTTCTGCTTCCCAACATCGTGTTGCTGTTGCGATATGCATTTGAGTGTACAGTTTCGTCGAAGAAGAAAGACTCGTTAGAAAGGAACAAGGCGCCAGAAAATCAACTCTTTGAAACTTTCATGCA